>NW_027555847.1:183994692-185427192 GCF_003287225.1 Phascolarctos cinereus
TATCTTTAGATTTTCCCTATGCATTAGTCCTGATATCAAATTAGTTTTGCCAAGTCCTATAGATTCTACCTACTCAGTATGTCAAATCCATTCTGTTCTCATAAAGCTTTAACCCTGGTTGAGTTCCTCATTGTCATTTGCCTGCACTATTGCAATGGTCCCCTAATTTGTCTCCTTGCATCCTGCCTCTCCTCTCTCTGACATATCCTACAAATACTTACCAAAGTTGAATTTCCTAAAGAACATATCTGACCACATCACTGCTCTGCACCATCATCATCATCATCATCATCATTGATACTCATATAGCACTTACTAGGTGCCAGGCACTGTGCAAAATGCTCTATGGTTATTTTCTCATTTGATCTTCACTCATGGTTGTTGTGCTCTTATGTTGTGTTCTATGTGCCCTTAGGTGCTCTTATTATCCTCATTTTATAGATGAATAAACCAAGGCAGAACAGAAATTCAGTGGTTTTCCTAGGGCCACACAGCTCATAAGTATCTGAGGTCAGATTTGAATTTCAGTCTCCCTGTCTTCAGGCCTGGTCCTCATTCCACTGCCCCAACTAGATGCCCCCAAAGAAGGTCAAGGAGCTCCCTTCTGCCTCTAGTTGGCAACTGTTTTTTTTGACATTTAAATAATTTATAATTTGGCTCTAGCCTATCTGATCCTACTGAATATTACTCTCCTTCAAGTGCATTCCAACCAAATTGTCCTATTTGCTGTTCCCTAAATATGATACTTCATCTCTTGAGTCTGCATCTCCACATAGGTACCTGTTCCTCATGCTTAGGATGTCTGCTCTCTCTCCTCACTTCTACTTCTCAGAATTCCTAGCTTTCGTCAAAACTCAAAGACTGTCTTCTAAAGGAAACCTATCCTGATCACCCCATTTGCAACTGACCTTCCCCAGAAATTACCTTGATTCAGCATAGTATATATTGCGTATTTACTTTTCTATGAATGGTTCATTCTCCCGTAATAGAATGTGAGTCTCTTGAGAAGCTGTTTCATTTTTGCCTTTGTTGTTCCAGTGCTTAGAATTATGTATGGCACATAGTAGGCGCTTAATAAATTCTTCTCAAATGAATGACCTCTCTGGTATGGCTTAAAGCTTGGGTTTATATCCTAAGCTTTCCTCTTCTACCTCTATGACTTTGGGCAAGTGGGTAGTAGGGGTGGCATTCCAAGACAGTAAATGACACACAAAGGCATAGAATTCAAAAGAGTTGATAGTTCCATTTAGCTTCAGAAAGAAATACCTAAGAGGAATGCAAAAAAAAAAAAAAGACTAGAAGTATAGGTTGTAGCCAGACTAAAGAGAGTCCTAAATGCTAAGGTGAAAAGGACTTTGTCTGGTATGCAAAAGGAAGAAACTGAAGAGAATTTTTGGCAAGAGAATGGTTGGCAAGAGAATGGTGCTCGGTGGGATTACAGGATTGTTTGAAGGGTTTGTTGGTTTGTTTATTTTTTAAGAATGGGAGAAATCTGGGCCCTTTAGTAGTCAGTAGGGAATAATCCAGTAGATAATGATTATAAAGAGTAAGAGGTCAGTGGGACAATGCAATTTTTTTGGGGGGGGGATTCTAGAATAGATCATTAAAGAGATAGCAAACATCTAGATAGGGAAGCCTTGAGGAGGAAGAGCCAGACTAGCTTCATTAAGAACGTCATGCCAGGCAAACCTCATTTCCTTTTTTGACATGATGCCTAAATTAGTAGATGAGGAGAGTACTGTAGATATACTTTACTTAGATTTCAGAAAAATTCTGAGAAAGTACATGCTATTCTCATGAAGAAGATAGAGAGATACAGATTATAGATGGATTCAAAACTAGTTGACCAGCCAGTTATTGTTGTTGTTCAGTCATTTTCAGTCTTATCAAGTCACTTAATTCTGTTTGCCTCAGTTTCCTCATCTGTAAAATGAGCTGGAGAAGAAAATGGCAAACCACTCTAGCATCTTTGTCAAGAAAACCCCAAATGGGGGCATGAAGAGTTGGACAGGACTGAACAGCAAAATCATCTTAAAAAGGGATTATACTTGTTCTGTTCTGCCTCTTAGAATATAGCCAAGGAGCATTTGGTGGAAGTTACAAAGAACTCAATTTAGGCTTGATGTCAGGAAAAACTTTCAGACAATTAGAGATGTCTATGATTGGAAGGGGCTGCCCAGCAAGTATGATGGGTTCCCTCTGTTCAGAGGTCTTCAAGCAGAGGTTAGATGATCATTTCTAAGGTATATAATAAGGGAGCTTCCTTTCATATACGGATTGAAGTCGATCCTGTGGGCTCTATGGTTTTTTCAGCTCTAGTGCTACCATCCCTATAATTCTATTAATTAATTAAATTATAATTAATTTTATAATTTGTTTTTAAGTGAGGGTCAGTGAAGGTGCCTGACAAAGTTGATGAATTGGGAGACCAAGATGATTGGGAGGATGTCAATGTATATAATGCAGTCTTCAAATAGAAGTTAAGGGTTATTCTGAAGGGTAAAACAAAACTAAGTAAGGAACTCTGAGAAAGGAGGGGGAAGAAACTGAGAGTCAATAAATCCTGAATTGTTGTTGTAGTTCAGTCATTTTTCAGTTGTGTTCAACTCTTCATGACCCCATTTGGAGTTTTCTTGGGAAAGTTACTGGAGTATTTTGCCATTTCTTTCTCCAGCTCATTTTACAGATGAGGAAACTGAGGCAAACAGTTAAGTGACTTGCCCAGGCTCTCATAGCTAGTAAGCGTCTGATGCCAGATTTGAACTCAGAAAGAAGAGACTTCCTGACTCCTGGCCTGGCTCTCTATCCACTGTGCCACTTAGTTGCCCCTAAATAACAGCTACTAAGATTTAAATAGGGAGAGATTACATGCCTCCAAAATTAACTATGGGGTAAGTAACTGTACATATATGTATGTATAGAATACCTAAGAGAGACATAAACAAATTATTCTGCAAATATCAAGAAAAGAAAAATTGTTTCTAACTGGATGGCTCAAGGAAGGCTTCTTGATTTTAAAAGCCAATCCATTTTTGAGGAGAAGCACATTTTAAAAAGATCTTAATTATTTTCACTTGCTGCTCCTAATCAAGAACAAGCCTTGATTATTTTCCTGCAGTTGGATAGACAGCCCATGGAGCTAGTCCATCAGCACACATGTCTAGGGGAGACACTGTTAATGGACAATTAGCTAGGTCCAGGATAGAACAGGATGCAGAGAGTTAAATTTCATTTGAAAAATTATGCAATAATTTTAGCTATTCCTAGATGCTTCCTGTAACTAAAATTTTTCTTCTTAATATGAAAGACATGTGTTAAACACAAATAGGCCACAACATATTACCAATGATGGACTACGTGTTAAAAGATGTATAAAAAAAATATTGTAAGATAAGGAAACACTTGGACCTATGAAGGAAGATGTTATCCACCTCCAGAGAAAGAGATGACAAATGAAAATATGCCTAGTAAGTCTTACATGTATGTGTATTAATTTATATGTATATATGTGTATGTTCATAGATATCTATGTGCACATATATACATATATATAACCTATCTATTTGTGTTTAATTGTAGCCTTGTTTAGGGTGGGGGAGGGAGAAAAAATGAAGTAAAAAATACAGATCAGAGGACAAAAGAAAACCTAGAAGGAAGCAAAAGAAAGCTGGATAGTTTTGAAAACAACGTGTAGTATTTGTTACATAGATTTTCTTGAAATGGAAATATATTGTTCTATATTGAATTCTCTCTTATGTTCTGCTGTGTACATGGAAACGTTCTTTATTTTTTATTTTCTCATTTTGTATTTAAGTTTAAAATGAGAATTTTTTTTAATACTAGAAGATATAACTGACTGCAATCACAAAATGAGAGCAAGAGATAACAGGTAGCCCACATGCTGCATTGGCACCCATATAATGTCAAGTGACCAAATGGAAGGCCCCCAAAATGTTATATGAATCCCCTATAGATGATTTATGGGAGGAAATGCAAAAGAGTATTATGGTCTTTATGACTGGAGAACTACCAACATGAATGAGATCATAGATCTAATAAAAATTAACATAAATTTTTCTTCATTTACCCTTTTATAAAAACTCCCTCTTGGCTGGGTTGGGATCTTCAGTACAAAGCTTTCTTATGTCTTTATTTTATTCTCATAAAAATCCTCTGGTGCTTTATCGTACTGTGGCAATGACTCTGGATTCTTAAGGGACTGCCAGTCTAGTTTAAGATTTGGAGAGTCCTATGAAGCTAGAAAGGCTTCTAATTTGGTGTGATCATCCTAAGAGTGACCTAACCAAGTTTGGTGCAGCTTATTACCAGAAGACTGACCACAAGGTATTAACTGGGTGGAGGGAGGAGGGGAAGGCTGGGGGGGGGGCGGGGGGAGGGCTTACTAAAGGTATGAAAGCCAATTCATCTGAATCAGTGAGGACAATGCCCATGGTGATCTAATCAGAGACACTTAAGAGACAAGAATAAGGACTGGATTTGTTATTTCAGTGGCATAGAGAAAACCTGGGAGGGGAAGCTTTCTCTACTGATGCAGGTTAGCACTTCCTCTCCAATTTATATCCTTAGAAGATTGCTAAAAGCACAGAGATTAATATCTTACCTAGTAACTTGCCTAGACTAACAGAGAAGCATAACTTATTCTTACAAGTAATGATGATAGATAACATTTATGTAGTGCTTTAAGGTTTGCAAAGCACTTTGTGAATATTATATCTTTTGATCTTCATAACAACCTTGGGAGGTAGATGCTATTATTATCCCCATTTTACAGATAGGGAAACAGAGATAAGTTAAGTGATTTGCCCAGGTTCACACAGCTAGTAGGTGCCTAAAATGGGTTCTGAACTTAGATCTTCCCAACTCCAGGTCCAAAATTTTATCCACCTAACTGGCTCCTGGGTTTAAAGCCAGTCTTATATACACTCTGACACTCTGCCTTAAAGTGCTGACATAGTACCCCTTTATGACCTTGCTGCACAAGTTTATATGTCTTCTTTGTATTAGTTTAATAGGAGAAACATGATGTAGTGGTATTAAACCCAAATAGGAATGAATTCCTGAGGAAAACCACAAATTAACATTGCCTATGTTCTATTGTATTTTATTGATTTTTGTTAAACATTTCTCCATTACATTTTAATGTGGTTTTCCTCCTGAGTTTGATATCTATAATGAATAAAGTGCTGCACTCAAAGTCTGGAGGAACTGAGTTTAAGGCCGGCCTTAGACATGTATTGGTTATGTTTGTTGCTTAGCCCTTTCAGTCGTGTCCAACTCTCCATGACCCCATTTGGGGTTTTCTTGGCAAAGATACAGAGTGGTTTCTCCATTTCCTTCTCCAGTTCATTTTACAGATGAAGAACCGAGGGGGAACAGGATTGAGTGACTTCCCCAGGGTCCCATAGCTAGTGTTTGAGGCCAGATTTGAATTCAAGAAGATGAGTCTCCCTGACCCCAAGCCCAATATCCACTGTACCACCTAGCTGCCCTAAATCACTTAATATTGCCTGAAGCAAGTCTCTGTGGTAACTAAATTGCAGAACAGATACTGACTCTCATTGTTAAAGTGAGTTATTTCACCAGGATTTCCCCAAACCAATGAAATCATAGGTCTGGTCCAAAAGAAAAAGATACTGCATCCTTTTTGTGAAAAATGTGTTCGTTCCTCATAAATTTTATATAGATTAAGTCACATTTTAAATACCGTACAGAAACTTGTTATAGGAATACTTTGATAAATACTTTTGCAAAGCAAAAAAAATATGATTAACCTGTTCTTTAGTAAGTCCTAAGTTTCATATATTTTGTTATAAAGTAGGATATACTCATCTGTGCTGTTTCTTTTCTTTCTCATGCATCTGTTGTGCTTCCTGCTTCTTGCCCATTAAATTATTTTCCTCCCAAGAACAAGGACTGAACTGTGCCTTCTATTCCTTCTATGTGACCTGAAGGGAGCATCTTTCCACAATTACAATGGGTGCTCACAAATAGGAACATGACCAACTAGTAGAGCTGTGCTTTTGGGAGAGTGTTGCAAATTGTGTAAGTTCCCAGTTTCCAACAGGGAGATGCTTATTATAGACAATTGTATACCTAAGAGAACACAGACAGATCCTGGTGGGTCTGGAAAGGGACTGATGATCCTCTGTAAATACATTCTTACTTTTATCATGCAATTAATTCCCATCATTTTTATCTGTAGTATTCATTTCCTAGTCCCTAAGAGTCAAACTTCTAAAGGGTTGATTACATTCTGAACTCCCTTTGAAAAGATATTTTTATCCAGCTAGATGAATGACTAGAAGGGGATGGAGGGTAGGGGAGAACTCAGTTGTTGAAACTAGAAGCAAAGTTAAAGAGTTTTTCTTCCTATTTCAGATAAAATTCAGAATAGGATCATATGTAGAAATTTTATACTAGTAGGGTACCAGATATAATTCTAAAGTACATTAAAAATGTAACTGAGCATGGGGAGAACACATGGCTAGATTTGGAAGCTCAGGGTTTTGCCCAAAGAGGGCAGTACTTGCTCAGAATTAAAAATATGAAGGACTTCCCCCCCCCAGTTTAGCCTTTAGTAGACTTGTGAGTTGCTATGGTCCCCAAAAAAGAATAATCACCCTGTGGCCAGCCTGCTTATAACATTAGACTTACAAATGACTCATACACAGCAACGGTCACTGAAACCCTTCCCCTCTCTCCCTGAAGATCCTGCAATGATTATGGAAACCACTGTCTCTGGAGTACTCACTCAACCCATATTCCCATGGCCAGGACTTTCCTTCCACCCTCCCTTCCTAGGATCAGAAAAGATCTTCAGATCCTTCCAAGGAAGCTGTTGAACCTTTACCCAGCATTTATCTTCTCTCTTTTCTCAAGGATCAGGGAGATTCAAGAGGTTTCGGAGCTCAGAGGTGCCCAGAGGACAGAGGAGTATAGTGTGACTAGAGGCTACTTACTATGTGTATTGTATTAAATACTACAGTATTAAATACTGCAAGGATTTGTGGTTTCCTTGAGTGAGCTTAGGGGGAGGGACCATGGCAGAGGAAGAGGGAGGTGGTTTTTTTACCCACACAGATCACAGGCCCTGATAAATGGTTTTTAAGACTTTTAATGGCAGCAAAACAAAACAAAAACAAAAAAATCAGGCTGAGACTAACCTGGTGGTGAACCTGTTCAAACCAAGCTAGACGGGTCCTCAGATAGCAGGTTTTAGCCTATTAAAAAGATTTTTTTTTTAGCTCCTTCATGCTGTCCCAGAACTTGTGCTCAGCTGTCATAGCTTTCAAGAACCCAGGGTAATCCCCGCACCGCAGAGAAGATTTTGTGGAGGGTTTCACTCACATTATTGGTTGCATAGGCTATTAAGCCATAGCTAGGCTGCTAATACTTAAACCTGGAGGCATGTTTTTATCCTACATAGTGCTGTCACCCACTTCTTTAAGCAATAGAAAACTGAATGTGAAGCCAAGTGTACCAAGTTCATAACCTTAGTTATCTTTTCCTCACTCTCTTATCCCACATATGTAGTTAATTGCCAAGTCTTACCATTTCTACCTCTACATCTCTCTCTATTCACACAACTGCTGCCTTAACTCAGGCCCTAATTACCTTTCATTTTCATTATTGCAAAGGCCTCTTTATTGGTATCCCTATCTCAAGTATTTCCGCAACATTGCTGCCAAAGTGATTATCCCCAAGCACAGATTTCATAATCTCACTCCCCTACTCAAAATAACCCATTAACTTCTTATTACCTCTAAAATCAAATATGAAACTTCTTTGTTTAGATTTTAAAGCCCTTTACAGTCTTGCCCCCACCTATCTTTCCAGCCTCATTATATACATTGCTTCCTTTCCCATACTCTGCAATATAGTCAAACTGGCCTTCTCACTGTTCCTTACACAGGACATTCCATTTTATATCACTGAGTCTTCCTACTTGCGATGTCTGGAATGAACTACCTCCTGACTTCCACCCTGTGTAATCTCTCTCTTCCTTCAAGTTTCAACCCAAGTACCCCCTTACATATGAAGCTGATCCTATGAAAGAAGGAAAGAAACAAACATTTATTAAGTACCTGCTACATGCCAGGCACTAGGCTAAGCACTTTACAAAATATCTAATTTGACCCTCACACCTGCCCTGAGGTAAGTGCTATTATTATCTTCATTTTACAGATGAGGAAACTGAGGCAAATAGAAGTTAAATGACTTGCACAAAGTCACACAGATAGATAATATCTAAGGCTGGTTTTAAACTCAAGTCTTCCTGATTTCAGGAAGACTCTGTGATGCTTTGGATGAAGTACAGCCTGAAGGGCAAAATTAAGTGCTGTGCCCTCCTTCCTTTAGCCAATCTCAAAGGCAAGACTAGGGAAGAAATTCATTTTGAATTTTCATAGCACTCAGCTGTACCTGACATCTTTCAGATACAGTAGCTTCTTTTTGGTTTCTGTTGTTACTAGTGATGAACTTAACCAGTCTGTTTTGAAAGCTATCTGTACTATACCTGAGAACCTGAAAATAGCCAGCACTATCCATTATACCACCTAGTTGACCCAGAGATGAGATGAGAAAGAAATACGACCCAGGCATGGTGTAATAGCCAATTGCAAAGGCATAGAAAATGGGAGACGGAGGGTTGTGTGTGTGAGGAACAGTAAGAAGGCCAGTTTGACTGGATTGTAGAGTACATGAAAAAGAGTAACGTGTAAAGAAGCTGGAAAGGCATTATTCCTATGTCTTCTGTAAAAAGGGTTTCTAAGGAGGCCTGTGGGCCAGAGGCAGCCAGAGAACTTCAGCTGAAAGAATAAAATCAAAGATATAGAATTACAATTAAATTGTTTCAAATAATAAAGTAATTTATATTTTTACTTCAACATCAGAAAAACTCATCCTGCAACTGCTTTCAAAAAAGTTTTTTAAATCTGTTCCTTTGAGCAAAAGGTAAAAAGATGCTTTAAAAGTAGTCCACATTACTGTACCAGTGAGATATGTACATTAATGAGAAAAGGTATCAAGTATGAAAAATTAAGTTCTTTCTGTTTTTTTCCTGTAAAAAGATGATTTTAATTTCCTTATGCAATTGAATTGCTCTCAAGACCAGTTGTTTCAATGGACATTAAAATTCTTCTTCTGCAATTAAGACTAATCCCTAAAAATAATCCTGAGAATAACAGTTTAGCTTATTTGCATGTACAATGGCAATTATGCCTTACTGTGCTTATGAGATGCACTTTAAAAAAAAAGGTGCCCTATATGTCAATTTCCAATCTAAATAAAAATTTCATTTTGGCTGAGTTTCACCACAAAATAGGCACTAATGCCTAGCAAATGATCCTAAGACATACTTTACTGAATTGAATAGGGACCAATGACTACCAAAGCTTCTTACAATGCCCTCTCTGTGATGCTTTGGATGAAGTGCAGCCTGAAGGACTGATGACGTGCTGTGCCTTCCTTCCTTTAGCCAATCTCAAGGGCAAGACTAGGGAAGAAATTCATTTTGAATTTTCATAGCAGTCAGCTGTGCCTGATATCTTTCAGGTACAGTAGCTTCTTTTGGTTTCCATTGCTACTAGTGATGAACTTAAGCAATCCATTTTGCAAGCGATCAGTACTACATCTGAGAACCTGAAAATGGCATTCTGAATAATGAAATAATTTCATTTTGTTTGTCATTAACTTATTTTTTACTTCTTGTGTTTCAGGCTACACAGTACTTAGAAGACATCAACAATACTATATCCTTCTACTCCGAGTGAGAGCCAGCCAGATTTAGAGATGGATAGAACCTTAGAGACTCTTGAATCCCATCTTATCATTTCACAGTTCAGGAAACTGAGGCTAAAGATGACTAGGGTCATTCACTTGTAAGTGTCTGGGGCAGGATTCCAACTTGGGTTTTCTTGCCTCCAAGCCTAGCACTCTATTACTCTGTACCCTTGACTTCTCTTTCTAACCCTGACAGTGTCCCTATCCCTGCAGCCACTTAATGCTCACATTGGTTGCCTCTTGTTAAGAGGAAAGAGTCTAATCAACTTCTCACAGTGGTGTTTGTGACAATGTCAGCCTTCTAGCAGAGCAGAATCAAGCTAGGGCAATTAGATAGACCCAGATTCCAACTAGAAGTGACAGGATTACAGATATAGAGGTGGAAACCTTCAAGCTGTCTCATCACTCCCCATAATTTTATTTTCTTATATGCCCTATAACTATTACTTCTTATTGTTGAATAGTGCAGTCATGTCCAATTCTATGTGACCACATGGACTTTGTCCATGGAGTTTTCTTGGCAAAGACGTTAAAGTGGTTTGCTATTTCCTTCTCCAATGAGTCCCCATGTTACATATGAGGAACTGAGGCAAACAAAGGTTAAGTGACTTGTCCAGGGTGACATAGCTAGTAAGTGTCTGAGGCCAGATTTGAACTCAATTCTTCCTGACTCTAGGCCCAGCACTCTATCCAGTGTACCACCTAGCTGCCCATAACTATTACTAGAGCCCCATTAGTTGATTCCTTTCTTTGAACTCCTCAAATTATGTCACATAGGCACTGTACACTTCACCTATTCCTAAAAGCAGTCTATATATAATCTCTGAGGGAAATTAAAAGACACTTTTAGGATCCCTTATCATCATCACAAAATTCAATAGCAAGAGCAATGTGGAGGGGATGTCACTCTTGTCAAACTCAAATTTAAATTAAACAAGCTTTTAGAAAATGAAGCACATAATATGTCCACAGCATTGTGCTAAACTCTAGAGATGCAAAGTTCTCAAGGGGATTACAAAGAGGATGTCATGTATTCAACTATGCTTAAAATGATAAGTGTTTTGTTGTTGAATCATATCTAATTCTTTGTGACCCCAGTTGGGGTTTTCTTGGTAAAGATACTGGAGTGGTTTGCTATTTCCTCCTCCATTTCATTTTATAGATGAGTAAACTGAGGCAAACAAGGTTAAGTGACATGCCCAGGCTCACACAGCTTGTAACTGTCTGAGGCCAGATTTGAATTAAAAAAAGATGAGCCTTCTTGTCTCCAGGCCCAGCGTACCATCCACTGTACCGCTTAGCTGCTTTGATAAATGCTTAGGAGAGGTTGAAAGTTCAGAGAGACATGAGAGACTTAAGGGAAAACTAAACTCTTGAGAGATCAGGAAAATCACCTAAGTGCAGGTTTGAAGAAAAAGTATTTCAAGGTGGAGATATTTGGCAGGGAATAGGGAAAGCCTTAGGCTGGAATAACAGATTACAGAATATTAAGTAGTTCATTTTATTTGCAGCATAGAAGAATGGAAGGGGTCCCATATGAAGCAGAAGTATGTATGCAAGGTAGGGATACTGTGCAAGGTGGAGATAGGTTGGCCTATTCTCCTACCAACAAGTGCCTTGATAAGTTCCATATCCTTCATAACTTGAGGAGTGAACTGGGAATCAAAAGATCTGAGTTCAAATCCTTCTTCAGATACTTACTAGATGGATGGCCTCAGGCAAATCACTTAACTATTATTGCCTCAGATTTCTTATCTGTGCCATAGAAATAATAGGACCTTCCCCACAAAGTGTTGAGGATTTAATATGTTGTTATTTTTTTTCAGCCAAAGATAAGGTTTATTAGAATATCTGTCATATCGGGCAGACTCTTAAGGAATCTGAACAGTGGCTAGATTTTAAGAATCTGAGCAATTGGCTAGATTATAAGAATCTGAGCAGTGGCTAGATTGTAAGAATCTAAGACTGTGGCTAGATTTTAAGAATCTAAGCATCTTAATGGAGACAAGAGGGATCTTATATACAGAATATGTTGTTATTAAGTTGTGAAGAATTAGTATACATAAAGCACTTTTCAAACTTGAAGGAGCTATATATGTTAGCTCTCACTATCAAAAGAAGGAAGACAGTCTGTATTATCATTTAAAATACTCATACTCATGGAACTAGAAGGGGATAATACAGAACAAGAATATAGCATTGTATCTAGATTCAAATTTTGTTCTGGGGAAAAGTAGAAAGTAAGAAAGCAAACCTAACAAATGCTACTAAAAACAGAGCTATATGAATATGTTTCATGTAACACCTCTATCCACCCATGCTGAGCAGTATACCTGAAGGACAGCCTTGTGACACTGTAAGATGTGTAAGCAGAGGGAGACATGACTCCTGATTGGCTGAGAGAATTCTGAGCTACAGTGATGAGCATGTGCATGAGTAGAAAAGGGACTACTCAAGATTGTAGGAGGACTTCAAAGAAAACAGCAAAGGGAAACTTAGGTTTTTGAGTAGGGAGATGGGAAGTCTCTCAGGAGTCAGAAACATGCGCAAGCTGCCCCCCCACCCCATATCCCTGATTTCCAGTGCTGGCAACCCTAAAGAATGCTAAGAGGGACTCCTTCTGGGTGAGATCATTCTCTCCTGGGCTGAGCAGAGGTGTTTTATCTTATCCCCACACTAAAAAGCTCATTTATTTTATTCTATTGTCCATTCTAATCCACACAACTTGCCTAGTTTCTACACTACTGAGATAAAGGTTTACTACCTATTCATAACAGTCATTTGTATGATCAGGATTAGGTGGGAGGGAACTAAGCTGGTAACAGGAAACTATTTCCTTCTCCTTCAAAGCAATCACAGAATGTGGCATATATCCTGAATCCTTTATTTTACCCCTAATTACCAATATTTAAGATGTGCTAGATAGATATATTTCTCAACCAATACCTGTCCTGGAGAAAGTCAAGAGAAAGAAAAATCAACCAGCCAAAACCCTCTTCTTATATCCCCAAAAGTTGGAAATCATAGTTCTCTTTAGAGACTGGGTGGAACAGATCCCAGATCAGAGATCTATCCATACCACACATGAAGGAAGCAATTTTTAGGCACCAACCACGTATATACCTGCATTTGCAAAAATCCATTTGCACGTACAAATCATAACATTTGTACATCCAAAGAAGAGTAAAGCTATATAATTAACATAATTTCTTAAAACTGGAAATATTATTTCATCCATGTTGGGAGCTCCTATTGAGAAACTTCCCTTCCAGTGCAAATCAGAAGCTTCTCTGAAAGTTATAATATTTCAATGTTACCTAAGGGCACTGAGATTTTGCCCAGGGTCACAAAACCTGTATGTGTCAGAAGAGGACTTGACCCAAAGTTTTCCTGAATTTATCCCCTTCTACAGTGGATGAAGCACCAGCCTGGAGTCAGGAAGACTTAGCTCAAATCCACCCTCAGACATTTACTAGCTGTGTGAATCCTGAGTAGGTCGTTTTTACCTCTGTCTGCCTCTGTTCTCTCATCTATAAAATGGGGATAATAATAGCACCTACCTCCTAGGGCTGTTGGGGGGATCAAAGCAAATAATATTTGCAAAATGTTTAGCACAGTGCCTGGCACATGGTAGACACTGTGTAAATGTTAGCTATTATTTTTATTATGTTATATATCAGGAAAAGGAAGAGAAAAGATGGAGAGGTTTTTTAATACATATCCTGGAGGATGTGGGCTTTAAGCTTCAAGGTGTAGTAGAAAGAGTACTAGACCTATAGTCAGGAGAGACTTGGTTTTGAATTCAAATGAAAGTACTTGCTTAGCTATTACATCCCTGGCATGTATCTGAAGACCTCCAGTGATGATGAACTCACTGCCTCCTGAGGCAGTCCCTTGAAATTTTTGACAACTTCAATTGTTCTGAATTTTTCCTTCTGTAAAAATTAAATCTGCTATTTCAGTTCCACTTCTGGCTCCAAATCCTTTCCTGAAAATATCTCATTGGTGGGATATAATTGATATTATAAATTTGTGTGGTACTGTTATTATATCCTGAATCATCATCATCATCATCATCAAAGAATCTGTCAATTATTCATTTGGCTGAACTCTTTCACCATAAATCTGATTCTCATGTCTGAAGCTGACTGGACTCTGCTTGTCACCTATCCTGCCAGATATTCATTTGTTTTATCTTAGCATAATGAATAATTGGAATGAATAGAATTCCAATATTGCTGGATCATCAGTATGCTAATAGTAAAACTTCAAATAAAGTGACAGATTGTTATTTGCTATGGGATTCCCATCCACAGTTATACTCAATATTCTCATTAGGCATGTGGATTAAAGAATCTTCCACTGGCAAATTTAGAACTCACTCAAGTTGCAGGGAGGAAAAAATTTTAAGAAACTGAAAACAAAAGTGGGGTGTTTGAGGTTTGAATTCTATTTCACTTTTATGTGAGATTTGGCTCCTAGTTTCAAAGGGTGCACTGCATTTTGCTCTGTGATGAATTAGACTAGGTTGGACAGAATGCTCCCAGAGAGATTGTAAATGCTGAATTTAATCAGTCAAACACTAACTTAGCTCAAATTACCTGAACAGCTATGTCTATGTTAGCTTAATAGCCATTATTAGGTGTGGAGTCATCAATAGATTAAATGAGATACATGACCCATTATTGCCAGTTGGCCCCAGCCTTTTACTTCTTATTATCTTTAGAATTAGCCATATTGGAATAAAAAGAACATTTGCCAAGACAGTAGGAGATGCCAGTCCTAACCCTACTTTTGCCACTGATTAGCTGTGTGACCTCAAATACTGATTTTACCTCTCTAATCCTCAGTTTTCTCCTTGAATAAATTGAGACAGATTAAATCTTCTCAAAGGCCCTCTCTTTGTAACATTTCTTTTGGCTCTTGAATTCCATGCTCTAAAACAGGGGTTCTTAACATTTTACATATGTTAATGGACCCCTTTGGCAAGTCTGATAAAGCCTCTGAACTCCTTTCTCAAAAAAATTATTTTTAAAAGAATAAAATACATTGGATTTCAAAAAAAACTCAATAATATTGAAATAAAGATGTAATTTTTCCCCATCTGAGTTCATAGACTGCCCTACTTTACTCAGAAATCTACTCACAGATCCTTTGAGGGTCTATGGACCCCAGATTAAGAATCCTTACCCTAAAGCAGCAAAATACAACATTCATTCATGAAAGTACTATTCTTATGTCTCATCATGACACATTGGACCTTGAAGGTTGGTAGACTTTCAAGTACAGAACCAATGATAGTATCTACTATCCAAAGATAAGTATAAAGAGGCCTGTGAAGAGTAGTTTAGTCAGTAGATGATGGATTCTTTAGAACTTAAGGGGAAAAAAATTAAAAATTCAGTCCTGTGTGGCCCCATTCTCTTTCTGTAGTGATGGTAACAGAATGATAGAAAGTAGAATAGTGAGTGTTAAAGATCACACATTTTTGACTGTCTATAAACATTGATTTAAATGTTTGTACTCTCAACATGAGATTCTTATCCAAAAACCTGGAGTGATATACCACTAAAGAAACTGAATCAAAGCAATATGACACTCTTACTCTAAATAGAATCAGAAAACATAAGGAAGTTGCTGCCAAATGAGAGGATGGCTCACAGGTTCTCTTTTTAAAATGGCAAATAAAAGAGCTGACAGATCTGCTTTCGTCAACTACCCAAAGTCAATGAAAAATATAATTTCATAGTATCCTTAAGTGTCTTAATGTACAGCATTCATGATAGTTCAATTAAGGACAGTACTAAGAAAAGAATTGGAGCTTATGGGTCAACATCTGCTGCAAAGAAGGAATAGGTGGAGAAAGTCTTTTAACTTCTTCCAAAACCAAATGTATGATATATATGTATATATACACATATATAGATACACACATACACATGTATGCATGTATGTGTGTATATATGTATATATGATGATTATTACTGTTGCTGTTATTATTACTAATAGTAACTGGTAATTTCAAAGCAAAATTGAGCATAGGAAAGAATGATAGAACACACACATACATATACACATGCACATGTACATACACACACAAACTGCTAGAAAATATGGTCCAGGCTTAAGAAATGAAAAAAGACTGAAAAAAAAAAAGAAATGAAAAAAGTCAATTTCTTATGGACTACCTAGAAGCATCATGCTTGTAAAAGCATACTTTTGTTAAGAAGAGAGTAGGAAAGTGATGAACATGATGAGAACCAAAGACTTTTCTAGATGTAGCTAGGTAGTGCATTAGAGTGCTCACCCTGAATTTAGGAAGACCTGAGTTCAAATCTTGTCCAAGACACCTACTAGTTGTTTGACTCTGGAAGAGTTACTTGACCTCTCTGTCTGCCTCCATTTCTTCAAATGTAAAATAGGAATAATATTAGCACCTGCCTCCAAGGGTTGTTGCAAGAATAAATTGTATAATATCTGTAAAACACTCAGCACAGTTCCTGGCACATACTAGGTGTTTACTGTCTTTCTTCTTAGCAGACAGAAGGTACCTCTTTCTGAGAGAGCATTTCCAGATCAGCTCTATGTGTAGAGATGAAACATTAACTAGTTAAGACAAAGATCAAAATCAACACTAAATTAAAAGAAAGCATAAAGATGAGCAGATATTACATGCTAATACAATAAATCAAACCTAATCTCCTTAAACAATTGATACTTGAAAGCTGGAAATTGGTAAAAGAAAAGATATTGATTCAATGATGATAATTTCTTACGGAAGTTTGACTACAATAGTTGCCACAACAAAGGCCAAAAGAGGCCAGGAACCATCTCAGCTAAGAAATACTGGATCTCACTGCTAAGCAGAGAAACATAGCATAAAAGGGAATACCGATTAAGAATATGAACTAACTTGCAGGATCATGTGAGCAATGAGATGGAGGACTAAACATTTTCTCTGATCTCCATAACCTTTCAAATCTCTCCAAAACAGAAATTACGCACCAAAGATAAAGCAACTTCAGCTGTCTCCATGGTCCAGGACACTCAGAATCCAAAAAGAAGGTAGAAAACAAACAAACAACAAACTACGTATTGATATTCACTGACCCTGAGTTCACTCAACAGCCCTCCCCCACCACCCTTACTTCTTACAGTGAGGTTGCCTTAGCAGACCCAAGGACACCACACAGACTTGTAACAAAACCCATGCCACATTCCGGGCCCCCTTCCCTCTTTTCAGTGTCATGGAGATCCTTCAACCACAACCCTGCAGAAACAAAAGCCTGCTGGAAGCTGCATCCCCATAACACCAGCTCTGTGAAGCTCTGAAATGCTAGTGTTAGGGTATACAACCCTATAACACCAGAGCAGTAGCTGTCTGAAGTGCTGGTGCTGGGCCAGAGAACAAAAGAACAGAAGAAATGGGACAGAATGCTAGGACAGGACATTGGGTGTATTATATGTGGGGGGTGCTGTGCAGCAGTCCACTAAGCCTAAAGCAAAGAGCACAGCAGCTAACTGGAGCCAGTTCTGACCACCCAAAAGTCACTTGGAGTAACGATCTTGGCTGGTGAATTGTGACTTGCCCAGAGTAGAAGGAGGTTAAGTGGCTTCAAGATCTAGCCCCCAAGAAAACCACCACCAGAGGGGGCAGAATCTGAAAGTAAATAGGAGAAAATCAGGGGAAAAAAAGATTGAAATTTCCAAAGATCTTAAGAAGAAGAAGACTCAGAGACTTTGAACATAAACAGATATAGCAATAGGGAAAACATTAACAATGAAATATGGCTTCCAGATCTAGTAAATAAGTTCAGGTATCTATGAGTAAATACCTCAAAACAAAGGAAAATAATCCAACACTAGGTGTAGCTTGAGGGATTTGGTCCTTGAAAAATGTACCCATCCCACTTTGGGAGGGGGAGGAGTTGGAACTCCTGGGGGCAACTGACACCTGGAAAAGTGGGAAAGCATGGACATATAGAAGAAATTTTGAGACAAATGGAGAAAAAAAGTGGTAATGAGGGGAGGGAATAAAGTAGTGGTGGGCTAATAATCATGGATAAGGTAGAAGAGGGGCTCTCTAACACCTGCAATTGGCATAGTCTGCCCCCATATAGATACTCAGGCCTAGATAGTGGTTCATCAGTGTTGACAAGTCTCAGGAGATTTTCTGTCACATTCCAATTCCTCCCTACCCTGGGGAAAATATCAGACCTCTCTATTTTATTTATATCTGATTGGCATGTGGTTGCCTCAGTATGCCTCAGTTGGTGATCACTCAACATAACTCAGAGATTCTGCTTTCTGGCCATTACTGAGTGACCTCTTTTCCTGGTGTATCCTGTAGATCTACGCCATAGTTCCTCAGTCACACAAAAATTCTTCCTTTTGGAAAGCTTAGCTCTATACTTTTCAAGAACAACAGCTTGCTAGTTTCATAGAACTAATAATATAGTGATGTTTCTTTCCTTCCTTCTCTATATCAAATTTTTTCTAGGTAATTTAATAATTTTATTAATAATACCAGAATTTTAATAAAAGGATGGTCATTTGGCAGTCTCATTTTTAGACCAAGGATAATCATGGCAATGGATTCACAATTTTTTTCTTTATAATAGTATTTTATTTTCCCCCAATTACATGTCAAGAAAATTTTTGGCATTCATTTTTACAAGATTTTGAGTTCCAAATTTTTTCTCCCTCCTTCCCCTCTCCTCTTCCTAAAATGGCGGGCAATTTGATCTAGGTTATGCATGTGCTATCATGTAAAACATTTCCATATTAGTCACAGTTGTGAAAGAAGAAACAGATCAAAAGGGAAAAAACATGAAAAAGAATAAAGTAAGTGAAAAAAAGTAATTTTCAATCTGCATTGAGAGTCCATCAGTTCTTTATCTGGATGTGGACAGAAGTTTCCTTTGGGAGTCCTTTGTACTTGTCTTGGATCATTATATTGTTGAGAAGAGTTGAGTCATTCATAGTTGATATCCCATGTTCCTGATACTGTATATAATGTTTTCCTGGTTCTGCTCCTTTCACTTTGCTTCAGTTCATAGAAGTCTTTACAGGTTTTTCTGAAATGTGCCTGTTCATCATTTCTTATTGCACAATTGTGTTCTATTACATTCATATACCATAGCTTGTTCAGCTATTCCCCAACTGATGGATGATCCTCAATTTCCAATATTTTGACTCCATGAAAAGGGCTGTTATTAATATTTTTGTGTATGTAGTTCCTTTTCCCATTTTTATTATCTCTTTGGGATACAGACTTAGTAGTGGTATTGATGGATCAAAGGGTATGTGCAGTATGGTTGCTCTTTGGGCATAGTTCCAAATTACTTTCCAGAATGGTTGGATCAGTTCACAACTAATGTCCCAATTTTCCCATATCCTCCCCGACATTTATCATTTTTCTTTTTCTTGTCATATTAGTTAATCTGATAGGTGTGAGGTGGTACCTCAGAGTTTTTTTTATTTGCATTTCTCTAATCAAAAGTAATTTAGAGCACTTCTTCATATGCCTATAGATAGTTTTGATTTCTTTGTCTGAGAACTTCTTGTTCATATCCTTTGACCATTTATCAGTTGGGGAATGGCTTGTATTCTTATAAATTTGACTCAGTCCTTTATGTATTTGAAAAATTAGGCCTCTATCAGAGATACTTGCTATAAATATTGTTTTTCAGTTTTCAGTTTTCCTTTTCATCTTGGTTGCATTGGTTTTGTTTGTGCAAAAGCTTTTTAATTTACTATAATCAATATTATTTATTTTACATTTCATAATATTTTCTATCTCTTGTTTGGTCATGAACCTGTAACTCACCTAACTTCTCCTTTAAGAATTTGGATGCTATGCTACTTGGTGCATATGTATTTAGTATTGACATTACTTCATTGTCTATGGTACCTTTTTAAGAAAATATAGTTTCCTTCCTTATCTCTTTCAATTTGGTCTATTTTTGCTTTTCCATACCCTTACCTTTGCTCTGTGTGTGTGTCTCTTTGCTTCAAGTGTGTTTCTTGTAAACAACATATTATAGGATTCGTGTTTTTGATCCACTCTGTTATCTGCTTCCATTTTATGGAAGAGTTCATCCCATTCACATTTACAGTTATGATTGCTAATTGTGTATTAGTATACATCCATCCTATGTACTCCATACTATTTTTCCTCCTGTTTGTCCTCTCTCTATGTTCACTCTTTCCCTCCTTGACAGTGTTTTGCTTCTGTCTACTGCTTCCCATGGTCTGCCCTCTCTTCTGTCAGTTGCCCCGCTGTTTACTTAATCTCCTACCATCCTATTTTCCCATCTGGTAAGATAGATTTCTATATTCAACTGACTGTGGATATTATTCCCTATTTGAGCCAATAGTGATGATGGTAAGGTTCAAGCAATGCCTATCACCCATCCTCCCTTCTTTTCCTCCACTGGAATAGGTTTTTCTCATCTCCTCATGTGAAATAATTTACTCCATTCTACTTCTCCTTTACTTCTGCACCCAGTGTATTCCTATTTCTCATCCCTTATTTATTTTTATGTCATTCCCTCAAATTCACCTTATACCTATACCCATACCCTCTATCTATATATATATTCCTTCTAGCTGCACTGTTAGTGATCCAGTTCTTAATAATTACAAGCATCATCTTCACATGTAAGTATGTAAACAGTTCAGCTCTATTGAATCCTTTATGTTTTCTTTTCCCTTTTTATGCTTCTCTTAGGTCTTGCTATTGGAGATCAAACTTTTTGTTCAACTCTGGTTTTCTCTTCATGAAAGCTTGAAATCCTTATATTTCATTGAATGACCATTTTTTCCCTTGGAGCATTATGCTTAATTTCACCAGGTTCATGACTCTCAGTTGTCATCCTAATTCCTTTGCCTTCCAGAATGTCATGTTCTATGACCTCTGATCCCTCAAGTGTTGCAGGTTCTAAATCCTGTGTAATCCTGATTGTGGCTCCCCAATATTTGAATTGTTCCTTTCTGGCCATTTGCAGTATTTTTTCTTTTGTTTTGTAATTTTGCTATAATGTTCCTTGGGGTTTTTATTTTGGAATTTCTTTCCTGAGGTTATTGGTGATTTCTTTCAATACCTGTTTTGCCCTCTTGTTCCAGGATATGAAGGTCATTTTCCTTGATAATTGCTTGAAAGATGCTGTCCAGGTGTTGTGTTTTTTTTTATGGCTTTCAGGTAGTCCAATGATCCTGACATTGTCTCTCTTGGTCAGTTCTTTTTTTCATTCTTTTGAATTTGTTTGATTGAATTTTGATATCTCATACAGTCATTAGCTTTCACTTGCCCAATTCTAACTTTTAAGGAGTTGTTTTCCTCAGTTAGCTTTTGTACTTCCTTTTCCATTTGGCTAATTGTACTTTTTAAGGAGTTGTTTTCTACAGTGGACTTTTGTATCTCATTTTTCATTTGGCCAATTCTACTTTTTAAGCAGTTGCTTTCATTTTCCAAGCTGTTGATGTTTTTTCATATTTCTCTTACGTTGTTCTCATTTCTTTTCCCAAATTTTCTTGATACCTCTCTTATATGATTTTAAGCTCCTTTTTTGAGTTCTTCCATGAGTTCTTTCTGGGTTTGAGACAACTTCCCATTTTTCTTTGGGGTTTTGCCCTGTTTTGACATTGCTGTCCTCTTCTGAGTTTGTGTCTTGATCTTCCCTATCTCTATGATAACTTTCTATGGCCAGATTCTTTTTTTTTTAATTTGTTTTTTTTTTTTGTTTTTGCTCATCTTTTTAGCCTTTTCTCTTTCTTTTTAATTTTGAGCTCTGCCCCCAGGGTGGAAGGGGCACTGTCTCAGGATTTTTATGCCAGGGGCTTCAGGAACTGACTGTTTACCTGGTGCTGCACTGATGTTGCCCTGAAGCTCAAGGAGAACCTTTCTGGTGCTGTACTGTGTGGGTGAGGGGTAGCTGGCATTGCTGGAGTCCATAGTTGTCTGGCAGCTTACCTGGTGCTGAGCTGGGGCCCTAGTGCTCGTGATTGGCATGTCCTGTGGCTGGTAGGGTGCTTCTGCATTTCCCTGGGGCTACACTGAAGTAGGAAGCAGTTTGGTTGCTGGAGGCTGTCAGTTTGTCCAGGACTATGCTGGAGCTGAAGGCTGCTCATTCACCTGGCTATACTGAGGCATGTGAGGGGTCCTGGTGTTGGCGTCCTGGACTCTGTTCCCCTTTTACCCAAGTGAGACAAACATTTCTTAACAATCTTCCAAGTTTCTTAGGCTAAAAGATTATTTTACCCCATCTTTTTTCTGGTTCTGCTGTTCCAGAATTTATTTTGGGGTACTATTTTGTGGTTGTTTGGAGGTGAATATGGGAGAGTTATGGTGATTTACTACTCACTCTGCCATCTTGGCTCCTAGACATCTTTATGATCCTTTTCAACTTATTCTATTTGAAATATTTATTTCACTCTTCCAAGAAAAAACAGATTTCCCCTGATTATCTTAGGAGTAGAGGGGCCTTCCTCTAACACTTTCACTTTTTCCTCTGTTAGGGAGCCAATTATGTTCATTTTGCACACAGTTAGTAGTCATTGACAGAAACACAAATATTGCATACTCTACTGCAACATTCCCCTTGCTTTCCATACATCATAGAATTAACATCCTCTGCCCCTTGTCATTCTTGTTACTCATTCTTGCAGCAAATTACAATAAGGACTCAGTTGGAGAAGGGAGGGAGGGTTCTAAGGGAAGCTTTAATTCTTTAAAGTAGGCTTTCTGATTTTTTTCCCCATGGGATATTAGATTGCTTAGCTGCCTTTGTTCAGTGATTCTAGTTCTAAGCAAAGCTCTAATGTATATAGAAGTTGCCTTCAGGTGCCTGAAAGATGGTCCCAAGGAGAAATCCAGCAAATAGCTACTTCTTATCTCTTTGTACCCCTTTTCTCCTCTTCCTACTTATTAGGATTCAGTCACTTGTCTTGTTACATTTGTCAGACCATCCTCTGACCCTTCTCTTATGCCCTCTCTACTCTTCTTCTCTCTCTCTTCACCTAGCTGATCATACTTTTCCCTTCTCCTTTCTCTTTTATTTTTCTGATTGCTTTAGTTTTTTATGCTCCCCTATTTTATCTATTTCATTTGAGGATTGGTTGACAGTCAACTGAGCAATAACGGAACACAGAAAAGGTTCTTGAAAGAAGGAAATGCCTAAGGGAAAAAAGGAAGCATCAAAGGAAAGAGCACTAGCCCTTATGTTATAGGACCTGAATTCAAATCTGGCCTCTGGTTACTTACTACCAATTATGACCTTGGGCAAGTCACTTGAGCTTTCTGGGCCATAATTTCCTCCTTTGTAAAAAGGAGGAAATTGGAAATAGAGGCCACTTTAGACAGATCTATCCTTTCCAACTTTAGACAGATCTATTATTCTCTAAAAATGTTGAGAAGGAAAGTGGAATTAACATGGGAATTTGTTTGGCTAAATTAATGTAATAAGAGATTTATTTGTTCTCTGGTGTCTGTGTGTGTGTGTGTGTGTGTGTGTGTGTTTGTGTGTGTGTTGCTCATTGTGGGGATGAGTACCAGGAGACACAGATTGGCTTTTAAAAATACTTGTTACTTGAAAAATTAATTAATTAAATGAATGAATGAATGAATGAATACATGTGTCATCTGGCATGTGCCAATTGGCTTAGTCAAGTAAAGGGATATACATTAGTGTGGATCCAAAACTAAGTTCGTGATTAGACAACTCTTATAGTGATACCATAAATTGAGATGGAGCTAAGGAAAGGAACACATTGATAGAGCCTGGGGCTACATAAGTCAAGCAAAATAGACCAAACTATAGCTTTGGTATATAAGATTATGAGAAATATCCCTCTACAGAGACTCAATCCTTAGTGAGTTCTCAACATCTCACCACAAAATGAGACATGAGTAATTTGTCCTGACTAATCTCACCAGAAAATAGCAGTATTACCTCTAGACTTGAAACCCTTTCATCCATTATTCATTACTGGTATATTTTGGTATCCAGGACTACATGTATTCAAAATCTCCCTTTGAAATGAAAGTCCTCAGATTATATACATATATATATATATATATATATATATATATATATATATATATATATATATATATATATATATATATATATATATAGTCATCTCCTATTCAAAGACATGTCCTGCTTATAAAGAGATTTTTAAAGCTGTCTATCTAGAAGAATAATAACCTCCTTTCTGTCTCATTTTAACTTAACTATGTTTTGATGTCCAGTTACCTATCTCAAAATCTTTGCTGCTGGCCCCTAGTAGAATATCTTGTTCCTAATGTCCCCAGTGGCTCAAAGATACCATACGCTAATATAAAAGACAGTAACACTTGATCAAATGGCTTTGAGTCAGAAGCAATGAATAAAATTGTGGATTCTGGGAATCCTGACTATTATTAAATCTTTTATAGACTGTTAAATGACATGTTTAGGTAAGAAAAGAAGGCTATCCCTAATGACCTTATAGCTGACCCCACACACATACCACCCACCACTGTTACCATTTCCAGTCACTGAGGAAATCATTTCACATGGATTCAATGCCCAGTGTTTTTGGGTTATGTGCTTGGTTAAGGGGGATACCAAACAACAAAGCCTTACCCTCAAGGGATTAAAATATAGTTCAAGTCAATGAAAATTAATTTTTACAGTATGCAGAGCACTGTGTCAGGTACTGAGGGTTACAAAGGTGAAAAGACATAGCCCTTGCCCTCATGGGGCTTAGAATCCATTAGACTGTGAGCTCCTCAAGGGCAAGGACTATCTTTTCCTTTCTTTGTTTCAGCATCACTTAGCATGGTGCCTGGAGCAAAGGAGGTACTAAATAAATGCTTATTGGCCCAGACAGTCTTATAGGGCAAACATGATGTGAACACATAAAGATCTTTAAGTAAAATTATCCATGATGTATATGATATGTTGACAATATGCTATGCAAAGACCATTTCTAACTGGGGAGAATTCATCTTTTGTTGTTGAGTCATTTCAGTCATGTCCAACTCTTTGTGATGCCATTTGGGGTTTTCTTGACAAAGATACTGGGATAGTTTGCCTTTTCCTTCTGTAGCTCATTTTATAGGTGAAGAACTGAGGCAAACAGAGTTAAGTGACTTGCCCAGGGTAACACAGCTAGTGTCTGAGGCCAAATTTGAACTCAGGTCTTCCTGACTGCAGGCCCAGCGCTCTATCCACTGTACCACCAAGCTGCCCTGGAGTTCACCTTACATTCCAGTCAAACTGACCTAATTTCTGTTTCCTGAACTTGGCATTCAATTTCCCAATTTTGAGTCTTTGCGTAGGTATCCACCTCTTGGGGAATAAACTCACTCTTTCTTTATCTCCAGCTCTTAGGGTTCTTAGTTTCATTCAAGGCTCAGTGCATATGCCACTTCCTAGAAAATGCTTTTCCAAATCCTCCCAGTTGTTAATGTTCTCTCCCTCTTCAAATGATACTATTATTAATGTAATTACTATTTTTATTAATTTTAATCATTTATTATTTCATCATTTTTGTTAATTGACTATAGCATTTTTATAATGATAGAGAATGAGGCTGATGACTTTGCACAGCTGTGCTTCTCCTTAATTCCATTTCATATGCAAATCTAGATATCACCTTCATGATGTCATTGGTTCTCTTCAAGAACAAAGGATGAACAACAATACACTACTTGATCTGTATAGATGCTATATCCCCTGGTATAATATAAGCTCATACTACTTTTTGATTTTGTCTTTGCATTACCAGTGCCTAGCACCTTTACCCATCAGTGGGTAAAATCTCAAAAACTTGCTCAAAAACATATTGAATTCAAAGAGGTAGTATTTAAATTGGGTCCTAAAGAATAGGTAAGATCTCAAATGTTGGAGATGGAGTGGAGGACATTCTAGTTATAGGGAACTATATATGCAAAAGTGTGTAAGCTATTAGTGGTGGTGGAGAGGAAAGGGAGAGAACTCCCAACTACATATGAGGAATAGCATGAAAGAAAGTTGGGAGGGTAGAGTGCTACCAGACTAAGAATTAATCAATCAATAATTATTAATTAAATGTCTACTATATGCTAGGCACTATGCTAGGAGCTTACATTCTAAAGGGTCTTGAATACCAGGCTAAGGAGTTTGGATTATACAATCATGGGTTTAGGGCAGGAAACCGCTTTAGCACTACTGTAGTATGCTCCTGTTTCCTTCCTTCCTCCCTCCTTTCCTTCATCCCTTCCTTCTTTCCTTCCTTCTTTCCTCCTTTACTTCCTTTCTTTTCTGGTTTGTTAATTCACTTATTCATTCATTCATTGCAGATGAGGAAACTGAGCTCTAAATTGGTGAAGTGATTGCTCAGATTCACACACACAAAAAGCTGGATTCTGGCTGCATTCCTATGACTCTAAATTCAGTCCTCTTTCCACTAGAGATATACTTGGACTTTGTTCTTCAGTCAATAGTGATTAACTAGCAAATTTTGAGCAGAATGTCATGATGAGATCTGGGCATTAGGAAGATCATTTGGGCAGCTACATCAAATGTAGTTTATGGAGGCAGGGAAGCTATTATAACAGTCTAGACAAAAGGAGATAAAGACCCGATCTAGGGTGGCAACAGTGGGGGGAGAAAAGGGAAAAATGGGTGCAAAAATATATTTTGCAGATATAACGAACAGGACTTGGTAACTGATTAGATCTGTAGGTTAAGGGAACAGGAAAAGACAAATGTAACTCTAATTATCTGTAATGTGGTATTAATAATTTGTATTTCCTATCAGTGTTGTCAGGAAAATGTCCATTATTCTCATCATTGCTGAGCTCTGAGGTCTAGTGAAGCCAAATCAACAATTTATAAAGCACTAGGCAAAGTACTAATCTCTGGGGGTACAAAGAAGTCAAAAACCAGTCCCTGTTCTCAAGGAGCTCACATTCTAATAAGGAAGACAATATGCAAACACTCTGTACAAACAAGCTATACATAAGATAAGGTGGAGATAATCAACATAGAAAAAGCAATACCTGTAAGGGAAATTGGAAAGGGCTTCTCATAGGTGGAATTTTAGCTGGCTTGAAGGAAGCCAGAAGACAGAGATGAGGAGAGAGAAGTGAATGATTTTAAATAATGGGAAAGAAAGAGATTTTAAGACAAATATAGTTCAGCATAATTTTTCAATCTACCCCTTTGTAATGTAACCAATAATCAATCTTTCAAATTCCTACTAGGAAAAATAGCCATGCTATCTCCAATGACATTATTTTATCTCAAATTTTTTTAGCCTTATACTTTTAATATGCCCCTCCATGATGTGGGGAGGGGTGGGGCATATGGCACAAAAGGAAGAACTCCTGATACTAATCATGCATGGGCCTTTCTGATGTAAAAGAAACCTCATGAATTCTTGGATTTTTACTTAGCTCTTCAGATGTAGCTGGCTTTTGCTATCAGTGACCTTTACCACCCACAAACTTTTAAAAACACAATTTTTGAACATCTGAGGAGAAGCTCCTTTCTAGCAATAATCCTCAATTTGTATAGCATGAGTCATCTCAGTAAGTACAATACAGGGGGAAAATGATAATTATGCAGAAAAACTGCAAGGCATTTTCTTTTCTCCCTCCTCTCCACACCCATTTGCAAACCGATGAGGTCCAAAAGAAAAAATTCCTTAAGGGAGAAATTGAAGAATACACAGAGATTTCAAAGAGAAAATATGACTCACATTTACATTACAAAATGCTTGCCTTATAACTCCCTGGTGAAGGATAGATACATAGATAAATAAATGGAGAGAGAGAGACAGAGAGAGAGACAGAGAGAGAGAGAGAGAGAGAGAGAATTTCTTCAGCACTTACTATATGTCAGGCCCTGTGCTAATTGTAGAAAATATAAATACAAGCAGAAAGCCTGTCCCTGCCCTCAAGAAGCTTACATTCTAATGGAGGAAGATAACACATAACAGGTAGCTTTAGTCCCATTAACTTCCTTTTGCAGATGAGGAAACTGAGGTTCAGTGCTTTGCCAACAATCACATGGATCCAGTATTTGAACCCAGGTCTCCTTACATCAAGTTCAGTGATTTAGCTGCCATTTTATGATCCCTCTCTACTACTTCACCCAACGCCTTCTGTAGCAACCAGCTCCGTGGTTGGGTAACCTTGGTAAATGGGAGGAGATGTAAAAGTTCAGGGGTTAAGGAGGATGCTCATATGGAAGCCTGATGTAAAGTTCCCAGAGTTCGGATAGTGTCTCAGGCTACAAAACTCAGTATCTTCACTCTCTCCTTCCTGTCACCTTTTATTACACATTTGGAACTTTATTATGGAATATCTTGCTCTCTAATCATCTGTATGGCAGAATTTAGCACTTTATTAAATGATATCTTGTTCTCTAATTGTTTCAGCACGGCATGTAGTTTCCTCAACTAGATTATAACTTATTTGTGGGTAAGGATTATTATGTCTTACACTGATTTTGTGCTAGCAATCCTAACACAATGTTGGACATTTAATAAGTGCTAATTGGCAGGGGGAGGGGGAAGGGATGGTTTGGAGATGGGGAGAGAATGAGACCTGTGATTTCATTAGTTCATTTTGTTTCCTCCATCAATTAATATAGGAACTCCCTCTACCAATTAGAATAGCAGCTGCTCTAAAATGCATAATTGTAGAGAGTTTGATCAATTATTCAAATAATTTTTATGGATCATTAATAAAGGTTTTCCCACTTAAAAGATTGGTTTTTTATCTTCCAATGCCCGCAAATAATATTCTTTCCCCCAATTCTCTTAAAATAGCTAAATTGAACTTTCTCTAGTTTGTGTTAGATTCACACTTTGATCACTGTGAACAAATATTTATTAAGCACCTGTTATGTGACAGGCACTGTACTTAGATTCTGAGAATGCAAAAATTTTATTTTAAACTGTTCTTGACCCAAGGAATTTATTTATACTTGTATGTTTCCATGCCCATCAATCAATCAACAAGCTTTTTAAAGTGACTACTATGTGGCAGGGGATATAAATTGAGTTAGCATCCACTTTGAATTCAGTTTGCTATTGTGAAGATGGGGCCATTTCAAGGTAGAATACCAAAGCTATATAATAATAACTAATATTTGTATAGTGCTTATTATGTACAAGGTATTATGCTAAATGCTTTATAACTATTATCTCTTTTGATTCTCACAACAACCCAGGGAGGTGGGTTCTTTTTTTTTTCAGGTAGTTGGGGTTAAGTGACTTGCCCAGGGTCACACAGCTAGTAAGCGTCAAGTGTTTGGTCTGAGGTGGGATTTGAACTCAGGTCCTCCTGACTTCAGGATTGGTGCTCTATCCACTGCACCACCTAGCTGCCCCAGGGAGATAAGTTCTATTGTTATCCCTATTTAACAGACAAGGAAACTGAGGCAGACCTCAGGGTTATGTAGCTAGTACATGTCTGAGGCCAGATTTGAACTCAGGTCTTCTTGACTTTAGGCCTGGCACTCTAACTACTTCATGACCTATCTGACTCATCCTTTACAACCTCCTTGCCAATCTCCTCCCTACATGCCCTGGAAATATGGAAGCATTTCTTCCCTGAAGCCCCACTCTCCTGATTGGTGAGTAGCTCTCCCAAAATGCTATTTCAGTTTAACAGGAGGAGGAGAGAGGCTTGTCAATGAGGGTCCAGTCTTTGAAGAACATGGACAGAGGACCCATGTTTGGTAAGCCTAGTTTTAGAATCACATTATGATGTGACCAGGCACATGACTTCAAGGCATGCATAGGTATTCTGTGACTATTTCCTATCTGATCACTACATGGCAAAGAAATCCTTTCAGTGGGCTGCTGACCCAGAACTGAGAGTGCATTGGAACACGCCAATGCAGAAACTTGCTCTCTTTCCTTCCTGCTACTCACAAATTATAAGGACCACCCTCTGAGCCACAGACAGCTAGTGAACACGTGGTTTCCTATGTATACCTGTATCTAGGATGAACCCCCTATTGTTTCTGTCTTATTTCCTTGGATATCAAAATATCAGAAGGCCTATTAAATGTCTAACAGCCAAGTTCAAGAAAGAGCAAGCCCTAGGGTGCAACCTGCTTTCACCCAGCCCATTAGTGTATTGATCCAGCAGCTAAGACATTGTATCTTCAAACAAGATTGTGATTCTATACTTTGGCTATGCCACACTTGTAAGTCAACATATTGCAACCACTTTTAGTTTGAACCCACTATCCATAGGAACTAACATAGTAGAAGGGAGAGTATGCTCTAGTTTAGAGGGTATTATTTCTGTACTTTGTTCTAGCTAAATCTTTTTAGTAAATATCCTTTTGTAAAAGATAATGGAAGTTGGTTGCTTATCCATAATATTAGGGATATATCAAATGGTTAAATGATACTGGGGAGATACTGGCACTTGCAAATAATACTAGGGTGCTAATTATTAATAATTTTTATCAAAAGGAACACATCAGAATGGGGGCTCAAGCTTATAGCATTAGAAAAAAATCACCCCTCAAGCTTACCCCTAGAACCCGGAGCAGCAGTGGGGTTTTCCCCAATGCTATTAGCTGATGCCCCAAGTCCTATGTGTTCTCCCCAATAACAATAGTATTAGTTAATATCTCCTCAATATCACTAATACTATTGATTGACTTAATGAGTATTGTTCCAATTTCATTTAACTAATTAACATCAACTAGCTTTTACAAAAAGATATTTACTGAAAAATAACCTTAAGACAAGGGAAGGATCAATGCCTTACCAGCTTGATCAGGAGGGACATATTTAGAAATGAACCTAATTTTTTACAGGCAGCAATAAAACTAAAAAGGAAAAATATAAAAGATTAAGTGACTCACATAGGGTCACAGAGCTAGTAGTTATTAGAGCCAGGATTCAAACCCTTATCTTCTACTTCCAAGCCCCAAACTCTATCCACTGCATTATGCTACTCATTGACTTTTTCTATATGTTCAAGGGAATGTATGTTGGAGGAAAGACTCTGAGTATATTTTCTGCAAGCAGATGCTTGTTGTATTCGAAGTATGGTGATGTAGGGAGTGGTAGCAGGAAGTGAGGATGACTAGGTAGGGACAGTTGTGAAGGTTGGCGGAACAGATGCTATTTTTTTTAAGACAGTAGTTTCTGAAAAGTAGGTGTTAGGAAGCTAAGAGAGGTTAAGTGAAATCATAGGTCCTTAATGTATTCAAGGCAACAGTAAAGCAGAAATGAGGGAAATATGCACATGAGCACTTACTGTGTATTTTGAGAGACTATAGCATACTCAATAAGGAGCTCAATAATTATAAGGAAATAGTATACCCACTATGCCCCCAGCACCATGCTACACTCTGTTGGGGGACACACATAAAAAAGGTGATGTGATTGCTACTTTTAAGATTACAATTGAGTTATGGCCCTGGTGGCAAGAAAAAACATCAAGAAGAAATTTACAGTTGTAGATACCTTTGGTGTTCTACTTTGAAATGACCTTGACTTATAATAGCAATCTGAGTTCAAGGTGGATGTTAATTCAATGGACTGTTTTGTTTTTGTTATTGATTTTTTTTAATCCTTTACCACATAGTAGACATTTTATAAATTCCTATTGGATGGTTGACTGGTTGGCATGCAAACCTATCCTTGTAAAAAAAAAACCCTTGAGGTCAGGGACTGGTTGTTGTTGTTGTTTTTTCAATCTTTGTATTCTCAAGACTTAAACACAATGTTTGATATGCACTAGGTACTTAATAAATGCTTGTTGAACATGAGAAATGTAGAAATATGTTTAATACGTGCATAGCCTATATCAGATTGCATGCCATTTTGGGGAGGAAAAAGGAAAGCAAGGGGAAAAAATTAGAACTCAAAAATCTTAGAAAGGTGAATGTTGAAAACTATAAATAAATAAATAATGCTTGTTGAAGAATAACCAAAACATCAGCCTAGTGCAAGCTTATGGAAAGTTATACTTTTATAAGAGAACTGGGAATGTGGGAGTTTTTTGCAGACATTGAAAGATAAGAAAGTATCTTTAAAGTAGGAATGCTTATTAATGATCTATAAAAAAAAAAACAACCTCTATGAATGCTTTTTTAGTTCCCAGAAATGGTCTTTGGTAGATGACTGTCATTTTTCAAATGAAACATTTTAATTCATGTTGATTTGGCAGTTTTAAAATCCATGGCTCATTTGACAAGAAAGCTGTTCTCTCTGTATAGCTGCTTCTGTATAGTTTCATACCAGCTTTGACCCAACGGTTTAGAGCAAGTGACAGAATAATGGGTAGCCCCTTGGGGAAGAGGCTGGAAGAGATAGGAAGTTATGTGTGATTGTGTGTGTGTGTGTGTGTGTGTGAGAGAGAGAGAGAGAGAGAGAGAGAGAGAGAGAGAGAAAGAGAGACAGACAGACAGACAGACAGAGACCGAGATAAAGAGAGACAGAGACATAGAGGCAGAGACAGAGACAGAGAATAGTACAGCTATGTAGATGAGCAGTTTTCTCACCAGTGATGAGTGAAAAGTTGGGTGACCAGCCAGTAAGCTTACAGATAGGACAGTTATAAGAAAGTAAAGCAGTAGAATTTGCAGCTAGTGTTGCTGCTGCTGACTTGTGCTACAGAAGGCTAGGTTGGTGAGAGAGGTTTGCTACAGAGAGAAAGAAAGGGGCAGTTAGGTGGCACAGTGGATAGAGCACTGGCCCTGGATTCAGGAGGACCTGAGTTCAAGTGCAGCCTCAGACACATAACACTTACTAGCTGTGTGACCCTGGGCAAGTCATTTAACCCCATTGCCTAGCCAAAAATCAAATAAATAAACCAAAAAAACCTCAGCCAAACAGAGAGGCAAGAAAGCAGGACTAACTACAAATAGGGAAGGGCGATAAGGGCTTTTGCCCTCAAGTGCTGAAATTTAGAGAGAGCTGATGCCCCTTGATTCCTCCAGCAGTTTAGAAACAAAGGAGATTCGTACCTAGTTAAATAGGAGAGTTAAATTAGGGAAGATACTAACCCTGGTGAGCTCCTCTCCACTCTCAATCAATCAACATGCATTTATTAAGCACCTACTATATCCCAGGCACCCTATTAGCCCTGAGGATTAAAAAAAAAAATAGCGAAATCTCTGCCTTCGAAGACCTTATATTTATAAATTTAAGATAATTTTTATGGAGGGGGAGGTTCTAGCAATTCAAGGTTTCAAGGAAAGTTTCATGCAGAAGTTAACACTTGATGTGAACCTCAAAGGAAAGTAGAGATTAGAGAGTATGGACAGAAGTGAAGAGGGAATGGATTCCAGGCCTGTGCAAAGACCCAGAGACGAAGATGGAACGTCAAGTGTGAGGAACAGTAAGAGGGACAGTTTGGCTGGATGATGACATACAAGTAAGGAATATGTAGTAAGGCTAGAAAGTTAGGCTGGGCCAAGTTGTAAAGTGCTTTCAATACCAACCAGGGGAATGCATATTTGATTCCAGAGACAATAGAAAGCCACTGGAGTTTAATGAGCAGGACAATAACATGGTCAGAACTCCACTTTAGGAAAACCATTTTGGTAATTGAAGGTTGGAGGATGGACTGGAATGAGGAGAGGCCAGGAAACTATTGCAATAATCCTGGTGAGAGATATGATAAGGCAAATGTGAGTGGAGAGGAGACAGATGTTGTGGAGGAACAATTGGGTTTAATGCCTAGTTTACAAGAGCAATTAAATAAAATAGAAAGATACTAGGTGGCATTTGCCCCACTAGTGGCTGGCACCCAATTGAGCTCCTCTCCATCCTGGCCCTTATCTACTCCTTCCATGGTAGCCTCCCCAGAAGTGGTATCATGGTGTCTCAGGGTTTCTCCTCCAGACACACTGCTCAACATTGTGTTTTATTAAAATCAGTTTGAGAATATATTTCATGCTGCTTGCCCCAGGCACCAAGATTTCTAATTATAAGTCTGCTGTAGGGACCCAAAGGGCCACAAAGACATCTATGAAAAGGCATAGGGTTTTGGAAATATATGAGGAATACCATTACTATTATCAGTATAGCCATTATTCAGTCAATAAAAGTTAGCCAAATTTCCATTATCTGATTAACTTTGTGGGGAGATTTCTGAGCTTGAGAACATTTGTCTACAAGAAAGGACCAATGAAAATTGGGGCCTTAAGTGTGGCCCTCATTATATTTGACCAGTTAGGAGTTATTCCTGTCGTACTTCCTTCCATCTAGGTTTGGCAAAGTAGATAAGCACAATGTGCTTATCTGTGCCACGGGCAAAATAAAGGAAGGCAATTATTGATATTGGTGAATCTCAGTCCCAAGAAAAATAAAGAGATGTTTTAATTCAATTTCTCTGTCAGCTCTTATGATCTAGAATAAGTGTCACTATTTGAATTAAAGTCTTTCTTTTTTCTGAGAAAATCAATTGAGCCAAAATAATAACAGTAACTAGCATTTATATAGCATTTACTATGTGCCAGGCATTGTGCTACATGCTTTACAATTATCTCATTTAATCCTCACAACTCTGGAACATAAAACAAGAATTTCCTTAACATAGAAGAATAGAAAAAAAGATGCTTTCACATAAAACTACAAATCTATTATGTAGAACTTGCTATTATTTTAAAATAAATAATAGTTATCATGTAATTTTCTTTTTTCTTTTTTCCCTCTCTCTAGCCCTAGAGATGGTTACCATTGGACACAAATGTGTGTGTATGTGTGTGTGTGTGTGTGTGTGTGTAAAATTATTATATACATGTTTCTATTCATCAGTTCTTTCTCTGGACACAGATAGTATCTTCCTTCATTGGTCCTTTGTAGTTAATTTGGCTATTTATAACAGTCAAAATGACTTAGTTGCTCAAAGTTGCTCTTAAGACAATATTGCTGTTACTGTATACCATATTAGATTTTAAGCTCGTGGGCATGGGAATTCTATCAAACCTTTTTGCACTTTGGTTTCCTCATGTGTAAAATGAAGGAGTTGGAGTTCATGACCTCTGAGGTCCTTTCAAGCTTTAAATCTATGATTCTGTGATGCTATGGTTCTTATGCCCCAAGACCTAGCCTAGTTGTTTAACAAGCATCTACTTAATGTTTGTTGAGAACCATAAGAAAATGATGAATGCAGAGAAGCATGCAAGCATGTAAAGACTCATAGGAACTGATCCAGAGTTGAAGTAAGCAGATCCAAGAAAACAATATTCACAATGACTACCATGATGTAAATGGAAAGAATAACCACAAAATGAAACTGTAATGATAAAGCCTGACCCCAAAGAAGAAAGGATAAAAATGCATCTTCCTCCCTTCTTTAAGGTGGAGAGATTGTGAATATGAAACATATCATCAGATGTAGTTGATGTATTGGTTAGTTTTGCTGAACTCCTTGTATTCCTTTATTTTTTTTTTCAATATTGGCCCTAAGGAATGGCTCTTTGGGGTAAGGAGAGAGAGAGATATTTATAAATAAAAGTGAAGTAAAAACAGAAGATATCAATAATTATTTTAAAAATACTAAAAAGGTCCAACAATTTTGGCAAGGAATTTGGAACTATGCCCAAAGGGCTATAAAAATGTAGATATCCTTTGATCTAGCAATAGCACTTCTAGGGTTGTATCCCAAAGAGATCCTAAAAATGGGAAAAGGACCCACATGTGCAAAAATATTTATGGCAGCTTTTTCTGTGGTGGCAAAGAAATGAAAATTGAGGGGATGCCCATCAATTGGGGAATGGCTGAACAAGTTGTGGTATATGAATGTAATGGGATACTATTGTACTATAAGAAATGATGAGCAAGCGAACTTCAGAAAAACCTGTAAAGACTTGTATGGTCTGATGCTAAGTGAAGTGAGCAGAACAAGGAGAACATTGTGCACAGCAACAGCCACGTTATGTGAGGACTAACATTAACAGACCTACCTCTTCTCAGCAATGCAAGGATCTAAGACATCTCCAAAAGTTTCATGATGGAAAATGCTATCCACATCCAGAGAAAGAAACTATGGAGTTTGAGCGCAGATTGAAGCATACTATTTGTTCTTTTTTTCTTCTGTTTTGTTTTGTTTCTTCTTTCTTGTGGTTCCTCCTATTGGTTCTAATTCTTCTTTACAAGATGACTAACGTGAAAATATGTTCAATAGGAATGTATATGTAAGGCCTATATCAGATTGCACACCATGGGGAGGGAGGTGTGGAAGGAAGGGGAGAAAATTTAAAACTCAAAAGCTTATGGAAGTGATTGCTGAAAACTAAAAATAAATAAATTATAAAAAAGGAAAAAATACTAAAAAAGGTAAGTTTTTTTTAAAAACACATGTTTGCCGAATTGAATTCAAAGAATCATTTTCATGTGATAGATTCACAGGTACCTTAGAACCAACCTAAAGTCAGACAAAAATCACAGAATAAAAATCTCAGAGAGCTAGTTCTAATCACAACTAATATACAGGCCTTCCTAGTCCAGCCCATGAGTCCCTTTGCTGGGACTTATGTCTTTAAATTGCATATTTATTTCATCTTTTAATCCTTGACTTATTCTCTTACAAATGACTCATGTTCTTATGCCAGCCTTTCTGGGCACAAGAAAAAGACCTCTGTATGTTTTGCCTCCACACACTTTTTTTGAGATACATAGGAAATCTTTTGGCTATAATCAGACAGATAAATCCAACCCAGATTTCAAAGAAATACATATTTGATTTGTATTTTGAAAGATGACCAACCCAGGGAGAATCCATTTGAATTTCCTGACATTCATTACACATAAATTATTAATTGATGAATAGGGAGCAAAGAACTATTAAAGACAAAATATTCCATATTATTTCATGAACACAGTTCCCTTTGACTTTATAGGCACGCCATGCAGATGGGGAGATAAGAATCTGTGGGTTGGCTTCAAATTCAGCCACAGGGTTGCCACACATGCAAGTTAACCCAGTATGTGATGGAAACTTCAGTTCTGGGAAAGAAATCAAAACTCCACAATCTGTCTAACATCTGGTTGGTTTGAAGCAGCAGCTTCAAACTTCACTGCAGTTCTCAGTTGCAAACCATTGTTGAACTCCCTATAGAAAGCTTCTGGTCATAAGAAAGCTAAATGGAGCAGATCGTACTCTCAAATAGAAAATAGAGCTGTGGGAGGCAAAAGTTCAGCCCACTCCCTAAAAGGACTAATTGTCCTTATGGTGACACCCACTCTACTTGCACCCTAGGAAACCACTGTGCTAATTGTTGTCAGCTTAAAAGAAGAGGCATGATAATTGAACAATAACCAAGTGTAACTAATCATCTCATAGACCTTGGACCCTTGATAAAAATCATCTCCTGAACTTTGAGTGGATTAGTATCTCCTGAAATTCATCACTGGAGAAAACCTAAATTCCCACCCCCTTAGGAACCCTAATCTGGTAAGTATGCAGCCACTATTTAGTCTCTCCTTTTGTTCAGGGCTAATAGCATTAATTTAAAATTTTCATTCCCCAAGGCTATCTACCCTAAGCATTTGAAGCTTTTTCCATCACATTTTTCATTCAGGCATGAATAATCCTAAGGTTGCACTAATACTGTAGGTCCAGGTTTTATAATGATCAGTTGGCTAATAGTGACTGTAGAAAAAGTCCTCTCTACCCCCTTTCCACTTCAAATACTCAATGGCAAATCTAAGAAATGGGATTTAACATACTACTATACAAAACTATGGTAAATAATAATATTAATCATAATAATTTACATAACCATTCATATGCTTTCCTCATTATATCCCCTGATATAGGTAGCACAAATATTGTTACACTCATTTAACAGATGAAGTAGCTGAAGTTTGAATTGATTTGCCCAAGGTGTATAGCTAGTAAGTGAGAGATCTAGGACTTGATTCTCTTTTTTCCATTATATTGTGATATCTGTTTATGTCTCATACTTGACCACTAACAATTATTAGCATCTTTCTCTGTTAAACCTAGATAAACAGTACTTTGGCATCTGTGGTATTATAACAATAGCGTTCTAAAGTGTTTGGGAATGTTGACATTAGAAAGTAAGGAATCACAGAACTCAGAATTTCAGCATTGGGAAAAAAATCTCAGTCAACTTCTAGTCCAATCAATACCTAGAATAGAATCCTCTCTTCACCATATCCAACAAATATGTCATACAAAATTTGCTTGAAAACTTCCAATAAAGTAGTCCATCCAGTTTGTGATATATCAGATTGTTAAGTTTTTTCTTTATACCAAACTTGAATTTATCCCCTTACAATTTCTACTCATTACCAAATTATTTTTATGATAAAAATATGGTGCTGATAGCTAAACCTGAAAGAGTCAAAACAGAGAAAGAAAATCATAGACCAATTTTCCTAATGAATATAGATGCAAAAATTTTAAATAAAATATTAGCAAAAAGATTACAGCAACTTATCACAAGAATAATACATTATGACCAGGTAGGATTTATACCAGGAATGCAGGGCTGGTTCAATATTAGGAAAATTATCAGCATAATTGATTACATCAACAACAAAATTAACAGAAACCGCACGATCATCTCAATAGATTCAGAAAAAGCTTTTGACAAATTCGACACTCATTCCTATTAAAAACACTAGAGAACATAGGAATAAATGGAGTCTTCCTTAAAATAATAAATAACATCTACCTAAAACCTTCAGCAAGCATCCTATGTAATAGGGGCAAGCTATAAGCATTTCCAGTGAGATCAGAGGTGAAACAAGGATGTCCATTATCCCCACTGTTGTTCAATATCATACTGGAAACATTAGCTTTAGCAATAAGAGAAGAAAAAGAAATTGAAAGTATTAGAATAGACAAAGAAGAAATAAAGCTATCACTCTTTGCAGATGACATGATGATATGCTTGGAGAATCCTAGAGAATCAAGTAAAAAACTACTTGAAATAATAAACAACTTTTGCAAAGTTGCAGGCTATAAAACAAACCCACATAAATCATCAGCACTTCTATATATTATCAACAAAGCCCAACAGCAAGAGATAGAAAGAGAAATTCCATTTAAAGTTACTGTAGACATTATCAAATATTTAGGAGTCTACCTACCCAAACAAACCCAAGATTAGGAAGGAAGTAGAAAACTGGGGAAGAATTTATATAACCAATGTCTCTGATAAGGGCCTCATTTCTAATATATAGAGAATTAAGTCAAATTTATAAGAATATAAGTCATTCCCCAATTGATAAATGGTCAAAAGATATGAACAAGCAGTTCTCAGATGAAAAAATTAAAGCCATCTATGGTCATATGAAAAAATGCTCTAACTCACCATTGATTAGAGAAATGCAAATTAAACCAACTTTGAGGTACCACATCACACCTATCATGTTGGCTAACATGACAAAACAGGAAAATGATAATTGTTGGAGAAGATGCAGGAAAATTGGAACACTAATGCATTGTTGGTGGAGTTGTGAAATGATCCAACCATTTTGGAGAGCAATTTGGAACTATGCCCAAAGGACTATAAAAATGTGCATACCTGTAACCCAGTAGTAGCACTTCTAGGACTACATCTCAAAGCGATCATAAAAATGGGAAAAGGACCCACATATACAAAAATGTTTATAGCAGCTCGTTTTGTGGTGGCCAAGAATTGGAAATTGAGGGGATGCCCATCAACTGAGGAATGGCTGAACAAGTTGTAGTACATGAATGTAATGGAATACTATTGTGATATAAGAAATGATGAGTAGGCGGACTTCAGAAAAACCTGAAAAGATTTGTATGGACTGGTGCTGAGTGAAGTGAGCAGAACCAGGAGAATGTTGTACACAGTAACAGCCACATTGTGTGAGGACTAACATTGATAGACTTAGCCCTTCTCAGCAATGTAAGGATCTAAGACATCTCCAAAAGCCCCATAATGGAAAATGCTATCCACATCCAAAGAAAGAATTATGGAGTTTGAGCACAGATCGCAGCATACTATTTGCTCTTTTTTCCTTCTGTTTTATTTTGTTTCCCCTTTTCTGGTGGTTCCTCCTATTGGTTCTAATTCTTCCTTACAACATCATTAATATGAAAATATGTTTAATAGGAAAAAAAGCAGAAGAAACTTAATCCATGTGATAGTCTTTGAAATACTTGCAATGTCCCTTCCAAGCCTTCTGTTCTTTAATCTAAACATATCCAATTCCTTCAATTACTATTCATATGACACAGTTCTGGTCATATTTCTATAGACACACTCCAGCTTGTCAATGTTCTTAAAATAGGTTACCCAGAATTGGATACTTTCATGTGTATATTTTGTACAAGCATCTAACACATGAGGGTACCTCTTCACTTATTTACAACACCATATGTTCTCAGACTGGTTCTCAGAAAAAGTAGAATACTTATACCTAAGTAATCAAAAGTACTTAAAGATTCTGACTTTCATTATTTGCTATGATTCAATTATTTTCCTAATTAGGCATTGCCTTGTCTGTGTGAGGTAGGATAGGAATAGATTATAAACCTATTTACAGATTTGAAACTATGATATTCCAAAGTTGACCAATTTATCAATGTTCACATAGCAAATTGGTGACTGAGTGATAATATTCCATAATTTCAAGAGGAGTGGAATGGCAGAAGAAGTGGAGATTCTATGAAAAGATTATAGTCTTATAAGGTTATGAGCTTGAAGGGACTTCTGACATTCATCTTCGAGAAGAAAATACCAGGGGTAGGGAGTGTAGATAGATGGCAACATTCAAGAATTTGAAGAGTTTTTACATGGAAGATGTGTTAAACTTGTGCTACTCTGGAGGACACTACCCTAGGAGTGTTGCATGTAGATTTCAGAGCAGTTAGTTTCAGATTGATGTAAGGGAAAAAAAGAAATAGGATGATAGATTTAGAGCTTGAAGGGATCTTAGAGGTCTTTTAGTCCAACACTCTCATTTTATGGATGAAGAAACTTATCCCCAAGACTTAGCCACAGTCACATGGGTAATAAGATTTGAGGTGGGATATAAACCCATGTATATTACAACCTTGGGATGTAGATCCTAAGTTCTGTACTCCATCAACTAGAGCTGTCCAAAAATAGAATGGATTGCCTTGAGACACAATGGAATCTCCCACATTAAAATTTTTCAAGAAACATTTGGATAACTTTGTGTATGTGTGTGTGTGTGTGTGTGTGTGTGTGTGTATCTATATATCTATAATGAAAAAAGATTCTTGTTTAAGAATGATTTGAATGAGATGGCCTCCAAGATTTCTTTATACTCTGAGATTCTGTGATTCTTGGCATACAAAATGAAGCAGAGAAATTAAAGTCAGATTGACATTGCATTTTCAAAGTGAAAATTTCCCATTTCCCATTTTTAAGCCAAAGAGTACCAAAATCGAATGGTGGTCAATTTCTCATGACTTAATAATTATCATATAAGATGATATAGTTGTTCAGAAGATTCTGGATTTCATTGTGTGATAGAGTGGTAGAAGGGAAGTTAGAAACTTAACCTTGGAATATAGAATTTCCTCAAAGCAAATTCTACTTTAACAGATTTCTTTCATTAATGCATTCAAGCTTCCACTAAAATAAATGACCAGGAAAGGAGATCGTCTGGTCATGTAGGGATAATGAGACAACTGATACACAGCCAGAAGGATTTCAGAGGTATTAAAAGATTCAGAGGAGAGCCTCTAGGGAAAAGGCTGAATCTTCTCATAATAGGAGCTTAATAAATGCTTGCTGACTTGACAGAATTATAGAAAGACATAGATAAGAACTGCACAGAATTAAGATGTGGAAGAACTGTAATCTTCATTAATAGAGGGAATACTCATATTGAAGAGGCCACACATTCACCAAAATATAAATACTCTGATACACTGAAGATATAACAAGGGGAACTGTAATGGAAAAGAGCAACCAGGAGCAGACGGTGATATTCACACTTATCTACAAGCAAGCAAGTAGTTACACATTTACACAACTCCCACTGAAGTTGCACAACAGTAATGGAGGGTGGAACACACTCACATACACATATCTATGACTATGGAAATCTAATGAGCAAATATTGTGATGTTTAACATTTTAAACTATGCTTAATTTTTCTGCACAGACATATTTTACAGATATATTTATATATATACACATGTTTACATACGTATGAAATCTGATCAATAAAGATTGTGATGCTTAATATATCTTAATTTCTTATGCTTAATATTTCATATGCATATGGTTCTGGAAATCCTACGAACAAACATTGTGATGCTTAAAATTTCTTGCAACAGGCAGTTCAAATCCAGGCTCCTAGTGGGTTATGTAAAGTGTCCCCCTATGAGTGAAAATATTTCAGATGAGAACACTCCCCAGGTTACCCACTGTGTATTGTTTGTACAGCTTATTTTAAAATTTTTTTGAAAGGGGGGAGGGTGGTCTTAGGATTTATACGAAGAAAAAAAAGCTGCCCCATGAATTTCAGGTTTGATTTGGCAGAAGAGAATATGCCCATGTATACAATATTGATGTTCTGCATTCAAAGGCTAACAGCAAGCCCTGCTCTTCTCTTCTTTTCTTTTAGCAAATGCTGAGGATTTCAGACAGATGGGGCTAACTTTGCTGGCCTTCACTGCAACCTGATATATCCCTCCAAAAAGTTTTGTAGGAGGAGAGAAAAAACTTAAACAGTAATTTGCATAATGATACCTTTTACATCTTTGCATTTTTTTTACATTTACAAAGCACCTGCGTCAGTCAACTAGGCTTTGGGAGCTGACACTTCCTCCAAACCGGTGCACTATAACTAAAAATGGAAGGGAGAGGGGCTTTGGTAGTTTGGGGGAATTAAAAAAAAAAGTAGTTAGAACACACAGAGATAAACCCACTAAGATTTTTTTTTTCAAAAGGAAAATGGAAATTGGAAAATATGGGGGCAAGGAGGAATGGAGAATTATTTGTAAAACATCTGTTGTCTCCATTGTTGTGAATCTTTTAGAAGTTCTAAAAAACTGCCCAAGAATACCGAGTACCTTAGGGAAAACAATATGAGTGACCTCACAACAGACCATTCCTAAAAGCAGAACACTTGCAAAAGTACACTTGTGGGAAAAATCAATTTTAATTTTAGGCCATTTTTGGCAGGGTCATGAAATATGAACAAATACCCAAAGGAGAGTGTTACTCAGAGAAATGACATAAATGGGTTTTATTGTACAGTGGTTTAAAAAAAAAAAGACACTCCAACAGTTGTGAAACCAACTAAGCAAATAAATGGAAACTTTAACACAAGACCCCAGCCTAGGACAAGTCCCCCAACAATATGGCCAGGCCAAATGAAAGAGATTAACATCCTCCAACATAGCTGTGCACTTGGAAAAGCTATTCAATGCAATAACTGCCAAAAGGTCAAGAAATCAACTCAAGAATTTCATTTTGGAACCTCACCTTCAAGGCCTTACCAAGTTTATGCTCACGCTGCTTCATTCCAGTTTCTTTAAGGAACATTTTAAATTATTTGATTGGAACTGGGTTTGTCAGAAATACTTGAATACAAATCCAGCCTGAGACATTTATTACTAGCTGGGTGATCGTGAGTACAGTCCCTTAACCCTTTAGCCTTAACATCTTCATCTGCAAAATGGTGATAGTAATAGCATCTACCTCACTGGCTGGTTGTAAGGACCAAATGTTGCAAACCTTCTAGTGTCATACAAATACTAGATATTGTTGTTAGCTATTATTGCTTGGAGTGGAGACCTTTGAAATCTCCTGTGAACTTGAGGAATAGGGGTGGAGAGAGAGTAAGAGTAATGGGCCATATCTATATTAGTGGATGTTCCAGGACAAAATCAACAATCATTTGAAGTAAAAATGAAGTTATTGTCCATGAAACACCTGATTCCCAAGAGGAATCTGAAAACAAATTATACTTACAAAATAAGTCTCTTAGATAAGAAAAATAAGCCTTATGAACAGTGATCAAAATGGCAAAAACTGGAGAGGCCTGTGGTTTCAAACCATAATGAGAGCATTTCCAAAAAAAAACAATCACCAGAGAAGCAAAAGTGCATAAAGCAGGGGAAAGGAAAGCGGTTATCTCAATCAATAAGTAATTTTAGAAAGATGTGATCTTATGAGGGTACCAAAGTGATATATTTTTTTCACTTCATATTTTATGTACTCAGTAAAAACAAAAAAATACTCAACTTAAAATTTAAGAGTTGCTATGGGAACCACGATATCTTAATTTCGTAGGTTTTTTTCAGATCAAAATTAATTTAACTTCATGATGCCTCAGCTGTATTTTTGAATTATTAATTAATTACAACATGCAGAAGCACCTGGAGCCTCTGCATGATTGGCTATGCATGAAATTTATGAAGTGGGTGAAAATTTGTTTTGGCATCCACCAATCAATAAACACTTATTAAATGCCTGCCATGTGCCAGGCACTGTGCTAAGCACTGAATCCCACTCACTCATAGAAGATGAGGAGAAGGAAGTGATGCCCCAAAACATTGTGTTAAGATTGCTGGGATCAGAAGACCTGAGTTCAAATCCATCTGTTTGCTACAGCCCTGAGTGACTTTGAGTAATGATAATCACTTGTTATCTCTGGACAAGATCCAAGACAATTTCAAAAGACTGGTGATGGAAAATGCAATCCACACCCAGAGAAAGTACTGATGGAGCCTGAATGCAGATCAAAGCATATTCTTTTCACTTTCTTTATTTTTTCATGGTATTTTCCTTTTGCAAACTGTAATTGTTTTGCAAACTGTTTCTTCTTTCACAATATGACTAATATGGAAATAGGTTTTACATGATTGCACATATATAACCTACATCAAATTGCTTACTTCTTAGGGAGAAGAGAAGGAGTGAAGGGAGGGAAAATTTTGTAACTTAAGATTTTATTTACAATTAATGTTAAATGTGTGGTGTATGATAGTGACAAAATACTACTGTGCTATAAGAAATGATGAACTCAATGATCTTAGAAAAATATGGAAAGCCTTGCATGAGATAATGAAGAGCAAAATAGGCAGAACCAAGATAACATTGTATACAGTAACAGTAATACCGTTTTAGGAATGACTTTGAGAGACTATATCCTTTTGACCATTATAAATACACAAATTAAAAATAAAGGACAAATGAAGAAAGAAGCTATCTGTATTCAGAGAAAGAACTGATAAATAGAAGTATGTATAGAATAAATTTACATATATGCATATATATGCATATATATATATACATATATATATACACACACACACACACACACACACACACACACACACATGTATCTATCTATGTCTAATAGCCATCTCTAGAGTAGGGGGAAAAAAAGACAAAAAAGAAATTTACATGATAATTTTATTTTATGTTTGAAAGGAATAGCAAGTTGTGCTTAGTAAATTTGTAGTTTCATGTACAATCATCTTTGTTAGTGTACTATGCTAGGTAAATGCTTGTTTTATTCATAAATCTGTATTAATGTAAAAAAAATAAAAGGAAAAAAGAAAGTACAGAGAAATGTATGTCTGAAGCAAATCCCAAAGCTGTATGATCAACCAACAGAGACGAGGAAGGGTCCAAACAAAATGCAAAATCCATCTAAATAGGAGCAAGGAAGGCAACTGACAGAGATCCAAATTGTAGGAAATTTTCCAGTCTGCTGGGATCTAGGAAGACAGGTGATTGGTTTCAAAGAGCTGTGGCAGCAGGTATTAGAGGCAAAGAGATTGGTGTTCATGAATGGGAAATTCATTTGGGGAGGGACTGGATTGAGGGGGAGGGAAGAGACACCATTCAGGCTTCTATTCACTGGCTAACTAGGAAGAAAACCCAGTCATTAGGGAGCTGAGTTAAAAGTCAGGGACTGAGCAACAGAGTCTCAAAGCAGATTGCATTTACTGAAGAACTGAATTACCAAGATTAGAGCAAGACGAACACAAAAGAAACTAGCAAGTTACTGACCTAGAATTTTTTGTATTCCTCCTTGTTTCAGCATAAGATTGATCCCAGAGACTGGGACAGGCCTAAACTCACCGATGAGGGTTAAATAACTATGGCTTGAAATGTTAGAGGGATGAAATCAACCAGGTCACTACAGCTAATGTCTCCCTGGCTTTTACAAATAAGTGTCACCTGCTTCTAACTTCTCAGAATATACTGTATTCTCTCTTCTCTTTCCTTAATCCTTAACACCTCCTTGTCCACCTTTCTCCTGACACCTATGTCATTCAAAAGTATATTCTCATCAATTGACCAATATTAATGGAGAAACAGTGGTAAATGAAGTCAGATGGATGGGGAAGTGGATAGAGCACTGGGCTTGGAATCAGGACTATTCAACTTCCTGAATCAAATAAGGCTTCAGACACTTACTAGTTGTGTCACACCCTGGGCAAGTCATTTAACTCTGTCTCAGTTCCTCATCTGGAAAAGGAAATGGCAAACCATTCCAGTATCTTTGTTAAGAAAATCCGAAATGAAAAACTGGAACACTAATGCATTGTTGGTGGAGTTGTGAATTGATCTAACCATTCTGGAGAGCAATTTGGAACTATGCCCCAAAGGCTATAAAACTATGCATACCCTTTGATCCAGCAATAGCACTTCTAGGTTTGCATCCCAAAAGGATGATAAAAATGGGGAAAGGACCCACATGCATAAAAATATTTATAGTAGCTCGTTTTGTGGTGGTCAAGAACTGGAAATTGAGGGGATGCACATCAATTGGGGAATGGCTGAACAAGTTGTGGTATATGAACATAACGGAATATTATTGTTCCATAAGAAATGATGAGCAGGTGGACTTCAGAAAAACCTAGAAAGACTTGCATGAACTGGTGCTGGGTACAGTGAGCAGAACCAGGAAAACATTATACACACAACAGCAAGATTGTACTGTGACCAACTTGGACAGTTCTTTTCAGCAATACAGGGATCTAAGACAATTCCAAAAGCCTCCTGATGGAAAATGCTATTCACGTCCAAAGAAAGAACTATGGAGTCTGATCAAAGTGTACTATTTTTCTTTTTTCTTTTTGTTTTTTTCTTTCTCATGGTTTTTCCCTTTGGTCCTAATTCTTCTTTACAAGATGACTAATGTGGAAATATGTTTAATATGATTGTACATGTATGGCCTATATCTGCATGCTGTCTTGGGGAGGGGGAAGGAAAAGGGAGAAAATTTAAACTCAAAATCTTATAAAAAGTGAATGTTGAAAACCAAAAATGAATTAATTAATTTTAAGAAAGAGAAAACCCCAAGTGGGGTTATGAAGAATCAGACAAAACTGAAATGACTGAACAGTGGGGTGTGAAAAGAGGACTAGGCTTTTAAAAAGCAGGAAGCTTGGGTTTGAATCATAACTCTGATACATACAACCTGTGTCACCAAAGAATAGGATCTTTTACTTCTGTATACTTCAGTTTCCTCACCTTCAAAATAAGCATGAAAATAAGATTTGTCAACTCTGTAAGACTATAAGATGCAAAGGAGTAGCCAATCTGCATAGATAGAGAAAAAAGCTTTCTTACTAGAAGTTCCCTACACGAATGAAATCAAAGATACCCACCCCTCAGTAATACCCCAATGCTTACTACCTACTTCACAATAGGTAGTACTACATAGATATGAAGGGAAAAAGTGATTTGTAAGCCTTAAGTTACTATGTGAGATATGACTCATACCCTTTTGTTCATAGGGCTATTAAAAGATGACTTGGCATACTTCCAGGCTTCTCTCAGTTATAAATTATTTTATCTTCAGAACTTCCATGCACTCAATCAGATCTATTCATGGGCCCCTAGATTTCACTGTAGGAAGCTAAATGTCATTCCAGTGAACCAATCATCATTTTGTCAGTAATAAAATGTTATATTCTTGACTTTTTCTGATTGCTACTGTGCTTACATTGTGCCACTCAGGCTTTTAGATTCTCCAAGTATTTATTTGACCAAATGGACAAATTTAGCTTGCCTTGGCCATCTTTATGATTGATACACCTGGCAGCTGAAATAACTACAAAATACACCAAGAATGTATCATGCTTGACAGAGAGATTTTTGTGATAGGATTATTTTATGAGGCTTTTCTACAATTCAATTTTATTCTTTGAAATTGTTTCCAATGTGTGTAGGGAGACAGGAAAGTGCTGCCTTGACAGAAATCATTTTGCCTCTGGGAAGATTTGGATTTGTTTATATTTACTGAATAAATTAGAGCAACACAAACAGATGGATTCCAAAAAGCATTGATATAACTAAACTAAGCTTCATTTTCCCTTTAACATCATTCTTGGGGCCATGCAATGTGACCAAGTTACAGGCATGGTTCCAAGGAAAGAACTCTTGGCTAGGAGTCAAAAGAGACAGCATCTGACACTCATTACCTCTATGAATCTGGACCAGCCACTTAATGCCTCTGACAGAGCTGTAACTAAGGCAGAACATCAGGGCACTCAAATTTAGAGATTACTGGTGACAATTACTCTCCTTTTGCAATACAGAAATAAGTGAATTTAACATTTAGTTAACAAGAACCCTGCTCAAGTTAACTCCTACACAATGCTTTTCCTGATTCCCCCCAGCTGTTAGTTCCTTCCACACCTCCAAATCGACCCTGTGTTTATTTTTGTTTATGGTTCATATATATGTATAAGCATGTTGTCTTCCACACGGGATGTAAGCTTCTTAAAAGTAGGGATTATGTCATTTGTGTCTTTGGTTTTTTCTCTTAGTGAAAACAGTAAACTCCCAGTTGGCGTGCCTCATCCCTCCAGTAGCCATACTACTCCAGATGAACTCTAGTCACCTATCTTAGCTTTACCAGCTTCCTCCCAGAGTGGCTGGGTGATATCTATCCCAGGATCTCCTCCAACCCCAGTTTGTTCTAAAAAATTGATTTGAGACTTCTAGGTCATCTGATGGCAGATTAGATATTTTCTCTGATTCCCACAACCTTTCAAACTTCTCCAAAACAGAGATGATGCACCAAAGAGAAAGAAGTTCAGCTGTTTCCATAGTCTAGAACACCCAGAATCCAAAAGAAGTTTGGAAAAATCACTGACCCTGGGCTTACTTAGCACCCTTTCCCTATTCCCCATACTATGGGCAGTGAAGCTGTACTAGCAGACCCAAGGATATAACACAGGCTTGTATCATAGCCCACCTTTGTACCTTGTTCCCCCTTCCTCTTTTCAGTGACATAGAAACCACAGCTCTAGGCTATGAAAGTTTGCTCAGGTGTCAACAACCAGCTTGGCCACAGTTCTTCAAGAGCAAGGGTTGTTGCTGAAGGCTGTAACTCATAAGCACCAGCATTGCAAAGCTCTTAACTGTTAGTTCTAGGGAAAGCAGGCTCTGAATTGTCAGTGTGAAACCAGAAAACTATGGAACAGGTCACCAGGACAGGAAACCCTGCTTGTAGGGAGCTGTGCAACACCCCACCAAGCCTGAGAGAAAGAGCATAGCATCTAGCTGTGTCCATTTCTGATTAGCCAAAAGACAATGGGGACAGAGATCTAGGCTGGTGAACCATGAATTATCCAGTGTGGGAGGAAGCTGAGACCCTTTAAGATCAAGCTCCCAAGGAAACCACAGTCAGGAAGTGAGTGATAAGTAAAATAAGGTGGGGGCAAGGAGACTGAAAATACCAACAATTTCAAGAAGACAAAAAGCTCAAGGACCTTGAACAGAAATAAATCAATAGGAAAAACAGTAATGGAAAGAAATATTACCTCCAGATCTAGTAAACAAATCTAGGCATCTATGAACAGATACTATAAAATGAAAGAATGATCTAACACTTGAAAAGACAGAGGACCCTGTGGAATTTGAGAACATGGAACCACAAAACACTGTTTCTAAGTGGTTTAAAAAAGAAATTAAAAGTATGAGAACAAACTTTATGTCCTACACAGCAAAAATATAGAAAATTGAGAATATATAAAATGAGAAAAATGCACCAGAGAAACAAAAGAAAGAATAGATTGGGAATATAAATATACAGAAGTGAAAGATAACCCAAAAGAAGAGAAGCAAAAAACAAAAATATTAAAGAAAATATGCTCACCGTGCAAGTAAAACACACAGACCTCAAAGACAGGCTATGTAGAGACAGCATAAGGATCATAGATCTCCCAGGACAGCACAAAAACCTTTAACACCATAATAATGTAATAATGGAAGAGAACTACTCATATTTATTGAATATAGAAAAAGAAATCCTAATGGAAAGAATTCACAGACCACCTTTAGAGAAAAAAAAAACCTAAGGCTGCAAACTCTAAAACACACAGTGGTTAAATTTAACAATTCAATTCAGAAACAAGTTCTGCAAGCCATCTGGTGAAAGATTGTCAAATACAAAGGAAAGGACATTCAAAGAATGCATAACTATTCCACACCCACTAGAAAAAGGAGGCGGGAATGGAATAATATGTTCTGAAGAGCATTAGAGCTAAAGGTGCAACCCAACATGACCTATCCTGAAAATCTGAGCTGAACCATATAGGAGAAAAGATGGATATTCAATAATAAAGAAAAGCTTGGAACAGTTTTATAAATAAATCTAGAACTAAAGGTCTTGAAAACCCCTAAAAACAGAATTATACAAGGAGTGAATAAATACAGATAGCAACACCAATTGAGTGACAACAGAAAGACCAGTAAGAGACTTCTTTATAAAGGCACCAAAGGAAACAGAGATTGAAGATGGAAATCTAATGGAGGCAAGAGTGCAGTGGTAGAGTGGGGGCATTGTGGACAGAACCTGGAGACAGTCTGCCTACTGGTATATCATTCATTTGTGGGACTCCATTGCAATATAGGAGAGAATATGAAAGGGGAAAAGGGAACAGGGAGAAAGAGAGGAGTGATATTCTGGGGTCAAATAAAAAACTAGTAATTAGGGGAAAGTGACTTTTGTGGTCCTGAAAGAGAAGAATGTATAGGGGAATGGCTAACAAGGAGAGAGGAAAGACTGAAAAGGAGGAAAAAGGCAGGAGGACTTTCTTTGGAGGTAGAAGGGGGTTCCACTGATGAATGCTTATATAAATAAAGGAAGATGAGAACCTCATAGCAGATGAGGCCTGGGGACTTTGGTGCCTGAAAAGTCTTCATAGGAAGGGTGGAGGTTGAACCCCTGGGGACAACTGGCAGCTGGAGGGGTAGGGAAGTATAGACAAGGAGGAGATTTTCAAGTAAATGTGGAGGGGAGGTTAAAAAAAAGTCTACAAGAAGGGCTATAAATCAAGAAGCAGACGGACTGAGTTACCATGGAACACTATCTTCTCTGCTATCTATAATAATTAACATTATTCTGAGAGTAAGGTACAACGAAAAAGAGGAATCCATGGGGTAAGCCCTGTATGGCAGTGGCAGTAAGTGCCTAGAAGGCAGAACCTAGAATGATACCTTGGAAGCATTGAATGTATAAAAAATACAGAGAAAAAAGAAAGATCAGGTGATTATAGGAGTCATGAATCAGAGAATGAAGGTGTAAACAGAAAGAAAATGGATAATGAAGAGAGTAAGAGAAATTATTTTTGGGAAGAAGTGTAAAAAATGAAATTTTTCAAATGAATGAACAGGACTGACTGAAGAGAAGGAGAGGAAGGGGGGATCGACTAACCGAGAGGAAAAAAGAGGGGGAAGAAATGTGCAACCATAAAAGCAGGAGAGAAGAACATGTAAGCAAAACCCTAAATGGAAAAGGGTAACAAACAAGAAGAGGAGATCAAGGGAGAGGGAAAGAAAGCCAGTGAGAACAGGGCCACCTTAAAAAAAAAATAAAGCAAAATAACTGAAGGAACATAATTCTGCATTTAAAACAGAAGGGGTAAATAACAACTTGAAAAACAATTTTAGAGACAGATGGAGGAAGACATATTCCTAACCCTAATAACTTTAAACATGAATGGAATAAACAATCCGATAAAATGAAAAAGTGACAGATTGGATAAGAAAACAAAATTCTATTGCTTAGCTTATAAGGAACACATTTAAAAAATAAAGATGTACACAAAATAAAACTGAGGAATTGGAAAAAAAACTTTATGACACACCTAGTGAATCAAAAAAAAAGAGCTGTCATCATGTTATCAGACAAAACATAAACAAATATTAAAAAAAAATAAAAAGGGACAAACAGAAAATGATATTATGCCGAAAGAAATCATAGGGAAAAAAACAACTCCAAAAGCCTTAGCATCTAAATTCCTAAAGGAAACATTATCTGAGCTTCAAGAAGAAATAGGCAGTTATATAATAGTGACAGGAGATTTCAATATCCCCCTATCAGTTTTGGATATCTAACAGAAAAATAAACAAAAGGGAAAATATGAAACTGAACAAACTTCTGAAGAAGCTAGAGTTAAAAAACCTTATGGTGTTTTCTAAATACATATTTTTCTGTACCACATGAAACTTTTACAAAAATTGACCATACACTAGTGCACAGATCTATTGCAAACAAATGTAAAAAGGCAGAAATAGTCAACATATCCTTTATAGACCATAATGCAATAAAAATAAAAATTGGTTCAGGGTCCACAAATGAAAGATATATGCTTAAATGAAGATGTAACAATAAAATCTTGGATAATGAGTGAGTCAAAGAACAAACCACAGAAATAATTAAAACTATATAAAAATACTAATGATGAAATAGCATACCAAAATTTCTGGGTTGCAGCTAAAGCAATCCTCAGGGGAAAAAATATATCCTTATAAACATGCATTAATAGAAAAAAAGATTAATGAACTGAAATGTGTTTTTAAAAATTAGAAAATCAACAAATAAACAAACTTAAAATAAAAAAAGGAGATATTAAAAAATTGGGGGGGAACAGATAAGTTAGAAACAAAAAAATCCCATAGGAATGATAAATAAGCAAGACACTGGGTTTTTTAAAAGACTGATAAAATTGATAAACCTTTAGCTAATCTGATTAAAGAGAGCAGAAAATTAAACGAATAAAATAGCAAATGAGAAAGATGAAATCCTAGCAAAATCAAAGGAAATTAAAATAATCAGAATATATTATACACATTGCTGTTGACTCATGTCAATTCTTGTGTCTGACTCTTCAGGACCCTTTTTTAGGGTTTTGTTGGCAAGGATACTGGAGTGGTTTGCCATTTCCTTCTCCAGCTCATTTTACAAATGAGGAACTGAGGCAAACAGGATTAAATGACTTGCTCAGGGTCATGTAACTAGTAAGTATCTGAGGCCAGATTTGAAGTCAGGAAGATGAATCTCCCTGACTCTAAGCCTGGCACTCTATCCACTGTACTACCTAGCTGCATATTGTGTGCTTTTAAAAAAAAAACTTGGGGGACAGCTAGGTGGTGTAGTAGATAGAGCAACTGGCCTTGGAGTCAGGAGAACCTGAGTTCAAATCTGGCCTCCAACACTTGATGATTATTAGCTGTGTGACCCTGGGCAAATCACTTAACCCCAATTGACTTGTAAGCAAAAAAAAGAAAAAGAAAAAAACCCTGAAAGCACAAAAGAAATAGAAGAATACCTTAAAAATGTAATAAAATACCCAAACTATTAGAAGACCAGATGAAGATATTAAATAACTTGATCTCTGTAAAGGAAATAGATCTAGTTATTTAAAAAAATGACATTAAGACCTGGTGGATTCATAGGAAAAATCTATCAAGTTTTTAAAGAAGAGTTAGTACCCATACTTCACAAATCATTCTCAAAAATTGAGAAAGAAAGCCTCTTACCAGAATCCTTTTATAAGACAAATATAGACCCAATCTAAAAAACTGCAAAATGCATAAAATATCTAAGTATCCCAAAGTATACAATGGCAAAGTACGCAAAGTACAAGACATATGTAGATCCAATTACAAAGAACTCCTTAAAGAAATAAATATCCTAAATACCTGATACTTGTTGCTAGGCTGAGCCAATATAATAAAAATTACAACACTAATAAAATTAATTTATACTTTTAATGCTATACCAATCAAACTACCAAGAGTATACTCTATAGAGCTTGATAAAATAATAGCAAAATTTATTTGGAAAAACAATCTAGAATACCAAGGGAAATTACGAAAAGAAGGATGAAGGAAGAGTAGCTCCTGTAGGCTTCAAAGTATATTATAAAGAAGCAGTCGTCAAAACCATCTGGTATTGGTCAGAGAACAGATAGATCAATGGAATAGACTAAATAAGGGAAATTCAGAAACAATAGAATTCAATAACCCAGTGTCTGATAAAGTGGAAAACATAAGTTACCTGGGGGGAAACTACTTATTTGATTTAAAAAAAACTGTTGGGGAAACTAGAAGTATGGCAGAAATTAGGCTTAGACCAACATATCACAAGTCTTATACAATATATCACAAGACATTCTAAATGGATATATGCCCTTAATATTGAAGATCATACTAAAAAAATTTAGAAGAGAAACAGATCATATACATGTCATAGCTATGGGTAAAAGAAATATTCTTAACCAAACAAGAGATAGAGAAAATTACCATACAAAAAATAAAATAGATAACTGATTTCTTAAAACTAAAAAGCTTCTGCATAGACAACATTAACGAATGTAGGATAAGAATGAAAATAGTCTATTGGGGGAAAAACACCTTTGTATCAAATTGCTCTGATAAGGGTTTGACATCCAAGAAATATAAACAATTTGTGTGTATGTATGCATGTTGACCAATAGTCATTCCCTGTTAAATACGTGGTCAAAAGATAAGAACAAAAACTTCTCAAAAGAAAAATTGTAAAATGTCCTCCAACTCACATTTATTTTCTTTTTGTGAGGCAATTGGGGTTAAGTGACTTGTCCAGAGTCACACAGCTAGTAAGTGTTATGTGTCTGAGGCTGGATTTGATCTCAGGTCCTCCTGATTGGAGGGCCAGTGTGCAGTGCAGGCCCCAAATCACTTCTAATGAGAGAAAAGCAAATCAAAATAACCTTGAACTCTGCAAATTGGCAAAAATGACCAAAAAAAAGGCAACAGTCAGTTTTGGAAAGGTTGTAGAAGATAGGCACACTAATATATTGTTGGTGGAGCTATGAAGTAGTACAACCATTTTGGAGCTATGCAAATAAAGTGACAAAAATGTACATACCCTTTGAACCTCAGAGTCCATTACTGGACTTACACCCCAAGGAAGCCATTGATAAGAAAAAAATGACCATGTATGCCAAAATATTTATAGTAGCACTTTTTGTGATTTGGAATTGGAAACAAACTAGATGACCATTAATTGGGGAATGGGGAAGGGCTAAATAAATTGTGGTACATAAGCACAATGGAATACTACTATGCTGTAAGAAATGATATGTGTGCTGAATACAGAGAAGCAGGAATAGATTTATTTGAGCCGATGCAGAATGAAGTTAGCAGAACCAAGAAAACAATATACATAGCAACCACAACATAAGTGGAAAGAACAATACACCAAAAATTCACAAATAAGTGGAACAAAATTATAGGAATAAGTAGAACTCAAAAGAAGAAATATAAGAAAACACCTCCAACCTACCCCTTTCTGGAGATGGGAGATCTACAAATGTAACACATTGCACATATTTTTGGACTTTTTCAATATATTAGTCAATTGTGCTGATTTTTTTCCTCTCTTAAAAATTACTCTCTGTCGAATGGGATAGCTTTCAGGGAGGGGGAAAGATACATAATATGTCATGGTTATGTAAAAAACAGAAAAATATCAATAAAAATTTATTTTTGAAAAATTAAAATAATAAAACTTGAGGTCATATTTTATGCCACTGGTTCCAAGCACCAAAGTTTTATTCTGTGAACCTCCATTTCCTTATCCACAAACTAGAGGAAATTAGTCTTGTAACATGTAACTCAGGATGCTGTTGTGAGATTCACATGAAATAAAGTATGTAAAACATTACACATGTTAACTATTATGTTTTATTTTTACCAGACTTGTTATTTCATTAATATAGGGAGCTCCCAGGAAGGAAACTGTCTCTTCCAATATAGAGAGGCACCTTCACTGAAACATATTCTTACAAAGTTAGTTACTCAGAATGTTGAGAGATTAAATAACTTACCCAGAATCAAACAGCCGGTATGCATCAGAGGGAGAATTTAAACTCAGATCTTAATGGTTCCTAGCTATTCTTAGTATAAATAAAGTGATAATGTGACAGTCTTCTTTTTGTGATGATCCTTGAGACCAAAGCAAATTAATATTTGTTGAAATATTTGTTGAATGCCTAATGCATATAGTGCTAGTAGTCACTGAGGGAAATGGCAAAGATCAATACAACATGGTCTGCTTTGGAGTAGCTTACAAACCAAAGAGAAATAAAGCAAAAACAATAAAAGCATAAATAAATATGAACAATAAAAAACTAAAATCACAATAAAGGAATCTACACAAGAACTTTCACAGAGAAGGAGATAACATTATGACAGCCAAATTAGTACCAACATGACGTGTCATGAGTTTAGAGGAGGCAGAGATCATTATAGCCTGGAATGGGTTGGGAAGACTTCATGTAGAAGAAAGAACCTGGGCCTTAAAAAATGATTAAAAATTGAGTAGGTAAAAAAAGGTAGATGATAGCATTCCAGAAAGTGACCAAATGCATAACATTAGAAAAGCACAGGCATGATGGGAGCCAGCCAATAATACATGAGTTTGATTGCAGGAAAGGTTTGAGTCAGGGTGAAAGGTAGGTAGAAATAGATTATGGAGAGCCTTGAATGAGTTACAAAGATGTAACTCCTTGAATTCTAATCTATAGGCAATGGGGAGTTTTTTAATGTTCTTGAGCAGGAGAGTGATGTATTAATAGTGATGTTTTAAGAAGAATCATCTAGCAGTAATTGCACAGAATGGATTAAATAAGGGGAGCCTCGGGACAAGTAAAGCAACTAGGTGGTGTAGTGGAGAGAGTTCTGGGCCTGGAATTGAGAAGACTCGTCTTCATGAGTTCAAATCTGGCCTCAGTTAATTACTAGCTGTGTGACCCTGGGCAAGTCACTTAACCCTATTTGCCTCAGTTTCCTCATCTGTGAAATGAGCTGAAGAGGAAATGATAAGCTATTCCAGTTTCTCTGCCAAGAAAAACCCAAGTGAGGTCACAAACACTCAGATATGACAAAAAGATGACTTAACAACAGCAGAGGCAAGTAGACCAGTTAGGAAGCTATAGAAATACTTCAGATATGGGATGAAAAGGTCTTGAACTAGAGTGGTGGCAGCAGGAATGGAAAATACAGATAGGACATAAAAGATATTGCTAAGACACACAGATAATCCCACAGCAAAGCTGATCAATTTGTATTAAAAAGTCAGTATATTAAGTAAAATATTCCATTAAAAGCATGTATAATGTATGTGTTAATTTTAAGAATTAAAATCCTAGAAATCAAGATAAGCAACTGAAAAGCAGCAAATCAGGGGAAATCTACCATGAATATGAAAATGCAAGTCTCCAACAGATCTTTTCCCCCCATATTCATGCTCATTTATTGTCATCAAATTATACTATTTACCCTCAAACCTCTATTCAGATAACATGTGAAAGGTAGCAATTTGTATTTTAATACATAAACTTCTTGTAACCTTTGCAAGCTAATGATATATTATATTTGAACATTTTATGGACTTTTGTGAAAAATTGCTAGTTTGGTACTAAAATAAAGAAAAGACTTTGAAGCCATGGGTTAAATCTGCCCGAGTCAAGTACATTATAATTATAAAGTCATTAGTTTTTGGTTACCTACGTATGAAAGCTATGTCAGTATAATTAGCTCTGACAAATGTAAAAAAATCATTTTGTAAATTACTCATTTAATTGTTTTCATCTTAGATATGGAGATGTTCTTTAAATGAGCATGAGTCAACTAACTTTTCAGACAATTTTCTGATACCAATGTAGTCTAATATAAGAAGCACAGCAGAACTACTAGCAGAACTTAAAAAAAAACCTTATTGCCCTTTTAGTCTCCCGTAAAATAATTATTCTGATTCTTCATTATGATGGCCATTTTCATTATGTTTTATGGACTACTCCCTTTAGAGCTTCACAAAAATAAAATTCTGGAGATTACCAGTATCAAGTATCTAATGATTTTTAGATCTCCTTCTAGTCAACTACCAAAGATGGATTAGTTTTGATCTCTCAACTTCACAGATGAAGCAACTGAAAACTAGAGAGAGAAATTGTGTTTGCAGAGTCACATAGGCCTAAAGACAAAAACTAGAACTTTCAGTACCTGTTCTTCAGCCTACTGAACAAGTACACTTCTGTGGTTACAGACAACAGATGACTTTTCAGGGCTGAAATATATAAACGTGATCTGTGATTTCATCTAGGTCGACACTACTTTTTTTTTTCTTTTTGGTGAAGCAGTCAGGGTTAAGGCACTTGCCCAGGGTCACACAGCTAGTAAGCGTCAAGTGTCTGAGGCTGGATTTGAACTCAGGTTCTCCTGCCTCCAGAGCCGGTGCCCTATCCACTGCGCCACCTGGCTGCCCCTAGACTCCACTTCTAACAGTACAGTTCACAACCCATGCATTGTTTTTCATCCTCTGCAACTCTTGTCCAAGCCCTCCCATAAATTCTCTACAGAGGTTCTATTCAATGGACTTGGAGTCTTCTTCTAGATAGAGTGACATTTTATGGATGCCAATGTAGTATGCAGGCTGTCATTACTCATTCTTCACTTTGCTACATGAGCTCTTTCAAAAGAGCTCGTGTGTGAATGGCTCTGTCCTGGTTCTGAAGGATATAAGGTTAATAAGCTATAGTTTTTGTTCTCACGAAGCTTACAATCTAGTAGGGAAGATAAGATGTGTTTGTAAATATCAAGCAAGTAGAGTGTGACAAATACATGAGAGCTATAACTGAAGGGTTGTGAGAGTTCAGAGGTGGGAGACCTCACTTCTTGCTGGCAAGAACACAGAAAGCTTCCTGGAAGAGTTAGCATTTGTTCTTGGCCTTGATAACTAAGATGTTTAATAGGTAGAGAAGGGAGGAGAGGCGGTATAGAGAGGTGAAAAAGCACCTGGAGTATTTAGGGAATGACGAGTAGTCCAGTTAGGCTAGTGAAAGGGTACAAAAGATAGACTTTTTTTTCCTTTTTATCAGATCTGTGATGTCATCAGTGCAGAGGGGTCCTGCAGATTTGAGCCTGCTCTGTGAATTGTGGTCTTAAAGAGTTACCTCCTTAAGGGATAGGTAAGCTTTACAAATAGGCAATAACTTTATGACCCTACCCCATATTTCTCTTCTGCAAAATAGCAGATAGTTATTTTTTCTTATCCCAACCTAGATTTTCTTTCACTTTTCCATTCCAGGGCTTTCAAAGATAGCAAAGTCAGTGTCAAGTTTTGTTCTGAATTAGAGTGAATCAAGGTCCTTCATAATGTTCTTTGTCCTCCCTCACAAATCCATAAAACCCGCTGGCTTTCTGGGCCTGATGATTCTCATGAGAGGGTATCCTTGCCTCACATACATCCCTATGTATGTATGCTCTGTGCAGTTTCTAATATAGGGCTTTAAGATTTACTAAATGCTTTAAATGGATTGTCTTATTTGATCCTCACCACAACCCTGGAAGGTAGGTATTATTGTTATCCACATTCTTGCAGATGAGCAAACTGAAGCTGAAATAGGTTAAGTTATTTACCCAGGGTCACACAGCTAGGAAGTGCCTGAGGCAGGATTTGAAATCATGTCTTCCTGATGACAGGTCCAGTACCTTATCCACCATATTGCATTGATGCCAACTTCTATAGAAGAAACTGTTGACTCTAGAAATTGCCATTTCACCTGAAATTTCACTAATTTAGGTACCTACCAGATGCCAGGTATCAGGGAAGCCAATCAGTCCTAAATGAGACCCCACCAATCCCTGTAAAACCCTTAGACCTTTGTTGGTGTTACAGAGCTGCCCCTGCTGCAAGGGATGGAACCTAAGCATATACACCCAAACCTGTAACATGTATTAAGACCCTGGATAGCATCTGACTATCCAGATCAAAGAGTGCGTCTTCCTGTTTCTGCCAAGATCTAAAGGTCTTCTATCACATAGCCCAGAGAGTTCTCTAATGGCTGAGTCACAGATATATCCTGTCCTCTCCTGAGATCTAGTTATATCCTTGTCTCTCCAGTGATTTTTATCCAGATGTATTCTTTTTCCTATCTTCCTATATTTCCCTTCTCATGTCCCTGTCTCCAGTTAAATCACAACTTTTCCTGTGTGGGAGTCCTAATAAAGCCCTAATAAAGGCTTATTGCTTTTTCTGTATTAGCAGGTCTGCCTCCTCTGTGGAAACCTCTAAGCCCCTAAAAGCAGCTGCAATAGACCAGGCCAACAAAAATGTGGGCAGGAATTGCCTGGAAGTACTGCTAACTAAATTCTCTGTGGACCTTGTGCCTATTTTCCCAATCACCTTTCTGTGTATTCCATCTCTGCCACCTCATTAAGCCTCGCTGAAATTACCAGTGTCTGCTAGCTACAGTAATAATTGCCAACTTATTAAAAACAGATCTAATTAGATTGAACAATGATGGCCTGGATATAAATATTAGTTTCCTGTGGATTGGAATTTCATGATTGCCAAGTTGAAAATATTGTGTTCTTAGAATAAATGGGCACTAGTAAGAGATCATGGAGATAAGCATATTTAGCTCATAAGAAACCAAGTCACAAATAAAGACATGCTAAAAGGTTATCAGTTGAGATCTCTTACTTGAAAAGAACACAGAAGTGTTCAGATGCTTTTTCTGCAGCTTGTCATTTAAGGAACTCCTTAAGGCTTAGCATTGTGGGTACATTAGTAGCTGCCCTGGACTTGTACCCAAGGAAGTAAATCAGTCGTAACCTGGGAAGAGTCAAAGCCAGTTACATAAATTGAATTACTATGAAAACTTCCTAGGTATCTCAAGAAATGTTGTACTTAGGATTCAAATCATTCCTGAATTAGAAAAAAAATCCCAAGACCTTTTTCTCAGAGACCTAGTCTAACAAGGTCTTCTAGCCCCTAAAACATAACACCAGAAGGACTATGGGTAAAAAAAAAAAAAGGGACATTACCAAGACAGACATAACTTCCTTTAATCCATTTTAGGCATGGTACCTTGCTAGATCACAAGTAAACTTGGAGATCTAAGTTTTAAAAGGTTTTCCTTTTCTTTTCAGCAGTTCAGTATCTCTGAAGTGGGGAAAAATTCAAATGTCACTAACTTAGTGGAGGTGTAATGCTAGGCAAATCACTTCCCCTCTCACATGAACCAGTTTCTTCATCTACAAAATGAAGGGATTGGGCTAAAAGATTACTATGGGCCTTTCCAGCTCTGACATAATGACTGCATGAGGTGGGTAAACTGAGACTTACTAAGACTGTAGGCTGAAAATCTCACCTCAGGATTTTGAGATTCTCTATCCTTGTCACTTTTCTGAAGCTGCAGATGACATGACAACAATATTAAAACAGCTTCATACCCAAACATATGTTCTTTATTGCTGTTAAGGTCTTCAAAGTCTTTTAGACAAAATATCTTACTGGAATCTGGCAAAAGCTCTGCAAAGTAGGCAAAGCAAATAATCATTATCCCCATTTCATTGAAAAAGAAACTGAATCTGGTGCTGCCTAGAGTAGGACACAAAGCATCAGGAAGTTCTAGGTTCAAATCTTTATTTACCATGTATACACTATGTGACACAGATAAGTCTTTTAATTTAGGAGTCTCAGTTTCCTCATATGTAAAATGAAGATGATACCTGTGGTATCTACCTAGATTACTGTGAAAATGAAATAATATGTGAAATGAAGTAATGTATAATATTTGGGGCAGCTAGATGGTGTAGTAAACAGAGCACAGAGTCTGGAGTCAGGAAGACCTGAGTTCAAATTAGGCCTCAGACATTAGCTGTGTGACCCTGGGCAAATCATTTAACCCTGTTTGCCTCAGTTCCTCAGCTATAAAATGAGCTGGAAAAGGAAATAGCAAACCACTTCAATACCTTTGCCAAGAAGACTCTAAATGGGCTCCCTAAGAATTGAACAGGACTGAAAAATGACTGAACAATAACAAAAACAGAATATTAATCTGAATCAACTAATATATGAAAGATGCTTTGTTGGTTTTTGTTGTTATTGTGAGAAGTAAGTATTCTGGTATTTGCATCCTCCTGGCATCTTGTTATTTGAGAATCCTTTGCCACAGCTGACTGACTGTCAGCTGCCTGCCAAAATATTTTTCCAGGAGATGGAAAAATGATGCAGACAAAATTCAGGGAAATTCCTGGTTATTTTGAAAGGTAACTTAAATATGTATAGGATAAAGCATATAAATCCTAGATCAAAGGATGTAAGAGCTAGAAAAGGGACCTTGGAGATCATCCAGGAAAGAAACATTGAATATTAGACACACAGGAACTTAGTAATCATCCAACCATTCAATCTATAAATGAGGAAACTGAGGCTCACAGAGGTTAAATCATTTACCCAAAGTCATGCAGCTTTTCAAAGACAGAGCCAAGATTAGAATTTAGCTTTATGCTGAATACTCTTCCACCACTATTTCCAGTGCAAGGACTATCTCTCTTTCTCTATTTGTATCCCCAGGACTTATCACAGTGCTTTGCACATAGTTCGCATTTAATAAATGTTCTTTCATTCATTCATGTAACAAAGCCCTTGGCTTTTTCCTTCCTTTTCTTCCTTCCTTCCTTCCTTCCTTCCTTGGGGCCATTTCAGTCATCCTGAACCCAGATGGCTCTGGTGGAGAGAGTGAGGCTGGTGACTTTGCATAGTCCTGCCTCACTTAAATCTAATTCACTTGCAAGTCATAATATCACCTTCCTGATGTACTCTTCAAAAATGAAGGACAAACAACCTGTGAGTAGTAGTTGCTGCCCCACTGGGCACCCAACTGGCCAGTTCCAATTGGGCAACACAACTCCTTCCTCTCTTCCTTCCTTCCATCCTTCCTTCCTTCCTTTCTTACTCCTTTCTTTTTCTCCCTTCCTTACTTCTCTCCCTCCCTCCCCTCCTTCTATCCACATCATACACTTACCTGCAGGTACTCTGCCCAAAGGAATATGAATTTTAATTGCTGAAACCTAGCAAGATATCTTGGGGTTTACAGGCTAGATTTCTTTTATGGACCATGCCTTAAACCCAAATCACTCTGGCTCTCATTGATTGGCCAACAACAGGTCCCAGCCCAAGCCTCACTGGGTCATCGTTTGGGTTCTGATGGCTCAGAGTGAGTGTAAATAGCAATAGTTTCTGTTTTGGCCAGAAACCCTGAGGGTCTTCCCCTCCCAGACAAATTTTTTTGAGTAAGTAAAAGGCCATTCTTTGCCTCATTTTTACCTTAACCTTAATCACTGAATGGGCATTTAGACAAACCGAAACCTGGGAAAGACCTTACCTTAAAAAGGCCAAGGTCTCCCACTATATCTGGGACCATCTCTATATCTTTCTACTGGACCCAGATGGCTCCAGAGGAGAGAGTGAGGCTGGTGACTTTGCACAGCCCTGCCTCACTTAAATCCAATTCACTTGCAAGTCATGACATCACCTTTCTGATGTCATTGGGTCTCTTCGAGAATGAAGGACAAACAACAACCTTTCATATGTCTACTAAACAAGTTTCATCCAATGCTGTCAATTAGAAGGAAAAGTGGGATGAGTACTATGGTCCATAAGTTTTGTCTCTTCTTGACTGTGTTATGAATCATATTTCAGTCATATAAACTCAACTAAGTAATTCCATTTGATTCACAAAATATTTATTTAACCTACACAGTATCACTCTCCTTGGGACCTTATCTCCCCAAAGAGATAACACTACAGATGCTTTTCAAAGTATGCCTTGAAGGAGTTAGGCTTAGAAAGTTGTTAAAAAAAAAAAAAACCTCTTGCCTTTGTATCCTGCAGCCTGAACAAGTACACAGTACTTTCTACCTTTGCAGAAGTAGTTTTGTCAGTTTTCCCAAAATTCTGACTGGAAAAAAAATACATTTTAAAATTCCTTTTTGGTTAACCTTCAAATTTTGACAATTTTCAGAATCTGTAAGGTGAGAATGGTAATTCCTTAAAATTAAAGGAATTTGACATCAGCAGTGTGTCTGGATAAGTATAGCTAGCATTATATAGGGCTTTACATAGATTATCTTTTTAATCCTCACAAGACCCTGGTGATGCAGATATGATTACTATCCCCATTTATAGTTGGGAAAACTGAGGCAGATAGATAGTGACTTGCTCAGGGCCTAAGAGTTAATAAGTGTTTGAGGCAAGATTTGAACTCAAATCTTCCTAACTCTCATTCTAGCACTCTTTCTACTATGCCACTTATCTGTCATCTATGTGACAAGATGTATAAAGTAGAGCTTCCTTCTTTATAAATTATAGTAGTTCCAACAACACGTTGTTCCTTTTCCATTCCCAAAATCCTATTCTGCAAATATTTCTATAGTGGAATAGAGGCAATAACCATTGTATGAAGGGTTTCTCATCTCTTTCCTATTTAGTGGTAAATGACACAGCAATAAATCAAGTAATAAAGTTGTTCTCTTCTGAATTACTTAAATTGTAAAAGCAAGGCAGCCAGTAACTAAAGAATATTTGGAAGGTGAGTTATCCTGATAATGGCCTTGCCTCAGCTTTAGAGTCAGATGACCAGATGGCCTACTTTGGACAAGACAATCCCTGATTTCTTGCTGCTGTCAGAAAGTTCTACCATTAGAGATTTGTGTCTTCTCATTAAGCATTAGCCTCTATTAAAATGCAAATACTTCTAAGAGGAGAACACATTTAGCTCTTACTAATCACCAACACATTAGCCTAAATTCATTTATCAGCTCCTTTCCATTCCTAGCTGAGACTGGGTTTGGATATAAAGAGGGAGACCTCTGGAATCCAGGACTTTCTAGGGAAAGTGGATGAAGGGTGGTCCAAGAAGAGGAGTCCCATGTTGTGAAGGAATGCCTCAGGCCCAATTCTCCTCTACACCCTCCACTGTCATTATTCTCATTCTTTCTTTTTTTTCACTCTGGTCATAAATACAAGATTCACTGGGTTTATATCCTGAGTCCTTCCTCACAATTTCCCTGTGATGCAGATGCAACTACTATGTCCACTGATAGTTGGGAAAACTGAGGCAGACAGAGGTTAAGTGACTTACTTGCCTAGAGTCTAATAGCCAATAAATGTCTGAGACAGGATTTGAACTCAAATCTTCCTAATTCTCATCTCAGCACTCTGTCTACTATACCACCCATCTGTCATCTGCATGGCAAGAGGTACAAAGAAGAGTTTCTTTCTTTATGAGTTATGGTAGTTCCAGCAATATATTGATCCTTTTCAGTTTATATTCTGGCTAATCCAAAAGCTTGCCTGACTGCATAATAGCAGTGGAATGCCTGGTTCTTTATGAAAGCACAATTTTCTAATAGAGAGATGTCTAGTGATACTGCAGAGTAAGGTCCACAAAAGCATTCACACGAGAGAAATCAGATTGATTCAGCAAGAAAGACATAGAGCCATAAAGTTTTAGAGCTGGAAGAGACCTTGGAGATGATGTATGCTGATGCCTCCTTTTATAAATGAGGAATAAGGGGCCTAGAGAAGCCATCTATCTTGCCCGAGTTTGCACTTCCAGCCAACTTGTGGCAAAGTTAGAGCTAAAAGCCAGGTCTCCTAACTCACACTCAAGGGTCCTTTCCACTTCAGCATTCTGCAAGCCTGCTTTTGTGAAAACATGTTTTCCATGTGGTAACTTCTGAATTCATTACATTGAAAGGAAGCATGATCTAGTAGATAAAATTCTGGACCTGAAGTCAAGAAGACCTGGGTTTAAATATCACGTCATACGCGTACCAGCTGTATGACCTTGAATGAGTCACTTAATCTCTCTGCCTCAATTTTTTCTTTTGCAAAATGAGTTATGGCTTAAATGTTCCTTTAAGTCTCTTCCAGCTTTCAATCTATGGTCTTAACATGTAGACAGATGTGAATTTCACTTAATATTCTAGGTATGAACTGGAAATAACCTGAAAGATGAGCATGCAAATCAAATTGGAAAATATGGCCCTTATCACTAGAGCATCTATTCAAGAGGAAACTCCAGTGAAACACAAAGGTGCTACTTTTCCTTTTCTTTTCTTTTCTTTTTATTTTTAGGCATTTGGGGTTAAGTGACTTGCCCAGGGTCACAAAGCTAGTAAGTGTCTGAGGTCAGATTTGAATTCAGGTCTTCCTGATTCCAGGCCCAGCTCGCTATCCATTGAGCCATCTAGCTGCCTCTCTAAAGCATATACAAGGTGAAATTACCATACTATTAAACTTTTTTTTTTCATAACCAGCCCTATAGGGAATTTTGAGTGACCTTAGACCCATAGCTATGATGAAAGCCTTGTTTAGTCTCAAAGACACAAGCCACAGTCAATGGTTTTCCATTAAAAGCAGAGCAATAACTGTAACTTGTTTGTTAGTCATTCTTGGTGGCCTCAACAACTGGGTGCATGCATTTATGTGATTACATAGAGTTTGTGCTTAATGAAAAGTTTATATTTTTGTTCTTTTCTGAAGGTGTCCTCAGAACACTATGTCAGTACAAAAGGATGAAAATATTTGGAATCTGAAGCCTCAGAACACAAAGGACTTTGCAATGCTAAGATAAGATTATATTTCAAAAAATATAAAACTCACCCTAATTTAGCCCCAGGTAGAATGTTAGTCTAGCCAATAGCAAAGTGACTCCTTGTGGCTTTCCAAAGTCTCTACTGAGAAGATGAGGCCTTTAATATTCAGTCAATAACAATGACAGCACACCTATTATCTAAAGAATACCTTGTAGGAAATACTACTGGGAATCAGAGGATCATAGATTATAGCATGTGAAGAGACCTCAGTAATCATCAAATTCAATCCCTCTTCGTATGAGGGGAATGAGGCCCAGGGAAAGGGAATAGGGAGGAGGAACCAAAGAAATAGAAATATATTTCCCATTCTTAGAGGGTTGAAAATCTATTTTAGAATGCAAAACAGTTAGCAGAAAATAAGAAAGAAAGAAAGAAAGAAAGAAAGAAAGAAAGAAAGAAAGAAAGAAAGAAAAAGAAAAAATGGAGAATTTTCAAGTAATAGTATCAAATAAAACAAGTTAATATGATATAAATGAGCCTGTAAACTCCATGAAGGTTTATCTTAACTTTTGTATCTCCTCCAGGACCTTGCATAGTGCTTTGAACTCAAGTAAATGTTTGCTAAATTTAATCCAATTACAAACTTAGGAGGCAAGTACCAGGGAAAGTCTATGGAGAGTAGAGAAGTTATACAGCAACAGTAGCTAGCATTTACAGAGTAATATAGTATTTGCTAAGCATGTTACAGATGTTTATCTCATTTTCTATTAGCTACACTTTACAGATGAGGAGAGTGAAGATGAGAGAGATTAACTGATTAACTGATCTCTAGGAAGCATTCCATTACATTTATGGGGCAGCTAGATGGTACAGTGAAAAGCATGATGGACTTGGAGTCAGGAAGAGCTGAGTTCAAATGTTGCCTCAAACATTTTCTAGATTTGTGACCTTAGGCAAGTTACTGAACGTTTCTCAGCCTGTTTAATCATCTGAAAAATGGAGATAATAATAACACCTACGTCACAGTTTTTTGAGAATCAAACAAGAACATATACACCCATACATATATACATACATATACATATATATATACATATATGTATGAATGTGGAGAGAGAGAGAGAGATTCACTTTACAAGCTTGAAGGTGCTATGTAAAGATTAGCTATTATTGGATAGAGCACAGGCCCTGAAGTCAGGAAGATCTGAGTTCAAATTTGGCCTCAGACCAAACACTTGATACTTACTAGCTGTGTGACTCTGGGTAAGTCCCTTAACCCCAGTTGCCTAAAAATAAATAAATGAAATAAATAAATAAATAAATAAATAAATGAATGAATGAATGAATGAATGAATGAATGAATAAAATAAATCAATGGATAAGTAAGTAGATAAATAAATAAATAAAAATGAATGAATGAATGAATAAGTAAGTAAATAAATGAATGAATGAATGAATGAATAAGTAAGTAAATAAATGAATGAATGAATGAATGAATGAATGAATAAATAAATTTTTAATGAAAGAGATTAGCTATTATTATTAGGGGGAGTTGTAAGCTAGACAGTAAACAAGGAGAGGCCTTAGTTACAGTTCTGGAATGTTCCAGGTGTCTCTGCATGAGATGATTGAATGAGTAGGAGCAATGTTGACAATTCAGGTTGAGCATTCAAGTGAAGTATGAAAGAAAGAATTGAGAGAGATAGGTACTGTGCAGAGAGGTATGGGGCAGTGGCCTGGCTGCTAGCTCCTCAACTTCATCTAGTTTATAACTGGATGAGAAGCAATGATGAAAAACTATCTTTTACAGTCTAGTATCTGAAATGTGCATGCCTGAGCTATTTTGTGGTTATTCTATTTTGGAAGAAGACAGCTGATTGCGAGGATGAGAGGAAGGAACAGACTGAATGATCCAGGACACTGAGCAAACTAATAGGGTCATTACATGGTAAAGTTTCAAGGCTTCTGTTATACAAGGATTAGGGGTTTGCTTGATGAAAGCAGTGTTTAAGAAAGATTTTTTTTTCTAGAAGATAGTGAAAGTTACAGGTAGGCAGATCTGTACTGAACATACAAAAAATAATTGTATAATTTCACAAGCTACCTTGTAAGCCCAGTTTCTGAATTGTCAAGAGATGGTAATACTATTAGACGAAAGTAGGGGAGGAAAAAAAGTACTTTATTATGTGCCAAGCACTACAGATCTTGTCTCATTTGTTCCTCATGCCAATCCTGTAAGGAAGGTGCTGTCATTATCCCCATTTTACAGTTGAGGAAACTGAACTAAACAGAGGTTTAATAACTTGCCCAAAGTCACACAACTAGTAAGTTTCTGAGGTCAAATTAGAACTCAGGTCCTCCTGACTCCAGGTCCAGTGCTCTTATCTTATTTTATCCTCATGAAAATTCTGTAGGGCACTTGCGAGCATCATCCCCATTTTACAGCTGCTGAGGCAGCTAGATGTTATTGACTTATCCAGGGCCACACTGGTAAGTGTTAGAGGTTGGAAGTGAACCCAGGTCTTCCTGTCTCCAAGTCCAGTGTTCTGTCCACTGTGCCACCTAGCTGCTTCCTACGAATATACTTTAACTTGTACTGTGACCTTCGACAAGTCACTGAATGTTTCTCAGCCTGTTTAATCATCTGAAAAATGGAGATAATAATAACACCTACGCCCTAAAAAGGGCCACCCTGAAATGAATTTCCATATTTGATATGACCTCTGGACACTATACATTTGCTAAGTAACTTTTTTGCCCTCTAAATCACATGGGCATTAAGTGGAAACTTCAGTTCCATAGATCCTGGATGTCCCTTCTAGAAGCTACACACTCATACCCCTGTGGCAGATTCCAACCCAGAACTAAGGAATTTGAAACTTTGGAGACTGCTAAGTGTATCCAACTCCATTTGTTTTTCTGTCTTAATCTAGCCACATTAGATAGACAAAGAAAATTTTGACTATTCTGTATTTACCTAAAGCTGGGCATCTAGCAAAATAAAACACACACACACACACACACACACACACACACACACACACAAACACACACACACACACACATACGGTGGCAGCACTGTGGACCTGGTAAAAGCGGGAGCAAGGAAGGTATGTCTCTGATGCCTTCCTATCTTTCTGTACCCTTCTCTCACTGCTAGGGCTTCCTTGTGTAACGAACCTAGTCCTTTCATGCTGACTTTTGGCTGGCTGATGGCTCAAGCTCTAAAATTATTTCCCTTCCTATCCAAATTGCCATTCCCTCCCTCTGTTGATCTCTGCTTTATTTTGAAGGGAAAGTTAACAACCATTAAAAAATTACTTACGTGCCAGTCACTCTGCTAAGTGTTGGGGATATAAACAAAAAGAAAGACTCTGAGGCAATCCCTGCCCTCAAGGAACTTGCATTCTAATGGGAGAAGACAGCACTCCAAAAAGGACTGCAAGTATTGGGGAGTAGAAGGGAAAATGGAGGTACACATGCAGGGACATGGTTTTGAAGTCCAGGAAACCAGGAGCAAAGATAGGAAGGGAATAAAGATTGGCAGGCCTCGGAAGGAACTTGCTAACAGGAGAAGGAGGCAGGCCTGACAGAGAAAAATTCCAGGGTAAGAATGCTGGAGGGATGGTGGAATGTTCCAGGTGGAGAAGTCCTGAGGTGCAAAGGGAAGTTCCAGAATGAAACAGCAGTTGAGACATAGCTTTGAAGTTCAGAAAATCAAGAGTAGAACTGAGAAGCTCGATGTGATCACAATAATTTGTGCTATAAATGGTTGCTAATTTACAATATTAATGACCAAATGACTGTAGCCCTCCAGATGATACCAGCATTTTAAAGGAGGATCTTGGTGACCCAAATGAATCTCTAAATAGTCAAATGAGACTGGAGAACACCTTTCTGAGCAATCAATTAACAAATATGGGGACTTCTTGTGTCCCTTGTCATCTCCTGGCCACCATATACCCCTTAAATCCCCAGTAACCAGAATAACAGGGTGAGCCACTTCTGAAAATTTGCTTACGCCAGACTTATGCCTTAAAAATATTTTCTCTATGATACTTGAATGATAGTTTCATGTATTATACTTATAACCCTTTGACTAGGAAAAACACAGCAGAATTAGATGATTGCAAAGGAAAGTAAGCCTATCATGGACCATGGCTCCAAGTGGAGAGTTGGAAGTTTCAAACTAAAAGAACTGGTGATTTATGTATGCATTCCACACCTATGGGGCTATATTTTTGTTTATTTATTTTTATAATCTTGAAGCATACAGTGCAAGTATCAAAAATATGTAAGCAAAATGTCCAAGAAAGTGTTTGCTTTTGGCTTCCAAAATTACTTGCAGCTGATTGCAAATTCTTTCAATGTAAGGATAGCAATAAATTATAAATAGATAGTAATTCCAGGCTTACAAAGTATTTCCTCGCAGCCCTCAAAAGCAGGCAGTACAAGTAATATTGTCACCATTTTGCAAATGAGGAAACTGAGTCTCAGAGATGTTAAACTTTTTGTCTGAATCACTCTTTTGTCTGTATCACATCCTCCTTTGTATTATCCTTATTTGTATATAGCCAGGTCTCTGTTAGTGTGAATAATGAACCTCATGAAGCAGTTATATTATTTTAATTCATACTGAATATTTTCATTGAGCTAAAAACAATTTACATATTTTATAAAAATATAACTTCAAATAGTGAGAACTTGACCACTTTATGGGAATCATTCATACCATTCAAGACCTAATTTTATATTCTATATGTCTTGGGAGAAATTGTCATACGGAGGGAAAAGCACTGGATTTTAAATCATAGAGCCTAGGTCAAATGTCATACTTTGGCACTTATTACCTATATAACTTTGGGAAAGTGACAACCACCCTGGGCCTCAGTTTCCCTAAGTGTAAAATTTAAGGTTGGCCCAGAATGACCTCAAAAATTCCTTCTATGGAACCTAGATCTAGATCTCTAAATTTTCTTCTTTTTTACAAATATGGAAGTATAGTCCCTTGCCCAAAATAAGAGTGTAATAAATGTCTGTAGAATCTAATTGAGTTGAACTAATTTGAGTAGAACAACTTGGCCAGAGATAGGGAGCCAGTAAATATGTAAGTAGAGATTCAAACCCAGTACTTCTGCCTTTCCAGGTCTCCAATATTCCAGGATGCCTCCTGCCTCCAAATCCTATACTCGTTCCACTAAAGTATTTTCCCTATCTAAAAGCAAAGTTACAAACTTCTAGAGATTAAAAAAAAATCAGAAGAGAATAAGAAAGCAGCAGGAGAAGAAAGCAAGTCCCTGGAGCATCTTGTTCCTCCCCTAAAATATCAGCCTTTTCTGAGATGTTCAATTATACTTTTTAGCTTCAAACTCACAGTGCAAATTAGCTTAGGGAACTATACAAACTAAATTTGAAAAAGCAAAAAGAAAGCAGCAACAATTGGAAAAAGCTACAAAAGCATCCTTTTTTTTTCTTTCCCAAGCCCAGATATTATGTAATCATTTCTTGGGATAAACCTAGTTGGGCAAGTTTATCAGGAAACTCCATCACCTTGTTGTGCAACTGTGGCATTTTCCATGCAAAGAGAATTTGAATGTGAAGAGTTTTCCATTTCCTTATAATTGCATTCACCCACTAAAGTGAGTTCATTCGTGAGTGGAAAAAGTTAGAGATTTTCCTTTCAAATCACAAAAATTAGAACACAAACCTAGGTAATATTATTTAAACCTTATTTTACAGGGGAAGAAACTAAGGCCCAGAAAGGTGAAATTATTGGATTATGGAAAGAGCACAAGTTTATAAAGACTTGGATTTGAACTCTAGATCTACCATTTACAAGCTACTACTTTCTGTAGGTCTCAGTCTCACAATAGCTAGTAATAATGATAACAGTAGCAACAGCAATAACATTAATAATAACTAGCATTTATTTGGTGCTTTAAGGACTGTAAAATGCTTCACAAATATTCTCTCATTTTATCTTTGCAATGGCCCCAGGAAGTAGGTGTAAATATTATCTCCATCTTACAGATGAGGAAATTAAGGCAGACAGCAGTTAAATGACTTGCCCTTTAGCATCATTATCTGTAAAATGAGGATTTTGGAATAAATTGTCTCTAAAGTTTTCTTCAAACTGCAGATTCTGTGATCCTAAGACTTAACTGGGGTTACACAGCTACTAAGCAACAGATATGGAATTTGAACCCAAATCTTCAGACTCCAAGTCAAGAGTTTGTTCCACTACTCCATGCTCCCTGCCTTAAGTAAGTAAATTGTAGAATATGTAAAGATATATCTGTCTGTTACCACTTCTAGCCCATCTTAGGCCTGCTACAACAGAGTGATAATTGCCTACTGATAGCTTGCTCTCTTCTTTCCTTCCTTCCTTCCTTCCTTCCTTCCTTCCTTCCTTCCTTCCTTCCTTCCTTCCTTCCTTCCTTCCTTCCTTCCTTCCTTCCTTCCTTCCTTTCTTCCTTCCTATATTCCATCCTTCTTTCCTTCCTTTCTTCTTTTCCTTCTTCCTTCTTTCCTCTCATCGTAGCCTGATAGGGTAGGCAAGGTATAACAAAAGGAAGGCAGAAATCTATTAGCACCAAAGCTGGCCTTTTGGTAGGACTTCATCTCCAGGCTCTCTGAAAGTCTTCAGTAGGTGATGCTTGCAAGGCAAATGCCTCTGATCTTTGAGTCTATTCCTTCTGTAATGAACATTCCAAGTTCTAAAAACTTAAATGGAATCCAACAAAATTGTGAAGATACGCTTTACTACTCAGATAGCCCCTGCCCCTAGGTTAAAGATTACAACTTAATTTTTCTTAAGGTGACCTTGAAAAAAAAATCTATTCTGTCTATTCTGGCAAGGAATTCTCACAAAATTTCCCAAAGCTGTTTCTCATTCATTTACATCCAAATGACAGGCTCCCCATTATCTCATTCACTGAAATGGTACATTTAGAACCCATTCACTTTCCAGTGTACACATATGGTGCCTTTACTTGATTATTTAATTTTGTATATGTAGATATGAAGGCTAAAATCTAGCCAGTGTTTGTCAGCCAGTAAATTAGTAGACTATCTCTTGAACTAATGGTTGCTTATTTAATTGATGCCTATTGCCTTGTTATATTTGTTTAGGTGGTGGGGGGGAAATGATAATTTATGTGCGAGTATTCACTCTTTGAAGACCAAAGTTAATTGCTGTTTTTACCCATCATTTTAGTGTGCTGAGTTGTTAAAGTCAACAGCTAATTAAAAAAAACTTATTAATATTAAAACTGAAATATGAACCCAATTTGCTGATTTTTTGTGGTTCACAGACTGTGACCCATTTTTCATTTGTTCCATTATAAATTCTAAATCTCACACCAACCTTCTTTTTCTCCTATTCCTCCTGCTCCTCTCCTTCCTTTTTATAGACAATGAATTCTTTGAGGACAGGTTCCATGTCTTCTTCACACCCTAGAATTCTTTACGTTGGATAGGCCAAGGCCAAATATAAAAGATACGTTTTCTGTGTTACTGCTATTGCTGCTGTTAATGTGGAATTATTACCTTGTCCCCTCTCCTGCTACCCCAATAGAAAGGTTGCTGGTATAGAATATATAATTTTAGCACAGGAAAGATATTATTTTAAATACCTTTCAAGAATAGTTTACTATAAGTATATTTTTTGCAATTGTTAAAAAAAATCATGCTAATATCAGACATTTACATAGCATTTTAATGTTTTTAAAGGTTCCTTAAGTTTAAGGTCATACTATTTCGTTTGTGCATCAGAATAACCCTATGAGCTAAGTATCAGTGGTATTATTATCCTCATTTCACAGATAAGGAAACAGAAAGTTGTAGTTATCTTACAATCAGGCCTCTATTATCTTTGACCACTGATCATAGCAGAGCATGGATAAATAAGATAGCAAGGCTATTTTTTTAAAGATGTAATCATTTAGTTTATTTCTTCCATATGAGGCATTTTTCGAGAGCTGCCAACTCACAGTAAAATAGACTGAAGGCAGAGTAAGAAAGGAGGGAAGTGGTTTGGGTATAGCTCAGCCTCTGGATAATTGAGAGTCATTGATGTTACTCATCCCATGATGAGAAGATATTTATTCTCTTCCTGTTTTCAAACAGGCCATCTGCAGTTCGGTGAAGAGAGTTACAACAGTCAACTCATGGCAGGCATGGATGGTGGCATATGAAAAGCTAGGGGTGGGAAGTAAGAAATCATTATTTGATCCAAGGAATCTCAACTATTTCTTACATTTTTCATACAGCTCCTAAAAGACCAAATTCAAAAGTGCCTCATTTTCAGATGCCGCACTATCACTTTGCACCTATGAAATAATTTCGTTGGGTGATGACACATTTCTGCAACAGTGGTGATTTCTCATTTCAGCCAGACTATCACTTAGACCTGGCAATATCTCACTGTACTTGTAGGGGAAGCGTGTGCTTGCCAACACGTGGTGAATTGCTATCTAGATCCAATTTGTCCAAACAGGCTAAGGGAAATAACATCAACCCACAAAGGAACACAACAGGCAGAAAAAACCAAAGCTACTTTTGTGGAATTCCCAACCTGCTGTATGTGTATTATATATAAAATATGTATAAAACAATCTGAGAGTTTTAAATAGGCAAAATATATACACATACACATGATTCCAGGCAAGTCTCATGCATGTATATAAATATATAATATATACATTTATATAGGCATCTACTTATAATATCTATACATACATGTAAGCTATATACACACAAGACTCTGGACAGGTCTCATACATACATACATGTGTGTATACATGTGTTTATATGTGCATGCATATATACCATTATGCATAAGACTTACCTAGAATCACATATGTGTATAGATGTGTAAGACTTGCCCAGTCATGTATATGTGTGTATAGTTAATTAGATTCTACATAGTTCAGGGTTCAAAGATAGATAGATAGATAAATAAACAGAATGATAAATTCTACATAGCTCAGGATTCAAATATATAAAACAATTTGAAAAACTTATCTGGCAAGAGTATGGTATAGTTAAAAAAAAAACACTGACTTTGGATTGGTAAAATATAGTTTTGAGATTTGCCACTTAAAAGTTCTGTAAGCCTGGACAAATTATTTCACCCCTCTAAGCCTCAATTTCCTCATCTGTAAAATGGAGGTAATTTTGTCACTACCTACTTCACAAGGTTATTGTAAGAAAAGTGCTTTGTGAACTTTGGCATATTATGGAAATATGTTAGTAGTATTCTCTTCTAAAAACTTTTCAAGAAAAAATAGTTTTCCATGCCAAAACTTGTATATCCCTCACCATTAATTGTGCTCTTATTTTTTTCTTTTCTAACATTCAAAAATACCATGTGAGGTTTTAAGAAAAATCAACAGAAATAAAAAAGAAGTAAGTATTGTGCTGTCACAGAAACAAAAACAAACAAAAAAATGCCCTGCCCTCAAGGGGCTTACCAAATATTAGAAGTCCATTGCAAATTGTCTCAGGCACACCAATTTAACAGTTCCCATAGACTAGTGTTGTGATATAAAAGACTAGTCTGCTACTATATTAATTTGTATTTTTTATTTCTGTTTTGTAACCTTTCACAAAGTCCTAATCAGATTGTCACTGTGGCATGGAGGTCCCTGTCGTATTTACTGAACTACAAAGGTTATAGTTATTTCAGCCGTATACTGAGTGTGTTCTTGGAGAACTCATCTAGTTAACTATGGAGATGGTCATCACCAACAAAACGATTTTTTTTTGGCCAGTGGTAGCCCATGAGACAAAGAAAATTGTAAAAATTGTCTTCAGCCTTAAGTTGTCCTCTTTTGCTTCTGTAATGATGCAAACAGAGTTAGAGAAGAGGGTACAGAAATGACTAAGAATTGGTTTTTAGACTATCAATAAACTGCAGTTTGACTATTGATACTCTAAATGCAAGATCCTTAATAAATTAATGTATGTGTGTAAATATTAACATTATAAATGAAGTCAAAAGAAGGAAATTGCAGTTAAAGTTGGCTCACACATATTCCTTGGGGAAACAAAGAATGGAAATAGAGGAATTTTACTGTATACCCAAGAAACATTATTTCATGGGATATTTAATTTTCACATATTGCAGTATTCATGACAAGTATTTACAAAAAGACCATCATGAAAAAAATTATAGCTTATGCGCCAACATTAATTACTGAGAACAGTAAATAATAGTGAAGAATTCTATTAAGAACTTGGAAAGATCATTCAAATTAAATCAATATATATTCAGGTCCTTGCTTACTTCAATGAATAGGTGGGGAAGTAAGGATGTGAAGAAATACATTGGAAAACATAGTTCAAGAAAAAAGAATTAGAAAGGCCAAAGACTGACAGATTACACAAAAGCTTCACATCTCTATATTGTAAGTATTTTCTCTTTTAAAAAATGGTAGGCCATGGACACAATGAATACCAAATAACACCATAAAAATAAATATATCTTAATAGACAAGGAAAAAAATGTTGTTGATGTAGTAGTTGTTCCTAAGGTTAGATTTCATTTTGTATTTAGTTTTATTTCTTTTTCGTTACATTTTAAGTTCTGAACTGTCTCTCTCCCCACCCCACACTAGAGAAAGCCACTATTTGACACATTATGTATATATATATGTATGTATATATATATGTATGTATATATATATATACATACATACATACATATATATGTTTATGTAAAATTCATTTTTAAAAGAAAGAATAACAACGAGAAAAAGACAAGATGTTCAAATTGAACCACTTAACCAAGAACTATTTAAACAATTAAAAATCAGAAGTGGGAAATGGACAAAGAAATGACATCTACACCAGCTATCATAATTTTGTTCATTAATTGCCACAAGGAGACTACAAAAGACTAGAAAGTCCCTTAGTCAGCAAACATCTGACTTATTTAACAAACAGAGAGGTAGAGAACATTAACAACTACCTATAGGCCTACTTTGGCATCTATACAAAATCTCCAAAAGAATCTTGTATCCATGAAACGGGGACATCTTTAATGAGGGTACTAGCAGAGAATAATTAGTTTTTTGCAAATACTAGTCAACAATTGATTGCATCTTCACTATCTCATAATTAACTGATAGATATAGAGAATATAAGATTTAATGTTACTTTTTGTTTGTTGATTACAAAAAAGTATTTGATTCACTAGAACATGTTTTTAGTATCAATGTTCTACCAATATTGCTAGAAGGCAGCAAGCGATGGAACAAAACTGCCTCTAAAGAATGAAGAATGACTGTCATGCAAAGGATTATGGAGAGGCACAAAATGAATGTGAATGGAGTACATCATACAACCAGTAAGGAAGTTGTAAAAAAAAATCATGAATAAAAGAAGTTACACTGTCATCTGTTCACCTGTCATCCCTCATTCTTGCCAGAAATGAGAGGTGACATGTAAACAGCCAAAATACTCTACTGGTACCCTCAAAATGTTAGGAGAAAGGAAGGAATGCCTCCAGTAGGTTGTGATGAAAATTTTTAAAAGAAGGATACGGACAAGAGTCTCATAGGATGGGCAGGTATGCACAGGTTGCAATCTCTATCATTTGAGGGAACTACTAAATTAATAAGATCATCAATCCATTTGAATATTTGAAGATTTTGTAACCACTATAAAGTGGCTTCCCATTCAGTACATTTGTGTTTTCCCTTTGACTAGCTTAGCTCCTTAGCTTTTTAAAGGCAGGGTCCATATCACCTAGTGACCACTATACGTATCAAACATTTCAAAAACTAACTTGAAATAAAACGTATTTTATTAGAACTTTGATTCCTATTTATACCTTTTCTTTAGCTTCTAAGATGCAATGAGAAAAAATACAAGCCTGAGTATTCCACAATTATAATGGAGAAAAGTTGAGAAAATACATCTCCTCTACAATGCAAAGGTAGAGGACTGTGGATTTGGAATGTTATATGTACTGTTGGACGTGAGGAATGTGGTTAGTTTTGCTGAAATATGGCTTTTTTTTTCTCTCTCTTAATCTTTGTTATAAGAGGTGACTCACAAGGTAGGAAAATAGAAAGGAATATATTCAGAAACAAATGTAATACGAAAATAGAGATCATCTTTTTTAAAAGATGCAATGAGGAAATTTGGAACTATAAGCTACTCTTTAAGGACTCTGAGATTTTATGGGAAAAAGAACAAGCATTCTCAGATATCAAAGGAAAATGCCAATAATTTGTCCCTATATTAAGGGGTTAGGGGATAAAGGAAAATACTGGAACCCAATGAAGGAATTCAAGTGCAAATGGTATTTGGCATTACAAAATGAAGGAGTATCTCAGCAAAGGTCTTTCAATAATTACCAATTTTGATAGCTGATTTTTGTAGCCACTTAAAGTTTTAGTGTTTATTAAAGTAAAAGTAAGATTCTCGCCCTCTCCAAATTAATGAATAAATACAACATCCCCTTACCTGAACTCAAGCCCCTTTACCCTAAAGACACATATAATTTTGATTTAATTTACTAAATATGAAGACCATTGCAATTATGATCCAATTCCATTTTGTAATTTGTACACTAGAAAGAGAATCTAATTACTTTCATCCTGAGTAGCAATTAGTATATAATCCAATTATCCAAATTCAATTTTTGAGGTTATTTATATGTATTACACACAGACATGGGAATCAGATATGTCTGTATATCACTGTGCTCTACCACATACATATATAATATTTAAAATATATTTTCACTTAAATATAGTGTTTGCATGTGGTCTTCTCTCTATAACCAATATATACACACACACTCACACACACAGAGAGAAATATTTAAAGGAATTCAATTCAATAGCAGTTATGAAATGACTACTATGTACAAAATACTTTGTCAGCACTAGGGATGCAAAGATGAAAAATGAGAGTCCCTACCTTCGGACCTTATAGAGTAACAGTACGTGAGATTATGATCCAAAACAGAATGATCTGGGAAAATGTGTGTGCTTACAAAAACCTTTCAGCACATAAAATAAAGTCAACTTTTAGCATTCTTAGGTATGGATAATGTATACACATGGTGCATTGTCCTTTCCTTTGATATAATAGTTTTGTTTTCTTTTGAAAATGGGAGACTTTCAATGACACAAGGGGAGACAGAGTAAGTACTACTCCAAAGAGATACAAGCAGTTGGGAATGGTACAATAATGTGAAGGAGATTATTTCTGCCCCCTTGACCAGCCTTCCAGTGGTTTAAAAACTTGCTGATGCCTCATAGAAAAAATTCAGAACAATATTGTCGTTGGAGATAGTTTTATTTTATTTTTCATTTTGTACTGCACCCATCTGGAACAAATCTCCCTGGGTGTGTTACATCTTGAAAACACAATTAAAAACATTAATAGGACCTGGCCTGCTAGATCACAGAGATTCCCTCTGAACTTCCTTCACCAAAGGAAAAAAACGTGGCAATGAAATAACGGCTCATAGTTATGGACTCTATTGTGGCTGTCTAGTGAAGGCTGAGTCCCCTCATAGAAAACGCTGTACAAACAAGAATGGCATCTCCCCTCCCCATAAAACACATACATGACCTGGCTTTGACAAACCAGCACTACTCTCAAGGAAAGAACCAGCCATTGTCTTTGGGGATGAGAAAGGAGGCAATCTCAGCAGATGAATTAATAACCCAAGGTGATTGTATGATTGAAGCTTTCTTTTTCTTTTTCTAATGTCTCTTTGTCTTAACTGAGTGCTAACTGAATAGAACAGATATATTTGCAGGGCACAGACAGACTTTGAGAACCCCAAGGCAACTATTGCTTAAGACAGTACTAAAGATAAACCAACATAGGGAAGTTGCATTTTTATTTTGGGGGGGGAGTGACTAAAACCAAGATAATTTCATTTTAAAGACTTTATTACCTCCTGCTGTTTTCATACACTCTACCCAAAGCTGTAATCCTCAGTTGCTCATATCACTGTTGGGTTACAGAAGGTTATGATGTCAAAAGCAACAGGAGAACACTCATAAAACAAGGTATCCTATTTTCTCACAAATATAAAACTCAAAGAAACAAATACCACGAAAGACTTCCACAGTAGATTATTTTGCAAAAGGTTTCCATCAGACCTTAATGGCTTCATGGGATTTTTAGGTGAACTTTGTAAGAATCCCTGTGTATTCAACTTAGATATGAAGAGAGATGCCTGCTATATTTTTCATGACTCTGAAGTCAGTATGTATATGCCATAGAAATGTCATCTGATAGACATTTCCATTATTAAAGATTTCTTTTTTTAGAAGAGGAAAAGACAACTGTATTATATAGATATCAAAGAGTTGAGATTTTCCAAATCTAAAGCACAAGGCCCTAACAAGTAAGATCATGCTTCTCATAGCACCCATTTTATGGGAAACAACTGGCTTCTTAAAAGAATTTTTGGATTAAAAAATAATAACTGGCTAGATGTCATTTCAACAGCTTCAGTTCCACTGTTTATGGGATATATGAAGTTTATGAGATATATATCCCCAATAAAAATATAGAGAAATGTTTTTCTAATACTATAAATCATATTATTGGCAATGGTAGATAAAAAGAAAAGAAGAATGTGAAGACAGAGCTTTCTCCTAGAGAGACCAAGATTAAGGGAAAGGATGAAATCTTATCATGAAGGAAAAAATTCAGAATTTTGCCATAATGCTCATGCATTCATTACACAATCTATGCAAACATACACAATAGTTTCTAAACACTGAATGTGTAGACCTTTTGCATAGCAAGTGAGCATTAATTAATCTTTCAAACTTTTTCCCAAGGTGTTTAGTAAGGCAAAAGGAAAATTTCTGTTACTGATACTTACCTCAAAAAAAAAATACACAGCTTGAAGTTCAAAGTTACTGTGTACAGCTCAGTTTACAAAATATAGTCATTCTTACAAAAATAGTTATGTTTATATTCATTTCCTCTTAAATCAGATGATTGTAATACCTTAAAAAGCCACTTAGGGGCTATAATGTGGAAACCTGGTGATAGATCCCTTCAGATGACTGAGTACCCCGATAATGAAACTCAGGACTTCAATTCAGGATTCCTCTTGCATGTTTTTTCCCGTGAAGTCTTACCTTTTGGTGATAACATCTTCATACCTACCTGTAGTGAGGTACCATCACAGAGGCTATTTAAATAAAAATGGATTAAAGGGTAACAGTGAAACCTGAAAGAGGTTAGACTTGATGTGGTAAAGAAATTGATTCTTTCAATCAGTCTAGTTTTTCAGATTACTGTAAGTATTGTCAAAAGTGTTTTGGCATTTTAACCTTTATATAATATATAATTTAATCCAAAAACATCCTTTACATTCATTGCTAAAAAATTTAAAATTTAAAAAAAAAAAACTTTCCCCAGTCCTTTGCTGCTGTCAAAGGCTATACGCCCAAATACTTCAATGTAATTCCTTTCTCAGGCATACATGAAATTAAAAATATGAGGTGAAAAATTGTCCATCACATAAGCTTCAGATAAATGCTACTAGTAAACTAGAAATAACTGTTTTATTTTTTACAACAAATATCAAAAATCTGTTACTAAAACAGATCTTTATTATATATCAAGATGTGAGTAACAGAAAAGATAATGACAATGTATACACCTTGTTATATTCACACATTTCATATACCTAAATAGAATTTTTTTTTTTTGCTGGGAGAAGGAAGAAGGGGAGAGTATGTATAAAGGTAAAAGGCATGTAGCATGTCCAAATTGGAGCAGAAATTACTCAAAGACAGATAAAATGTTTCACAGGGGAAAGTTAGTCTGCTCACCTACCTGGGTCAAAATAAAAACTGCGGCTTTTATGAGGTTTAAGTTTTGTATGCAAAGGTAATATTAGCATTCCAAATTAAATTACCCACTTTTTTCTGTTGCAAACCATACCTTTTAGTAATTTTGTATCTGTTCATAGATGATGCTATGATGTTTAAAGACAAAGGAAGAATAGCTAATGCCCCAATTAAAAATATGTATCTACTACAAGTATCTGACAAAAGAAATAATCTTAAAAGTAAATTATTTACAAATAGAGAAAAATAGATTATAATACATTTAAAGTCAATATAATCAAAACCAATGAACTCATTGTTTTACATATATATACATATACATACACACACATATAATTGTCTTAGAGAAGAATCCTTACTTGGGTCCTAAAATTAATTTTACAATTTCAAATATTATAAAATGTTTTCTTAAAGCGATAATGCCAAATTATGCATAACAGAAGTTCCAGAATTCACATACCATCCTTCATTCCGTTCTTTTCTGTATACTGAAATGTCTGTTTGGTGAGGACTGTTGAGTTCTTAATAAGAAATAGATTTTTAATGTAATAAAGCTTTATAACTTCAAACTGCATTTTTCCACCATCACTGCCCCCCTCACTAAGTGTTTACCAATTAATTGTACACCTAAACCTCTATTCTCCTTTGTTAAAGAAACACTGAAAAAAAACTATTCATCTCATTCGTTGTACCATTAAAAAACACATAGTCTCAAAAATCAATACCACATCCAACCTAGGGATCAATAGGAAGAGAGTTTTCTGAGTCCTAGTAAAGGCTTTTTGCCAATTCTGATGACTTCAAAACACACCAGCATTCTGCTATAACTTCCTTGAAAGTTTCCTAACAAAATCTCCACAGAGAACCAAACACCCTCAGCTCACATGAGGCAGAAACCCTGAATTTAAAAGGGTCCCCTTTCTACCTCCTCAACGCAACCAATATAGTATTCGCATTTCCAGAAACTTCGAGAGAAAACAGAGCAACTCACCAGATTTGTCTGTTTGTTTTTCATTTGGGCAACCTTCATGCAGATGCACTCACTACCAGGAATCCAGCTGCCTTCCCTGGAGCATTCTGCCAAGAGCAGGGTCTTGGACAGGTGCAGGCAGCAGCAGCAGCAGCAGCAGCAGCAGGAAAGCACAGGGCTGGGGAGGGGGTGAAAGGGGCCCAAGCTGGTTGTCGTCGGGCCTCACAGCACTTTCAGAGTTCAGGCATCTCTCTCCTGCCACAGGTTGCTCTGACCAGCTAAGCTGAGCTCTCCTCTAACATTGCTCCCAGGCTGAATGGGGAGTGTACAAAGGCTAACCACTGGGTGCCATGAGCTGATTCCTGGAGCAAACCCCAGTGACTTGGTGGCAACTGTGGAGATAAATCAACACCAGAAGAAAAAAAAATTAAATAAAACGGGAAACCTCACAGGGTCCTTGCCACCTGTCACCTGAGGTAAAAGAAGTGCTTCAGAGACTTACTCAGCTAGAGACAGAGCATCCCCAGCCCTCACCTTAGATTGGGAAATGCATTGATTATTAATACTTGCATGGAACACTTCCTGACACGAGCCCTATTTATAGGATAAGTGCCCTTTGTTTTCGGTGCCTTGTGAGGCCATGGGGGAGCATACCATTTCCTTAGCACAGCACTGAACTTCTCCACAAGGCTCATTACTTACTCTAAATATGAAATATGAGCCTTCACAATTGTGACAAAATATAATAAAACAGTTGGTGGCTGCTTAATAGTTCATTTTACTTATTTATGCACAAATAAATGCAGAGCAGCTCGGTGAACCTGCGGGGTGTATGTGTGCCAAGAGCCTCAAAGTGAGATGAAGGTGCTGCCTCCTGACGTCAGAATGGCATCTTGGGATTGCCTACAATACAGAGTTTCTCCCAAAGCCTCCTGGGACTCTCTGTTTTCTGCCACTTAAATACTGGCCTCAGAAATGGGGCAGGAGGCATACTTAGAATTCTTCTTTCTGTCTTGAGAATGGTTGGGAAAGTGGGATTCTCATTCCCTCTTTTTGGGTTACCTTTCATTTCTCTATTTTATAATCTGACTAATGCTAGCTACTGTCCACGTTCCTTAAAGTGTCTTTTTAAACACCAAATACAAGTCAGAAACAATAAAGAATAAGCATCATAAATTGATACACATTTATTAAGCTCTTACTATGTGCTAGGCGTTGTGCTAAGCACCAAGGATTCAAAGAAAGAGTAGAGCAGTCCCTGCCATCGAGAAACTTACATTCTATACAGGGAGACCACATATAATTAGGTAGGTGTGAGCTACATACAGAGTTTATGAAAGGTAGCCTCAGAGGGAGGCTTTACCTCCCTTAACACCTTTACCACCTTTAACAGCTAGGGAACTGGAAAGGACTCCTGCAAGAGCTGGGGCTTGAGCCGAATCGGAAAGAACCCAAGAATTCCAAGAGGCAGAGATGTAATACAAAAGCACTCTAAGGATGGAGAAGAGCTGGTATCAGATCACAGAGAGGGGAGGGGAATCGTAATTGTTGCCTGAGATAACCTTCAAAGAGGTTCAGCAGCAGAAACGATATCAAATAAGTGGGTGTATTTTAGCGACATTTCCCCCCTCACTATTGTAACAAAAATGGACCAGGCCCCTTTGTTGTCATTCAGTTGTTTTTCAGTAGTGTCCAACTCTTTGTGACTTTATTTTGGGGATTTATTGGCAAAGATATTGGAGTGGTTTGCCATTTCCTTCCTCAGCTCATTTTACAGATGAGGAACTGAGGCAAACAAGGTTAAATGACTTGCCCAGGATCATACAGCTAGTATCTGAGGCTGGATTTGAACTCAGGAAGATGAATCTCCTTGATTCCAAGCCCATCTGATTACCCATGAAGAGGACTCTACTCTTATTGTAATCATTTTTCCATCACAAGGCCTGCTCCTCACAGCACTGAGGAAGAAGTCTACTATACTAGAACTCTTAGAGGACAGCATGGTAGTAATGCCCTAAACCTTGCTGCAGCTTCCAAGGGAGATCCATATTCCCAACTAAACCTCCCTGTACTCAGCTCTGTGACACCAGCTTCAGGATTATTGAGGGTCAGAGACAAGATGTGCTCAGGACCAATGGGAAAGGCACAGGCAATAAGAGGAAGAAATTGTGACAACTTTGCTGACATGACATTCTCATAATTCTAGGGGTAGATATGAGAGAGAAGGCTCCATACTACTACCACCTTTCTTCCTAAAGACCCATACACAATCTCTTGCTCTCCTGATCCCTGTCTCCTCAGTCTTTCTAATCAACCACTGGGCTGCAGTATCTTCCCCCAGAAAGCACTCAGCCACCCTCAGTTGACTACAGACCCTCTGTCTTCCTTAACCCCCTTACCACTTATTTTCTTATAATGATTATGCCTTTTGCCTTCCAGGAATTGTCCCATGACAATTGGACCCTCAACCTTGCAGCCTCCTTCGAAGCTCCAATCAACCATTCTTAGTTTCTTCCCTGAACCCCTCCTAACCAGGCACCATCTTGAATTTAATTGATCCCTTCTGACTTCTATGATTTCCCAAGCATCTGCTCTTGGCTTCCTTTCTCCCTCAGCAATTTCCATGAAGGATTCCATTTAATTTCTTGGGATACTCCATCTAAGAGACACTTTCTCTTGTCATGAGGAGGAAAGGTATTCTTCCTTGGAGCTCTACCCTATTGCTCCCCCAATCAGTCAACTCTTCATGTCACCATACCTTGTTTTTTCTTCCAGGAATCTCTCTACCATGTGGTTCCTCAACACCATAGTCAGACACCTTCTCAAAATAGAGTATGCTACCTCAAGAGCGAGTGAGTTCCCCAGCACTAAAAGGCTTCAAAGGGAGGTTAAATAACCCTGTCAGGGATGTTATAGAGAAAAATAATGCTTAGACACAAACTGAGCTACTTCTGGGATCCCTTCTAGCTCTGATATTCTATGGGAAGAGTGTCTACGGAAAAGCCTAGACTAGGATATTAAAAAGGGATATAGCTCATATAAGTTATTTTTGGAAAGCAGGAGGATGGAGGGGAGCCAAAGTGCCTTACAGAAAAAAAAATAGGATAAGAAGAGAGTAGAGGGGGGCAGCTAGATGGCACAGTGGATAGATCTCTGGCCTTGGAGTCAGGAGGACCTGAGTTCAAATCCAGCCTCAGACACATAACACTTACTAGCTGTGTGACCCTGGGCAAGTCACTTAACCCCATTGCCTAGCAAAAAATAAAATAAAAACAAAAATAGAAGAGAGTGGAGGGCACTCCAACTGGAGGAAATCCTATCAACTACTCTCCCACGGAAGAACAAATCCTAACCCCAAGGTTAGGTATGTGTGGCATGACCAAACCGGGTCAAGCAGTAGTGGTGAGGGCTCATCCAGCATGGCATAGCTTCAAAGCAAAAGCCACTCCCATGCATACTAAAGAAAGTCAAAGTAGAGACTGTATCCTAATTCTTCTTCTACATCTATATAAAAGAAGAAGAAGAATGGAAAGAACATTAAGCCAGGAGAACTGAATTCAGATTCATCTTCTGATACTTTTAAGTATGAGACTATGGATAAGACACTTAACCAGCAGGAATTTATCAAGCTGAACTGCATTTGGGGAATTGAGTAGTGTTTTCAACCACCCCAAACTACTCTCTGCCCCCAAAACCAATTATTTAATTCTAATATTCTCTCAATGGTGCTCTTTGGCTATGAATCATGAAACAACATATTCTTCAAAGGGTCAAAATCACAGGGCAATGGGTAAATGCATAGTACGTATAAATAAGCTTTAGCATATGAATAATATTCACCTTCAGTTTCCTTATCTTTAAGATGGGGAAGATTATAACAGTAGTACATAAGTCACACATGGGCAGTGAAGTGGTACAGTAGATAGAGCACTGAGCCTAGAGTCAGGAAGACCTGACTCCACATCTCAGATTTTGGCCTCAGAGACTTATTACTGGTTTGACCTTGGGCTAAACTTAACCCTTTTGCCTCAGTTTCCTCATCTACAAAATGAGCTGGAGAAGGAAATGGCAAACCATTCCGGCATCTTTGCCAAGGAAACCCCAAGTGGGGTCATAAAGAGTTGGACATGACTGAAATGACTGAATAATAACAACAGCAACAAACATACTTCACAAGTTCGGTAGTAAGAAAAGAGGTTCATAAAGTTTAGAGGGCAAAATAAAGATGAGCTATTATTCCCTCAGAGGACTGTCTTTCTTGAAGGGAGAACTGTTAGATCCCTAATGGAAGAAGACTGAGTTCCCATTTGAGATCCTTAGGTATCATTTTATCCTCTATAGTGCCTTTTACATAGTTGGTGTTTAATAAATGAGGAATATAAGTTTCTTGGAGGCAAGTATTGTTTCTTTTTTGTCCTTGTAGTCCTTGTGCCTAGCACATAATAGGGGTACTTAAATATGCACTGAATCAAGATGGCGACCAAACCTGTGATTTCACTATGTAGGTAATTCTCAGGTATTTCTTGAAGTTCCCTTGACCAATGTAGGTTGGCATCTTATTTGCTACTTAAAGTCTTGGGAAGTTGTCTGGAGTATTAAGATGTTAAATAACTTGCCCAAGGTTACCCAACCAGTATATATCAGAGGCTGGTCTTAAACCTATGTCTTTTGGGCTTTGAGTTTAGCTCTCCAACCATCATGCAATACTGCCTTTCAATGAATTGAGATGATAACACACACTTTAAGATCATACTCATATCACTACTACAGTGCCTCAGTAACAGCAGTAATAGCCAACATTGCATTATTCCACTATTAGAATGTGTCTTTGGGCAGGTGCTACAGATAGAAAATGACCTGGCCCCAGAATTGATTAGGAGTAAGAGTGTAGGCAGAATTACATTTGGAGAACTGCTCAGTACTCAAAAAAAATCCCAAACTGAAATCTGTCACTAGTCTATTATTTAATTCTAATGTTCTCCCAATGATGCTACATGGCTATGAATCATGGGAAACAACATGCTCTTTAAAGAATCAATATCACTGAGCTATGAAAAGATGCATGATAGACATAAGTATTGAGTGTTATTTGAGAAGTGATATAAAAAGATACCATTCAAATGCATACAAATGTACAACCAGAAAAGGAGGTAAGCTTGAAATCAACTACATAGAGAGAGGATTCCAATGTATTGAGCAGATTATCCGTATAGGATTTAACAAGACATAGGCAAGAATCACATTGGGTAGAAATACATAATATTGTTATCTTCTATATCAATGGAAGAAATCTCTTCACTGATGACATCAACAACCCACTGAAGTGTTGAATTAACTTAAGTTCATAAATTCCTTTATTCAAAACAATATCCATTTGAAGAAAATGAGAGTCAAAGGGGTGAGGTGACTCTCCTACGATCACATTGGATAACAAGGTTGGAGTTGGCAAAATTCAAGTTCAGCATGTTTCCGTTACACCATGCAACTCTGAATCAGTTTAGTACCAGACTGGTGTAACAAAACTAAGTACGGATCAATCAGTTGATAAGCATTTATTAAGTGCCTACTGTGTTCCAGGAACTGTGCAAACAACTGGGGATACAAAGAAAGGCAAAAGACAATCTTTGCTCTCAAAGAGCTCATAGTCCAATGATGGAAACCTCATACAGCAAATACATACAAATGAACTATATTCAGGATAAAGTGGAGATAATCAACAGAGGGAAGGCATTAGAATTAAAGAGATCAGCAAAGGCTTCCTGGGGAAAGTGAGATTTTAGGTAGGACCTGAAGAAAGCTAGGAGGCTGAGATAAGGAGAGAGAGCATTCACTTATGAATTATAACGGATCTAAGACATAGTATTTGATTCCTAAGAGGATTTCTTGGGGCAGTTAGGTGGCACAGTGGGTAGAGAGCAGGGTCTGGAGTCAGGAAGACCTGAGTTCAAATCTAGCCTCAGAGACTTCATGGTTGTGTGACTCTGGGCAAGTCACTTATCTCTGTTTGCCTCAATTTCCTCATCTGTAAAATGAGCTAGCAAGCCACTCCAATATCTTTGCCAAGAAAACCCCAAAGGGGATCACAAAGAGTCAGATATGACTGAAAATAACTAAACAACAAGAGTTTCTTGAGCCTCAGAGAAGGTAAGTGACTTGCCCAGGGTCACATAGTTAGACAGTATCAGAAATGGGGCTTAAATTTAGTTCTTCTTGACCCAAGTCCAAAATTCTGTCCACTATGCCTATTGCTATAATTGTTAAAGCCCTATAATTTCATTCATGTTGGAAATACCTGGTGGGGAAATTCCCTTTACCAGCACCAAATAGCACCTTCTCTGCAGCTTATAGCCTTAAAGAATTGCCCAAGGTCATGAAAAAGTCAAGCAATTTGTGCAGTCACATAGTATGTGTCAGAGGCAAGACTTGAATTCATATATCACTGATTCCTGGGCCAACTCTCCATCCACCACACCATGATGCCTCTCATATACTATATACCTGAAAAAAAAAAAAACAAGTTCTATTTGATAACTTATGTCCCACTAGACTGACATCTTGAATCAGATTTTGCAACCAACAGCTTTTTTTCCCTTGTAGCTGAGATCATGATCTTATTTTCTCACAAGGGGGAACGTCCATTTCTACTTTGCTTTGTCATAATTCCTTAAACAAATGCCACTATGAAATATCAATAACCCCATCTAAAGTAGCCAAGGGGAAATACATATTTATTATTTATGTAGGGTCAAAGCTATGTATGGCAGTCAACAATAGCTGACATTCCTGTCAGCCAATTTTCAGTCAAAAGTTTTCAGCCAAAAAAAAAAAAACTTGGTGTTATTCCCTTTCCCCCTAAACCACTAGTCCCTAATTAAAAGTTCTCATGTTGCTCTGAAATAAGGAAGCACCAAGGTTTTATATTCCTGCCAAGGGATGTCTGGGAGCATTACACTTTTCCTCAAAATCCCAAAGACTAGAGACTAGCTTGCTGGTTATATGTGTGACTTCTTCCTAACTTTCCTATTACTATTAAATGTATCACCATCCTTCCAGTTACCCAGTCCTATCATTGTAATCTCTGGTGTATGTTCCCTTCTCTGCCCCACCATTGCTGTGTAGATGCACATCATCTCACACATGGACTAATGCAATAGCTTGCTGGTTGGTCTCCTTGCTTCAATCTCTCCTCTGCTTCTCTTTCATTCAATAAACTCCAGTGGCTCCCTATTGCCTCCAGAATCAGATGCAGACTCATTCATCTGGCTTTTAAAGCCCTCGATAACGTGGACACTTTTAACCTTTCCAGTCTTCTTACATCTTCCTTCTTTCCATGTTTTCTGTAATCCAAATATCACTGGCCTCCTTGCCCTTCCTTGCTCAAAACAGCCCATCTCCTAACTCTAAGCATCTTCACTGGCTAATCCCCATACCTAGAATACTCTCCCTTTTCATCTTTTCTACTGGATTCTTTGTCTTTCTTCAAGTCCCAACTAAAATACCACATCCTACAAGGCTTACTGATCCCTCTTAATGTCAATACCTTCCATTTGTGATTATCTCCAATCTATCCTGTATGTATCATGTTTGTACATAGTTGTTTGCATGTTGTCTCTACCATTAGACTATGAATTCCTTAGGGAAGGAACAGGTGTTTTTTTCCTTTTTTTTGTATCTACATTATTTAGAGCAGTGCTTAACACATAGCAAGCATTTAACAAATGCTTATTTGTATGCTGTACTTAAATGCATTTAAAAAAAAAACCTTTCTGCAGGTTGTCCACTTGCCCCCCTTATCATTCTTGCTTATTTTGTCTGGTTTCCTTGTTATATGCCAGCTTATAATGATGACACCCAAGTCCAAATCTTATATCATGGATCAAATCACATTAATGTTGTATCTTTACAACAAAGTATAAATAAGTTATTCCTTTTTAGAGTCTTTTGGCCTTTGCTGTTTTTTAAGTTTCTTTTTGTCATGAGGTACCTGGATTTTAAGCCATTTTACAGATAGATAATCCAAAATTTACCTCCTCAGTCGCAATTTGTTGCTATATTTTGCCTCTTGGCATGTGGATGTAATTCTTCTGTTAATACTGGTGTTTGTATTTCATAATTAGTAGGATCCATGGAATTCTAAGTCTAATAGATATAAATTTCAGAATTTGCTGCTGGTTGGTTTTTTTGTGCTGTTTTTTATAGTCAGGAAAACCTGAATTCAAACAACATATATAGTTATAGGAATATGGGTAAGTCACTTAAATTCTCCATGAACTCCAGATAACTGTCTGAGATTGTAAATTGTGAAGCACATAGACATGCATACCATCTTCTAGCTTAGATGGGGTAATAATTTCATAATGTCCAATAAAATCTGCAAAAGTTTACTTTGATGTTTTAGCAATATCATAGCATTAGGTAATACTGTTTAATAGTCCTATGAACCACTCTGTAACTATGTCTTTTACCTTCAAACTCTGGGCAAGGTTAGATAAGAATAAAGGTTGCTAGAATTCACCTAAAAGGTGGACATTGAGTTCACATACCATCTACACATACTGTCAGTTCTAGGGGATTATCTGGGGAATCTGCTTCTAAAGTCTTATTAATATTATCTATCACCCATCCTGCTTAATTTTAATATATGGGTGATATAAAATATGATAACTGTTTACTCCATCTTAGGGGTCAAAATTTTTGCTGCCCAAATCCTGCAGTGCTCCTGAATCTGAAAGACCAGAGGAAAGGCACCAAAGGTAGATTTCAGCCAATGGTTTCAGAACTATCGTTTTCAAAGATTAGTAGCAGTTATTAACTAAGGCGCTTTATTAACTTCTCACATAAATACACACACACATGCACGCACACGCTTACACACAGAGGCACCGTTTACATCCTCATTCAATTTAGAGCAGGCATTCCTCTGGGCATTGACAAGATTCTGATAGCATTCCAGAAAAGCTGAGAAGTATTTTTGATGGAGTATCTCCTGCAAAACTTTTTTCTCTAAGTCATTCGCAAGCAAACATTCTTTGCTTTGTTTTCTCAGGGCAGCTATGCCTGGTACATCTGGCCTGCCTTAGCTCCATGCATCGTCTTTGTTTATTGACCCAGGATCTAACTATGGCCCAACCAGAGGGAGCAACTATCACATCATGCCAGACGTAGGCAATGTATCTATACCTTGGTAACTTGGTAAATTTAATAAATATTTAGCATAAACTGACAAGAAATATCACACAGTCTTTCACTTCTGCTTACTTGAAGAAAATCTAAAGAGATTTTCATTTGCTTTTATGATTACTTTTTAATCCATTGATATAAAATCAATGTTGTTTCACTATTATGATTGCAATTATTCCATAAGCATAACTATTCATGTCAATTGCCAGCTTGTATTATTTTCCACACAGCGACAACTAGATAAGCCTTTAAATATAAAAAGTTCCCTTCCTACCCCAAAGGATTTTGTAGACCCAAAGGATTTTGTTCAAAGAAATCTAGTGTTTTTGTGAGCTGATTCTCTGAATTAAACAAAAAGTGATACAGACTTCCTAGGACAGGAGCTTTTAATCTAGGGATCCTGAACTTAATTTTTAAAAATTTAATTTAAAAATTTAATTTTCAAAATTAAATTTAAAACTTAAATTTAAAAATTAAGAATTGTAATAACTGTATTTCAATATAAGTGGGTTTCCCTTGTAATCAGGTGTAGTTTATCTCATATGCTTAAAACATTCTGAGAAGGTGTCTACAGGCTTCCCTAGACTGCTAAAAGGTCCATGAGACAAAAAGGGTTAAGAACCCCTGCCACAGAAAGGAGGAAGATGGAGAGGAATTGTGAATCTACGTGATCTGAGTAAAGAGTTGTGAAACTTGATTTCATACTAACATACAACTTAATTGTGGAACTAAAGAGATAACAACCATTGTCAAAGAGACACAAAATCAACTTCCAGATGCAAATACAAATGGCAATTTGAGCATTTTCCACCATTCTGGACAATCCACAAACACCCCTAACCTCAATTTAAATTGATTCCAATTCAAAGAGCATTTATGAACATTGCCAGTATGCCAGGCCCTGTGCTAGATGCAAGACTTAAAAAGAAAAAATTAAAGTCCTGTTCTCAAGGAGCTAATGTTCTACCTCCAGTTGCCTGGATCCCTAGATTTGACCAATGGTCTCTTGTTCTTTCAAGATACAAAATGTGGAGTGATTACCTGCTCATTAAAGTGGAAAAAAAAAACTATTGAACTGGATCCCTAGTGAGGCATATTTTTTAACTGGATTCAGTACCCAGGTGTATGACACCCACACAATGATCTCAAAGCTAGCACGGCACAGGCCAGCCACGTCTCAGAAGGAAAAAAAAAAGCCTACAGGTTTCTGCCATTTTTAAACCAGCTGCCTTCCTTGTTGGCAAAAGTAGCAGATCTAAATATAAGGAAAATCCATTAGCCTGGGGAGCCAACTGCCTTCCCTCTAGTTCACAAGTTTGATTGTTTACTTATTTTGTCTTTGTTTATACTGTAGTTTCCAGAGTGCTTTTCTCCCCTCCCTTTAGCACATACAATAAAATCAAAGGGGCAAGGAGGAAGCACATGCATTCCAAGTTAGCTTCATTTCCTAGAATAAATTCCTTTCCCTATTACAGAGGAGAGCTGAAACTGAGCAGGGAGTCTAGTTGCTATAGTAATCACTTGAGAAGAATCCCTGCTCATGTTGGGCATATGGGATGGCAGCACAAGACACAAGGCTCAGTTTCTTCGCACAGCAGGGCCAGTAAGCACAGCTGGAACAACGGGACCCAAATGCTGCAGACTGATGATCAGCTGGAGGTGGGAAGTGTTGTGGGGAGGTGATGGGGAGAAGAGAGAGAGGTAGCAAAACAACAGGAAAGAAAGCAGAGCCCTAAATATGCACCAATGAGGCACTTTCATAGTAGAGAGAATAGTGGCAGAGGAAATGGCAACAGGAGGATATCTTACTTGGCCAGAGCTCCTCTGGAGTTTGCTTAACACTATGTGAGGGATAGGACAAGTTCCAGCAGGGACTGGCTTTTCTCTGGCTTCCCTTCCTGCTCCAGTGGCATCCCAGGTGCATTAAGAATGTCCAGTGCCCTGCTATCATTCCTGCTTCCCAGGAAGTCTCTTTTAGGGCCAGGCATTGGAAATAAACTCTGCTGATACAACTGTGATAAGTTTTGCTAGAATGGGTCTGACCCCTGCTCTCAACACTACCTGCTTCCTTGATTTGGATGTTTGTAAGGGTGTTACAGTAGTACATGACAAGAATCCAGATAGATGCCTGTGAATGCCACACACACACTTATATACATATGTACACACATGTGCACACACACACACACACACGAAGGACACCTAAGACTAAACACTGCATGTCAGTTCTCTTCCTTTCACTCTGATACTTCTCTAGAGGAAGGCAGAAAGAAGCAAACAAGCATTTATTAAACACCAACTATGTGTCAGGCACTGTGCTAAATGCTTTATGAATTTCTCATATCTTTATAACCAGCCTGGGAGGTAGGTGCTATTATTATCCCCACTTTATGAGGAAATGGAGGCAGAAAGAAGTTAAGTGATTGTCCGAGGGCTTCACAGCTAGTGTCTGAGGTGGAATTTGAACTCAGATCTTCTTAACTTCAGGCCCAATGCTCTATGATGACACCTACCTCAAGCCAAATCATCCATTCTCATCAAGTAAAGTCATATCTGCTGCACCCACTCTAACCCATCAAATGATGGTCAGTCTTCGTTGATTTATTCAACAAGTATTTATTAAGCAGTTACTAAATGCCAGGAATTGTACTAAGCACTAGAAATATAAAGGTAAAGCAAGAATCCCTGCCTTCAAGAAGCCTCCACTCTACTACTGGTATAGCTACCATTTGTATACCAGCTCCTTCTTCCCATCATCCTGAAATTGTCTAGTGTAAGTCCATCAGCTTCTACTTACCTCAGCTGGTCCCACTATAAAAGAAAGCATCCAGGCAATACCTGTGAACATTCTCCACCTACCAGTTCCATAGTGACTTGATAAATTGTTGATGAGCTAAATGGATAGCTCTGAGTTTAAGGATATGTGCATGTAGCCAACCATTTCTGATATACAGATCTGAGCAGTTTAAGTACATGAGAGACAAGGGAGTGGCTCCTTCATGACCAGAAGAAGCAGCTACAGGATCTTGAGAAGTTTGGGATTATCCATGCTTTCCAGAATCTGTCTGTTAGTGACTTTCCTCTGAGATTATCACCAGTTTATTATAGATAATGTGTGTGTATTTGTGTGTTCCTTCTTCATTTTAGAAGAGGACCAATGACATTATGGGGTGATGTCTTGACTTGTGCATGAATTGACTTTAAGTGAGGCAGAGGTGCACAAAGTTACCAGCCTCACTCTCTCTTCCAGGGTCATCTAAATCCAGTGTCAAGACAAAAGTCCAGATGACTAGAGATGGCCCAGGATGCAGTGGATGACCTTGGCATCTTCATTGTCTGACCAAGCTCCGTTAGGCCTGCTTCTGTCCATTTTGACAGGGGAAGTTTTTATATATTAGATATTCCCCTAACTCACTAACAGGTTTGAGGCCCATTGATTACCCTCATCTGATTTTATGGGGAGACAGTTTTATGCCGGTGTGGCTGCTGTGCAAGCTACAGCTTCTTGGAGCCCCAGGTGAAAGCTAAGTGACCAGCCGGACACCAAAGGTAGAAAAGAGTGGAAAGAGCTCAGCAAGCCTTCAAATCAGTGGTGCTAGTCCTTCTTGAACAGCCTGTAGACTCAATATTTTTTTACATATAAAATTATCATTAAGGTAATTTGGAAATTGCTAGCTGCATTGCAGTAGCATCATTGATTTAGAACTAGAAGATACCTCAGACACCTTCTCATGCAACCTCCTCCTTTTATAAATGAGAAAACTTTGGCCCAAGAGATATGAAGTGATTTGTCCTAAGTTACAAAGGCAGTAAATGGCAGAGATAAGTTCTGAAGCTATGTTCTTTACTCCAGATCCAGCCCTCTTTCCACTACACCATACCTTGGGGAGAGAGAAAGATATCTCTCAGATTTCTGGATAATTGAAGTCCCTCCTCAAAACTATGTTGTGCTTTCATATCAGGCCTGTGATCTACTTTCTAAATTCTAATCCATTTTTTTTTCTTTCTGTCTAGGTACCCTCTAATATACGGCACACCAATGACAATATTGCTTCTGTTTTAGCTTCCATCAGTCTTAATTCGAAACTTACTGTGCTCGCCCCCTGTTTCCTGAATTTCTGTATATTATATGTCTTCTTACTATTACTCTGTCCTTCCCAACTTTTACCTATCTCGTTCCATTTAAATAAAGTGTACTCTTCCAAATATATCTAATCTACCACATATCAGTAATATGAATCCAAATTTGGTTTCTTTAATTAGGACTTTTAATGTACCTTTTTTGTAACCTATACTTTGTGCATTTCTGTATGGGCAGCTGAAGTTATGGCTTTTATTACTGGCTTCAAAGATTTTTGCCTACCTTGAATTTTTTAAATGAGTTTATTATTAACTTAAACATGAAATAATGTATTTCCATATAGACTACAGCCCATAAAAAGAGGATTCTAAATGAAACTGTGAATTTTCATTCCATTTTGCTTGCTTTTACATTTTAAGATAATATAATAAATAATATACCTTATTTTCAAAACTTCCTGCTTATCTATGCTTTCTGCTGAATTTCTTTTATTCTTTTCTGAGTTTTAAGTGGACCCTTTTTCGCATCAATATTGCTTTTACTCCTTCTCTTCATACCTCACTCAATTAAAAATGGAACTATAAGGTAGGAGTGTGTGTGTGTGTGTGTGTGTGTGTGTGTGTGTGTGTTGTCCCTGTAAATTATGTGTATCCACGTGGGTCTGTCTAGATGTGGCTAGCAGAGAGATATAAATAGATATAGCAAAAGCAGCCTTTTCTCACCCTTTTCCAAGGGAGACTTTGATTCCAGGGAGTGAGAATGGGAGCACAAAGGTGGTCTCTCTCCTCTCTTTAGAGAGGAGGTACCAGGGTAGAATCATATCTATCTTCCAATCTAAATATTAGTAGTCTAGGGGAAATGATTTTCAGGTTCAAGTCACTATTCTGATTACTCATTATCACTTAACAGGGAAGACGTATTCCAAGCTATATATCCAAATATTTATTCCTTTCCTTCTAAAGTCAATTCCACAAAGATCCTCATGCATAGAAAATAGCAAATAAACCTATTTATTCACGCCAAGAAGAAGCAAATGAGAAAAGTTATACAGAACTGAATATGCTAGTCAATATACACAATGAATAAGCTCTGTCACTGAGAGTGATATATCTCAACTCAAGCATAAAAAACCGGAAAGTCCAGGTCTCACCCAAGGGGGAATTCCCCAAAGTTTCTAGCATGATATCACAGGGATAGGGACATTGTTTAGGTGCTAGCTCCTCTACAGGTTGGCTTTTTCCTGGATTCTTTCTCTCCCTTTAAAGACATTTCTGAAGAAAATGTGGAACTGTGTCTCTTCTCTCAAAGCTAGAAGCTGTCAAAAAGATTTCTTCTGAGCTCTTGCCAACCCCACCAAGAGTTAAATAGAGGAGGAACATTTAGTAATCATTGGCCAATAAGAAGAATCTTATGCAAATGAGCTTGAGCCATAATTTACAAAAAAAAAGAAGAAAAAACCCTTATAACAAGTAAGCGTGGAAAGCAAAATTAATCCATGGAGTTGGCCCTATCCAAAGATGCATCTTTCTGCACCTTGCAGCTGTCACCTCTGGCAGAAGACAAGTAGCACGCTTCATCAGATATTCTCTGGAAACATGGTTGGTCATAGCAATAATCAGAGATCTTAAATCATTCAAGCTTGTTTTCCTTTACATTGTTGCTTTTCTTATATAAATTGTTCTCCTGGTTGCACTAATTTCATTCAGTTTACATTAGTTCATATTGCCCAGAATTCCCTGAAATTGTCTCTTTTGTCATTTCTTATGGTGCAATAATATTCCATTACACTCACATACCACAATTCATTCAATCATTCTACAATTGTCTAAAACAGTCTGTCATTGCCTTTGATTTGAGTTCTTTCCTCTTTTTTACCCTTTTAATCTCCTCATCCCCTCTCTTGTATTATCCTCCCCATTCACATCTATTTCACTATTGAGTTTGATGCACTTCTGTTTTTTGCTTTTGTTTGTTTGCTTTTTGTTGTTGTTGTTGTTGTTGTTGTTTTTGTTGTTGTTTTTGCTTTTTTGGTGAGGCAATCAGGGTTAAGTGACCTGCCCAGGGTCACACAGCTAGTGTCAAGTGTCTGAGGTCACACTTGAACTCGGGTCCTCCTGACTCCAAGCCCAGAGCCCTATTCACTGCACCACCTACCTGCCCCGAGTTTGATGCACTTCTAAACCAAACTCTATGTGTGTGTGTGTGTGTGTGTGCTCAGCCCTCTCCTATCTATTTCAGATTGGGCAAGGTTCTTCTGATGTCCACTCCCTCCATCCTTCCATGCTTGTATATTCTTTTCATGTATCACAATTACAAGAAATATTGAGTTTTGCCCTTTATTCCTCCTTTCTACACCAGGGTATTCCTCTCTTTACCCTCCCTTTTGTTCACCCTCTCCAAATCCTCAAAGCAGTTGAGAACCTCAGAGCTCCTGGGCCTGAGCTATCCATATCATAGCACTGCAGCACCACACAGTTGGTCACTAACTGCTGCTACTCCCCAGGGCTCTCAAGGTCCTGGGGCATTCTGACTACTCTGGAGCTTTCTCAAGGCAGTTTTTTAGCTTTTCTGCCTCAAGACACAGGGCCTGTGCCCTGTGTCTAGTCATATTGGCACTTGCTGTGCTAGAAGGGCCCCCTTTCCTATTGCCTATGGGCTTCTGGCTGACTTTTATAAATTCCTGGCATGGAAGGAACCATGTACTATAGTTTCTCAATGAATTTCTTGACCTTGTTTAGTCTAGTGTGAACTTTAGCATTTTGCTAGAGTAGGAATGTAAGCACTAGACGACCATCTTGAACAAAATGTCAAACAACATCTCCTTTAGATTCATCATTTTCTCTATTGCCGTTCTTCTTCCTACATTGTATCTAGCTTATGGTTCTATGTCAATAGCTTCCTTCTTCCTCCTTCCTTTTCAGTGTAAAGCCATTTTGGTTAGATTTAAAAGACTAGGGCAACTATATTTCAGCTACCTCTTGTTATATGCACACCGTCTCTCACTAGAATATATCCATCCTATATTTTAACCATCATCCAGAAAACAAGCTTCAGTTCTCAGATACCATCTTCTTAACCACTATTCACTTCCCAGATCTCTTTTCATCTGAAACTCTCATCTTCAATTAGCAGCAGTGTTGAAAATACCACCTGTTTTTCCAAGGAAGTTACTGACCTCTATTACTCATCTCTTCCTGCTCTGGGCCTTTACTGGTTTCACTTGATAGCATTAATGGAGGCACACAATCATTTCTTAGAATACAATGAACTGTTTCCTATTCAAAGTGTTCCCGCTTTCATGTCTTCAGGAAGAGCCTCATAGCTTTTTCCTAGCTCCCAATGTTCAGAATTACCTTCTTCTTCCCTGTCTTCTTTGTGACATTCTTTCACTCACCACCTCCTGACAGGGACTGGGATTCTTCACTGTATTTTCAAATTATTTTTCTTTGTTTTTCCATCAAAGCCCTCCTGGTTGATTTTGTTTGTTTGTTTTGTTTTTAGAACAAATATTCTACCAAATAACCTAGAGAATGGAGTCCATAATTCCATTTGACCTGACTTCTAGGAGGGTAATGAGACTTCACTTTGAGCACTTGGCCATCGCATCAATATAAACATAACAAACTGCATGTGAGCTACTAATTTCACCTTGTTCTCTATACTTTCTGAAATTATGATTCTTGGTCCTTTGCTATTCTTACTAGTGGCTCCCCTGGAAAGTTTCTATGGCATCATCATTCAATCATTCTCTTATGTTTGGAATTATGAGACTATCTTCAACTCTTCCCTTTCCCTCATATCTCGTAGGCAATTAATTACCAGCCAGTTACCAATTCCAACTCCATAACATTGCACACACAAGTCTCCTCCTTTATATTCCCACTTTTACTACCTTTATACCACACTCCTCATTATCATCCATTTAGATGACTGAATGAACTTCCTAAGGAACCTTCTCGCTTCCATTCTCTCCACACACAGTCCGTTGCTCACAACACTGCAAATATGATCTGCACACATTACTTTTCTGCTACCTATTGTGTACTGAAAAAAGTTCAAACACCTTTGCCTGGTATTGAGGGCCCTCCACTGTTAGGCACCAGTCTATCTTTTAACCTGAACCTTAAATTATAATCCTCCATATTCTATGCTCTAACCAAGCTAGATTATCCCCTGAATATGCCATGTGCCCTACTATCTATGTTCTCTTTGCTTATGTTCTCAATCCCAGGGAAGCCTTCCTTCCCCCTCATTACCTATTGAATTCCTATCCATTCTCTAAAGCTCAACCAAAATGCTAGTTACCCCACAATGCCCTCACTGATTCCCTTAACAGTAAAGAATGCAAAATAATATTCCCCTTCACACTTTACATACCACTTTTCCAGCTCTCTCTTGTACTTACCAAGCAATATTTTTTCCCCTACTAGTTTGTCAATTCCTTGAGGGCAAGCACTAAACTTTGTACATGCCTACAGATGGCTCTGAACATATATTTGAGGCATTCAATGTGTGTTTGTTGAATGAATACCATTCTTGAATGTTACATTATGTAATCTTATCTTTCTAAGATTACAAAATTTGTGAGACACAAGTTTGCTATCTCCTTCTGAAACAGACATATACCTTGCAATAGTAAGTACTCAATATTTATTTAATTGAATTAAATTGGGTGCTTTTTAAAGCTGGTGTTGAGAGAAAGCAAGTTATTAGCACTTAACCCACCGACTATAGATTACCTGTTGCATGCATTGGCTTTTTTGCATCTAGAAGAGGTGTGAGGTTGGTGAGCAAATGAGAAAGTAGCAGAAAGTTATTGGAACAACTAAGATTGGGGAAATTTATTCAACTAACTTATATACAGCATATATTTTAGCTTAAGTTAAACTTTATTAATTGCTATGAAACTAAAATGTACATTCTGGTTTTGAGAAACAGAATAATGAAAGGGAAAGGAGGAATTTCCATGAGTCAACTTTAATATCTCTTCTAAAGAAGATTATATATGCCATGTACAAATTGGACTCCAAGGAAAAAGTGAGGGGATAGGGATTAGGGATCATGTTATGAAATGCTAAAGAAAAAAATTTAGAATCTTGAAACAGAGCTGGAAAGGATATTACAGATCATCTAACCCTCTCATATGTTTTACAATTAAGGAAATTGGGTCATACATTTTCACACAGGGAGACACAAATGGGGGATAAAAAATTACAGAGGCTTAACCTAAAATAAAATAGATAACAGGGCCGAGAATCTAAAAATAAAAATAAAATATACTAACTTAATGCTAAACTTCAGACACCCCCATTGGCTCACCACAGGCTAATACAGGGGTGGGTAATATGCAGCCTCAAGGCCACACGTGGCCCTCTAGGTCCTCAAGTGCATCCCTTTGACTGAATGCAAACTTCACAGAACAAATCCTCCTAATAAAAGGATTTGTTCTGTAAAACTTGGACTCAGTCAAAAGGCCACACCCAAGGACCTAGAGGCCACAGGTTCCCCACCCCTGGGCTAATATATTGGCAAATTGATACTTTCACTCCTGGAAATTTTGAAATAAGTTTACTTCTAGCAGGTCTGGAAGTTGAGGGAGTTGGAAATAACAAAAGATTACAGAGGTTACACTTCAAATAATCCTGGTAAGTGAGAATTTTGCTGGATCTTCATTTCCAGCAAAACCAAGTTATTAACCATCTGTATTTGTGTTTAATTACTGTAGGGGCTAGAAACAATATCCTATTTCACGCATAAGGTGAAGAGCATTGGACCAGGCCTCAGTACACCAGGATTCTAGTCCTGGCTCAACTATTAATCGACTGTGTGATCTTGAACAATTGTCTTCACCTAAGTATCATCATCTTATCATCCAGTATCATCAATATTTATCATCGTCAAGTATTCATTCAAATGAAGATGGCTGACTTGCTGATGCCTGTTGGTTGTAAAATACTTGACTTCTGCATCTCTAACATCTCTCAATACCCTCCCAGTTTTAATCATCGTTTATTCCTTGAAAGCAAAATTAAGTATGCGTAATGTGTAGAGACTTGATTAAAATGCCACTCATTTTAACATTCCTAAGAGGCTAAGCTGAGAAGCAGCTCGGTGTAGGGGATAAAGGACTGGCCTTAGAGTTAGGAAGATCTGTGTTTAAGCCCTATCTCTGACTCATGGTGGCTGTGCAACCAGGGACAGGTAACCTGACCTCTTAGTGATTTCATGTAAATCAAGACTAAGACTATAAATTACAAATGAGCTACTAATCTGCATCAGTGAAGGGAAGTTCCATACCAAGAGTTCCCCCATACCGATGAAATCACATGTACAGGAGGGACGAAAGCAAGTGCAAAATGTAGAAAATGTTAAACACATTTCACCTGCCATTTTAAAATTTAACTTCTCCAAACCTGCTTCCTCACTTATAAAAAGGAGATAATACTTACACCCCTACTTAGTATCAGTATTTGTCATGAAACTTTGTCTTCTGATAAGGTCTGATCATCTCATTCCTTTGATCAAGAAGAATAAAACAAACACCTATTTGGTATTTTAAATCTGTCTGTTGCTCCCCAAATATACCATCTACATCTCTCCACCTCTTTGCCTTTGCTCAGCCTATCTCCTACTCCTGATACGCCCTTGCTATTCAATTGCAACTTTTGGAATACAGAATTCCCCTTTAAGACTAAGATCAAATGTTATCTATTCCTTATATGAAGCCTTTCTCAATCCCCCAGTCATTGGTACTCTCCCCCATCCAAAAAAAAAAAACCCAAAAACCACTTTGTATTTACCTGCATACATATGATTTTACCTCAGCAGAATCTATGTTCCATGATGGCAACAGATGTTTTGTTTGTTGTACTCTCAGCACCTAATATAATAGCTGACACAGTAGGTGCTTAATAAATGCTTGCACAATTATAAACAGGTCCACTCTTCCCCAATGATGGGAGATTAAGTTTAGTTGTGAAGAATGAGCTGTGAGGCTTTGAGGTCAGATCTGCCAGGCTCATCATCACTACTTCAGCCCCTCCTTGGATGTACTCTGTAGCCTGGCTCCCAGAGAGTAAGGGGACCCACAGCGAGCCATCCAAGACCTCTGGGGCAGAAACACCACAAATGCCCTTCTTTGCGTCCTAGAGCTTAACCCAGTGTTTTGCACATAATAAGCACTGAATAAATGTATGATAACTATCTTCCCAGAGGGCCTGTAGCTGGGACCACACAAGTTACCCCCTGAAGAATATTATTTTCTTGGTAACTTTGGTCAAATCTCTTGCCCTCTGCAGACCTCAGTTTCCTAATCTGAAAAATAAGAGGGACTTCGAGCTCCTTGAGAGCAGGCCTTGCATTTTTGCCCTTTTCTGTATCTCCAGCGCTTAGCATAGTTCCTGGCATACGGTAGGAACTTAATAAATGCCAGGTTACCAAGTGAGTGACTGACTAGATGACCTCTGAGATCCCTTGCAGCTCTAGAGCTATGATCCTATGATCCTAAAAGGGTCATACCAGGCGACCAAGGCCAAACTGCCATGTTTCTTTTTTTAAAAAAAATCCACCAAAGCTTTATATCTACTATCCACTTCCTTGTCTTCTGACTCAGCCCAGAAACCCTTAAAAGGTTTGAGACTGTCTGACCAGGGAACAGGGCAGCTAGGTGGCACAGTGGATAGAGTGCCAGGCCTGGAGTCAGGAAGACCTGCATTCAAATCCAGCCTCAGACACCTACTAGCTGGGTGAACCTGGGTAAGTCACTTAACCCTGTTTGCCTCAGTTTCCTTATCTGTAAAATGGTTGGAGAAGGAAATGGCAGACCACTGCAGTGTCTTTGCCAAGAAAACCCCGAATGGGGTCACCAAGAGTCAGACATGGTGGAAAACAACTGAACAACAAGAAGACTAGGGCATGCCAGCATTGAATGTATTGCAGAGCTGACTTCAATGTCTCCAATATCTGCTGCTCATCTCTGCTGCACAGATGAGCTCCTCCACACCTGTGCTCATTAGTCATATTCATCTCAGGTGTGTAACCCCACCTGCACTCTTCTTCTGATGAGTTCACCTGTTGTTGTTCAGGCATGTTCAACTCTTCGTGACCCTATTTGGGATTTTCTTGGCAAAGATACTAGACTAGTTTGCATTTCCTTCTCCAGCTCATTTTTACAGATGAGGAACTGAGGCAAACAGGGTTAAGTGACTTGCCCAAGGTCACACAGCTGTAAGTGTCTGAGGATGGGTTTGAACTCACATCTTCCTGACCCCAGGCCTGGCACTCTAGCCACTGTGCCACATAGCTGCTCACTTCCACCTACCTGGAATCATAAAACCATAAATCCAGAGGGGTTGCTTCAAGCCCTCTGATCTCACCTAATTCAGCTCTTATGTACCTTTCCAGATTGATTTCATTTTATTACTCTTATACTTTATTTTCCAGCCAAACCCTGAAGGCAACATGTTTTCTCTCATCTCTGTAACTATGCCTAGGGGGCACCTAGGTGGTGCAGTGGATATAGTCAGGAGGACCTGAGTTCAAATGTGGCCTCAGACCAAACACTTGACACTTAACTAGCTGTGTGAACCTGGGCAAGTCACTTAATCCCAATTGCCTAAAAAAAAAACCCAAAAACACTATGCCTAAACTGTCCGCTGTGCTTGAGAAAGGACTAACTCTTCATCTTTAACTCTTAGAATTCTCCACCACCCCCACTTCCCACCCCTGCCTTCATATGTCACCTCTTATGGGGAACCTTTCTTATTCCTACTAGTCAGGGGTGGGGAACCTGAAGCCTCAAGACCACATGTGGCCCCCTCAGTAAAAGAATTTGTTCTGTAAAACTTGGACTCAGTCAAAAGGCCGCACCCAAGGACCTAGAAGGTCACATGTAGCCTCGAGGCCACTGGTTTCCCACCCCTATCCTAGTCATTAATGGTCTCTCCCTTCTCAAATTATCTTGTATATTTACCTATCTATGCAACCCCTTCAATATAATATAAGCTCCTTCAATCAAAAAGAAAGTTAAGGTTTTGTCTTTGTACCCTAGCTGCTCATACATGGTAGACAATGAATAGTTACTGAATTGAAATATCTCATTCTATATATGTGGAAACTGAGGCCTAATGAAGTGAACTGATTTGCCTAAGATCACACAGTGAGGATCAAATTAAAATACTAGGGTGATGTTAGGGGAAAATGGGGACTGGATTTGGGATTTCATTCACATAAGAAATTACCAGATGAAAAACCAAAAACAACAAAAAATACCTCCTACCAATGAAAGTTGACACCTTCTCTGCAACTTATAGAATATGTCTCTAGAGCACTGAGATGTTAAAGGACTTGTCCAGGGTCATACAGTCAGTACAAGAAGGACTTGAACCCAGATCTTTGTAGCTCCAAGGCCATCTCACTAGCTACTATACCACACAGTCTGTTACGATAGCACATGTGAAGCATTTGGTAAGCTATGAAGTACTATATAAATGTGAGCTATTTTTTCATATTGCTCATCTCCAAACTGTACTGTTATCCTCAAAAACATACCATTTTTTTCTACTTCATTATATGATAGGGTTAGAATTACAGTTGAAGGTGAATATAGGGTTAGGGTTTCATTTCTTTTATAAGCAATACTGTAACATATTTTTGATATGTAGGATTCATCACAAACAATCCAATTATACAAATTAAAATCAATAAGCAAAAATAGAATTTTATGAAGTAACCTTGGTTTTCTTAAAACAATCACATTTCTTTTCTTTTCTTTTCTTTTTTTAAGCAATTGGGGCTAAGTGACTTGCCCAGGGTCACACAGCTAGTAAGTGTCAAGTGTTTGGTCTGAGGCCGGATTTAAACTCAGGTCCTCCTGACATCAGGGCCGGTGCTCTATCCACTGTGCCACCTAGCTGCCCCAAGAATCACATTTCTAACAACCACAAAACTCAAAATCATTTCACAACACTGGTAGAGTTGTGACCAAAGTAATGAGACTGATTCCATGAAATATGCTACTTTTGTCTCTTTATAATCACACCTCATATAATTAAGGAAATCCTGCTTTTGGCCTTGTCCTAATGTGAGGAAAATTCCCTGTACCAGTAGCATTTTGTTTAAATGTTACTTGAAAGGTCCCATTACTACTATACAAATATAAGTATTTTATCCCCTAGCTTCTGTCTTTCCCATCATCCTTTTATTTCTTCCTCTGAGGATCAGACCCAGAATTAACGTTTATGATGATTGGCACTGTTTATTCAAATTTGAAATGAACATCCTCATTATATAAGGCTACGCACAAAATTTAGAAAGTGTCTTCTTACTTCTAATTGTAAAATAAATAGATCTCCAATGAGGAGTTCCCTAATTTTTTCTCCTCTCCAATACAGGGCCTGCTTATCAATACAAGCACACCATATACACATGTGTGTATGTATGTTTAAATGTGTATGTATGTACATACACACATGTACACATAGATACATACATATATTTATTTACCTTCTTAACTAAAGCAAAGGCTTCAACTCCTGATCAACCTTTCTCTCTAAATGACTTTGGAGAGTAGAAGGCAAACCTTCAGTTTTGGAAAATAGTCCATTCATTTTGCATGAGAGTGATGACTAGTGATTCTTGTCACTAAAAGCCTCAGGTAATTTGACTTCTAGTTCATTCTCTAATGAGAAAAAATTGGAAGATAACTAGAGTGAGTGCCTTGGCAGCCTCTGGACAAATAGGGAATAAGTCCTTGGGGAAGACTTGTCTTACTTGGCCCCCACAAGGTAGAACCAAGAGCAAAGGTAGAAACTGCAGAGAAGCCAATTTAGTCTTGATGTAGGGAAAAACTGTCTAAAAATTAGAGCTACACAAGAGTGCAATGATCTGCCTCCAGAGGCAATGAGTTCCCTCTCGCTGCACTTCTTCGAGAAAAGATGAGACAGCTACTTTTTAGATGTATCATAGAAAAGATTTGTGTTCAGTTATGGGTTGGATTAAGTGACCTATGAAGTCTCTTCCATCTCTGAGATTGACTCTTGAACCTTGGGTTCTACTTCACTTGTGAGCCCATCTCACTTGTAAGCCCCTACAAAAGCTAGCCTTTTATCTTATGGGCTAGCTAGCATTTCCTTACGCATTTTCTTTATTTGTTTATTCACTGCTGTGAGTCCTTTGCATCTTGAGCATTTTCTATTGGGTGAAATAAAAGTTGTCCTTCTTCAGATACCATCGTTACTTGAGTGCTTATGCTTAAATGGGGCAGAAGCATACTGAGTCAAATAAAAATATTGGTCTTTTAAGGCCACTCCCAAGATCGATCCTGGTATGTGTGAGCTGAGAACCAAGTTATAGATCCATTATAGGGTAAGTGGAGCCTGAGGATTATGAGCTCTGTTTGTGTTAGCCCTTCTAGCTATACTCACACCCAATAGCAGGCAAGCAACTACTTCTCCAAAGCGAGGCAGCGCTAGAAACAGAAGGCAAACCCCCCCAATCCAGAAACCCACAGTGAACTGATAAAGAAAAAAAAAGCTCTAAGCCAAAATCCATCCCTCCACTGTTATGCTCAGTGTCATAAAGGGAAAATGACACATACACATATGCAAATACAAAATAATTCGATAATGGGATAGAGATTGCTAACAACTGAGTAGTTCCAGAAAGGTCTTACTCAGTGGCATTAGCTAAGTCTTGAAAGATAGTTTATTCTCACACCTATCAGACTGGCTAATATGATAAAAAAGGAAAATGTTGAATGTTGGAGGGGATGTAGGAAAACTGGGACATTAATGCACTCTTGGTGGAGTCGTGAACTGATCCAACCATTCTGGAGAGCTATTTGGAACTATGCCCAAAGGGCTATAAAACAGTGTGTTACCCTTTGATCTAGCAATACCACTGCTAGATGTGTATCCCAAAGACAACTAAAAAAAGGGAAAGGGACCTATGTGTACAAAATATTTATAGCAACTTTTTGTTGTAGCTTAGAATTAGACATTGGAAAAAATGCCCATCAATTGGGGAATGGATAAACAATTCATGGCATATTATTGTAATGGAATACTATTGCGTGCTATAAGAAATGACAAGCAGGATGATTTCAGAAAAACTTGGAAAGACTTCAATGAACTGATGCATAGTGAAGTGAACAGAATCAGGAGAACCTTGTATACATTAACAATATTGTTTGATGAAGAACTGAGAATGGCTTAGCTATTCTCAGCAATACAATGATCTAACACAATCTCAAAGGACTAATGATGAAACATACTATCCACCTCCAGGGAAAGAGCTATTTTGTTTGAAAACAGATTGAAATATGCTATTTTTCACTTTTTTTCCTTTTATTCAAGTCTTCTTATACAAAATGACTAATATGGAAATATTTTACATAATTGCAAAAAAAAAAGATTGTTGTTGTTCAGTCATTTTTCAGTCATGTCTGACTCTTCATCACCCCATTTGGGTTTTGTTTTGTTTTGTTTTATTTTTGGCAGATACTGGATCGGTTTGCCATTTCCTTCTCCAGCTCATTTACAGACAAGGAAACTGAGGCAAATAGGGTTAAGTGACTTTACCAGGGTCACACTGCTTGTAAGTGTCTGAGGTCAGATGTGAACTCAGGAAGATGAGTCTTCTTAACTCCAGGCGCAGCGCTCTATGCACTGTGTCATCTACCTGCATTCTTGAAAGGTAGTAAGGATTCCAAATGATGAAGGAGAGAAGGGTAGGCATGCCAGGCATGAGGCACAGTTTGCACAAAGACGTAGAATAAAGAGAAGAAATGTCACGTTCTGGGGGCAAACATCAAGCAAACCAGTTTGGCCGGAACGTAGAATGAAAGAGGGGGAAATACGTGGCATGTCAGGAAAGATTCAGTAGCATTGACCCTAGCGCCAAATGTTTATCAATGTCATAAAGTTACCCAGACATCTACAATATCCACTGGACCACATCCTAAGCATGCAAAAAATATTGGGAGGCTTCACTGTTTACACTGTTTACATGGTTGTAGCATCATCAACAGGGTTGTTATTAGAAAATGCTTAATAAACTTTAAAGCACCATATAAAAGTGAGATATTCTTATCATAATCACTGCTGTTGGGGCACTACTAGGAGAAATTTCTTTCTTTAAGATTTAGCATGACCTTCACCTCTTTAAGAATAAAATCAATCTGGGGTGGAGCCAAGATAGAGGAGAAAAGGCAGCGACTTACCTGAGTTCTCCTCAAAACCACTCTGAACATCTTTAAATAATGCTATAAAACAATTCCTAGAGTGGCAGAACCCACAAAAGGACAGGGTGAAATAATTTTCTAGCCAAAAAAAACTTAGAAGGTCGGCAGGAAAGGTCTGTTGCAATTGGGTGAGAGTGGAACACTGTCTGGCCCAGGCTGAGCAAGCTCAGACCAGGCCCAGAAAACAAGGAGCAGGCCATTGGAGCTACTGAATCAGCTGTGGCAGCAGCTGCTTCCAGAGCTCTCAGGCCACAGATGGTAAGGGGGGTGAACAACTGATTAGAAGGAGATTGCAGGGGTTTCTTTGCTAGCACTGAGGCAGGACTCTGTTGCTTTGTCCATGGGTCACAGTCCTAGGTGGCAGTTCCAGGGCGAAGAGGAGTACTAGCATAGCAGAGCTTACAGCCACAGTGGAGGGTGGACCCCCCCACAATTTCAGGGCAAAAAAGAGTGCTTGTGGTTGCTCACAGACCATAGCATAGGGCAGGAAGTAGTAAAGACCTCTCCTTAGATCATACCACCTTGGAGGAACTGAAAACTTGCAGGTGTCTAGAAGTATCTCTGAAAACAGCTTCACAAAATCTCTGAAGCTAAGGACAGTGCACCCTCCACCCTGGAAACAGGGCCCTACCTTAGCAAAGAGTTAAAAGTCAAGAAATAGGCTGGAAAAATAAGTGAACAACAGAAAAAAATTCTGACCATAGAAAGTGACTATAGTGACAAGGAAGACCAAAATACACACTCAGAAGAAGATAAAGTCAAAACTCTACATCCATAGCCTCCAAGAAAAATATGAGTTGGTCTCAGGCCATGGAAGAGCTAAAAAAGGATTCTGAAAAATCAAGCAAGAAAGGTAGAAGAAAAATAAAATACTAAACATTTTTAAAAAGAATAAAACTTTAAGTCATGCAAAACATTTCCATATTAGTGAGTCTTTCAAGGAAGATGAAGTACCTCAAGATTATGAGGCCCCATTGAGAAGTGATTGAAAGAACTGAAGATGTTTAAGCCAGGGAATTAAAGATTTGGGGAGGACATGACAACTATCTTCATATATCTGAAGAAGCATTGTGTGAAAGAGGAATTAGACTTTTTCCACGTGGCTCTAAAGAGTAGAAGTTGGAATGATGGATTTAATCTGCAAAAAGGTAATTTAGGCTTAGCATGAGTAATAACTTCCTAACAATCAAAGCTATTCAAAAGCGGAAGAAAATGGCTAAGAAGTAGTAGATATCCATTCGTAGAAGTCTTTGAGTCCAGGCTTGATAATCACTTTCCAAGAATGTCTTACAGGGATTTTCTCTGACCTTCAGCTGCTTCCTCTATAAGACTAGGCATAATAATATTAGTTGTATCTGCCTCACTGTATTGTTATAAGTTTCAAATGAAAGAAACAGTATAAAGTATGTAAGTATAAAGAACTATACAAGTCAAAGTATAATCACTTCATTTTTATTGTTACTCCTGTGTCTTTTTTTAATATTTTGAATTCCAAATTATCTCCCTCCCTCCAGCTCCTCCCCCACCCATTGAGAATCAGTAGGATACCAATTATACATGTGAAGTTATGCAAAACAAATTTCCGTATTAGCCATATTGCAAAAAATTCACTCTGGAGCTCATAGATTGGACAATAGGTCCCTGCCCAAGTAACACTTAATGGCTATTTTTTGGCCCTTCTTGGCTCAGAGTGAATGTAAATAGTAACTATTTCTCTTTTGGCCAGCAACGCTGAGGGTTTTCCCCTCCCAGTTTGATTATTTTTTTTATTAAAGGGGCCATCCTTTGATTCACTTTTTTTTTTGCTTTTTGATGAGGTAATCGAGGTTAAGTGACTTGCCCAAGGTCACGCAGCTAGTGAGTGTAATGTGTCTGAGGCCAGATTTGAACTCAGGTCCTCCTGACTCCAAGACTGGAGCTCTATCCACTGCGCCACCTACCTGCCCCTGATTCACATCTTAAAGAGGCCTATTCATTGTAAAGTGAGAACCTGAAAAGACCTTAGCTTAAAAAGGGCAGGGTCTCCCATTGCATCCTCAGCCATCTCCAGTAGTCCTGATGAATACCTGGTCACTGGACCCAGATGGCTCTGGAGGAGAAAGTAAGGCTGGTGAATTTGCACAGCGCTCCCTCACTTAAATCAAAGTCAACGGCAAGTCATGTCATCACCTCCCTGGTGTCATGGTCCTCTTGAGAATGAAGAACAAGCACGACAACAACAACAACAATTGAAAACAACAAACAAACATAAATATAAATAAAGTGAAAAAAATATGCTTCAATCTGAATTCAGAGCTCATCCATTCTCTTTCTGGAGGTGGATAAAAATTGTTCACCAATGGTGCTTTGGAATTGTCTCGGATCGTTGTCTTGATCAGAGCACCTAAGTCTTTCACAGTTGATCATCGCTCCAGTATTGCTGGTGCTATGTACAATGTTTTCCTGGTTCTGCTCACTTCACTTGGCTTAGTTCATGTAAGTCTTCTCAGGTTTTTCTGAACCTATTCCCCTCATCTTTTCTTCTACCACAATAGTATTCCATTACAATCACATACCACAACTTCTTCAGCTATTCCCCAACTGATGAGTATCCTCTCAAATTCTAATTCTTTACTGATATATTCTATTAATGATTATAACCTTCTCCCTGAAATAAAGGCCCAACTTTTTAGCACCAACATTTTTTCAGTGATTTTTATATGACTGTGAGTCGTAGGAATGCTACAGTTTCTAAAGAACTGAAGTTAAATGGTATGCAAAGGGCAAAGCAAAGCAGGCTGCACCACAATGTAAATGAGGAATTGGTGAGGAGAGGATATTATCAAAAAAGCGTATGGTGGTGGGAAAAAGGATAGCTGGTCACAGAGTGAATACAGTGAATACAGCTTGCATACAACAGTCATATTTACAAAATGCAAAGAGAACTTGAAAGATTCTTAATGTGCTGGTTGGATCCTTTGTGAGGAATTTATGGAAGGATATGGTCACACAAGATAGGACAGAATAGATAACTTGTGAAATGCATTGTTATAGCAACATACATATATATGAGCTCTCAGATCCACTGAAGTATTAGAATATCAATCTACTGTTTCTTACACCTGATCATTGTATTTATAGTAGAACCAAAGTACATGGCCAGTGACCATGTCTTATACCTCTTTATACAAGGCATCCCAAAGGTCTTGGTGCAGTTTTAAGCCTTAAAAGCTTGAAACTTTAAGCTTTAAAACCTTGAAACCACACCAGACTTTTGGGAGATACTGGATGACATACTTATTATCATTATTCATAATAATATCTCACATTTATGTATTATTTTAGTTTTGCAAAATGCTTTAGATTCAATATCTCCTTTGGCCTTCACAAAGACTGTGAGAGGTAAGTACTATCCCTACCGTCCAGATGAAGAAACTGAATCTAAAAAAACAATAAGTGATTTGATCAAGGTCACACAACTGCTGTGTGAGTGGGGATTGAATCTCTGTATGGATGATCACGATCATTTATAAGAATAACTATAGTATGATTAAATAAGAGATCTCATATAAGGTTTTACATCCAAAGGAAGACTACAAAGGAACAAACACCTCTGCACAGGTGAGACCAAATCCAACATGCATATACCAATATAGTCTAGCTAGCACTTTCTTATAGTTTGCTTTTGCGATACCACCCCCACTTTCTGAAAAGTACCTTGGGATACAGGTTTTTATTATAGATTTGGTAGTGCACAGGGTTAGGATTATTAGACATGATTTAAAAATCATTGCAATTTTCAAGACAATTCCAAAGGACTCATGATGAAAAATGCTATCCACCTCCAGAAAGAGAACCGATGGAATCTGAATACAGATCAAAGTGTACTATTTCTCACTTTAGTGTGTGTGTGTGTGTTCTTTTGGTCTGTGTCTTCTTTCACAACATGACTAGCACGGAAATATGTTTTGCATGATTGCACAGGTATAGCCTATATAAAAGTGCTTACTGTGTCAAAGAAGAGAGAAGAGAAGACGGGGAGAAAATTTAGAACTCGAAAAAATTTTTACACAAATGTTAAGAATTGTCTTTATGTGTCATGGGGAAAAAAACAAAACATTAATTTTAAAAAATCATTGCTCTAATTTAAGGAGCTCCTTCTTTTTTTTTTAAAGAGGCTTCAGTTTATTAACTGGAGAGCATCCTTGAGATGGCAACCAGGATGACAAGGGGCCTTGACTACATGTCCTATGAGGAAGAGAGGACATGATAGATGAATTAAAATAGTTAAATATTTAAAGATTCCATTTGGCACCAGAGGGTAGAAGCAGGAGCAATGGAGGGGAATTGTCAAGAGGTAAAATTTGGCTTGGTGTCACGCAAAACATCCTAACAATTCAAGCTACCCAAAAGTGAAATAGGCTACCCCAGGTGGTAATGGATTTTTTCTCATTGGCACTTCTCAAACAATGACTGGATGACCTCTTCTTGAGTGTATTTGAGTGGGGATTCCTTTTTGTTTATGGGCTAGATTAGATGTTTGTTGAAATCTTTTCCACTTCTAAAATATTTGGAGAGTCTATGATCACCCTTGTGGTAGGAGTAACATATACCTCCATGGAAGTTAAGCTAGGTTTTCTGAAAAATCAATAAAACTATCATCAAGCCTTAATTGGTCCAGGTGACTGACTCTAACTGTTGGCATCACTTCCTAGTCAGCTAACTCTAAAAACTCAATTCACAAGGAGTTAGGGGCTCCTTAAGCTTAACACATCCTGCTAACAAGGTATCCCATGATGAAAAATATGGAGACAGGGGAGCTCCACCCATTGGAAACAATACTGTATCTTTACTGAATGTCCTTTCCACTATTATCATGTAAACCTACTTGTTAAATGCTAGATAATCTATAAGTATCTCATTTTGTTCTAAGCCTGAAATATCAGATTGACCTGAATCAGGTTTAGCCCAGAATAATCCCAGAGTTTATTCCAATTCAACAAACATTTGTTATGTACGTACTATGTACTCGGTATTAGAGCAGGAGTTCTTTTTTCCCCCCACTTAATAATATTTTTTTCCAATTACATGTAAAGATAGTTTTCAACATTCACTTTTATAAGATTTTGAATTCCAAATTTTTTCTCCCTCCCTCTCTCCCTCCCCTCTCCCAGATGGCACGTAATCTGATATAAATTATACATGTACAATCATATTAAACATATTTCTACATTAATCATGTTGTAAAAGAAGAATCAAAATGAAAGGGGGAAGACACGAGAAAGAGAGAAAAGTGAAAATAGTATGCTTCAATCTGCATTCAAACTCCACAATTCCTTCTCTGGATGTGGATAGCATTTTCTAAAATGAGTCTTTCGGCATTGTCTTAGATCATTGTATTTCTGGGAAGAGCTAAGTCTATCATAGTTGATCATCACAGAATGTTGCTGGTACTGTATACAATGTTCTCCTAGTTCTGCTCACTTCACTCAGCTTCAGTTCATGTAACTCTTTCCAGGTTTTTCTCAAATCAGCTTGCTCATCATTTCTTATAGCACAATAGTATTCCATTATATTCACACACCCTGACTTGTTTAGCCATTCCCTAATTGATGGCCATCCCCTCAATTTCCAATTCTTGCTACCATGAAAAGAGCTACTATAAATATTTTTGTACATGTGAGTCCTTTTCCCTTTTTTATGATCTCTTTGGGATACAGATCTAGTAGTGGTATTGCTGGATCAAAGAGTATGCACAGTTTTATATCCCTTTGGACACAGTTCCAAATTGTACAGAAGGAGTTCTTAATCTGGGGTCTAGAACCCTCAAAGGACCTATGGATATATTTCAAGGAATTTGGGAACTTGGATGAAAAAAAAAAATACATCTATATTTTTACTAACCTTTAACTGAAATTTAGCCTTTCCTTAAATTATGAATTCTTTTTCTCAATTTCTCTGAGAAGAGGTCCAAGGCCTCTCACCAGGATGTCAAATGGGTCCATGAAACAAAAGAGATGGAGAAATTCTACATTAGAGGAAGCTAGGCAGAATACATAGAATTCTGGACTCAGACTCAATTAGACCTGGGTTTAAATCCCATTTCTGCTACTTAGTTGCATGTCTTTAGGCATATCACTTAATCCCTCTTAACCTCTATGAATCTCACATCACTCCATAAGACATGGCAATAAGTTATAGATGGGTTGCAGATCATCAGGATCTTGATTGATGGAAAGATTTCCCACATTGACTAAATAATAAATCCTTGAACTACTTACGGAATGAGAAAGATTTTGAAAGATAACATATAGGATGCAAGCCCTGTTCTCAAGGAATTTACAATTTAAACTCAATAGGAAAGGATGAATAACTATGATATAATAAAAGGGGAAAATATTTGAAGAGGGAAAATCAGAGTTAACATGGATGTAGACTAGAAGTGCTTCATGAACTTTCAGATACGGTCACAATTACAGCCAAGAAACCAGACCACCATATTAGTTCCTGTTCTACACAGATACTCTAAGACCCAAAATAAAGCACATCCCAATTTCCTTCCACATCTTGGAGAGTTTCTGGTGCTAGTCACTTACAAAGGGACTCCGATACATCAGCAACACTGGCATTCAAGTGTCTGTCATCTTATCCTGTACATTAACATGCTGTGAGTATTCCCAGTGGTGGGGCTGAGCCTCCATGGTAACGCTCTTCAGGGAGCTGGGGAAGCTTTTTAATTATTAACGTGAATAATTCTTACCAACACATTTAATTGGAAAATATTACATGTTAAAGGTACACTAATGGAACAGTTTTGAGAACCAAGCAATGTGATACAGTATGCTTTTTGATGTGAATTTTAGCAATACTTTCCTCATCCCATCATACCATGCATTATTTAGTTGCTTTAAAAATATCTACCATTTCATTTATATGTGAAGAGTACTGAGGCTACAAAAGCAAACCTTTGAATTACCCCCAAGTCAGAACCTTCATACATCCTAGAGAATATTCCTACTGTCTCTGATCTCTGGGAAAACAACTCCAAATGACTGTGAAAATCTACCAGCAAAATAAAAAAGATTGTTAGTCTAGTTTAGGCATGGTAGATACTATTTTTCTCCTCTCCTCCACTCCCCAACATTTTCATCCTCTTCATTTTCATCATCTTTGTCTTTCTTTTTTTTTTCTTTCTATTTGAAATATGTATTTTTAATACAAGAGGGAAATATCAGAACAGACCTGCAAAGAACTGCATGCTGTATTCCAAGTATATCTAGCATCTCTTGAGGTATGCTTATATTAGAATATATGTGACTACAAAATAGTGAAATTGATTCCACAAGCCACACATTAAAATCTATCTCATTATCAATTCTTTCTCTCACACACACGTATGGATGTATAAATATGTATGTATATACATATACAATTATACATGTGTATGTGTGTATATGTGTGTGTGTGTGTGTGTGTGTGTGTGTGTGTGTGTATACACACACAGAGGCTTGCTATAGTGGATGGAGCATTGGACTCAGAATCAGGAAGACCTGAATTCAAATTCCACTTCAGACACATACTAGCTGCATTGTCCTAGGTAATCTATTCAATCGCTTTCTGACTCAGTTTCCTTATTGGTAAAATAGGGATAATAATAGCAACTAACTCACATTATGGTTATAAGGATGAAATGAGATTTTATATATATATATGTATATATATATGTATATACATATGTATATATGCATATATATACCCACACACATAGCTTTATACCTATATATGTATATATGTGTATGTATATATACATACACAAATATAAATACATATATATATATATGTAGTATTTTGCCAACCTTTAAGTGCTATATACATGTTAGCTGTTTCAAGATAGATAAATACATATGTGTGTGTATGGGTATACACAGACACAATACCTACACACAACAAGTGGCATCACAGAATGTATAGAGATCTGGCCTCAGGGCTAGCAGCAATTGGATTCAAGTCTTATCTCTGACACATACTGGCTGTGTGATCCTGGGCAGGTCTCTTAACCTCTCAGTGCTCTAGACAACTCTCGAAGACTAGAAGTAGCAAAGATGGTGCCAACCTGAATTGGCAAAAGGGAATTTCCCAGAACTGGAAATTGAGAGGATGCCCATCAACTGGGAAATGGCTGAACAAGTTGTGATATGTGAATGTAATGGAACACTATAGCGCTATAAGAAATGATGAACAGGCTGATGCTGAGTGAAGTGAGCAGAACCGAGAGAACGTTGTACACAATAACAGCCATGCTGTGCGATGACTAATGTTGATACACTTAACCCTTCCCAGCAACACAAGGTTCTAAGTCATCTCCAGAGTCCTCATGATGGAAAATGCTATCCACATCCAAAGAAAGAACTATGGAAGTTGAATTGCTATTTTTTTCTCTTCTATTGAGTTTTGTTTCCTCTTTCTGATGGTTCCTCCTACTGGTTTTAATTTTTACTTACATCACTACTGTGAAAATATGTTTAATAGAAATGTAAATGTATGGCCTATAACAGATTGTGCACCGTCTTGGGGAGGGTGGTGAGGAGAAGGGGGAGAAAAATTTTAAACTCAAAAGCAAAAGAGATTGTTGACAAATCAAAACAAATTAAGAAAAAAAATTTTAAAAAAAATTTGGAACTCAAAATCTTCTAAAAGTGAATGTTGAAAACTATCTTTACAAGTAATTGGAAAAAATAAAATACTATTAAGTGGGGGGGAAAAAAGGAATTTCCCCATCTGGTTGTTTCTTATACCAATGAAATCAGGTTTCAATCCTAAATATAAAGTAAATATACACATACATATACAGAAAGATAAAATACACATAAATAATAATATATACAGACATGCTGACATCATTCATACCTGTGTATCTACAGACATCCTACCATTCTCATCTAGTTATTCATCTAGGTACTTTTTTTTATAATGATCATTTTTTTTTCTTAAATGTGCAACACTTGAAAGACACTTGCTAGCTCTGTGACCCTGGGCAAATCTCGTAACTGAACTGTCTGCACCACAGTTTATCATCTATAAAATGGGAGGGTTAGAGTCGATGGCCTCTGAGGTCTCTTCCAGCTCTAAATCTATGACACTATGATCAAGGACTGGGATAGAGTTGAAATGTGGTGGCTCCACTCTAAGTGATTTTTTAAAAAATAGTTTGTTGCACAAATACTTATAGATCTTTCTCATTTTTGCCTATTGATTTTCCTAATTGCAATTTCATTTTAAAATCCTCTTGGGATGATCTGTCATAATTAAATCCCTTATCCAGCTCTCTGAAAATTTGTTTTTGTCCTTCACTATTTCTTATAACAGAAGATTACTCATAATCATCCCCCTTTTTGCAAATTAATTTATGTTTTAAACTGGAATTTATCACTTGGCAAGGAGATCAGGATTTGCTGGATAAGTCAGTTTCCAGCCTGTTATATCTTCATTACTATTCATCTGCCTTAAACTAACTAAATTTCCTTTTGGTGGTAGTCGATGTTATTGTGTATTTCTTTACCCATTCCCACTTTTGGCATCAATACTTTGCTCGAACAGCTCAGGAAGGAGCTTTTTTATTGTACATCTTAGCTTCTCATTTTTATTCCCTCTAGCTGGGTGTTGTTTTATGATCTCCTAAATAAGAGTCATGATCACTCAAATGATTTTGGCTTAACTATCCATATGGAAAAAAAAAAGTGGATTAAGAATATCTATTATCCAGAGTATGATATACAATGCATGTCTCTTGGATAGTCAATGCTGAGCTCAAAATTGAATAAATGAGAGTGAGAAAATGGCCTGATTACATTTGGGAAATTGTTCAATGCTTTCATAACTTCAAGTTTCCCTTTGAAATAAAAACCCATCTTTTATAACATTGATTTTTCTGGAGATGCTTTATGAATGACAGCCAAGAATACCACAATCTCTGAGGATTCAAAATTATAGGTCACACAAATGACAACGGAGAAGGACATGGTGGGCTTACCAATATCAAATTATACACAAAAAGTGAAGTAACTTTTACCATTAAATAGATGAGCAGGAAGGAAGTGTCGAGTATGAAGAGCAGAAGAGCAAAATGGATTGTCTATGTGCTGCATCGGTACCGTAGATAATACGGGAACTCTAGTCAAAGCTCCCAGTACATGGCTCTCCCACAGAAAATTCAGGGGAAGACGTGGGTGAAAGGTGGGCATGGATAAAGTATATATGTGTTACAATCTACACATTTGCAGGAGTATTTACTTGACGATAAGCTCACAAATCCACTGAAATACAAATTCACATATCTGGATATTTTTGTCTCCACATCAATTGATATCATCTTCAATATGGTAGGCAGAATGGTTCAGTAAGAAAAAGGCTGCTTTGGGAATCAAAGGACTTAAGTTCAAATCCTGCAAGTCCCTTCACTTCCTTGGGCCTCAATTTTTTTTCATTTGCAAAATGAAAGATGTTATTCTACAAGATCTCTAACTTCCAGATCTATGAACCTCTTAAAGTTGTTTGATAGATGTGCTCTTTTCACTAAAAAAGCAAAAAAACTCTAAGTCCCTTTTCTCTCCTCCCTTTATAAAATCATAAAATGTTAATTCTAAAAGGGACTCTAAAATAAACTGTAGCCCAGGGGTGGGGAACCTGCAGCCTCAAGGCCACATGTGGCCTTCTAGGTCCTTGGGTGTGGCCTTTTAATTGAGTCCAAGTTTTACAGAATAAATCCTTTTATTAAGGGGATTTGTTCTGTGAAGTTTGAATTCAGTCAAAGGGCCACATTTGAGGACCTAGAGGGCCTGTGGGTCTCAAGGCCACAGGTTCCCCATCTCTCCTAGCCCACTAATTTCATACATCGATTTGACCTGTTCTTTCTCAATAAAAAGCAATATTACGTTTTTATGGGTGAGAGAAAGAACAATTGGTGCATGAGATCTGTAAGCTGACAGGAGTGTTATAACACTGAAAAGTTTCAATATGGATGCATGCAAGAAGGAAAGGAAACAGAAGATTATGCAATTATTAAGAATTATTGCTCATTTTACCTTATGGGAGAAGGGAAACAAGTATTTATGTGCCAGGCACTGTGCTAAGTAGTTTACAAATATTATGTCATTTGAGCCTCACAACAACCCTGGGAGATAGGTGATATTATTAATACATTTTACAGTTGAAAAAACTGAGGCAAACAGAGATTATGTGATTTGCCCAACATCACACAGCTAGTAAGCATCTAAGGCCATATTTGAACTCAGGTCTTCCTGACTCTAGGCCCAGCAATCTGCTGAGCCACCAAGCTGAATTTAGTTTGGAAAAACCAAACTAGGATAAAAGCACAATGCTGAGGTGATGAAAACTAAGGATAGAACCAAGTCACACTATCCCCTTCCAACTTTAGAGGTAGAAGTGACCTTGGAAAAAAATCTTGTCCAACCCCTTCATTTTGCAGTGTGGGAAAACTAAATCCCAGGTAAGTTTAGTGGTTTGCTCAAGGTCACACCTCTGGTTAGGAGCAGAGTCAGGCCCTGTTTCCTGACTCATAGTTAGTGTTTCCACCATGTCGCATTGAAGCCAATGGCCTTACATTTGGAGATAGCCAAGATAGTAGGAACAGAAGCAAAAATAATACTTAGATCACAGGTTCTTAGAGAATATATGGATGAGTGTATGTATATATGTATGTGTACATATATACACACATGTACATATATGTGTATATGTGTGATTATAATTATACCATTTTGCACTCATCTCCCACACAAATAAATTTTTGATTTAATCGTTTGTATTATGGTCGTGGTCTTGAACACCCTCATGCTGCCTAAAGGAAGGTTGACTAAGTACTTCCCATGTCCTGCTCCATCGTGATTGGTTCACTACCCCTTCATCTGCCCATTTCCTTTACAAGAAGGCAGGGGGAAAAGTTCTGTTGCCTGAGGTCAACTTCATCACCTGTGTGGAAGGTTCCTTTAGCTAGTTTACTTCATGGTGCAAATACCCAAATATGACTGGACTAGTTACTCATATTTTATTATTATCTTGCTTCTTCTACTCACTTTACTTTTGAACAGCCATTTGCCCCATGGGGTTTCTATTGAACAGATCTAAAACAACCAACTAGTCCCTCAGATAATGCAAATATTGAACTAGACTGCAGTCTTCCAATTCCCCAGCCAGCTTGCTGGACTCCATAGTTTTCTGAATCACCCTTTTTATTTCCCAGTGTCTGTCAGGCCGGCTGCTCTCTGAATGCTGGAGGGAAATCAAAGAGCTGCCTGGCTGGAAAGGGGTAATTACTATCGGTGACATTTCCATTAGGAAGTTTCCTGCAGGGCTGTTCTCATCTTAATACCAAATACTCAGATTAATATCCCTCCCCAACTCAGGCTCTCACACTAATTTTTAAAATTAAAATTCTAATGATTTATAATGGATGACTATTTACTGTATGAGACAAATCTAATGACATAAGGAGACCAAAATCACGAGCACTGAGGCTTGGGTTTGGTGTTATAGAGATTTGTACGTTGACTCTGCTTTTTCTTCCCCTCATCCCCTCCAACTATAACATAGAAGATAATACAATATCATGGTAGAGTAAAATTAGCAATGAATTTGAATACCTGACTCTTATCCAGTTCTGTCACTTAGTGACCATGTGACTTGGGACAATTCATTTAATTTTTCCAAGCATCATTTTCTGAATCTATAAAGTGTGGGAAAAACTCTCCATACTATCTACCTCACAGAATTTAACTTGAGTTACTATTAATTCAATAGTGAAACAAACAGTATAATGTTGCAAAAGATTCTAGAGATTTGAATTTTAGCATCCATAACTTCTTTCAAGGATCAACCCAGATGCTATAGGATTCCTTTCCTGATCATTCAAGGTGATATCATTCACTCTCTCTTGAAAATATTTTTATTACTTTTGTAGCTACTTTGAATGTGTGTATATGTGTGTGTATATGTTTGTGCGTGTGTGTATGTGTGCTGTGGTTGTTGTTTTTGCCAGTGCAATGAAAGCTCTTTGAAAGAAGGTACTTTTTGTCTTTGTATCTCCATTGCCTGGAACAGAACCTGACATATAGCAGGATTATACTAATTGCACATTGTTTTGTGACAATGCCCTGGCATTAGAGAGTCCCTCCTGGGAAGATATAGGGTTCCTCTATTGACTCTTGCTTTCTACAACTGAGCTCACAGTGCCCTACTCCCCAAGTATAGGTGCATCTGTCAATAGGTTAAGTCCTTATCTGGGTACCCAGTATATGTCTAAGGAAAGGTTCATAGGCCAGCCAGAAATGTTGGAGAAAACTAGCCTTTAATGAGTTCAGGTGCAGTGGGAATCAGATCAATGAAAAGCTTTATTATTAGCAATGGGGAAGAGAGAGAAGGAGAGAGAGGAAAGGGGGGGTGACACACACTCAAACATGCACATTAACATAGAATATAACTCTTGTAAGAGCAGCACCGCATTAGGGAGCACACAGACATGTGTCCATTCTGCAGGAAGGTGTGTTTCTGCTGGAGGGGAAGGTGTACTCCAAAGTACCCTTCTGAGAATGGGGCTCTTGTACTCCGATTTTGGGTGGCCACCCTAGAGCTGGCTGATTTGCATGTTAGGGGTCAGGGTGAAATATTATTGGCATGGGGGGGGGATTGTTATCAAAGAGGAAAAACAAGCTGGTGGCAGACAAAATATTATTGGGGGGTTGCATATCAGTAAGAAAAACAAACTGGTGATAGACAAAATATTATTTTAGGGGACACAGCTGTACCAACCTTCAAAAAATGTTATTGTAAATATTTTTCTGAGTATGTTCTATAAGCTCACAGCCTCCCTTAAGGGGAGACAGTCACAATGGCCTTAAAACCATCAGGCCAATCTCTCAAGAATGATTTCTGTGTATTAATTCTATGAGCTACAGTCTTCCTTAAGGGGAGACAGACATAGTGATCTCAAGAACACTAGCCCAATCTTATAACACACATAGTACTGACAATTAAACATTTTGTACTGGGTGTCCCATAGATACCTCAATTCTATATAACCTTGATGTCATGGCTTTTCATCATGCAACATAACTAATCAGTTGCCAAATCTTGTTTCTGTCTTCACAACATTTCCTGAATCTGTCTCCCTCTTTCCACCTACCCAACCACGACCCTAATTCAAGCCCTCATCACCTCTCACCATCATTTTGCAATCACATCTCCTTTAAAGTTCACTCCATCCCAAACAGACCCTAAAGCATAGGTCTATCCATGTCATTTCCATGCTCAGTAAATTCCAGCAGTTCTCTATCACCTCTAGGACTGAATTCTGTATTTGGCATTTGAAGTCCTTCAAAGCCTGGCTTCAACTTAACCTTCTAGCCTTACTTTTTATTATTCTCCTTAAACACACTTTGCAGTGCAGCAAAACTGGCTATTTTTTATACAGGCCAGTTTGGCCTAGTACATAGCAAATGCTACATAAATACTAGCTCCTATTATTAGGTACCCCAAGTTTTATCTACATTTTACAGATGAAAAAGGTGAGGCTCAAAGACTTTTGTTGTCTTTCCACAGTTATACTGAATATTAGAGATAAGAAAGATTGTAGAGGCCATCTAGCACAACTGGGGGTGAGCTGCACCCAGCTCTAGAGAGCCAAATGTTAAATTTTTACTATGTGAACTTATACCACAGAAATCATGATTACTACAAATCAGGGTTTGGTGTTTTGTTTTGTGGGTTATCTGGACTTAAGAAAACGTTAATAATGAAAATTAAACTTAAAGTGTGTGCATACATTTTTTTTCAGAGTCCAGTTGTTAAACATATACCAGCACACCCCTGAATTCAATCCCTCTTCAATTGAAGAAACTAAGAGATGACATTACTTACCCAAGGTCATAGGATTAGAACCCAGGTCTTCTGATTATTTCTACTACAGAATTCTAACCCAAGACCTCAAAGTGCTTTTTTAGGCATTGGGTTTTTTTGGTTTTCTTGTTCATAATTTTGCCTCTTCAATATCCCCATAAAAGGAAAGCAACATCAATTTGCAAACTGATACACACACAGCAAACCAAAATTATATATATGAATATATATATGTATATAAATATACAAAGACTACATAAATGAACTATAAATTATAAATTTATAAATATAGACATTTGTTTATATATATATATGTATATGTATATATATATATATATATATATGTGTGTGTGTGTGTGTGTGTATATAAATTTTAGACATTTCCCATTCTACCAAATGCGATAAAGGGATTTTGCACTTTGGCAGCAATGAGAAAACAACGGATTGTGTAGGAAGTTTGCCTTGATGTATAGGTAAGAGTATCATAAAGTACATGAGCGATAAAGTCTAGTAATGCCTCAAATGGGTCTGTGGCTCTATTACTCAAGATTCAGGTTATCACCAAAGCCTGGAAGTGACCAGCGATAAGATCTCAAGGCAACAGGAATTTATACATGCATAAGTGTATAATTAATTTTTATTCTTGTTTTACTTAGCCAGGTGGAAGTGGTAGATATGTTTGGCTACATAGGTGTAGGGGCATCTAGAAGACACAGTAGATAGAACATTGGGCCTGGAGTCAAGAGACTCATCTTCCTGAGTTCAAATCTGGCCTCACATACTTACTAGTTGTGTGACCCTGGACAAGTCACTTAACTCTGCCTCAGTTTTCTTATCTACAAAATGAGCTGGAGAAGGAAACAACAAACTGCTTCAGTGTCTTTGCCAAGAAAAACCCAGATGGGGTCAGAAAGAGTCAGACATGACTGAAAAACTACTGAACAACAAAAACAATGCATGAGATTTAGGCAGTTTGCTTAAAGAAATGAGAGTAAGATTGACTTGAAATGGAAAATAGCCCCCAAATCACCACAGACTTTATTTGGTATTTTAGTACATTTTAATAGGCATAACAATATTAGGAATGTTGTATTTTCTTTCACACCCCAATATGACACTTTGAACTCACTGTAGGATCATGTCCTTTCTATGTCATCTATCTGGTAGCTTCTACTCCTGCAATTCAAGAAGATATAGAAGTATGAAATAAGTCTAGTAAGTTGTTTTCATATTGACTAAGAATTAATACTACAGCCACTTCTTTTTTAAAACATTTATTAATTTGTTTTTAGTCTTCAGCATTTATTTCCACAAGATTTTGAGTTCCAAATTTTCTCCCCATCTCGCTCCTCTCCCCACCCCAAGATGGCATGCATCCTGAAAACCCCTTCCCTTAATCTTCCCTCCTTTCTATCACCATCGTGATTAGAAAAATGCAAATTAAAACAACCTTGAGATTTCATGTTATACCTATCAGATTGATTAAAATGATAGAAGGGGAAACTGGCAAATGTTGGAGATGTGGGAAAACTGGGACATTAATCCATTGTTGGTGGAATTGTGAACTAATCCAACCACTTTGTAGAGCAATCTGGAATTATGTACAAAGAGTTATTAAACTACCTATACCCTTTGACCCAGGAACACTATGCTTGGTCTATTTCCAAAGATGATTAGGGAAAAAGGAAAAGACTCTACATGTTTTAAAATATTTATGGCAGCTCTCTTTGTGGTGTCAAAGAACTAGAAACTGCAGGGATGCCCATCAATTGAAGAATAGCTGAACAAGTTGTGGTATATGATAGTGATGGAATACTACTGTGTTATAAGAAATGATGAGCTCAATAGTTTTAGGAAAACACAAAAAGTCTTACATGAAATAATGAAGAGCAAAATGAGCAGAACCAAGAGTACAGTGTATGCAGTAAAAGCAATATTGTTTTAAGAATGACTTTGAGCAAATAAATTATTTTGATTATAAATATCCAAATTAATCATAAAGGACATATGAAGACAGATGTTATCTGCATCCAGAGAAAGAACTGATAAATGGAATTATATATATAACAGTTTTACATATATATATAATAATATATATATATATATTATATAATATATATATATATATATATATGTGTGTGTGTGTGTGTGGTGTGTGTGTGTGTGTGTGTATATATATGTAAATATATCAAGGTTGTTTTAATTTAATTTACATATATAATATGCTATACATATATATGTGATTATGTATGTATGTTTCTGTGTGTGTGTGTGTGTGTGTGTGTGTGTGTGTGTGCTGTAGTCATCTCTAGGGCAAAGGGGGATGAGGGAGGGAAGAAAAAAAGAGGGGAAAAAAGAAATTTACATTATAATTTTGTTGTATATTTTAAAGGAATAAAGAGTTGTGCATAGTAGATTTTGCAGTTTCATGTGCAATTATGTTTTTTTATTGTGCTATATTATGGAAGTATTTGTTTTATTCCACAAATTAAAAATGAAATAAAATATTTTTAAATAAAAATTTTAAAAATGATACCAACAGTGGAGTAGCTGAGAATTAGTTAATGACAGAAAATTAAAAGATCCTAGAGTCTCTTACTCTTAGAGTAAGACCTCAGAGGCCATCTCCTTTAACTTGTACTTCAATAGGAATCCCTTCTGTAAGACCCCCAACAAGAAGTCAATCACTCTCCTTCTGCTTGAAGACTTCTATTGAGTAGAAACCCACTTCCTCCTAAATCAATCCATTCCATTTTGGGACAGCATCAATGGTTAACAAGTTTTTCTTCATATAAAACCTAAATCTGACATTCTGCAGTTCGCTCCGTTGTTTCCATGTTTGCCCTCTGGGTTAGGCCAAGCAGAACAAGTCTAATTCTCCTCCAACTTGATATTTCTTCAAATACTTGAGGATAGAGTTCATGTCTTCCTTTAAGTTTTCTCTGGCTAAATAACCCCAGTTTCTTCCATGAATCCTCTCTGGTCCACTCACCATCCTAGTCTCACAACTTAGTTTCACTTCCATAAAATAAAGGTTGATCAATCTCTGCCTTTTGAAAGCAGATACTTTCGATGCAATGTAGGATATGTCACTTGGTATCTTATCTACAGAACAACAAAGGGCAATTTCTACCTATTTTGTTGATGCCTGCCTTTTGTCCCCTGTTTTGTTATTTCATAATGGATTTGGAGGACCTTCTAAATCTCCAGGAGCCATCAAATCTCCACAACTACCTAAATTCGAAGAACTTGAGTTGATTGTTAAATTGAATGTGCTCTTGGTAGAAATTTTCAACACCATGAAAGCTTAGGCACCATCACAATAAATACATGTATGCTTTCAACAAAAATATGTTTTTTCAGATTGATAATGGTCATCAAAGGTTTATCATCTCCTAGTTTTGATATTCAGCCACTCTACTCCTGATACCCTTATCCTCACCTTTCTATCCCTACTCCTAGCCCTCTTTTGCTGCCCTATATAGTTAGTCATGAGGTAAAAGGAGCTGCCACCACCCACTCTTCCTCTACTACATACTAGTTTCAAATTCTATTAGTGCAATAAGATACTTTATGCTGGATCTTCTAAAATAGATACTTCAGTTGATGAGCTGATAGATAAAATAGAGATAGATAAAGTAAATGAATGAACAGACGAATAATATAAAATAGATGTTGAACTAGATTTCCTAAAGTCTCTTCTAGTCATAAATCTTTTGATCTTATGATTTCTAGTTCAGTGCCTTTTCCACCAGGCCGTGAAATGTAGACACTGACAGCTTTAGATGGTCTTGATTGTAAGAAGCAGTATGCTGTGGTAAAATACCATTGATCTGTGAGTGAAGAAAAAAAACCTGAACTTGAATCCCAACTCTAACTGTATGACAAAGGGCAGGTTACTTCATCCTTCTCTGTCTCAGTTTTCAGTTGTGTCATCTGTAAAATGAACATAACAGTGGCACCCACTTCACAAAGCTGTGAGGACCAGATAGGATAATATATTTAAAGTGTCTGTAAACCTTAAAGCACTATATGTATACAACTATTACTATCATCATCATCATCATATAAACATAGAGGTAGCTAGCTGGCTCATAGATAGAGCTTTGGACATAGAGTAAGGAAGTACTGAGTTCAAATTTGACTTCAGACATCAGCTATGTGACTCTGGGCAAGTCACTTCTTCTCTCTGTGACTCAGCTTCCTCATCTGTAAAGTGAGGGTAAAAATGACACCTATCTTCTAGGGTTGTTGTGAGGATAAAATGAGACAATATTTGTAAGACACTTTGCAAATCTTTAAGCATGATGTAAATGCTAAGTATCATCATCATTAACATGTAAAATGGGCATATTAGTAAGTGTAGTACCACTTTCACAGGGCTGGTGCAAGGATAAAATGAGATAATATGTGCAAAGCTCTGTGAAAACCTTAAAATACTACAAAAATATAAGATATTATTATTAGCCAGAGCTAGGAAGAATATATTTTTAAAAGTCTTCAAATCTTTTTTTATTCCATAATTTTAACTTTTTCTCCTACAAAGTTTTTTTTTCCCTCCAAGTTGTTAATAAGAAGTCAAGCTAAATTCTGTTTCCTGTAAATCTTTGCTGAGTTAAATTTACTCTTCATTCCTTGCCCTGGTTAGGGTAGGTGATAAGGAAACATTAACTACTTCTCTGAAATGTCAGGTAGCCAATAGGAGTAGGAGAAATTTGTATCAAGGGCAGTTAGGTGGCAGTTAGGGGATAGTGTGCCAAGCCTGAGTCAAGAAGACTCATCTTCCTGAGTTCAAATCTAGCCTCAGACACTTATTAGCTGTGTGACCCTGGGAAAGTCACTTAACCCTATTTGCCTCAGTCTCTCCATCTGTAAAATGAGCTAGAGAACAAAATGGCAAACCACTCCCAGTATCTTTGCCAAGAAAACCCCAAATGGGGTCATGAAGAGTTGGACATGACTGAAATAACTGAACAACAACAGTTAAGTGTAAGGCTCTCTACTAGGTACTAAGGAACAGATAAAAACAGAAACAGAGAGTGAACAGATTGAAAAATCATCCCTAAAAGGCAACTTTAGACGACTTCTTCAAGAAGAAAATGTTCTTAAGGTCAGATGACTAGGGAGGTAGCATGTTGGACTTTTGACTCAAATTCTGCCTCAGACACTACCATTGTGACCTTGGGCAAGCTACTTAACTTACCTCTGATGTATTTTACTCCTCTACAAAATGAGGAGGATGGGCGTGATGACCCCTAAGGATTCCTTCCTGCTCCAAATGTTTGAGTCTGTGGTCCTAGATTCAGTGCTAATAACCCCTAGTACTTGAAAAGAATCAATAACTTTTCACAGAGTGAGCATGATCTCAACTTCAGGAAGCAGAGAAAGGAAGAGGGAGATTTATCTTCCCTCCCTAACCCCACCAAGCCCAAAGGAGTGAGCAGAATCTCTTAAGTGGTTATATTGGCCGTTTCACGTCTGTCGTCATCACTGGCAAGCAACAAGCTTTATAAAGCTTGCCAGGGTTTGAGAGCAGCTACTTGGAGGATCAAAGTCTCAAAACCATATGGAAAGCGATTCAACTGTGGGGGGTCCCATTTAACTCAGGTTTTATGTCATTTTCCTGCTCGTGTAATTACCTATTTAACCCATTCGACGTTGGGCAAATGAATTTCATTGCCCTGGACTCCTGCACATCAGCAAAGAGCACTTTGGGAATAGAGTTTTGGATTGTTCCTTCATGAAAAATCGAATGAGACATACAGCTTTCCTGAAGCAGAGTGATACAGTTACATCTGTCTTTTCACAGGCCATAATTTGCTACAGCTGGTGCAGAGCAGCCCACCATCACACATTTATGTCTTTTTTGAAATGCTTGGTCGTTTGTTCACAAACTAGTTTGGGAAAGAGGTTTTTAAATGTGAAAACATTATAGTTACTAATGTTAAGGTGGATCTTGAGATAGGAGATGAGGTATAGGAGAGACTGTAGTATCAAATATATGGACAGACATTTTAGTACATGCCTGCTACTGGGGAGGCTGAGGCTGGTGGATCAAATTAATTTAGAAATTCTGACCTATAGTAGGGCTAAAGCTAATAAGATGTCTGCACTAAGTCCAACACCAATATAGTGAGCCCTGAGAGTTGGGGGGGGAGGTGGTAGGGAGCACCAAGCTTCCTAGGAAGTCAAAAACACAAAAATATATGCAAAATAAATGCAAGCAGATTTGGGGCAGGGGAGGGGCAGAGTTCAGGCACTAAGAGCTGGGACATAAGGAAAGATCTCATGTAAAAGAGCCAGACTTTCTACAGATGATTTATAAGCCCACAATTATAGCATTGTATTTATCATTTTTGCCTGTATTCTCACTTTCATTCTGATTCAACCCAACAATGACTGATAGTTTCTCCGTCTCTGTCTCTCCATCTATGTCTCTCTCTGTCTCTCTCTTTCTCACTCTGTCTCTGTCTGTCTCTCCCCTCTAGCCATCCTCAACTCCCTACATATTGAGGAAAACAAATTCCTTTCCATAGTTCTATAATGAATATAATTAATACTTTATCACTTCCTATTATGTGTAAGGCACTCTTCAGTCTCTCCCCTCTCACTAGCTACTTGCCCTCCACCTATAAACATTCTTAAGTCTCTCCATCCTCAGAAATAAGCAAATATAAAAAAAAAACCACTTCCCTCAACCCTGCCCTACTCCTGAGTGTTTATATCATCTCTCTTCATTCTATTATCAAACTTCTCAAAAATGTAATCTACATTTTTGACCACTCACTCACTGGCAGAACTCTTGCAAGTTCTCTTACTTTCTCCACGCTACTGAAACATTTCTCTTGAAGGTCAGCAATGGTCATTCTAGTGGTCAAACCATTATAAAGCTCAAACCCGATGACCTTTTCTTAGCTCTCGTCCCTTTGATCACTCTTTTGTATTTGACACTACTTCTTGTCCCCTCTTTCTTGATAGTTTTCATTTCCTTTGGCTTCTGTGATATCTCTGTCACTCATTGAATCATTCTTCTCTTACTAGATCCCCTTCCTCTTTCTGCCTCCTAAATGTCAGTATTCTCCAAAGCTCTGTCCTCAGGCTTCTTTTCTACATTCATATATTCTTTCCTATACTAATCTCAACCACTCACATGCCTTCAGCTATCTATGTCAATGACTCCCAAGTCAGTCCTGACTTATGTCCTGAAACCCAAACTCACATTTACACATAGACATTACCTGGCCACCAGCACCACAAACTGAATAAGTCTGAAACACAATTTCTCATCCTCCTCCTAAAGTTTATTTATTCTCTCAACTTCTCACAATTCTCCTGAATTCTATTCTGTCATGGTTGAAAATTCAGTGTCATCTTTGTCTCTTCCCATCTCTTATCATTCATATCCAATCAGTACCCAGGTCCTATTGATTTAAAATCTTACATTTGTCCTGTCCTTTCCATTCCTGCTCTCGCCATCTTGGTTCACATTCATATTACTTCTCATCTGAGCTGTTGCAGTATTTTCTATACTGGTCACCTTCCTCTGTCTTAATCCACACTACACACCATCAGCAAATTAATCTTCCTAAGTCATATCTGTGATTGCATTATTTTCCTGCTCAAAATCCTTCAATGGATCCCCTTGTTACCTAATAAAAATCCAAATTTCTGAGGTTAATATTCAAGGTTTTCCATAGTCTGGTTCCACCTTTTCTGTTCCCCTTTGTATACTCTTTTGTAACCAAACCAAACCACTTTCCCTTCCCAGAAAATGTTCCATATTTTCCTGTCTCTGTGTCTTTTCTCATACAAGTCACTGCACTCTAAATATCACTTTTCCCTTTTGGCACCTCAGTTTCCTCATCTGTAAAATAAGGGGATGGGTCTAAGTGATCTCAGGGTCTTTTCCAAAACTCTAAGATTCAGTGATGCTACCTTAATTTAGAATATAAGTCTTTCATTGTTTTTGATAGTTTTTACCCCTTCCAAAGCACCCAGGATAGTGTTGTCCACCCTATCAGCAATTTTTTAGCAAATATAAATTGAGTTTATCTCTCATGTAGCACTAAAAAAAATTCATAAATTGTCCCTATTAATCAGTCTGTTTTCATCTGGCAGTACAGGGAAAAGAGAACTGTCATTGAAGTCAAAGGACTGGAGTTCAAATCCCAGCGCTGATGCTTCCTGCCTGTATGACCTTGGGCAAGTCACTTGACTTCCTTGGTCTTTAGTTTCTTCATCTGTAAAATGAGGACATCAGGCTCAATGCCTCTAGGCTTGTGTGTTTTGTTTTGTTTTGTTTTGATTTGATTTGAGGTTTAGCTCTCTGATCCTAAAATAATTTTCTCTGCAGCATAAAGCTTTGACAGCATATTCACACATTCACTGCCCTCCCAGGTAATAGGAAAACATTTTATTTCTTCCACAAAGCCTCTGAAAGTAGCAGCACCTCAAACTGTCCCTGTGAAAGGCCTACGCTGACACCAATATTTCTATCATTATTTATTTAACTTAAAAACCTGGCATCAAATCTCATCTTAGCAAGAGTCTTTGAGAACATAGTGTCATTCATTAATTTGTTTTTGCTAGAAATGGCTTACAAATGTAAAATACGCCAAAAACTTCAAAAGTAAACAATTATGGACGGTGTCAAACAGGGCTTGAATTGAGGGAGAACTGGTAGGAAGCATAGGCTGGATTGATAAAATAAATTAATTAAAATAATAGCCATGTGGAGATGGCAGCCATAGCAGTGTTTCACCCTAGAAAATGTTTATTGTAGGAGGCCTGATAGCTCTAGTTAATAAGGGAAAGTATTCCATGATGGGAAAGAACATTAAATCTATCTCTTTGTCTCCATATAAAATTTCATTTGACTCACTATCAACTAGAATATTCAAGTAACCAAAACACTCCTTTTCCCTTCCATCTTAAATAAAACATAGATTTTTTTTTAATCTTGTGATGCTTGGCATATTAAGTAACCACACAAAAAAGAATTTTATTACACGCTCCCCATTCCCAAATTTCTCTCTAGTGCTCTTCTCTGCATATATTTATTTCTCCCTGCATATACAATAATTCCTTTCAGGATCTCAAATGGTTTCAGAGGAAAGTATTTAAATTTGACTTGGAGTGATTGCCTTCTACTTTATAGATTTGAGTCAAATACAGCCCTGATTTGAGAGAAAACGGATGAGTAGGGAATTGGAAAGGGCATGGCCATTCCTAGGGAGGTACAGGACCTGAAGGTATAGATCATAGAATCACAGATTTAGAGATGATGGTGACCTTAAGAGATCCTCTAATGGTTAGAGTTGGTTAGATTCTAACCTAACCCTGTCATTTTATGGATAAGGAAGTCTAGAACCACGGAGATTAATTGACTTGCCCAACGTCACACAGATAGTAAAAAGCAGAAGTGAGATTCAAAGTCAGGTCCTCTGATTCCAAATCCAGTATTCTTCCAACTACTCAAAGGTGCCTCCCTCTCCCCAAATTGTGTGACCCTTCCCATCCCAAATTCCAAATTTTTCAAATGTGTAAAAGCAAGCTAAAATTAACATCCAGGGAAGTCCAGAAAGGGAAATTGTCGATTTTCTAAAACAATTCAAATCAACTTGACAAATACTTTTTAAGTATTTGTGCCAAGAATATGCTAGGTCCCAGGAAGACAAAGACAAAAAACAATGCAGACCCTGCCCTCAAGGTGCTTACATTCTGGGGAAATGTACATGATTAAGTAAATACAAAATGATTTCCAGAGGAAGAGAGAGCTGATAAAGGGGAGGAGTGGCATAAAGAAAGGCCTCATGGGGGGCTTCAGGGAAAGTAGAGGTGGCCAAGGTTGGGGAGTATGAGGAAATCATAGCTGGGGAAGACTCTACTGCATAGATCACATTCTTCAGCGTTGTCACAACCTTAAAACTATCTTAAACTAACACTCATTGGGTTGCTGGGAATACTCCTTTGAAGACTGCTGCCTTCAGGTAAGGAGTTCAATGTACTTTAAACTTTTGCATGTCTGATCTACTTTTCTGATAGAACACAGACATGTCTAAGGAGAAATCACAGCTGCATTTTTGGATGCTTTGTCAGCAAACTCACTTTTTTCACGGTGTCTTCAGGGTTTATTCAAACTTGGAAACCACAGTGTATGTGGTTTTTCTTAAAACATCTTGCCAGTTTATGTATTAACCAGAAAACTCTTCATGGCTAAAACATGTAATATAATATAGAGTCTGCTTTGATAACTGATAGAAAAGATCATTCATGAAGGCTCACATCAGTTGTGATGTGTTACTTACTGGTTTTCCTCTCCCTTCCATCCCCCTCCCACCCAATACATGGAGAAGAATGCAATACATTCTTTTCACTTTTATTTCTTTTAACTGAGCTGCCATGCACTGATACAGCCTACTGATTTCTTTGTCATAAAAGGAAAATATTTACCAGCTTTTTCATAAATGCAGACATTGATTTAGTTAATCTCTGGGAATGACATAAGTGGGACAAGATAAGTTGCTTTTACACTGCTTACATAACTCTTCTCCCTGTGTGGTGATGCCAACTTGTTTGAAATATGGGGTTTTAATGTTCAGTGTAAAAATATGTGTACACATAGATACACACACATACCAACATATATATGTGTATATATATATATATGTGTGTGTATATACATATACATATATACATGTATATGTATGTATGCATGCATGCATACATACATACATACATACATACATACATACATACATACATACATACTATGAAACTTTACTATACAAAACAAATCAATGAAAAGTAAAAACACTCCAGGAATGGATAGCCTATGATTCAGCAACTGCTCTCTTTGGAATAAGTTGGTCAACTTTTCCCCCAACAACAAGGGGTTATGAATCAACTTGCACTTAACATTATTGTTATTTAAAAATAAAAACATATAAAGTCTACATACACAAAAACAAACCATATTTGGAGAGCTGTTTTAGAAAAACATAATCAGATACTAAATCTGACTTACGAATAGCATCCTTCACAGTATGGGTGGTGCAACCTAGGGTTCTGTTGACCAGAGCTTCCCTGGAAAAATTACTTCAAAAGTGGATAATAAGGAAGAGATGGTCTCTTAATTTTGCTTTGTCACTTTTGGATTTTTTAACTTCTCAGATTAATCAAAAGTCAAATTAAATACAGCAGTTATAGAACAATGGGTGAAGCAAATCTTAGAAGACATCACCAGAAGTGAGATTGAGTTTTCAAATGTCATAGGTATTTTTAATAGCATAGGCTTTCTCATATTTTTTTTGGTTCAGCAGTTAGTCTTCCCCTTCCCTAGTTTTCACCCCTGTATCAAATGCCTGGATGACATTTTCTAGGTGTTTTCATGTCTTTATGGAGAATAGTTTGTGATTCCAATGCAAGTGTCTTCATTAATGTTCATTGTTGTGCTTTAGCTGTTATCATTGCATTGAGGAAAAAGTAAAACCCCCTTGTTGGTACTACTGCACATTCTCATGGGGGAAAAAATACATATATACATATAGATATATAGATATAGATATAGATATAGAGAGATAGAGATAGAGATAGAGATAGAGATAGAGATAGAGATAGAGATAGAGATAGAGATAGAGATAGAGATAGAGATAGAGATAGAGATAGAGATAGAGATAGAGATAGAGATAGAGATAGAGATATAAAGGCTAGAATAATGATAGCAACCTAGCTGAGGTAATTGATCAGTTTGGAGTGGTGGTAATAATATTCAAACATTCCATAAGCTTCTGAATTGAACCCTAAGCTCATTTGGAATCTGGACAAACATAGGAATAATATGTACCATTGAGAAAGATGTGACCAGCTAGTCTGGCCCTTGGATTTCAGACCAAAAGGTGGCCTAAAGGCCATTTTGAATGTAGAAACTGTATAGGGACTACATCTTTGTAAATTTAGACATTTTTATTCTTGTTTTCCTCTATTAATTTGAAGTACATGTTTAGATCCTTAGAACTGAGCATAAGTGATTTTGCTCACTGAAGTTTGATTTTGGTTTCTCTATTCTCCTACACCACTACTACCCTTTAGTCCTTCCAGAGGCAATAGTGTATGCTATAGGAGGGTTATTTTTGCTCCAAAATTGAGAATGAAAACTTTACATGCATGATTATTTTCCCCTTTTTAAAGACACCTGTTTGTCACCTCGTTCAAATGCAAATGTTCCCCCTATGCTTTTGGAATAAATTCATTTTGTAATTAAAAAGAAGAGAAAAGAAAGGCTTCATGTAGGAGTGCTTTAAAGGAAGCTAGGAACTATTCAAGGCAAAGGAGTGAGGAGAGAATTTCAGGCTTCTGAATTCTGTCTTTTTCAAGCCTCTCACCAGTTCTGAGGACTATGCATTTTTTCCTTAAATAACAAATGTGCTCTGGCTTAAAATCCTACAAGTTACTGTGGAGCTTTGTCAGTATTAACTCTAGGTAAAGTGTATTTTTAGTGAGCTCAGTCTGCCAGTTCTCCAACACTCCTCAATTTGGTATTCCTCTCTCTTTTCCTCCTAGATTCTCCTAATCTGTTCCTTTTAAACATCAGCTTTCAAGAAAGGATCTGAAATACATTTATACATTAGTATACGTTAGTGTAAATGATTGATAACCAATTAAAAGTCTAACTACAGAGGGGTGTGTTTTAACAGGGACTTGATCCGTAAGGTAAGGAAAGAGACTCCTACAAGGTAGAATTTCAGGCTTCAGCAGCAAGTGGGACAGACATTCTAGTGGGCAGGGAAATTCTCCTGAATTTACAACTGCAGAATTACACTGGTAAACCCCTTCGCTTGCTTGTCAGTCTGGACTTAGCAGCTTCAGAAGCCCTTAAGAAAGCAGAGGAAAAGAGATTCAGGCAATGTTTTCTATCCATGTGAAAAAAAAACTGTTACATAACCTAATTGCTTTACAAATAGAACCAGATGTGGATCCACAGAATAGCATGAACATAGAATAACTTGCCCGGGTAGACCAACATGTGAGGTAGGAGGTATCAGCCATGTGCTTCACATATAAAATTCATTATGACTTTATGCCATTCTATGAAGAAATTCCTTGACATTTTGATTAGCATTAAATTAAGTTTGCAAATTAATGTAAAGTATTGCTATTTTTACCACATTAATCTGACCCATCCATATACAATGAATATCCCTCTAAATCCTTAGGTATTCCTTTCCCCTCCAGCTGTTACACTCTTATAGTTGTCCTTATATGTATTGTGTATTTTTCAGTCATTTAATTCCCAAATATTTTATAGATTTTGTTGTTATTGTAAAAGCAGTTTATTTTTTCATGATGTCTTAATCATTAGCGCTTCAAATAAGAATTTAATTAGATTTTGCAGTACAATTTTGCATCCTATAATCTTGCTGAACCTGTTTATAGTTGCCATGATTTTTTTTTATGCAGTTGGGTTTTAAGAGCACCACAAGAAGAAGAAACATTACTTAAGGGGCAGAATTCTATGTGCCAGACACTATGCTTAGATGCAAGGATATAAAGACAAAAAATGACATATGAAGACAAAAATATAAATAGACAAAATAAAATAAAAAGATAATATAAATATGACAATGTTATATAAAATAAAAAGACATTATAAAAGTAAAAAGACAATATAAAGACAAAAATAGTAGCTCTCAGAGAGGCCATCTTTTGCTTCATTTCTTATCCAATCTTAAATCACTGAATGGGGGTTGTCTCAGGCAGACTGAGACCTGGGAAAGACCTTACAAAGAATATAAATTTCTCAAAATTGGGCTCTGGAAACCAGGCATTGATAAAACCATTCAGATTCATATGGAGCTATTTGACTATGACTTAAACTCAAATAGCTCTGGCTGTCTCTGATTGGCCAATAATGGGCCCCAACCCAAGCCTCAGTTGGTCACTGTTTGGGTTTTGTTGGCTCAGAGTGAGTGTAAATAGCAATTGTTTCTATTCAGACTAGAAACTCTGAGGGTTTTCCCCTCTCAGATTGATTTTTTTTTTGAGTAGGTAAAGAGGCCATTTTTTACCTCATTTCTTACCTAGTCTTAATCACTAAATAGGTATTACCTCAGACAAACTGAGATCTGGGAAAGACCTTAGCTTTGAAAAAGCCAAGGTCTCTCACTGCATCCTGGGCCATCTCCAGTTGTCCCAATCTATGTCTTGCCACTGGACCCAGATGGCTCCCGAGAGTGAGGCTGGTGACTTTGCACAGCCCTGCCTCACTTAAATCCAATTCGCTTGCAAGTCAAGACATCACCTTCCTGATGTTACTGGTCCTCTTCAAGAATGAAAGACAAACAATAACTATTCTTTCAGAAGAGCCAGCATGTGTATGAGTCTATATACATATATATGTATGTATGTATGTATATACTGAATCAAGAAAAGATAGTTTGAGGGAGGAAAAATATTAACAACAGATGGGAGGAAGGTGAGAAGAAGTCAGGGAAGTCTTCTTGTGGAGGGTAGTTCTTGAACTAAGTTTTTCGAAAGGGTTTCTACAAAGCAGTTATGAGCAGAGAGTATGTGCATTCATGGGGATCAGCCAACACAAAAGAAAAGAATTGAAAGATGGAGTATGATAACTGAGAAACAGAGGAAGGCCAGTTTGACTCCATGACAGAATTCAGGAGAGGAAGAAATGCATAATGAGGCTGGAAGGGGAGCTTGGGGCTAGGTTACAAGGCCTTAAAAGCTAAACACTAGAGTTAAGAGTTATGCTATCTTGTTATCTGCAAATAATGACCTATTCATTTCCAGTGCTAATCCTTGTGATGCTGTTGTTCCTGTATTTTTTTAATTGATAGGAATTTCCCATAATGCTCTAAACATGGGATAGTGACTAAACCTGTGGTTTCATTAGGGTAGAGAGCTCCCAGAGAGGAACTTCTACCAATTCAGATTGGCACTTTCTTTGTAACTGGTAGTCTAGAGCCCTAGAATCTCAAGAGTGTTGGACATGGAATCAAGAAGACTTGAGTTCAAATCTTGCCTCATATACTGTGTAACCCTGGGCAAGTTACCTAACCTCTCTCATTCTCAGTTTCCTCATCTGTGAAATGGGAATAATAATGGAACCTACCTCGGGATTGTCAGCAGGAATAAATGAGATGATGTATGTTAAGTTCTTCAGAAACCTTAAAGTGTTATATAAATGCTAGCTACTATTAGTCAAACTAGATAAGTCACTGAGCCAGTGAGAAGTCAGTGAGATTGATAAACCCTATATAAACACAACTATAATTTAATATCTTAATTTGACATTCCAATAAAAGGTTAGAGTCACAGAAATAGGGTAGAAAGCTAGCCCTAATGGAATTGGAAGACTAATTCAAGTTTGGCTCTTGATTTTTTTGGGGGTAGGGGCTAGGCAATGGAGTTAAGTGACTTGCCCAGGGTCACACAGCTAGTAAGTGTTATTATGTGTCTGAAGCCAGATTTGAATGGTTCTTGACTTTTTACATACTTACTTCGGCTTTTTGGATCTTGGCCTTCATTCATCATCACAAGGAACAAGGTCCTGTTTGTTGACTAGTAAGGAAAGAAATAAGAGGAGACATAACCAAGACAGAGCATGAAGGAGTAAGAGCCAGGAAGATGTCAGAAGGCCAGAAAATAAAGGAGGTTAAGGCCTATGGAGTATGGGAGACAAGGATCAAAGGTTCAGAGGAACTAAAAAGTTGATTTATAAACCAACACAAAAGATAGAGAACTCCAAGTGGAACAAAAGTTATGGTGAAGTCAAGAGGTTTTAGGTACTGGCCTCAAGTAGGCTGAAATCTTAAGATCTTTTCTTGACACTAGGATCCCCAGTGTTTGGAAAGTCAGTGCCTTCTGTTTGAGGGTAAAACCTCTGGAGGAGTTAAAGTTATGTTACTGGCTTGTTTGGGTTTATTTCCTTAGAATCATACAGGAATTATTTTAAACCTAAGGAACATCCTTGAATTTGCTTGACCTTGTTAGCATGTTAATGGAGCATATGGACTCTGTACTGGTTATCCTTCTGTAACATTCTTCTGGAACATAGTAAGTACTTTCAAAAAGTTGTTTCCTTCCTCCCTTTTCTCATCTTCATTTGCTTTAATGTCCATTTGTGCTTCAAGAAACACTTCTGGGACTGCATTGTCCAAATGAGGTGCTTCCACCATCACAGGATCAAAGATTTAGAGATGGAAGGGACCTTTTGGATTACTCACTGACCTTAGAAGTCTCTCATCTTTTGGACACATTGTTGGTTCAGCGCCTATTCTTCTCCACTCACCTATGTGATAGAAGGTACATGGTAGGGCAGGAAGTTTTTCATCTCATGATACTGCCAGAGAGAAAAAGAATAATACTAATAGTAATAGCTAACATTCACATAGCATTTTAAGGTCTATAAAACAATTTGTGTAGATTACCCCACTTTATCCTCACCACAACCATGGACAGTAGATACTTTTATTAACCCCATTTTACAGATGGCAAATCTAAGGTAACGTGGTTAAGCGACTTGTCCAGATCATGTGGCTATTAAATTTCTGAGATAGGATATGGACTCAGGTCCTCCTGATTCCGTGTTTGTCAGTCTATTCACTCTGCCAAATGAAAGTCAGCTTTTTTACTTGTAGGAAGTTAAGGAAAGTGAAGAAAGTTAAAAGAAATATATGCACAATGGGAACAGCAAGGTAAACAAAAATAATAGGAACAGGTAACAAAACTAGGATCAGACACAACTGGCAAAGTAGGCACCATGCTATCAAAGTTAAAACACACTTTCTTCCCTTTGGTTATCAGTCAATAAGCCATAGAAAAAATAAAATTATTTGTACTCTCCATCACAGCAACACTTTCTCCTTCCCTACAAGCCTTTTCTCTAACTACTTTCTGGGCTAGGGCCATTTGCTGCCCCAGGGAATAAGGCCAAGACTCCAAACCAGGGAAGATGGGTTTAATTACTCACCCTTCCCTCCCTCCGTCTTAGTGTGTTAAGAATTACCCATAACTGCAAAAGAATGCTTTCAGTGACTAATTCCCCCCAAAGTAGCATTTTCCCTTGGGTGTCTCTGAAAGCAGGGCCAAAGAGGAGCTGTAGGAAGAGCAGGCTATCATTAGCTAATGGGATAAAAAAGTAAGAAGGAATGTCTAGATGCCATTTAATACACATAATAAGTTGACCAAACCAGTGAAGTAAGGCTATGGAAATCATGACCTGTGATCATTAAAAACATAACCAAAGTCTCCTCCATCTCCAATAAATCGAAATTTAGGACTGCATGACATATCCAACTTATTCCCAGCCAGATCACACAGGGTTGCTTGAGATGTTTTATTTTTTTTTCTTTAATTCCTCAAGCATGATTTTCCAAGAAAGAACTGAAAACTTTGAGAATGTAATTGACCATTCCACCGCAGGGATTCCAGTTGGGAATATGCCTAAGGTGGCATGTCCATGGAGTTTTGTAACTTTCTGGAAGGGCTAACTACCTAACCATCTATATCTAAAACTTCTTCAATATACTTTGACAGTGTCAAGACAAAGTGAAAATTGTTACTTCAGTTGGACCAACGATGCCATAAATGCTGACACATTTGAACAATGTTGACAGGATTTGAAAAAATTGGACCCATGCTGAGAATTATTCCAGAGGCCAATTAATACTGATCGCTGTTTAACATTTCTTGGGCCTCCTGGTAAAAACGTTATAGATATAGAACAGCTTCCAAAGTACTTTGCCCAATGAGCTAATGGAGAAAAGTTATCAACTATGAAACAGGAAATACAGACTACTGGCTTCTCTATGGTATTCACCTCTGGTTCATTCATTTGGCCACAATTTTCCTGATTAATAAGAAAGGTTAATAACTATTGTTTTCAGATAATCTTTTCAAGATTTTTGAGGCTCTTGGATAGAAATACTATGAGATATACTTTCTCATGGGTGATAGCTCCAAACTAGAATCATAAAATCTCAGAGTAGAAAAGTATCTTAAAGATTATCTAATTCAATTGATGTCTGAAAAGAATATCATCTATATCCCACACAATGATAAATTAGCCTAGGCATGAAGATCTTCAGTAATGGGGAGCTCACCAGCTCTTTTTCCTTTTGGACAATTAGGGCAATTTGGACAATTCCAATCACGAAGAGGTTTTTCCTTAAGTTAGGCCAAAATCTTCCACCCATTGCTTCTAGTGCTGACCACAGGTACTAAACAAAAAAAATCTACTCTTTCTTCCACATGACAGCTCTTCAAAGACTTCAAGTAGGGGAAACGCACTACCTTTAAAAATAACCTTTTTCTGATTTTTAATGGCACTATTGTTTTTATCCTATTAGTATTCATTTATTTTCAAATTTATTATTTATTTATTTTTACTTTTTGGGGAGTTCTGAATTTTTTTCCTTCCCTGTCAACCCTCCCTCATCTATTCTGAAGGCAAGAAATGCAACATTAATTAGACATGTGAAATCATACAAAACTCTTCCATGTCAGCCTTGTTGCAAAAAAAAAGCAAGAAAAATAAAAAAGTTTTTAAAAAAATGCTTCAATCTACATGAAGACTTCGCCAATTCTTTTTCTGGGGAGGATAGTATTTTTTTTTTATCATAAATCCTTCAGAAATGTCTTAGATCATTGCACTGATCAGAAAAGCTAAGGCATTTACAGTTGATTATCATACAATATTGCTGTTACTGAGTACAATGCTCTTCTATTCTGTTCATTTCACTTTACATGAGTTCATATAAGTCTTTCCAGGTTTTTCTGAAACCATTCTGTTCATCATTACTCATAAGCACAATAGTCTTCCATCATAATCATATGCCACAACTTGTTCAGTTTTCCCAAACTGATGGACATCACCCTCTATTTCCAATTCTTTGCCATCACGAAAAAAAGCTGTTATAAATATTTTGGCACATAGAGGTCCTTTTTTTTTTCAAAAAAATCTCTTTGGTATTGCTGGATCAAAGGGAATGTGTGCACAGTTTTATAACCCTTTGGGCATAGTTCCAAATTGCTTTGCAAAATGGTTGGACCAGTTCACAATTCCACCAACAATGCATCAGTGTCGCAATTTTTCCGCATCCCCTCCAACACTTGTCTTTTTCTTTTTTTGTCATATTAGCCAATCTGACAGGTTGAGATGGTACTTCAGAATTGTTTTAATTTGCATTTATCGAATCAATAGTGGTTTAGAGCATTTTTATATGACTATAGATAGCTTTGAGTTCTTCATCTGAAAAATGCCCATTCATATCCTTTGCCTTCATATCAATTGGGGAACATCTCTTATTTTTATAAATTTGACTCTGTTCTCTATGTATTTGAGAAATGAGGCCTTTATCAGAGAAACTTTCCATAAAAAAAATTTTTTTCCCATTTTCCTGATTTCCTTCTAGTCTTGGCTGCATTGGTTTTGTTTGTGCAAAATCTTTTTCAATTTAATGTAATCAAAATTATCCATTTTACATCCCCTGATCCACTCTGTCCCTTGTTTGGTCATAAATTCTTCTCTAATCCATAGATATGACAGGTAAAATTTTCCATGACTCCCTAATTTAGTTATGATACCACCCTTTGTGTCTAAATTATGTGTGCATTTGTACCTTATTTTGGTTTATGGTGTGAGATGTTGGTCTATCCCTAATTTCTGACAAAATGCTTTCCAGTTTTCCCAACAATTTTTGCCAAATAGTGAGTTCTTGTCTTGAAAGCTAGGATCTTTGAGTTTATCAAACAGTAGATTGCTATGACCATTTACCATTGTGTGTTGTGTACCCAATCTATTCCACTGATCCACTACTGATCTACTTTTTTTCCTAGTCAGTATCACATTGTTTTGATGATTACTGCTTTGTAATCAGGTTTGAGATTTAGTACAGCTAGCCACCTTACTTCACATTTTTTTTCATTAATTCTCTTGATATTCTTGACCTTTCATTCTTCCAGATAATTGTATTATTTTTTCCTTTTTTTTTTTTTGGCTAGGCAATGGGGTTAAGTGACTTGCCCAGTGTCACACAGCTAGTAAGTGTTACGTGTCTGAGGCCGGATTTGAACTCAGGTCCTCCTGAATCCAGAGCCAGTACTCTATACACTGCGCCACCTAGCTGCCCCCAGATAATTTATTATTCTTTCAAGCTCTATAAAATAATTTTTCATAGTTTGATTGATATGGCACTGAATAAGTAAATTAATTTATGTAGAATTATCATTTTCATTACATTGGCTTAGCCCACGCACGAGCAATTAAATTTTTCCAATTGTTTAGATCTGTTTTTATTTTTATGAAAAGTATTTTGTAATTGTGTTCCTGGGTTTGTCTTGGCAGGTAGACTCCCAAGTATTTTTTATTGTCTGGAATTATGTTAAATAGAATTTCTCTTTCTATCTCTTCTTGCTAGACTTTGTTGGTAACATATAGAAATGTTGATGATTTATGTGGGTTTATTTTATACCCTTCAATTTTGCTGAAGTTCATTGTTTCAACTAGATTTTTTAGTTGATTCTCTAAGTATACCAACATATTGCCTGCAAAGAGTGATAGTTTTGTTTCTTCATTGGCTATTCTAATTCTTTTGATTTATTTTTCTTATCTCATTATTGTAGCTAGTATTTCTCGTATAATATTGAATAATACTAACGATAATGGGAAACCTTATTTCATTGCTGATCTTAGTGGCAATGTTCTAGCTTATATCCCACTACATATGATGCTTGCTGGTAGTTTTAAATAGATACTACTTATCATTTTAAAGAAAGCTCCATTTATTCCAATGCTTACTAGTGTCTTTAATCAGAATGAGTGCTGTATTTTGTCAAAAGTTTTCATTCTACATCTACTGAGACAATCATATGGTTTTTGTTGTTTTTGTTATGGATATGGTCAGTTATGCTGATAGTTTTCCTAACATTGAACCAGCCCTGCATTTCTGATACGAATCCCACCCGGACATTATATGTGATCTTCATGTTATATTGCTGTAATCTCCTTGCTAATATTTTATTTAATATTTTTACATCAATATTCTTTAGGGGAATTGATCTATAGTTTTCTTTCTATGTTTTCACTCTTCCTGGTTTAGGTATCAGCACAATATTTGGTATGTAAAATTGATTTGGTAGGACTCCTTTGCCTATTTTTTCTGCAAAAACTATACAATATTAGAATTAATTGTTCTTTAAATGTTTGGTAGAGTTCACGTGGGAATCAATCTGGTCCTGGGGATTTTTTGTTAGGGAGTTAATTTATGGTTTGTTTCATTTCTTTTCTAAGATAGAGTTATTTAAGTAATCTATTTCCTCTCCTATTAACCTGGGTAATTTATATCTTTGTAAATATTCATCCATTTTACTTAGATTGTCATTTTTACTGCAATGTAGGGCAAAATAGCTCCTAATAACTGTTTTAAATACATCTTCATTGGTGGTACATTCACTCCTTTAATTTTTGATACTAATATTTTGGTTTTCTTCTTTCTTTTTAATAATAAAATTAACCAATGGTTTATCTATCTTATTGGGTGTTTTTTCCCATAAAATCAACTTTTATTTTTATTTGTTAGTTCAATAGTTTTCTTATTTTCAAGTTTATTAATATCTTTTTTTAATTTTCAAGATTTACAATTTGGCATTTAATTTGGGATTTTAATTTGTTCTTTTCCTAGTTTTTCTAAAATTGCATGACTATTTCATTGATTTTTTTTCTTTCTTCATTTGTTGATGTGCGTCTAAAGATATAAAATTTCCTCTAAGTACTTCTTTTGCTGCAGCTTATAAATGTTGGCATGTTGTCTCATTGTTGTCATTCTCTTTAATGAAATTATTTATTGTTTCTAAGATTTATTCTTTGACCCACTCACTCTTTAGGATTATTTCATTTCCAATTGCTTTTTAATCTATGTTTCTATAGTCCTTTGTTAAATATAACTTTCTTGCATTGTGGTCTGAAAAGTATGCATTTAATATTTCTGCTTTTCTGCATTTGGTTGTGAGATTTTTATGTTCTAATACATGATAAATGTTGGAGAAGATGTGGAAAATTGGGACGCTAATGTATTGCCGATGGTGTTGTGAACTGATCCAACCATTCTGGAGAGTAGTTTCGAACTATTCCCAAAGGGCTATAAAACTGCGCTTACTTTTGATCCACCAATACCACTACTAGGTCTGTATCCCAAAGAGAGCATTAAAAAGGGAAAAAGACCTCACATGCATGAAAATATTTGTAGTAGCTCTTTCCATGGTGGCAAAATTTTGGAAATTCAGGGAATACCCATCAACTGAGAAATGGCTGAGCTAGTTCTGGTGTATGAATATGATGGAATACTATTGTTCCATAAGAAATGATGATCACGCAGACTTCAGAAAAACCCGGACTTACACGAACTGATGCTGAGTCACATGAGCAGAACCAGGACAACATTGTACACAGTAATAGCAACTCCGTGTGATGACCAACTATGAATGGCTTAACTCTTCTCAAAAAAAACAATGGTCCAAGATAATTGCAAAAGACTCATGATGGAAAATGCTATCCACATCCAGATAAAGAGGGGAGGGCAGAGAAGGAGGGAGAAAAACTTGGAATTCAAAATTTTGTAAAAATGAATGCTAAAAATTGTCTTTACATGTAACTGAAAAAAAATAAAATACCATTTTTTAAAAAAAAAATTGTTCGGAGGGGAATGTTGGGAGAGTTCAGCTAAGTTGCTGCCTCTTCTCCTTCATTGTGTCTCCAATCCTTCCCCATTCATGGCACTAATTTTTATAGTTTACTGACATTAAGCCTAAGTTTGCTTTGTTGCAACTGCTATGCATTGCTCTTAGCTTTGTCCTCTGCAGAGGAAAAGAATAAATCTAAACTCTTCAGTCCTTCAGATACTTGAAGGATAGGTATCATGTCCCTCCATGATTTTTCTTCTCCAGAGTAAACAACCTTAGATCCTTACTCAGATTCTTATATGGTATAATTTTAAAGGTCCTTCACCAGCCTGGTTTGTTCCCGTGGACGCTCTTTAGTTTTTGTAGGCTGCTCAAAATTGAACCCAATACTGCAGACACCATCTGTCAAAGGCAGAGGACAATGAGACTGTCACCTTATTCTGAAAGTTATGCCACCCAGTGAAGCCCCAAAACACTTTAGCTTTTTTGGTGGCTGTAACACTTTGGTTGGTTTTTTGTTTTTTTGTTTGTTTTTTGGTGGCTTGTATTGGGCTTGGAGTCCATTAAAACCTCCAGATCTTTTTCCTTAAAAAAGCAAACAAACAAAAAAACCTGTGTAACCATTCCTCCATCTTGTACTTATGAACTTGATTGTTTTGTATGCAAGTGTAAAAACGTACATTCTTCCTGAATTTCTTCTTATTAGACCTAAAGCTCTAGCCTGTCATTACCTTTTTGCATGTGAACTCTAGTCATCCCTAACAACTTCGTAAATTTTGAAAATCTATGCATGCTTTGATTTTATTCAAGTTATTCATTTTTTTAAAATCTTAAACAGCACAGGGTCAGTACAAATGCTTGATACATACTACTAGAACCTCCTACCAAATTGTCATTTAACCATTAATGAACCCCTTTCAGTCCAGCTGAGGGCAGCCAGTTGGCTCAGTAGACACAGTGCCCAGGCTGGAGTCAGGAAGATGTAAGTTCAATTTGTCCTCAGACACTCACTAGCTGCGTGATCCTGAGAAAGTCACTTAACACTGTTTGCCTCAGTTTCCTCACCTGTAATGTGAGCTGGAGAAGGAAATGACAAATCAACCATTCCATTTTCTTTGCCAAAACAAACAAACAAACAAACCAAATGGGGTCACAAAGGATCAGACATGACTAAACAACAATAAAATAATTGAGTCCAGCTACTTGTTCAGTTGTGAATCCAGCCAGCTGTACTAGGTATGTAAGCAACATTTTTCAATCTTTTTTCAAAAGAGTATGAAGTATTTTATCAAACGCTTTGCTAAAAATCCAAGTAAATTTTTCCTATAGTACATCCCTGATCTGTCAGCTTAGTGACACTATCAGAAAAACAAACACAGTTATTCTATCTAGTTCTCGATGAAGCTGTACTCTTTGTAAGCATTCCTTACTGTTTCTTCTTTTTTCTTTTGTACCGTCTTTCTTGCTCCTAACATCACTGTGTCACACCTCTATAGGAGCCAGATTGTGGGGGAGGGTTTTAAACACCAAGCAAAGTAGTTTTTATGTTATGATAGAGGCAATTATGGAGCCGCAACTAGCTTTTGAGCAGGTTAGGGAAGAAGTCAGACATGGGCCTGAAGGTTATTTTTTAGCCATATAGAGGTTAGATTGGAGTGGAGAGACATTGAAAGCAAAAAAACTAATTAATAGCCTGTTATAGTGGTATGGGCAATAAAGTCTTGAACTGGAACGGTATTTATAAATAAAGAAGGAGCAAGAGACCTTTTGTTGTCCAGTCATTTCTGTCATGTTCAGTTCTTCATGACCCCATTTGGGGTTTTCCTTGGCAAAGATACTAGAGGGGTTCACCATTTCCTTCTCCAGCTCATTTTACACATGAAGAAACTGAGGCAAACAGGGTGAAGTGACTTGCCTAGGGTCACACAGCTAGTAAATGTCTGAGGCCAGATTAGAACTCAGGAACGTGAGTATTCCTGACTTCATATGGGGCACTCTATTCACTGTATCACCTAGCCAGGCTACATTATAAGTTCCTTGAGACAGGGGATGTTTCTTTTTTTTTTTTTCATTCTCAGCACCTAGTGCCCAGCTTACAATAGGTGATTAAAATAATAGCTAATAATGACTAATATTTATATAATACATATTATATGAAAACACTATGCTAAGCATTTTGCAATCGTTATCTACTTGATTTTCACAATAACCCTGAAAGGTGGGTGCTATTATTATTATTCCCATTTTGCAGATGAGGAAACTGAGGCATACAGAGGGTTAAGTGACTTGCCCAGGGTCATACATCTAGCAAATGACTGAGGCCAGATTTGAATTCAGGTCTTCCCGACTCCATGTCCAGACCTCTATTCGCTGTGCCACCTAGCCGTCCCAGATTAATAAATGTTTGTTGACTGATTGAGTAGTAGAGTCAGAAAGGGGCTAAAGCATGAATCATTCATTTTGACATGCATTATAATAATTTAAAAGCATGAGTTTGCTTTATGTACTGTGTTATATCAATATCAGAATGCATTTGTTTTTCCTGTGTACCCATCAGTTGGCCTTGAGGGAAACAGTTCAACCATCAATAATAATCACAATAATAATTTATGTTAAAACATATTTTGTCTTATATTAAGTAATTTATATAATTAAAATATTAAATTTTTTAATTTAATTTTTTTTTAATTAAATTTTATATTTAACAGATTGATGCTGTACTTACTATGTTCCAGGAGCTGTGCTAAGCACTCTCATTTGATCCTCACAACAACCAAGGAAGGTAAGTGTTCTTATCATACTCATTTTGCAGATGAGAAAACTGAGGTAAACAGAGCTTAAGTGCTTGCCCTGGGTCACCCAGCTTTTAAATGCCTAAAGCTGTATTTGAACTCAAGTCTTCCTCCCTCTAGGCCTGGCGTTGTCTCCACTGTGCTGCCTATCATCAAATATTTATTTTGCCCAGCGAGGCCCAGACCTATGTTTGTCACTGCAGGGAATGTGAGAATTATAAAACATAATTCTGAGAAACCTTACAGTCCAGGTGGGAAAACAGGACTAAAATTACATGAAGCAATTAGAGACAAAGTATAAAGCTAAGGAGTACAGAATCTAAGATAGAAAGGGACTAAAGTGGGTTCCATGAAGCTAGGCCTTAAAAGATGAGCAGGGTTTGAATATATGGAAGGGAAAAGGGGAGGATGGAGAGGATGTCATGAGCAAAGGCATACAGGTGGGAATTAATGTCCTAAGTGCCAAAGTTTCATTCAAGCTATCTATATTAAGGATAGCTAAATATAAAAGAGGGCTCAGGCCAACAGCCCATTTCGGCTGCCTTGATTAGACGAGTCATCATCAAGCATTTAATAAATGCTTACTCTGTGCCAGATGCTTTACTAGAGACTCAGGAGACAAAGGCAAAAACGAAACCGCCAACAGTTAACACATTCATCTGATATCCCACCTATGGAAGATGGGTGGTTCTAAAACAAATATTTGATGGAAAGTTTTGTCAGGTATATCCATGGTTAAATGTTAAGAAAATAATCCATGCTTGTATCCTTCCATTAATTCCTACCTCCAAAGGCCATTTGTTGTCTTGGAAAGACAGGTTCATTAATATTCAGGTGTGTACTTCACAACTCTTAATTTTAAAACTTCCTTTTGTCCAGAGAACATTATTTGGAGGGTTGCCTAAGTCCTAGAAAGACAGGAATAGTAAATTGGCAAAATGGTAAAAATCTAACCAAATGGTTTGTAGAGGACAGAGATGGCCCTAGAAGGAGATGGAGAAGGCAGCCCACCCACTGCTGCCTGCATGCAGCCCACGACAACACACTGCTGACTACAAGTGTGGCCCACACCAGACAAAATATAAATGGGAAATATTCAATAAAACAAATAAAAATACAACAAGACATAGATAATATTATGATATTAAATTAAGACACTGAACAGATTAGTGGCCCCTTTTCTATTACAGTTTGACATCACTAGTCTAGACTTAGGAAAGGGATAGAGCAGATGTTAACAGTGAAGATTAAATTTTCAGGTGTGTTATATGTACACTTTTTTCCTGTAGAGCCTCTTGTTAAACATTTAATAGCACACCTCTGGTTAAGATATTTCTTATTTGAAAGTGGAAATATGTCACCAATTTACCTATTTGTAGAGTTAAGTTTATCTAAGGTGACAATTATATACTATAAATAGACATATATATATATATATATATATATATATATATATATATGTCTATATATTTATATGTAGTGTGTGTATATACCTGTGTGTGTATGTGTATGCATATATTTATGTACTGTGCTTAGGGGACAGGTAGGTGGCACAGTGGATAGACAACCAGGCTTGCAGTCAAGAAGACTCCTCTTCCTGAGTTCAAACCCAGCCTCAGACATTTACTAGTTTGAAGCTAGTAAGCTACTTAACCCTGTTCACCTCAGTTTCCTCATCTGGGAAATGAGCTGAAGAAGAAAATAGCAAGCCACTCCAGTATCTCTGCCAAGAAAACTCCAGATGGGGTCACAAAGAGTTGGGCATGACTGAAAAACAACTGAACAACAACAATGTAGTATACCTATATATGTATATCTATATTTGGATTACCAATTTTCAAAGAATTAGCATGTAGTAAAATATATTTAACACTAAAATTAAATTGAACTTTAGCTATTTTTAGTGATTCGAAAGGTACTTCAGGATGTTACAGGGCTTCAGAGTTGTCACTAAATGCATTACTAGGAAATTCCCAGAGATAGGATGTCCATTAGTTAGCTGGAGTAGGCATTTAGCCAACACCAAATTAGAAAGTCTAATTTACTTGGGAATGGAAACTTAGGAGTGTACCACAGTTAAAAGAGCTTTGAATTGACAGTGCAAAGCACTAAATTTCAGTCCTGGCTCTACCATTTACTATCTTGACACAGAGTAGAGTGCTGGGGCTGTAGATAAAAAAGATTTGAGTTCAAATCCAGCCTCAGACACTTACAAGCTGCATGACCCTGGACAAGTCACTTAACCTCTGTCTTGCCTCAGTTTATTCATCTGTAAAATAGAGATAACAGCACTTACTTCACAGGTAGCTGTGAGTATCAAATTAGATAATAAGGTAAAGCAACTTGCAAACTTGCTATATAAATGCTATCTATATTATTGTTATTTTATTATTATTAATCTGTATGACCTTTGGCAAGTTACTTAGCGTCTCTGAGTTTCAATTTCCTCATTTGTAAAATCAAAGTATTGAACTTAGATGATTTTTAAGATCTCTCCCAGCTTTAATTCTTTATGTGTGAGTTTTTCAATTTTATATGAACCTTTAACACATAAGGAAATGGAGCCAAACTCTGGTTCTGAGCTAACAAGATAATTTTTGCAAACACAGCCATCCAACTCTTTTCATAAGTCTCTGCTGTGAACAGAAGGAGGCCTTTCTAATTCACTTATATTTTAAAACGAAACAACTTTCTCATATAGAGTTCCTTTATGGCAGAAGATGCTCTTTCTAATTTAAAAAAATACAATATGCTTCAGTACTAGTAAAATCCTGCACTCTGCCCCCTGAAATTTATATACAATAGGTAGGCACTGTTTCCAAACTCTGCAGTTGAATTTTCTCCTTCCTCTAGTCACTACTAATTGGAAAGTTCACTCTTTCTCTTTCTCTCTCTCTCTCTCTCTCTCTCTCTCTCTCTCTCTCTCTCTCTCTCTCTCTCTCTCTCTCTCTCTCTTTCCAAAAGAAAGAGATTAGATAAAATTGATGGTGGAATAGCACTCTGTTACAAAGATAATCTTAATTCTAGTGAAAATATCCTCAGACCAGAGTAAGGAAGCATGACAGAACATTTGGGTATCAATTGAGGGAGAAACAAAAGAGATACCATGATGGAAGGTACTAAAGGCCACTCACCAGAAAGGGGAAATGGATTAAATTCTAGCAAAAGAAAACAAAACTGGCATAAAGGAATGATACACTAATGGGAGGACTTGAAGGACCCAGGCACCTGCTGGTGTTCTCCCTCTACCAAAAAGCCAAGAAACTAATAAATTTTGGCTTCACCATAATGAGAATTCATTCTTTTAAAATGATATGTCACTGTTGGCAATTATGAACCTGATTGTGATCAATAAGGAAAAACTGAACTGAAGTAATGAATGATTTCTTGAATGAATTTTACTGTCCTTTCTTTGAAAGGTTGCATTTTTTACATTTTAAATTGATATTCATTAATGATAGTGATCTATAGTTTTATTAGGACTATGTCTCATAAATGGAGGCAGGTAATGTGCTTCCTTTCTGAATTTTTGGAAATAATTGTGTGGTATTGGTATTAAATGTTCTTTAAAAGTTTGATGGAATTCCCTTGTGATTCTATCAGAAACAGAAAGGTTCCCCCACACATATACCTCTGATAGTTTTTTTTTACAAGTAGTTCTATTTCCTTTCAGAAATTGGATTATTTAAGATCTCTACTTGACCTTCTGCTAATTTGGGTATTTATGTTTTTAAGACATTCCTTTTCATGTTCTCAATTTTTTTTTAGCATGTGATGGATAATGCGTAATACGTTCTGGATATTCTTTTAATTTTATTTAACTGTGAGGCAGTTAGGTGGTACAGTGCCTCAAGAACTGGACTTTGAGTCAGGAAAACCTAAGCTCAAGTCTAACCTCAGAAACTAGGTGTGTAAATCTAGGGAAATCACTTAACCTCTGCCTGCCTCAGTTTTCTCATCGTAAAATGGAAGTCATAATAACACCAACCTCCTAGAGTTATTGCAAGGATCAAATGAGATAATATTTGTAAAGCACTTAGCACAGTGCCTGGTATATAGTAGGCACTAAATAAATGCTTGTTTCTTTTTATCCCATCTGATTTCATTGCAATTTCCCCTTGTTTGTTTGCTATTTTGTTAATTTTATCTTCTGCTATCTTTTTATTTGGGTTGACTAGAAGTTTATCAATTTCATTAGTCTTTTCAAAGAACCAGCTTTTAGTTTTGTTTATCATTTCTAAAGTATTTTTGGTTTCCAATTTATCTACTTCTCGAATTTTCAGTATGTATTTATTTTGAGTTTGTTTATTCGTTAGCATTTAAATGCATATTTAGGAACAGGTTAATGAAATAGAAACGATGGAAGCCTTGGGAGAATGTGAGCGTAGACAAAACTTTATTTTTCATGACTTCTTCCTGATAGGTACCCAATCTCTGGGAAGTATCTACTGCCGATAGACTTTTCAGTCTATAGACTAGCAAACCTTTTCCATGAGAAAGCCTGGATCTATAGTTTGAATTTAATTGTGTTTTATGGCTAGCAAAGAGTATAATAAAAAAAAAAGTATAATACTATAATACTATTTGAAACATGTAAAGGTCATGGTGGCAAAGAAGAAAGAGGCCCAGAAATCTGTTGAGAAAATGGTAACTTTTTCAGAGATGATAAAAAAAAAACCATACATAGAGAAAATGCATTCAAGGCAGATTAGATAGTTTTATTATGACTGGATCATCATAAATGCACTAATATATTACTGCAAGGGAAAACCAGAATCTCAGAATACAGGAACCAGAAAGAATAAGAGAGCTCCCCTATTTGGTCCAAGCCCCAATCTCCCTTTTTACAGATGAGAAAACTGAGGCCCCAGGAGACTGTTTCCTAAAGTCCCACAACTAGTAACTGGCAGAGTGGGATTTAAAACCAGGTCTTCTGACTTGAAGTTCTGGGTTCTTTGCATTATTCCAAACTACCTCTGAGATAATAAAGGCAGTGCAGAGGGAGGCAGCAGACAAGAAGCAGTTACCTAACTATTGACTCCCTCCTTGCTGTGAAGGTGGTATTAAAGCACCCAGGATCTGTAGGCTGATCTGAGAGAAATGGTGCTCCTTGTAGACACAATACTGCACAATGGTGAGTAACACTTGAGAAAGAAGAGGAAGAAGTATAATAAGGAGTTTCAACCAGGGCTTCCGCCCCCATAGCCAATTTTACTGAGGCAGTCATGCTTCATGACTGAAAGAATAGGCTGAGCATCCTACCAGGCAGGAGTCGAGATGACTAGGCCCAGATGAAATGATCTGAAACCTGTCTCTGGAGTGAGCAGCTAGTTAAAACTGAAGGATATTGCGAAAGGTTTCCCTTTGTCCCGAGCGCCCATATGTCAGCGTCCTGAAAATAAGCCATCTGCAAATGTGGACACGGTTATTTAAGTGGAGTGGACATATCTGAAGAGAGGTTTCCTTTGAAAATAACAGAGGCTGGCTGATGGAGTGCCTGCTGGGAGAATAATTTCAAAGTTTTTCTTTGCTGCAGTCTTCAGATCTCACTGGATTCACCAAGCAGTCTTTCCTAGGATTTCTTAAAGACCTCAGTCCTAAGAATTTGGGATATAATATAACTTTTTTCAGTGGCAGGTTAGGTCATTCTGATGAGCTGGACACCAAGAGGCAAGGTGACAGTGCAGAAAAAATACCCACAGAAACTGAAGCACAAAGAACCGAATTCAAATTCACATCTAATGCACATGTCCTCAAGCCTTTTCCCTCCCTAGATTTCAGTTTCCTTCTCTATACAATGAGGTGGTTGGGGTAGATGCCCTCTGATATTTCTTCCTACTTTATACTATGATCTTATGATCACATATTCCATTAATATCACCAGCAGGGTGCTCTTATAGTACATGGCCCATAGCACTCACCTTTGGGGACCAGGAGGGGGAGTTGTATTGCTATACTCAATCAATTCTGTTGTTGCAACCAAAGTCAGGTGACTGCTAAGGTGGTCAGTGCAGCCAAGGGAACAGGTCAAAGAAACAGACCCCGGCTCACCACAAGAGCTAGACACATTTAGTTGAAGAAGGGAGTTTCAAAAGAAGAGAGAAAAGAAAAGCAGAAATAGCAGAGTAATTCAGAGGTGTCTTGGGCCACACTCAAGAAGGCTATCAATTACTAGCAGAAGTATTTTAAAGGATTTTTTTCAGGAGAAAGAGAGAACCAAATTAGTGCATTAGTTCCATCAGGAAGAGAAGACATGGGCAACTGGGAAGTACCCTCATCATCCTTTTGTTCTCATAGACCATGGGATTGACTGAAATATCTAGGATTAATGACTGTTGGTGTGGTAAGGTCAGTCTTCTTGATCATTAGTCACCAACATTATCTTGGTGATGATGAGAAGGTCAAAAGGGCTAATGCTCCATGCTGCCTATTCCCCAGCTTTTCTGCATAGTCAGACTCTAACCACACTTTTCTTGGCTGCCACCTAATAACTTTGGCTATATAAGCCAATAATAGGTAAAAAAAAAAAACCACAGCAAGTTGTGGTATATGATTGTGTTGGAATACTATTGTGCTTTAAAAAAAAATGATGAGTTCAATGATTTTAGAAAAACATGGGCATTTCGCTTCTGGGAGCCAAGATGGTGGCGTAAGAAGTAAGTCACTCTCACCCTCCCTTATTGACCTCTAAAAGCCCAGAAAATATTGCCCCAGGAAAAACCCTGGAGCAGCTGAACCAGCAGAAAGACAGAGTATAGCAGTCTTATAGCCCAGGAAGCTTGGGGGATTAATGGGAAAGGCCCTCTCACTCTGGGGGAGGAGAAGCAGTACAAAATGGGAGGCATTCCAGCAAGCTAGTGGAAAGCCCCACCTCAGCATACCAGGGGGAGATCCTGAACCCCAAGGTGGTGGAGCAGGCAAGCACCAACACAAGGACCCCTGAGTGCCTCAGTAAGGGCAGGGGAATGAGTGGAAACTGGCTCAGAAAACCTGTTCTCTAGCAGCCAAGCCTCCCCGTACCTCAGCAAAACTCTGGGAAGCACAACTCCAAAAGGTAAAGCTCCAGGCTGAAAAACATCCTGTGGCAGTGAAACATACCCATGCAAGGCCCAGGTGAGCAGGAGCCAAAGAAAGGAGCACAAGGCCTGGGTGAGCAGGCATCCTCAAGGGGCCAAACTTTCCATCCCTAACCCTAGGGTTCCAGTATTGCTGATTCCAGCCCAACACCAGTCAAGCTGCCAGAACCCTACAGCCTTCAACTGCCAGGACCTGAGGCCCCAGCACACAAAGTCAGTGACCAGGCCCAGGCTCCCAGCACAAAAAGTTTGGGTCAGTGCCCCCTGCTCCCCAGCAGGAGAGCTCTTTTATTTTTTAAGGTCAGGAAATAAGCAAACATCATGAGCAAAAAGAAACATACAATGACCACAGATTCTTATTATGGAGACAGGGAAGATCAAGGCAGAAATTCAGAAGAGGACAACATTGTCAACATACCCACATCTGAAACCTCAAAAGGGAATATGAACTGGTCTGAAGTGCAAAAAGCTTTCTTGGAAGAGCTCAAGAAGGATTTCAAAAGTCAAATAAGAGAGACAGAAGAAAAATTGGGAAAGGAAATCAGAGGAATGCAAGACAGACTCAATAGCTTGGAAAAGGAAGGACACAAATTAACTGTAGAAAACAAGTCCTTGAAAAATAGAATTGGCCAAATGGGAGAAAAAAGTACACTGAAGAAAACAACTCCTTAAAAAGCAGAATTGGCCAAATGGAAAAAGAGGCACAGAAACTCACTGAGGAGAAGAATTCCTTACAAAGTAAAATGGGCCAATTGGAAAAGGAGGTACAAAACCTAATAGAAGAAAACAATTCATTAAAAATTAAAATTGGGCAAGTGGAAGCTAATGACTCTATGAGAGAGTAAGGATCTGTCAAACAGAAACAAAAGAATGAAAAAATAGATAAAAACAAAATACTTCATTGGTAAACAACTGACCTGGAAAATAGATCCTGGAGAGACAATTTAAAAACTATTGGTCTATCTAAAAACCATGATGAAAGAAAGAGCCTGGACAGCATCTTTCAGGAAATTATCAAGGAAAACTGCCTTGGCATCCTAGAACCAGAGGGTAAAATAGCCATATAAAGAATCCACCTATGACCTCCTGAAAGAGATCCCGAATTGAAAATGCCAAGGAATATAGTAGCCAAATTCCAAAATTACCAGATCAAAGAGGAAATACTGCAAGCAGCCAGAAAGAAACAATTTAAATATCATGGAACCACAATCAGGATTACACAGATCCTTGCAACTTCTACATTAAAAGATCATAGGGCATGGAAGATGATATTCCATAAGGCAAAGGAGCTTGGATTGCAACCAAGAATCAACCACCCAGAAAAAAATGAGCATAATCTTTCAGGGGAAGAGATGGATATTCGACAAAATAGGGGACTTCCAAACCTTCCTCATAAAAAGACCAGAGCTCAACAGAAAATTTGATCTTCAAATACAAGACTCAAGAGAGACAGAAAAAGGTAAACAGGACAGAAAAAACAATAGCATGTTATTAATAAGGGCAAACTGTTTACAAGGGAAGATGACACTTATAACTCTTGAGAACTGTATTATTACACCCTTTAAAAGGGGTATACATAAACAGAGGGGGTGGGTAGAAGTTGACTTTGAGGTGATGATAAAAAAAATCTAATTAAGTGGGTTAAATGGATCTAAGTAAGTGGATTAAGTGGGTCTGATTAAGGGATTGTACTGGGAGAAAAGGAAAGGAGGAGGCAGACAAGGGTAAATTACATTATAGGAAAAGACACAAAAAAACTATGACAGTAGAGGGAAAGAAGGGAGGCAGATGAGCATTGTTTGAACTTTACTCTCATCAGATTTGGCTCTAGGAGAGAATAACATAATCAGTTAGATATAGAAATCTAACTTGCCCTATAGGCAGAAGGACGGAAAAGGGGAAAGAAAAAGGAAGGGAGATGGAATGGAGGGAAGAAGTAATAAGGGTAAAGGGGAAGAAAAGGGAGGCAGCTAATAGAAGGGAGGTGGTACTGAAGGAGACAGTGGTCAAAAGCAGAATCCTAGTGAGGAGGGAAAGGGAGAAAGGAGAAAGAAATGCATAAATACGGGGGAAGTAGGATGGAGAGAAAGATGCAGATAGTAATCATAACTGTGAATGTGAATGGGATGAACTCTTCCATAAAACAAAAGTGGATAGCAGAATGGATTAAAAACTATAGTCCTACAATATGTTGTTTACAGGAAACACATTTGAAATGGAAGGACACACACAGGGTAAAGGTAAAAGGCTAGAGTAGAATATATTATGCTTCAGCTGAAATAAAAAAAAGCAGCGGTAGCAATCCTGATCTCAGACAAAACAAAATCAAAAATTGATCTTATTAAAAGAGATAAGGAAGGAAATTACATTCTGCTCAAAGGCACCATAGACAATGAAGCAATACCATTTCTAAACATATATGCACCAAGGGATATAGCATCCGAAAGCATAGAGGAGAAGTTACCAGAGTTACAAGAAGAAATAGACAGCAAAACTATACTAGTAGGGGACCTCAACCTCCCCCTCTCTGAACTAGATAAATCTAACCACAGAATAACCAAGAAAGAAGTTAAGGAAGTGAATAGAATTTTAGAAAAGTTACATATTCTAGACCTCTGGAGAAAATTGAATGGGGATAGAAAGGAATATACTTTTTTCTCAGTGGTATATGGCACTTACACAAAAATTGACCATGTACTAGGGCAGAAAAACCTCACAATTCATTGCAGAAAGGAAGAAATATTAAATGCATCCTTTTCAGATCATGACGCAATAAAAATTATATGTAATCAAGGGCCATGGAAAGATAGACTAAAATTAATTGGAAACTAAATAATCTAATCCTAAAGAATGAGTGGGTCAAACAACAAATCATAGAAACAATAACTTAATTCAAGAGAGTGACAATAATGAGACAACATACCAAAACTTATGTGATGCAGCAAAAGCAGTTCTTAGGAGTAGTTTTATATCTCTAAATGCTTACATGAATAAAACAGAGAAAAGAGATCAATGAATTGGGCATGCAACTAAAAAAGTTAGAAAAAGAACAAATTTAAAATCCTCCATTAAATACCAAATTAGAAATACTGAAAACCAAAGGAGAGATTAATAAAATTGAAAATAAGAAATTAATTTGAACTAATAAAACTAAGAGCTGGTTTTATAAAAAAAAAAAACCAATAAAATAGATAAACCTTTGGTTAATTTAATTTAAAAAAAGAAAGAAGAAAACCAAATTACCAGTATCAAAAATGAAAAGGTTGGATTCACCACCAATAAAGAAGAAATTAAAACAATAATTAGGAAGTATTTTGCCCAACTGTATGCCAATAAATTTGGCAACCTTAGTGAAATTGATGAATATTTACAAAACTATAAATTGCCCAGATTAACAGAAGAGGAAGTCAAATACTTAAATAAGCCTCATCTCAGAAAAAGAAATTGAATAAGCAATCAATGAACTCCATAGGAAAAAATCCCCAGGGCCAGATGGATTTACAAGCAAATTTTTATTAAACATTTAAAGAACAATTAATTCCAATACTATATAGACTATTTGGTAAAATAGGCCAAAGATAAAGATAAAGAAAGAGATCACTCAATGGAGAAGGACCAAGGGAACGCACGGATCAATAGACCTAAACTTAGCCGTAAGTCTATATTAGAGCTTTTTTTTCTTTTTCTCTGGAGACACAAAGAGAAGCTTCACTAATACACAGCAAAAAAACCATAGCCTCAGCTTCCAAGAAGTAGTGTCGTTTTAGCATTCTGACTGGACTATTCTACATAGATCAAATTCCCATATACCCTATAGGAGGTAAAGGGGGTGGGAGTGAGGAGTAGTCCTCTTCACCTTCCTTGGAAGCGTGTTAATAAAAGAACACAGCGGAATAAGTAGTTGAGTTTCTGTACTATTTTGATCTTGTAGGAATTCAGTCATAATGACTTTGTTTTTACTACCTGTGTGTGTTTTTCACACATTGATTTTAATGATCCCAAGCTACTCTCTGCTGGCAAAGCCTACCTTTTTAAAACTAGCATCCTATCATTGAGATGCAACCCAGCAGCTGCCTCCGCAGGTGCTGAAGCCCCTTGCCTCCTCAGCAGCCACTGCTACTAAAGAAGCAAAATACAGAATTCCCACCAATGGAAATAACACTAAACAAGATGCTTTAACATCTGCTTTGCTCCTGCACCCTGAGCTAAGAATGCCTAGGCCTAACCGTCTGATTTGCAACTGAAACATCCTTTGTGGGTAGTCTCTCCCTATCACAATGTCAGTTTTTTGAGAGCAAGGATTGTCTTGCTTTTTTATTTTGGTCACCAGCATTTAGCATAGTGCTTGATTTTCCATTCATTCATTCATTCTTTCATTCACTCTCTGCCTTTGAAAGGCAGCATGACATAGTGGTTAGAGAGCTGGCCTCAGAGTCAGGAAGACCCTGCCTCTGACACATACTTAACCTTTCCAGTCTCAGGCAACTGACAGACAGTACCATTGTGCATTGGAAGAGGGAGTTCCTCAGGAGGTGTTCTCTTTCCAATGAGATAACAGGTCCAATTAAAAAAAATTCTTTGGCGCTGTGGATAGAGCACTGGCCCTGAAGTCCGGAGGACCTGAGTTCAAATTCAGTCTCAGACCACACACTTGACACTTACTAGTTGTGTGACCCTGGGCAAGTCACTTAACCCCAATTGCCTTTAAAAAAAATTCTTCTGGGGTTTCTATAAGCCTAGAAATATTGGAACACCATGACCTCAGCAGGACCAAAATTGCAGGTGACTGAAAGGACAATGAAAAAAAGGCATTGTGGGTACAATGCCAATAATAACTTGTGAGAAAGAATGGGGAGAGGTAATGTGTGTAATGGAAAGAGGACTTGGAGTCTCTTCTCTTTCCAACAAGGAGCTTCTTTCATAGAGGAAACAAGGATGCCAGATGCAAAAATAATGGAGATTTTGAGAGTAAGTGGGAATTCAATAGTCACGATTTCACTGATTCTTTGAAGCTCTCCAGAGGTATGCCTTCTTGCACTGATCAGTTTTTGTCCCCGAAAAAAATGTGGTGGAAAGAGCACTGATTTGTTCTCAGAGGACCCCAGTTTGGAGACTGACTTTGCTACTTACTGCCTGTGGTCAAGTCACCTAACCTCTGAGGCTCATGCATCATATGGAGGTGGGGATAGATTAGATGATCTCTAAAGTCTGTTCTAACTCTAATGGTATGAAGTCAGGAGAGGCCTGGGTTCAAATTCTGCCTCTGACATTTACTGGTTAGGCAACAATGGGCAAGTCATTTAGCCTCTTTAAGCCTCAGTTTCCTCTTCTGTAAAATGAGAATAATAATCATATGTAATTACTTCATATTGTTGTTTTTATGATCATATATAGAAAGCCAAAAGGTACTTTAAAGATCAACTAATGCAGCCCTCTCATTTGATAGATAACAAGCCAAGGTCAAGGGAGATTAAATGATTCGCCCAAAGCTGAGAAAGTGGTAAGCCTCCGCGGCAGGTTTTGAGACTGTGTCCTCTGACTCCAGCACTGATGCTTTTTTGGTGAGGCTCCAATAAAATAATGTATGTCTTTAGAGACAGTGGGTCAATAAGCACTTACTAGGTGCCAGAAAATGTGTTAAGAACCTGGAGATAAAGGCAAAAGACAGTCCCTGCCCTCAGGGAGCTCACAGTCTAATGAGGGAGATAACATGAAGATAAGTACAAACAAGATATATTCAGTATCAATTGGAAATAATCAACAGAGCAAAGGCACTAGCACTAGAGGGATCAAGAAAGGTTTCTCATAGAAGGCAGCGATGTAAGCAGTAAAGCAAGCCCCACATTCAGAATTAGACGGCCTAAATTCAAATCCTGGCTTGGCTGTTTGCTACCTGCATATAAGCAAGTCACATGGCTTTTCCTAACCCCTTCAGAAGAGCAACTATAAGGTACAGTGGATAGAGTGTTGGGCCTGGAGTCAAGGAGACTCATCTTCCTGAATTCTAATCTGGCCCCAGACGCTTACTAGCTGTGTGATCCTGGACGAGTCACTGAACCCTGTTTGTTTCATTTTCCGCATCTGGGAAATGAGCTGGAGAAGGAAATGGAAAACCAGCTCAGTTTCTCTCCCAAGAAAACTCCAAGGGATCACAGAGAGTCGAACATGACTGAAAATGACTGAACAACAAATGACCCCCTCAGCTTCTTTATCTATAAAATGATTGAGTTGGATTAGCTAGTCTTTGAGATCTATTCCAACTCTAGGTCTGTAAGCCTATGATCTCATACAAAGCACTTGACAGACTTGAAACCATTATATAAAGGTTGGCTATTGTTATTGATAAATACCAACGTCATCATTCCTACATGGGCATAAAAGGAAGCAGATAAATCATGTGTCATGATGGACAGCTGAGCCCTATACTAGCATCCACAAAATATTGTTAAACTCTGAGCAAGGCCTCCAATGAATTGTTAGGTCTTCCATGGAGAATTTATAGAAAGACAGGCAAGATAATAGCCAAAGATGAGAACGCAAGGGCAGGTTTTGCCTTCCACACAGTAAGCACATGATAAATGTTTGTTGATTATTGACTGATTGACTTGATCTACAATCTTGACCAACGGAGGGAGTCCCCATCTCAATAATCCAAAGAAACAGGTTAGTATGTTCCATTTTGCTACATTCTTTTCATACTGGTCACTAGAGGGCAGCAACATAGCAGCATGAAACTAAGCCATTTCCATTCCATTACTTTCCCCCCTCCCCTGATTATTTATTTTCTTATTTTATGCTAAATATTGTCTTTTAATTAATAGAAATCTATTTTCTTTCCCTTCCACACTATTGGGAAAAAGAAAGAAAAAAATGGTTCTCGTGACAAACATGTATAGTCAAACAAAACAAAATATCTCTTTGGCCACGTCCAAAAAACTTATGTCTCATTCTGCATCCTGAATCCATCACCTCTCTGTTGGGAAATGGATAGAATGCTTTATCATCGGTCCTCCAGAATCATGGGTGATCATGGCAATGTCTAGCACTTAATAAGTGTTTTTTGATTGATTTATTAGACTGCTTAGGGCTTTCAGAGTTGTTTGTTTTTTTATAATGTTGCTGCCTGCATTTTTCTCCTGGTTCTGTTCATTTCATTCTTCATCAGTTTATACAACTCTTCAAAACTGTTAGCTTTTGTAATATTGATATTGTAGTATAAATTGTTCTTCTGTTTCTTCTCACTTTCCTCTCTATTAGTTCTTCCTAGCTTTTCTATGTCTCATTCCCTGCAGCACAAACTTCTCTCCTAAAAGTTGTTGCTATGAAGAAACATTCAGGTTTACTTCATTGTGAGTCAAAGCCTTTTCTACTCAGCATTTGGGGGATACTCCAGCCTTCACCAAACCACATTTCTCCATTCCCAAACCAAGAGTGTATCAAGAGGTCTTCCAATGTTCTTCCTTCCACTTTCATTCATAGGCCAAGAAGCCAGAGCCAAGCATGTGGCTTGGAGGCAGAGTGCATGCACAGCTCCAGCGAAAATGATCACAGACCCTCCCTCCTATGGGAGCAAGCAATGCCTTTCTTGTAGCCAGACGGTCAGTGAGTGGCTAGCCCAGCATAAGAGGTTCTGAGTCTTAGCCAGGGGCTGACAACAGGGTCTAATTCACTCTTTGGTTACTCCTTTTCACAAAGAGAAAACTGAAGAGGCAAACTCATTTACCAAGCCAGTTAGCAACAAAGCAGGCATTAGAATGTCCAGCCCCAGGGCCTCCATCCTGTTACTTCGCCTGCTGATTTAGTTTGTCTGTGGGCATGGACAGTTACAATTATCTAAAGAGCGGGTGCCAAGCCACTCATGTGTGCCCAGGGCCTGCAATTAGGAGCTGCTAAAGAACAAGAAGCTATTTCCATTAGGACTAAAGTACTCCGCGATCTAGAATTATCCAACAGAAGCTGAGAAGGAAGAGTGGGGGTGGGGAAGAGAAAGAGAAAGAGAGGAAAGAGAGAGAGAGAGAGAGAGAGAGAGAGAGAGAGAGAGAGAGAGAGAGAGAGAGAGAGAGAGAAAGGGAGAGAGAGAGAGAGAGAGAGAGGAGAGAGAAGGAGGGAGGGAGGGAGGAGGGAGGGAGAGAGAGGGAGAAGAGAGAGAGAGAGAGAGAGAGAGAGAGAAGAGAGAGAGAGAAAGAGAGAGAGAGAGAGAGGAGAGAGAGAGAGAGAGAGAGAGAGAGAGAGAGAGGGAGAGGGAGAGAGGGAGAGAGGGAGAGAGGGAGAGAGAGAGAGAGAGAGAGGGAGAGAGGGAGAGAGAGAGAGAGAGAGAGAGAGAGAGAGAGAGAGAGAGGAGAGGGAGAGAGGGAGAGAGGGAGAGAGGGAGAGAGAGAGAGAGAGAGAGGGGGAGAGAGAGAGAGAGAGAGAGATTTAGCTTTGATATGAAATAAAATTTGAGACTGAATGGATATCTAAAATCTTCTAAGAGCTTGTTTTGGTTTTCTTGGACTTGTTTATTATTTCTGCTTTCCTGAAGACAGACTGGTTCTTCCCCAGGGGGGGAAGCAATGGAGAACCCAGAAGTGGTAAAGTCACTGGGGCTGAACATCCCGATCTTTTCTCATGTGGTGTTTTCATTTCTGTAAGTGCCAGATGCCATGTTATAATGAGGTTGCACAATTATTAAGTTTATCTACAGGGGTAGTTTTATTTTCTCCCTAAGCACTACAACATTCTATGGTAGTTAACGCTAATGAGTAAGTAGGTTATTCTTATATGCACAGTTCTGCTCCACAATAAGGGAGCCATACTCCTCAAGAAACAATTTCAACTACATATTAATGTCAAATCAGGGACCAGTGATAGGAAGCTTTTAGGTGGGGGGAGGGTAGGAAGAGAGAAAAAGAGAGAAAGATACAGAAAGACAGCTAGAAAAGGAGAGAGGGAGAGAAAGGCAGAGAGAGAAAGGGAGGGAGAGAGAGAGAGAGAAGAGAGACAGAAAAGAGTATAAGAGGAGAGGAGGATAGAAGAGGGAGCAAAAGGAGAAGAAAGAAAGAGAGAGACAGAGACACAAAGACAAAAAGGAAGCAGGGAAAGAAAGGCAGAGAGATAGAGATGGGCAGAAAGACAGTCATAGAGACAGAGAAAGAGGAGAGATCAAAAGGAAGGAAGAAGAGGAAGAAAGACAAACAAATACAGAGGCAGAGACAAGAGGGAGAGGGGAGAGAGTATTTTTCCTCTCTTATGATTTATATGATTTAGAGTTAGAAGAAACATTGGAGAACTTCTAGTACAATTCTCTCATTTTACCAAGGATATAGCAACATTATCAAGCAACTTGAAATACATGCCACATTTCTCCCCTTGTGCCATTGATTTTAACTCTTTTTTTTTTTTTTTGCAGCATATCATTGAATCAGCAAACTGAAACGACCTAAAGATATCCGGTATTCATTTGCATTAAAAAGAGAACAAGAAGAGAGACACCTTCCTCTTGCTAAGAAAGAATATCCAGCAAAGGACACTATTCCACATCAACATCAGAGCATTTTCACAGACCGACTTGTTTCCTTATGAGTACAAATTCCTTGTCTTCATTTCCTCTGCTTCTTATATTCTGCTTCATCGTTCCATTGTCTTGAGAAAAACAATGCTGGTGTCCTATACAGCCATACATTTGTGAGCACCCAGAAGCAATGGTGTGCTGCCCTTAACTAAACTGTCAGAGAATATACAGTGAACTTGATGTCTTTTAGGGTGCTGTGATTTCACGTCTTCAGGCTTTATGCCGGCCTTTTTTTTTTTCGGTCCAAACTTGAGACTTCCCAGTGAGGAAGTCCTGGGTTCAAGTCACACCTTTATATTGGCTATGTGACCCTGAACGCCCCAATGTTTTCTCATGTGGTGTTTTCATTTCTGTAAGTGCAGATGCCATGTTATAATGGGGCTGCGCAATTATTAAGTTTATCTACAGAGGTAGTTTTATTTTCTTCCTGAGCACTACAATATTCCATGATAGTTAATGCTAATGAGTAAGTAGGTGATACAGATGAATAAGTGCATTCCAACTTCTAGTCTTGTTGCCTGGGACACTGAATGGTCAGGTGACTTGCTCAGGGTCAATCAGCCCGTATTTGTCAGGGACAAAATTTGAATTTGTGTCCCCCTTATTGCGAGGCTGGCTCTCTACACAATAATACATTGCCTCTCTTTATTTCTTATTTATTGAGCACTTAACAAAGGACATAAAACCAGGCAGAGTCTTTGAACAATGAATTCATATGTTGCATTAACTAGAAAAGGTGCCTAGCGAGATAGGGAGGCAGGCAGGATCCCCCACAGAGCAACTCGGTTATGTAAAGATGCAGAATAGTTCTGAGAGCTACATGGTATGTTTTGATTGAAATTTACACCTTCTGCAACAGTTGTCTTTTCAAAAAAAAATGTTTAAACATACTTTGTCCACTAAGCCATCCTTCTAGTAGAGCTCAGCAATTCATGTTTCCAAGGGGCCCACAGAGGGAAGACAATAAATGGAAGAAAATAGGAAATAAAATCAAGAAAGATAAAGCCAATATCTGCTCCAGTGACTTCCTTTGAAGGAAGGATGTTTAGGAGGAGGAAGAAAAATTAGGGACAGTTTAGGTCCCTGAGTCAAATCCTCTGAGTAGACCTTTTGTGAAAGGAGTTGATGGATTTTTGTTAAATATCCTTTGCTTTGCTGCTTATGTTGTTGTCTAGATGGGAAGGTTTGGGATGAGTTCCCTAGGGCCAGTTCTGATGTCTGGCAGAAAGTCAAGGTGTCTTTGCTCTCTTATTGTACCTAGGACAAGTCTTAGGAAATGGGTGAGGTTATAGAGACAGCTCCACCCAGTCCTGGACAGCCACTTATGGTCTAAGGCAAGGTGTTCTGACAGTTGCTGAGGAGTGGGGTTGGGTTATTGGTGAGAGTTTGTAGGGAAGAGGTTGTAATATTCTTGGACTTAGGCTGGAGTACTGATGAGTTTGAGGATCCCCGCTTTATACTGTGTTTTATATTGGTCAAATAGAACCTAGAGTTTCTCTGGGGAAGACAAATAATGATTCGGGGAGGGGGAGCTGCAGATTGAGTATGTTTGCTTACTCTGAGATTTTCCGGCCTACTTATGGTGACTTGATATCATGGAAGATGGGAATTGAAGGGTGCTACCAACCCCAGATCTTTACACCATCTACTGTGATATGATGGATGCACAAAGAGTGTACTCCACCAAAAAATATCTGCCTGATGCTAAAGAATTTTTTAAATAAACCTTTTATTCCAAAATCATAATCAAAGACAAAATGCAAATACCCAGGGAGATGTAGCACCTTCACTAGGCAATCTCTACGATCCCTTCCAGAATTCTATGGCCTTTTCGTTCCCCTTTGGATGAGACATAGGATGTCATTAGTATAGGGAATGTCCAGTGAGGAGATACCTTCTGCAGTACAGACCAGCATCTTCTCTACAAGCAATAGTTTTCGAGAATTGTTTGGGGACCTGAAGTTGGTCAGGGTCACATAGCCGGGATAAGGGCAAGGACTTGAACCCAGGACTTCCTGACTGTGAAGGCACTATACCAAGCTTTTTCTATGGCTTATGTGGCATAAATGCCTTATAGCAGTACCTTTCTTGATTCTAGATGATCACTGGGGATAAAGAGGACAAAGTACTCAGAAGGAACAAGTCATCTATTTCACAATTTTGCCTAAGGCCCTCCTAACTAGTTGACCCTCTTAAGTGGTCCTAGGAGGCCAGAGTTAGTTTGAATTCACTCCATTATAGAATTCACTGGGCAAGACTGTCACAATATAAAGATCGAATATAAAACAATATAAACAATATAAGTATAAAACAATATATAAACATATATAAATATATAAAACAATATAAATATTTAGAGCTAGAAGGAACTTTATAGAGGCCATCAAGTCTACCCTCCTCCATTACTTTACAGAGAAGGAAAATGACTTACCCATTGTCACACAGCTATTAAATATCTAAGACAGGATTTGAATTCAGGTCTTTCTCACTCTAAATCTAGCGGCCTATCCACTACCCCAAGCTGCCTCATGAGAACTGTGGAGAGTATAAAATGTAGTCAGTCAGATGCAACTGAACAAAACTCCCAAATACTACCTGAATCAGATTAAAATGTAATTAAGAAATGTTTAATAAATAAAAATACAATATAATATAATGTTGGTTTGTGGCCTAAAGAAAAATGGGGGCACAGTGGATAGAGTGCCAGGTGTAGAATAAGGAAGACTCATAACCTTGAGTTCAAATGTGCCCTCAGACACTTACTAGCTGTGTGACCTTGGGCAAGTCACTTAACCTCATTTGCCTCAGTTCCTTATCTGCAAAATGAGCTGGATAAAGAAATGGCAAACCACTCCAATATTTTGTTAAGAAAACCCCAAATGGGGTCATGAGGAGTCAAACACAACTGAACCAGTTGAATAAAAAATTTTAAAAATTACCTACCACAGAAGAATATGGAACCTTGCCAAGATTGTAAATCATCTATAAAGTCCAGGAGCATAAATAAAGTATTATAGGCTTGGTTTCCTTATCTAAAAAGAAGAAATTAGATGGTTCTTATCCTGGGGTCTCAAAAGACAGATTCCAGAGAATCTATGAACTCAGAAAAGAATATAAAATTATATCTTCACTTCAATATAATTGGTTTCCTTTATAATCCCACTTATTTTCTTTCGTGCATTTCAAAATATTATCTGAGGAGTCTATCATTTTCACCAGACAGTCAAAGGGTCCATGACACATACAAGTCAAGAACCTCTGGATGACATGATCTGTAAGGTTCCTTCCAGGCTGTGAAATTCAGTGTTCTATGTTCTATTATTCTTCCCAGCTCTAATATCCTATGTTCTTTGTTCTGAGGTGCTTATCCAGTTCTAATATTCTATGAATTCTGTTCAAACTAGAAACACTAAACATATTTGCAAACTTCCCTCTTGCTCCTTACAGTGTTTTATACATAGTAGGCATTTAATATTTGTTGGAGTGAATTAGAATCCTTAGTTTCCTTCAAATCTCAGCTCGAGTTAACCTTGGTATGAGACCTTCCCGCTACACACATACACACACACACACACACACACACACACACACACACCTGCTAGTCCAATCTCTTTCTTGGAGTCAACTTGTACTGACTTCACATTTATTTATCTAAGTCCATAGTGTATGCTAGAATTCAAACTCCTTGAGGGCAGAGTTTGTGCAGTTTTAGTCTTTGAATTGCCACAAGCATTTACTGAAACCAGCTCTAATTGGAGCAATTCTTAGATTTTCAATGCGAGCATCTAGACTTCCAAAATCAGCAATCACTACAAATTGAGGTCTGGTTTATTATTTTCTGTTTCTGATTTAATATTTATTGTTTTGTTGATTGAACTAGACTTTAGAAAGAATTTATAAATGCAGATTCAACTTAAAAGTGTGTGTGAGTACAGTTTTGTTTTGTTTTGCTTTGTTTTGTTTTTTCCTGGAGAACCCAGGTGTAAAATATCTTCCCCCACATCCCTATATTGCTTTACAAACATCTCGCAAGTTCAACAGGAGAGCAGTAGAAGGCTCATTAAATGAAGTCATCACCAGACTGGAGGTGACTGTGACTGTGGACTAATAATAACAATGATGAAGATGTTGATAATAATATCAATAATAATAATAATAATAACTGGCATTTATATAGTAGTTTAAGATTTGCAAAGTGAGTTTCACAACTTTTTTGATTTGGGAAAAATTTGAGCTTCAAATATCCCCTGAATTCCCATCACCTACGATAACACCATACCCTTTCTTTTTCAGTCCAAATTGGTGATTTCATTGCTGAAAGGAATTCCTATCATATAGACCTCATTAATCAACGACTGCTCCACTATTTATATTCTTAACAAGTTGCTTAAGGCCTTGAAAAGTGGAGTGACTGCCATAGGCCCCTACAGCCAGTAAGTATCAGGGCTCAAACTTGAATTCAGGTCTTCCTGACTCTGAAGCCAGCTCCCTGTGTACCAATGCTTTGCAAGTGCTTAATAAATGAAATCGTTGCATTGTTATAAGGTAGCTCAGTCTAAACTCTGTAAGTTCGTTTCCATTTAACCAGTTTCTATAAAGCACTTAATATAAAGCTTCCACTTTTGACTACATTGGCAGAAAATTGCATTTCCTCAGAAGGCCAAGCTTTTCTTTCACTAACTTTCCCATTAAAATGTGCGGCTCTCAAGGTTATACACATTAACTTCACAGAAGCTTTAGGCTTTGTGGATTTCTTCTTTTCTTCTTTCCTTTTGGCACATCATTTACCCAGAATCAGGAGGCTGTGGTTTAATTGCACGAGGAATGACCTCTACATGTAGAGTATTTGAATAAGAATGGAAATGTTACAACTCTTTCCAGAAGCTGATCAATTAAAATGCTTGGCTTGTAAGTAAGGTCAGAGTGCCCTCTACTGAAACCCAGGGTTGTAGTTAACAACCAGGCTCTTGTGTTTAGAAAGGAAACCAGACATGAAAGCACCATAGATAAATCCCTTTATATATGGGAATAAGAAAACAAACTTCCCTGGAGAAAGACAGTTTCTTCCTCAAGAATATGCTTAGATGAGCATTCATTTCAGAAAAACTTGGAAGGACTTACATGAACTGATGCTGAGTGAAGTGAGCAGAACCAGGAGCGCATTGTACACGGTAACAGCAGCACTGTGAGATGATCAACTATGATAGACTTAGCTTTTCTCGGCAATACAGCGATCCAAGACATCAAAAGATTCATGGTGGAAAATGCTGTCCACATACAGAGAAAAAACTATGTAGTCTGAATGCAGATCAAAGCATACTATTTTCACTTTTTTCTTATTTTTTCTTTCTTGTGGTTTTTCCCTTTTGTTCTGATTCTTCTTTCAGAACATGACTAATGTGAAAATATATCTAGCATGATTGCATATGTTTAACCTACATCAGATGGCTTGCTGTCTTGGGGAGGAGGGGAAGGAAAGGAGGGAGGGAGAAAAATTTGGAACTCAAAATCTTACGAAAATGAATGTTGAAAATTGTCTTTACTTCTAATTGGAAAAATAAAATACTATTAAATTCAAAAAAAAGTAATACATTTAGAGATCATGGGAGTTTTAGGCCACATTTATGGGGTATAGAGGAAGGGAGGAATACTATATTGGGAGGTGGGGTGGATGAGTAGAGGCAGGGGGCACAAAAGGGCAGAGAAAAAATAGTAAGTTGCAGAAACTGTTCTGGACCTTGTATATGAGAGACTAACAATAAATGGTTGATTGGCAGCTCTAGGAGCTAACAGAAACAGCTACCAGTGACTCTCCTTCCCTTTTTCCCTTATTGCCTCAGTTACCTGTTTTTCTTTTTACTTATTTTGTGTATTTGTATATTTTGCATTATTTATAGAGAGCTGGCCTTGGAGTCAGGAAGACTTGGTCCAAGCCCCACCTCTGAGACACACTGTCTATAAGACCCTGGGCAACTCCCTTCACCCCTCAGTGTTCTAGGCAACTCTCCAAGATTCTATTTAACCCCAGTCTAAAAGCCCATTGGTATGGCATTCTCTCCTTGTTGATAGAAATTGATGCCCCACACCCGCATCAGGGGCTGGGTAGAATTGGCAAGAGAAGGAGAGCTCAAGTCTTTTCGGTCTTCTCTGAGTTGTCTTCAAGCTTCAAGTCACTTTGGGCATCTCTGGCTTCCACTTTCAAGAGGGAAGATGAGCAGCACCCTGCACCTTCAAGATGCTGAAAGAAAGACTCTGGGAAGACATAGAGATGCTGGCAGTCCCCAATGTGATACACTAGAGACTTCCTATAAATCACAGAAAAAGGTGCTGACTAGCCTTGGTAGCAGAAGTGTCCTCACCCAGAAATGCCCTATATCAATGAAATCACAGACACAATCCCTATCCCTATATTTTGTATGTAGTTATATATATATACACACGTTGTTTCCCCCATAGAATCTAAGTTCCTTGAGGGCAGAAACTGTTATATTTTTGTGTCCCCAGTGCCTAACACAGTTCTTCACAAGTACTTGCTTATTTGATTAACCAATCTATTGGAGTTTCCTCAACCACTTTGGAGGATGGGTCTTTATATTGTCCATCCAGCAATTCAAGACCCCTTTGGTTTTTAAGATGAAATCAAATTTAAATGGTTATCAATAGCAACCTAAAAGGGGAAATGAAGTATGGAATGAGTTGTGTGTATGTTAGGGGAGAGAAGAGATACAGAATCATTTGGCATTGAGGCAAGGTATTTATGAGTTACATATACAAATTAACTTCAGGCGACACCGTCTCCTTCCTCTCCATCACCACCCCATCACTGTCCAATAATAAGGACTCAGAATCCTAAAACTCAGAAATCTCTCAGATTTCTATAAACAAGGGATGATTCTGGTAACAGCAACTTAGATAAAAGCTATTGACTTTGGGAAGGCTTTTGCAGAGGTAGATACTTTCCTAGTAATTAAAGAGGTAATAGGACTTGCCCAGGGCCACATCAGCAATCTGTGTTAGAGGCAGGGCTTGAACCCAAGTCTTCCTGGTTTCAAAACTGACTCTCTATCCACTGTGCCACACTGTCCCACTATGCCTTTTGCCACTAGGTGGATTTGTATTTAAAGAATGAGGAGAGAGTGAAAAGGTGAGAGTCCCCAAACCCTCCACCCCAGCCTCTGAAGCTAGTGGTCAAGATTTTGTGTAGACCGGTCCTTGGTGTGGGAAGTAGCGTAGCATGTTACATGGACTATTGAACTTGGAACCAAAAAGACCTCGGTTCAAATCAAGCCTCAGATACTTACAAGCTATATGACCCTGGGTTGATCACTTAATTTCTTTGAACCTCAATTGCATCATTTGTAAAATTAGAGATTTGGACTAGATAGCTCAAAGACTATGATCCTATAATACTATCAGGAATTCTGATATCTCAAAGCAATGAAGAAAGAGCCCTGACTTGCATTAAATGATATAAAGTTGAACAGCACTAGTATTTATACAATAACTACAAAGAAAACAATTTCAAAAGACATTAAAACTCTAATTAATGCAATGGCCAGTTATTACTTCAGAACACTAACGATGAAACATCCTTTCCACTTCTTTGAAGAGAAATGATGGGTTAAGCGTACAATATGGGATATATTTTTGCCATAGCCAGTGTGTTGGTTTGTACTGCTTAATTATAGTTATTTGTTTCAAGGGAGGAATTCCATTTGGGGAGGGGGGAAGAATTCATAAGTAGTTATAGTGACTCAAAAAAAAAAAGAAAAGAAAAATGTCAATGAGACAGTTTTTTTAAAAAATACATCAAAAAGTACCAAAGTTCAGAAAGGAAAACAGACAAGAAGGGCAGTATCTAACTTTTCTCCCCTTAGTCTTCACAGCACCAAGCAGGTGCATGATACCCTGCACAGAACAAGAGCTCAATAAATGTTTGTCAAGTCTAATGATGTAACATCTGTTTCAAATGCCTCTCCTACAGATGTTATAGTCAACTGTTGCTATAGTTTTAAGAGTCAGTCAGAATGTTTAAGATCTGGCAGTTGAGAGCTGACAGTTTTAAGAAAGACTGAGAAGAGTTACTAGATACGGTTTAAGAGAACCAATGCAGAAGACAGAAAAAAGAGGAGGAAAAATTTTATACTTGGGAAAACTATCTTAACTATTATTTTATGAAGGAACACCATAAAAATAATGCAATGAAGAGTTGGTCTGGAGAGACACCAATAAAAGTGAGGGCCTGGGGGCAGCTAGGTGGCGCAGTGAATAGAGCTCTCGCCTTGGAGTCAGGAGGACCTGAATTCAAATCCAGCCTCAGACACTTGACACTTACTAGCTGTATGACCCTAGGCAAGTCACTTCGCCCTAATTGCCTCACCAAAAAAAAAAAAATGAAAATAAAAAAGTGAGGGCTTGAGAGAAACTGAAGGCATTGGATAATTCTTGTCCTAACTGCAGAATAGCTGGAAAAGACAGAGAGAAACACGGAGGGATTTTCCTTTTTTATGCAACCATTGTAATTTTGTGAAAAGGATGAAGATGAACTTAATTATGATGTTTTATTTGATATCTTCAGTGAACTAACTCATGTATTACTGTTTAAGAAGAGAAGAGAAATCATCTGCAATTACAGTAATAGGTTGAGGTGACTTAACCATAATATTTTTCACAACTAAAACATTATGCATATTTGTGTCTTTGTTATTTCATTACTAATAAATTGTATATTCAGTAACAAATGTTTATTTAATCCTAAGAGTCTGGGGATTTTAATAGAGAGAGAGATGAATAATTCCTATGGGAAAGGAAATTTTCCATTTTATTAAATAAATGGGATTTAATGAACTGAAATGCAGGTTGTGAGCTTAGGTAATTAATTGAGAAGGGTGTTGAAATTCATTAATTAATTAGGAACTATCTAAACACATTTATGGCTTACCCTAGATAAGATTAAATATGAGAATGACTTAAAAAGCCGGAAAAGGGATGACCTACACATGAATATGGTCAACCTCATGTAATCCAGACCCCCATTTCATGCTACATATTGGGATTCATCCTCATAATCTTACTATACTGATAATATTTGACATTCTTTCTTTTCAACAGATAACCTATCCTTCTCCCCATATAATCAACTCAGTGGCTCCTCTTCAGATGAAGATTTGTAAAGGTATTTCTAAGTCATTCTAATTAGAACCTTGGGGCCTATTTAAAGTCTGTATACATAATATTGCCCAGGCACTATGACCAGTAAATTCCTACCCCTGCTTCTCTAATCCCTGGCACTCAGAAGTGCCTTCTGCCTACAATGAAAATCCCTTCCCCCTACTTCCTCTCCCTCGACTTTCATTCCTGTTCTATTTAGCCTTAATCCTCCCCAGCCCCTACACTCTTCTGATCTTCCCTTCCACTGCTCCCTCTGGACTCATCCTCTACTGTTCAACTGCCTTTCATCCTGAAGCTCTTCCACTAAAATTCTTTCCATCTTTTTTTGTCTCTCTGAAACCTATTTTCCCGCTAGAGACATCAAATCTCCTGGCACTCTCTCCAAGGTCTAGTGCTCCTTCCCTTCCATTCCTCAACATTCAGGGCCAAGAAAAGGATTTAACATACTCCTTGCACCTCGCTGCCACTTTCAGACTCTCTTTCTGACATCATTATTTGGCAACCACTTCTCCAGATCTTGGTGGTTGTCATTCATGAACTTCCTCTCTAATAAATTTAGTACCTGACTCACAGTCTTATTCTTCATATATGCCCTAACCTGATCCCTCTGATCACTCCAGCCTCCCAGTTTCTCAACTCCCATAACCACTATTTCTAATCTACTTTCATAGTCATTCTTTAGATGACTTGCTATATTATCTGAAATTCTGCCATTAGCAATTGGTTCATAATAGCCCATAATAGAATGTAAAACCCTTTGAAAAAATAAACCATAAGCTGCACCCAGCTCCACCTTAAAGAGTCTCTAAGGAAATGGATAGCAGCTAAGTGGTGCAGTGGATAGAGCAACAGGCCTGGAGTCAAGAAGACCTGAGTTCAAATCTGACCTCTGACACTTATTAACTGCATGACTATGGGCAAGTCACTTAACCCTGTTTGCCTCAGCTTCCTCATCTGTAAAATGAGCTGGAAAAGGAAATGGGAAACTGCTCTAGTATCTTTGCCAAGAAAACCCCAAATGGAATCACAGAGTCAGACATGACTGAAACAACTGAACAACAACCACAAATATAGATAAAGTTGCTGATAAGTGTGTTTGGACACCCAGGGGTCATATGAGGATGCCTTAGATGAAGGAAGAAAGAACAGGGAGGAGGATGCCCAAAACAGGAAGCAATGAGAGCACTTGAAGTAAATTCCTTCCACTTTCCTATTTTACCAAAGAATGACCCTGGGATCTATGTGTATATCCCTGCAATAAGTAGCAATCAACCACAAATCCTCAAGACATTCCTCTGATAGAGCTGCAATAGATGCTTTAATGAAACCTCAACATGAGAAGATGGGCTAATATTTTTTAATGTTTAGTTGCTGCAATGGGAGCATCTCTTTTGTTTGATATTTCCAGGCTCAGATATGAGCTCTGGACCAAGCCAGAAAGGCAGCATCACTGCCCTATTTCCCTGAGCCCCTTTGAAGAGTATGCATCACTCCAGAGTGATACACTCCATTGGACATTTGTTCAGTTGCCCTCTGAGAGAGTCTAATCCTGCCTTTGTTTCTCCCAGTACTTCCTGACCCTGGATCAGGGGAATCAGTGATGTATAAGCCCTCAATAATTTCTCAAGATTATTTCTTCGTCCCTGAATGAAGGGAAGAAACAGTGACATTCCTCATCCCTTGACCCAGGTAAATTACCCAAAATCACCCTCTTACTAAACATCTCTTAACTTCCAGAGGCATTCAGTATTCAGCCTTCTAATTGAGATGGATATAAAAACTTCCTTGTTTTCACAACGGAAGATTCCCAACTCCTAGAAGTTTCCATTGTGACCCAGGTAAACTGTCAGGGTGCACCAATGTCACATGAGAGCTGTTCTTTCCCAGCAAGGCAAAGGGAAGCTTTCTTTGCACGTGCCCAAGTGATTCAGAAAGGCTTGTTTAATGACATCAAATGTAAGGAGATAAACAAACTTGTTTATTTTGTAAAAAAGAACAATTATACATCCAAGTAGAATTGGTTCTTGGTATAAAAGATTTCGTATAGAAAACGGGCAAAATAGTTTTACTTCCTTTTTGAGAAAATAAAAGCCTCTACTGACACCTATTGGAGCCTTTATTTTCCCCTCGAGGTCATCAAAAGGAAAAGTTTTCATTTTCATTTAAAACATAAAAGAGAATACTGTAGGGGGAATAGCATTTAAAAGATCTCTTGAATTGTAGAAGTGAAAAACAGTTGATCTTTGTCACTTCGATATCCAAAATATTATCTAAGGAAACAGAAACAGAGGCAGTTAGGTGTGAGAGTAGATAGAATGCTGGGCCTAGAATTATGAAGACCTGAATCTAAATTCAGCCTCAGACACTTACCAGCTACATGACTCTGGGCAAGTCACTTAACCTCTCTCTATTTCAGTTTCCTCGTCTGTAAAATGGGGATAATAATAGCACTTATTTCACAGGGTTGTTGTGAGGCTCAAATGAGAAAATAGTAGTAAAGCACTTTGCAAACCTTAAAGAGCTATATTAATGCTAATTATTAGTAGTAGTATTAGCATTATCCATGAGAAACCGGATTTGGAGCTAGAAGACCATGGTTCAAATACTGGATCTGTCATTTACTGTTTATGTGACCTTAAACAAGTCACTTCTCTCTAGGCCTCAGTTTCCTAATCTATAAAATGGGAAGATTGGTGTAAATAATCTCTAAGGACCATATTACTTCTATTCTATGATCAGAAGGGGAAGGGATAGCATGATACAGCAGGAAAAACAATGATCTTGGTGTTTATAGGACCCAAACCCAAATCCTGGTTCTGCCTATATGACATTGGGCAAGTGCCTTCTCTGCACTTCAGATTCCTCATCTATTAAAGGAGGGATTTGGATTTGGAGGTGCCTAACATGCAGTACACTGGCCACAGTATTTTCAAGTTCAGCCAAAACCAGATTAAAATGTAACTGGGAAATGCTTGACAAAATTTAAAAGAATACAAGACAACATAGATAATGTTAATGTGTAGTTTTCTACGTCAACATGCAGCCTGCAGAGATTTTATGTGTGCCCTGTTTCTATCTGAATTTAACATCACTGGACTAGATGCTCTTTGAATCTATACCAGATGCTTAAAGTTCTGATTATAAACTCTCCCTTTGCATAATACCACCAGCAGAACTCAGGCACAAGACCTTCATAGAATCAAGGTGGTAAGAATAACGAAAACTTTACTTTTTTTTTCCCCTGTGCCTGGCTGCATGCATATCACGAGTCAATACTCAATTTGCAGTAGTTTTACAGTACCCCTTTCAGGTAGGAACTGAGGCCTTGAAAGGTTAAGTAGCTTTCTTATGGTTCTATGTTAAATAAAGCAGGGTAAGAGTTCCAGGCAGGGCTCACTGGCAATTTCCTCATAAAATAATGTTAACAAAGCATTTGCAGTGGAAAATGCTATATAAAGTGTTGCCACGATAATAAAAGAGATGTCAGACTAAATAGTGCTAAGGCCGTGGTTTGTAAAAAAGCTGACGAGATACCCAGCTGCAAACTGAAGTTAACTGTTATCAGTAAGGGCTTCTTCCTTTATGTCAGCTAGGCAGAGTAAGCGACAGAGCTCTCAGAACTGAAGCCAGGAAGACCCAGGCCTCAGACTGACTGTCTGTGTGTTCCTGGGAAAGTCAGTCAATCCCTGTCTGCCTCAGTTTCCTCAAATGTGAAATAGGGATCATAATAGCACCCACCTTCCAGGATTATTGAGAGGATTCAATCAGATCATATTTGTAAAACACTTACACAGTGCCTGTTACATAGCAGCAAGGTGGTATAGTGCATAAAGTGTCAGGCCTGAAGTCAGGATAATTCATTTTCCCGAGTTTAAATTTGGCCTTGACGTTTACAAGCTGTGTGACCCTGGTCAAGTCATTTAATCCTGTTTGCCTCAGTTTCTCATCTGTAAAATGAGCTGGAGAAGGAGATGGCAAACCACTCCAGTATCTTTGCCAAGAAAACCCTAAGTGGGGTCATGAAGAATGAGACACAACTGAGCAACAATATCATAATAAATGTTTATTGATTGATATTTATAAAACACTTAGCACAGTGCCTGGCTCATAGTAGGTATTTAATAAATGTTTATTTATTGATCAATATTTGTAAACACTTAGCACAGTGTCTGAAACATATTAGGCATTTAATAAACCCTTGTTTGCTTCTTTATGGTTGGGATTGAGAGCTAAATTTCCCATCTGACTTGCTACTTGGATTATTTAGGACCTAAATTCCACACTTATTAAGCACATAAATATGTAGAGCTGTGGTCTCAAAACTTTTAATTGCATACTTCCAATGTTTTAAAAAAAAGGTTTTATCCATTTACCATCAAGTGCTGTTCATTTATTCGTACACAACTTAGATACGCGTACTGCTGTGTGAATCAATTTTTCTAATACAAAACAAAAATGTATAGTACAGGGGAGTCCTTGTAGACCCAGCATTATGCCAGAAAACAAATTCCGTCCTCTTCTGGGCACCTGCCACAATCACGGTAATGGGAAAAAGAGGGCAGAGGAAGGTATACTGAAGATAGGAATTTTCCCAATGGCACCTATACAGTTCTAACAGTGGGTACCTGAGGTAGCATTTAGATTTCAATGGCCTTACAATAGGGGAAGGCTAGGAGCTTGCACAGCACTAGAAGTGAAAGAAGATACAAAGCAAAATGCTACATGAGGTGGAAGTAGGGGAAGGTCATTACAAACACGAAGATCAGGGAAGGCTTCCAAAAGGAGATGATATTTGAGCTGAACTTAAAAGGATAAATAAGAATTCATAAGGGGAGGAGTGGAGAAGTGGACATTCCAAGAATAGGATGTAACTGTGACTCCAGAGAGGAGGCAGGAGAGCACTGTTTCAGGGTTCAGAGGACAGAGCAGCACAGTTTGGCTTGAGCAAAGCGCAGAGGAGTGTAATATGAGATAAAACTGGGAAGTTAGAGTAGCTCTGTCTTGAGGAATTCCTTGAATGTTGGCCAAGGGAATTTGAACTTCACTTGGAAGAAATTGGACATTTGTTTTAGGAGAGAAAGAACATCACTTGATCCATGAATAAGAAAGGCCATAGGATTTAGAGCAGGAAGAGACTTTAAAAGATGATCTAGCCCAGAAGTTCTTAACCTGAGGTCTACAGACTTCTAAGGGTTCCATATATAGATTTCAGGGTGGATGAACTTGGAAAGGAAAAAAAAATTACATCTTTATTCTCACTAACTCTAACTGAAATTTACATCTCTTTCGGTTATGAATGCAGGCAATAAACCATAGTAATATTATTAGCATCTGGCACTTTGTCACAAACAGAAATCACAGCTGTTTTTATATCACATTACAGTTGAAAATTGATCAGATGTCCAATAACACATTTATGTGCCCTTGTCAAAGATCAATCTACAGTTTCATGTTATTACTAAAGCTAAGTGAGAATATCCTTCACACTGATACAGTTTTTAAAAAAATAAAATTTAGCTTTAAATTGCTTATATTTTAAATGTATTCTCTTATTATTTAATGTATTAATAAAGAAATATATACACATATAGTTGTTGTCCTTCATTCTCAAAGAGGACCAAAATGATATCACTATATTGGGGCCAAGGTACAGTATGTCTGAGAATGGCTGATCAGATCAATAGAAGCTTAGAAGGCTCTACCACAGGTCAGCCACAAATAGTCCATGTGAACATTTGGAGTGGAAATGTCTCTAAAATTGCACCTCATGTTTCTTCTGAGCTACTGCAATTGTGCTTTGCTCATGGAGCACAGCCTTCTTTGATGCAGGCACGCCCATGCTGGGTGGTCCTATGCCAGTGTCTCCAACATCTCACAATCAATTCCAATGTTCTTCAGAAAGACCTTGAGGGTATCCTTGTATCACTTCTTCTGACCTCTATGGGAGCACTTGCCTTGTGTGAGTTCTCCACAAAATAGTCTTTTAGGCAAACTTACTTTTGGCATTCTAACAATGTGGCTGGCCCATTGGAGTTGCACTCTCTGCGGTAGAGTTTGAATGCTTGGCAGTTCAGTTCAAGAAAGGACCTCAGTGTCCAGTACCATTGACAGATATACATATATCCATACACACATATATATGTATTTGTAGCTAGGTAACTTAGTGGATAGAGTACTGGGCCTGGAGTAAAGAAGTCTTAAATTCAAATACAGCCTCAAATACATTCCAGCTGTGTTCCCCTGAGCAAATCAAGCTCTTCCATCTTAATTTTCCTCATCTGTAAAATGGGAATAATGAGAGTCCCTACCTTCCAGAGTTATTGTGGGAGAGTGGAGGAATGAAATATCTGTCAATTGCTTTGCAAATCTTAAGTTTCAGTTCAGTTCTGTTTAGTCACGTCCAAATCTTTATGACCCTATTTGGGGTTTTCTTGGCAGACATTCAGGAGTGGTTTGTAATTCCTTCTCCAGTTCACTTTACAGACAAGGAAACTGAGGTAAATAGGGTTAAGTGACTTGCCCAGGGTCACACAGCTAGGAAGTGTCTGAGGCCAGATTTGAACTCAGGAAGACAAGTCTTCTTGACTCCAGGCCTGGAGCTCTATCTACTGCGCCATCTCGCTGCCCAACTTAAAATCTTAAATGCTGCAAATCTTAAAGCACTATATAAATACTAGTTGTTATTATAGTGCTATATCACAGATTTGGGGAGAGAGTTGATAACTGTATTTCAATATAATTGGTTTTCTTAGTAATCTTTCCATAGGCTTCACCAGACTGCTATGACACAAGAAAAGGCTAAGAATCCCTGATCTAGTTCAAGTCACTCATTGAAAAAGTGAGGAGACTTGGAGGCAAAGGTCAAAAAACCAATAAGCATTCTGGCTTGAAGATTCAATTGTAGAAGTGTAGAACAAGAGGTCGGAGGGGCCTAGAAACTACTCTGGATCTATGTTTTCCAGAATAGAAGTCTCCCTCCCCCACGGAAGATCAACAACTCTATGACTTATTACAGTTGTTAGAAGCACCTAGAGATTAAATGACTTGCCCAGTGTCACACAACTATTAACTGTCAGAGGCAGGGATTTGAACTTGGGTCTTCTTGACTCCCAACCCAGTACTTTATCCACTACTCACATCAGGCCAGCTTTTAAGAGGCTAAATAATAATTGACATTTTTATGGTACTTTAAGATTCACAAAGTGCTTTAGAGAGCAACCTGAAATTATAACCAAAGAGTTATAAAAGTGTGTATACCCTTTGATACCACTATTAGCTCTGTTTCCCAAGGTGATCAGGGAAACAGGAAAAGAGCCTATACGGTCTGAAATATTTATAGCAGCTCTCTTGGTGGTGGTAAAGAACTGGAAATTGAGGGAATGCCCACCAGTTGGGGAGTGGCTGAACAAGTTGTGGTATACGATTGTGATGGAATACTACTATGCTATAAGAAATAATGAGCTGGTTAATTTTAGAAAAAACACAGGAAGACTTGCATGAAATAATGAAAAGTAAAATGAGCAAAAGCAAGCGAATGTTGTATTACAGTAACAGCAATATTGTTTGAAGAATAATTGTGAACAAGCAAATTATTTTGAGTACTATAATATTCAGATAAACTTACAAGGGACCTATGAAGGAAGATGTTATCCATCTCCAGAGAGAGGACTGATAGAAAGAAGTATGCATAGGAATGTTTTACGTATATTTGCAAATCTACATTAAGTGCAGGCCTTCCGTAACCGCATGATTGGCAGGGAAGAAAGGAGACAGTTCAGAACTTAAGATGGAACAAAAATTAATTAATTTAATTTTTTAAAAACTTTACAAAGTGTTTTCCTTTGAAAAAAGGAGAAACTGTGTGATATAGGTAGTATGCATATTATTATTATTCCCAATTAAAAAAAATTTTTTTGAACTCTCCCTGTGATTTTATTGATATAGGGAACTCCTACAGGAGGAAACCTCCTCTCCCATCAGCTCCTGCTCTCCAACTTTCAGCCTCGAACATGGAGGCTAGGTAACTTATCCAGGGTCATACAACCAGTTTGTGGCAGGCAGGACTTGAATAGAGGTCTTCCTGTCTCCAAGGCTGACTCTGTATCTACTACATCAAGCTGCTTCTCATTTCCAGTTTATACCTGAGGAAATTGAGCCTCAGAAAAGCACAATGACTTGTCCTAGGCAACACAGTTATAAAATCCCGTGCTTTATAAATACTTGAATTCTATGTTTTGAAATACAATCTGGCTTGATGTCTCTTCAGAAATGCCCCAGCAGGAGCCCTGTTTTGATTTCCTACCACACTTCTCCCTGGCACTTAGCAGAGTAAAAATAATTAGTAGCTTCAGAAACTTTCCCAGTCTCTTTAATTAGCAAGTGAGAACTAAGTATAGTTTGTGCGATTGCTGCTGTAAGATTACCCGGCTGGTGCTGATTAAAAGGTGGGGGCCCAGGTCTATTTGGCACAGGTGTCTAATGATTCCCCTAGAGCAAACATCCCCAACACCGCAAGTTTGGACATCTGTTTGGGATTTTGCTGGCAGTGAACATCTGGAACTTAATTTGCCACATGGAGTAGACTCCTCCAGCTGTGGAAAATCTCTTCGGATTTCAAAGTCATTCTCAGTGTCTCCTTTAATCCTTTCCCTCCACACCCCAGGCAAAAATCCCCCCACCCCCATCCCTTTCAGTGCCCAGAGCGACAGTGGTTGACATTTCTTTCCTGTGCAAAATGGTGACTCCGTGCAGTTCAACCCGAGGTTATTCCAATTCCTTCTTCCTCATTTTAATTCATTGGTGAGCACGAGTTCTCTGATTAAAGTGACCTCTTAAAGGAGAGCTCCTTCAGCTTCACTAGTCAACATGATGGTAGCTATCTTTCCATGACAATCCTTGGAGGCACAACCCCATCCTAGAAAATTACCGTAGCATACAATTACAGAGGAGTCCCTTTTGGCTTAGCTAAGTCCTGGAATTCAATTACACTGCATCACAGTGCCCTCTCCTGCCTTACACATTTAGTATAGGGGAAAGAGCATTGAATTTGCAGTTAGAGAACCATAGGAGTAGTAGATGTAGAGTTAGAAAGAGTCCAACACTCTGAATTTACCAATAAGGAAACTGAGGAAATCCTGACTTGATTATTTACTAGCTGTGTAACCTTAGGCAAATTCATGTACCTCTCCAGACTTGAGTTTCCTTATCTCTAAAATCAGGGCCCTGGAAGGTCCCTTCTAGGTCTGCACTCTTATTTACTTTGAAGGATCTATGATTTTATCCACAAATCCCGTCATACTTCTCATCTTGTGTAACTCCATGTTTTCCCATGAACTCTCTATAGACAATCTGCCTGAAGTAGATTTCCACTGGCCTTGGAATCAGGAAGAGGTGGAGTCAAAACCTACCTCTGGCACATCTGACTCAAATGGCCTTAGGCAAATCACTATACTAAGTGGGATTCAGTCTTCTCATTTGTAAATTGTGGACTCTCTAAGATCTAGATCTATGACCCTATGAACCATTGATTAACTCCTCTGAGTCCATTTCTTCATCTGTAAAATGGACCTAATAGTAATCCCTACTTCACAGAGTTGAGGAAAGGGTCAAATATGGTCTGGTCATAGAATTCATTGTAATTTTTGTGGTATGTCGTTTTAGTCTTGTTAGAAATAGACTTGACACCAAAAATTTAGTATCAAGAAAATTTATTATAAAGTCCAGAGGATTTAGACGTTTCTGGCCAGAAGCGGGCTCCACCCCTCTTCAGGAGGGGTGGGCCCTGAGTGCAAGGGCAAATGTGTAGTTGAATTCAGCGCGAAACCTCCCAGAAACCTCCCAGGCCGGGATTGGTCCAACCCTTCCCAGGTTACACCTTTCCTTACATGTTTCCCCTTGATATGCTCAAGTATGTTCCCCCTCCCTTGGTCATACGTCCCATGACTCGTTAATGAGGTTCTAATTTTATGCGGGGTGTGTCAGATAATAGTAATGAAGTTCATTAAGCAGGCGCACTAGCACTTTTCAGGTGTCCTCAGGTTGACCCTAACTGCTTTGAGCTGGCTCAACCCTTATCTTGATTTGGGGGGGGTCTTCTTGGAACAATCCACTTACTTCCCATTGGTCAAGCCCAGCCCACCTACAGTGTACCACCTCCTGGGGACCTTTGTTCTTTAAATCTCTGCATTATTCTACCTGTGGAAACTTAAGCCCTTCTAATTCTAACAGTCTCTTAGCTAATATTTGATTTAAAACTTTTGCCTATGCTCCCTATGTTCATTAGGGATATTAGTGTATAGTTTTCTTACTGGCTTATATGTTAAGACCATGTATGTGACATAGAAGGTATTTGGTGGGATCCCTTCTTTTGCACTTTTTTGCAGGTCATATGCGGATATTGGAATTGTTCTTTGAATGTTTGACTTTTGCAAACCATAAAGCAACTATGTAAATGTCAACTATTACCCAATTGAGTAGAAACCATCCTCTGACTTATTTATTTTTTACTGTGAGACTACCAATAAGTAAGTGTTGTATCTCATTCTTTTTTAAAAAATTCAATTTTATTTTGCTTTCAGTTCTGAATTCTCTCCCTCCAGCCTCCTACTCTACCCACCTATTGAGAAAGCTAGAAAAAGCAAAACCTATTACAAATGTGTATAGTCAAGCAAATTGTAGTATCTCATTTTTGGTACATGACAATTTTTCTCCCATCTTAAGTATAGGGACTGTGATTTTTTTAAAATTTACTCATTTTTATTCTGAACTTAATACTAAGTGCACATTTCCATATGTGTGTGTATATGTGTATTAACAGAAAAAGAGGCTTGTACATGAAACTGAAGATCTCTCATGTGCAGCTTGCTTTTTTTTTTAATTCTGTAACAAATTCAATATGAAACTTTCAAAGCTGTCCTGCCATTTTGGCCTTCATTTTGTCTCTATCTCTGTCTCCCTCTCTCTCTTTTTTTTAAAGATACTTTAATGATGGATCCTCTTTTCATTTCTTTTTTATTAATTTTATTTATTTATTTGCTATCTAACCTTCCCTCCCAGCCCACCTGCCAGGGAAAAAAAGAAAGACAAAGTACTTACAGAAAATATGCATAGTCAAGTAAAACAAATTCCCACATTGACCATGTCCAAAATTGTTATCTCCTTCTTCATCTCAAGTCTATCACCTCGGAAGAGGTCGGGAGCATGCTTCATTGTAAGTCATCTGGAATCTCAAATGGTCATTACATTAGACAGAGTTCTCAAGTCTTTCAAAATTGTTTTTCTTTCTAGTGTTGTTATAATTATACAAGTTATCTTCTGATTTGGCTCACTTCACTCTATGTCAGTTCAAAAAAATCTTCCTCAATTACTCTAAAATCGTCCCATTTGTCATTTCCTTTTCCATAGCATTGTATTAATTCATAGACCACAATTTGTTTAGTCACTCCCCAATTGATAAGCACCCCTTCCTTAGATTACAGTTAGTTGCCGCTATCAAAAAAAAAAAAGAAAGAAAGAAATGCTGCTATGAGCATTTTTGAATATGTGGCTCTTTTCCCTCTTTCTTTGATTTCCTCAAGATAGAAGGCTGGTTGTGATATCACTGGGCCCAGAGGAAGTCCTGTAATTTCACAAGAATTGGGAACATCCAAGTGCAGAAATTCCTACTATTAAGAAGAGTCACCAGTCTTCAACTTAAAGCCTTAGAAAGTTTCCTAGAGCACTGAAAAGGTAAGTGACTTGTCCTGCATCATGCAGCCAATAAAGCTTGAGCCTAGGTCCTCCTGACTAAGACCAGCTTTCTATTAACTATACCATGCTGTTTCTGATCATAATGTCCATAATAATGGACATTGGACACAATTGGACATAATAATGGACATATATCCATAATAATGTCTTTTATGACATTTCTTAAATGCAAGTTCCATTGGTAAGATTTTTGTACTATGCTTCCATTTCCCATGCATTTTTCCATCATCCTTTAAGTCATTTTGTAATTTTGGTTCTCCTGAGATCATGATATTCCATGAGTCACAGACACATAGCATCACTGGAACAATTGGAGGGCTAAATAGGTGAGCATTTGTGGCAGCAATCAGCTTGGGCTCATTGAAAGCCTCGTGCAGTTTTCCAATTTCAATCCTTCTCAATCTCTTCCTCTTGCTCAATTCCCAGCCCAACTCATTACCTACCTGCCACCTGTCAACATGCCTCACATCATAAAAGAAGTTCTCAAAACTAATTAACGGAGACATGGTACTGTACTGAAAACAAGTACGCATAGGATAATATTTTTGCTGCTGTTCCTATAGAATTGATTTTTAGTGTGGCATAATGGAAAGAAAGATGGCCTCAAAGCCAGAAAGATCTGGGTTCAAATCCAGCTTCTGCCACATATCGGCGGTGTGACCCAGGACAAATTACTCAATGTCTCAATACTTTGGAGAGCTCTCTGTGATTAAGTTACTGAGAAGCTGCTGACCTGCACTGGCAACAGTATTTTCCCCCTCTGGGAATTCTCTGTATCAATAAAATCACAGATTCAGTCCCTGTCCCTTTCAGATTTTCATGCTAAGAGTCAATTTGTCTACCTAAGAGTAATGATGATGATGATGATGATGATGATGATGATGATGATGACGACAACAACAACAGTAAGTTAGCATTTATATAGAACTTTCAGGTTTGCAAAATACTTTCTACATGTCTTCTCATTTGATTCAGCAACAAGCTTGTGAGGAAGGTGCTATTATTATACCCATCTGACAAATGAGAAAACCCATGGGGCTGAGGGAGTTGAAATGACTTGCCTAAGGCCACACAGCTAACTTTTGAAATAAGATTCAAACTCAAGTCTTCTTAATTGGAATTCCAGAGTTCTAACCATTGCACTACCTAGCTAATCCATAAAGCAGGCTGAGTTAATGTCTATGACTCTAGAGCAGTTAGATCAGTTTCCAAGGAAGAGCAGGCAGCTGCTGATCTCTCCCATTTGCTCCCTTTCAAGAGCGCTACAGGTCACCCCACAAGCCCCTGGGAAAATGTACAATTGCCCTCTGAGTGAGAGGCAATGTAATACAGCAAAAATCAACATGCTGTGGCATCATATAACAGAGATTTCTATTGGGATGTGAACTCTGGCATATGTACTAGCTGTGTGACCTTGAAAAAGCTGTAGGATTTAGAGTTGAAACAAACTGGTGGGATAATCTAGTCCAAGCTTCTCATTCTACAGATAAGGAAACTGAGTCCCAAAGTGGTTAAGTGGCTTTCAGTAACATAGGCAGAACAAGCAACCTGACTCCATACCCAGTGGCCATTTCCCTAAAATATTGTCTTAAATCAGGTCAATAAGTCAATAAGCACTTATTATATATGTTACATGCCAACAAGGGGCAACTAGGTGACACAATTGATAGAATGCCAGGCCTTGAGTCAGGAAGACTTGAGTTCAAATCCAGAATCAGTTAGTTGTATGTCCCTGGGCAAGTCACTTTACCCTATTTGCCTCAGTTTCCTAATCTGTAAAGTGAACTGGAGAAAAAAAAATTGCAAAGCACTCCAGTATCTTTACCAAGAAAACCCCAATGGGGTCACAGAGAGTCTGAAAATGACTGAACAACAACAATATGCCAATAAGCACTTACTAAGTGCCATAATACCTTTCTCCCTTCCTCAACTATAAAATGGCTTAACAGTATTTGTATTATCTGTTTCACAAGGTAGTTGCGAGAGTCAGATGAGATAATATTAATATATTATGTATAATTATTTTATATAATATATATAATGTGACTTCGTAAACTTTAAATTTTTATATTATATAGATACATATGTATGTATATAAATAAAAGACAGAGACAGTGGGCCCCACATGTGTAGGGAGGTCCACATGTGGCAAAGAACTGTCCCTGTGTGGTTCCGAGGCAGAACAGACATCTAGGCTTTTCTCCCCCAACCCTTCTCCAAGGGAGACTTTCATTCCTGCCAGAAGGGGAAACAGGAGGCCATCACTCTGCTCTCCTCAGAGAGAGAGGAGGTACCAAAGTAGAAGGAAATCTATGTACTCCCTTAAATACGATTCATCTAGGAGATCTGATCCAAATCCATCTAACTTTTGATCATTTTGTTATTTGGGGGGGATGGAAGGAAACCCCATGCTCTATATTTAAGGTTTACCCCTTTCCCACCTAATACCATGCACATAGAGAATGTATGTATGTATATGTAAATACATATGCATTACATGTTTATCTATATACATATGTTCTTGTGTATTTTATGTACATATATATGTATACACACACATACACTTGAATGAGAACCATATGTTCTAGTAGTATTTCCTGAGGAGGCCCAATCATGTTCACTTCACTCTGTGTTTAACTCATTCTCCCAACTCCTCCATCTTCCAGTCAGTTGCTTCCCCTCCTTCCAGCTCCCCTTTATATTTTGTCTTCTCCTCATAGAATGTAAGCTCCTTGAGGGCAAGGTTTTCCTTGTTTGCTTTTATTTCTATCTCCAGCCTGCCATAATTAAGCACTTAATAACAAATGCTGTATCTTTCTCTGTTTCAGTGTTTGTTTATTGATCATAGTTCCAAGTATTGTGGTCTTGCCAGGCATCCACATAATAATAACAATTACAATTATTATCTGCTATTATTATCATGTAGCTGCCACTTGGCCTCAAAGACTTACTAGCTATGTGACCCTGTTTGACTCAGTTTCCTTATCTGGAAAATAAGCTGGAGAAGGAAATGGCAAACTACTCCAGTATCTCTGCCAAGAACACCCCAAATGGGGTCACAAAGAAGCAGACGTGACTGAAAACAAAACAAGCATCAACACCACTGCAACACGGAGTCCTCTCTGGTTTGCAAAGTGCTTTACAAGCAGCATCTCATTTTATCTACACAAAAACCCTATGTGGTAGGTGAAATTATCATCCCCATTTTATAGATGAGGAAACTAAGGCACATAGAGGTTGAGTGATTCCCCTAAGTTCCCACAGGTAAGTGTCTAAGGCCAGATTTGGATTCAAGTCTTCCTGATCCCAATAGGATGGGAAATGAGAAGAAGAGAAAATAAATTTCTGTTAATTAAAAAAGAGAGTAAGAGAGATATGTGGGAAGAGCTACAGATGTGAAATGTTGCATGTGCATATACAATTCAGGTGAAGTCACTGCATTATACATTTTATTTAGCTGTAAAACTCATTTAACTCATACTTTATGTTTAGAAGAGATGTCTCATGAAGTGGGAGAAATCTGTAAGCATATGTAATGTAAAAATAAAACACAGCTAAATTTTTTTTTAAAAGACCATAGGACTCGAAACACACCTGCCTGAAGCTGTGGGCAACCCTTTCCTCATTGCTTTGGGTCAGTTTTGCCTGCCCTGCTCATAAGTGAGGCTTTGGTCACTGACTCGAGACCAAGTTGTCTTGTCATCTAAGACCCTTGAAGATCAGGACACAACTGTGATGCTCCACTATCAGGAGCTACAGTCAGAGGGTGCTCTTGTGTTCACAGAGCCACCAGCTGGGTGGCAGTCTATGACCAGGCTTGGCTTATAGGATCTGGTCTGAGACAGAGCACCCTGCAGTCCTTGCTTTACCCGAGATAGGAGTGGAGCAGAGGAACCAGCCACATATCTGTGTGACATTATAATGATTTTCTTCTCTGCTAAAGTAGCTCTTGAAAAGAAGTGCTGACACAATTCTTCACCCGGATTGCCCACATCCAGTACTTTCTACAAAGACAAATGTCTGCCTAGGGGTGGAAAGTAACTACTCCATTCAAGCATTATGAATATAATTTTTGATATTTTGATAATCATTCTTCTTTCATCTATTTCCCCTTGGAAGAATTGCTTTTAGAGAAACATGTCTAATTCAGTACAATGAAGCCTTTATTGTTTTATGAAGAATGGAAACAGGAAATCATTTCTAGGTAACAAACACTTTTATACATGTGTCTAGGCAAGGGAAAAATGATATCTTCATGATTTGGGCCTTTTGAAATTTGTGGGAAAACATGGACCATGGGGAAAATAAGTAGCCTGTCCTGAGTATGTATCAGATTGTCTTTGACTCCCAAGCAGAACGAACCCCTAAAATTCACCCACAAAGTCATGAAAGATGACTTGTAATCACCAGCTTTGTATTTATAAGACTGGGAACATATGTTTTTGAAGCAGAGGAAGCATGAAGTAAAGAAAAAGTGAATCATAATTTATCACAGAACCCCAGCAAAATGCTATAGCATAACAAAGGAAGGAAATTGATCTGATGAATTGTTCCCAATGTGTGTTTGCTTCAGGAACAGCGTCTCCCAGTGAACCATGTGTTCTACTGTCCTCGTCTGCAATTGAGCTATTTCCTGCATGATTGTCCATTCCTGGATAACATATTGGGGCTGGAGAAAAAAAAAGAAGTTTTACTCACCCTTGCCTTAGCAGCCCCAACTCTAAGACGTCATTAGAGCCAGCTCTGTTTCCGTTGTTGGGCGTTAGTAATTCTGCAGTGTTAGCATCTTTCCTTGTTACTTCCTCCCTAGCTAAGAGAAAACTAAAGAAACCTAAAGTTTTAGTTTACAAGATGAATGAGCAGAGATTGGTAGGGGGAGGGGAGTTAAAATTTCTTTCACGATAAGAGCTAGAATCACAGGATAGAAGGGACCTCAGAGATCATCTAGTTCAACCCCCTTCATTTTAAAAAAGAAGAAATGGAAGCCCAAAAAGGCTTTACTCAAGGAACCACAGGCAGTAAGCAAATGAGTCAGAATCTGAACCCAAGGCTTCTGATTCAGAATCCAGGGTCTTATAAAATGAGGTGCTATACCGAGAAAGGTTTTCTGAGATAGGCCTAACTCAGACTCAAGGTTAGAATGTGTAATATAGGGTGGTTTGTCTAAATGTATAGATGCGCTTTTGGGTATCATGGAAAAATATGGGCTAGAACACACTTCACCTCTGCAGAGGGTAGACTCAAAGGACGTGCGTCATTGCCAGCATTTTAGCTAAGAGAAAGGGCAGAGAGACTAAGCGCTCTTTCTTCCAACCTCTGAAAGGGGTATTAGGCTCGAATTATAGCTACACTTGAGAACATCCCTGGTCTAGGAGAACAAATCTGGTTCAGAAGGAAAGTCACTTCCTGGATCATTCTTAAGAGTGAGGGAGAAGGGGGGGCGGAGCCAAGATGGCGGAGTGAAAGCAGTGACTTGCTTGAACTCTCCTCCAAACCCCTCCAAATACTCATAAAAAATGGCTCTAAACAAATTCTGGAGCAGCAGAACCACAAAAAGACAGAGTGAAACAAATTTCCAGCCCAAGACAACCTGGATGATTGATCAGAGAGTTGTATCGCGCCGGGCTGGGAGCGCAGTGCAGCACGGCGTGGGCACACAGGCCACAGCCAACCTGGAGCAGGCCTCAGAGGACTGAATCACGGGAAGCTGTGGAGGTTTCCAGACTCCTCAATCCACCAATGCCAAAGACAACTTAGAAGGTCAGTGGGAAAAGTCTGTTTCTGTCGGTGCTGAGACAGGAAGGTGGGGGTTCAGCTACGTTCCCCAAGAGCGTGGCCCTGTGGGGGGAGGCAGCTGCTCCCCGAGCTTCCAGCCCACAGACTGAGGGGGAATCCAGTGGCTGATCAGAGGAGGAGTGCAGGGATCTCTTTGCCAGTGCTGAGGCAGGAATCTCTTGCTTTGCCCGTGTGTGGATCTGGGTCACAGTTCTGGGCTGCAGTGCTGGATGAGGAGGAGCGCTGGCGTGGTAGAACTTGGAGTGGCTGTGGAGAGGAACCCCTCCTCAGTTACAGGACAGAAAGGAATACTTGTGGTCACAGGCCAGGAAAGGAGTAAACACCTCGTGCCTTATCATACCACCTTGGAAGAAATGAAAATTTACGGGTCCCTACAAGTATCTCTGAAAACAGCTATACAAACCCCTGAAGCTCAGGACAATACATTATCCACTTTGGAAGCAGACTCTTACCTTAACAAAGAGTTTAAAACTCAAGTAATTGGCTGGGATCATGAGCAAGCATCACAAAAAGAGTCAGACATATAATCTTACTTTGGTGAAAAAGAAGATCAAAATATACAACCAGAAGAAGACAACAAAGTCAAAGCTCCTACATCCAAAGCCTCCAAGAAAAATATGAGTCAGTCCCAGGCCTTGGAAGAGCTCAAAAGGGATTTTGAGAAGCAACTAAGGGAAGTAGAGGAAAAACTGAGAGTGATGCAAGAAAATCATGAAAAACAAGTCAACAGCCTGCTAAAGGAGACCCAAAAAAATACTGAAGAAAATAACACCTTAAAAAATAGCCTAACCCAAATGGCAAAAGAGGTCCAAAAAGCCAATGAGGAGAATGCCCTAAAAAGAAAAATTGGCCAAATGGAAAAGGAAGTCCAAAAGCTTACTGAAGAAAATACTTCCTTAAAAATTAGAATAGAGCAATTGGAAGAGTGACTTTATGAGAAATCAGACACAGTAAAACAAATCCAAAAGAATGAAAAATTAGAAAACAATGTGAAATATCTCATTGGAAAAACAACTGACCTGGAAAATAGATCCAGGAGAGAGAATTTAAAAATTATTGGACTATCTGAAAGCCATGATCAAAAAAAGAGCCTAGACATCATCTTTCAAGAAATTATCAAGGAAAACTGCCCTGATATATTAGAACCAGAGGGCAAAATAGAAATTGAAAGAATCCACAGATCTCCTCCTGAAAGAGATCCCCAAAGGAAAACTCCTAGGAATATTGTAGCCAAATTCCAGAGTTCCCAGGTCAAGGAGAAAATATTACAAGCTGCCAGAAGGAAACATTCAAGTACTGTGGAAACACAATCAGGATAACACAAGATTTAGCAGCTTCTACATTAAAGGACCGCAGGGCATGGAATATAATATCCCGGAGGGCAAAGGAGATAGGATTACAACCAAGAATCACCTACCCAGCAAAACTGAGTATAATCCTTCAGGGGAAAAAATGGTCATTCAGTGAAATAGAGGACTTTCAAGCATTCTTGATGAAAAGACCAGAGCTGAATAGAAAATTTGACTTTCAAATACAGGACTCAAGTGGAACATGAAGAGGTAAACAGGAAAGAGAAATCATAAGAGACTTATTAAGATTGAACTGTTTACATTCCTGCATGGAAAGATGATATTTATAACTCATGAGACCTTTGTCAGTATTAGGGTAGTTGGAAAAAAAATTATATGTATGTATATGTAGATAGATAGATAGAGGCACAGGGTGAGTTGAAGATTAAGGGGTCATATCTGGAGAATAAAATTAAGGGATGAGAGAGGATTATACTCAGAAGAAGAAAGGGAGAGGTAGAATGGGGTAAATTATCTCACAAAAAAAAACAGAAAAGAAAAGTCTCTTACAGTGGAGGGGAAAGGGGAAGGTGAGAGGGAATGAGGAATCTTATTCTCATAGGATTTGGCTTAAGGAGGAATAACATACACATTCAATTGGGTATGGAAATCTGTCTTACCCTACAGGAAAATAGGGGGAGAAGGGGACAAGAGAGCAGGGGATGATAGAGAGGAGGGCAGATTGGGAAAGGGTAATCAGAAGTAAATACTTCTGAGGAGGGACAGGGTCAAAAGAAAGAATAGAATAAATGGGAGGGCAGGATAGGATTAAGGGAAATAGAGTTAGTTTTTCACAACATGTCTACTACAGACATGTTTTGCATAACTGCACATGTACAACCTATATTGAGTTGCTTGCCTTTTCAATGACAGTGGGTGGGGAGGGAGGAAGAAGAAAATTTGAAACCTAAAGTTTTAAAAACTTATGTTTAAAAAATGTTTTCACATGCTACTGGGAAATAAGAAATACAGGAAATGGGGTACAGAAGTCTATCCTGCCCTACAGGAAAATAGAAGGGGAGAGAGATAGAAGAGAGGACAGACTAGGGGAAGGGATATTCAGAATGCATGCCTCCTTGGGGAGGGGAGATGGGGTATAAATTTGGAATTCAAAAACTTGTGGGAGTGAATGTTGAAAGCTAAAAATAAATAACTTTATATTAAAAAAAAAAAGGCACTGTGCTAAGCTCTTTTGCAGATATTATTTCATTTGATCTTCACAATAACCCTGAGAAATAGATGCTATTATTATATCCATTTGCAGATATTATTTCATTTGATCTTCACAATAACCCTGAGAAATAGATGCTATTATTATATCCATTTTATAGTTGAAGAAACAGACACAATCAGAGCTTAAATGACCTACCCAGGGTCATACAGTTACCAAGGGTCTGAGGCTGGATTTGCACTCAGGTCTTCCTGATTCTAGCACTTTATACTATACCACCAGCTAGCTGCCTCTCCTAAGGGTAAGGGTAACCCTTAAATTACAATCATAAGCTCAGCTCCTCCCCTCAAAAGACCATCACAAATAGCCCATAGGAAGTAAATACATTTATCCAAGCAAAATCAACAGAAATCAAAGAGCCATTTCATCACTTTCAAAATATTGCTTTCACCTTCTACCATGAGCTGCCTGACTAAATTAGTGCAAGTTCAGTAGCTGCACTCAGTAGCTAGATAAAGGAAATAGAGATCTAAAAAATCAATCCAAAACATCACTGATGTTTTAGTTTTTAATGTTGATTTAAACAATAATTTACACATTTGTTGATGTCACTTTTGTATGACCATAGGAAATACCAAATGATACACAAAAGTGAATGAGATTTCTAAATGGGAGTAAGATCGAAAACTTACTCAAACCAAGAGAGAGGGGCCTAATCTTACCCAAGAAAACTCAAGGGAAGCAAACTGGCAAATCAGGACATGTTGAGGGGACAACTTCCCCTACATGTCTGCAGCTTCCAAATTCTTTCTTCATCTGTCTCTCCTGCAGAGTTTCTTTGGAAACAAATGTAATTCTCTCCAAAAAGCACTGGAATCAATGTTATGGAAGTCGCATGTAATTATACAGCATCTAACTCAACATTCTGTTTGCCAGACAGGAGTCAATGTCTCCTTCCTTACTCAGTATGTAGCACAGGGGCTGTTTCCTTCCAGTGTGACTGGAGAAGAGCCAGGTTACAAATGCAATAAGGCACTTGTGAACCATAACATGCAATTCAAAAAAAGCTTTACTAGTGACAAAGTATAAAGAATACAATTTCTAAGATTAAAAAGATACCAATTCAAATGAGACCAAAGCAAAGCAACCAACCATGCTAAGGCCATGACAACTCACTATGCTAGGCCAGAAAGGCATAGCTCACAGGGCAGTAAGAACTCAGGTAAAACCTCTTTTGACAAGTCCCCATAGGACTGGCCTTTTATACCTTAGTCAAGAAGGAAGACAAATGCTCTTCCCCACTCTCCCTTAAAGGACCAGCCCAGCCTACATATAACAGGTTCCACTCCTAACACAGGAGGGAGTGGAAAGATGAGGAACCTGAAACCCAGAAAGGTTAAATCATACCACCTAAGAACTCACTAGTAGTAAACAACAAGGTCAGGATTTGAACCCAAGTCGTCTCCAATATTCTATAAAATAAAATGAAATGGTAAAATAGAAAGACCAGGAACCTGAAGGCTAGAAAAAGAAAAGTGATTTGCTTAAAGTCAGCTAGGGTAGACCCCGACTCTTCAGCCAAGAATCTCTTTTACTACACCATGTTACAGAAGATGAAGACATTCTATCCCTAGTTTAAGATTACAGGGCAAATCTCAAAGAAACATTTCAATACTTTCAAAGTACCATACCTTCACCTTCTACCGTGAGGTCCTTGAATAAATGTTGAAGGATCAAATTCATTGACTTCACTTTCATTGAATTATAGAATCTCAGAGTTGGAAAGAGCCTCTGAGGTCCCTCTTTTCCACATCATTCCACATCCCTTAACATGATTCCAAATTCTCTCCTCCGTTACTCCATTTTCCAAAGAAGAGGTGGCTTTACTCTCCAGTAAAGCCATCCTCTCTTCATTTACCTTTGATCATACCCCTCCTGTATTTTCCAGCAGATTGCCCTTACTATCACCACCCCTCTCTCTCTAATCATCAGTCTTATTCTAGCTAATAGTTCCTTTCCTACTACCTACAAAAATGTTGACATTTTCTCTATCTTCAAAAAATTTTCACCAAACCTTGCCATTCCCTCTTACAGGGTTAAATGACTTGCCCAGGGTCACAGAACTGGTAAGTTAGAGTTGAACTCAGGAAAATGCATCTTCCTGACTTCAGCCCAGTATTTCAGCACCTAACTGCCCCCCTAACACAGAGTAAGCACTTTAATAAATGTTTGATTCTCTGATCTTCAGCAAGACAATTATTTTACTTCTCCCTAGTTGATTCTCTCTCACTCCCAAGGTGGCTATTCCAAACCTTCTCTCAAGCGTGCCAAACCATTTACTGTCCCCACCCCCTTTGATGAAGAGCTCACTTCATTTTTTACTGAAAAAAAAAAAGAGTCCATTCTCTCTAAGCTCACTATCATCCTATATCTTCCCCTCCCTTTCTCAACCAAACTCCCAGGGAAAAAAAAAAAAGTTATCTGTAACTATTGCCTTTACTTCCTATCCTCTCACTTTTCTACTGAAATTGCTCTCTCCACAGTTCTAATAATCTCTTAATTGCCAAATCTAATGGCCTTTTCTCAGTTCTCATCCTTCTTGATTTATGTACAGTATTTGAAATGGTTGGTCACCTTTTTCTTCTTCTGGATGCATTTTCCTTTATGGATTTTTGTGACATTTCTTCCTCTTGGTTTTCTTCCTAGGTATAAAATTATCTCTTTTGCAGGATCATTGTCCATATCCCACCCCCTAACAGTGGGTAAACCTCAAGGTTCTGTCCCAGGCTGCTTTCTCTCTCTATGTTTCTTAGTGTCTCTCTCTGTCTGTCTCTGTCTCTCTGTCTCTCTCTCTCTCCATAAGTTTCCTTGGATTTAGTTATATTCTGTATGCAGATGACTCCCAGATCTACATATTTTCAACTATAGTCTCTCTCTTGAACTCCAGTACTGCATCTCTAAATGCTTATAAGATATTTCAAACAGGATGCTCCATAGATATCTCAGGGTTAATCATGCATAAAACAGAATTCTATATCTTGTCTTGTCAAACTCATCTCTCTTCCAAACCTCCCTATTATGTTAAGGGCACCACCATCCTTCCATTCAGATTCTTAATGTCATTGTCGTTTTCATCTAATCATTTTTATTCAGCTTAAATAGCCTCGCAGTTGTCAAATGTCATCTTTGACATCTCTTGCAACCTTCTCACCATCCACATAGCCACCACCCTAGTTCAGACACTCATCATCTCTTACTTGGATGTATTCAGTAGCCTCCTAATCAGTCTCCTTGTCTCAATTCCATCCCTACTATAATTCATTCTCAACACTGGGTAGTTTTCCTAAAGCATAGATCTAATAATTTAATTCTCCTACTCAGTAAACTCCAATGACTCTCTATTCCTCTAGGATCAAATTTTAAATCCTTTGGCATTTAAGGCTCTTCCTAGCCTGACTCCAAGCTACCTTTCCAGGCTTTTTACACATTGTGCAGTCAAAATGACACTTCTTACTGTTTCTCATATTTACCACTTGATTTTCCATCACTGTGACTTTCGCTCTGGCTGCCCCACCCCATTCTTTGAATACAATCCTTGCCTCAAAGAATACCTGCCTTGCTTCAACATTCAACTCAAACAACAACTTCTACATGAAGCCATTCCTAATCCCTCCCCACCCCAAGCTGCATGGTACCCTACCTCCAAAAAAACCACCATATATATCTATGTCATCTCCCCCAATTGAATCTCCATGGAGGTAGGAGTTTCACTTCTGTCCTTTTATCTCCAATGCCTAGCACAATGCCTGACATCTGGTATGATTTATTAGAGGCTTATTTGTTGTTCATAAGATCATTAGTAAAGAGATAGAATAGACCATTGTTGCTGACTCTTTGTGATCCATACTATCCATGGGGTCCATTGGCAAAGTTATTGGAGTGTTTTGCCATTTCCTTCTCCAGTGGATTAAGGCAAACAGATGTTAAATGACTGGCCCAGGGTCACACAGCTAGTAAGGTCTGAGGCCAGATTTGAACTCAGGTCTTCCTGACTCCAGGCCCAGTGCTTTATCCACTGAGCTATCTAGCTACCTCCAGAAGATGCCATTGGGTCCATCAAATACAATCCCTTCATTTTACAAATGAGGAAAGTGAGGTCCAAAGAGTTGAACTAACTTGCTAAGGGTCACACAGATAATGAATTTTCTATCCCAATGCCCTTTCAGTGCCATTCCCCATGCCTGGAATTCACTTCCTCCTTACTTCTGCCTCTTAGTATCTTTAGTATCTTAGTATCTTTAATACCTTAGTTCCTCCAAAGTTCAGCTCATGTGTCACAATCTAGATGGTGCATTTTCTGATCCTTCAGTCACTATTGCCTTTCCCTAAAAACCATCATGTATTTTGTATAGGCTTATATATGTACATATTTTCTCCCCTGCATATCTACTTGAAGATAAGGACTAAGTTTCATCTTGTCCTTGTATCCCCAGTACCTAGAACATAGCAGGTGCTTAATAAATGCTTGTTGGTTGACTGATGATTGAATGAGTGATGCTGAGACTGTGTCCCAGATACAGGCACTTAAAGTTTATTTAAATCATGGAATGAAATCTCAGAGTTAGAAGAGACCTCAAAAGTCATCTAGTCCAACACCTATATGGACAGTAATCCCGTTGAACAGCACCCTTAACAAATGTTCTGGTAGGCTCTGCATTTCCGCTTTGGATAGCTCTAGCAGCTGTTAGAAAGTTTCTTTCTATCAAGCCAAACTCTGCCTCTGTGCTACTCACCCAACACTCCTAGTTCTGCCTTCTGGAGCCAAACAGAATAAATCTAATTTCTCTTACATATGACAGACCATAAAATACCTGAAGACCTTGATCATGTTCCCCCCAAGAACGTAGGTTCTCAAAGTTTGAAGACACCTCAGAAGCCAATTAGTTTAAACATAAGGGAATAAGAAATTCTCCTACACAACATACAGGGTAGATAAGTCGACTGTCTACCAAGGCAGTCCATTCCACTTTGGGAATAACTCTAATTGTTTGTAGGTTTTTCATTGTAGCTTCTACAGGTTCCTACCTCTGCCCCCTTAGGCCCCCTAGCAGAGCCAGCTTTGAAAGGAATTCTCATAGGATCCCTATCTACCTCCACCTGTTCCTAATTTAGTCATTCAGAGCTGCTTCCCTTGAGTGAATAATATATAACCTGATTGCTTTAAGTGAGCCAGATTTGCACTCCTTCTGAAATAAAACAAGTTTGGGTTTTTTGCTTGTTTGTTTTATGGTTTTAGAAGGAAGAGAGTTCTGGTTCTTTTAAATAAAAGATGTTTCTTCATAGACATTTTTTTTACAAGTTTTACCTTTGTTTCTACCAGGATCTACTGTGTTCAAGGATCTTTCAACAAAAGTTCTAAATTTCTACAAGATGGCTTGTTAAAGAGTAGTTCCTTTTGATGCATTGAGCCTTTAAATGAGACTACTCTTTATAAAATGGTGCATTATTTTAGTTAACTTTCTGATATCTGTAATAAGCAAGGCAAAGACAATCCAGAGAAATTAAATTCACTGAAAATCCAAGGCCTCATTTAATATAGTTTCAATTTCTTTTTCCAATAATTCTCTTATCAAGACTTTTAGTAAAAGAAAGAAAGAGAAAGAAAAAAGAAAAAAAAAGCTTAATGATCTAAATTATATCAGCTACCCTGCTTTTTCTTTGGAGGTGTTACCAATGATCAGGCACATAGCAAGATGGAGAAAGAGAAGAAGCCAGGTCTCTGGGTTGTCCTCCAATAATTTGTCCTGCATTTACCACAGCAATTCCAGATTCAATCATTTTTGTACTTTTCCTTTCATTGAAAAGCAGTTACACCAGTTGACTTCAGAACAAAAATGTTTGTGTGGAACTCAAGAATTCTATTGCTGAAGCGGCCAAAAAAAAATTTTTTTTTTGTATCTATGTCTTCCTCTGGGTCAATCCCTGTAGAATTGGAAGGAGAATGGCAGGTCCTGCCTTTGTGCTCCTGGGACAGTTGGGACCTCTGAGGTGACGATGGGAACAATAAGCTGTATCTGTCTGTGGATGACACAGAAAACAGCAGAATGCATGAGTACAAATATACATGCACACAAACTTTTATATGTGTACCATGCCCACATGTATATATCATGTACATATTACATTATCATAATTCAAATTATTTACACACACCATAAACATGTATTATATACACATGTGCATTATACACATCCATTGTATTATCTACACATATGCATATATATTCTATTCCCTACTTCCCTGTTCATTAGCAGAGAATCAATTTACAGTAATTTCTTTCCTCAGATATAAAAAATGACACATAAATACAGCAGCCATTTAGTGAGTATCATATGGGGATGGGGATATCTACAAAAGTATGAAAACTGTTATTCTTGCCTCCAGTCAGTGAATATACATTTATTAAGCACCTACTATGTTCCAAGCTCTGTGCTAAGCAGTAAGGCTACAAAGAAAAGTACAAAACAGTCCCTGCCCTCAAGGAGCTTAAAGTCTAATGGGGGAGACAACATGTAAATAATTGTGTAAAAGGTATATGAAGGAAAAATTGGAAACAATTAACAAAGGGAAGGCAGTAGGATCAAGAGGGATTAAGCAAGTTTTCCTGAAGAAGGACAGATTTTAACTGGGACTTGGAGGAATCCAGAGAATCCAGGAGGTGGAGATGAGTTGGGAGAGCACCCCAGTCATGGGAGACAACCAGAGAAAATGTCCAGAGCCAAGATATGGCATATGTTGTTTGAGTGAGGACTAGGAGGCCAGAGTCACTGCAGAGTAAGTGGTGGAGTTTAAATTTGTTCTGTAAAACTTGGACTCAGGCAAAAGGCTGCACCCGAGGACCTAGAGGGCCACATGTGGCCTTGAGGCCACAGGTTCCCCACCCCTGTTTGAAGGTACAGAAGACTGGAAAGGTAAGGAAGTGGGCAGATCACGAAAGGCTTTGAAGGTCAAACAGAGGATTTTATATTTTATCCTGGAGATGACAGGGAACCACTGGAGTTTAATGAGTAAGAGGTGACATGGGCAGATTTGTGTTTTAGGAAGATCACTTTGACTGGAGTGGGAAGAAAGTTGTAGCAGGCAGACCAACCAGCAGGCTATTGCAATAGTCCAGGTATGAGGTGATAAGGGCCTGCACCAGGTACAGGGTACCACTGGGGTGATGACAATGTCAGAGGAGAGAAGGAGGCCTAAATGGTAAGTGTTGTGATGATAAAATCAACAACCCTTGACAACAGATTGAATGAGTACAGGGGTTAAAGTGATTAAGTAGTTGAGGATGACCTCTATAGGTTGTGAGCCTAGGGAACTGAGAGGATGTTATGGTGCCCTCAACAGTAATAGGGAAATTTGGAAAGGGAAGAGCCTTTGAAGGAAAAGATGATGAGTTCAGTTGTAGATATATTGAGTTTAAAATGTCTACCAGACATCCTGTTCTAGATGTCCAAAAGGCACTTGTACATATAAGACTGGAGGTCAGCAGAGAGGTTAGGACTAGTTAAGGAAAGTTGAAGAAACAAGATCTTAGATACTACTAGTCATACACACACTACTGAGCTTTGTTCCTGATAGATGGTAGACCAGCAAAAGACTTGAACTCAGTTCCCAGTTTCTGTTTCAGGCTTCTTTGGGGGGTGCCAACCTATTTCCCCACCCCCATCCTCCATAAGACCTATCTGTATAAGCCAAGCCCCTAGCATGGCACCTTGGATATAAAGCTAATAGGTAAGTGCTTAATTAATTAAATTTTGTCTCCTGTGCTTCCATTTCTTCATATAGAAAAAGAGATAGATTCTTGCTCTCATCAGACTTGAAATATCATCACCACGAAGATTGACTCAATTTTTGATATTCAATAGCTTCTCAACCCCCTCAGTTGCCTCTCTCCTCTGATTCCAGGATGAGAGGGCAAAGCAAAAACTCCTCCCAGAGCCTTCCTTTATAGAGGGCTTTGAGCTTTCAGAACTTTCCAGGCAACTGTCCATTTTCCATCAGCAGCCCTGCTTGTTTTGAGCTCCATAGAACATCATACCCACTGGTGCCCCCTTTTCAACTTCCTTATGTGTGTTGTCTTTCCCCATTAGATTGTAAATTCCTTAAGGGCAGACTGTCTTTCTCTTTCTCATTTGTATCTCCAGCACTTAATAAATGTTTATTGAATTAAAATTAAATCATGGTGAAACTATACTTTGGTGAAATCATTTTTTAAGAGCTAAGACACATACAGGAGGGATGGGGGAAGGGAATAATCATTTATATAGCACCTACCATGTGCCAGGCACTGTGCTAAGCACTTTTTACATATTATCTCATTTGATATGACCTAAGAATTCTCAGTTCCCTCTGTCACTCAGATGTCTGTGAGTAATCATTGCCCTTACATCTACCTGGAAGCTACCAAACAGGAAAACTATAAACAGGAGCAAAAATGGAGAAAAGTAAAACTCAGCTACAAAGTCAGAGAACCCAGCTAGTTCCCAGCTTACCACAAACCAACCCTTAGTGGTGCTGTCAAAGTAAAAACACAGCCCATTAGAGCCACTCTCCCACAGAACTCAAAACCTAGTCATTGGCAAGAGAAATGGACAGGCTATTTGTGGTTTATACAATGTCTTATTTTAAAATTCACTTCTAGATGTGGTGTTTAGATCTAAATGGTTTTTATCCTGTGAACTTTTCCAAACAAAGCCTTTCACATTTTGAGGTTGTTTTTTCCCCCCCAAGGTCTCCCCATCCTCTGTGTCACGTTGACCCAAAACTCACCAGACCTCAACTACCATGCCCATTCCATGCCATCTGTTCAAAATGTGGCATTCTGATGTCTGCCAGCCATGAGGACAAAGGGTCCCTTCCCAGGAAAATAACCACAGAAGATCCCACAGATAGATCTAGCATCCGACAGCAAAGTGCTGCTAGGGAAGAGGAAGTGATTTACGATACAGAGAGAGGTGGAGGCAATGTTTACTTTAGTCGTCTCCCCAGCTGCCATCCTTTCTAACTGTGACCTCTGTTGAACATGAACTGGGAAGCAGCTGGGTTTAACAAATAAGCTATTGAAGCCTCAAGCCCACCTCCTTCAGCACAACATATACCAAGTTGCTGATGTGAAACAATTAGCATTGTGGGCAGACAAGTGACTTGCAATTCACAAAACTGCTGTGTTCTTTGGAATTCCTTGGGCTTGGACTGGGCTGCTGGCCACAGCTAGATTCTTTATTCAGTACAAAGAACATTCCTCTGAGCTGTTTGTTCCTAGTCCTAGAATGCCTATGGAAATTTTCCTAGGAAAATTTGTCAGCGCAGCCAGGCTGGCCAGAGATCTCCCTTTTGAGCAATTGCCTCTCCCCAAGTCGGAATAGACAACAAGGCAGAAAATGTTCAACAGCAGATTGCACGAGAGAAACTGGGGCCCCTAAGTTCCCATTCAAGGAGTATTGTGAGAAATGGTTGCTCTTTCTCATTTTGTTTGTGCCTCAAGACTTAATGAATCCAAAGCCCTGGTGCTCTCTTTGGCCATCTTGACTTGGCTCAGCACACTCAGCTCAAACCCAGATGTTGATTCTATCCCTGCTAACAGGTCCATCTTCTAGCCAGAGGTGGCCCATGTGGTGGTATGCATGCACACACAAAAAAAGCACACAGTTTCTATTCTAAAATCTCCTCATACTTTGGACAAGTAGAAAGTTCAGGCATTTGGTATCACTGCAGAATAAAATGCAGTGTTGAGAGAAATGTACAGTTGATGGAGATAGTAGAAGGAATGAGGCAGAGCTGGGTGGGGTGGGGGTGGGGGAGACAGGCTTACAAAGCCATGACATAGTAACTATGGGATCCACAATGCTGGGATGGACAGCTTTTAAACCGGGGTACAACAGTTGGATTTATTAGCAACAACACTGATTATTATCCAGGAAACATGGCTTCTACTCTTAGCTTGGCCACTATTTTATCTATGTGGCCCTCAGGAAAGTCAGACCTTAGGAGGTCTCAGTGTTCTCCATATAAAGCACTAGGTTTAAGCTTGTCCCAGACTGAAGATTTTCTAAAAACCTATGGCCAAAGAACATTTCTAATCATTGAAACTCTGAGAAGTTTCATGTTTTCCATCCTGGGAAATAAAAGAATGGTAAAAATGAAAGCAGACTGAGTCACCTAGGAGTACAGATAATGCCCCCTGTCTGGAATTCACTCCTTCACCTCTGCCCTGCAGTATTTCTAGCTTCCTACAAAAGCTACCATGAATAAAACAAAACAAAACAAAACAAAATGAGAGATTCTAGGCTCACATGGACTCATGTTTGAAATACAGAAAGTAGTACCTAAAGCAGCTGAGAAGTGTATAAAAGAGATGGGCAAGACTGCTTCTCCCATTTCATAAAGGCCACAAAGGAAGTGGTCCTTCCGATAGGAGTCTAGCCTCTTTGGCCTCGATCAGGAACAGCTCCAGTCACTGGAGACCAGTCAGAGGAGTTCACTACCTCCTCCCATCCAAGAAGATGTCTCTCAGCTAGGGACTCAGTACCCATGTCAAAGTCAACAGGAGGTGTTCCAGTCTAACAAAGATGGATGTCCTGAAATCTCATCTGGTGAAGAGGGACAAACCATATCAACCGGAGTTTCCTCCAATCACATTTGTTATTTTTTTATCTGCTAATTGCTAATCTTAATCGCTACATCTGATGATTCCAGTTCTCAGTCTTTCCCCCTTTTTTTTTAACTTCTCTGCAGCATCTGACATTGAGAACCCTTCTTCTTCTGAATACTCTCTTCTTCCTGAGTGTTTGAGATACTACTCGGGTCCTAATTCTTCTACTTGTCTGATGGCTCTTTCAGTCTTCTTTTCTGGATCATCTCAAATGTCCTTCTCCAACTATAATTTTTTCCTAGGGTTCTGTCCTGGGCCTTGTTTCTTTTCATTATGTATTCTCTTCTTTAGTGATCTCATTAGCTTCTTGCCTAGAGTTACGAAGACCAGCCTCAGACATTTACTAGCTGTGTGTTCCTATGCAAGTCACTTAATTTCTGTTTGCCTCAGTTTCTTCATCTGTAAAATGGGGGTAATAATTTCACCTACCTCCCAGAGTTCTTGTGAGGGTCAAATGAATTAATGATTGTAAAACATTTAGTACAGTGCCTGACATATAGTAAGTGCCATATAAATGTTAGCTAAAAAAAAAATCCTTCAATCTGCCTCAGTCTCCCCAACTGCAAACTGGGAACGGTAACAGCACCTACCTCCCAGAGTTGTTGTGAGGATCAAATTTGTAAAGCACCTAGTACAGTGCCTGGCACATAGTAAGCATGTAATAGTTAATTTCTTTCCTTCTTTCTTCCTTGCAGCTCTAGGTCTGTGATCCTATTATATAATCTGCTGAGAGAGGAGGAAGATATGACACATAGGCAGATAACTGTGATATATGTAATGGGGGTTTGTTTCTACCTGGGGTACAGATTCTATCAATGTGTTTGACTTACACAATCTCTCCCCATGGAGGAGGCTCTGACAATACTTCAGGAAAATCACGATGCCATGTGGGAGTAGAGCATTAGAGAGATGGTAGAGAATGGATGGTTGGCAGGAGCCCTGCCAACTGACTGCCTAGCCAAACTGTCGGCATCTTCAAAAAGCCTGAGTCAATTGCATAGGCTTCTCTCTTTGTCTCATTACCATATGGGGGAGCTTGTTGGCTCTTTTGCTCATGAGACCATTTGGTAAGTGGGGAGGACTTTGGGTCTTCTCTCTTCTGAGACCACGTGGCCCCAAGAACTAAACCTTAATCTTTTGTCTTTCTATATTAGGTGAAGAGAGTGGAGCATCTAACTTGGGAGTTTGAAAGGTTAGGAGAGCAGCCATAGGAATTTAGGAGTTGAAATCCAGACCAGGGTTTACAGCCAATGTAGAATAGATGCCCTGAAGAACTTACCTTTGGGATTACATTCCAAAAGAAAGATTTATCCAGTAGGCATGCCATATCTGGACAAAAACTTGGTGAGACTGAGATAAATTATGAGCCTAATTCCTCCCAACCAACGGGAGATTATGCCTCAATGTGTTGGGGAAAATGTTAGTACTTTATTTTTGTTACGTCTTTGTGGTAAATATTCCCTTGCAAAAGCTAATTGATGTTAAATAGTTAAATGGAACTGGGGTTTCAGTCATAGGCTCCTAACAATGAGAGGAACATAATCAATAAGGGCTTGAACTGATGGCATTAGCTAAAAGATATCCTTTCCCTTCAGTTTCATCCCAAGAATCCCAAAAGGAGATATAGCAGTCCAACTCTGGGCAAGAAAAGCCAGAGCACGAAAGAGGGCTGATCAAGGGAGCGCCAATCAACCTGACCAGATTATAGAGGATAGACCTTTATCTGGAGGCATCTGAAGGGCACCTCCAATGGAGGTAAGCATGCACACTGCACCTGGCTGTGAGGACGTAAGAAACATCTCTGATTGGTTGCCATTGACTTGGCTGCTTCTGAGTAAGTGGCAACTGAATGTCTCATTGGAATTACTGCTCCTCTCCTTTTAAACAAAGTTAATCATGCTTTTCTCTCCCCTCTCTTCCCTCTACAACTTTCTTCCCTTCTCTTCCCCTCCTCCTTGTCTTTCTCTCTCTTCTCACTTTTACTTTCTCTCCTTCTCCTTTTTCTTCTCCTTTGAGCCAGGGCTACATCAGAACACAACAATAGGTGGGGAGAAAAAAATTCTCTACCCACCCCCAGGACTGGATAAAGGGTAGATGCAGGCAAAGTACATGATAAGTTGTATATGCTTACCTAGATAGCATGAGCTTCTTGCACTTCAGATTTCTAATGCTTTCTGATGTTCTTATTCTGTTTCTGAGAGCATATTAGAGACTAGAATTCCAGAAGATAGGCCTTGCCTGCCCTAGAAGCCAATACGTTGGTAAAGTTCTTGTAGGAGTACATGGAAGAGGTAGGTATGTGTTTCTGTTTGGCCTGAGAAAGAGCTCCTAAGAGTGAATTTTTTCAGTCTTAAAGGTTACTGGAGGATTGGAATCACGAACCATGCCAAGGCGATAAGGGTTTGAGGGTACGGAGACAGTAGATCTGGAACTTGTCAGTCCCACTGTTGACAAGAGTTGTTCAGACAGCCCCCATCTGACATGAAAGGGACTATTTATTCAGCTGTACCAGACTTGTGTTTACCTTCAGGGGAAATCTAATGGGCTATTTGAATGTTTTGTGATTCTGTTTCTGTTCACAGTTGCCCTTACATCTTCTGAATTTTCTGCAGGGGGGAAATAAAAGCTATCCACTGAGATGATAGATAGATAGATAGATGGATAGATAGATAGATAGATAGATAGATAGATAGATAGATAGATAGATAGATAGATAGATAAAATGTAGATAGGTCCATCTAGTGTCTGCATAGTTATTAAGGATCCTGATATGCACATCATGAGTGTATAAAAACAGTTCCCCAGAGTGAATGCTCCTTTGGGGTTAGACTCCAAGATTTGACTGGATCTATGAGAGCCCAGAATCCTTTGGGAGGACCTTTAGGCCATGCATTACATGCAACAGTGAAGTTCAAAATAAAATGTTATTTTAGATCTGAGAAATTGGCTTTATGTAGGAGGTGGAACTTCATAGAATGTCAGACACAGAAGGGACCTAACTGATGACTTCTAAGGTTCCTTTAAGTTAGAAATATATGATCCTATGAGCCTTTGGTCCTGTGAGATTTTAGACTAAGGGAAAATGACTTGCTCAAGGTCATGCATCTAGTAGATAAAAGACCCAAGTCTTCTGATAACAAGTCTAGTCTCTTTCCACTATGACTTTGTAAAAGCTGGCCTTTAAAGGATATGTAGAATATTGCCAGACAAGAGAGGAGGGAGTACATTCAAGAAGACAGAGGCATAGGGGATAGAGCACTGCACTTAGAGTCCAGAAGACTAGGGTTTGAGGCCTGCCTCAGACATTGATTAGTTGTATGACTCCAGGCAAGTCACTTGGATTCTCTGAACCTCAGTTTCCTTATTTGTAAAATAAGTTTCCTTATGTGTAAAACTGGACTCCTTACCCTCAAAAGTCACTTTTGGCTCTAAATTCGTGATTCTATGAAATAGCAAATAGAAAAAGACAAGAAAACCTAGGACATTGTCATAGCAACAGCTGCATTGGTCTAAAGGGTTTTCTTGTCCCAAAGGTGTAAGATCTAGAACCACAGATCATAATTCTGGGGCTGGGTCACAAAGGTAGTGGGTATCAGGGGTATTTAGTATTCAAATCCAGTTCTTTTGACTCCAGGTTGTATCGGCAGTAGTATCTGAATCCAGTCCTTCTTGACTTTTCTTGATTGGAGTCTAGTACTCTGTCCACTTGCCATGCTACCTCCCAGGGGAAACATAATAATAATAATAACAACAACAACAACAACAACTATTGCCTGAAGGGAAAACATTAATTCACTGTCAACTATGGAAATATTGTATAATTTTCATTTTTCAGTCATGCCTAACTCTTTGTGACCCCATTCAGGGTTTTCTTGGCAAAAACACTGACTGGAGTAGTTTGCCATTTCCTTCTCCAGTTCATTTGTCAGATGAAGAAACTGAGGCAAACCAGGTTAAGTGACTTGTCCAGGATCACACAACTAGTAAGCATCTGAGGTCAGATTTTAACTAAAGAAAATGACTCTTCTTGACTTCAGGCCTGGCACTCTATCCACTGTGCCACCTAGCTTCTCTTAATGCTATATGGCCATGAACAAATCACTTTACCCCTCTCAGCCTGTTTCCTCATCTGTAAAATGAGTTTAGTAATCCTTCCCAAGGTTCGTGTGAGGGGGAAAAAAAGGTTGAAAGAGTGGGAGAAAATTTGGAACTCACATTTTTTTAAAAGGCTGTTTAAAAGGTCTTTACGTATAAATATTGAATTTTAAATTAAAATAAACATTTAATTTTTAAAATAAAGTATTTAATTTTTAAAAAAAGAAAAGAAGTAAAAGGCTTTATAAACTAAAAGATGACTATACTAACCATGAAGCCTATAGTTTAAGTTTGGCAAGGGTTAACAGAGATGTGACTTGAGAGAATGGAACATAGGAAGAACACATTTTGAGAGGGGGAAGGAGAGAAAGTAGAAAAGATGCAGTAGTTTGGGGACCTGCTTGGCCTGGAAAGGGGCAATGGGACTACTAGCAGAAACAAGGAAGGATAGCAGAGAAAGAAGCATAAAGAATAGCTCAAGCTATTCTTCATCCACATCTCAACTTTGCCCGTGACTACACCTGCCTCTACTTAATTCTAGTTCATATTCTGGCTACCTTCCTCTCTATCAGTATCTCCTTCAGAAAGCAGAGAGTGCAAAGGGCTAGTGAAAGCAATTCGGGACTAAAAGGCTAATTTAAAATGAGTCAGTCTAAGCCTCAGTTTCCTTATTTGAAAAAAATGTGGTTGGATGGGATGATCTAAGGTCCCACTTAACCCTAATACTTATTACGTGAGTTTAACTTTTTAATAATTTGTTACCAAATAATCAAAGGGAATAAACAATTGGCCCCAATAAAAATGTGGGATTGTCCATGATGTTTACCTTTAGCCAGAACTAGCAGAGATAACTGGGATTCTGTCTGTAGCTGCCAACATCCTAGTCGGCACTATTATTCCCCCATGTTTATGAAAAGACAGAATTTTGTGTACAGTGAGGAAACTAAGGCATAGAAGTGTTTAGTGGCTTCTGTGGTCCTTTCCAGCTCAAAATCTATGATCCTACAATCCTTTAGGCTGAGCTGATACAGGTGAAGATATTTTCTAATATCTTAAGGAATGCCTAACGATCAGTCTGTCAAGATCTGTTCTTCAGACTCATCACCTCTCAGCAACGCCAGGACCCAAGACAACTCCAAAGGACCCATGATGGAAAATGCTGTCCACATCCAGAAAAAGAACTATGGAGTCTGAATGCAGATCGAAGCACATTACTTGATCTCTCTTTTTTTGTCTGTTTCTTCTTTCTCATGGTTTCTCCCATTGGTTCTAATTCTTCTGTACAACATGACTAATGTGAAAATAGGTTCAATATGAATGTATATGCTGATCCTATATTAGATTGCTTGCTGTCTTGAGCTGGGGGGAGGGGAGAAATGGGGGAACAAATTTAGAACTAAAAATCTTAAGGCAGCGAATATTGCAAACTAAAAATAAATAAATTTTTTTTTAAAAAATCTGTTCTTCCTCCCCAACACTCGTCTCCAACCCACCCCTTCTCTCTAAACTGAACATATCCAGTTAAGAGTATGTGAAAGTGTTCATTTCTGATGAAGTCAACAGAAGAGGGGGGCCATAAATACTAGAGAGTCAAAACATCAGCTCTGAGACTGCTTGAGGTCCAAATACCACAGGGCTGACTCAGCCTTTCATCTCTCATTCCAAAGTCAAGAAAACTGAGTTTGATATGACATCTCTCAGGTGGTAGAAAAAGAATCTTTCAACAAAACCTCCAAAAAGAGGCTGAGGACACTTGAGATCACCTTGCATTTCTCATTATAGTAGCACATTTCTTTCTTTTTTGGGGGGAGGGGGAGAGGAGCAAGAATCAAATACCTCCATCTGATTGAGAGCTACCATCTGCTTGAAATGCATGGATCAATTTACATGACTAAACCTGTTTTAAAAAAAGGCTAACAGGTGGTGGATAAGACTATCTATATAAAAGTTATCCAAATAAATTGTGATTAGACCTTATTTTGACTTATGATAAGCATTATAAAGCAATGTGAGATGCTGAAATAAAAAAAGCATGCCTATTATAACATCATTTTAATCACAAAGAAATATTTATTGTTAGGGAACTGGGCTAGAGTCCAAGACTAGAGCAGTATGGGTATTTTTGTGGTTTAGGTCAGAGGTGGTTTCTGTTATTACCTAATAAAAGTTCTCCTTTGCGGACAGTTGGCCCCTCCTTCCTTCTTTCAGTAAAGTCTTTACATTTGGTTTCTTGAAGAAGCACCCAGGATACTCTGACTCCAGTCACTGATGATCTAATTTGTGGATTGGTGGCATCCAAAAATCAGGAAAAAGAAAGCTTGTGGAGTCTCACTGTGAGTGGCTCCTTTAGTCAATGTGGATGAAAGCCTACTCCCAAAACAGAGCTGTCGAACTACTTGGATCACAGAGAAGTTTACCAACCTGTGTCCCTTTTCCCAATCCCAATCCATTATGACTCATAGCAAGTACTTACCTCATCCCCTTTCAAGGTAAACTTGATTAGAGAATAAAACTGAACACAGTGTTTTTACAATTGGAAAAGTTTTATTGGTAGCACTTTGAGGTAGCGTACTTTGTAAAATAATAGAAAGAGTCAGAGCTGCTCATCAATTTCCCCTTTACTCAAAGGCACTTGTCATGCCCACCCCTGCATATGGTTGAAGAAAGTGAAGTTGTGTGTATTAATGCTCAACTCCCTCCCCTAACTCCCCTCTCCCCTAGCAATCCCAACCCACCCCTACCCTCACTTGTTTTATTTATAAAACCTGATTAACTCAGTGACAAATGACCCAACTACCCACCTATTGATTCCTTTTTCCTATTGGATTAGCAGTGTAATACAGTGGAAAGAACACTAGATTGGAGGCAGAGGACCTGGGTTTGAATCCTGGCTCTTACACATATGATCTCTGTGACCATGGGCAAGTCACTCTATCCCTCATCCCCATCCATGAAATGAAGGGTTTGGATTAAATGACCTCTAAAGTTTCTTCCAGTCTAAATCTAGTATCTTATAATCTGTTGCCTAAAGGGTCTAGCTACTCCCCTTGCTGCATAGAACCCTCCTCCTTAGTATCCACAAACGCCATGCACATAATTGGAGAGTGAAATAGGGTACAATTACCACTTTGTTCTACTTAATCTCAAAACTATGATGAATCAGGATAACCTACTCTTTCTAGACTATAAAAAGGTCTAGTTCTACACTTCTTCCATGAGATCTAGGGCTTCAGAATAGATCCAGAAGCTCATTCCCTTACCTTTGGGAATAACCATGTCAGGAGGTAGCTAGCTTCCTAGGACCCTCAGGCAGATCTGTGAGCAGAAAGGCTTACGGCATCACTGGAGCCCAAGCAAGGCCCAAGGTTCTAAAAAGTCACAGGTCAGGAAGACAGCCTGATTATTAAATATGAGTAACAAATGTAAATATCCAACTTAGCACTGCATATAAGACACAAATATACAGCTAAAGCAGGCTAAGGATTAAAGCTGCAAAATGGTCCCAATCAACTTCAAACTTTAATACTGGAATTTTTTAAAAATCTCCTGATGTTCATAGGTTAAGAAATTCTTACCTCAGAAATAGCCCTTTCTTCCCAATTCATTTCACTACTAGAAAACTGAACACACACACACACACACACACACACACACACACACACACACACACACATACACATAACCCCCACAAACTCAGTGTAAAAGTGAACAAAGTGACCGTGTCCAGACAAGGACAGAAGCCACGCCTGAGCTGCCACTTAGAAACTAACAACAAAAATAAAGTCAGTCAGTAACACGTAAAATCCTCAAAGTCTGCCTGAGGACAGGCACAAAAGAATCATCTCCACGTGCCACCTGGTCAGTTCAAATGGCTAGAAGACACACAACTGAATGTCAGACTTCAAGTAATCCAAGGCGCAACAAGACTTGCCCCCAAATGAGCCTCAGGCACATTCTTGTGGACACCCCAGGTTTCTCCACAATACAAAAAAGTAGAAAACTGTTTACAGTAAATACAAACTAGGATGGGGGAGGGGGAAGACGGAAGGACCTCAAGGGAAAGGGAGAAGAGACACTCTGAATACACTGGCTTTACAAACAGGAATCAATTCTTGAACATTTTGTACAATGAGAAGGTGCACAGATTGGCGTTCGAAGCTGTTGATTCAGGCTTCTTTCTGTCGCAAACAGCAAAATGATTTCCTCAGGTTTTAACAGTGTCATTTAAAATGCCATAAATTAAATAAGTTAGTTCACATTTTCCCCTAGCACTTAAGTTACGTTTTAGTCTCTAATGTGCTCTTGAAGCTCTCTTTAAAAGTTCGAAGTCTCTTCTTCGGATACTGTGCACTTTGTCGCAGCCATACTCTTCCAGTTGTAAAGGTATATATTTTTCAAGCAGCCCTAGGCCCTGTCCAGCAGGACTGGTAAACAGTTTAGTCCACGCTGGTTTAAAGTTTCCGCTGAATCCCAGGAATACTATACTCCCTGCAACATAAGAGCCACGTAAGTTCCGTGTCAGGCCAAAGTGTGGTCAGACCAGAGATAGCCATGAAATCCACATTCTCTTAAGTCAGCAAACTAACTCCTACCACCCACATCTTGTCCCAAGTAACAAAATACATTCCCATACTTCTCTTTTTAAAAAGCCCTTTCACTTTTAAATTTGCAGTCCAGCATGGTGGCCTTCATCTGGAAGACACTTCCCCATTCCCTCTCACTTCTCTGTTCAAAACACTCCTCTCTGGCTATTAGTCTCCTAAATATTTTGTCTTCCTCTATTAGAATGTAAATTCCTTGAATGCACAGACTTTCTTACTTGCTTGTTATCTATATCAGCCTTGCTAACTCAGTACACAGCATATGGTAAGCACAGAATAAATGCTTTTGGAAGGTATAATGTCTCATTAAGACCCTTTTCATGCTCCAGCAGCACATATACTAAAATTGTAATGATACAGAGAAGATTAGCACAGTCCCTGCACAAGGATGACATGCAAATTTGTGAAGCCTTTCAAATTTTTGTAGAAGGGGAAGAGGATGGAGGGGTGCTCACAGAAGGGAGGGCAGAGTTGGGGAGGTGGTAGAAACAAGACACTTTTGAGGAGGGACAGGGGAAAAGGAGAGAGAGACTAGAATAAATGGGGGGAAATAGGATAGAGGGAAATACAGTTAGCAATCATAACTGTGAAAAAATTTTGAAGCAAAATTTCTCTGAAAAAGGCCTCATCTCTCAAATATATAGAGAAATGAGTCAAATTTATAAAAATAAGAACCATTCCACAATTGATAAATGATCAAAAAATATATACAGTTTTCAGATAAAGTAATCAAAGCTATCTATAGTCATGTAAAAAATGTTCTAAATCCCTACTGAATAGAGAAATACAAATTAAAACAATTCTGATGTACTACCTCACACCTAATAGGCTAGAAAAGGAAAATGACAAATGTAGGAGGAGATGTGGGAAAACTGAGACACTAAAGCACTGTTAGTGAAGTTGTTAACAGATTCAATTATTATATAGAGCAACTTGGAACTATGCCCAAAGACCTATAAAACCATGCATATCCTTTGACCCAGCAATACCATTACTAGGTCTGTATCCCAAAAGAGATAAAAAACATAAAGGAAAAGGATCTATATGTACAAAAATATTTATAGCAGCTCTTTTCTGGTGGCAAAGAATTGGAAACTAAGAGGGTGTCCATCAATTGGGGAATGATTGAACAAGTTATGGTACATGATTGTGAGGGAATACTAATTGTGTTATAAGAAATGATGAGCTAGATGCTCTCAGAAAAACCTGGGAAGACTTACATAAACTGACTCAAAGAGAAAGAAGTAGAACCAGGAGAAAACTGTGCACAGTAATAGCAATATTGTAAGATGATCAACTGTGAATGACTTAGCTATTCTCAGCAATACAATGATCCAAGACTTATGATGAAAAATGCTATCCATACCCAGAGAAAGAACTGATGGAGTCTGAACACACATTCAAAGCATATTTTTTTTAAACTTTATTTTTCTTGGATTTTTTATTTTGGTCTATGTTTTCTTTTACAATATAACTAATATGGAAATGTTTTGCATGGCTAAACATATATATAACCTATGTCAAATTGCTTGCCTTCTCAATGAGAAGGGGAGGGAGGGAGAGAGCGAATTTGGAACTCAATTTTAAAAATGAATGTTGAAAAAATGTTTTTACCTACAATCGGGATGAAATAAAGTACTAAACAAAAAAAAGATCCTATTCATAAAGAACAGTCAATGATGGAAAAGAAAGAAAAAGAGAGGGTATACCTTTCAATTTTTATTTCTTTCATTCATTGAGAAGTTAAAGTCCCCAGTGAATACACAAAAATGTAGATAGCATAAGCAACTTAAGAGTTATCCACAAAAATGTAAATACCAACCTTTGTTATGAAGATGAGCTGGTTTGGCTAATCCCAGGGGTATTAATGCTTCAGAAATATTCAGATTTTTAATTTCTCCTCTTGTGCTCAGCAGAACAATTGACCTATATTTTACAAAATTCAGAATACTTCATTTTCATTCAGTGAAATATCTATTACATACACACAAATGCCCCTCCTCTTCTCCAGCTTCATAGCCTTTACTTTCTCATAAACTATTCCCAGCAAAGACAAAATATAAACCAAGATAAGCCATAGATATTTTAGGTAAACTGAGCTAGTAAAGGGCTCAGGCTGTAACTCTTTTAGTAGAGGGTACAGAATCAATGTGTGATGGAAGCAGCCAGAATTCCCTTCTAAAAGCCAAGCAATCTCAGCAGCAGGACGCCTCAAAAACACTGAGTCTTAAGAAATCCTAAAGCTTTGGCTACCTCTGCATAGATGAGAGCCGCCCAGCCTGGTCTCATGGAATGCCTTCCAAACATCTGCCCAGGAATTCAGTGACTCTAAAAAGGAGTTCTTAACCTGAGGTCCAAGCTATCTTTGGATAAATTTTAGACATTCTGAGAACTTAAATGGGAATATATATTCACACACACACACAAACATACACACACACACACACACACACACACATACACACACATACTCACACACTCACACTCACATTCTTTCATTAACCTCTAACTGAAATTTAGAATTAGCTTCAATTAGGAATTTTTCTGGAAAAAAAAAAGCATTATTTTGATAATGAACCCATTGGCCTCACCAGATTGTAAAAGCAGCCCATGGCACAAAAAGGGTTAAGAACTGATCCTGTAGAAGTTAATCTTAGTAGCCCCAGGACAGTATTCATCTGCACAGCTAAATCTTACACCTAAATAATCTGTCTGGCAGGGTGATTTGTGAGTTCAAAGGACTATCTTGAATATCTGTGGCAAAATTCATATCAGGCTGAATTCTTGGGTGTTTTAGAATTAATTGCTTACAACTAAACATTAAAGAATATGACCCAGGAAAGGATTCCTCCATAAGTGTAGCATTCTAAGGCAGGAGAAAGGAGGAAATAAAAAAGATATTGGGGGGGCCAATGTTCAGGGCAGTGGAGACAGACAGAAGGAGAAAGAAGGAAGGGATAGGGAGAGGATGGGAGGGAGGAAGGAAGCAGGGAAAGAGAGAGAGAGAGAGAGAGAGAGAGAGAGATCAAATAAATTGCTGAATAATGAAAATCAGAATACGTGAAAATCTGTTTCTGATGTCTACATAAAAAAATGGTAAGATATATTGAGGGTAATCCAAAAATGAAAAAGGCTTACAAAATAAAATGTGCATTTTGGGCGCTTTTCTCAACAAAAGCATTCAAACTACATGTGCATCAGCAATGGTTAATGTGATAAACCATCTTTATCACAGTCATTGGATTAAAGGGGACCTTGAGATCATTCCTGTGAGTGAAAATTTTTTTAAAAAAAGGATTTAGATTATTCTCAAAAAGACAACAGTCTCTTCTATGTGAGGATGGCCAAAACAACAACAAAAAAAGTCTGACTTGTCCATCTTATTCAAAGTGATGGGCAGATGAGCGTCTCTACCAAAAAGACCTCAGGTTGCTTTCAAAGCTCTGCTCCATTCTGCCTCACCAGATTATGACCTTGGACCCTCACTTTAGGTCTATACCTTCCAAAAGTAATCATCATGTAAGGACCTTTTAGGTCCTTCTGGTATGTTAGTAACTTGTGTAGACAGTCCCCACCTGTACCCAAATAAAAGGTTAAAGAGTGTCTTTTCTTTCCCTAAGAGATTCTATAACAATAGATAAACATCCAGAATTCAAGCCCTCAGAGTCTCCTTTGACAAAGTCCATGGAGAGTGGAATAATAATAGTAATAACTGGCCTTTGTGTCACACTTTACAGTCAGCAAAGTGTCAACATGGATACACAATCTCATTTGCTCCTCTGCAGGTCTGCTGAACTGAAAACAATTCAGGACCACTCCTCAGAGAAAAACAGGAAAAGAAACTGCTCTACACAGGACAAAAATTGGGGGCAGGGAACACAGCACTGAAAGAGGTATGGACTGTGTTAAAATGTCAGAATAGGGAGACAATTTAAAGCGCCCAGAGTTAACTGTTATCTTATCAGAGTACTTCACTGCCTTAAAATAGCCTATTTTTATTGTATGGAAATACAAACAGGTAGCCTCCTACAGTAGATAGAATACTGAATTTGGAGACTGAGGAAAGCTAGGTTTGAATCCTAGATGACAATTGTTTGCTGTTTGACCCTGGGCAAGCCACTGTTTCTAAGCCTCAGTTTCCCCACCTGTAAAATAAGATACTGGCTGTGGGAAAAGTACTTTATAAACCTTAAGGTGCACTATTATTATTATTATTACAGAAAAGTTCACATACCTCGCAGGAATTGATGTTTTTAAATATTCTTTCAAGCGTTCAACTTCAGTAAAAGAGAATAATTTGTTTTCAGATACTCGGCAAGGAACACTACAGGCATCCACAACCAGCAGATACAGACCCACACCTGTGACCGGATAGTTGGTGCCATTAACCTGATAATACAAAGATATTACCTGTTATTAAAGCCATTTTTGTGGTTTCTCAACCATTTGTTACTCTCTTTTCCCATTCCCTTTTGATTTTTTAAAATTAATTTTTAAAATCTTATTTTTTAATTAACAAGCATTTATTTTCTTTCCCTTCTACACAGCCTTAATTTAAAAGAAAAAAAACACCTTTTAAACAAATATTCCTAGCCATGCAAAAACAAATTCCCACATTGGCCATATCTCATTCTGCATCTAGAAACCATTCTCTTTTAGGGGATGGGTAGCATGCTTCATCAGCAATCCTCTGGAATCATGGTTGCTCACTTCATCGATTAGAGTTCTTAAGTTTTTCAAAGTTGTTAGTCTTTTTGTTTGTTTTTGTTTTTTGGTAAACAGTATTTTATTTTTTCCAATTACATGTAAGGATAGCTTTTAAATTCCATTTTTTGGAAGATTTTGAGTTTCAGTTGTTTTCTCCCTCACTCTCATCCCCCTTCCCCAAGACAGAAAGCAGTCTAATATATGTTATGCATGTGCAATCATGTAAACATATTTCCACGTTAGTCATGTTGTGAAAGAAGAAACAGAACAAAAGGGAAAAGCCACACACACACACACACACACACACACACACACACACACAAGGTGGAAATGGTATGCTTCAATCTTCATTCAGACTCCACAGTTCTTTCTCTGGATGTGAATAACATTTTCCATCACGAGTCTTTTGGAATTGTCTTGGATCATTGAATGGCTGAGAAGAGCTAAGTCTATCATAGTTGATCGTTGCACAGTGTTACTATTACTGCATACAATGTTCTCCTGGTTCTGCTCACTTCATTCAGCATCAGTTCACGTAAGTCTTTTCAAGTTTTTCTGAAATCTACCTGCTCATCATTTCTTATAGAAGAATAGTATTTCATTACATTCACATACCACACCTTATTCATTCCCAATCGATGGGCATCCCCTCAATTTCCAATTCTTTGCCACCACAAAAAGAGCTGCTAATGATATTTTTTTGTATAGAAGGGTTATTTTCCTCTTTCTTTGATCTCTTTGTGGCATAGACATAGTCATTCTTTCAGTTAAATACTAGATTCTCCAGGATTCAAATTGTATACAACTTGTTTTCTACTGGGCTTCTAAAGAACTATTATCTGCGAGTTTACAATATAGTGCCTTCTTTGGGGATGTTTTTCATTTTATTTTTGTATCCCCAATGCTTAATGCAGTGAGCAGGAAGACTCATCTTCCTGAGTTCAAATCTGGCCTCAGACACTTACAACCTGTGTGACCCTGAGTAAGTCACTTAACCCTGTTTGCCGCAGTTTTTTCATCTTGTAAAATGAGCTAGAGAAGGAAATGGCAAACCACTCCAGGGTCTTTTCCAAGAAAACCCCAATGGAGTCACAAGGAGCTGGACGTGACTGAAAAGACTGAACGACAGCAAAGCACTTAACAGATACTTGTTGGATCGGATTGTATTAGAGTCTCTCAGAACCTGGCTAGACTGCTCTTAATTGATGAGAAAAGGGGTTGATTCTGAGTAAAAGCACATACAACCACTGCCACCACTCACTACAACTATTTCTGCTGCAGTGTCTGTAGTACACAACACTTAAGCAAGCTTTGCCTTAAAAAGAGCAAATCTCGGGACAGCTAGTTGGCACAGTGGATAGAGCACCAGCCCTGGAGTCAAGAGGATCTGAGCTCAAATCTGGCCTCAGACACATGGCATTTACTAGCTGTGTGACCCTGGGCAAGTCACTTAACCCCAACTAGCTCCCTTTAAAAAAAAAAAAAGTAAATCTCTATGCACAATTCAATCACTCCTTACCCTGGTGGGCAGCCTCCATCCCTCAGCTGAAGCGATTTAACTGTTATTTTATAAGTCCAGGAGAAAGTATTACACTACAGTCTAGCTCTGCACAACACCAACCTCAAGTTATGAGTTTAATCCTTGAATGCTTATGTGTCCAGCCCAGCCTCAACCCACTAGAGTGAAAGCAAGCACTTTAATATGTTCCTGCTTGTTTTTGCTTAAAGCTGATATAGAGACACAGTATAACACAGTGAACAGAGCAGTGGCCTGGGAATCAAGAGACCTGAGTTTAAGTCCTAACTCTGCCACTAATACTCTGTGTGACCCTGAGCAAATCATTTCCGTTTTCCTATTCCTCAATTTCCTTTCTGTAAGATCAAAAGATTGGATGAGATGTAGATGGCTAAGGATCACTCCTAACTCTAACATGTCTTGGTACCATGTAACAAGTCACCTGCCCGCTCTTCTAAATAAAGGAAAAAAGCCAATGCCCCCCCAGATCCTGGCCCGAATATTTTGCTAATCTCTCTTCAAAAGTATACATAAGAGGGGCAGCTAGGTGGCGCAATGGAGAGAGCACCGGCCCTGGATTCGAGAGGACATGAGTTCAAATGCGAACTCAGACACATAACACTTACTAGTTGTATGACCCTGGCCAAGTCACTTAACCCCATTGCCTAGCCAAAAAATTAATCAAATTAAATTAATATGAATTAAATTAATGTAATTTAAATATAATATAAATATAATAATATAATATAAATAAATTCAAATCTTGAATATAAGATATTGTTGCTATTAAGTAATATCTATTTACATTAAGATATTGTTGCTATTAAGTAATATCTATTTACATTAAGAAATTGTTGCTATTAAGTAATATCTTATATTCATATGATGCTTTGCTGTTTATGTATTTTATTTGTAGATATTATATATACTATGTTCTAGACTACAAAGCGATTGGTATATATACAAGAATGAGCATTAGCCATATCTCTAGGCAATGAACTAGATAATGTCATCGAATAGCATAGGAACAAGTTCTTGGATGCCTTTAAAGAGTCACATCACTCTGCTCTGAGCAATCATTTCTGGAGAGGCTAGATTAAATTTGGCCTGCAGTTATGGTTAAGTCATCTGATATTAGCATGGCAGCCAATTTCACGAAAAAGTTTCACAATCTGACAATAACAATATTAACTCACTTTTGACAAGCCCACATACAAGATACCTGCAGAAGCTACTGTGATACTCAGAGACAGCGGCTAAACTCAATTCTGTGTGCATCACTGGAGTTCACAGCTCTAAGTGTCTGTGATGTTGTTGATTTAGGCAACTGCCAGGTGAGGAAACTCACTTTAACAATGCAGGTCAGTATGTTCTTTGCAACTTACAATATTAGAGCAATGTCCAGAGCACTGACTTGCCTAAAGTAATACAGCCAATACTATGTATCAAAGGTGGGACTTGACCCAGTTCTTCCTGGCTTTGAGAATAGCTCTCTAGCCACTGGGGAGCCCTGGGAAAGACCCTCAAAAACTGAAAGCTTCCAGTTTTGTCATCAGTAAAAATGGAGGAGACGCTAGTTTAATGTACGGAAGGATCATCATAGTTTGGTAGAAAGTATACTGGTTTGGAGTCAGAGTACCTAGGTTAAATAATGCCTAATGTTATAGAAATGCAAAACACTCACTTCCATGATGAATTTATTTCCCATACTTTCTAGTATACAAATGCAAAGGTTCAGGGATTACCTGCATGTGGATTTTCGAAGGGAAAATATTGTTTCTATCTGAGGTAGGTTTTTCCCCTGACACTCAGCTGATTCCTAAATCACCTTATGCTCACTCTCAGTCAATATGTGCTTTAGTAATGTAAACTCATCTTAACCTTAGTCCAAACTGAAGGTAATTAGGAAGATAAATCTGCTCGGGCTGTAGGAGAAAAACAAAACAAAATAAAACCAATATAAATGAAAGCCAATTAATTTAGTAGCTCTCTCTGCGACTGCTTTTTTTCCAGTGGCACAGGTCACTGTACAAATAAATAATAATTCCCAGAAACAAATCATGTTGATGGGTGAAAGATACGGCTTCAGATCCTGCTCCTGACACTTAGTAGCTATTCAACTTTAGGCAAACCACTTAGCTTTTCCAAGCCTCAGTTTCCTCATCTGTAAAATAGGGATAATATTTAGAATACCTACTTTATAGGGCTGTGATGTGCTCCAATGAGATAATGTAGAAAAAATGCTCTGCAAGCTTAAAATGCTACATGAATGTCTTTAACAATTATTTTCAAATAAACAAGAGAAGTTCACTAATAAGCTTTTACTCACGGAGATGAAGGATTTATTTCCACGCTGAATGTCTGCTTTACTAGGTGACTGGAACTGTACAGGCAGATAGAACTTGTGAGGATCGCTGGTAAACACCATCTAGGTAATAAAATAAGTCAACACACATCATCTGAATTTGGCTACAAAAATTACCTCCCTCGAATACAGTAAACTCACTTTGACTGGAGCTCCTAGGTCGAGATGTTTCACATTTTCAGGGGGTTCTGAAAACCCTTCTCAGTTGTTTTTCAAGGATCCTGAATCCTTATTTTTGGCACAGCGTTAGAACAAAGCCACTAAGTGACATGCTTTCATCTTTTCACTCCCCAAGTCAAAAAAATGTCAGTGATTCCTTCTTTTCTATTGCCTCAAACGCAAATGGTAAGGTGTGGCTTTCAAAGCCCTCTAAAACAGTGGCGTCAAACTCAAATAGGAACAGAGTCCTGAGACTGCATATTGACACAGGAAAAACACAAATTAATATTATGTTGTACTGTACTTTTATTTATTTTGTTAAAGATTTCCCAATTACATTTTAATCTGGTCTGACCAAACTCAAGAGTGGCCAGAAGTTTGACATCTCTGCTCTAGAATACGACCTTGACCATATTTCTCACATATAACCCTACAACAGCAACCCTCCTCTCCCGTCATGTTCAGCACTTCACTGTCTCTTAAATCTATCATGCTCCTTCCTGCCTCTGCCTTTGACTCAGCGGTGGTCTCATCACCTGGAATGCTGTCTTGTCTTGCCTCTGTCTATCCAAGCCCAGTAAACTTTCAAAACCTACATCAAGTTCCATATTCTCCAAAAAGTAGGTCTCCTCCTCTTAGGAGCTAAGAAGATCACAATCAATCACTCATTTAATAACTTAATTAGCTGTTTGATTTGCTTTCCAGTTGTTTCACGGACATTAGATTTATCTCCCAACTGAATTGTCAGCCACCTTGACAACAGGGACCGTATTTCTACTCTGGAAAATCTCAACGCTAAACATATAAATAAGTATTAGTTGACTGATTGGTGATCAAAGAGATTCAGTAGTAGTTAAAATTCTTTTGGGCAGCTAGGTGGGGCAGTGGATAGAGTGCTGGACCTGGAGTTGAGAAGACTCATCTTCATGAGTTCAAATCTGGCCTCAGATATTTACTAGTTGTATGACCCTGGGCAAGTCACTTTGCCCTGTTTGCCTCAACTTCCTCATCTGTAAAAGGAGCTGAAGAAGGAAATGGCAAATCACTCCAGTATCTTTGCCAAGAAAACCCCAAATAGGGTCACAGAGCGTCAGATGTGACTAAAAAATGCCTGAATAATAAATACTTTCCTTCAGTGAACTCCACTGGCACCAGAACACTGGGGCTCTGGGGAACTATGTTAGGAAATAGCATGATACAAGAGAAATAACACTGACCCTAGAGTGAGAGGACATGAGTTTAAATCATAGGTCGAATGCTTACAGTGTGGGACCTCTGGCAAGTCACTTAACCTCTAAGACCTCAGTTTCCTAAGTTGTAAAATGAGAGGGTTAAACTAAATGGCTGTTGAGGTCCCTTTGAGTTCTCAATCTGCGATACTATGATACCAGACCTCATTCTATCCAATACTTCTACTCTAAAATAATTCAACTCCTAATTGCTTCATGCGATATTGTATTAGTCACTGTCAATCTGAAAACTTTAGTTTTCTCTAAGAAAGAAAAATCCTCTGATGTTCTTCAGGGGCCTTATAAAGCCCCTAAGTCCCTTGGGTCAGGGGAACTCTAGAGACAGAGCCAACTAAAAAATTAAACTAGAGACGGAGTATTACTTGACGAAGTTATTGTCACTAAAACTAGAGCCAAGGCTGATCAAAGAAAAAGAATTAAACAAAACTTAAATAAAAAAGTGGCTGATGAATGGATGGAAAGTTTTAAAGTGAGGGTGGTGCTTTTCTAGAAGAGCGCTTATTGTATGTCATGGGAAAGCCTAATGTAATCATTTCTGCCTGTTCCAGTTTACTCTTATAAATGTATGTGGGAACAGAAAAACAAAACAAAACAAAACAAAAGAGTGGATGTGGTAAGGGAAAGGTTTTTATTTTTCCCAGACTCCCCTAGTGTTGATAAGAAAGGAAAAGAAAGATTAAAGTATATTTTCCCACAGTAGTATGCAATGCATTTTGTGTCGATTTCAGCTTTTTAAAAAAATCTTAACTATAACATATTTCTCTTTTTCAGCCTCAATTCTGCTTTGACAGATAAAAGTGATCTTAAAAAGCTGATCACTAATCTTCCCCCTAAATGGATTTAGTTTCTGTGGTTTACCCCAATTCTTGCCACATGATTTTTTAAAAATTTCTCTTATGAAAGCCTGTTTCCTTTTTTTTAGGGAGATCAGCATCAAAGGGCAGGAAGTATGTGTGTGTTATTGCACATTATGGTAAGGAGTTACTGTGCTATGCACTTATTTTTATCTGTGATGATTCTGTTTTCATTTTGAACTCCTTCTTGTGCATGTAATTTTTAGGTCAAGTTTCAGAAATAGTGGTGATCAGCATTAGTGGAGGGAATTTCTTCATCCAGGAGTTCTCTACACCAATGAAATCAGAAATGGTTCCAAGTCCTTTTTTTCACAGCAATGGCATTTTCTAAAAAGAGCTCATACATAATGGGAAAAAAAGGAAACAATATTTTTACATCATTGAAGTATAAAAATGTAGATCGTGAGATTATTAATTAGCAGAATCATATTAAATATAAAGAAAAGACAGTAGTGAGCATGGTGGCACATGCCTGTAGGCCCCACAAACAGGGAGGAGTTCTAAGACTGGAAGGGCTAATACCAATCAGGTCTCTACTCTGAATCTGGCACCAATATGATGGGCCCCCAGTGAGGGATGGCCGCCAGGCTGCCTAAGGAAAGGTAAACTAGCTTAGGCTGGAAAAACAGGGCAATTTTAAAGCTTCCCTGTTGATCAGTATTGTGATCAAGTCCATGAATGGCTTAAGTACTTCCAGCATGGGTAAGATAGGAAGACCCAGTTTCAGAAAAAATATATGTGCATACATGTAATATATATGAACTATATTAAAATATATTCTCTGCATTGCAAAGACATATGCCTTGCAAACCCTGTTAATGCAACATATATCAGAAGAGACATTTTTTTGTCTAGTCCAAATTCTATGAATATCAAAAATTTCACTCCTGGGCTAAATAATAAAAGCTAGTATTTATATTATACTTTAAGGTTTGCAAAGCTTTTTACAAATATTGTCACATTTTATCCTCACAACTGTAAGAGGCAGGTGTTACAATTATACTCATTTTACGGATGAGGAAACTGAGGCAGAGGTTAAATGACTTGCCTAGGGTCATACAGCTAGCATGTGTCTGAAGCCAGATTTTGAACTCAAGTCTTCGTAATTCCAGGTCCACCATTCTATCCATTATGCCACCTAAACTAGCTAAAAATTAAGGGATTGCCACTATGCATTTTAACTTGCTAACTTATTCTTCAAAGGAACTGTGATCTTACTTGTTTGGGACCTATCAATAGGCTGAAAAGCTTTTCTCAGGTTTATTTTTTAATTTTTTTATTTTTCTGTAGCCCAGTGCAGTACTTCATCTGTCCTCCTCTCTCCCTCCCTCCCTTCCTTTCTTTCTACCTCTCTTCCTTTATTCTCTCCTTCCCCCTAACAATTGGCATGGGAGCATTTGATCTGCTCCATTTCCAGTTTGCCCCTCCTTAGAGGTCTGCTCCTAGAGGCTCACCATTTTGGCACTGGATTTAGTGTAGCTACCCAACTGGCACAGCCCACTGAAGCTCAGAACTCCTACCAGTCTCAGAATCACCAGTAGCAAAGATTATAAGTGAGTACCATCATGCCCAGCCCATTCTCCTTCTTAACACAAAATTATATGGGTTTTCTCCCCTAGTCCATAATGTCACAACTCTCCTACCTGATGTGTGCCACAGCTCTGACAGGGTCCAGTTAACATTGCTGGCATCTTCTTGGTGACTGATGGCTTCTTGGAGTACCGTGGGTAAGCTTTAGCCATGCAATTACTGATCTCTTTCGAGCTAGTTGTTGCTTGTATCTTGATCCGTTCACATCCCTCAGATGAGCAATAGCTGTGACCTTCCCTGTTGTTTTTAGCTTTGAGGTACAGAAACAGCAATCTACATAAAATGGACACACATCCACTGAGCTAGGATTAACGCCAGATAACGACATATTTGAATCATTCTTTAACTATACACTTTTGGCCAGAATGGACACACCAAGATAACATTATTGCTAGGGGGTGACTTTTCATTTGTAAGCTATTACAAAACACGGTACAGTTACTTAGATAGTATGTTTACAACCAAGGAAAGGGGCCAAATGAAATGATCACTTAGTGCAGAAGTGTCAAACTCGTAAACCTGAAGGCTGGAGGCTGCCCCCAAAATCCCCTAGTGTTCTTAGCCAGGCTGGAACCAAGCTAAAATGTGATTGGGAAATACTTGACAAAATAAATAAAAACACAATGCAACAGAGATAATGTTAATTTGTGGTTTGTTTTCTAAGTCAAAATGTGGCTGGCAGAGATCTGTTTCTATTTGAGTTTGACACTGCTGATCTAGAGAATACGGAACATCCCTTACTCCCCATGAAATTATCTTGCATTCAATTATACAGGGTGTCTCAAATGCCCTAGTGCAGTTTTAAGCTACTAAAGCTTAAAACTATTAAAACTTCAAACCACACTAAGACTTTTAATGGACCCCAGCTTAAGAATCCCTCCTCTAAGACTATAAATTGTGGGAAAAGTACCAGTCTGTTTTGGTCAAAGAATTCCCCATATTGGGAGTTCCCCATACCAGTGAAATCTCAGGAGCAGTCCCTAGTCCTTTTCCACAGCGGCAGCATTTTCTAAAAAGTTAGGGGTTCATACATCAAGAAAAAACCAGGGAAAAAAATTTTTATATATCATTGATATGTAAAAGGTCATGCCACTGGAGTCCAAACCACTGTAAATCCTATTAAAGCAGATTCACATTCTAAGCAAAAGCTTTCGGGTAACTATTACAGGAATCACCATACCAGGAAGGTTTTTTGCTTTTTTGTTTGTTTGTTTGTTTGTTTTTTAGCTTTCCTTCTATGTCCTTTGAGGAAACGTACTTCAAGTGCAGCAACGTGTTTATGGACAAAAGCATGATGGTAGCCTAGCATCATGTTTGCTACAATCAAACTATAGAATGCCATGGAATAAGGACTCTAGATCTGTCTTATTTTGGTGGGATTCTACAAAACCTCATGTTACTACAAAGGCTAAATATCTATACAATGCTACCTTGAAGGACTATGGGAAAAGTGCTTTTCCATAGGAAACCCTAGCAAAATTAGTCCCACGATAGGAATCCTTGCTGAGCTTGCTATCATCAGTTATCTATTAATATTTTGCCCCTTTCCCGGAATATTAAAAAACAATAGCAATAACAAAAATCCACTTGGGCATTTTGTTTCACTGATTCTACCTAATACAACTTCGTTAATTTCCTGGTTTTGTACATCTTCCTTAATGTGCTAACTTTGTGCTACTCTCATTTGATTTGTCTCCTAAAAAAATTATAAACATGTCGAGCCTTTCCCAACTCAGTCATGATCTGTAATCTCATTCTTCCTTTGCATAATGGAAAATGCCTCGGCCAAATAAGGGAATGCAGAATATTAAATCAATTCTTCAATAGTCTGTTAAAAGATAAGAATTTTCTATAAGAATAAAGTTATTTCAACTAAACTTGTTGGGTATTCTAGGGGCTTAGAAAATCAAAAGGCAAAATAAATATAACCAAAAGCACACGTTAAAACCAAAAGCAGAAATTGCGGCTTGGGACTAGGCCATACCTGGATGGATGCCATCTAAAGGACCCTAAGAACCCATGAACGGGATTAGATCAAAGAAGTTCGGTCCCGTACAGAAAAGAGAAAGTAAGAAATAGCTTTGTTCTATTCATACTCAATTAAAGTTGGAACTCACAATCATAGAGATTTGTATGAGGCTCAGAGAAATGAAACAACTTGCCAGTGGTCACGTACCTAGTAAATGCCAAAGGCAAGATTTGAACCCATAGTCCTATCTCCAAGTCCAGCACTCCATACACTATCCCACTTTGCCTGGAGAAATTCTATTTATTTAGTAAGAAGTGGTCACAGTGAATGATGATTATAGATACAGTGAGAAGCACAGCAAGGCAAATTTCACTGAAATATGAACTCTGATATTTTTAAAAATCATGACATGTAAAAGGGCTAACTGTTACCTAAAAGATATTTAATTCTTAAACTTGTCTTCCTGTTATGTCTCCAGTAGAGATGCTTTTCTTCCTCTCTCTCCAACTCTGTGCTAATAGGTGAATGGTAAACATTTCCACTAGACTCTGTCTGCCAACAATTATAAGCCATTTTGGTTTTCTTCTAAACCTCTAATAGCAATGTGCAGAGAACTGCTCAACTACAGTTGCTTTTCTAAACAGCTATCATGCCCTATTCTTAGCCACTCTGCAGAGCTGGTAATTTCACTATTAAAGAAAAACAGTAATAATTCTCATCCCCAAGCTCCAGTGACTTACCCTGTGCTATAATCAAAATAGAACTTTCTGTCAGAAGGCTTCTTCTCCAGTTCCTCCATTGAAAGTACAGGCTCATATTCTTCCATGTTGGTAGAAATGCCATTCTGCCTGTGATATCTGCTAAATGTAACTTGAAAAGTGGTGTTTGATGGATAGCAGAGGCCAACTCGAATCCAGTCATTCCTGCAAATACACACAATAGCTCAGCTAGTTTAATTTACAAAATGGGCTGCTTATTAAGTCTTCTATCAGTACTAGGCCTGCCAACATTTTTAGCCTTAAATTTCCCTTCCTTTACTGACTTCTGATTTTTTCTACCATGGATTCCTATTGCTAGTAATGAAAGCACCTAAAATCTCAAAATTTGCCCCTAGAATTCTTCTTTGTCTTTCACCCCAAATCCATTTTAGCAATGATCTCACAGAATGACATCCCATTGTAGCCTCTCTGTTGCAACAAGACTTGCACTTTAATTTTCAATCATGGGCCAGATGCGCTGACTGACATATACATAGGCCAACATTACCATTGGCTCTTTCCCGCATGGTCAAGAAAGGAAGAAAAACCAAAAATAATGTCCACTCTAGGGTATGTCAGCACTTAGTTCTTCCAGTTGTTGAGTTTTTCCCTGTTATATAAACCAGAGAGATTTTGTATTATGATGAATTAACTGGCCTGCTGATTTGGAATAGAATAAACCCAGTTCATACTCTCAATAGAACTAAAAGCTTGGTGTAGGTTGTATAGTTAAGAACTACAAAAGAATAATGCAAAGAGGTGGTTTTTATCATGCAAATGTGTGTCCTTACCCTACTCAAATACCTGAAAAATCTGTCATTTTATCAGTAACTTAGGGCCCATAAACAATTTTTTAAAATATTTTGATAATTCTATTTCAATAAAATTGGTCTTCTTTGTAATCCTATTCATTTTTTTAATCTATTTGAAAACATCATTCTGAGAAAGGGTTCATAGGTTTTACCAGATGGCCACAAGAGACCTAGGACACACACAAAAAATTAAGAACTCTTGATTTAGGGAAAATCCAGTGTGACAGAACTCTGTCCACCAATTCACATTGCAAACAGTCTCTGATTTAGTAAGAAAACCCTAAGGAGTTGCTTGAAGCAGAATCTGAAACCAGGTCTCCTTGACTCCAAGCCTAACCTATGTCCAATATGCCTCTGTCCTGCCTTCATGATGTATCATGCTCACTAAGCAGTTATAGAATTTTTGAGTTGTCAGGAATCATAAAGATCATCTAATCCAATCATTTTACTTTATAGATGAGGAAACTGAAACCCAGAGAGGTTATTATCCAAGATCATACTGTTAGATCATACTGCTAGGGAGTGCAAAGACCAGACTAGAACTAAGAATTTTTAACCTCCAGTTAAGTGCTCTGTCCCCTACTTTCTCCCATACTTCCAACAGGCGGAGTCTAAATACTACTAAAATTCCCAAACCACATTTGTACCAGCTTTTAGAGCAGCCTAAAAAATTAAAGTACAATTCTAAACTACTTACTACATGCATTAAAACATGTAAAATAAGTATCTCCCACTAATAAACAGCATAACAAAACAATTATTACTTTAACAGACTGAGACCACCATAAACATACTTGTTGAAATTTATGAGGTAAAGAAAGGTAGCTCGTGGGGCTGGTCCATTCCAGTGAATAGTGTATCCCTTTTCTAGCATTACTACTGGCTGGTACTGCTGAAATGTAGCTCTCTGGTTAATCCCTCGCAGTACCATGGGGTTGGATGGGTACTCATCCCGTGTGATGGTCATGCTAAGATTTTGCATGCTCCATGTCTGCACATAAACCTTCAAAAGACAAATATGAAGAATTACAAGAAATTGGATATTAAAAACCAGTTAAGTAAGAATTTCCATTGAAAAGGTAGACATCTGTACTTGCAGTAGCCAACTACAACATACTAAGCTGTATTTACATTGCAGTTTCCTAAGCTAGAACTGTAAAAAGCAGACAGTGTAGTGTTAGCCAACATCTTCTTAGACTATTCCATACCAGCAGGCCAGTTTATTCATCATAACACAAAATCTTTCTGGCTTTTTTAACAGAGAAGGAAAAAAGAAAAAAACAACTGAAGAAGAAATGAACAAACCTCTGTAAAATGCATATCCTCTAGCCAAACTATGAAAGAAGTCTCTCAAAAAACAATATATGGAAAATTTAACATCTTGGAACATTCACTCTTCATTTTCCATGATATTAGGCAGCTCAAATAGTCATTTTTCAACCACAAAAAAAAAAGCTGAACTAAGAGTCACTGAAAAAAACTGGCCAAAAAAACCACTATTATTAAACAGAGGCAAATTTGAAAGGTTTGGATTTTATCGTCATTCAAGGCCTCTGCAATGCCATAACCAAAACTTTCTCACAAAATATTAACAAAAAAGGAGCATCAAGGCAACCCTTTAACACAGAAATAATAACCTATCCCCAAATTTCTCACTAGTAATAATCACTCCTAGGGATATATTATTAGTAGTATATACACATAGGTATGTTATAATATACTATGTAAACCTCCACTTAATCCACAATTCTCCCCATCTTGACATTTTTCTTAATAGTCACCAGGCCATTTTATAGATGCTTGGAGTACCAGCGCTGAAATACTCACTGCTAAATATTTATTCCACTTTGTCCTTCTCAATCTCCCAAAACTCTACCTTTCCACTCATTTTTTAAAAATATTGTTCTTTATCTATACATCCTTAATTACAAATTTTTTTTTTCCATATGAAAATCTCTAGATTATCACTGGCCAGAATTTAGAGCACTATAGCATTTCCCACCACTGACCCCATGACAGCAATTTCTTGCCATTTTTGCTTCTCTTTACTTCAATTTTAAATCCTTCTTCATGTTATTATCTTCCTTCTTCAATAACCTTCATTCTTGAGTCTGCAAGTACCACAGAAATTCCAAGAAGAAAATAAAGGAACAAAAAAAATTTATTTTTTATCTTGGGATCTGGCAGCCTACCACTTTGGGCTATTAAAAACCTACTTAGTTCTTTTCAAATAACCATAAAAGGATAGTGGATCAAGTGGCAGGGTCTAAATGGGGAGAACAAAGGCTATGGAAGCAATTGGCAGGAAAGAACAACATTTCATAAGAAGAATCTCCAGGTACTTTTAAAAGAGGCTTTAAATGGAAAAAAAGATCACATATTCAGAGTAAATTAACATTTATTTCATGCCCACTCATTATACTATTCAGGTAAATACCAAAATTCAACCCTATGTCTATAGTTGCCCAAGTCTATGCTTAGAAGATAACATATCTGAGTCTTAGGTTTATCATTCCTACCAACATGATGTAGAGTTTTATGAAGGATTTCACTCTTCATCCGTAAGTTAAAAGAACATCACATATCAACACACTAGAGTGGCCAACTTCAAATTCTAACACATTTTGGAAACCCAACGGATTTAAACATTATTACCGTGTCAGTCATAGGAATAGTAAAGCAGACTTATACAGAGCTAGAATTATAGTGACCTCAGATGGACTGTTGGTGACAGAAATTCTACTTGTGGCTCAACTATGTGCTAGGACTTAAGAATATATAACTTTCAATCACACACACTCAGCTTTCTCAAAAAACAAACTCATACAAGTCGCATGTCCAGATGGTCTTTGGAAAAACAAAACAAAACAAACAAAACAAACTTCACTATAGATTTCAAATGCCAAGAAACCCAAAAAGGGCTGGATATTTTTTAACTCTTAAAACTAGATCATCTCCTATTAATAGATCAACAATGTTTGCTCTCATCCACTATATTTTAAAAGAAGAATGGAGAAGAGAAAATATTCTTAAGTTACTACATTCTTTTCCAGGTTAATATACTGTGGCTAAGTCTACCCTCTCCCTCCACTCCTCTAGTCAGTCAGTGGTTAAGTTTTAAATTTTGTCTAAGTGAGTAAGAAATACCACAATGAAGAAAACAAGAATCTATCAAAATCAAACCAGAACGTCTCTGGGTCTTTGCCCCCTTTGCCCCCTTACTTATCCTCCATACAGGATTCCAAGTATAAAAATGCTAAATAACAACAGCAACAACAATCACTAGCATTTATGCAATGCTTTATGAAATATCTGACACTTGAATATCATAAGAATAATAGAGCTTAGGATAATAATAATAGTAGTACTAATAATAACTGACATTTATATAGCTCTAACTATGTTCCAGGCACTGTGCTAAGTGCTTTTGCAATTATTATCTCATTTTATCTTCACAACAACCCTGGGAGGTAGGTACTATTATTACCTCCATTTTACAGATGAAGAAACAAGGCAGAGACTGGCTCAAGGTCACACAGCTAATAAGCATCTGAGACAAGATTTTAATTTAGATAAAATGATATTATGATTGTAAAGCATTTAGCACAATGCTCTGCACAGAGTAAGAGCTATATAAATGGTAGTTTATCATTATGATGTTGATGATGATGATGTCCTATGGTAATATACAAATGCAAGTCTGAACAATGAGAACTAACGTTGCCAGAAAGAATTTTTCTTCCAAGACAATATATGTACATACACATACACATGTACACATAATGGAACTAACTCCTCAGTTCTCTAGAAGTGGGCAATCTATGTCATACAAGTAGAATCACAATGGAGAAAGGAACCCTGATTTTCTAGCTTGCCAGAGCTTAGATACATCCCATGACAGTTATGTTGCCTGAACTTACTGCTCTCTGAACCTCAGTAGGCTAAAATCCCATTATCACACCCCTGCATAGCTTCGTCTGCAAGCTGTCCTCCATGGCTTCTAAGCCTCTCCTCCTAAGTTCCAGGACATTCATCTCAAATAGTGACAGTGGAATCTAGAGGACCTGGTTTTTTAATCCCAGCTCTGCCATTTACTTCCTGTGAGACATTGGCCAACTCAATCCTCAGGTCAGAAGGGTCCTAGGTCAGCCAATGATCATTTCTCTTCAGGCTCTCCTTCTGACTTTTCCAGCTTCAACATTGTGCCTCAGCTGCTGTCTCACCCTGGAATTTCCCTCTGTGCTGAAACCAGCTTACCTTAGAACATCCATCTGTCCCTGAAGCATTCCCCTGGAACAGACTAGCCTACATCTCTCATTGATGAGCTCCTGTTGGGGCCTCCATTTGGGGCGGGATCCAGGTTGGCCAACTTTTATTCCCTTCCTGGCTTTCCTCCTAACTTTTCTGACTTTAACACCATACCCTGAAAGAGTACCTTCCCCTTACCAGCCTCTATTCCCATCCTGGTTTCTGGTTCCCTTTTGTGTTTTGTCTTCCCTCCTCGAGGGAAGGAATTGTTTGTATTTTTATTTAGGATACCAGTGCTTAGCATGGTGCCTAGCACACAGTAACTGCTTAATAAATGCTTCTTGACTTTTCTTGCCAGGGTCTTGGTTTCTTCATCCATAAAATGATGGGATTGGCCTAAATGATCTCTAAGATATCTCCCAGCTCTAAACCCTATGATCTTATGAATATTTTTCTAACTAGATAACCATTCATTTTAAACATTTTTTGCTTTCCATTCAGCTAATTAACAAATCCTACCATTTCATTCTGTAAAATACGGTACTTAACCTCCTTTCCATTTGAAAACACAAGCCACCTGGTGCCTAAATTATTGAATTTGCTTTATTTGCCTTCACAGTCTTTAATCAGTTCACGATGACACAGTTAAAATCATCTCTCTGCTATCTGATATGCTGTCCCAAGTCATTCTCCCCAATCATTGTTTTACTAAATCTAATTTATAGAAACAATGGGTTAATATATTGTGGTCTTTAAACAGATTTCACTTGTTTCCTCAGATTCTGCCTCTCTTAACCAATTTGTCATCTTCTTTGACTCATTTGTCCCACATCTCTTCTCTGCTGTGGAAAGACTACTAGACCTGAAGCCAGGAGATATGGGTTTGAATTCTGCCTCATGGGGCTGTCATGAGAAAAGTGCTTTGCAAACTTTAAAATATTATGTGTGATTTCTTGCTATTATTAGTTCTAGCCCTATACTTTCTTTCCTGCCACCCACTAAACCTTTTAATTTTCAAAATACCTAAGTCACTTACTCAAAATCTCAAAAACTTCCTCTTCTAAGAAGGCTTCCCTGATTAAGTAGATCTATCCACATTGGCACTAAACAATAATGTTATTCCACTATTTCTCATCTTTTATTCTGTACATGGTACAGTAGAAATCAACTCACTGGACTGGGGTTCAGGAGGTGAGGATTCTAGACTCAAGTTTTTCTCCTCATTCACTGTTACCTTAGGCAAATCACTGCCCCCTGTAGATCTCAGTTTACTAAATCTAAAATGAAGGGATCAAAACTAGACCATCTTAAAGATTCCCTTCAATTTCTAACATTACAGGGACCAAGCAGATCAAATGATCCAAAAACTTGTTTATAATTTGCTATAATTTCTCCTGCTGAAGAAGGAAATGGCAAACCACTTCAGTATCTTTGCCAAGAAAATCCCAAAAGGGGTCACAAACAGTCAGACGTAATTGAAATGACTGAACAGCAACAACAAATAATTTCTTCTATTTGTGCAAATGTACTTTAAATATAAATATTACAAACAGATACTATAATTTTACCTTGAAATAAAAATGGTAACCTACTATTTCTTTTTTCTCTGCTTACAGATTAAAAAAAAAATCAGTGCATCAATTGATGTAGCTTCTTTCTTCGAGGTTTTCTTAAATTCCAGTCCTATTAACAGTTTATAACTTTCAATAAAATAAAACAAAATTTAAAAAGCAGAAAAAAATTTCTTATTTCAATGGATTTGAGGATACAAAAGAAGGAAGAGCAGTATCACATATATTCTCTAGGAATTTTTTCTAACACTAAAATCTTCAAAACACAGTCATTTCATGGAAGCAATGAATATAAAAAGCAAGTGAGGTACTGTTCGTCACCTCTTCAACCCTTCTGAGCATGTATATGCTGAACCCACCTGGGCATAGGTCCCACTGCAGATAATTCCATTCCACTTGGTCATATTAACACAGTCTGGATGTCTAATCAAGTAGTTGTCCATTCTACCCACATAAGTGTCCTTGTATCTTGTTACAGAGCCATCAACATCATGGAATATAGAATTTTTGTCACCATCCAGGTCACAATCTTCAAACCAGGGACCAGGTTTGCCAAAAAAGACATTCAAAGAAACCTGATTGAAGAAAAACAAGAAAAAGAAAATAAAACAACAAAGTTTTTGCAACAACAATCAGGTCCTCCATTTGCATACTGGGTACAATTGTTTTAATGCCTGAACTAGTAGCACAAGACTTTTTGAAGTTCAAAACAGAGATACCTTAATCTGGGGTATGTGGGGTGTCAGAGAGGACTAGCACTTCTGGTATGAGGGCTCGCCAAGCCATTTTCAGGGCTGCTCATCCACCTTTGGTGTCTACCTTGCACTCAACTCTCACCTGTGGCTTAGCAGCCATACCGCAGTAAACCATCTTGGCAGATGAGCTAACCCAGGTTGAGGGTAGCCAACAGGTCTCAAATCCAGCAGTGAGTTAGGGGGATGTCTACCCTAAGCATGTTAAAGAACTCCGCCCCCCCCCCCCGGGTGGAATGAGTAAATGAGAACAATTTGCTCCAACGGCCATGAAGGCAGTTGAAAGAGGTCAGACATCAAAGACACCAATGTCATCCACTGCACTCAGGGCCATCGCCAGTCATCTCGACTTTTGTCCTGCCACTGGACTCCGGAAGAGATAGTGAGGCTGACAACTCTGTGCAACTCTGCCTCGCTTAAACTCAATTCATGTTTGAGTCAAGGTAGCACATCATGTAGGTCCTCTTCACAAAAAAAAAAGACAAACAACCTTCAGAGCTAGAATGCCTAATTAGATCAGAGTTTGCAAATGATCTCACTGTTCTCCTAAGCTACCACTAAGTCAAGGGGTCAAATGTTAATCGCCATTTCAAGTTTTACTAAAACAGTGATATCTAACCTAGAAAGAGCAGTAGATAAAACTGATATATTCAGAAAAGAAAAAACACTGAACTTGAAAGACAGGAGACCTGGATTCAAATTCCAGCTCTGACACTTCTAACTACATGACATGAATAATTTTCTTCAGTACTAAACATCTCAGCCATTTTATTCAGGGGAAAAAGGAGGGGAAGGTGGGATGGTGGAATAGGATTTGAAAGCATTCTGAATTCTGTTTCCGGTTTTCATTTCAATTTCTCAAATTACTTTTTAAGCAACTAGAAATAGTTAGTTAGCATTTTCTATCATATCATCTTTCCCAGATCATTCTTTGACACAGTTAAGATTAAGCTCCAAGTCAGTTTTTTACTGGGCTCATTTTAAAAAGTTTTATTGATGTCTAATTTTACATCACATTATTAATATCTGAATATATCCCTAATTGTCCACCCCTATCATGAGCCTTCATTTGTGCCAAAAAAATTTTTTTTTAATTCAGCCAAACCAATATATCAATATTAATGGACAATATATGGAACATTCCACACCAAAGGCCCCCTCTTCTCTCAAGAAAGGAGGGATACATTTTATAGCCTTGACTCGGCACAGAACACACACTTCAGAGTAGACTGCAGCTGACGTTATGAAGCTTCTGGTCAGACTCAGGGGAACTATGCCATCAACATTTCCTCATTTCCTATAAATTAATACTGTCATCCAACCCATACAGACACACCTATAAAAGATATTTATACTTTATGTGTAATTTATTTTTTAAAATAGCTGTACCTTTAGCTCACATTGTGACTTGGGGTTCATATTTGACTGTTGTTTGTGAACAGCTATAAGGTTTCTGGTTCTGAGTTTTGGGGTGTCTAACCTTGTGCCTCCAAGTGCTAAGCTTGAGGAAAATCAGGTATATTTTAGGCTCTAATCTTCTGAGGCAATGAAGGGTTCCTGACAAACTCTGCTACAAACAGTCTCTTGGTGTCACTGTCAGATAAAATACAAGCCTGGATAGACCAGTAAAACATTTCTTATGACACCTTACTCCTATCGAGATTGTGTCTCTTTTACAACTACATAACATAGCGTTAATCTTATGCTGGGTCATAACAATTCTTCCATCTGTCCCCTTTTTTCCATCTACACAGCCACCACCCTAGCCCAGGCACTCATCATCTCTTGTCATGGTTTTGTAATCTGTCTATCTGCCTCATTGCTTTATACCCTAATAAGCTCTCTACACAGCTGACAATTATTTTCTTAAAGTACAGGTCTGATGGTGTGACTACCCTACTCAATCTCCAGAGGCTTCCTATTGCCTCTAGGCAATAGTTGTGGGTATTTAAGGAGGTTTCATCCTCCCTAAATACTCGTGCCTTTTTAGAAAAAATATGCATATATGTATATATGTATACACACACACACACACACATACACATACACACACATACACACACACACACACTCATGCCTTCCCTTGTTACCTTGTATTTGATTTTGCAGGTACCTATATATGTTCTTGGTATAGTAGATAGAGTGCTGGGCCTGAAGTCAGGAAGACTTCCTGAGTTCAAATCTGGCCTCAGATGCTTACTAGCTGTGTGACCCTGGGCAAGTCACTTAACCTTGTTTACCTCAGTTTCCTCATCTGTAAAATGAGCTGGTGAAGGAAATGGCAAACCACCCCAGTATCTTTAACAAAAAAAACCTCAACTGGGTCACAAAAAGTCAGACACAACTGAAACAACTGAACATATATGTATATGCCTGCCCACATTAGATTACAAATTCCTGGGCAGGGGCTATTTATTTCACTTTTATGTAAGTACTAAGTATCCCTAGAGACAAGGCATTAAACAATGCTTGATTTATTGAATGATTGCCAATAGCATATTACCTGGTTCCCATTGGAGACTAAAAACTTTAAGCTTAACAGATTGGTATTTGTAGGTCATATGACCTTCTTAGGTAATAGAGTGGCCAACATGGACCCCATAGAGTCACATATAGGTCTTTCTATATATATTGGATGGTAAGAGATAGTCCAATTCCACAATCATAACCTAATAATTAGTCTAGCCCTTAACTATGCCACTGGAGATAAATAGCCAAAATAAACTTTGGATTGACTAGTACCTGTTAGTCAACATTCTGTGGTACGACTCAGTCGTTCCCTTCTGTAGAGTCAGCAGATCTTGACTTTCACTGACCTACCACAGACCTCATTTTAAAGCAAAAATAGCTTGGGTTTCAACAAGCCACTGTGATTGCCACTGCTACCCATGAGGTGAGTAAAAGATGCTCAGTCCACTCTACTCAACAGCTACTTCCAGGGGATATGACATGGTCTTAGCCTTTGTTATTCTCCACTCACACCATGAGAACTGGAGCTCTAAGTGTGTGTCTGGTTATACAGACAGAGGTGGTATATTTTGAATTTTGTCAGGTAGATGACCAAGGGTGTGGAGGTATAAATGAAAATGGTAGACAACTGAATTTTACAAACTTATGTGGTACTTAACCAAAACCCTATATAGTTTAAATAGGATCTCTCTCGTGGTCTTTGAGTCATTTTTCAGTCATGTGTAACTCTTTGTGACCCCATTTGGGATTTTCTTGGCAAAGATACTGGAATGGTTTGCCATTTCCTTCTCCAGCTCATTTTACAGATGAGGAAACTGAGTCAAAAAGGGTTAAGTGACTTGCTCCAGGTCACACAGCTACTAAGTGTCCAAGGCTGAATTTGAATTCAGGGAGATTAGTCTTCCTGACTTCAGGCCCAGCACTCTATCCACTGCACCACCTACCTGCCCAAAATGGAAGCTAATTTTTAAAGCCCACAACTTTCCTAGGAATACCTGCATTGCTCTTCTCCTTCCCGCCCACCCTCTCATTAGTAATGCTGGCCTCCAAAGAAAATAAAATATGCAAGTGTTTCCTCTCCAGAGAGCCAGTGATTGCGCTTTTGGATGGATGCTCTCACCACCAGTTTTGTTCAAAGGTTCCCAACTGTTGCTGTTCAGTCATTTCAGTTGTGTCTGACTCTTCAAGACTCCACCTGGGATTTTCTTGAGAACGATAATGGAGTGGTTTGCCATTTTCTTCTCCAGCTCATTTTACAGATAAGGAAACTAAGACATACAGGATTGAGTGACTTGCGCAGCTTGTAAGCATCTGAGGCCAGATTTGAACTCGGGAAGATGAGTCTTTCTGATGCCAGGCCCAGCACTTTATCCGCTACACCACCTCGCTGCCTCTAAATCATGTCAAAACACCCAATCCACCATGTTTTAAGCTACTTTCTCCTCTTAGAATGTTAGCTGAATGTCAAAAAGTAGCCAGAGATAGTTTCTTCTGTTACCATCTGGAGTTCATATGGGCAAAAATACATGAAATCCAGTTTATTCTACATCTTTCTTTACAGTCCCACCAACTGCAAACTCAATTTGGTTTCATCTCCTCTTGCTTTTTCTTCCTCCACTGTCACTGAAGAGGGACCCCGAAGATTTACTTACATGAGCACCAAATTTCACCAGGGAAATGTTATTCTTGGGTGTTAGCTGCCAAACATTCTTCATTAGGAACCCAATGGCACTGCTATATCTATCTGCTGTTGGCATATAGTTCTTGAATGTGCTTTTGCTGAGATGAATAGGTCCATCGTAAATCTGAAAACCTCTAATTGGAAATGTCCTGTTGAAACACAAATTAAATCACAGGTGAAAATGGGTACACTTATTAAACATTATGTAATTTCTTCCAATGTGTTTAATTTGGAAGAGATGGAGGAAAGACTAGTTCAAGAAAATAATGAAGTAAACTTGCCTTCCCGAGTCAAATTTAGCCCAAAAAAAAAATCAACTTTTTCTTCTTTTTGAATAAGCACTTTTACTAGCTACATTTTGCTAAGCATTAACTATATTTTGCACCATTAGATTGTAAGATTCTTGAGGGCAGAGACTGTCTTTTGCTTCTTTTTGTATCCTCAGCACTTAGCATAGTGTCTGGCACATAGAAGGTACTTGACTGATTGATTGGATGGGCTAATAAATATAGGCATAAAAATACTCAGAATGGGGAAAAAAATCAACGATAAACATTTATTATATACCTATTATATGCATAGCAATGACAGAGATAAAAAGATAAAGGTGAAAGAGTCCTTGTCCTCAAAGGGCTTCTATTTTTAAATCTACAGAAGCAGAGAGGACCTCTCTTTGAGCTGCTAATGAGGCAATGAAAAGGTCAGAAATGAAGGAGCTGTTATATTAAAAAGAACTAAAATGAGAACCAGGAGAACTGGGATCTAGAATTGGTCCTACTCTAGTGTGACCATAAACAAGTCCTTTCATCTCTCTGTGCCCCAGTACCCTAATGTGTAAAATTAAGTAGTTAAAAGGTAACAGTCTTTAAGGTCCCTTCCAACTCTGAAATTCTATGATTCTATAATTCGTGTTAGCACGAGTATAAATGTTCAAGTTTAGAAGGGCAGATAAATCTAGGTAAATATCTATACCAAGAAACAGTCTTGTACTCTAAGCTTCTTGAGTTGTCATTTGAAGGTTCCATAAAATACCAAGTAGCAACACTTCTATTTTACACACACACACACACACCAAAAAAAAATGTTAGGAATACAATTTAAACTCCTTGAGAGCAAAAATCATCTATTTCATTTGTCTTTGTACTCCTAGAGCCTAGCACAGTGTCTTGTATTTTGATAAGCACTTAACAAATGCCTAATTGAATTAGAGACACTCAAATTATTCTATTATCCTTAACTCTTTTCCCTAGAATTTCTATAGCAACTGACCAATCTCTAATATGACAGTGCTGCCCAGCAAAGATTCCTTTTCTTGCTGTCAGAAAATAGCCTATTATATTTAAGACTGCAACCTATGCATAAAAACGTCCTTCTCCTCATGGCACTCAAGCTGGGACCAACATATTGTCTGAACAGTGCCTGGCACACATGAGTGCCTAATATATTTCAGGATGATAATTCCCAAGGAAGAAGAGCCCAGAATAAACAATAATTCACTGGAGTCAGGTTGGCTTGACCATCCAGGGAAACCAAGGTAAATAAATCAAATCAAGTCAATAAACATTTATTAAGTCTGAACTGTGTGTAGGCTTTGTGCTATGTGCCAGGATACGGGAAAAAAAAGGCAAAAAAAAATGGTTACTGTTCTCAAGGAGCTCACAGTCTAATGGGGGACACAACATGCAAACAACTATGTATAAATAAGATAAAGAAAAGAGAAATCAGAGAAAATCTCTGAGAGAAGACACAAAGACTGAGGACAATGAAAGGCTTCTTTGCGAAGATAAGACTTTAGCTGAGACTTGAAGAAAGATAAGGCAGTCCGGAAGCTGAAACAAGAAAGGAGAGAGTTTTAGGCCTGAGGGACAGCCAGAAAAAATGCCCAAGGCTGGGAAATACAATATCTTGTACAAGGTACATCAGGGAAGCCACTGTCATAGGACTGTAGAATACTTGGAGGAAAGTAAGGTATAAAATGACTGGAAAGGTCACAAAAAATCTTTCTTCACACCATATCTTTTCTGAGCCAGTCTACAGATACAACATACCTTAGTGATCATTAAAACAGGGAGTTTTACCATTGGTTCTACTATGAAGTCTTTGGGAAGGTTAGTTAACTTATCCATTCTGATTTTCCCCTGTGTAAAATGGAGATGATAACTCTAGCCTGCCTCTGTGACTGAAGGGTCGATTAATTATTGAAGAAATGCCTTAGGGTCAGCTAGGTGGCAGTGGATAATGCACCTGGAGTCAGGAGACCTAAGTTCAAATCCGGCCTCAGACATTTGACACTTAACTAGCTGTGTGACCCTGGGCAAGTCACTTAACTCCATTGCCTAGCAAAAGAAAAAAAAAAGAAAAAAAAGAAATGCCCTAAGTGCTAAGCTGTACCATGACAATTCTGTGATTATAAGGGTGGAGAGAAGGAAAGAGCCAAAGTATAATCTCAGATTCAGCTGTTATACCACTGTAGTAGTTTTCAAGTCAAGCTTCTGCATTAATTTGTTTTCTTCAAGAAACTCCCTTTTCTAAAATTAAATTCTGCCCTGGCCATTTCTGAAACCTTACAAGAGTACAAAGTAAGAAAAGCTGACCTAATACCAGCTCCAAAACATTCTACAGCTCAAAACACACACACAGAGAATCTAAGTTAGCAGGGGGTCTCACGAGGATAGAGAAATTTCAAAGAAACTTTTTTATTTACTTTCATATATTCTGTGAAATCTATGAAGTCCTCATAGTTGCCAACTTTATTTTTATCTGGTTATTGTTTTTTCCTTAACAACAAGTAAGTAGAGAGAAGGAAGATGGAGAGGAAAAAATCCACAATAGGAAATGAACAGTTTCAGGATTCACAAAAAAATTTTCTTTCTCATTTCAAAAAACTCAGTTCTATATGACTTTTGGTCTGTATGAACTGATTCAGAAACCCAAATAAGACAAAGAGATTTAGGATCTATTAATATAACTAATAAAATACCACTAATGATAATAACTAATATTTATATCATTCTTTAAAGATTTATAAATTATATTGGATCCTCACAACAGCTCTGTAAGGAAAGCATTTTTTTTCTGGAGGCCAGAAAAGGAGTCATAGTGAGAAATGGAGAATGAAGTAATGATAGTAAAAATAAAGGGGAAATGGAAAAAAATGAAACTTTTAAAAAACAGAGGAGAACAGTAGCAAATTCAGAAGGGATACAGATAAGAACAATGCCCAACTATAGAGTTAAATTTAATATATACTTTAAAAAAACTAACATCTACATGATAAACTTTTGCCATGCCATATATATTTTTCTTTACTTCTTTGTTTAGATAAAGTGTTCATTATTGATAGTTACAGTAGCTAGCATTTATATAGCATTTTAAGGTTTTGAAACTACAAATATTATCTCATTTGATCCTCACAACAGACCTGGAAGGTAAGTATTCTTGTTAATTCCATTTTACAGATAAGGAAACTGAGGCTGAGAGAGGCTCAATGACTTGCCCAGGACCACACAGCCATTAAGTATCTGAGGTCAAATTTGAACTCAGATCTTCTTGACCCCAAGTCCACTCTCTCCATTGAGCCATTTTTTGTTGCTGTTGTTGCTGTTGCTGTTTGTCAAGTTCATAACAATTAAAAATATACTCATTTTTTTAAAAACAGCCCTGCAAAGCAGACACTACCTACAGCACTACCCTCATTTTACAGGCAAGGAACTTAGGTTAAGTGAATTACCCATGGTCACCCAGCTAGGAAATACATGGGGCAGTATTACAATCCAGGATTTTCCTGATTCAACCAAGTATTCTGGCCACTACAATGCACAAACTCTCCAAGTCTGGGAAGCAGTCTTACCTGTTCCTAGGCAAAGTCCGAAGTCTCTTGGATATCCCTCCAATGCCTGCGTACTTGTTCTGACCACCCTGAAAGCCATAGTTCTGACTCTCCCCAACAAACAGAGACTCTGATACTTCTTGGCTGGAACCTTCATCATTGGGGAAGCTTCCATCACTGCAAAATGAGAATGACTAAAATTACCCAAACAGAAAGGCAGGCTAAAATTGTGCCATAAAAGAAACCCTAAATTTCTTTTAATGTATTGCAATTCAAATCAGGAATTTTCTTGTCTCTGAAAAGAAAATCAGAACAATATACCTTCATATCATGAAATAGTGAAAATCTTACAAATTAAACATATACAACTAAAGTTGTTTTTCTTTGGGGGGGGCGTTGGCAACAATCTGATAGTCCTAGGACAAAATATGCCACATTTAATAAAAGAAAAAAGAGGGCAAGAACATGGGCTTTCATTTAATATAATTATTAAGTCAGCAAACATTTATTAAGAATCTACTATGTGGCAAGCATTATGCTAAGAACTGGGGACACAACCTCCCCCCAAAAAAATTATTATTAGTTAGCATTTATACTGCACTTTAAGTTTTGTAAAGTGCTTACAAATATTATCTGATTTTTTCCCCATAACAATCCTGTGAGGTAAGTACAATCCCCACATTACAGACAAGGAAACTGAATCTGAGAGAAGTTAAGGGACTTGTCACAAAGACTGCCCAGCCCGCAACCTCCTGCATCACCTAGTTGCCTCTTGCTTATGTAGTAAGAGTCATGACTACAGGAGGATAGCTTTTGACAAAACAAATAATAATCTCCAAATTTTCATATCCTTCCTCTTTTTCATCTCTCAGAGATGCTTCTTCCCCTTTTTTATCTCAATTTTAAATCTTGAGAATTTTCTACTAAGAAATGAAGACACCTCTATTTGCCTGTAAGAAATCTAGTAACACTGAAGCTTGATTGGTAGTAAGAACCCCTCGTTCTTCTTGTTAAGATGGTAAGTTGTTTCAGTTAATGTCTGACTCTTTGTGACCCCACTTGGGGTTTTCTTGGCAAAGATAATAGTGTTTTGCCATTTCATTTTCTAGCTCATTTTACAGATGAGGAAACTGAGACAAACAGGGAAGTGTCTGAAGCCAGATTTGAACTCAGGGAGATAAGCCTTCCTGACTCCAGGCCCAGAACTCTATCCACTGTGCCACCTACCTACCCAAGAATTCCTTACCCAAAGTAAGTGAATTTTTGCCTTCTGATGGTATCAGGCCTAAAGAGAACTTTCTCCTTAAACTTTCTGTACCTCTCTCTCCTATGAACCAGTGATATTCGGGGGTTTTTTTATTATATTTATTCATGCACAGGTTATCTCCTATTTAACTGTAAGGTTATATAAGCTTTCTGCAGGCGGAAATAGTGTTCTCTTCATCTTTGTACATCCCAGTGTCTGTAACACAATGCTTAATAAATATTTGTTGAGCTACATAAACATTATTTCCAGAAAGGACCTTCCCTAGCTTTCCTGTATTATTTTATCTTTGTTTACAAAATGAAAGTCAAGTGGAATCATAGGGGCAAACTTAAATGTGGAAGGGTAGGGCAAAAAAGATAGAAAAGAGAGAAAATAAATCAATAAAAAAATGCTAAATGCAATTACTAACCTGGCAAAGGTTAAGCCTATTCCATTATCTGCAAATCTGCAAGAAAAATGAAATGAGAGAAATTCAATTAATCATGTAAAAGAAAGTAACTCCCTCATTATTTAAATGCTGGGAAATCTCCATAGTACCAATAATTTTTACTCTCCCCAACACATGAACTGAATTCAAAGAGACAACTTCAAGTAAATGATTTTGCATTACTAACATCAGCTTATTATCATCAAAACCCTTTCAACATTAATCCTCCAATTATCGCTTTGATTGGTATACCCATCCATTTTCTTGGACAGCAAGGTCAAAAAGGAATTTGAACTGCCAAAAACTACAGATGACAATAATGTCATATTCAATAATAGAATTCAACAATTTTGAGCATTAAATCTATGACCAAAATAGAGCACCCCTCTCTTCAAATTATACACACATTGGGAGTGAAAATATATATTATAGCCACAAGCCATGTTAAAAACATAAGTCCACAAAACTATTAAGATAGTGGTAGAAGAGTTTTGTTTTGAATGGCAATGAAAGAGTTTAAGGGGGGGGGGAACCTTTGGCAGCCTCTAAGAAAACCAACGTTTTCCCTCATTTTTATTTGGTTTTAGGACGTTATCCTTCTTATTCACATATGGTTAAATTCCTAGTTTCTGTGTAACTCTAGTGTTTTCATTCTACCAGACTAGTTTCTTTTCAGGGAAAGAAGTAAGATGATGGAAGAAGGAAAAGAAACCATTTGAAGGAGAACAAGCAAGTAAACTACCCTAGTGGTAAGTAAGGAAATCATCACCACAGCCCTGGGGCCAGGGAAGGGGGAAGTCCCTGAAACAGCTGTGGGATATAAATTCTCCCCTAAGGACTTTAGCTAAATCCCAGAAATTTTAGTCAAAGACAAAATACTGCAAACAACCCCCCCAAAAAAAAGGAGCCACAGTCAGGATCATCACAAAACGTGGCAGCTGCATATAAAAGAGAGGAGAGTTTGACAGCAATATTCCAGAAGGCAAAAGATAAAGGCTAAAACCAAGAAAGAAGCAAAATGGGACAACTCTTGTTATATTTGATGAGATAGCCCCTACATTAAGAGAAATAGGATAATTACAGGATACAATACCATCTTCTCTCATATTTAACATCATGGGAAAAAAAAGTTTTCAACTGTCAATTAAGCTATTTTGTTTAGGTCACATACGCTGAATTCTGAATGATAATATCTCCTCCTCGGACCCATGCTCCATGATCATTATTTTTAAAAGTGATGAGTCTGTCAATGAGCGCAGCAACACGGGGTTTTTCTAGGTCTGCATCTTGATGAGGTCGAAACCTTGAGATAAAGAGAGGAAAGTATAAATACTGTAAAACAAAAGTACTATAGATATGGATTAGGTTGCATACTTATTTGTACCGGTATAACTTAATGGGCTTTTAAAAAAAAAGAAAACCTGTAATCTGATTTAAAATTAATGTTAGTTTCAATCTTAGTCCATGTATTAACATTATATTAATATTTCAAAAATTCAAAGAAATACAAAATTAGTTTTCCCATTGATATACGATTGTATCAGTATGAGCTTTTCCTCCAACAGTGATCTTCACAAATATCTATGTACTTTCAGTCTGGGCTTTTTATCCATTCCCTCCTATAAATCCTCCATGATACACTTATCTAATCCTCTAGAAGCCTTCGTCTCAGATGAGATACCAGTGTAATGCTCATTCAGGTGGTCCATCTGCCAGTCCTCATTCTTTCTACATGACTAGCCACCTTCCTTTTATAGTCATACATGTCATGAATGTTTTCTATGCAGATCAATATATATCCACACTAATTCCCTCAGTTGGGCACATTACTCCCAAGGAGTTAAAATCAAAACAAAAGTTTCAATATATAAAAAAAAAATTGTAGCAGTAATTCTGTGGGGTTTTTTTAATTAAAGGGGAAAAAAACCTAACCACTGCATAGATAGAAAAACAACTGAACAAACTCTGATATATGTATGGAATGTTTTTATACAATAAGAAACAGTGAATGAGAAATTCAGAGATACATGGGAAGATCTGTAAGAACTGATGCACAGTAAAAACAAGCATAACCAGAATAATAATCTTCATAATGACTATAATCAAAGAAAACACTAAGAGGAAGGGAATAAGCATTTATATAGTGCCTACTCTGTGTCAGGCACTGTGTTAAACACTTTACAAGTATTATCTCATTTGATTCCCACAACAAGCCTAGGGGCTAACTACTGTTATTATCTCCATTTCACAGTTAAGGAAACTAAGGCAAACAGAGTTTAAATGATTGTCCTAGGCCACATAGCTAATAAGCTCTGAAGCCTTATTTGAACTCAGGTCTTCCTGACTCCAGGCCCAGTGTTCTGTCCACTGTGCTTCCCAGCACCTCTGGAAAAAAAAAAAAAGATGAAGTCTGATACTGGTCCCAGAGAACCAATAATGAAACTTGTTTCCTTCCTCTTAGGAAGAAGGGGACCACAACAGCTGAATGTCAAATACACTGTCAGATGTGGTTGGTTTTGCCTAATTATTTTTCTTTGTTATAGTTCCCATGCCTGGAGTGCTCTGCCCCTTCCCCTCTACCTCTTACCTTTGCTAGCTTCTTTCAAAACTCAGTTCAAATTCTACGTTCTGCAGGAGACTCCCAAGCTGCTAAAGCCTTCATCTCATAGGTGCCACGGTTTTTGCCTCTCTTTGCATTCCCAGAACTTAGAATGGTGCCAAAGCCCAGAGTTAAGTGCCTAGCGAATGTGTGTGGACTGACTGATTGATTACAAAGTGCTGACAGGGGGAGGGGAAGGTTCTGTTCCAGGGGTGTTAGAGACCTGTATCCAGAAGTGACTGATATATCATAAAGGTATTAAGCTTATTTTTTTACAAAGACTCCACCCTAAAAAGAAAAAACATATGCCAGTTGTTGAGATTTGCCTTGTCAATAAGCAAAGATATAATCATAAATATTCCTTAAGTGGAGATTTAAGCTTATATGGGACAGAGGCCATTCTCACATACGCATTCTATTCAACCCTTATCCTGACATAGGACATGAATGCGATAAATCTATCCTTTGAATCCATATTATATGTGAGTTTTAATCCAGATCTATTTGCCTTTCTTTGCCTCCAACTTACACTAAGAACCCTACCCCAGTAGCCTGGGGCCTAAGGGACAATTCCTCTGACTCTTAAGCTACCAATCAGCCCTCCACGGGATAGGATCACAGCTGAGCAGTTTCCTAGTCCTTGTTTAATACCAAGCAGATGGAGTATTTTCATAAAGGAAACTACACAATGTTCTCAATGAGAGCCAAAATAAAATGAAAAAAAAATTGTCCTTGATACCACACATTGCAACATCAATGCCTCTCTAGCCATTTCTAGAACTAACTCTAGGCAATCTGTTGCTGCCTGTGCCATGATGGTGCATTAAACTGACAATCTTCTGTTTATGCTTTAGAATAGATGCTCTCTTGATTTATTTTCCTTTTAATCACATCTTTTCTCTTTTTTGGCTCTGTTGATATCTTTTGTATCGTGATATCTTTCAGTATCTTTTAAGCTTAGCCCAAATTTCCAATTTCCCACCACACAACTGGCTTTACACTCACTCTCCCTTCTCTCCAATTCTGGAGTTTGACATCTTATTGGCATAAAATTAATCTGATTAACTGGTGAGTAAATTTGTCTTTCTGAAGAAGATCTAATATATACTGAGTATTCAAAAAAGTCATATATATATATATATATATATATATATACATATATATATATATGTATATATATATATATATATATACACACACACACACACACACACACATACCATATTTTTTTCAGGGTTTTTTTTGGGGGGAGAGGGGAGGCAATTGGGGCTGACTTGCCCAGGGTCACACAGCTAGCAAGTGTCAAGTGTCTGAGGCTAGATTTGAATTCAGGTCCTCTTGACTCCAGGGCCAGTGCTCTATTCACCATGCCACCTAGCTCTGTGTGTGTGAATATACATATACATATACATATACATATACATATACATATACATATACATATACATATACATATACATATACATATACATATACATATACATATACATATACATATACATATACATATACATATATGAGGAAGACCTGGTTTCAAATACTGCCTCAGTATATATATGTGCATGTATATCTATCTGTCTATCTATCTATACATATATATACATACATATATATGTACACATATACACACAGACATAGATAGGTAGATAGATACATAGACAGATAGAGATACATAGATAGATAACAGATATAGTCTTAATGTAGTTTTTTAAACTTTAGTACCCTGTATATCTTATGGAAGTCATCACCCTAATGTTTCATTCATGAGTTGGCTTATTACTCATTTAGTTGGCAATTTAATCATGGGCTCCCATATCTGAATTACCTGAATGCATGCGTGCACATCATGGACATTTTTTTTGTGTAAAATTAAATGCCTAAGAAAGTTGTCAAAATGTGCTGTCATTTTTCTTCTACAAAATGGTAGTCTCAATAATTACTTCCAAATGGAATTCCCATTTCCTTTCCTATGAATTATATATATGCATATGTGCAAGAGTTAGTGGGATCAAAGAGATTTCATGATTAGCCATAACATTACAAACACTAACCTAAATAAAGCATTTCTTATTTCAGTGAATGCACATAGTTTGATGTATCACATCTGGTGACAATTTCTACAGGATCTTTGCTCTATCTGCCCTTTTGGTTCCTGATCTATCGATTCTACGCATAGATTTCATGGTTTCTCAATACCTTTGGCTACAACATATGTGACAAACATATGTTGACACTGTATTTAGCACATTCCTTAGCAATGTAGTAAGCACAAGATCTCTGATAAATAATCAAATGAGTATAATAAAGATGCTATGATCTCAAAGTAGATCTCTAAACCTAGTTGGCTATTATTCTTTCTTTCCTTTTTTATACTTTGATCAACTGTGTAGTCTCTAATTTCTTATTTATTTATTTAAATGCTACTCTTAGCTTTTCAAATGCTGTCTGAATATTACTTAAAAGTATTTCAGAATAGATCTGACCTTTGTAGAATACTGCTGACTAATTTTACCAAGTCATATTTTCCACAGCTTTCTCTTAATCCCACACCTCACTAATGAACCTCACTTCACATTGAAGTCAGACTTCGTGATCTACAGGAATACTTCTTCCTTCAATTACCTGCTAAAGACCAGGCTTAGCTTTATATTTTGTAAGATCTATCAACCTAACCTACAATATCTCTCAAGTCTTGGCCATTAGACAAATCATGTTAGTAATTAATCTATGGTGTATCAGAGATAGAATAAAATTAACCAAGACCCAGGACTTTTTACTGTTTCCTTTTTGTATAATTTTCTGTGTTGTTTTGTTGACCCATCTTGCCCTTTGTTTTCTGCTATTATTTTCAAAATTTTTATTTCCATTTTTGGAACTATGTTTATCTTAGCTCAAATTATGTAGTTATGCCTGAAATGTTGCACCACGTATCAACCACAGTATATACATAGTGCCTTACCACTTTGGCTGAAAAGGAAAACAACATTGGTTCTGTTTACAACTTACAGTCAGGAATGCTAAAGAGAAAACAGGAGCTCAGCTGATCACCACATTGTAGAACTCATCACTTCATATTAGCCTGGATAAATATCCCACTAAACCTACTGTAGGAAAATGCTATAGTGCTAGAAGATGACAAGATTCACAGAATAAAGGAAAATGTCATTTTTAGGACTATAACACAACTTAAATAATACTATGGAATAACATGGAAGTGGACAGGGAACAGGACTTGGAATGAGGAAGACCTGGTTTCAAATATTGCCTCGGACACTTACCAGGTATTTGACTTTGAGAATGTAATCTAATTGCTCTCCACTTCACCTATGAAATGGGGATAATACCTATAGTATATACTTCACAAAATTGCTATAAGGATCACAAGTTTACGCAAAACATTTTTTAAAACCTTAAAGCTATTTAAATCTCTGCTTCATTTACAAAAACACTCTCTCTCTTTCCCTCTCTCTGTCTCTCTCTCTCCCTCCCTGCCTCTCTCTCTCTCTCTCCCTCCCTTCTTCCTTCCCTCTCTCTCTCTCTCTCTCCCCCTCCCACCTCCCTTCGCTCTCTTTCTCTCCCTCTCTCTGTCCCCCTTCTCCTTTTCTCTCTTCTTTCTTCTCTTCTTCTTCCTCTCCTCCCTTTCCCTTCCCTCTCCTCTCTCCCCCCAAAACTCTGCAAAACGAATACAGTACATAGCCATTTGCATTATAATGAATTCTTATATTTGTAGACAAAAAAAATGTCCACGATACATTCCTGATGCCTATACCAACAACCTTCTAGACAGTTCAGATCTTACTATAGGAGAACAAGTTCCTTTCATATACTCTGTATATGTTGTACATATTTCCCCATTAAAATATAATCTCCTTCAGGGCAGGAACTGTTTTTGTCTTTCTTGGTATTTCCAAAACTTAAAACAATGCTAAGCATATACAAGCATTTAATAAATGCTTGTTGACTTGACCAACTTGGACTCCCCTTGAAGGAGACAGTTCTTCATTTCACTACCTAAAAATAAGCTGTAATTCTAGTCAAGAATGCACTGCTTCACTGTCTCAAAGTAGCTGAATTCAAAGGTGAGTCAGTGCTTTATGCAAGCCTCCTCTAGAAACACATTATTATGACACATTGCAAAGTCACTATTGCTTAACTACACTCTTCTCTCTTCAATGAGCAAGAAGCAATGGCTTTCTGAAACTGTGCAGAAATCTCAAATTGATGACAAAGAAAGTGATTCCATTTAAGAAACTTTTATCATGAATCTATGCTGTGCAAAAGTACTCTGCTAGGTACTAGGGTAATGGAAAAAAAATCAGCTAAGATGTAGGACATATTCTCATGGAGAGTACAATTTACTAAAGAGTCACCACGCATGACCACATAACTGCAATGCATAAATACGTCACAGAGGCGTAAACCAAAGTGCTGCAAGAGGCCCAACAGAAAAATTATGCACAATGAGGAGCTTCAAGAAAGGCTTCATAGAAAAGGTAGCACTTCAGCTGTACTTGAAAGACTGGTTAAGGAAGTGAGCAGAACCAGGAGAACAAGTTAACAATAACATTATGGGTGGCGCAGTGGATAGAGCACCGGCCCTGGATTCAGGAGGACCTGAGTTCAAATCCGGCCTCAGACACACAACACTTACTAGCTGTGTGACCCTGGGCAAGTCACTTAACCCCATTGCCTAGCCAAAAAAACTAAATAAATAAAATAAAATAAAATAACATTATGAAGAAAAACAACTTTGAAACACTCAAATTTGATCTTTATCTTCAGTCCTTTGGAATCATGGTTGGATTCAATGACCAACCATGATTCCAAAGGACTGAAGATAAAGCATACTACTCTCTGACAGAAAGGTGACGTACTCATGATGCAGAATAAGAGTTACATTATCAGACAATCAGTCTGGGAAATTGTTTTATTTGACTTCCAAGATTTGTTACAAGGATTTTGTCTTTTTATTCTGCAATGGTAAGGGGATGGGGGAGGGAAAAGAGGATAGGGAGAGGGTAATAAAACAAGAAAAGAAACAGAAGAAAGAAAATGAAGCATTTTTAAGATGAATTTTTTAGGACTGGGGAAGACACAGACATTTGTAGGTAGATGAAAAGAAGCCAATAGAAAGGAAGATATTAAAGATGCATGAAAGACAGACAGAGACAGAAGGGAGGGGGATAACTACTAAAACAAAGTCATGAAGAAGGAAGGTGGGGAATGCAATCAAGGGTGCACATAAAGAAATTCATCTCACTAAGGAATAGATGCCTTTTCTTCTGTAGCCAAAAGGAAGCAAGAGAAAATAATTTGGTATTAATTCTAAGAAGCTGTGAGGAGTGGAACAGTGTGGGATGAATGCATGAGGGAACCTACAGCAGATGGCCTCAAGCTTTTTAATTAAGAGGCTAAATCTTCTGTTGAAAGTATAGGGGTATCATAAGTAGCAAAAGGAAGGGGAGAAGGGTTGGATTTATCACTGTGGGAGAAGAGACAGGAATTAATAAGACTAAAATAAAAAATATGTCAAACTACATCAATCAAGGGCCCAAATGAGATTGTGAATGATAAATTCAGTCCCTAAAATCAGCTTATTTCATTACTTCTTTTTCTCAGCAATGCTCTCAGGCCCTGGAGCTTAAGCAAAGTTGGAATGACAGTAGACGGTGATAGGATGAAGATGAGCAAGTTGAGAATGTTAGATCAGCCAGGCAAGGGATTCTAGGGTAATAGTCTAACATTACAGAGGCAGACCATAGGGTCAAGGCTCAGCATCAAGGCAAGCAACAGGGGAAATTGAGTCGAATAGCGACGGTCTCAAAAGACTAGTGGTTATAAGAAAGGATGATGTATTTATTATAAACAAGAGTGGGAGAAATAGAAAGATAAAGGTTGTGTAATTAGAATGGAATTTCAAAATTCTAGCTCCTGGAGGTAATGAAATTGCAAGAGTATGGCAGAAGCAGAGTGGAGGAAGAAATTATTGGATCTGGAGGAGCTGAGGAAATAAGTAATTAGGTTGTTAGCTCATCAACATACTAGGTACCAAAGTCCCTGAGGGATTATAGCAGGCCTTAGGGTGGAAAGGAAGAAGGTGAGCCACAATACTAAATTTATTGGGAAAGCAGGAAGAAGGATCTGAAAGGAAGAAGCTCTGAGCATTTTCTCTGACTGTTCCCCCGTGCCTGGAATGCTCTCCCTCCTTCACTCCTACACTGACCTCCCTGGCTTCCTTTAAGTTCCAACTAAAATCCCTATATATAGGGAAGCCTTCCCCAATACCTCTTAACTCCAGTGTTTTCCCTCTTTTAATCATTTCCTATTTATCCTGTATATAGCTTGCTTTAAATATATTTGTTTGCATGTTGCCTCCCCCATTAGATTGTGAGCTCCTTTGAGGGCAGGGACTGTCTTTTGTCTCCTTTTGTATCCCCAGCACTTAGTGCCTGGAACATAGTAGGTGCTTAACAAATGTTTACTGATTGAATGACTAACTGACTAAAGATGGCACCAATAAGGATGGGGAAAGAGTGACATAAACAGGAAAGGCACCAGTTACTTCTGTGGTATTTGAAGATGAAGCTTATATTACTGCATAGATGCCAAAACAGTAAAATACGTTTCCTCAACATTCACAAAAAGGGCTATTTCATACTTTCTGAAGACTTCATTTTAATTTTTGTTTCTAGTGTCGGCGTAGCACAATGGAATCAGGAGAGACCCAAGTCCAAATCCAGCTGCAACACTGTTGCTGTGTGACCCTAAGCAAGTCAGTTACTTTCTATAAAACTGTTTCTTACAAGTATAAATTGGGCATAGCCCACCCCACAAAGGTGACATATTATCATTATTATTATTATCATTACTATCATCATCTCCTGAGTCCCCCCATATTAGTAACCTCTCTCCAGGAATCAATGTGTAATTTTGTATTTACTTATCTTTATATCTACCCCCACCACCACCACCACCCCACCTCATCAGTAAAACATAAGCTCTTGGAAGGTAGGAACTGTTTTCATCTTTAGCTTTTTGTCCCCAGCACAGCACCAGGCACACAGCAGGCACATAACAAATACCTGTTGAATTGAATTATTATCAATGACTTGACTTAGAAAGTTTCCATTGGCTTAGTATACACTGGGTAGAATTTTAGAAGTTAAGATGTGTACCTTGCACTGTTATCCAAACAGAGATACTCTCTTGGATCAGAAGCACTAGCATTGGATGTTTTTACGCCTTTGTCGATAAACAAACCTGCCTGGAAAACATAATTAAGGAGCATGTGCTTAAAACCATGACCACATGTACATGAGTCAAGAAACCACAATCTTCTCTCACAAATAGTCCTGAAGCTAAAAAGAAATTCTAAATATGTTGCAAACGGATCCCCTTTCTTTTTTAAGCTATTTCAATCATTTAGCAACTCATTCTGTCTTATATCAGTACAAACCTTTCCCAGGGACATATAAAAGACTAAAACCTGGGGAAACCTCTCAGACATCTGACAGCATCTGATGCTGAGATACATAAATATTGAGTGAAATATTTCTTCTCACTGAGAAACACTGGGTCAAAGTTGCTTCGGTCACTGGGGTACTTGGTTGACAAGATGGCCACTGGTCTTTGTTCAGATGTGGAAAGGAAATTTTATAGCATATGACTGAAAATCTGAAACCATCTGCTCAAATCATAAGTGTCCCGTGTGTATAATACTGATATTTACATAAATATAATAAATATAATGCAGATTTTATACAAAATAATGATGAGTGGATGATCTATTATTTGTATGTGTACTTAATTTTGACAGTAAAATTGTGTTTGGGAATGGTCATTATATAGATTTCTTACTTAGGGTGAAAACAAATTAATCACTCACACAATTTTAAAACTGCTGTCCAAAATTTAAAAAATAAATATCTGTGTTTATACATTTAGAATACTAAAAATAAAAATAGCACTTTATGTTTTGCAACTCTTCTGTCAGGTGAGGACCATACTTGAAATCATACTTACGAGAGTCATAAGCCTATCTGAGGTTCAGAGGAGTCATAACTAGCCTCCAGGTACAGAGCTAGTAAACATCAGAAAAACAAACTCCAATCCCAGGATTCTGACCCTTGGTCACAGGATCTAGAGCTCTTAAAGGAACCTCAGAAACCATCTACTCTAATCCACTGTAGAGAAGAGGAAACTGAGGCCCGCTGAGTGACTCCCCTATAACATTCTGTCTCTCAGGAAACAAAAGTAAAAATTTATACTGAGAACACTTCACTTGCCAAATGTCTACTGAACTACTATATTAAATGTTTGTGGGATTTTTCACTTTGAAAAAATGCTTTCACATATTATTACTTTGAAATGTCTCTTCATCCCACAAATACCTGGTTGTTCCTAGAGTGAAGATAATTTGCCCTATAACATGGTGGAGTGAAAAGAATCTCAGGCTTACAGATGTCAGTTAGGGTCCTGACTCTGACATTTCCTAACTATGTGATCTTCGTTAATAATACTATATTTCCTCAAGGGATTGTTGCAAGGAAAATGCTTTATAAACCACAAAGTACTATATGTCAATGTGAGTTATTATTACTTTTTAGAGGCAGCTAGGAAGTGCAGTGGATAATGCACTGGGCCTGGAGTCCAGAAGTTCTGAGTTCAAATTCTACCTCAGATACTTACTGGTTCCGCAACCCTGGGAAAGTCACTTAACCTCGGTCTGCCTCAGTTTCCTCAACTAGAAAATGGGAATAAGAACAGCGCATACCTCCCAGGATTCTTGTGAATACTGAATGAGATGTTTGTTAAGTGCTTAGCACTGTGCCTGGCACATAGTAGCCAATTAATACATTTGTTTCCTTTTTTAAATAAATTACTATTTATATTTTTTTAAAAAAGAATAAATAAGTGAAATATTATTAAAAATATTTTTAAGCTCTTTAAAGTATGACAATAGAGTTTTTAGGGGAACATCTGAATAGCACTACGCTCATTTAAAACTGAAATGGAACACATTTATGGGCAAGGATTCTGGACTTCACATAACACACAAAAAAAGTATTATTAAAAGCCAGGTAAATTACTATTTATGTCAGATTTACATTATGAAGAAACAATTTGTCCATCTTCCCCCAACAACCAGATTCCAATGTCACAAAAGGTTTTGCTTGGCCTTTTTTTTAAGTTGTCAAATCTATTTAAGGAAAAAACATTTCACTCATTCATTTAGTCAATCAGTTAAATGTTATTGATCATAATAGCACAGTACTAATCACTGTGATATCACATATAGGAGGAAAAGATTCCTTCCTCCTGAAACTTATGTCTAATTTGAACAGGATTAGAAATACATCTAAAAGTTTTAAGTGAAGTAAAGTGTATTCCAAATAAAGTTGTGTGTGTGTGTATATACACACACACACACACACACACACACATATACATGTCTCACTGGATATGTATAAAGTCCATATGTGAGACCAGCCACATGTGAAACACATTTCTACAAAATTACTCAGTTCAGATATTCCTGCTGCCCATTGGGATAAAGAAATGCCTTCATGTTAGTGTTAATGCACTGAGAAACCCTCAGAATTTACATAGTACGAAAATTCTAAAGCTACTCAAACATATTAGTGAGATTCTTTCCCCAAAGCAAGCATATACAATATACAAATAAAACTATCCTTCATATATTTGTTAGAGTAATTAGTCCAAAAGCTCAAAATTAATTTCCTTTATGACTGGTTTTAACTTCCATTCCTCAACCGTGCTCACATCTTTTCTCCCAGAAAAAAAAAATTTACCCATTGGTGCAAGAAACAATAGGAACTGACCTTAAAATTTGAATGAACTCTGTTGTTATAAAAAATACCCAGTGGTGTAAGTTCTGCTTTGGTTAATCCATGTGATTCACGGGATTCCCCTGTGGCTTCTTTGTGGAATAAATACCATATTCCAGCATCCTAAAATCAAAATGAAGAGATCATTAGTAAAAAAACAAACTTATTTTTTTTAAAAAGACATTCTTGTCACAAGATGGTTTCAGAAAAACCTGGGAACACTTATATGAACTCATGCAAAGTGAAATGAGCAGAATCAGGAGAAAATTGCACATAGCAACAGCAAAATTGTAAGGATGATCAACTGTGAAAGACTTAGCTAGATCAAGACAATGATCCAAGATAATTCCAAAGGACCGGTTATGAAAAATGCTCCCCACCCCCATCAGAAAGAAAAATTATGAACTCTGAATACAAATTGAATTTTTTACTTTCTTTACTCTTCTCTTTTTTGGTCTGTTTTCTTTTGCAATATAGTTAATATGGAAACGTTTTGATTATATATGATTTCACATGTAAAACCAATACCAAAATGCCTTCTCAAGAAGGAGGGAAGGGTGGGAGGATGGGAGAAAATTTGGAAGTCAAAATTTAAAAACGAATGGTTAAAAAAATTTACTTGCAATTGGGATATGGTTAACAAAATAAAAATATATTGGGGGAAAAAAAGACATTCTCATCCAATCTCTTTCTATATCAATCACTTCATTCCATTTCCCTAAACATTAATGTACTGTGTTTCAGGTTAAGAACAAATTACAAAGAACCAAACCTACAGATAGTACACTTGAACCCACAAAATAGACTTAAAACCCATTTCAGCTTGTTTTTTAGATTAGGCAAAAAAAAGATGTTAAAATAATAAGTTTCTACTACCATTTGCTTAAAAAGTCTTTGGTTATTATCTAGTACTAAAATCATTTCCAGGCATGTTTAGGAAAGGGCCAAGTTGTAACAATCACATTGTGACTAACTTTGATAGACTTAGCTCTTCTCAGTGATACAAGGATCTGAGACAACTCTGAAAGACTCATGATGGAAAATGCTATCCACATCCAGAGAAAGAACTATGGTGTCTGAATGCAGATCAAAGCATACTATTTGCTCTCTTTTTTTGTTTTGTTTTGTTTCTTCTTTCTCATGGTTCCTCCTATTGGTTCTAATTCTTCTTTACAACATGACTAATGTGAAAATATGTTTAATAAGAATGTATGTGTAGAGCCTAAATCAGATTGCATGCTGTCTTGGAGAGGAGAAAGGGGAGGGAAGTGGAGAAAATTTAAAACTCAAAAGCTTATGGAAGTGAATGTTGAAAACTAAAAATAAATTAATTAATTTAAAATTTAAAAAAAAAGAAGGAAAGAAAGGGCCAAGTCAACAGACTCACCACAAAGACAACACACTGAGTCTAGGCAATAAGGTTTTTTGTTTAGTCCTAAAATGATCAATAGATGAGTCATGCCCATTAGACAACCATTCAGCCAACATACAGATCTTATTGACTTCTTGCAAATAGCTCTAATGCCCTTCCTGTCCTGAAACTTTTTTTTCAAAAGAAAAAACACAGCATAAATGAATCAGCATCCTGTTTGGCCTTGGAAATGTTGTCAGTTTGAATACTGTGTTACTGCCCTTAAGAGGAACACAGGAAAGATTTAGGAATTTTCTGCACTTAAGATATAAAAGTGGAAATAGCTGAGTCTGTCTTAGTCTACTAACTATTAACATAGAATATAAACAAAGACTCATTATACAGAGGATAAAATAGTCTTCTACCTTACTTTGATGAAACAAACAGATGAAACCTAAGAATAAGGAAGAGGAAAACCTTATGTGAATTGAGAACATGAGAGAATAAAACATGACTTTTGTTTTCTTTTGAAAAGGCTATAATTGTACCTCATTAACGAACTAGTGTGGGAAAAATGTATATATTTGCTCCTATTGGCATCATTCACAAAGGTGATAGATGAAAGAAAGCATACTTGGAGGCAGGGAGAAGAGCTTAGTACAGATACAACCCAAACTTGCAAGTTAAAACCAAAGGGAAAAAATTTATCCCAAAATGAGTCTCTGGTCCCACAGCTTTTTCTTGTTAAAAAAAAAAATGTGCTTCATTACTCTCTGTGATCCTTCCCTGACTTTCCTGAATTTTTCCACCATTCCACAAGCAGCCTCTTCACCCTAACTCAGAAGCCCCTCCTGCAGTCTCCTCACCCTGGAAGTACCCTTTGGCCTTGTAGTTCCTACCAGAATTCATTTTAAAAAACTGCCCAGGCCAGCCATATTTTCATTCTTCTCTGTGGTCAACTCCCAACTCTCCAGGCTTTCTCCCCTTGCCTCCTCTCCTTCTCTACCCCCATCCCAACCCCCCACTTTTAGCTTCATTTTGTGTGTCGTCTCCTTCTTTTAGAACGTAAGCTTTCTGCTTATATTTATCTCCCCTGGGCTAAGCATAGTAATTGGCACAAAGTAAGTGTTTAATGAATGCTTGTTGTCTTGTTGACTGTGCAGTTAAAACAGGTAAAAGGAACTTTTGCATAAGAACCATGGAGATGTACACTGAAGAAAGGGCTTCATTTACTTCAAGAGTGAAAGTCCTGCCAAAGGGCTAGCTAGCTTTGCTGGATGAGTTTCCCTAGGAAGAAAGAAATGAAGGTGAGCACGTTTTTTCATTCCATAGCACCAAGCCTGAGATCAGAGAGAAACGGAGAGAGACAGAGACAGAGAGACAAAGAGAGACAGAGCTCAAAGGGCATGCCTTTTAGTACACACTGGGTACTACAACAAGAGAATAACATTTCCTTATATTTTCCCATAGATCCTTTCCAAACATTTTATTCAACATATTGATCCTGAAACAACTGAAAGAAATCTTTATCCTTGATTCCCGTCCTTGAGATCATACATATCAAAGGACGATGCTAAATGAGACTGGTTAGAGATGTCAGCGCTTAGCACATAATAGGCACCTAGTAACTGTTTACCGACCCACTGACATCATAGTTATCCTATCTATAAGGATCCATCTTCAGATCAGAAGTTTCATAATATGGGTCATTACAAAGCATAACACAGAGAAGGGTTGTCTACAGGCTATCAAACAAAAAGCCTACAGAGGGCTGTCAGGATTGAATTAAACTACCTATGTGCCTTTGGGCAAGTCACAACCTCACTGGGCCTCCTCGCTTGCCTCATTTGTAAAATGAGGAAGTCGGACAAAATGACCCCTCAAGTCCTTTCAAGGTCTAGAACTATGGTCCCTGTGAGCTGTGAAATTTACATTCATGAAGAAATTGTTTCAATAGGAGCAAGTCAATCAAGCAATCAATAAACATTTATTAATTGCTTACTATGTGTCAGACACTGTACTAATACTGACTCCTGTATACCAGTTTTCCCAAAGGAGAATGCATTTCAGCTAGTCTTTTGATTCAAGCCAGACTCACCCAGACCATATCCTCAAGTTCTGGAAAGCAGTGTCAAGTGTTTCCTTCCATCCAAAGCTGTTTTCTTTTAATAGTAGTGATATCCAAAATATACACCCTCAATATATTAAGATAAGAAGGCAAATTTCATAACTTTCTAGCTGTATTTGGCCAGCACTGATACTGCCTTAGGGAGACAGCAACTTAAAGTGCCATGTTTTCTTTCTTTTTTTTTTTTAAACACACCCATTAAACCATAAGTGTGGGTTTTTGCAAGCTCATCATGGGACAACATTAGTCCTCTCTACCAAGGGAGTTCCACTAGCTACCTAAAATTAGCCTAATAACAAAACTTGCCCCAGACATCCAATCCAGCACTCCAGTGCCTGCCAAATCACATGGCTGAATCCAGCTGCCTAAACAAAGGAGAGACAGCCTGAAGTCAATAGGGCCACTTTCTACCTATTATCATAAAGGCTCAATACTTGTTACTACAGCCTCTAAAACAATCCATTCTCAGAAAGGAAAGTTGAGGCAATCAGCATATCATCACTAAATACCATGACTCAAATAGTAGCCACTCAAACAGAAGAGACTGATGACAATAGCTATATACTATATACTCATAATGCACACTGGAGACAATACTGTTCTTGAAGACAGCACCTGTTTTACTCCATAGGCTAAAATAATGGAGGGACCCAGAACAGACAGAAGAATTATCTTCTGTCCTTGTGACAACAGGTCAGGTCAATACCCTGGAAAAACACTGAGTATTTATAACACCACAAAACAGAATATATACCACATGCACAAACTTTTTAGTGAACATACAGAAAGAATAATTCAATAATATGATGGGAGGCCCATGTGCCTTACCTGTGAGCCAGCAGCTGCATTACTTATCAGATGGTTATTAGGATGAGCAATCCAGAATGTTGAAACAGCCCTGAAATGCATTTTTTAAGAAAGATTAAAATTTCTTCATGAAGAATCTTGACCAACGCAAAAGTCTAAAATTTTCTAAAGTTATAACACCAATATAAACAAATGAGTTGTTTTACTTTTTTTTTTTAAATTTCCCCATCTGCTAAGTACTCACATGCAATCTGTAGCAGGCACAGGGACATAATTTCCATACACTTTCCCTCTAATGCCTGTACACATGGTGTTATTCCTGTCAGTGGGAAGAAGAGTGCCTGGTTTGGTGACAAGCCCAAGGTTGTGGAACAAAATATTCCTTTGCTCAATGCCATCTTCCAAGAAGAAACAATGGCCTAGTGTGTCAAATCCAATAGTGTCTTTTATCTGCAGAAATACAAGTCCATTATGTCATTAGTAACAAGATTTACTACAAATTAAGTGCAAATGATACTCAGTTTAACATTCTCGGTACAATTGCAAGAGGAAGCTTCCTTATCTGCAGCAGCAGCAAAAAAAAAAAAAAAGTCAAATGTCGAGTTTTATTTATTCCCCTGGTATTATAACTGCTTTGGCAAGAAAAATTGGCTTACTGGAGAAAGATAAATATCTAAAAGCACAGTAGAAACAAGACAGACCTAGGCATAGAGTGAAAGAAATGATTTACATATGGTTGAAAGGCCATGGAAATTTGGCACAATGAGCTGATTTTGCAATAGGCTCTAGACTGCTTTGTTTTCAACAATAACTTAAGGTTAGATTTAAGAGTCTACCTACCAGCAGACCATCTGTTCCATGGATAGTAACACATCTAGAGAAGCAGTGATGAATAGACACACCATCCAGGTAAGTCTGAGGTCTGTAACCTCCTCTATCATCCACGTCGCCACATCGGTGAAAATGCACCGGATATTTCCCCAGCTGCTGCTGCCCCAGATGCTTTAGTTCCACGTGGGAAAGATGGACCGAGGTGAAGTTTTTCTGAATCTACAACACAAAGTACTGAAATCAATAAATTCCATGCTTTAAGAAACAGAAAAGGATTGGCATTTTTTTTAAAAAGAAAACCCTGTAGTAGATGGGAGGAAGAAGATAAAGGGGAATATGTAAAGTACCCTAATCAATTAAAAGGTAAGCAATAAAAGAAATGGGAAGGAAGGAAGGAAGGAAGGAAGGAAGGAAGGAAGGAAGGAAGGAAGGAAGGAAGGAAGGAAGGAGGGAGGGAGGGAGGGAGGGAGGGAAGGAGGGAAGGAGAAAGAAAGAAAGAAAGAAAGAAAGAAAGAAAGAGAAAGAAAGAAAGAAAGAAAGAAAGAAAGAAAGAAAGAGAGGGAAGGAAGGAAGGAGGGAAGGAAAGAATAGAAAGATCCTGCAAAAACTACATGGGTTTACTTGTTTCACGTTTGTTTCTCTGGATTTTAGACTATTAACAGAAAACTTCTTCCCTGAATCTATGAAATTTTTTAAATAAACAAAACCCCAGAGAGTCTCAGCCAATTCCAAGAGTAAAAACGAATGTGACTTGGACAACTTCAGGAACTAAATCTGCCAGTAAGCTCTGATTGTAACATCTCTTTTTGTCAATTTGTCTTTTCTTTCCATTCCTATATTTAGAAACCTACTATCAAAGTGGTAAACAGGATTTTACATTGTTAGCATATTTGTAACCAATCAAGAAAACCTTTTGTTTGTTTAAGTTTCTACATGATCATGAATTCAAATACTATTAACAAACACTTTGGTTCTTGAAACACACTATTATATCTCTACAAAAGGACACTTGACCAAGTTTTCAGAATTCGGTATAATAGAAAAGTTTATAAACTATAACTTTTTCAGTTGTTTTACAAAATGTCATTTAAAAATTATTCCATATGATTCCATTTATCCAACAAATTACGGTATTAAAAGTGCAACTATTTGACGCAAATAAAAGTATTGCTGAGAGGCAGCTTAGAATACAGGAGTGGTTCTCAAACTTTGTGGTCTCAGGACCCCTTTACACCCTTAAAAATTATTGAGGACTTCCTTCAAGGGCTTTTGTTTATTTGGGCTATATCTATCAATATTTACCATCTTCATATTATTAAGAAAATTGTTTTTATCACACAGACCCCCCCCAACAGGGTCTGAGATGCCTCAGGTCTCCCCAGACCACAACTTGAAAACCATTAGGGTAGATAGAGAATAGAGAAGCAACCTTGGAATCAGGAAGACCTAGGTTCAAGTCCCTTCTCTGATACATAGGAACTGTGTGACCCTGTACAAGTCACTTAACCAGTCAGTGCCCAACGAACTTTCTAAAACTTTAAGTTGTCAAGCAAGTGCCAGTCCACATTGGCACAGTTTCCACATTGGGAGTTCCACATACAAATGAAATTACAGGGCCAGTCCCACCTCCACCTCCCCAGAAAGGATTTCTGTCAGGGATATTTTTTTTGTGTACTATTTGTGTATATATTAATATTATAATCTTATAAGATAAATAAAATTTATTCTTATAAAAAGGACAGGAACAGGCATCCAAATCAGAAATAAATATCTCCTTGTAATACCCACCTCTTCCTAATTAATTCATTTGGTTAATCCTTCATGGCATAAACCTTTTTTTAGTTTCATTCCAAGTGTAGGTCAGTTAAAAAAACAAACACCCTCCTTTTTTGTTCCCTAAAAATGCCTTTTCATATTAGGGTGAAGAACACTGAAACTAGGTATTTTCCTCTATAAAATTAAATCTTCACCTTGGAAATTTCTACAAAAATGTCTTCAACTAGCCCGATACTGTTTACATCATCAGAGCATACCTGGACATGTCCCCCAAAGGTATCGTAGTTGAAGAATTGACATTGGTTGTCAGCATAGCAGGAGGCTTCCATCTCTCCTCTGATCACCACATTTCGGCTAAGAACTCCAACCTCAGCCCGCATATCCACTCCATCAACTATCTCTCCCATGTGTAGAAACTTAGGGGTTTCTATTTGGTGGAGTCAGTGAAAGCAAACAAGAATAAATGAATGAATGAATGAATGAATGAATGAATGAATGAATGAATGAATGAATGATCACTTATTAAGCATATATAATGTGCCAAGCATTGTGCTAGTTGCTGGTGACATAATTTCTAAAAAAAAAAAAAAGCAAGATGGCGCCTGTGCTCAAGGAGCTCATACTCTAATTGGGAGAGACAACACACACACACACACACACACAACACACACACACACGCACACACACATCAGCTGTAGCACAGATGAAAAGGCATAGAATTCCTATGTGGGCAGTGGTAGATTGGCTGGCAAGGCCCAGGAATACTTGGGCTACTTAAGTAATTCAGATGATACGTGGTGAAGGGGGAATGAACAAGCATTTGTTAAATACCTGCTCTATGCCAGGCATCATACTAAGTGCTTTACAAATATTATCTCATTTCATCCTCATACAACAACCCTAGAAGTAGGTGCTATCATGATAGTCATTTTACAGATGAAGAAACTGAGGCAGTCAGAGGTTAAATGTCTTCCCCAGGGTCATACAGCTAGTATGTGTCTGAGGGTGGAGTTGAACTCAGATCTCACTGATTTCAGGCCCAGCACTCTACCTACTGTGCTACCTTGCTGCCCCTTTGGGCACAGAGGCAGGGCAGACAGTAAAGCCTCATGGTCCTCCGCCTCACCAGAAGGAACTGAATTGTCTCCCATCTCATCCTAGCCCTGTGAGCAGTCAAGCAACCTGAGCAAGGGGGAAAGGTAAAAAGGGCGAGAGTCCCCAGTTAAGATGGGTCTTACTCCCAAGCCAAGCTGCCCTGGATAAACAGAAAACAAGGACCCGGCATATTAATAGTCATTTAAATGCTTATTGAACTCTCACCTCCAGAAACCAAACAGTTAAAACTGCTTACATCCTTTACTCTCTCCCTAGCACAAAATTGGATATGCTGAACGCATGAAAGCCAAAACATGCACAGCAGGTATTTCTTTAGATGTGGGGGCGTAAGGCTGTTTTGTTTCCACATTATTGTGAAAACATATAAACAGATAGAGTTCACACAGCATGGTATATGCTTAACAGCTGATTCCCTGACATACAAGTCTTCTTGACCATTTGTAACAAACATGAGCTAACCGGGGGGCAGAATTAAAACAAATGTCGCAGTTTATCATTTCTTAATCACTTAGTATTCTAATGTTTTTTCACTTTCACTTTTATACCTTGCTAAAAAGTGCTTATCTCTGCTATCCATTTCACAAAATCAGGAAGGAAAAACAAATAAATCACGGAAATTGAGAATGCTTTATATAAGCCACAAGAGTGGGAATTTCCAAGAAATCTACACCAGATGGTACTGTGAATTCTCCCTTTGTGAACTCTGTTTGCCCTACTTGAAGCACTATCAAGAAGGAAAAATACAACACTAAAATATGAAAAAGCTATGAATTATTGTTCCTATTATCTTAAAAGACAGATAAACTCCCTTTAAATTAAAAACCTCAGTGGATAGAATGTCAGGCCTGAAGTCAGAAAGATGAGTCTTCCTGAGTTTAAATTTAGCCTCAGACACTAGCTGTGTGAACCTGGGCAAGTCACTTAACCCAGTTTGCCTCAGTTTCCTCATCTGTAAAATGAACTGAAGAAGAAAATGGCAAACCACTCTAGTATCTCTTCCAAGAAAATTCCAAATGGAGTCATGAAGAGTCAGATATAACTGAACAACATTCATTTAAAAAAATTTTTTTTTTAAATTGAGTGCTGTAACTTCCCCAAGGTCACATCATTAGTGACAAAGCTAGTACTAGAACGCAGGTTTCCTGATCAACAATCCAGTGTTCTTTTTCCTATACCTCTAGTTTAAAACAATACAACAACCAAAAACTGCATACCAAAATCTTAAGGACTCCAGATTACAAAATCATAGGATCATAGATGTAAAAGAGGAAAGGTCTTCAGAGGTCATCTAATCCAATTTCCTAATCTTGCAGATGAGGAAACTAAGGCCCAGGAAGATTAAATTGGGTGGTTAAAGGACTTCCCTAAGGTCTTACAGAGCTGGGATTTGAACCCAGGCCCTCTGTAAGCAAGGTGAATTTTAGTGTGTGTAAGGAAGATTTTGTCGTTATTTTTAGATAATAGTTCCAGAATCCTAATGGTTGAAAATGATGGTTGAAAACATCTCCACCATGCTTACATGGTGAGATACAGGGTGACATAGTATATGTTTGCGCTGTGCTAGGTCATGATGATATTGCTAAAGTTAACCTGTGAGCTTTATGTTAGCAAGACGCCTTCTTTGTCTGTTGCCCTATAAAGCAAGTGGGCACAGGTCAGTAAGCGGGGAACCCATTTTGGGGATTTGGGTAATGCATGGAGGAATTCATGTACCTGCTTTGATCAGCCCCCATCAAGGCTTAGGGGATCCTGCAGGAGATGTACTCCTATTCTCGCCTGCTCCTGCAAGAAGTGTGCTTAGGGAATGCTGTAGAGTTGATGCTCCCATTATCAGCAACCCTACTGAGAAGACTAAACTAGAATAAAGTAAGCTTATTTAACCCCTCCTAAGCTGTCTTCCTGTCTGACCGGCTCAAAAGTGAACCTGTGCTAGAACACCTATTAATGTTTGGAGCCCTCCTGCATTCTCCTGCCCAACAAATGGTGTTACCTGTGAAACACCCTCCTCTACCTCGAGGGCCAATACTGTTTCCATTCTATTACAAAGCCAGAACTTAATGAATTCTGTGGCAAAGATCTTGTCACTAGGTGAAGTGACTCATAAATAAGGAGAAAAATTACAAAAACTAAGGAACTGGGCTAAAAAAAAATTCTATGTTTCAAATTAAGCATACTGGGCATCGATTTTGTACCTCTGACTTTGACCTCATAGTTGTTGCATTCAGGACAAGGAAGAAGAGTAAATTCTTCTGTTTGGTACATTGAATAGTCCGTGCTTGCAATCACAATCTGGTCTCCAGGTTTCCAGCTGCTGACATCATCCACCAGATGTAGCTTTACTCCATCTATGGCCTCTACCTGGAAACCTGAAAGGGATACCCCTAAAGCAACAAACAGTAAATTTTAAAAGTATGTTAGCATGAAATTCTACTTCCTAAAGTCACATCTCCACCACTTGTTCAACACCTGAGTTCAAGATAAAGTCACTTCAGTAAATTATTCTTTAATGTACTTTTATATATATTTGTACATTTTGTACATATATAGTGATATATGTTCCATATTCCTTTACTAGTCTGCAAGCTTTCTGAGGACAGGAACTATAGTTGATTCGAATTTTGTGACTGTCCCAATACCCAACACAGTGTTCTGAACACAAAGTATTTCATAAATGTTTATTGAATTAAATATATGTTTGGGGGCTTTCCCCCCAATCCTTGCTTATCTTCGAAGATGACACTTTCAGCTCCCCTCCGAAAGTTAGAACATCATCTTAAGATCTAATGTGAATGTACCAAAGCTATGAAGTTAACTGCCTACTATAGAAAAAACATAATAAATGAGGTGCCAATCCAAACTGGCAAAGATAGTTTCTTAACTCAGAATTCCCTATGTCAATGAAATGATTGGCCTGATATTATTATTATTATCTTTATCATCATGATCATCATCATTTTAATATTCTGATTTTAAATGTGCAAAACATTTTATTTTGAGCCTCATGACAAACCTGCAAGGTATCACAAGTATTATTATCCCTGTTTTAAAGATGCAAAGACTGGGACTCAGAGAACTAAGTGATTTGCCCACGATCACTCAGCTAGTAAGTTATCAGAGGCAGGATTTGAAATCAGGTCTTCTTAACTTCAACTCCAACATACTTGTTATGATTATCCAGTATACCACATAAGAATATTCAGAATAAGTGACATTGTATCTTATACTACTCAGGAACCTCTTTTTTTTCTTCATAGATCTCTGAAGATATGAATTGAATGTTTCATAGCCTTACCTGGTAATAATGTAATTTGCTCTCTGTAAAGCAATTTAAGGCTTGCAAAGTATCTTTTTTGTTTTGTTTTATTTTTTGTTTTGTGAGGCAATTGGGGTTAAGTGATTTGCCCAGGGTCACACAGCTGGTAAGTGTCCGAGACCGGATTTAAACTCAGGTTCTCCTGACTCCAATGCCGGTGCTCTACCCACTGCACCACCTAGCTGCCCCACAATACATTATCTCATTTGAGCTTTGCAATAGTCCCATGAAGTCAGTACTTTGGGTGCCTGTTTCCTTGTCCTCTTTAAACTAAATTTTCCTTTATGAATGATAAAATTCCTATAGGAATTTAAATTTCAAGGCACAAATTAGACCAAGCGGTATCAAAATATGAATAAACTCTTCCAGTTGAAATTGTTAAGAGCTTTTAAATCTTGTGATTATTGCCTAGATCAGAACCCAACTCGAGCAAGATATACCATGTCATCTCGAGTAAGTGTGATTCATGAATATTGCTACTGCACACTCATCTCTCTTCTGGTAAATGGCAATAAGTTGATGTTCTAGGAAGAAGATGCCTGTCAGAGGGGGCAGGTAGACAAATCAAATTCTAAGTGGTTGTAACTATGGAAATCATTTCACATGGTATGAAGTATGCAGATATTCTTAGGCCCAAAAGAAACTATCTTGATTAAATGTAATATGTGTGAACTTTGAGATATAATCCCTTTAGCCAAGTGCTTCCTTATCTGTCTACGTCATAATGGTTACAGAAAGAACAAGATGAAATTTAAAATATTTCCTGCTAGCCATATAACATGTATCTGAGACCAAGGAACTGAGTTCCAAGACAGACTTTTCTGGTTTTTTGCCTCAAAGTCAAACCCAACCTGGTGACTGAGAAGGCTGAAAAGAAATCCCATACTAATAATAATCACCAATATTTAATATCCAGATTATGAATAGGAAAAATGTTCCCTAATCACTCCAAGCTGAGAAACGTGAAGTTTCTTTAAAATAACTTTGAGGGTCATAGGATTTAGAGTTCAAAGGGAGCTTAGAAATCATCTAACTGGACTCTCTCAGACTTAAAAGGGGGAAGTGACTTTCCCAATTACAAAGTGCTATTTATAGCTACTAAGTAGCAGAACTAGAATTCAAACCCAGTATTCTTTCAATTATATTGCACTTGAACTGGAATGGTCATTTACATTTTTAGATACCTAGTTTTGGTAGGGAAAGGTGAAAAGCTTCCCAGTGTAGATTGAGGAGTGGGAGGGATTAGGAAGGGGCAGGGGACAGGAAGAACTGATTGAGGAGATTTAACATCGTTCAGCAGTTTCTCAATCTTCGGCCTTTAGGAGAAAACCCTGCCTGGAACTATCTCCTTTTCGCACCGCAGCATGGAAGAAAGGCAGGAAATAGAGTTCATTCTCCCTGTTTCCTGAATAGAATTTCCACCTCTTCCAAAAAATAAGTCATGGAGAATGTAGAAAACAAAACAACACTCTATAATAGATGATATTTTGACGAGCAGAAGTCTTCCAGCACAATCAGGGTTTAAAATCTCTTTGGACTTGACATAACAAGATTGTTACCCACAGAGAGGATCTTGAGAGTTTATGCTTTAAGGCATGATTTTATATTCAATAAGGCAAGGTGGAGAGGAGGAAAATTCCAGGCTTAAGCTGTAGGCAGTCAAATGAATGGAGATAGAGTACTCAGAGGACAAGAGGCAGTTATTTTAGCAAGAATATAAAATATATTCCAGGGACAAATAATACCATATGAATCTTAAGGGAATATTTTTTGTGCTACAATAAATAACAAAAAGGATCATCTTAGAGAAACCTGGGCAGACTTGTTTGAACCAAAAGAACAATGTGTACAATAAAGGAAGGGGGAAGGGAAATCTCAAGGGCTAATAGGAAATAAGACTGGAAAAGTTAGGATCCACCAGATTGCAGAAAGCCTTGAATACTAGACTAGATAAGAGAGTCTAAACATAACTTGATAGGCAAAAAGGAACCAGCAAAGGTTTTTGAACAGAATAGCAACATGTCAAGATCTATATGTAAAGAAAATTAGCGTGGCAGCTAAACAAAGGATGAATTGGAAGGTATACAAAGTAGAAACAGAAGTAGCCATTACAAAACTCTTATTTTGGCCTATGAGTGTGTTAATGTGGGTGGTGATAATGAAAAGTGTGGTGAAGGGAGAGACGCAAGGAATATCATAAACTGGCAGATCGTTTCATGAGTTATATTAGTCAAAAGAATTCATCCCCTAACTTTCTAGTGATAACTCTCTTCATGGCTACAGCAAACCATTAGGTATCATATAGAAGTCTTTCCCAATTAGGAACACCTGACAGAGCTTGCATTCCACTGGTATAATCTGAAAAGGCTCAAGGTCACCTTCCCATCACCACCAGATGTCCTAATAGGACTTTAGTGGAAGCAAATCAGTCTCTAGGCTGGTAAGAATGTGATTAGAGTTTAATATACCACCACACAAATGTGCAAGTGTACATAGTACAGTTAAGTGCGACATCTGCAGACATATTTATGTAAGAGAAGCCTAAAACAGTTGTATTCATTCTTATATATTACATAGCACTCTCTATCCTGGGTACACAAGTGTTTCTGATGGTTGCAGGCCTAGCAGATATTTTGAATCCAGAATCAAATCTTACTATCAATGGGTCTAGATTTCCAAAGAGTTAGCTACCCACTGTAATGTGAGTGAAAGACATAACTTCATACTAAAAGGCCAGATTGGTTCTATCCTTCCTACAATATGGACCTGTCCTCAGATTCTACTGCACTCAAGGCATTTGGTTTTTCAGGGGGGAAAGATGCCAAGTGATGATGGTTTGCCTGATACCATTCCACTGTAGGCTTCTGTGGAATAAATTTACTATCCTAAAAACTTCTCTCATTCTATGAGTGGTAAAAGTTAACCCCGGTTTTCATGTAAGTAAAAAAAGAAATGAACCATCTGTCACAAGAGTGACCAATATCTCATAAGAGTGTGAGTTGTACTTTCCTACCTTCATTCCATTCACTATAAGCTGTTACAGTGAATTTCTGACCATCAACTGTGAAAAATTCTCTTTGGGCAAGAGCCTTCCCTCCACTGCTGTGATTTTCATAATTCCTCACTGATTCGTTGCAAGAGGCACTTCCACCACCAATGACAGCAACCAAAGCCCAAGCTTGCCTAGGAGGAAAAAATATGTTAAAATTGAATGTTGTAGACTAAGAAAAAAGAGATTAAGATGTACTTTCCATTACCATTAATATTAGCATAATAAATTACCACCACCACCACCTTTTTATTATAATATACTCAACCCATCCAAGGCAAGGTAGAATCATAGACTGAGCTGAGACCTAGATTTAAGTCTCACTTCTGATAAATATTGGCTATGTGACCCTAAGGAAATCATTTTACCTCTCAGTGTCCCCAAGCAATGCCCTAAGACTATAAATTGCAGACTAGTTGTTGATCTGCATTGGTAGAGAAGTTTCTTCACCAAAGAGTGACTCTACCAATGAAATCATAGTACCAATTTTTTTAAGCCCATATAAGCAAAGAAATGGAAAATAAAGGAGATGCCCATGTTTTACAGGAAGGCTTCCTAATACCTCTTTTAATCATTCCTATTTGTCCTGTACATAGCTTGCTGTATATGTTTGCATGCATGTTGTTTGTCCCATTAGACTGTAAGTTCCTTGAGGGCAGGGACCATCTTTTGCCTCTTTTTGTATCCCTATTGCATACCACAGTGGATGGAACATGGTAGGCACTTAAAAAAAAATGTTAACTGAATTGAATTGGGAAAAGACTAAGTAAACTATGGTACATACACGTAATTGAATATTATTGTGCTTTAAAAAATGTATGATGAACATGAAGAAGTATGGAAAGACTTACATGAACTAATGCAAAGTGAAATGAGCCCAACAAGGAAAATAATATGCAAAATGACTAAAAAACAAATGATAAGAACCACCATCACAAAACAATTGAATATTGTGAAATTATAGAGAAAAACTTGTCCTCAAAGAAGAGGATATGAGAAAAAACCTCCTACGCTTCTTTGTAGAGGGAAGTGTGCACAGAGGTGGAACACTAAATTTATTATCAGATTTTTTTATGTTAATATTGCTAAAAAAATTCCTTTTTCTTTTTTTTAAAGTATTCTTTATTATAAAGGATGATTCTCTGAGAAGGAGAAGGGCACAGGGAAACAAATATATACACATACATACATACATATAGAGATACATATACATATTTTTAAACCCACATACACATACATCCACTACCCATGTCTCTTTGTCCAAATTTCAGACCATAACTAAAGAAACAAAGATGAAAAAAGGAAAGGTATGCTCCTTTGCAGACTTGTTTGCCTAGCTTGGTGACAGGTAAAACAGTCTTTACAGGTTCTTTACTTAATCATTTTTCCCCCTTATCAAAACATATCCAATAGTGTACACACACACACACACACACCACACACACACACACACACACAAAACCTGGCAATAAATCATGTTCTTTTGTTTCAAAAAGAATAAATTAATCTTTCACTAGGATTCCTCACAATAATCTTTAAATTACTTTTAGACATCTCAAAAGAAGTCGGAGGTTTCTCTAATCATGGTGCTGTTTTTATACTTTGTATTTACTCTGCACATAAGTGTGCACACACTATTTCCTTTGAGAAAACACAAGATCCTTGAGAACAAGGGCTTTTCATTTTTGTTGTTTTCTCAGCCCCTAGCATAGTGTCTGACACTTTCAGAGATAGGAATTAGACCAATGTCTCACTGACATAAAGAACTGTGATATGAGAAAACTTCCTCTATCCATGTAGGTCTTCAAATTACAATCTTAAAAAATTGCCTAGAGAAAGGAGAGGTTTAGTGACTTGTCCAGGGTCACACAACCAGTATGTGTCAGGAGGGATATGAACCCAATTCTTTCTGATTTAGAAGCTGACATTCCAGTCATTATGCCAAGCTACCTCTCACCTGGAAACTGGCAGGGATTTAACAAATTCTTGATTATTGACCAATACATTCCTAGGTTTGTTAGCAAAAGGATTTTTAAATGGCCCACACTGAAAGTTTATTTAATGAGGGGGTTGTTTTAACTTGTCTCAGGACTGTGCTGTATTTCAGTGATTCTCTCTGGTATAGAACAAAAATGTTAGCTGTCTCAGTCACATATGGGTGACAGTTTAGAGGAGGAAAGTCTGTCAGTCTATCAGACTACTGGTTTCAAGAATGAAAAGAAAAACCTCCAACTTCCTTCTTTCAAAAAAAAAAAAAGCCAAGACAATCCATACCAGACAGCTACTCTCTTTCCACTGATAAAAGTTAAGTCAAAGCAACTAGGCACACACTTTCAAAAATTCCAGACAGCCCCACCATGGATTAGCTCTGCTGCCTGGTGATGTCTCACATTTCTATTTCTATCCTTTGATACAAAAGAAAAACTCTTTTGAAGGCTGCATACAATTAATGCTTTGCAAAGGAAGCATCAACAATCTTTCATTTATTTACCAAAATTGCCTCCAGTCCTTACAGGACAATGTTCTATTCCACTGATGTTATCTCCCCCTTCCTCCCACTCCCCTCCTACATTTTTGTTTTTAAGGCATTTGAGAAAAATGTCATTGGACTAGAACATTATCTTCAAAGGGGGTGTGTGTTTATGTATGTGGGAGATAATGTCAAAGGCATGAAATACTGGCACGGGACCACAACTGACATCCTGCTTTATTAATCCTAGTGTGATTATGGGATGGGGGGTGGTGAAAGCAGCATAAACCTTGTGGAAGCCAAGGGGAGCTTAGCAGCATAGACCTAGAACTGGAAGTATCTCAGAGAACAACCCTCTCACTTTACAGATGAAGAAAGTGAGGGTCAGAGAGATTAAATGGCTTGCCAAGATCACACTACAGCAGATAGCATCAGAAGTAAGGTTTGAGCCCAAGGCAATGCAAGAATTTCAATCAAATTGTCTAATCACAAGATTGACAGATGATGCCACTCTGGAAACGAGAAGTAGATCATAGATTTTTATTTGGGGGCAAAGGGGAGGGCAGGCAATCAGGGCTAAGTGACTTGCCCAGGGTCACACAGCTATTAAGTATCTGAGGTCACATTTGAACTCAGGGCTTCCCGATTCCAGGGTCGATGCAAAGACTGCGCCACCTAGCTGCCCCTAGATTGTTAAATAATCTATCAATCAACAAATATTTATTGAGCATTTACTAGGTGCAAGCACTATACTAATAGGGACACAGAGGAAAAAAACAAAAATAATTCCTGCCCTCAACGAGCTTAAAATACAAGTGGTCGTCAGATGTGACTTAGTAGCTTATACATCACAATACGTGAAAACGTAGGGATTATTTCTCTAACATGGGAAAATATACGGTATTTATATATTACATATACTTATAGATGGCATCATTTTTTCCCTGATTTTCTGTTACTTATTGTCCATTTTGCCTCTTCTAAGATTTTTGTAGCTGATTCAGGCACACCATGAGGACCTCACAGGAAAGGAAAATTGGCCAATTTCAGCACTTTGGTTTCCCGTTGCTATTCAAATAGTTCTGTTAGTTTCCAAAGCAGAACATTTCCTTAACCTAATAAGAAAGTTCCTGGGAGATTTACCCCTACCATTTTTTTGAGCAATTTTTGAGGTCAGCTCTGCCTTAAAAAATCATGTTCAACTAGAATGTTGGACAAGAATCCATCCGTGTGCTTTTCCCTCTGAATGGGGCCTCCTCTCCAGTTTCTGTTTTCCTATCACTTTCTACCTCAAATACCTCAGAGTTTCAAGAAGCTGAGCCAATCACCTGGTTCTGGTTTGTTTGGTATAAAGTAGGATCCAAATTCAATACAAAAACAAGAAGTAAAGTTTATATATATATAAACACTTTACAAATATTATCTCATTATACCCTCACAATGACTTTATGAAGCAGGTGCTATTACTATCCCTGTTTTACTGATGAGGAAACTGAGATATACAGATTAAGTGACTAGTCCACAGTCATACAGCCAGTAAGTATGTGAGGCTAGATCTGAACTCAGGGCTTCCTAAATCCAGGACCATGACTCTATATACTGTACTACATTCCTCCATTTTAAATGAATTTTGTATAGCGAGTCTCTGGAATACCAATGATGTTGGTGGGGACTCTACAAATCAAAAATCAAAGAAGGCTTATATGCCAAATCTGCTCTTAAAAAGACAATAAAATACCTAACGTAGGGTCCTAAATCTGGAGACCATCTAATGCAGCTTCTTAATTGTACAGAGAAGAAAACCGTGGCTTAGAGAAGTTAAATGACTGCCACGGTCTCAGAGCTAGTAAAAGGTAGGATTTGAACCTAGGTCCTCTGACTTCAACTCTTTTGTTGTTGCTGTTCAGTCATTTTCAGTTGTGTCTAAGTCTCTGTGACTTCATTTGGGGTTTTCTCGGCAAACATACCAGAGTGGTTTGCCATTTCCTTCTCCAGTTCATTTTACAGATGAGGAAACTGAGGCAAACAAGGTTAAGTGACTTTCCCAGGGTGACACAACTAGTAAGTGTCTGAGGCCAGATTTGAATTCAAAAAGATAAGTCTTCCTGACTTCAGGGCCAGAGCTCTATCTGCTGTACCAACTAGCTGTCCTTTTATGAACCTTCAAATCCCTTTTCCCCCTCTTACCCTTTCATGGGAACAGCTTTTATGTAACATGGCACTGGAACTAGAAAAAAAATAAAATAAAAGAATGAGGTTGCGTTTACCTGTAACTCAATCCTTTGATCAGCTTACTTCCCAGAAGATTTTGGATGGTCAGGATCGTTTCTTCCAGGAGGCTTTTGACAGCTGAATCTCCAACAGCAATAGCTACAATCCGGCCAGGATCCTGGGCTTTTAAAAACTCCTGAAGTCGCCTGCTCTCATTTTGGTACTCGTGGGTATCAAACCTATCAATCACCAAAACTTCAGCAGTGTCTTGGTCAATGACCCTCACGTTGAGACCCTCGGTTAAAGGACTTTTCAAAAGTATAAGAACCAAAGGTCAGCCCTGAGGAACGCAGAGTCTTTGCTAAGACTGTCCATGATGTTTTCCAAGCCCCATGCAACTCCAGCGTCCCACCAGCTTCCACACCGATAAACTTTTTGCCAAATGTTGGCATACTGTCACCTTCATTCGATTTGCCAAATAAGGCAATGGTCGCTTTGGATTTATAGCGGCATTTTTCTGCTCCAATATGAAGCGCTCCACCATCCTTGATCAGGATATAACGAGTCCTCAAAGTAATATTTCTGGATCCATCTTTATCATCACCAAAGACAAGTAACCCTGGGAAGGGGAAAGGTGGAGAGAGAGGAGAAAAAAATGCTCTTTGTGAGCTGGTAATTAAAAGTGCTTCTGTGAATTCCAAAGAAAGAGATTTCATGTTTAAGAAAAAAAACAAAGCCTCTTCCACCTTTCTGGCAAAGGGAAGACAGCTTATTAAGAAATTTATTTTAGTTTCCAAACAATTAAAAAGAGGAAATGAGCATTTTATGCCTAAGCTGGTTGGGATACATGTATCTCACCTCTATTTACTTCGTAGGCTACTTATTTCTTGAACTTCAAAAAACCTATAAATCTGAGGCTCATCTAAGTGTAATTTAGTACCTACGTGCATTGTGCCATTATTCCCCTTAGAGCTGGGTCTTGTCTAACCTACCAGTTTCATTATCATCTCTAACAATGATCTACTTCTGAAGTCTTCCCTATGTCTCATAGGCCAGAGCAACTAGTGTATTACTAGATATCATTCCAATGTACATTAAGTAAATTCCCATCATTTCTTGGAGAGATGGGTGACATGAAGCATAAGATTGTATTAGATATAATAAATGAGACTGTCCTGTTGCTTAGTTGTTCATAACAATATTGTTGAGTGTTTTTGTTTTTTTTTTTACAAGGCAAGGCTCATTGAGGTAGGAGAGACTCTGTATCTGGAAATGACTCTAATATAAAAATGAAAGCCATCAATAAAACTTTAATTTAAAAAAAATTACCTCAGTCTAAGAAATACCCTCAGAATATTAATCAACATCGACAAGGAGCAAATCTTTGTGGTACAGTTAGTTATATACCTCCATCCTGGATGACTATAGAGTTCACTGTAACATCTGAGTTTAAACGGAGCCAATCTCCTTTCTTGATAATGACTTGCTTTTCAGGATCATGTTTTAGATCCCAATTCCTGAGACGTGGGTTTTGATCTGGACAATTTTCTGCAATAACATTCCACATTAGAATATGGTTAGAAGTGGCAAGACACCAGCATATATTGAGCCAAAAGTCTAACAGTACACTTAACGCCATTTAGTGAATATCTGTGATAATTGCAATGAAATAATATCAGAATAATTCAAAGGTCTACAATAGAGATAAAAGGACCCACTCCCACCACTTCACTTAAAGAATGGTAGATTTAGGGAAGCTAAAATAGGGAGGAAAGTAAGGCATCAGGTAGAGAAAAAGAGAGAGAGAGAGAGAGAGAGAGAGAGAGAGAGAGAGAGAGAGAGAGAGAGAGAGAGAGAGAGAAAGAGAGAGAGGGAGGGAAGGAGGGAGGGAGGGAAGGAGGGAAGGAAGGAAGGAAGGAAGGAAGGAAGGAAGGAAGGAAGGAAGGAAGGAAGGAAGGAAGGAAGGAAGGAAGGAAGGAAGGGGAGGGAAAAGGGAAGGAAGGGGAAGGAAAGAGAAGAGGGAAGGAAAGGGAAGGGGGAAAGGGAAGGGAACAACAAAAAGGAAGAGAAGGGAGGAATGGAAGGAAAGGAGGGAAAGGAAAGGGAGGGGAGTGAGAAGGAAAAAGGAAAGGAAAGGGAAGGGGAAGGAAAAGGAAGTGAGAAGGAAAGAGAAGAGAAGGAAGTGGACAAGGGAAGGGAAAGGAAGGGAAGGGAATGGGGAAAGGAAGGAAAGGGGAAAGGGAAGGAAATGGGAACAGGAAGGGAAGGAAAAGGAAGGGAAGGGAAGAGAAGGGAGGAAAAGAGAGAGAAAGGAAGCGGAGAGGGAATGGAAAAAGAAGGAGTGGAAAGAAAAAGAAAGAGGGAAGGGAAGGGGAGAAGGAAAGGAAGTGGGAAGGGAAGAAAATACTTAGTGCTTACTGAAAAACAAGAACTGTGCAAAGTGCTGGGTATAGAAACAGAAAAGTAAGACAGTCCTGTTTTCAGCGAGTCACAGTCTAAACAGGAGGAGATAGTCCACATAGGAAGATGCAAACAGCAAGGCCTAGTGCTCATTAGGTTACAGTAGCAGGGCACCCTTAGGGTCCTCTAGTCCAGTTCTTTTGTTTTACAGATGAGAAGACTGAAGCCTAGAAGGTTGAGTGCATCACCTACATAGTAAATGGCAGAGCTGGCATATGATGCCAATCTATAGCCATGCTAAAACCAGTGCTTTTTACTGCATCGCACTCTTTATTTCCTCAAGATACAAAAAGTTTAACAGCTTTTAGTGTCAAGGTCAGGTTCAAAATCAAAGTAAAAGTTACTTGCTATCCTTCCAACATAAGAATGAAAACATTCAAAAAGTGAATCAAACATAAAACCTCTGCAGGACTTTTACTTACTTGGTAATATGGTACCAATATAAAGATAGATGGGCACCACAGATATGAGGATTCAATGTGCACTGAAAACAGACAAGTCTCATACGATGATCATGTCTATCTATGATAGACATCTATGATCATGTCTAAACAAAACAGACATATGACTAATAATATTTCATGTTTATATACCACTTTATAATTTTCCATATATATATTCTAATTTGATCCTTACAGCAATCCTAGAAGTTGGCATGATAAGAATTTTTATCTCTATTTTCTAGATGAAGAAACTGAAACTCAGAAAGTTTAAGATTTTCTGAAGGTAACAGAGAACTAGAATCCTGGCCTACTGATTCTTAATCCATTCCTCTTTATATATATGTACTATAATAACTTTTTAAAATTATAGGTCTGGGGGGAGGGAACAACTAGGTGGTGCAGTGGATAGAGTACCAGCCCTGGAGTCAGGAGGACCTGAGTTCAAATCCAGCCTCAGACACTTGACACTTACTAGCTGAGTGACCCTCAGCAAGTCATTTAACCCCATTGCCTAGCCAAAAAATATATAGATAGATATAGATATACAGATCTTGGTCATGAAACAAATACAAATGGAGTACGAGTTTATTTTATTTGTTTTGTTTCACTTTACTGCAGACCTGCAATTTTCTCACTGTAGGGAACTCCAAGGTATGAAAACTTCCTCCACTGATACAAATGGCAAATCCTGCACGAAACAGAGAGGCTTAGAGAGCCGTCTGGAACAACGAGAAGTTTAGTGATGCACCCAAGATCACACAGCCAGTGTGTGTGAGGGGAAACAAGACTGGAACACAGACCTTCCGACTCCAGGTCAATCCCCTCTGCACTGCCAGACTGAGTATCACTAATAAGATGTGTGAGCTTTCCTGGAATATTTGCATTTTAATTGCGAGAACTTTCAAAGGCAATAGCTTTAAGGCCTAAACAACATTAGAATAGTGGAATCTCAGGTACCAGACAAGTCAGTCTATAATATATCACAAGAGAGATATTTTGAGGGTGTCTTGTCACATCAAGTAGGACTTTTCCTGCTTACAAACTTTATAATGAATTCTATTTTCTGGGAAGCAGTGTTTGACCTTGTTATATTAGTACTAAGATCCAGGTATAATTTCAGTATAATTTTAGACTTCTTAAGAAAGATTAAGAAAAGCTGAAATGATTCTGCTCTTAATTCCAGGGCCCTTGAAGCAGATGACTTCCTCAGCAGGTGCCCTTGGGTATGGTATGGAGTTTCCTTAATGGTAGTCATCACTTCAAATTCACAGAGCAAACCTGTTCTCAGACCCCCATCAGCTTTCTCAGGGTATAAACTATCCCGCCTATGCCACACTCTGAGCTCAAATCAAGCAAAATCTTCCACAATCACTGCTCGATACCTCTTGAGAGTTTTTATAATTAATTCAGCAAGGAAGGAGCAGATTGGAAAATAAAGTTTCAGTGAAGTCTATTTCTTTTGGGTACTTTTTAAGGTATTAGTTTACATATTATTATGGCTTCACAAACTTCTTAGCTATGTGACTACAGGCAAGTCACTTAATCTCTATTTGCTTCAGTTTCCTCATCTGTAAAATGGGAGTAACAACTGCACCTACCTTCCAGGGTTGTTGTGAGGATCAGATGAAATAATAATTGTAAAGTGCTTAGCACAGTACCTAACCCATTGTAAGCACTATGTTAGCTATCATCATCATTACTAGTATTATTATTATTAGATCTATTACTCTTAAGGTACTCAAGTGTCCATCAACATTGCATGTAAACATTGCAGATAATGTTACATTATAAACTATTTTAAAATCTTACTATACGGTATGTGCTTTTAAATATAAGCAATAGTTATCAACAAAAAAAATCTAGTATGAACTCAAAAAAATCTCTTAGCATCAGTCAAAAGGTTCTGTTTCTAATGAGGAGAGGCAAACTAGAAGTCCAACATTATTTGAAAAGTATTATAGGCACAAAGTAGATTAGGATATGGCTAAACAAGTTGGTACACATGAATAAAATGGAATACTCCACTGTAAGAAACTAAGTACATAATGAATACTAAGAAGCAGGAGAAGATGCACATGAAGTGATGCTAGATGAAGTAACTGCAGCCCAGAATATGACCACAAAAATGTAAATAGGAATAGAAAATGAATATTGAAAAAATACAAAGAATAAGCTTGGCCCTCAAAAAGAGATATGAGAAAATACTTCCTCCCATTCTTGTCAAAGGTGAGGCATCTAAATGTGTGAAACACTGTATACAGTGGCATAGTTTTCAATGCATTGATCGGTTTGCTGAATTTTTTTCTCTTTCTCTTTTTCTTTCTTTTCTTTTTTAATTCTTTATTGGAAAGGATGGCTCTTTGGTAGCAGCTTGGGGAAGAGCATTTGTATTCACTGAAACTTTATTTTCCAACCTGATTGAAACAGGAGAGTGATAGGGGGAAATATAGGCAATGTAAAAACAATAATGTCAATAAAAATCAGTTTTTAAAATTATATCCAAAGTTGGTGATAATGATAATAATCAGCTCAACAATAATAATATAGAGTCAGCTTAATATAGTGGGTAAAGGCCTGGATTTGGAAACAGGAAGACCTGGGCTCTAAATCCACCTCAGATTCTTACTGGTGAATAGCTTCCACTTTTTTACCTGTAAAACTGAGATAATACCATACAGCAGAGGGGTCAAACACAGACCACTCCTCTCCCAAGCGGCCCAAACAAGATTAAAATGAAATAAAAAAATATTTAACAAAATAAATAAAAACACAATAGAACATGGATGTTTTTTTTCCTTTTTTTCTCTTTTTTTCCTTTTCTTCTTTTCTCAGATAATGTTACTATGTGGTTTTCTAAATCAATATGCAGCTGAAGGGTATCCTTATATACAGTTTAGTGGCGCCATTTCTATTTAGATTAACACTACTGTCTTAGGGGTTTGTTAAGAAGATCTAATGAGATGATATATGTAGAATAGTTTGCAAACCCTAAAAAAAAGTCAGCTATTATTATTATTAGATCACGTTTATAAAATACTTTGCCCACAATAATTGTGTTACTACTATACTTATTTTACAGGTAAGAAAACAGAGTCCAGTCACACATAATGCCACAAACAAGACTAACTCACAAGACAGAAACAACGAATTCTACAATATAAAAGCATATAGAATCATTTAGTGCTGGAAGGGACCTTAGACATTATCCAGTCTGACCCCTTTATTATATGGAAGAGGTCGAGAGACTTTTCCAACGTCACAGAGGTAACAACTGGCAAAGCTGGGATGTGAATCCAGATGCCTTCACTCCAAATACAGTGATCTTTACCCCATATTCTGCTACCTCCAGAGTTTAAACTCCAAAAGTACAAAATTAAGCCAGCTGGCAAACACCTTTCAAGATCTTCTTGCAGGCAACACAATCGTCTTTCAACATCTGTCTTCTGTCAGTACAGTCATAAAATTATCTCTATTTGAAACCAGGCTCCTTTGGGAGAAGAGGGGAAGTAATCATCAATGATTGAGTTCAATTCAGTTCCTTCCCTTCCTGAATGCTGAAGAATCATCATTGTCTTCCTGGAAATACTGTATATAATGTGTCTCCCAGGAGTAAAACAGACTGCCTCAGGAAGGATGATTAAATATTGTCAGAATCTACAAATTGACCAAGCAGCGTTCAAGTGTGGTTAGAATTACCACCTAAAAATAATTTGATTATGTATAATCTAAGCAGAAAATAGAATGGCTTAGAATGTTCAACCAGGACAATAAAGAGTAAACCAAAGGGACAGCCTGAGAATAGGAAAGTTTCTAGGCTGGATTTCAGGAAACATTTCATAACAATGAAATCTATTAGACTGTGGAATCGCTTCCCTTAGGAAATGGTAAAAAGCCCCATTACTTGAGTTATTTAAAGCTAGGCTAAACCAAACAGCAGGAACCATACTGACTTCAAGAACAGTCTCCAGGGAGAGAATGGATGACTTCAGCAGTCTCTTTCCATATACATTCTGTGAATCAGAAAGTGGAGGATCACAAAATAGCCTGTGGCTTCACTGAAACATAAAATTGGTCCCTAAAAGAAAGATGATTGTACTCTGCTGCTGGACTTAAGTAGCTTCAGCAGTAAAACTATAGAAGGAAAGTAAAAAAAAAAAAAGTTGAAGTTTCTCATTTTTGAGATAAGTAAACTCAAAGGACGCCTTATTTCTATTAAGGGGACCACCATCTCCATCTTCCCAGGCAACCAGGTTCACAACTTCAAAGTCAGCAACACCTTCCTCTCCATCCTCCCCTCCCCCATCATCCAATCAACTGCCAAATCTCGTCATTCTACCTCTACATCCTCTACTCTCCAAGGCAAGTCATGTCAAGTCAAAAAACATTTATTAAGGTCTTACTATAGGTCAGGCATTGTGTTAAGTGCTGAGCATACAAGTAAAAAGAAAAGCAGTCCCTGACCTCAAGGAGTGTATGTACATTCTAATGTAAGAAGAAGGGTATCCTAAAGGTCTTACTACAGTAAAGTTTAAAACAGCACTAAGACTTTTGGGACACACTGTATTTTTCCACTCCAGGTCTAGGCATCTTTCAACTACCTAAACATTATGTTATTGTGAAGGTTGTGGAAAAGCATAAGGCATGGCCTCTGCCATCACGGAGTCTGCAAACTCCCTGGGATGCCAAAAACAACCTTCTAAATGGAATAATTAGACAACAGTTCAGTTCTAAACTGTATGGTATTGACTGTGTCCCAGCAATCTAGGGAAGGGAGAAAACTATGTGGACATGAAAAATTAGAGAAGGCTTCATGGAAAAGAATGGACTGAATTGGGCTGAGGAGAGAAAAGAGAATGTTTCAGGCCCAGGAAATAGTATAAGCACCGATGCAATGGTAGGAATGAGTTTGGCATGTAAAAGTAACCAGTCTGATTAGAGTGAAGGATGCTTGTTTACAAAAACAAGGAGGCTGAATTATATGATTTTTATGGTCCCTTCCAATGCTAACATTCTGTGATTCTGTATTTATATGGTCCTTTCCAATGTTTACATTCTTTATAAGGTGAAATCAGGTCAGATCACTAAAAGATAGGAAAGAATAATGGAGTACCATGAAAAACAGGAAGAGTTTAGACTTGAACCAGTTGACAAGTAGGAGTCATTGTGTGTTGCTGAGCAGGGAAATGATATTGTGACAACAATATTACAGGAAAATTAGACTTACTGTGATATACAGGTCAGTTTGGACAGGAAAGAGCCAAGAGGGTGGAAATCCTGCTAGAAAGCTGTTTAAGTAATGGGCTAGGGCAGTGACAGTGGGAATAGAGAAGTAAACCTTTGACAAACAACAGGGTTCATGAGAAGTAAAAGGATTAGGTAAGAAATTCCATACAGAAGATGAAATATAGAGGTTCCAAGGCTATCAGAAAAGAGATGGGAAAGAGATGGGATATTTGAAAAGGGGTGAAATGAAATCAGGTTAGGAAACATTGTAAATAAGGATAATTCTTTTAAAATACCAGTATTTTTGGTAGTCTCTGTACATGGCTTTGTACTTATTAAGCAGTGGAGGGGAGGTTGTCGGATGGAGCAGCAAAGCTTCAGATACAACTAGGAAAATAGGAGCATCTGACCCTTGACCTTTTGTTATGCACATCCTATGCCACTGACAATAATGATACCATTTTTAGTACTTGGGAGTAGTACAAAGCTTTTCTCTAATATGGGCAAAAATCTGACTCCTCACCCCGAAGTTGCATTGCATGAATTCAACATTCTTTTCTGTTTCTAAACACCAAGACTGCCTGAAGCTTATTCCTTTTCTTTCAAAGGATAATATCCTGTTATAATTATATTTCACAAAAAGTGCCTTTGGCAGCAGCTTTCATGGCATTCTCTTCACATAAATTTCATGATCACTGAAACACTTCCTGCTTTACCATTATCATTATGATTTTTTGAATTCCCTAAACTTGCTTTCCATCTAAGAAAGGCAAACAATCTCTGGAGCTTTATAGATAAATACTTCGATATCATTGACCTTTCTTCTGCTCATCCCATAAAACACCTGCCTTCAAACAGTAGCAATGAGCACAGTTCATGGCACATAAATGAAAAAAACATTTATTAAGTACTTAACTATGTGGCACTGTGCTCCATACGAAGCACCATATGGTGGATGCTTAATAATTGTTGAAAGAATGACTAGATCTCTCATTGCCTTGTAATAGAGGTAAATATAAATGGTAATAAGCTTTATAATCAGTTAGGAAAAAGAAAGAAACAAATTGTATGAGTTTGTGTGAGCCATGTGACTCTAGTCAGAATCAAAACTTAAATAGTATGTCTCACCATTTTACAAGCATTCCTAAGAAGATATATCTCACTCACAAAAAAAATAAATAAATAATTGGTCTCTATCAATTTGCTCTTAATGAGGAAACAGGCATGACTCAGGGAAAGCATCGGGGGGAAAAAATCAACCAGACAAGTACAACCTGTATATCGACCCATTGTATAAAGTTGATGGCAATAGATGTTTTTTTTTCTTTTTGGCCTAGACCCATGATTTCACTGGTACTTCCGGTAAGGAAACTCCCTCTGTCAATGAAGATACTCTTCTGCAACTTATAGTTCTAGAAATGTCTCAGAGATTAGATGACTTTGCTTAGGCTCACACAGCCAGCATGCATTGGAGCAGGATTAAATCCAGGGCATCCTGTCTCTAGACCTATGTCTCCTCTATGCATACTGCCTTTCAGGTGAATAATACATGTAACATAATAAGATATAACTGTAGCACTGCTTAACCATGAAATGTTGCTATATACTAGATTTTTCTACTCATGTCCTATACTACTGCCAAAATAGGAAAAACTAGCCTATAGGCTACAAATATTACAATGCCATTTGCTAAGAGGAACATCTGGAGAATCTTGACATTTACAGGGAATCCCTGCTCTATTTTGACTTTGTGCAACAATTCCTCCTTGCACTTTTCTCCTTTGTTCGTGGTGAACCATGGGACAGGTAAAAATACAACATGGCCCTCAGTCCTGTGAAACTCTCTCTCCAATTTTTAATGATTATGGCAAGATGGTGAAAAGGGGGACGAGGGAGAATGTGCTAAGAAGCTCACCATTTTAAAAACCATCTACAGACATTTACTCAACTGTGGGTACTCATTGTGAGATTTTCATCCAACCAATGAAGAGTTGCTACACTAGAGAAACTAAACTGTATCCATATTCATCTTCTCACTATCAATGAAAGGAGAGAACAAAGAAGTTGAACTTAAATGGCATGGTAGTTCTCACAAGTTCTTCTCAAAAAAGAAAATAAAGGAATTGGCATAGCTGGTTTTACTGTGTGTCGAAAGGCAACAAGAAAACATTTCATGGGATACTTGGTCACCTCGCAGTGATCATCGGAGAAATGAACAGACAAACCACTATACAGATCAAACTCTAATATTTGTTGTAGAGGATGAAAGAGAGACATTTTCTGAACTCAAGATCCTCCAAATAAGTAAACATCTACCTTGATACTCAACAACGTCCAATGTTACCATGAATGTGGAGAAGAATATCCAAAAAAAAAATTACTGGAAAATAATGCTCACAAATAATAAACAAAAGATACGCCAAATTTCTAGATTATTAAGAAGCCACATTCCTATATGTAATTAATACTTTTCTCAAAAAAAAACCAGAAAGCATTGGATGCCATGCATCAAACATCACTCCCCCAAAAATAAAATTGGTTCTATATTTACCAGCTAGGAAAATCATACTTAACAATATACTAGTCATTACAGAATCACCTGGGTATGCATAGTCTAGTTATATTGTGCAAAGTTCATAGTCAACCTCACAAAAGAAGAAAGATAAAGATGAGAAGGTAAAGCTGTATGCAATTATAACAGCTCCACTCTAACTTAATTAAATAAGCTATTATCTTTGAAAAATAGGAAACAGATAAAAGTAAAGACATTGATTCAGATTACCACTGTATCTTAGAGAAGCTTAACCAATATAATACAGTTCAAGAAGTTGAAAGAACCTAGAAACTGTCTTAGCTGAGATGCAATCTGCTCTATCAAACAGCCATCGCAGCCAAGCACAACACTGGTTTGGAATACAAGCTCATCTAGCTAACATTACAGAGGAAGAAGATGGGAAATTATGAGTAGTATCACCTTACAGACCAGTGAAAAGCAGAAGACACAACATACCTGCAGAAAGCTTGGCATGATACTAAACCATATCACCCTACTCACAGATGAAGCTGACAGTACAACAAATAGACATAAAATAGAACAGATTTTCAGTAATTTTTATTGTGGTCTACATGGAAATGGTATTTTTGGATGAAGTTTGAGGAATAGATAGACCTGGCCCAAGCAAATATTAAATAAGGAACCAGGACTGAAGCCAGCTTTTCATCTATAATTCATGTATCCAACTTAAATCTAACTGAATCAGAAATCAAAAAGACTGCAAGCAATACATGCCATCATCTTTCTTTTTATCATGATTTTTTTCCTCCCACTTACATGCACAGAGAAAAAGAGAGAGTGAGAGAGAGAGAGAGAGAGAGAGAGAGAGAGACACACACACACACACACACACAAAGAAAGAAAATGAGAGAGAATGAGAATCTTACCATCTGGAGCATATTTTGAAGATATTCCTAAAATGACTGCAAGTGCAACAAAAAATGTAAAGCTGGAAATGGCAAAACAAATGAATGTATTTTTGTGTCTCTTCTGCTTTCGGTCTTCTCTCTGTGAGCGCTGCTCCTCACCAGAGAATGCAAAGGTTGCCTGGGCTTCTTGTCTGACAGAGGTAAATTTGGCTGAAGCTTGGCTCTTTGGTGGGGGTGGTGGGCGCAATGGAACAACCCTTCCTGGAACATAACCTGAAGATCTATGGCTGTTCCCATTCTGAGGTTGTAGGAAAACAGGGGAGTTTCCCCTGGGATCAGTGGCATGCATGATACAACGTCACTGCAGAAGAAAAAACAAAAATAAGTTATAATCCAGCAAGTATTTGAAATCATCTACCACATGAAAAAACAAAGCTTAGCTTAGATTACTGATATAAGACTGACTCTATTTACTAGTAACTATAATACACTTTTAAAAATTTAAGGCTCATATGTCTCAGAATTTAAAAAACAAAATACTCAATATGTACTCATAAAAGGTCCCATGTAGCTATATCCTTTGTTTCAGTATTTTTAAAGGTTAATAGTTCTGGCTAACTACAATTAAGTGTTTTTAAGGGTGTTATTGTCTCTCACTATTGTGAATTTTCCTTTACAGATGATATCTTCCACAATCCATTATAATTCCCCAAAGCTTAGGTCATGGCATGGGGTAGGGGTGGGGGGAGGGAGTATCAAAATATTATGACAGTAACTTAAAGTAATTACAAATTAATTATCAAGAATGTAGTAAATGGCTATGTTGAGGATCTATTCATCTTCTCTTATTCTCCAGTACTAATGAACTCTACAATATTTGTTCCTCTATAATAGTTGAGATAAGCAAAACAGTTCCTTTCTCTTCTTTTCCATTTTCAGTGAGCAGTTAAGAATATTTTAGATGAAATTTTATTTTTAATGTATTAGCAACAAAAAAGAGTGAAATCTATCATAACCCTGTTACAGTGATTATTGATGAGATAATTATAGTGATTATAGATGAGATGCCCTCAAGGGTTTAGCCTAGCATTATTTGCAACTTGGCTCTCTATTTCTCTCTTCCAAACCTCCAGGGCTGTGGCACAGCATGGAAGGCACCTGACTTCACCTCCTATCCTGACACCCAATAACTCCTCTCCATGACTGACTGCCTATACAATGAATGAGCTTTTGATCCCAGGGCTCCTGTAACCAACTTGCTCTGAAGCAAACCAACTAAATAGGCTTAAATGGAAATCCCCAGGATTCAACCAATTTCACAACTAAAATGTCATAGGATGGGAATATAATTCCAGATTTGTTAACCTACCTGCTAGCATATTCTGAGTCAGCATACTATCTCAAGAACACTTAGCTGATCACATATTTTAGGCTTCTAAAATGGAACCTGAAATCTAACCAAAATTATTTAGATAATGGTAATCCTAATGACAAGAGGAGAAGCTCTACAATTTAAGGTGTTTTTGCATACATAGTTGCATATGCCAAGAAACAGAAGAGTGAACAACATGATTCATTTGCCCTGTTGGAACAAACAAGAGATTAGAACAACAAAAGACCCTCTATGCTCCTCTACAAACAAAGGAAGGACAAACTAAAGATTCTTGAGTGCCAGGCCCATCAGGGTGGGAATGAAATAGTGACTGTAGTCTTCTCTGAAAAGGAGTAGGGAACTTTTGTTTCGAAGGCCACAATAATCTAATACTTCATTATTTCAGGGTGAGAAAGGTTGTTATTACTGAACAGACTAGAGTACTCTTTTGTTGGAGATAATATATATCTCCAGATGTACAAACAATAAAGTAAAAGGCAGTGAAAGGAGAAATGGAGTCACCAAGCCACTGATGAATAAGTTTTGCCTTGCAACATCACCAAACAGCATCCTAATTAGAAAATTTCACTTGACAACTGTACCAACTAAAATATGCCTTTTTGTCTTTTCTGACATAACAGCATGTTGGCTCCTGCCCACAAGTCTTCTTCAACTCTTCCAAATGTTTTCCAACAACTCCATGGATGCAGACCTAGACATGTGGCTATATTCAAGAGCTTGAGATTTAAAACAATCAGAGTTTGTTGTTGTTTTTATGCCATTCCACAATGGAAAATGGTGTACAAAAGCATAATATGGATAAAAAAAAAATCAGTATTCCTCCTAAATAACAAAGCCATCACTGAGACCACATCTTCCATATATTAAAATACCAATGACAAAAAAAAGGCATTATCATACTTTTAAACAGATTTTTCTGAACCTATTAAGACTTTAGACCTAAGATAACAAACCCCATGGGTTGAGATCTGAGCCTAAAGTTCCTGGAATGGAGACCTACTTAAAGTCAGTTACTGTATCTATTGACATTTAAATCTGCTAATTGTCCTTTTAAATTATGTATACTAGAATTATGATATCTCATTCCTCAAATAAGCACTTAAAAATCAGATAAACCTAGGAAGACCTATATGAACTAATGAAGCGTGAAATGAGCAGAGCCAGAACAATGTATAGGATGACTGAAATAATATAAAGGAAAATAACTTAAGAAAACTACAGAACTGATGAACACAGGAACCAGTTGTGATTTTAGGAGGCTGAAGAACTACACCTCTTGTTAGAAAGGTGACAGATTGGAGGTGGAGAATGAGACATACATTTTCAGACATAATCAATGTGTTGATTTGTTTTGCTTGACTCTGTTTAAGGAGTCATAAAGATTCTAAAAATTAAAGAAAAAAATCAACGAAACACTAAAGGGCAGTTAGGTGGTGCAGTGGACAGAATAGAATGCCAGGCCTGGAGTCAGGAAGTCTCGTCTTCCTGGGTTCAAATTGGGCCTCAGTCATATACTAGCTGGGCAATTCACTTAACCCTGTTGGCTTCAGTTTCCTCATCTGTAAAATGAGCTGAAGAAGAAAATGGTAAACCACTCCAGTATTTTTGCCAAGAAAACCTCAAATGGGGTCAGGAAGAGTGCAGCAGGACTGAAAAGACTTGAATAATAAAAACACTGAGAAATAAAAAAAAACAAAAAGATCAAAGGGAGACACAAACAAAAGATCAGTTGTGTTAGCACCTTGTTAATTTAATTTGTACTCTTAAATAAAACCAAACAACTGAATGTAACAGAAGGCCATGGGCTGATTTACAATATGGCTTTTTTGTTTGGTTGGTTTTTTTGTCCTTTGCATATTGAAGTGTTTGTTGAGGATAATTAAGTCATAACAGGGATAGGGACAGAGACTGTACCTATGATTTCATTGTAGAGAGAATGCAAGCTGAGGAAATTTTATCAATTGCAGGTCTGTACTTTCTCTGTAACTTGTAGGCTTCGACTGTGGTCCATCCTTAAGCACTTCGACGTTAATTGACAGGTAGGATTTGAACTTAGGTCTTCTTAGTTCCCAGGCCAGGTCTGTAATCAGTACACCATGCCTGCCTAAGAGTACTTAATGTTATAGGGCAGTTCTGACCATATCACATTCCCTACCCACACCTACAGGATTATCACTTACCTGCAGGATTCAATATAAAATCCTCTATTTGGCACTTAAAGCCCTTTACTACCTGGCCCCTTCCTATACCTTTTCCATCTTCTTACACCTTACTCTCTACCTTATTCCTTTGCAGAAAAACTGCAAAGAAGACAGTCTCACTGAATTCCAAAGTATATAGAGGTATATTCTGCAATCCAGTAAGATTGGCCTCCTTGCAGTGCCTCACACAAGACACTCCATCTCCAGACTCCAGTCATTTTCATTGGCTATTCACCATGCCTGAAACACCCTCACTCTCCTCCTCTCTGCCTCACAGCTTACTTGAAGTCCCAACTAAAATGTTATCTTTTACAAGAAGCCTTTCCCAATCTTCCTTTAAAGCTAGTGTCTTCCCTCTTTTTATTATTTTCAATTTTTTTCTGTCTATATCTTGTTTGTACATAGTTGTTTTTCATGTTGTCTCCCCATTAGACATATTCTTTTTCCCTCATTATTTATTTTATTCTGAACTTAAGAAATAAAACAAGCATTTCCATAACATAGTAGAATAAAAAAAAATTGTACATGAAACTGCCAATCTATTATGTAAAACTTGCTATTTCCTTTTAAATATATAATAAAGTTATCCTGTAATTTTCTTTTTTTCACTGTTGTCTTAGGAAAAAGAGGCAAAATACCACAAAACAATCTGATATTCAATCACTTAAAAAAAATAAGGCTAGTCCTAAGGCCATTATTCAGACCAATCTGCACATATTAAATTATATCACCATAATGGTTAGAGTTAAGCTTAAAACTGATGACCTTGAGTAATACAAGATTTGGGTAATATAAAATTTCTGAATCATCATAAACAATCCACTTCTGCACTCTGTTATTTCACTAACATAGGTGGGATAAGCACATTCAAACATTTTAGAAAGCTTTTCAAACTTGATTGAAACAAAGAATTTTTCTAGCTAATTCTGCTACTTGGCTTTCCAAAATTCAACTGAAACACTCTACTCCCAAACCATTACAATGAATCAAGTTTTTGCTTAGGGGTCATGTGAAAATAACTTGAAATAAAGACCATGTCTACACATATGTATATATATATATATATATATATATATGTGTATATATATATATATATATGTGTATATATATATATATGTGTATATACACATATATATATATATATATATATGGAAATCCCTGAATGACTGAAAAATATACACACAATCCTCCATGAAAACATTTGCATGAAAACATGTGTATAGTCAGAGACCCAACCATTCTACCATCTTTACTTTTAATATTTACTTTTCACCTTTTATATCTTATCAAAATATTTTAAACCAAATAAAAATGTTTACTCCAATTACTTTCATATATATGAACTATATGCAAAACATTTATAAAAGAGCATATTTCAACATTATACTTACAAATAACTGCAGTGAGGGCCACTTAAATACCTTGTTTAAATAAGCTAAACTTGGAAAAAAAGTAGAAAAAAATTTTCCCTTGAGTAAAGCATTTTAACTAGGGTAAACATTCATAGTGACTGATCCGGTTTGATCTGCTGGAGAATTCAGTTTGTGGTTAAGCTTTGACAGAAGGTATTAAACAAATACAATTGGGAAATATATGCCTTCTAAATATTTAACCCCACAAAAGAAGTCAATATATTCCAAAATTATAAGGTTTGCTTAGCTTGAGCATTTTGAAAAATGTACATGCTTCTAAATTCAATGAACCCATCACATCAGTGGCAAATTTGTGAAACTGTATCTTTCATACAGAAAGCTTATTTGGGCTACCTGTTCAACTATGACCCGTTAAATAGTCTTCAGTGCTATCAGCAAGATTTCTTTTTCCATTTTAAACTTTGGGGTAAGTGGACTGCCAGACTTTTTTTTTTCACTCTTATATGTTTTTCATTCATGTGATATAAAAGAGAACAAAGTCTTCTACGCTCCTGGTGACAATCAGGATTGCGCAATTCTGACTTTTTGGGGGATTTTTAAATGCACACATTAGCAGGGAAGCTTAACCCTAAAGCCAAGATGTCTGACACAGTGAAAAGGTACAGAGCACTCTCATTCATAATGAAAGTGAAGACTGAAAAGAAAAAAAAAAAGAAAACTGGACATTGTGGGTGGGGGGTGGGGTGGATAAAGGATGACAATGAGTAACATCAAAAACATCATTAAAGTCCATTTGAAGAAAATTTCAAGGCAGATAAAACAAAATATACTCCCCCAAAATAGAAAAATAGAACAAAAGATGATCAAACTATACAAAGATTTTTTTTTAATCTAGAAAATTCACTGGGGTGAGGGAGTATAGAATTCTACCTACCAGTCCTCCTCTCATCCTTTGTCCTTTTCAACCATTCCTCTCTTCTGTTTTCCTTTATTTCAATTGCCATCCCCTGGATTCCTTTTTTTTTCTCCTTTCCCCAGTTCTATTACATAGCTGCTCCACCTTCTTTTTTTTTTCCTTTCTTCTCTCCCCGCCTCCATCCCAACTTCCCCCTATTCTTCCCCTCTACCCCGACCCTCCATCAATCACTGGGTTAAGATGATACAAGAGACTCAGCCAATGGTGAATGATGGGTGTGCTGAAAAGCACACAAAGCCAGGCTCTGGCATCTAATCAACAGCGTGACTGGCCCCTCGAAGACAGAACCTAAAAGGCCGGCATTCCACTGACTTGGAGAAGGCTATTTTAATTAAGGTCACAGCAAAGGGCCGAGTCAATGGGTTCAATGCCATTCTTTTCAGAATACAGAGGAAGATTAGAGCTCTGTACTGGGAGAAGGAGCACTTAACTAGTTAGAGGCTAGACTCCAGCTACTTACAACTTGTATGACCTTATGCAAGTCACTTAGCTTCAGTATCCTCATTTTAAAATGAAGGGCTGACCTAGATGATTTTCTAGCCCTAATGTCCATGTATGATTTTAGCTCATCTGTACTTTGCATTCAATTCAAGTCAACATTTAGTAAGGATGGCAAGTGATTCAGGGAGGTATATGAAAACAAAGAAAATGCAAAGTATAGGTGACTAGCATAATGTTGTATAAGTACATGAAGAATTTTTCAGTTGAACTTATATATTTTTAAATGGCTCTGAAGATCTAAAAACAGATACAATAAAGTTGCTAGTAGGTAGTAGGAAAGGAAAAAACAAAGCCAAAAATGAGATTAATAAACCTACATATTAAGCGGTCAGATGCCAAGAAAGATTCAGGGCTATTCAGAACATAGGATCTCAGATCTAGAAGTAAATGAGGCATTGGAAAACATCTGGTCCAGTACCATTATTTTACCAATAAGGAAACGGAAAGCCAAAAAAGTTAAACCTAAGGTAACATTAGATGAGATATACAACCGCCTGAGGTTAGATAAGTCTAACTTCATCAAAGACAGAAAATCCCTACATTCATTCTCAATGTAATTTAAGCACAAATTTGAGAACCTTACTTCAGTTTCTGAAGGGGTCACCCCACCCCACCCCACCAGGGATGCATAAGCTCAACAAAGGGATGCTATCTTGTAGAGATCTCCACAGGTTTATATGAGTCACTTGGGAAATGAATGTCTCAAGATGTCAATGATGCCATTATCATCAACATCCTAAAAAAGAAAGGCAAGGAAACCAAGTATGGCAACTGTATGCAACATTTCTCTACTATCTATCACAGGCAAGTTGGCAAGTTCCCATCCAACATTCTCCTAGCTGGAGTACTAAACAACATCATGAATTAGAAATTCTAAAAACTGAAATATGTCTTTAGATCTTAATGCACTACTGTTGACATGACCTCCACTGCATAACAGATAACAGAAAACTATCAATATTTCTTGTACTTTATATTCTTAGAGGTCATTTGAAACCATTAGCAGAAATGGACCTTAGCTACTAAGGAGTCTAAGAAATCTACAAGCTCTCTGAGGACACTGTAACTATGATATCTCTTATATCCAGTTCATTCTAATTTATCCTTTGTTCATCACCAAGACACTGAAACAGGGCTGGACCATCCTGTTAAAATTAGCTTTTTCTAAAAGCCATGTTTGAAAATGCAACAGAGAACCTAAAGGCTGATTTCCAAAAACATGAGAAATTAATCATTCTTAGTTTCAGTCAAGTCATTAATCCTCAGCATTATCAAAAGACATAGAGACAGCTAATCCTATTCAACAAGCATTTATCCATCATCTACTTTGTACAAGGCGCTATGCTAGGTACTAATGCTAAAAAGGCAAAAACAAAGCCATCTCTGCCATCTGGAAACTTACATTTTATTGGACAAAGTTATCCTAGGGGCTGCTGACTATAGAGATGAGTGAACAATTAGAGGGAAAAGGCAAGAACACAACATCGAATACTATCTGGTTGATTTGGTAAAGCACTGAAGAGTCCTGTGGCTCCATATCAACCTGTTCCAGGGAAAGCCTACAGACAGATCGAATGGTAATTTTGTGTAATAGAAAGAGCCATCAAACTGGGAGTAAGGTGGCCTGACTTCTAGTCTCAATTTAACACAAGAAGTATACTTCCTTTGGACAGATCATTTTATCTCCTGTATGCCTTAACTTACTCATTAGTAATATATTAGTAATTAGTAATATTTAAGAGTTTAGATGAGGAACTCTTAATTTTTTGTGTCATGGCCCCTTTGGAAGTCTGGAGGAAAGCCTCAGAATAATGTTTTTAAATGCAAAAAATAAAATACATGTTGTTAAAAAAGAAACCAATTTCTTTAAATGTAGTTATCAAACTATCGAAGGGAAAAATGTTCATTAAGAACCCCTAGTATAGATGACCTTTAGAGATCTCTTCCAGTTTGAATCTTCTATGATTTTTATTAGAAACACCAAACTAAACACTCATTAAATTCTATCACTTCAGTTACATATTGGCAAAAAATAATAATAATAAAGAACTGAATCAAGATCAGTGTGTCCTTTGGGGAAATTGGCAGACAGAATATAGGTACAGGACAGCATCAAGGTCAAGGCTAAAATAAAGAGGTTCAAAGCAGTGAAGCACACTCATGTCTCATAGGCCACAAGGCCTCATCTTACTGTTGACTATCTCAACAGTTAGCCTTTTTGGCTGTCACATCACTCTGCTGACATTAGCTGTCATTCACCACCAGATAATAAAACCCTATACCTCACTACAAACCTGTTCTCAGTGCTGCAAACATGCTTTGGAAACCCCAGCTCTGGCTATTTCAAAGATAATGTTCTTATGTAGCTGACCACCAAAGGGCTGGTGTCAGTTGTGGAATCATTCCTGGGGTCATTTTTTTAATGGACACTATTTCTCAAGCAGTGTCATCCTTAACATAGCCATTTGTAATAAGAGCCTCTTCTTACCAGAGGATGAAAATAAATAACTAATGTTAGCAGTGTGGTGTGATGGCCAAAAAAGCTAATGCGATCCGAACTGTATCGAGAAGGATAACTTCCAAGAATAGAGAAGTGATGGTCCCACCCTACTCTGCCCTCATCAGACCTCATCTGGAGTATTGTGTTCAGTTCTTGGTACCACAATTTAAGGACATTGATAAGCTGGAGTGTCCAGAAGTAGCAAGAAGGGAAAAAGCCTTGAGTCCATGTTGAAGGAATCTGCTGATGACCAGTTAAAGACCAACTGAAGACCAGTTGAAAGAATTGGTTGTGTTTATCGTGGACAACAGAAGACACAAGGGGGCATATTAGCTGTTTTCAAGTATTCGATAGGCTATGATTTGGAGAAGGAACTAAATTCATCTTGTTTGGCTCCAGAGGGCAAAACCAGGAGCAATGAATGAAAGTGCCAAGAACTCAATTTAGCCTTGATTTCAGGAAAATTTTCCTAACAAATTAGAACTATCCAAAAGTTGAATTGACTTCCAACAAGAGGTTATATCTTCTTCCTGAGAGGTCTTCAATTGGGTGGCTGCTTGTCAGCTATATTTTAGTGGGGTATCCTTCATTTATAGGTCAGACAGGAGTGACTGCTGAGGTGACTGCCTTCTGATTCTTAAGTTCTGTGATTCAATGCTCATACAAAGAGAATACAAAAATTTTTCAAGGCACATGCACGGCTAAAACTTCACTATCCAAAAAAAATCTCTAATAGACTTTTGTTCTACTTACCAACATGATTTTCATTGTTTCTTGGTTCTATTTGCATTAAAATATTGCAGAAAAAAAATATTTTTCTACTTCAATATCTGTTGTCTCCTATGCTAAAATTCTTCTCTGGTTCCTCTTTGTTCTCAGGAGGTGACCCTAGGGTCTCAAAGGCAATGCCAGCTGAGCATAACCTCTGGTTGATATTACCAAGAAGAAAGAAGTCAAGTACAGATTCAGGAGTGTCATACAAGCACCAAGACCAAAGATTCTTACCACTAAAAAAGCTTGGTGATGAGGCGGTGAATTTTTTTGTCACAATCTGCCCTAGAGCCAAGCCATCTTGATAGGTGACAAAGTAAATAGGAACTCATCAAAACTGCTATATCCATCCAGCCCCTGAGCAGACCATAATCCATATACCATCCAATCATCTACTTTGGCCATCTTGCCTTTTGTCCAGACAGAGGACACCCACATCACCTCTCTCCCCTTGGTTTTTCTGCCTCCTACTCTAGTCACAGTAATCCAATCAATATTACCATCACTTTTAGAAAAGGCATGTCAACAGACTGTCCAACTTGCAATCCCTGTAACTCCCTAGACCAAAATTCCCTTCTCTGGCCAACACTCCACTGTATATATCGCCTCTCCCAAACAGACTATAAATTTCTTAACAGTAAGAGACTATCTGACTTCTACATTTGTATCCTCAGTGCTTAGCACAGTGCTCAGCTCATTTTTGTTCAGTTGTTTTCCAGTGTCCAACTCTTCATGACCCCATTTGGAGTTTTCTTGGCAAAGATACTAGAGCTGTTTGCCATTTTCTTCTCCAGCCCATTTTACAGATGACAAAACTGAAGCAAAAAGAGTTAACCCTTGCCCAGGGTAACACAGTAGTAAGTATTTGAAGCGTATTTGAACTCAGGGAGATGAGTCTTCCTGACTCAAGGCCTGACACTCTATCCATTGCATCACTTAGCTGCCCTTACCAAATACATGTTAAGGGCTTAATAAATTGTTTTTAAAAATCATTCACAGCAATAATGTATTGGTGGAAGGATTAATCACATTGTTGATTTTTTTAAAAACATCTTTTGAAGTATATGTTGTTTATAACAAGTGTAAGCAGAGCACAGCTTTTTTTTATATTTGGTCACTTATTTGTGTCAGAAATTCTTAACAAAGAAGTCAGTCTGCAGGACTGAGTGCTCATTGTGTGGTGGGAGGGTGGATAAGAAAGGGAGGGGGCTACAAGTAGATGACATAGTCTGCCCTACCAGGACATAAAGATGCTTACAGTAAACTCAACTACAGCTATAAAAATGCTTACAGTAAGCTCAAATGTAACTGAATTTAGAGAGGGAACAGATGCCCCAAACACATAACACATAGCCAACAAAAGCCAAGCACTTTTATGAAATGTTTAAAAACTCCTACTTATATGTATTAATTAGAAGGTCCTTGTCTCCTACAAGCTTAAATCTGTAACAAAAGCAGTTTTCACAATGAAATGTGAGCTTGCTTTAGAGCAATAAGCAAGCATTCTAAGTCAATTCAAGTTAGAATAGTCTGTAATGACTGCTAGAAATCACCTGTTGGGGAAGGCACATTTTACTCTTTATAAGTAAAGCTGAAAATTGCTTCTTCCTTTTTAAAGAAAAACAGTTATAAATTAGAGTCATACATTCAGAGATACAGTTACATGACTTGGTTTATTGCTTTTTTAGTGTATGTGGTGTAGAAGGAAAAATGCAGAGTGGGGTGGGGATAGGCGAAAGGAAGGCAGGTACCTCCCAGTATCGAAATAAACTGTTACAGCCTAAATCCAACTGAAAAGAATATTTGTTAAAATGGAAATAAGTTATTAAGAGCTAAATAAGTGATTAAAAGCTACTTCTTTGGGTTTGGGACATCTAGGTGATACAGTGGATAAAGCACTGGGCCTGGAATCAGGAAGACTCCTCTTCCTGAATTCAAATCTGGCCTCAGACAATTACTAGCTGAGTGACCCTGGACCAGTCACTTAACCATGTTTGTCTCAGTTGCTCATTTGTAAAATCAACTAGGAGAAGGAAATGACAAACCACTCCAGTATCTTCGCCTAGAAAACCCCAAATGGGGTCATGAAGTCGGACACAAAACAACAAGTTTTTGATACCAAGTTAATCTAGAGTCTTAGAACCACATACCACGGTGAGTCAGAAATACATATTGTATACTATACTCGTCGATTACTTACTAGACATTTCACACTGAAAGTCCCATCTCAAACTCACCATGTTCAAAACACAACTTTCACTGCAAACCCAGCCTTCATCTAAACTTCCACATTCAAGGGCACCACCACTCTTCCAGTCATCTAGGTTCACCCCTCAAAAATTTTGAGGCATCATACTCGTCTCCTCCCTCTCCTTCATTCCACAGTCAATCAGTTGCTAACTCTTGTCAATGCTGCCTTCTTTCCCCACTTCACTCAGAGATTTCTCTCAGCCAAACTAATTTAGTCTCCAATTTTACCACCCCATAACACTAAGAAAATGCTATATGACAGGTAGTACAGCATAGGTAAAGAACTGATCTTGGAATTAAGAAGACTTGGGTTCAAATCCTGCCTTTGACACATACTACCTCTATAACTCTGAGCAATTTAAATCTGCAAGACCCTAGGCAACTCTCTAAGAATATAAGTTGCAGAAAAGATAGTACCAACCTATACTGGTTGAAGGAATTTCCTTATTGGGATTTCCCTATATTAAACAAATCACAGGTAAAGTTAAAAAAAAATACTTTGGATTATAAATCAAGTCAATATACAAAGACAAAAGGAATAAGAATACTGAATGATTAAATGTTTACTAAGCAGAGAAAAGACACATGATATTATTTTTCCTGTGAAATAGAAAATGTATAACTGAAAAGTCTAAGAATTTTTTTATCAATTTGCTTCATATTTAAAATTAAATACATAAAATTTTGATACTGTGCTAGCTCACTTCCTAATTTTTTCCTTTATCCTCTCATGCAACTATATCACATAGTGTGGCTATCTCATACATGCTGCCATTCCATTCATCCCAGCCCCACATTCCCTCCAATCTTTATAGCCTCTACCCATCATTTTCATTGGGCTCTCTGTAATCTTTATTCCATTGTTAAACTTCACTTTATCCTCAATCTCTCCTTGTCATATGTTTTCCACCTCAACCCATCAAGTGAAACCTGACCTTTCCCTAAGGATTCTACATCTCTAATAGCTCTCTCTAATATCAGCTACATCTTTCTCACTTCACCCTGGTATATTCACTCCTCACTACCACTTCCAGAGCCTTGTTCTTCAAATACTGTTCTATAACCTCTCCTTTGAAGTACATACCATCTGACTATAAACAATGATATCCTGACCCTTGTCTCTGTCATCTATGGCTTCTAGAAACCTCACACTTTTCTCCAAATTTATGGCATCTAGATTACAGTCTTCCTCTTGACCCCTTTCTCAGCTGTCATTACTAAAGGTTTCAATATCCATTAATGACACCTCTAAAACCATGATTTCTTTGGCTTAACTCCCAAGACCTTCAATACAATTGTATTACTTCAATTACTATCCAGTGTAGTCACAGTTTAGGCCAGACTAGCATTTAAAACTACTTCACTTTCAAAATTCCAACATTTCTAACCATGATCTTTCCATCTGTTCTACTCCTTTAATTTTCCTACAACAATTCATAGGATCATAGATTTAAATCTAGAAGGGCTCTCGAGTCCAATGTTAAAAAAATGAAGAATGTTAAAAAAATGAAGAAATTGAGACATAGGTTAAATGATTTATTAAGGGTTACAGGGTTAGTAAGTAACAAAGGCATAATTTAAACTCAGGTTTTTCTGACCCCAAATCCAGTATTTTATCCATTATATCTACCGAGCTATCTCTTCACCTTAAAGAAGCCTTATTCAATTAAACTAAACTCTAGTATGGTCAAAGCTGGGCAGCTAGGTGGCACAGTGCATAGAGTGCCAGGGCTAGAGTCAGAAAGATCTGAGTTCAAATCCAGCCTCAAACACTAGCTGTGTGACCCTGGACAAGTCACAATACTGTTTGCTTCAGTTTCCTCATCTATAAAATGAGCTGGAGGAGGAAATGTTAAACCACTCCAATATCTTTGCCAAGAAAACTCCAGATGGGGTCATGAAGAGTCAGATATGACTGAAATGACTGAACAACAATATGTTAAAAGCACTCCCTATTATACCAATCTATTAACCATGATCTGATTTTAGAGCACTTTGAGTATTATACAAATAGAAGTTATCATTATTGTTATACTTGCTATCCCTGATTCTCTTGCCCTTTCATCATTCTCATCCTGCTAACCCTCAACTTAGTGTAACTCTTATTATCTACTTAATATACTGTTCCTTGAGGTAGCTATGTGGCACAGTGGATAGAGCACTGGGTCTGCAGTCAAGATGACCTGAATTCATATCTGGTCTGTAAAATGGGGGAAATAATAGCAGGGTTGATATGAGGACCAAATGATATTTGTAAAGTACTTATATGTAACACCAGAGGTAAAGGCCTTGCCGTGACCATGGTAGGAAAAGGATTTCCTGTCACTGGGGCATGAATATCAGACCCTCTGCCTTTGTTCTCTTCAGTGTGAATAGGAGATAACCAGCTTAAGAAGAAAGGGTCCCTACCTCTGTTAGACCCTCAGCTCTTACTCTCTTTGGTGAAGATAGGAGGTAACCAGCAGAGCTGTTGACCTCGCCCTATCCTTGAAGGTGAGGCTGCCAAGAGTCCTGTTCCTAGCTCTGATAAGTAACATGACTTAAAATACTAGTGGTCCAGACTCAGCTTTATACTCTCTATATGGTTGGGTTAGATTCTGATAAGAAGGGACAACTCCAACTCCAAGAGTCATTTCAAGAAGTGTTATTAGTATTGGGTTAACACTTACCACTACCAGAGGTCAGTGGTGGGTGAAAGAAGGGTCCAGAGGCCAGCAGCACAAGTAGCAAAACCTATAGGAAGGAATAGGGTAAAAAAAAGGAAATAATATTGGGAGGAGTGGGGAAGGGAGAGTCCCACTTGAGGAGTTAAGTAATACCTATAGGATGGAAAAGCTAGTCTCTGGCCATCAGCTAAGAATGGGAGACAACCATGCATTTCAGTGGAGCATTAAATGGAGTTGGGTGGTAGTAGGGCTTATGTCTAGATGGAGAATAGTGAATGACTGTCCAATGTTCTAATAACCCTGGACCATCTTGATAATGATGGCTTTATACAAAGAAGCAGAGTAAGAAATAGTCATTTAGCATGATACTCAGTCAGGGAAGGCCAGGTCATAGGGATTCAGCAAGCTAAATTTCCACAGCCAATTATACAGAAAACAAGCAAAAGTCAAAGTTAGAGATGGGTTCCATGTTACAAAATGGAGTCTAAGAAACATCACAGGCTCACAACATTCACTACAACTTAACTGAGGATCTGGAACATAGTAGACACTAAATGTTTGTTTCCCCTCCAACTTTTTCTAGGAGTTTGACTGTGAAAGGGAAAGATACAGAACAATAGCCTGAGGTGATGGTAGTGAATTCTGTTTTGCCTTCTTTTGTTTTAAGGACTGGAGAAATCTGGGTATGTTTCTAGGGAGAAGGAATTAACCAAGGGCTGGCGAGAAATTTAAGGTTAAAGAGAGGGTGGATAATTGTGGAAGCATTCTGTTATGCCATGCATTAGCAAGCAGGATCAAGGGTATCAATATACACTTTCAGTAGCTCTCCACTGCCAATGGAATAGAAGAGAAACTCTTATCCTAGAATGCAAGCCCTCTACAATCTGCCTATCGTATCTACTTTTCTAGCTTGAACATGTACTGTTCCACATCACTTATTCTATGTTCCAACAAAACTGGACTAGTCTCCACTTCCTGTTCTCATGTTGCCTTCTCAACCTCCTGCCTTTGTTGTCCTTATCCACAGACCTAGAATGACCTCCATTCTTATCCCCTTCTCTACTCTTTGAAGTCCCTCCCTACAAAATGAGGGGGCTTGGACAATAGGGTTTTTGAGGTCCTTTCCACCTAGTTGCAGTGGATAAAGTACCAGGCCTAGAAATCAGGAAGATGGGAGTTCGAATCCAGCCTTAGATGCTTATTAGTTGTGTGACCCAAGAGAAATCACTTAACCCCTCAGCCACAGGTTCTGCATCTATAAAAATGAGAATAACAATGGCATCTACCTATCAGGGTTGTTGTGAGGATCAAACAACATAATCATTGTAAAGTACTTAGCACACTGTTTGGTACATAGTAAGAGCTATATAAATGTTAGCTATCACCATTATCACGATCTATGATCCTTCGAGGTCCAACTCCAGCACCACTTTCTTCTTCCACATTAGCCATCTTCCTCATACTTCTCCCACCAAGAGTTGGACTTTGACAACTCTGATATGGATATTATCAAGATCCGGGGTCCTGATTGGTGAATCTTTGCTTTTTCTTGCCTAGAATCCACATCCCGTATAATTCCCAGCAATTTCCAAACCAGTGTTTACTGCCCCACCCTTTGTCCAAATCTATGTGCTGTCTTACCTGATTAGAATGTAAACTCCTTGAGAGCAGATACTGTTTTGTTTGATTGTATTTATATGCCCAATGCTTAGAATGGTGCCTGATGTAAGCACTCAATAAATGATTTTTCATTCATTTATTATATTCTTTCCTGACTCTTACTCTGAAAAATGATTTCTCCTCAAATTTCTCTAACCACTTTGTATCTTCCCTTTGAACTTAATACATTCTCCTTTGCTTCTTTGTGTCTTCTCTACCCTCAACCCACCCCCAATAAATTGATTGAGAACAGTCCCTTTCATAGCTATCTTTGTATGCACAGAACCTAGCACAGTGCCTTCCTCCCACAACAATCAAAGGACAATTATTTATTATGTACCTACTATATATGCCAAGGGCTATATTAGGTATTGAAGACAACAAAAATAAAAGTGAAAACAGGACCAAGGAGATTACCATTTAGCCAAGAGAGACAACATCATACATATATTTGTTTTTAAACTGGACCTATGATTTCCACTTAACCACTCATGCTCCCAGGCCAACTCATGTAATAGCTAGCATTTATATAGTGGTTTAAGGTTTGCAAAATACTTTTACTGCTGTAACATAATTTAATCCTCATGACAACTCAGGGAGGTAAGGGCCACTACCTCCATTTTCAGATGAGGTAACTAAGGCTGAAAATACCTAAGTGCCCAGGGTTACTTAGCTAAGTGTCCAAGGCAAATTTTGAACTCAGGTTTACCTGACTCCAAGTCTAGAACTCTATCTAATGCCATCTAGCTGTCATATATATAGTATATACAAAATAGATATTTTGTGGGTGCTGCTAGGTGGCACAGTGGATAGAGTGCCAGGTCTGGAGTCAGGTGGTAATTGTTTGGTCATGTTGGCTCTTGATACCCCATTTGGAATTTTCTTGACTAAGATATTGGAATAATTTGCCATTTCCTTCTCCAGCTCCATTTTTTACAGATGAGGAAACTGAGGCAAATAAATAGGATCAAGTAACTTGACCAGAGTCACACAGCTAGTAATTGTCTGAGGCTAGATTTGAACTCATGACTCTTCCTAACTCCAGGTCTGGCATTCTATCTACTGCACCACCTAGCTACCTGGAGTCCAGAACCCTAGTTTAAATCCAAACTCAGACACTTACTAGCTGTGTGACCCTGGGCAAGTCATTTCACCTTATTTATTTGCCTCAGTTTCCTCATCTGTAAAAAATGAGCTGGAGAAGGAAATGGCAAACCACTCCAGCATCTTTGCCAAGAAAACCCGAAATTGAGTCACAAAGAGTCAGACTCAATAAAAACAACAACAAAGCAAAATAGATATAAGATAATTCTGAAGGGAAGGTACAGACATACAGAAAATCTCTATGTAGAAAAGCTGGAACTTCAGCTGAGCATTGAAAGAAAGTAGGGATTTTGAGAGATAGGAGTTCAGAAGGGAGGATGTTCCAGGTGTAGGGGAAACTGTCAATGCAAAGACACTGAAGAGCTAAGTGATGGAGTACCATGCATGAGGAATAGCATCAGCTGGACCACTCTACATATGTGAGTGTGTAGATGAATAAGGAGCAATTGGAATGTATAGTAGACACCTGATAAATGTTTGTTTACTGAATTCACAGAATTCTTGAAAATAGCAACTTATTCTAAGTAGAAGTTAATGAAAGGACACACACTACTCTGTGCTATTAAAGAATCACAAGAATAATATTAAAATACAAGATTGAGTTTAAGGTTCTACATGTTCAACGTAAAGTTTCTTATTGCCTTGTAAATTCAGCTGTATCAGAGCTCAGGTCAAATGCCCTCCACTTGTACCTTCTCTCAATCTCAAGTACTCCCTTTCATGTACACAATCTATAATGAAAGTGCATCTTAGATACTGATATTATACACACTTGTGCTTTCACTTTCTAGTTAAACTAAGAATGTGGGTCTCAGAAAGTTAGGACCTCATGTCTGGAAGCAGCCAAGAAACAGATTGGTTTTAATCCATCAGTGTTATGGCATAACAAACTAAAGGAACTTGGAGTCGGCCTCTTACTTCTGGCCCTGCCACTAGGCTTGACCTTGAAGAAGTCAAGGAAATTCTCTTTCACCTTATACATGAGGAAACTAAGAAACAGAGTTGTACTCACTCATCTCTACGAGTTCTTTAATGTATGAAGTCCTGTGATCTATGCTACTTAACTCAAAACACATTAAGAAATGAAGCCTCCCAGGCTGTTCTCCTAGCCTAGCCTATGCAGAAAAGGCATGTGTGTGATCTAGATTTCACTGTAGTCCTGAGAGCAGCCCCCTTCAGTACTGAACGCACAGTAACTAAGCAAAGACTTTGACTTTAAAAATCAGGTAAAAGTAAGCCAGCTACAGTTTTGGTCCTGATCCTTTCCATCTTCCAACTCCAACAAGGAAAAGCTAAGCCTGGCAGGAAAGTCCATAATATATGAGGTTGGAATGTTTAGTTCTTGAGAATCTTCCAAATTTTAGATCCATTCTATTGAAAACCTTTCTCGATACAAACAAAACAAAAATACCTCCATCGGATTAGCGATAGGACAGAGCCATTAAACATGCACCCACACACACATACACACAATGCATTCCAACAATCTGTCCCTGAAGCCGGCTTCCTGTGGGGTTTATTTACACACACACACACACACACACACACACACACACACACACACACACACACACCGTCCCCCTAGAGTTTAAGATTGTTCACATGAACTTTAAAAGATCCATTGTTTCCTCCCCAGAAAACTAGACGAAAACTATGATCAAGACAAGGGTTCCCAAATACCCTCTCTCAGGGAGTGGATTCCCTTCTAAGGGAGTTCAATCCTTCCTAATCCCAAAGGGAAGGCATCCAGGCAAGGGAGGCGGACCCGGCCGAGAAAGGGCTGGGAGGGGGAGGGTTATTCATTCACCCGGAATCCCCAACGTGCTCCCTCGCTAGACTCAGCCCAGCAGGCTGCGGTTGGCTGGTGGTGAAGCGGCCGAACTCGCCCCCGGGTCTGTCTACACAGTGAAGCCGGAGGGGTAAGGCACCCACAGAAAGGGGACAGAGACCGCAGCTACTTACCTTCCTCTCCGCAGTTTGGAGCCGGGCAATTCGGGTATCTAAACGGCGGCAGTCCAGACAGACTGGGTTGTCGTCCTCCTACCCCTGGCCCCGGTTCTGCTTTCCATGGCAATGGAAACCCGCTGAGCCCCGGCTGCTGGGGGGCTGCCGCGGCTGCTGCTTTTACGCAACTGGCGGCAGCGGCAGCCTTTGCCCGGTAGGTGAAATACTTTCCTCCAGAGAGTGACGCGCCGCTTCCTCCGTCCTCCTCCAGCCCTGAGCCTCAGGGTGGGGGCGGAGGGACGGGAAGAGAAGGGGGGCGGGGAGGAGAGCCAGCAGTGCCCGCCGCTTTTTATCCCGTGGCAACAGCTCTGCTCTTTTCTCCCCTCCTTCCCCTTCCACGGTGCCGTTGGGCAGTGCGGCCCGGAGCGCCCTTGGGGGAAGGACAAAGGCTCGGCGGCAGCCGCTGCGGCTCCCTGGCCAGCGCCGAGGTGCCGAGCTCTGGGTTCTAGGGCTTCGGCCGCGGAGCCGACTGCTGCTGCTCTCCTCCACCCCAGCCAGCCTCTGTCTGCCTGCAGGGCGCCATGGCCCGGGCAGCGCTGGGCCGGGCCGGGAATCGCGGGTGGGGGCGGAACAGAGGCTGGGAGGGAAGGGGAGAAGGCGGTGCTTGCAGACCGAAGGGGCGGTGGCAGCTTCGGGCTCCACCCGCGGGGTCGCGGCGCAAGCTAGGTGAGAGCCCAGCGCCGCTCACTGCTCCCAGCTAGGAACAGCTTGGCTCCGCAGACGCGGCCCCGGTGCCCCGCCTAACCCCAGACCTGCCGTCCGGGAAAGGAGGCAACGCTTCCCATTTCTCACCGGGGAACTCGATCTCCTTCCCCAACACCCTCACTCTGGGTGTAGAAGGAATTACGGTTGCTCTCCCTGACATCCGTAGCGTGTCCTCCCCTTTTATGGAATCTCAGTGTTGGAAGGGATCAAAGAGGTTCGACCTGTACTTGTACTAAAATCCCTGCTACAACACCCCAACCAAGAGTCATTTAGCTTTTGCAGAGAGATAAAATCCATCAGCTCCAGAAGCAGCCCAGTTCCACTTTCTACGAAGCCCTCTGCTTAAAAGGAAGTGTTTTGGGCTCCATACATACCAAGGCCAAAAATACTTCTGTAACCTTCAGCTATCGATCCTGGATCTGCCCCCCAGGGGCCAAGCCGAACAACCTAGGCCTCCTCAAATATTTGCAGAGAGTTAGCATCCCTCCTAAGTCTTCAGCTCATAGATTTAATGCTGTCGAAATCACTACTTAAACCCTACTATTTTTACAGATTGGGAAACTGAAAACGAAAGAGAGAAAGTTACTTGCCCAAGGTCACACAAGTAATAAGAAGCAGAACTGGAGTTTGAACTCAGGTCCAGCGACTCCAAATATAGTGCTCCTTTCTCCCCACCCCTGTCAGAAGGATATTTGACTCAACTTGGCTAGTTTGCCAAGACCCAACCCCATCTGGCGACCACCCCCACCTTGCGTGCCGCTAGCTTCTCGGGGCTCCCAAACGTCCCTCGAGGCTTAGCTGTGCCTTCTCCCACAGCCCCAGGAGCTTGATGCTGCTGCAGCTGTTGGACTATGCCACTCCCACTCTCGAGGTTAATATATGTAGCGCCTCCCATGCCCCCTGCCCTCACAACTGAGGGTCTGGCATCCAAGCCCCACCCCTACGCACCTAAGCTCTCCACTCCCTCTCTTCAAACAATGTGCTTCTCAGCCAGTCCCAGACAGAAGAACCCCGACCCCACCTGATTCCTGATTCATTTTTATTTCCTCTTCCCAAGTGGCCCTTGAGCCCTTATGCTGGAACTGCTATGTCGCAAGTCCACAAGTTTTGTTCTCTACCCCCATTCAGCTAGTAGCTGCAGCCAAGCACTGGCCTCCCCCTTCCTCTGTTTAGTACTGAATTGGATGTCATCCCATTGAGAACATTAGTTCATTTAACACTGTATATAAAATTTGTAAAGTCTAGTCGTGTAATCGTGGTATTTACGCAGACATACACACCCAGGAAGAAATCCCCTTGTGTGAGATATTGTTAGAGAAGTAGCCGACACTAGGGAAATGAGCTTCTATAATGTATGGATTAACTAAATAATAAAGAATTCCCCCCTCAAAAGGACATCAAGAAAGGACCTGTGTTTCATTCATTTCCCCACTGCATCTCAGGAAGGTCCCAAGAAGAGGAAGCATCAATAAAAAGGGGGGGGGGTGACTGTATGCAAAATTGGAAGAAGGCTATTGCAGTAGTGCAGGCATACATTGCTTGGGGTCAGTCTGTCCTATTTGGGATTATAAAACCACTGCAATCACTGTATGTCTTGTATGGTACCTAGCAAAATATAAAGTTTAATTCCATGTCTGCACAATATTTTCATGTATATTTGATTTTTATAAATGCCTCATTTCCATTATTTATGTATTCTCCAATATTTTAAAGTAGAATTCATATAAAGTATAAAGCCAAGTTTGAGAATTAAGATATGTTTTCTGTGTTTCATACATTATTTGAAAAGGGGAAAAGAGCAAATTTGGAAATGAGTGACATATCAAAAGAGAAGGCCTATGAAACTGGAGGAGACCTACCAAAATGATGCATCATAGATTTTTTTTGTGCCAGGCTACTAAAGTAGGATTAGAAACATTTCATCTTTATTTTTGTCAGAGTACTGGCCTTGCATAAGTAAATTATTCCACTGATCAAGAGGGCAGTTTATGCTGTTGATGTCTTTCTGCTGATCCATATACTACTTCCTCTTCCTTCAGGTAACCTGTGATCAAGAGCATTTTTCTTTCTTTTTTTTTTATTTTGAATTATCAACAATCACTTCCATAAGCTTTTGAGTTTTAAATTTTTCTCCTCCTCCCACCATACCTCCCTCCCCAAGACAGCTCGCAATCTGATATAGGCTATACATATACATTCCTATTAAACATCTTTTCACATTAGTGATTAGTGATGTTGTAAGTAAGAATTAGAACCAAAAGGAAGAACCACCAGAAAGAAGAAACAAAACACAACAGAAGAAAAAAATAGCAAATAGTATGCTTCAATCTTCACTCAAACTCCATAGTTCTTTCTTCTTTGTGGATAGCTTTTTCCATCAGGGGCCTTTGGAGATGTCTTAGATCCTTACATTGCTGAGAAGGGTTAAGTCTGTCAATATTAGTCATCACACAATGTTTTCCTGGTTCTACTCACTTCACTCAGCATCAGACCATACAAGTCTTTCCAGGTTTTTCTGGAGTCAGCTTGTTCATCATTTCTTATAGCACAATAGTATTCCCTTACGTTCATATACCACAACTTGTTCAGCCATTCCCCATTTTATGGGCATCCTCTCAATTTCCAGTTCTTTGAAGGGCATTTTTCTGGATGGGCATCTGAGTTGGCATTTCATTGCAGGTTTCAAGGACTGAGTGACTTGGGCCTGAGGGAAGAAGATTGCCCTAAATGTGTAGGTGTCAGGATAGAAAACCATGAGTTTGTTATGCCTGAATACACATTTCTGAAATAAGGTAAACCAGGTAAAGCTATTATTCTCATCTCTCTCTTCCCTAGCCCGAAATAGGAAGCTTAAAATTACTAAGACTTTCGGGATTTCTCTAGCTACATACATATACACACATGTGTTTATGTATATGTACATATATGTGATGTGTTTAAGTGTGCGTTTCTTTCACCACAGCATCTCTGGAATGATTTCTTTTTCATACATATTTCTATTTGTGTATGTGTTCAGTCTCCCAAATTCCATTCTCTTTATTGCAGTGCCTAAAACATTGGTCCATTATACAATAACCTTAGCAGATTGTCTTTAAATTATATTCTTCTGCTCACACTTGTTGAATGCAATCTATAGATTATCTTCAAGGGGTTGAATTTTTCACTGCTTTCCCTAGGAAGTTGTTGATGTGCTAGGTTTTGTCTTAGAAGTAATTAAAAGTCACAGAATAAGTTGACTTCAGTCTAGTCAATGCAATAAAAAAGAAAAAATGATATTTCTTCTAGCTACTGTTCTACACTTCTGTGACACCATCATTTGTCAATTTTTCTTTTGATGGTCACTGGATTTTTTCTTGGTCACTGGATTCTTTGTTTTAAAGAAACACTGTGTTCCCTTTCTTTAATATGCTGTATATAAATGTTTATGTTGCTGGGCCCTACAAGTAGCAAGGCCTATGTATTATGAAAGCTAACCCCACATGGCATGAGGATGTCTCAAGGCAAAATAGACATATTTAGCCTCTTCTCTGCCCCCCTCCCCTTCTCCAAGGGAGACTTTAATTCCTGCCAGGAGGGGAAGTATGAAGTTGGGATTGGAGGCCTCTCTGCTGTTCTCAGAGAGATGAGTTGCTGGGCTAGAATTACATATGCTCCCTTAAATAGTCAAGAGGATGGGATTTTCAGATTAAAGCTAATTTCTGATCACAGTTCAGTATGGGAGAAAGCAGGATTTATATACAAGGCTTTACTCCCTTTCCTACCAGACACCAGTTCCACAATGAACATATATACTCAAGAAACCCATTTATCCAAGTTGGTAGCAAAAACAAAAATCAAAGCAAGTATACATGTGAGGATACATACCAGACAATACAAAATGAAGACACTCTCCCACCTGAATGTTGGTAACACAGCTCAAACAAGAGAGAGAGAGAGAGAGAGAGAGAGAGAGAGAGAGAGAGTCCTAGGTCTCATCCAAGGGGAAAATCCCCAAAGTTTCTAGTGTAGCAAACTGGGGATATGATAGAAACCACCCACTCTTTTACATCTTCCCAGTCTGTTCCTTCAGCAACCCAAAGTGGAGTCGGCTTCCCTCACCTTCCCTCTTGAAGCTGGAAGTCAGAAGAACCCAAAGTCCAAAGCAACTCCAAGTCTCAAGAATACTAAAGAAGAAGATAGAGCTCTCTCAATAGCTCCAGACCACCTCTCACACAGGACAGGGCATTCACCTCCACCAATGAAGAGAGAGTCCCAAACCACTGGGCTTTGGTACTGGGCATACATTTATAACCTGGTTCCAGCCTATTTTTCCAGATCTATTATATAAGGTGTTCTAAAAATCTTAGTGTGATTTTAAGATTCAGTAGCTAATTATGGGCAGCTAGGTTGCACAATGGATAGAGTGCCAGATAGAATGCCAGTCAGGAAGACTCATCTTCATGAGTTCAAATCTGACCTCAGACACTAACACTGTCTGACCCTGGGCAAATCACTTAACCTCATTTGCCTCAGTTTCCTTATCTATAAAATGAGCTGGCAAAGGAAATGGCAAACCACTCTAGTATCTTTTCAAAGAAAACCCTAAATGGGGTCACAAAGAGTTAGACACAAATGAATGAGTAACAGCTTAAAACTACACTAAGACTTTTGGGACAACTTATACATTATTTCCACCTGAAGTATTCTTTAGTCCAACCAAACTGGCCTTCTCACCTATGATTCCTTACACCCAATATTCTATCTCCTGTCCTTTGCACAGGCTATCTATCGCCCATGACTGGTTTGCACTCCTTCCTCACTTCTGACTCATAGAATCCCTAGTTTCTTTTAAATCTCAACTTATTCACCATATTAAGTTGTTATGATTTCCCTTCACTATTATTTCCTTCTCCCCTAAAAAAAAACTTCATATTTATTTTGTATATATTTATTTTCTATGTACTCACACACATACCACATGAACTCTCGTATAGAATGAAAACTCTTTGAGGGCTAGGACTGTTACACTTTTGTTTTTTGTCCTCAGCACCTAGTACAGCGCCTAGAAAATAGGCGGTTGTTGATTGATTTATATTAATAAATGCTTTGGAGACTGAATCGAATCTAACATCTTAGAGCAAGAAGAGTGAAAAAATGGATATAGTTATTTATATTAGGTTGTGCAGAAACCATATCTTCCCCCTCTTCATAGAAAAAGCAACTTTTCACAGTGAACTGAAAAAGTGATGGTGGTCTTTTCCTTTGGCTCCCAACAGCGACTCTGACAAATGACACCAACCCCATTAATGTTCTTTCCAGCACATCCTGTTTAAAGTGCTCATTTATTTTACCGTTGTCTGCATCCTCATGTGGATTTGTCTGCCTTATTCTTTTCATAAAATCATAGATTCTAAATCTGGAAGATCTGTGAATAATATCTGTGAACAATCCAGTCTAATCTCCTCACCCCCAGCTGCCCTCTCCTAGAAACACAAAGACAAATGTGCAGAGTTATCCTCTGTCAAGAACTAAGTTCTTAATCTATCAAGGCTGACTGTTTTCTCTGTGGCCAGGAGTTACACTCTATAACTGTCTCCTGGCTCAACTGTGCCTTCCAAGAGAATATATATCTTACTTTTTAAAGGTCACAAAGAGCATGACATATCTTCAAAATGTCAATGGCATGCTGCTCTTTTGATCAAGAACTTCATACTTTTAAAAAGTGGTAACAAAGTAAAAACTCTGCTTTTCACTTAACATCTTGTCCTTGTTACCTGCCCCCTTTGTGTTTGTCAACTGGGTTTGATGTCCTGATAAATCATACCACCAATGTGTGTGTGTGTGCGCACGTGCGCAGATGCGCAGGCACGCTCACGCATGCGTGACCACACACACACATACTCTTCCTTGCTTAAAACTGTACTAAGACTTTTGGGATATCCTGTATAAATAGAAAGAAATTGAAGGTTGCATAATATGAAAAACAAAGTCCTGGGGAAGAAATAACAAAGTATATCTCCTCCCTCATAGAAGGGAATGAGGGACAACTAAGGCAGAATATTGTACATATTGTCAAAGTTTCTGTATCGACATGTTTTTATTGTTTTTCTTTGTCACAAGGGAGAGTTTTACCTGGAGGCGTGACTAATGATTGTGATGAAAAGACAAAAAGTCATCAACAAGATTTTTTTTAAAAATAAATTAAAAGGGGCAGCGAGTAGAGCCCTGGAGTCAGGAGGACCTGAATTCAAATCCAGTCTTAGACACATAACCTTTACTTAGATGTGTGACTCTGGGCAAGTCACTTAACCCCAATTGCCTCACAAATAAATGAATGAATGAATAAATAAATAAAAGATGGGTGTTTTAAACTCAATATGAACCAGGGTATTGAAATTATACATTATCTTAAGGGTTTTGTGTCACACCTCTCCTGATTGGGGGGGGGGGGAATCATAAACTCATTTCATACCAAAAGATTAAAAATCCAGTGTAGTATTCAAAAGGATAACTTTATTAAGAAAGAAAAAGAAGGAAAGAAAGAAAGAAAGAAAGAAAGAAAGAAAGAAAGAAAGAAAGAAAAAGAAAGAAAGAAAGAAAGAAAGAAAGAGAAAGGAAGGAAGGAAGGAAAGAAGAAAGGAAGGAAGGAAGGAAGAAAATTTAAGAACACTTTACCTGTGTGAATACATTTAGGTTAGAGAAATTGAGTCCCTCAAGGAGACTGTAGCCAGTTTTCTCCAATTTCCATGGTTATTAATGCAAAATAAATAAAATACTGGAAGCAAATATATCCCTGCTGAAGTCTCAAGTCGCCCTGGATCACAAAAGAGCTTTCCAGGAAACTTGAGCTCCCCATGAACTCAAGGTTCCACAAATTAACTTTATGCCAAAAGTTACATTCAATCATACTCAACACTGTAAAGCTATTTCCTGACACCATGACTTCTCTTCCCTCCTCCCTCCCATACCAACAACATATGAACACTAGACAATTCAGACAGATGTATGATGAGCAATATGATACAAATTACTGCTTACACAGGATTGGCGTAGTGCTCCAGAATTTTGAAAAGCACAATAGGAAAAAAAAAAGCCACTTAAGAAAAAGTAGAAAACGTTCCCTGTGGGGTCACAATTTGATTTTTAAAATTACCAGAGTCAGATTGACTTTCCTTATGCACAGATGTCATAGACAGTTACCACTATTAAGTGATTACCAAAAGAATTCACCTAATCCAAAGCAAATTCTGTTGTTACCAGTAGATTAGATAACAAAGAAAGAAGTGTGGTCTCCAGTAGACCATTATTAAAATGTTTGTATCTTATCTGAGAGTGGAGGGAGACTTCCTATGCCTGTCCACTAGTTTTGTTTATCAGGATAGTCTTTGATATCATAGAATAGATAGAGTAAGCTTCTGAGGAAAAAACTCAATTTGACAACTATTTACAAAGTTCCTGCTAATTTCAAAATGGCCTAAGAGATAAGATACCAGACTGGCTAAAGTTGGGGAAGGTAGTGGCATCAGAGAACATAGCAGTGCATTAGCCTTCAGTGTTAGGGGAATAATTTTATATCTAATTTATTCTAAAGCTGGCCTTGGACACATATGACATCTGAATCCAAAATGCCAAAGCAGAAGAGGAAGCTCTTTTTTTGAAGACACTCTACTTTCTATGAGTAGAAAGAGAGATGTCTTAGACAAAAATTGGCCATATTTAGATGAAAATTGGCCAGCATTTAGTAGTTCCTAAACACAATGCTGGTAAATCCACTACTTACATTTGGTTGGCCCACTACTAAACAGCACCAAGTAAAGTGCCTAATAAATGCTCACTAAATGTTTATTGGTTGAGTCTAACAGCTTTCTCATCTGGCATTTTGTTGTCAATAACAATGGTTTTTGGTTGATTCTGACAGATTTAATGTTTGTCATTTTGTGCCATTTTAGAATCTTTTGGAATTACATATTTCCTATTTTGAGTAAAGCTACAATTGCACTCATTCCATTCTTTGATGCAAAGTGATTGAAAGATGACAGTATATGTAAAGTCAATGATTTGGATTCATCAAGAGATGGAGATGGACTCTACGGGGAAGGAAGTGATACTCTGAGGCTTTATGCATTGTTAAATATCTCTAGATGGCAAATGCATCATGCCAATCTTGGGGTAAATTATTTTGATTACATTTCACTACTTTCTCTTTCTCGAGTCTCTTTCATGATAGAATCAGAGATGTACTTTCCCCTCACCCCTACCCCTAGAACAGGCTATATGATTTTTTTTTCTTAATATTATTGAGCAATTCTTGGAAACAGAGGAGCTCCAAGAACAGGGAAAGACCCAAATCAGAGGCATCAGAAAGGATGATGGCCTCATATCTTACTTCAAGTATTTCAGAAGAGATGATATGCTCTATCTGCCTAGATTTCTTCTTAAGTGCCATGTCTATAGAATGTGGTCACCATTTCTGTGAAGACTGTATCCTCCACTACATTTATTCAGCTAATGGGGCAGTTTTAAATGTCCTGTATGCTGGAAAGCTTGTTTCATCAAGAATCTCTGGCCCAATCAACAACTGTCAGCTGTAGCACAGTCCTTCAGACTGTTCCAGCCTCATTTGAGGAGGAGCCTGAATCAGAAAAAAAATCAAAGACAAAATTCCATGAGGAAATCAACCTGGATCCTGAAACTGCCCATTCTGGAATCATTATATCCACAGATATGAAAACAATGAGAGAAAGAGATTCATGGAAGGAATTGCATTGTATCGTGGAGAGATCTGATCTATGTGGTCCGGTTCTAGCAGCTCAGAGCTTCAAGTCTGGAAGACATTATTGGGAGGTGACAGTGGGAAACAGTTCTGCTTGGGATGTTGGTCTTTGTAAGAACTCTGTAAGAAGAATTGGAGAGGTTTCACCATCTTCTTCTAATGGATACTGGCTTTTGAGTCTAAGACAAAATAACAATATAGTCTGTACCACACCTGGGACCAGAATTTCCTTAAAAGGAAAACTCAACAAAGTAGGGATCTTTCTGGATTATGAGGCAGGAGTTTTATAGTGTTTTATGATGCAGATGGTAGATGCCACATCTATACATTCACCAACTCCTTTTTAGAGCCTCTCTGGCCTCTATTTTCCATTGGCCTCTACTCCAAGAATGAAAATATTCTAACTATAGACCCAATATCAGATGAGACTGAAGAAACCACAGAGCATGATAATGACGACAGTGAGGATACCACTTGCTTTATGACACTTCCTGATAATTCCTCCAGATGGAAATCCTATTCCCCAAACCATATATTCCCCAAACCCCATATATGATTTTATTGTTCCAATGTTGTGATGTACTTCATTTTGGGAGCAGGGAGAAATTTGCCTTATTTTGTAATACTCAGGCAATGAACTCGTACTAGGGGGAGATCAGCATAAGACATATTGATAGTCCACAGATGAAAGACAGAATATGCTCAATAAACTATGTGAGTTTAGAAAATGCAAGAATGAGGAAGTTGATTTCCAAAAGATATGGGTAGAAAGAACAATGACCTACCAAAGAATCAAAAATAAACATAACAAATTATAAAGATCAAGTGGAACCCAAATGAAGTTATGAAAAAGATGCCCCCAACCTACAACTTGATGGCAATGGGAAGTCCACAGATGTTACACACTACACATGTTTTGGGGCTTTCTCAATCTATTGACTAATTATGCTGATTTCTCTCTCTCTCTCTCTCTCTCTCTCTCTCTCTCTCTCTCTCTCTCTCTCTCTCTCTCTCTCTCTCTCTCCTTCTCTCTCTCTCTCTCTCAAAACCAAACAAACCACTATGTTTTTTGGGATGGCTCTGGGGAAGTGGTAAGGGGGTGGGGGAGAGAACCATAGATGGGATACTATGGTCATGTAAACAGAAAACATCAATAAAATTTTAATGGAATTTCTTTTTAAAAAATATTATTGAGCAGTATCTTTGCCATACGATTTATAGACCCAGTGTTCCTAGTTTCAAGAGGTCTATTCTACCCTATAAAACGGAAATGTCCTTCAGAGTAAGATGTTCATGTGTAACCCAGAGCACCTATTTTTTTTTAACAAATGGCTGTAGCTTCAAAGAACTGCCATCTATCCCTTTGTTTCATCACCTCCTGCCATTCCCATTTGTACTCCTTCCTAGTTGTTTGTATATTTGTGAGTCATTTAAGTAGATGGGATAAAACAAATACATTCAAGCAGTTTTCTATTTTGTGGAAAACTTTTAAGAGGATCTGTCTCAGGCAAACCTGTGAAGTAGACAAAGCTGTCTTTGATACCCATTCATTTCCCTTTTTCCACGCCAAATCCACTCCTAACTAATTGTAATTAATCTCTGCTACTATAGGAGTTAGTAAGCTAGCTAAAGATGGCTTGTAATGTTACCCGCAGGCATTTGTTGTATGTGTGTATATATTGTTCCTTCTTGTAAAAGTGTGATACAACCTGCTGACACCCACCAGGCAGTTTTCCATGTCCCTTTGGGTGATCCTGAAACTCACTTTTTTGGAGACTATAGAATTCCATAATAAACAGCCCTACAATAGCTTTGGAAGTGGAGGTTCTTAACCAGGGATCTATGAACTTTAGATAGATAGATAGAGAACTCTCAATATAATTAGTTTCTTTTGTAATCATATGTATTTTATTTTATGCATTTAAAAACCTTATTCTTAGAAGGGGTTTATAGACTCTTCACCAGACTACCAAAGGATTCCATGATGCAGAAAAAGATTAAGGGCCTCTGACTGGAAGGATATTAGCATATACAAAACATAAATGAGCCTTCAATGTAAGAATTTGTTTTTGCTTGAATATACATATTAGTCACAGAGAGTTTGTTTTATTCCTATTGTCAGTGGTGGAGAGTGGAAGGGAAAAAATAAATGCTTGTTGATGCAAAAGAAATTGTTTAGAACAAAAAAGATGAAATTTTGTTTCAGGGAGAAGCTTGGAGGTCACCAAAAGTGCTGTAAATGGAGGATTAGGGAGAATAGGGTAAAGGATGTCATCAAAAGAACACAATAAATGCTTGCAATTGATCTATTGACTGATGGGGAGAAAGATGGTTGGTCATTATGACAAGAGTATGGATGGGTTGTGATTTGTATTACTGAAGGAAGTAGGCAAATTCATGAGATAATAGATCCATTGAAGTACTGGATTATGTATATGTTTGTATTTAGGAAAGCAGAGGTAGGATGGGTTAGTGGCGAAGGAGCTAGCCTTGAGTCATAAAGACCTGGGTTCAATCCCCATCTCTGACACATAGTGTCTATGTGAGCCTGAAGAAATCGCTCAACTTCCTCCCAGTATCCTAGAGTGTTGGGCTTTGTCCAGGCCCTGCTGCAATCCCCACTGAGGTAGGTACTCTGAGGGCAGTGGACGTGGTAAGAATTTAATTAGGTAAAAGCAGGAAAAAAACAAGGTTGTAAAACAGAGGGCAGGTGGGAGAGAGCCAAAAAAAAAGTTATAAAATGTAAAATAGACATGCCTCGAGTCACAAAGAGGCTGTCTTGACTACTAGGTACAATGACTCACCATCCCCTATTTGGAAATAAAAGTAATCATGGGCACAGGGATCATTGCTCCTCTCACCAGTCTAGACCCTCACCTCAGGCTGGCTGCTGTGAGGTCGGAACCAGGGACGAGTCTGACTGTGAGGAATACAGAAGTGTAGGGAGTTTGTCCACTGACTGAAAGTGTTATCAAGTCCCATATTGCACCATGTGTGTTTGGTGATTTGTATCCTCACTTACAAATTAAATCTTTTAAAATTTATGTACCTTTTGCTTTCGTTGAGTCAGTCACTTTCATCATCTCAAATCTGAAGCCAGGAGGACTTCCTCAGCCTCCTAGAATACCCAGGCAACTCTCAGAGACTATAAGCTAAAGAAAAAGTGCTGCTCTGTATTGGCAAGAGTGCCTCACCAGGAAATCATAGGTCTGCCACTCCACCAAAAGTATGTGTCTCTCGTGTACGTGTGTGTGTGTGTGTGTGTGTGTATGTGTGTGGTGGGGGGGGTGTATGTATATGTGTATATATGTGTATATATATACACCCACACACATATGTATGTGTATAGAGTATCCTAAAAGTCTTGGTGTAGAGTTAAACCTATATGTGTGTGTTTCTATACACATATAGAAACACACACATATTTATATATATGTTTGTATGTGTAATATATATACACACATATATAAAACTTATATATATATATGTATGTTGTTGAGTTGTTTCAGTGCTTTCTGACTTTTTGTGACCTCATTAGGGCTTTTCTTGGCAAAGATACTGGAGTAGTTTACCATTTTCTTCTCCAGCTCATTTTACAGATGAGGAAACTGAGGCAAACAGGGTTAAGTGACTTGCCCAGGATCACAGAACTAGTAAATGTCTGAGGCCAAATTTGAATTCAGGAAGATGAATATTCCTGATTCTAAGCCCCCATACTCTATCCCCTGCATCACTTAGCTGCCCAAAGAAGAAATAAAAATGCACAATTTTAAGAGGTACCTCCAAAAATGCCTGTGATGAAAACAAAAGACAATAAGTTCTTTTTAAATGAACATCAAAGGCAATCTAGGAGAGAAGTAAGGGGGAAGGAGAGAGACAGAGAGAGAGAGAGAGAGAGAGAGAGAGAGAGAGAGAGAGAGACAGAGACAGAGACAGAGAGACAGAGAGAGACAGAGACAGAGAGAGACAGAGAGAGAGTCTTACAAAAGATAATAAGGAAAAATAGCTCACAAATTGGTTAATCAATGCTCATCCTAAAGGATAATCCTGAAGACCTACCTATAACCCTTCCCTCCTGTGCCTCTACTCTTTAAGCTACATATTCCAAAATAATATCAGGACGGTAATACGGATTCTGAAACAATACCCTACACCAGTGGTGTCAATCCATACATAAGGATCCCTGTAGAGGCATATTGATTTAGAAAACTACATATTAACATTATCTATGTTTTACTGTATTTTTTTAATTTGTTAAATATTTCCCAATTATATTTTGATCTCTTTCAGCCCAGCTTTGGAGTATTGGTCTGTGTGTTTAACATTTCTGCCCTACACCAAATCCTTTTTCTCTCTCACCAAAGGTCTAGACTTTCTTTGAGGAAATTGGGTAAAAAGTTCAGGAAGGAACTCATTTTTCAGGAAGAATTGGGGCACAGCCCAGACCAGATCAAAGGGGCTTTGACTGATTCACTTAAAAGCAGCACCCTTTTCCCTCTTACCTCCAGGTCACCCACTTCCATGCCTTGACTGGATTAGGGTAATGATCAGACTTAAGAAAGAAGTTCTTGATCATTTCAGTGAATGGAAGTATCTCTTCGGTTCATCTTTGAATAATTGAAATGAAGAATCATGGCATGAAGTTGTTGAAGAGGGATTGAATTTTTTTTTTTAGAAAAATGTTTATTTAGGGGAGGGGTCTTAACCTGGATTTCAGATTAAAACCAAGGATTTCAGAAGGTTTTTTAATTTGGATGGAAGGGCAAGGGCAAGGGAGGAAACAAACATTAATTAAGCATCTCCTTTGTGCCAGACACTTTACAATAATTTCATTTGATCTTCAGTCATAACAACCTTGTAAGGTAGATGCTATTACTATCCCCATTTTACAATTGAGGAAAATGAGGCAGACAAAAGTTAAATGACTTTCTCAGGGTTACACAGCTATGCCTGAAATCTAGATTTGCACTCAGATCTTCCTGACTCTAGGCCTAGTACTCTACTTTACCACCTAAATGCTGTTACATCTTCATTTTCACTAATCTTTGATTTCATTTGTAATTGTATGCTTTTTATTTTATGAATCTAAAAACATTCTGAGAAGGTCTATAGGTTTCAGATGACACAAAAAAAAAGTTGACAGAAAGTTAAATAACATTGCTCTGTTTGATAAAGCAAAATGTTAATTGAACTTTCACCTCTTCTGTAATCATTTTGTAGCACCACCTTCTGTATGAAGGCTTTACTGATCCCTCAACTATTATACTCATGCCCTCAATCCCAAACTACCTTGTACATATTTATATTCATCCTCTATATATTTATAAATGCATTTGTCTCCCCCACTAGAATTTAAGCTCCTTGTTAGTAAGCTTCCTTGTTAGTAAGCATTGCTTCATTCATTCTATTTTTCTCCCTAGCATGGGGCCTAATACATGGTAGATGTTTAATAAATACTTGATTGATTCTATCTAATGAAATTTTGCTTATTGTCTGGGAATACTATAACTTGTAACTCCAAAATAGCTTGTAACACAAGATACCTTTAAATGCGTGGGATTACTCTATCTATCTTCAGATGCTCCTTCTTCCTCTCCTGCTTCCTCTCTCTTTTTTATTCTCCTCCTCCTCCTCCTCCTCCTCCTCCTCCTCCTCCTCCTCCTCCTCTCTTCTTCTTCTTCTTCTTCTTCTTCTTCTTCTTCTTCTTCTTCTTCTTCTTCTTCTTCTTCTTCTCCTCTCCCTCTCCCTCTCTCCCCCTCTCTTTCTCTCATCAGAAATGCTTAGAATTGATCTAAATTATTTCTGGTGAGCTTTTGCCTAAGCCTCAGAATGTAGAATTTTCTGGCATAATATGTGTAAAAATAGGATCATAAGGTCATAGATGTAAAGTTGGAAGGGATCTTAGAGGTCATTTATTCTATGTTATAGACTCCTCATTACAAATGAGAAAAACAAGGCCCTGAAAGGATTGCTGACTTGCCTAAGTTCATACAGGTAACAAAGGTAAGATTCAAACATATCTTGTTTGACTTTAAACCCTTTCCATTACACCCTAGGTAAGGAGATGGTGAAGAGTGAATGGGGGAAATGTTGCCATGCTTTAAGGCTTAGTACCTTTATTAGTAATAATAGCAGGCAAATAGTTAAACAAATTGGATAATGGAATATTACTGTGCTATAAGAAATGATGAATCCAAAAAAGCATGAGAAAACATGTGAAGTGATGCAAAGTGAAATAATTAAACCCAATTAAATAATTAAATAATATGCACAATAACGATGATGATGATGTAAATAGAAAGGACAACAATAACAGAGTAATTGAAGTTGAATCTTGTAAAATTACAATGATCGTACTTGGCACCAAAGATGAGATATGAGAAGATATTTCCCCCAACCTCTTTGAAAATGCGGGAGACTGAATAGGGAATACCGTGTATAATGTCAGACTTTTTCAATATATTGGTTAATTTTGGTGAAATTTGCCCTTCTTTTTCATTCTTTATTATAAGGGATGGCTATTTGGGAAGGGGGAGATATTGGGAAATGTAGATAATGTAAAAACAAAAGAAATCAAGAAAATTTTCTTAAAAGAAGACTGGTAGACTTGCCTACAATCACACAAGATGTGATCCAAACCTAGATTTTCCTGACTCAGTCAAGCAATCTACCAACGACCCCATGTTACCTCTTCCTAGTGGGCCAGATCAGAGGTAATGAGGGCCAGTGGGGAGAGTACTTTATGTCAAATGAGACTGCCAGGCACTTAACCCCAGTTGCCTAAGAATAAAATAAAATTGAAATACATACATATACATATACATATACATATATATATGTATACATATACATACACACATATATACGTGTGTGTATATATATATATATATATACACACATACACTTACTAGCTGTGTGACCCTGGGCAAGTCACAACCCCAACTGCCTAAAAATAAAATTAAAAAACTAACTACTTGTATGACTCTGGACAAGTTACTTCCTCACCATAAAATGAGAGAGTTAGAATAGTTGACTTCTAAGGTTCCTTCAAGTCTGAAATATATATCTCATGACCTTCTCCCTTCCTCCTTGCAACTCCAAGAATTTGGTCTTCTCTCCTTCCTAGTAACAAGTTCCCCTAAACAATGGACCAAGATCTAGTATTATACTATGTATACACCCCTAGTATTACACTAATATATACCCCTACAATATCTGGGGTATGATGTCTGCAAGCCAGGATAAAATGCAAGTGTAAAATGAAAAACAAAAACAAAAGGTGAAAGCTAACATACAGATAAAAAGTGCAGCTCAGTTTCTGAGCAAGCATCATCTGTATTCTACAAAGGCTGACCTTTGACAACTGAATTTCTAAAAACAGGGTTTTAGAACAGCCCCTCCACTTGACTGGAGTCCCATTCAGCACAGTTCTGTTGGTCTATGATGATAGGAGGGGGACCCATTGTACCAGGATAGTGAGCCTTCTCACACAAGGCAAAAGAAAAATAATGGTTTCTAAACTGGGTTCCTAGCATGTAAAACCTTCCACAGATTAGCTTAAACCTCCCCTTCCAGGCTTATGACTTCCATGCTATTTGCTGTTCCTTCAACTTGGCACTCTTATCTCCCATTTCTATGACTTTGCCCAAGTTATCCCCATTACCTGAAAGACCCTCCTTTCTCCCTCTCCCTCTTAGAATCTCTAACTTCCCTCAAGGCTCAGCTCACGTGCCACCTCCTAAAGGAAGTTTCTCTTGATCTCTGTTATCGTTAATGCTCTTTCCCTTCTCAAATTATCACGCATATACTCATCTGTTTACAAGTGAAATTATCCAGTAAAACATGACTTTTTCAGAGAAAATAACTGTTTCATTTTTTGCCTTTATATCCTTAGACCCTAACACAGTATGGTGCATACTGTAGATGCTTGCTGGGTGCTTTCTGGATTGGAGTAGCCTAAATGTTAGCAATAAAATCTGAGTAAAGCAATAGCCTAACCCCTCAAAGAAACTAAGTATAAAGTTTTGAGGTGAGGAATTGCTCAGTCAGAAAGAGAAAAAAAAAAAACATCACACTTCCTGTGGCATTAGAAAGCAGGGCAGTAAACAGAAACTGTAAGGTATTTTCAACTGCCAGACCATAGGTGTCACCAGCGTGACAGGGACTGTCAGTCACGCATCCATCCTTCCCTAACAGTCATCAGGACAGGAAATGCTAGCGTCAGCAGCATGATCTTTAACAGCATGTACTGAGCTCATTGACGCACAAAGGGTGGAAAGGGCGTAGGTGGGAAGGAGCTTGTTAGTTGTTTATGCCAGCATGTATATGCATTTATATATCACTATCTGCTGAATCTCTTTTTCTAGGTCCCTTCTGGCAACAAAAGTTACAAGGTTTAGGTAGTTTAGAGGATGAAAAACAATTCATGAGTTTTCTGCTTTGATTCTAAATGTTATTTTAGTTCAGTTGCTTTTGGATTTTATTTGCGGTAGTACCTAGAGGAGTATAAATTTGGGGCAAGACAGGACCTCAGAGGTCATCTAATCCAATGCCTCATTTTTTCAAATGAAGAAAATAAGATACTCAAACTACAAACACACAAAAGGAAGGTGGAAATCTAACCTTGTTTCCAACTATAACCTTTGGCCAAATCATCATGAGATAGCCATGACCAGTTCTGAGACCCAATCCTTAAAAGAAACCCTGTAGGGAAATTGCTGCACCCAATTATTGGGACAGGGTATAGGAAAAGTTAATCATTTTATTATATGTCCATCCAGTTCTCATTGTTATTATTATAATCCTTATTAAAGTTCTCCTCCAAAGTAGGTGACCCTTGGTTTCTCGATGACTATGCCACGCAGATGAGTCAAGTCCTGACATGTTCTACCATACCAGAAAGGCTTCAAGGATTTAATAACTTTGATCCATCCAGTGACCAGTTATGTCTTCAGAGGATGAAGCATGCCTTAGCCCTCCAGGTAGAAAAGTGGTGGACTATAGGCACAAAATGAGGCACACACTGTCAACAAATTGATTTGTTTTACTTAATTGCACTTACCACAAGACTAGATTTTATTGTGGGGGAGGAGGTGATACAGCGAGAGTTTCTGAATTGTGACAGCCATGTTTTTGAAAAGAATAGGAACAAAACATTTTTTAAAAAGAACGCTTCAAGTACAAATAGAGTTGGACTGCTGCCCAGCAACCAGTCTAGCTTAAGTTAGGACAGGGACTTGTTATCAGAAAGTTGACTGGCAAATAATGATGCAAATGATTTCTTACTTTCCATCACAACTTATGAAACTGTCTCTTGAGGCACAGAGAGTCTGTAAAGTAAATTATTGAAAAGAATATGTACACATATGAAATTGGAAATCTTTTGAAGGACTGAAAAAGTAATTACAATAGCTTTTAGTCTTTAGGATCTTGTTGCCTAAGAGAAAGGCAGCATAATACAATGGAAAGAATATTGGTCTCTGAGCCAAAAGAACCAGATTAAAATCCCAGTTATATTCTTCCTTATTACTTGTGTAATCTTAACATGTAACTTCACTTTAGAGGACATCAGTCTTCACTGGAAAAAAAAAAAAAAGGGTTTGGCTAGATCCCAGGAGTTCATAGCCTTTTTTCATATGTCGTGGTCTCTTTGGCAGTCTGATAACGCCTATTGATTGCCTACATTCTCAGCAGACAGGCTAAGCCAGATGGAGGGTAACCAACAGGCCTCAAACCCATCAGTAGGTTAGGGGGATGTCTACCCCAAGCATATGAAGGCTTCCTCTGATGGAATGCTCTGATGAGAATAACTTGTTCCAGTGTCCATGAAGGTACCTGAAGCAGGTACTATGAAGAGCTTAGAGTTTAGTCAGACATGAAGACACCAAGGCCATCCTCTGCACCCTGGGCCAACCCCAGTCACTTTGATTTTTGTCTTGCTGCTAGACCTTGATGACTGTCGAAGAGAAGTAGGCTGATAACTTTGTGCGACTCTATCTCACTTAAATCCATTTCATATGCAAGTCAAGATGTCACCCCATGATGTCACTGGTCATCTTCAAAACAAAGGACAAACATTGCCTACATTCATAATTGAAAGGAATGCTAAATTTCAGCTACAGCTTAGTGAAAATAAAGATGTAATTTTTTTTATCCAAGTTTACAGCTCCCCTAAAATTTATCAATGGACCCCCAAGGCGTCTGGGACCCCAGGTTAAGAGCCTCTGGACTACATGGTTTCTATGGTCCTGTGACAATAGCTCTGATATTCTGTGACATTAGGGATAGTGACTCATGACCCTGAGGTGGAAATAGTATTGTATGCCTAGCTGAGGATGAACAAAGGGTGCCCACTGCCTTTGTGGGAATCTATTAGTTTCACTCAGAAAATGGTGAGTGACTAGGACTGACTCTACTGAGCTAGAGATCAACATCAATTCACAAAAGTCTTCCCAAATTTCTCTGAGTCCATCCCTTACATTATTTCTCATGGGACAATAACATCCTGTTACATCCATATGCCATAATTTGTCCAGCTTTTCCTCCAATTGATTAATATACATTTTGTTTCCAATTCTTTGCTACAAAAAAAATTTTTTAAATGCTGCTCTAAATACTTTAGTACATATTTCCTTTTTCTCTTTCTCTTTGGGATATGTCCCTAGTGGTAGTATCATAGAGACAAAGGGCATGAAGACCTTAGATACTTTTTGCCATCTTACTTTATAAATGAGGAAACTGAGGTCCAATAAAATTAATTAACTTTCCCAGGCTCAAACAAGAAGTAGATGGCAAGCTAGGATATAAACCCAAATCTCTGACTCCAGGACCAATACTCATTTCATTACACCAAGCCATCTAGTCTGTTGATAGTCATCATGCCCCTCTCTTCATTGCCTTTTCAGTAGCCTGAACTTTTTATTTTGATTTTCCAGAGACTATGCTATTCCATGAGTCATAGTCATATAGTGTCCCCCGAAAATATTGGTTTTAAAAGGATGAATATGTGTTTATTTTTTAGCACCTGATATAACCGATATGGAGGGACTCATCTGTCTTCCATTTTGTTCACTATTTCAACCTGATAACCAAGTATCAAAAAAAAAAAGAAAAAAAGAAAATGTTTTCTAGTTTAAGTAGTCTATTCACAACATTTGGCAAGCACATAAAATATTTTGAAGAGAGCACTGAATCCAGAAACTCAAAGATGAAATTAAAGCTGCCGCTAGGTGGCCCAGTGGATGGATCACTTTGGAGTCATGAAGACTGAAGTTAAAATTCTACCTCAGACTCTGACTAGATACATCACTGAGGGCAAATCACTTAACTTCTGTTTGCCTCAATTTCCTCAACTATAAAATTAGAATAATAATAGTACCTACCTCCCAAAGTTGCTGTGAGGATCAAATGAGAAAATGTTTGTAAAGTGCTTACTTAGCACAGCCTGAGACATAGTAGACCCTTTATAAATATTAGTGTTGTTGATGATGATGAAGATGATGATGATAAAAATATGTCTCCTTTGCTGCTTATCAGTATTAGGAATTTAGGAAAATTGTGAAAGGTGTATACAGTGTGACCATTTTAACCATAATTTGGTCATTGTTAAACTAGTGAATTTCAGGATTTTTTAGATATCATAATATCCAATTATGTAAGTGGGGAGTGGAACACAGGGGTTTGTAGTTTAGTATCATTTTTGGAAAAAAGATCCATGATCTCATCAACACAGGTATTCCATCTACTCATAGAGACTGGAGCTCATTCATTGCACCCAACGTAATTCTTTTCCATATAAGGACCTCCATATGCTCCTTTAATACCTAGACAAATCTAACCAAAATAGAGAATCAAAAAATAATTATGGACCTAATGTAGTTTGAGGTTTCTGGGAACCCCAAAATGTCAGAGTACAAGGTAGAGCTGCCTAGAAAGAATTCACACACTCAAACCAATTTCCAGTCTAATGGCAAAGTTTATTGTAACACAAATAGAAGCAGTCAAAGTTCCCAGTGAACCTGCAAACTAATGAGGATGAGGCTGATGCTTATATACAGTAAAGGGACTATGAAAGAATCTGGGTAGGATTAAGGATTAAATTTACTTGACATTCCTTTCACTGTCACACTTGGCCCACCTCAGACTACTTGCACATACTGACTACTCCTTAATCCCACCCAGATCCTTTCACTGTACTTTTCATAGATAAGTATCAGTCTCACCCCCACTAAATTGCAGATTCAATAGGAACCTCGCCCACTACTATTGGCTACAATAAATTGAACCTTGACTGGAAGATGGTTTGAGTGCGTAAATCATTCCAGGTAGACTCTGCCCTGTACCCTGACATTTCTAGGTTCCCAGCAATCCTTAACAGCATCAAAATGATAATTTATTAGACATTGGAGATTCAACTAAAAATTAATAAAAATTAAAACTTCAATAAATTAATAGGATATAAAATAAGCGCTAAAATAATCAACCTTTACTACCTTACCAAAAAATAAAAATTCCATCAGAAAGAAGTAGGAAAAATTCTATTCAAAACTATTACAGAATATAAAATACCTGGAAATCTACCTAGGAAAATATATGAATTATACATAAGAATTATATAAATACAACAATAAAACACACTTTATGAAAATAAAGGAAAATTTAATAATTGGAAAGACATTCCATGCTCTTCATAGGCCCATGCAAATATAATAAAATGATGATACTACCTAAATTAATTTACAGATTCAGAACTGCAGCAATCAAACTACTATTGAAGAAAAAAGTATCAATGCTGTACTCTATATCTTAGGAACAAGTTTGCAAGGGAAAAAATTGCCTAATTTAACATTATTCCAATATTCAAACATTTTTAGCTTAGAAAGAAAGTATTCAACCTGGCATAATCTACCCATGCCCTCAACTATCTCTTAACCCAAGATGATTTGAGGTAACATTTATAGGGATCTTTTGCAATTAAAAAAAAATTATAATACTGTGTGGAGATGTCATTGCAGAAAAACAATCACTCCCCATCTCCTTACTTGGCTATGTGCCATACCTTCAAAGATTGAAAGGAAAGGCCTCTTTCTTGTGATTAATATTAAAGTTCTTTCTGAATGAAAAAAAAGGCATTTTCCTAGGTTTGCATCATAGATAGTCCAATTGCTTCTGGAACTGAGAAAGACAAAGATCTAAAGGAGACAAGAGATAAGTTTGATTATCATCCTTAATCCATTTAAAAGGAAAGCTATAGTTTCTGTTCTATATACTTTACTAAAGAGAAAAGTCTAGAAAGTGCTTTTGTCTGAAGAAAATATTATTTCTTAATATTTTCAGATGAGCTAATTATTAATATACTACCACACTACCAAAGGACCATTTTATAGAACTAGACAAAATTATAACAAATTAGAGGCAGCTGGGTGGCACAGTGGATTGAGCACCAGCCCTGGAGTCAGGAGGACCTGAGTTCAAATCTGGCCCCAGACACTTGGCAAGTCACTTAACCCCAATTGCCTCACAAAAGAAAATGATAAAAATTTTAAAAATAAAATTATAACAAAATTCATCTGGAGTAGGAAAAGAATCTCAAGAGAAACAACGAAAAAAGTGGGGAGGGAGGGACCCTAGCAGGACCAGATCTCAAACTACATTACAAATCAGTGATCTTTGAAACTAGTACTAGTTAGTACCAGTTAAAAAAAAATAGGAAAAATTGGCCAACTGAATTGATTTGGCACACAGAATCCAAAAGCAAGTGAACATAGTAGCATAGTCTTCAGTAAACTGAAGAACACAGACTAATGGGGGTGAGGACTTACCATGTGACAAACACTCCTGAAAAAAATTAGAAAAGTCTGAGAGAAATTAGACTTAGATAAGCATCTCACACCATATGCCACAATAAGCTCCAAGATATGAGGTCTTATTATAATATTAGAGGAAAAGGGAAAGAGGTATGTTTCATAACTGTGAATACAGGAATAATTCTTGACTGAATAAGGAATCAAAAGGATCACTGAAGATAAAAAGATAATTTTGATCACATAAAAATGAAAAGTTATTGTGCAAACAAATGCAATGCAGTTATAATTAGAAGGAAAACTACCCAGGGGAAAAATATTTGCAACAAATATCTCTGATAAATGTCTGATATCCAAGACATACAATATGGGGAATTAATAGAAGTACATAAGAAAAAGAGCCATTCCCTAATATATAAATGGTCAAAGGATTTGAAAAGGCAGTTCTCAAGGCAAGAAATCCACAAGCAATTTCGAACTATACCCCTAAAGATACTAAACTTTGCTAAAAAGTCCCTAAATTGTGTTAACTCAGAGATATCACTACTAGGTATATGTCTCTAAAGAGATCAAATAAAGAGGGAAAGGACCCATATTTGCAAAAAAAAAAAAACAATACTGTTTGCTATAATAAAGAACTGGAAACAAAGTAGGCACTCATTCATTGAGGAAGGGTGGAACGAATTTTGGCATATGAATGTATTGTCCACCATGAGAAATTCAGAAAGGAATGAATTCAGAGAAATTGCAGAAAATGTGTGTGCACTGATGTTGAATGAAGAGGATAGAACCATTAGAACTCTTTATACAATTACCACAACATTTTAGATATCATGATACGTTGGAAAAAGCACTGGATTTAGAATCAGAAGATCTGTGTTTAAATGTCTGCCACCTATTACTTCTGTGACCATGCAGACCAAGCCTCTGGTATCTTTATCAAGAACATTCCATGGATAGTTGTGTTATGATGTCTGGGTTCATGAAGAATCAGACATGACTGAAAGACTGAACAACAAAAAGTAGTTGAGAAGGGGAATAATGAAGTGGTAGTGACAGTGATAAAAAAGAAAGAAAACAAGAAAAAAGGTCAATGAAGCATTTTAAAATTCACAAAGGAAACCAGAAGTGGGCTCAGAAAGAGATACGTGCAAACAAATATTGGTGCTATCACTTTAAATGTAGTGTACATTAAATTGAATAAGGTATATGTGATGGATTCCCAGTTTCATGTACAATACCCATTTTCTGGTGTTCTTTGTCTATGAAAATATTCATACCTTTTGAACATTTTCTAGTTAATAGTTTAAAAATTAAAATTTTTTGTTTTGTTTTTCTTTTCTGGATTTTAAAGATATGTGTATGTTTGTTTATACAAATAACTATATCTGTGGCAAATTGTCAAAGTACCCAGCCCACAAAGGCTATAGTTGTTGAGCTATTTCTTACAAGAAGTTGGGAGGAAATTAAAATTACTGGAGTAATTTGCATGGATAATCCCAGAATAGGTGAATTTTTAAAAATCCAAAAAGGGACTTGGGCTGTTTCTTTAGAAATCACACAAATATTTGGTTTTATAGTTGATCAGCCAGGCATGAACCTCTGTCTTCCTCAAGGTATGTGCATCTCAGACAGTTTCCTGTAGATTAAAAAAAAATACTTTTTTGGCTCAGATATTAACAAATTGTATTTCTTTCAATGTAGTAAGAAACCGATGTAAAGGCATTCTTTCCAGATCTGAATAATATACCAACCTGATTGAACTTTCAGAGTGGGGAGAAGGCCCAGCCAGGCACGAGAATAAGATTTCCCCAGGCTTGCCCCTCCATTCCACTCCTAAGGGATTTGGTGTAGAAGGGCTGGCAAGGGCTCAGCAAATGCTTGCTTACCAATTTGACCATGGACTCTAATGACCTAGAACAAATCCCTAATTTGAGAGATTCTTTCTTCCCAGAGCATGATTTATTAATTTTATTTCATAACCTTAGCTTTCAAAACATTAGCTTTAGGGGTTTTTTCCTCCTATGAAACTACCCCTGAAGTAATAGATACTATTTGCATTGCTTACAACACATTTCATATACATTAATAACAATGACTAGCATTTCTATAACACTCTGCATGTATTTTCTCGTTTGATTTGCACAGCAACCTTAACAGGTGGCTTATATGGGTATGATTATATCCATTACACAGATGAGGAAACTGAGGCTCAGAGAGGTTGCCCATGTTCCACCAAATAGTAAGCATCAGAAGCAAGGCTAGAAATCAGTTCTCTGTTGATTCCAAGTGCAGGACTCATTATCCCCACAAATAATAAAAATGACTGAATTTTTTGTAGTGTTTCAATATTTACAAAAGGCTTTACAAATAATGTTTCACAACCTGGGAAGACTTACATGAACCGATGCTGAGTGCAATGAGCAGAAACAGGAGAACATTGTACACAGTAACAGCAACATTACACAATGATCAACTATGGCAGACTTTTTCAGTAATACAATGATGCAAAACAATTCCAAAAGACTCATGATGGAAAATACTATCCACATCCAGAGAAAGAACTACAGTCTGAACGCAAATCGAAACATTATTTTCACTTTGTTTTTTATGGGTTTTCCCTTTTGTTCCATTTCTTTTACAACGCAACTAATGTGGAAATATGTTTAACATGATTACACATGTATAACCTACATCAGATTGCTTGCCTTCTTGGAGAGGGAGGAGGAAAGAGAAGAGGAAGACAAGTTTGGAACTCAAAATCTTATTAAAAAATGAATGTTGAAAACTACCTTTACATGTAACTAGAAAAAATGAAATGCTATTTACAAAAAAAAAAAACCCAACCAAGTAATGTTTCACTTGAACTTCACAACAATCCTGTCAATCCTGTGAAGTATTACATAGCTTTTTTTTTTTTAACCAGACCTGGGATTTCATTGGTATAGGAAACTTTCTCTAGAAATTCAGATCGGGTACTTCTCTACAACTTAAGAAGTCTCTTACTGGTCTCTCAACTGTCACACTGTCACTGTCACTGTTGTCCTTGGTTGCTGCATTCATTGATGCCTCCGATGTTTCTGCTGTTTGGTGTGTTTGAAAAGCAAATAATCTTTTCAGAGGGGTCTTGTTCAGGGAGGAGTAGTAACTCTGGTTGCAACTCTGAGAGTCTGTCGAGCCCTTTTCAGAGCTGCTCATTCAGCTTTGGTGTCCATCTGTCACTCAGCTCTCACCTGTGGTTCCAAGGAGCTGTAGCACACACAGTGGTCACTTGCTGGTAAGACCATCTCGGCAGATAGGCTAAACCAGATTGAGGGTAACTGGCAGGCCTCAAATGTGTCAGTGAGAGAGGGACGTCTACCCCAAGCATGTGCTGACTTCATCAGTGGAAAGGGGCAGAGAAGAACAAGCATTGTGAAGTGCTCAGAGCTTGGTCAGACATCAAAGATGCCAAGGTCATTCACTGCCTCCCAGGCCATCAATAGTCATCCTGACTTTTGTCTTGCCACTGAACTCCAGAAGAGAGAGTGAGGCTGATGACTTTGTGCAACTCTGCTTCACTTAATAAATCTAATTCACATGTAAGTCAAGAAATCACCCTGTCATTTGTCCTTTCCAAAACTGAAGGACAAACAACAACAACAGTTGTAGGGAGCTTCCTGGGACACTGAGAGGTTGTGACTTGTCCAGGATCACACAGTCAATATGTTTAAGAGTTGGGATTTGAAACCTGACTCTTTCTTTCCCTGAGGCCATCTCACTATTGATAATGCCACATTACCTATGTCTGTACAGGTATTATTACCTATAATAATTGTACTTATTATTTATTATGCTTATTATTTATACTTATATATAAATAATTATACTTGTTACTATAATAATTATATTTATTACTTATTAGGTAATATTACCTCCAATAAATTATCCCCATTTTACAGATGGAGCTCAGAAAAGTTAAAATATTTGCCCAAAATCAAACAGATAGTAAGTATCAGAGGTAGGGTTTGAATACAGGTCATTCATACTTTAAGTCCAATACTAGTAGGAAACATGATAAACATACAAATTACCTATTATTTTTTACATGTTATTTTTATTGGTACCTTTTATTTTAACCTCATATTCATTATTGACTACATCCTCCCTCTCTCTCATCTACTTACCTATTGTCTTAAGAACTGAGCAAAATAAGGCATATCTAAGAAATAACAAGGTTACACATAGGTTTGCTAGAGCCAGCTTAACTTGGCTCATGGAGAGGTGATTGTTTAAATTTTCAGTGTGAGCATTTATGCCTCAGAAATTCACAAATACTACAAATCATTGCTTGAATTATTGTTTCATTGATTGTCCAGACTTAATAAAGTGTTAATAATGCATATTAAATTTTAAAATGTTCTATGTAAACATTTTTTTTTCCAGAGAGCTATTTGTTAAACATTTACCAGAAACTCCACCCCTCTCCCCATACTTACTCTTAATAGCTACCATAGCCTAGTGGTCTCAGATCAGAACTGAAAACAATAATGAACACGAGCTCTCAACTTAATACAGGCATCAATTTCCTCTGCGCATCTGGAAATTGTTGAGGTTCTGCCAAATTTACCCTCTGTGCTAAATGAGACTAATAGTAACTACCTTAACTGTTGGAATGGGGAGAGGGGATGGGGAGAGGGGTTGGGGAGGATGGACACTAATTGGTTGTCTCTTAAGGCTTTGAAAAGGAAAAGCATGACTTGTAAGAGCAATATATAGATCACTTTACTTTTTGCTTTCCTTGTTTATATTTCCAGTGGCTCTATTATTTATACCTTAACATGAACCCTAATGGAAACACACATCATATTTCTGAGGATTTGATTCAAAGCAATGGATGCATAAGAGGTAGTTTTGTGGTTTTCCAAAGTAATGAAAGTCTTTCTTCTCCTTTGATTCTTAATCTCCGTTTATTAAAGCAACAGACTAGAAGGGGAAGAGGGTTTATTTTGGTTTTCGTTTTCTCCCCCCTCCTCCTTCAACCCCACCTCTACTCTAGGGCCCTTTCTTGTGCAGACTTGGTGGAGTCAACTTGCTGGGATTTAATTCAGTTTGTGCTGTATTTTTATAACTTTTCATTATGGCCCAGGAACCTCACAGAAGGCCAGGGAAACTAAGGATGATGAAAAGCTTTGTCACACACACACACACACACACACACACACACACACACACACACACACAGAGAGAGAAGATCAAAAAAGAGACAAGACCTTGATTAGAGTGGATGGGACAATGATAACTGATAATAGAAAGAAAGCCAAGTTACTAATTTTGTTTCTGTTTCTCCACAAAGAAGAATAATCTTTACACTAGAAATGATGGAACAAAAATGACTAACAGGGAGTTGATACCCTAAGTAATGAAAGAGTAAGGCAACCTAAACGAAGAGTAACCTAACACTACCCTTAATGAATTCAAGTCATCTAACTCCGATTAACTACATCCTCAGATTCTGAAATAAATGGCAGATGTGATTGCTGAATCAATGTTGATGATATTTAAAAGATCATTGAAGATGGAAGAGATAGCATAAGGCTGGAAAAGGACAAATGTTGCCCTAATTTATGAAAAAGGGAAGAAAATAGTGTCTACAAGCCATAGGCAATGAACTTTGATTTCTGGAAAAATTCTGGAATGGACCATCAAAGAGAAAGAGAAGCAGTAATTACAACAGTCCAGCATAGTTTTCAGACACCTTCATTTCCCTTTTTTCTTCACAGGATTATTAAACTAATAAAGAAGAAAAATACTAGGGGCAGTTAGGTGGTGCAGTGGATACAGCACCAGCCCTGGATTCAGAAGGACCTTAGTTCAAATCCGGCCTCAGACACATGATACTCACATGACCCTCGGCAGGTCACTGCCTAGCAAAAAAAAAAAAAGAAAAACAGAAAAATACTGAGGATATAATTTACCTACATTTCATCAAGTTTTTGATCAGGTGCATCAGTAAACATTTATTAAGCACCTACTATATGCCAGGAACTGTGTGCTAAGTTCTGGGGATACGAATACAAAAAAAAAAAAAAAGACAGTCCCTGACCTCAAGGAGGTTAAATTCTAATGGGGAAATGAGCTTATATTTTATTAAAACTCTATAAATATGAAATAGTAAGCTTATATTTTAACAATCAAATGAAATTGGACCTATATTTTCCTCCTTTGGCTAATAATTGTACTAGAAAGAGTCTATTGGGGGGGTGCAGCTAGGTGGCACAGTGGATAGAGCATGGGCCCTGGAGTCAGGAGGACCTCAGTTCAAATCCAGCCTCAGACACATAACACTCACTAGCTGTGTGAGTCTGAGCAAGTCACTTAACCTCCATTGCCTTACCAGTTAAAAAAAAAAAAAGAATAAGAACTGTTTGGGGCAGCTAGGTAGCCAGTGGATACAGCACCTGCCCTGAAGTCAGGAGGACCTGAGTTCAAATCTGACCTCAGGCCAAACACTTGACACTACTAGCTGTGTGACCCTGGGCAAGTCATTTAACCCCAATTGTGAAAGAAAAAAAGAAAGGAAGAGAGAAAGAGAGAAAGAAGGAAGAAAGGAAAGAAGGAAAGAAAGAGTCTATGGGCAAAAGAGAAGAACACATAGTAATTGATCTCAGGATTTTTTATTTCTTAAGAGCTTCACAATGGAGTATAAAAACTTTGTTGAAATATGCATTTTAGTAATTAATCATTTTTTTCTTTTGAACCTGTGAGAAAATGAAGCATTGCAGATGCAGTCCCCAAATAAAAGGCTCCCAAATCCCATTTCATTTTTTGGGTAGATATCCTCTAATAAGTTGGAGAGGTATAACCGGATCTTGGACCAGAAACTTGAGATGGAAATGAAATGTGGATATCAACTGTGTAAAGTAGATAGCTGAAGTAATTAGATTGAATGAGATTTGCATGGGAGAGAGCAAAGAAAGTGAAGAGATGGGAGACATGGATAAAGAGAAAGAAGTAGTAAAATAAGATCTTGAGAAAGAATGGCTACAGAGGAAAGGAGAGGGGAGAAAGGATCCCGTCACTGCTCCTTTGTAACTTTCATCTGACACTTGCAGGATTTGAAAAGAAGATACTTCTCCTTCAAATATTGTGTCCCTAAGATTCATGGCTTTTCTCTTTCATTTTTCTCCAGCAGTACATTCAAAGTATATTCCAATTTATGACTGTTTTTTATTTACAGTGTCAGGGTGTCACTGGAAAAAAAAACAAGGAGAAAAGTACGAATTTTTTTATTGTACTGCAGCTCTCATGACTTGTGAAGCAAGATTTGATCTGTAAACAATACATACAGAGCCACAAGATATTGTGAATATGAGAACAAGGTCCCCACAGATATGTTCTCACTACTATATTGGACAAATATTTTGCTTGTAATCATTTTTACTGTGTAAAAATCCTAGTCTACATAACATGCTGGAAGGATAAGAAATGTATAGCCTTGGCATCCACAAAATATGCCATCATAATAGATACAGCCCTGAATTTACCATCAGAAAAACTTGAGTTAAAATCTTGCCTCAGGCACCTCCTAGTTGTGTGATACTGGGTAAGTCCCTTAACCTCTATCAGCCTTATTTTTTTTCATCTTTACAATGAGAAAGTAGGATACCTTGGTCTCCAAGATCTCTTCCAGATGTCAGTCTATGATCCTGTGATTCTAAAAAACCAGAGAAATACCTCTTGTGAAGTAGATAGATCCCCAGTGGAGGATTTTTTTTTCTTTTTAGACTGGGTCTCCCTATCTCATCTTGCTGGCTTGAAGTCCAGCAATCATTCACAGAGCCCAGTTCCACTATTGATATTCATGGGAATTTTGATCCTATCTGTTTCTAACCTGGCCTAGCTAGCCCCACTTTAGGCAATCTGATGACTTCCCACTTTGGGGGGGCTCACCATATTGGTGCTGGATTCACCTCAGCTCACAACTCCGGAACTCAAGTGAGACATCAGCCTCAGCCTCCCCTGTAGCAGGTTACAGGAGTGCTCTACTAAGCCAGGTTCTATGGAAGAGTGTGGAGGAGTGGCCAAGGATGGACCTATGATTTAATCAGTGTGGTGGAACTCCTAGGGTAGGAACTCCATCCAGTAGGCAATTTGTCTCTAACAGTCTTCAAGAGCTGTCTAGGGTGCTGAAAGGTTAAGTGACTTGGCTATGGTCACACAGTTGAATAAATCAGAGGCCAGACTTTAGCCTAAGTCTTCTTGTCTCCATTTCTCTATCCACTATGCCACAATGGAGAAATCTACAGACAGGTATTGCAAATGATTTTTTAAAATGAATGAATGCATTAAAATCTCTCTCTGTGGAAGGGGTACCCACACTGATAACATCCATTAAAACATTTTATGTAAAGCCACATAAAAGTGTCCTCTCTGCAGTGTCTTTTTGTAACACATGGAGAATTGTACTTTACATAGCAGAAAAGTAACACTCAAAACCTTCCTAGATATTATTTACACAATAAGACAATTGCTTTGGTCATTTTCTTAAACTCTTTGCATTTATACTTATGCTTGAAGGCCATACCTGACAGTACTTACTCCAATCAATATCTACTATCTGATGGTCTTAATGATAGTTTGCATATGTAACAGGTATCAGATAAGGAAAGTTTATTCTTCCAAGTGTACTGTGCACTAAACATTGGCCTATCTGATTTTTTAAAAATACATTTCCAATAGGCCTCAGGACCCAAGAGCTAGGACTGATGGTAGGGGACAAAGATTTTAAATTTTACACAAAACCCTAAGCCCCCATAACAAGCAGATAGGGAAGAAGAAAATGAAAGCAGGGTTCTTGGGACAGAGGCATAGCAAGGGGTCCCAGGTGATGGACCTAACAAGCAATTGAGCCAAAGATTAACTTAATGAGTAGGTTGCAAAGCAAGCTATTAAGAGGTGAGCTAGTTAAGTAGGAGAAACTGCTAGAATCTGGCAGTACTATGGAGAATCAATAAGAGCTAGCATTTTCACATACCTTTAAGTTTTGTGAAACGTTTTACATACATTATCTCATTTGATCCTCACAAACACCCTTTGAAGAAAGTGCTGATATTATCCCCATTTTACAGATGAGGAAAGTGAAGTTAAAAGGCTGTGACTTGTCTAGGTTTGCACAGAGAGTATCTGAGTCAGGACTTGAATAGAAGTCATTCTGACTCCAAGTCCAATGCTCTATCCACTATACCACACTTCCTCGCTTGTGGGCTGTCACCAATAATGAGTGACTTGCATGAATGTCATCCATTATGTAATGGATCACAATAAGCCAGGTTATCTCCTGAGGCTTCCTCACCCTGAAGGTGAGCTCCTGCCTAGCCAACCCCCATCCTGATCCCTTCTCCCAGCAATGAACTCCTCAGCAGAGTGGTAGAGGTATCTCTCTCCAGGACCTCCTCCTTTCCCTCCTACATCCCCACCAACCACTAACCTCAGGTATCAGAATTCCAAAAATTAACTTTTTTTTTCAAGAACAAGTTTAGCAAACTCTCGGTCTCTAAAAATCCACAAGATTAGTCAGCACCTCAAATAAGACATGGGAAAATCTACTGAGAGACAGAGAAATTGTTTGTTCACCTCAGACAGTGTTTCTCAATTTTTCCCCTCCTAAGAGTAGAGCTTTTAACTTTAAGCCAGAGTTCCTTAACTTTCTCTTTGTTTGTTGTGGACTCCTTTGGCAGTCAGCTGGGTGAATTCTATGAACTACTTCTCAGGGTCATGTTTTTTAAATTATTGAAGGAAACGCTGTTGTTGGTGTTTGTTCTTTGTTCTCAGAGGATTAACCACACCATGAGGGTGATGTCTGACTTTTGAGTGAATTGGATTGAAGTGAGGCAGAGCTGCACAAAGTCGTCAGCCTTACTTTCTCTTCCACTCATCAAAGCCCAGCAGCAAGACAAAAGATTGCTAAATTTATATTGGAAGTGAGTAAAAGTAAAGATTTTTTTTTCCAATTCAAGAAATTTCATAATCCCTGCTTTAAACAAGGCTCTGGTGAAACATGCTATAAAAAAATTTAAAGATGGTTATTTAAATGTCTATTATCCATGATACTAAGTAATCTTAAACTGTCTTTTAAAAAAAATTTTTCAGTTTCAAATTATTTCCCTACTTCCACCCCCTACCTCACCCATGAGAAGGCAAGAAATACAACATCTATTAATTATGTGAAATCATGCAAAACCTATTTCCACATTAGTGTGAAAGGAATCATGATTTTTTACAATAATCGATATGATATGTGTAATGAATATACTAATTAGATTAGATTTTTCAGAATTGCCTTTTCTAGCTTGAGTCAGAGGCTCACAATGCAGCTTGAAATTATCAAACTTTGACAAGGCTCACAGTCACTGCCTGTGTACCAGAAGTGAAGTGAATCAAAGATTGTAGAATGTGTTCCCATCACTGAACTCTGGTCCCGTGACACACCAAGTAACGACTCCCAAGAACTGGAGCAATATTGCTTTCACAGGACTCAAGAATTGTTGTATTGTCTTCCATTTGTGAGTTTGTCATGGGAAACTGTTCAAGCCCAGGAAAACATTGTTCGTAGTCCACCTTTCCCTCTCCCCTCCCACTTGTGATTTATGTGTATAATCTCTATCTTTGTTGGCAAGGTGGAATTCTGATCAGGAGAATTCCCAATTTGAAAATCTATGAAACTAATTAATTAAATGGCTACCTGATTACTGGCACTTTGTCTCTGGCCTGCTGTTTCATCCTTCTCAGTTTAGAGACTGGCTCAGTAAAATCCAGTTAACATTAGCTATGTTGTAAAGTAAAAAGCAAGAAAAATAAAGTGAAAAAAATATGCTTCAATCTGCACTCAGAGTTTATCAGTTCTCTCTCTGGAGGTGGTATCATTTTTCATCATTAATCTAAGGCTGACTTTTCTAAATGTACACATTTGGATCAATTTTTATCCTAAATTCAACAATATTATAAGCAACTTAATGAGGTTAACATTTTTGCTAGGAAAATGTTTAATCATTGCGAAGTATTGGCCATGCTCTCATCTTGTAAGCTGTTTTGCAATACTTTTTATTTCTTTTTGTATTTACATAAACAATATTTTGAGGAAATTATTTCCCTAACAATAGGGAGTTTTGTTTTAAAATTTTGTTTGTTTGTTTGTAAATGCCTTTGCAATTTTCTCAAGACCATGGCACTAACTTTGAAAATGTGGTCGTATAAAACATTTTTTGGCTTGAAGTTACCGGAACTAACACAAATTGAAGATGGCTATTGTCATGTTTCTGTTTCTCCTGAATTGGAGAGTTGGTACTTATAGCAGTATCACGGATGTTTATGTCATCATCTGAGTCTAGGTTCTTAACATTTTTGCTTTAAGTTGTCAATTAAACTGAATGATAAATAATATTGATAGAAAAATAACATGTGGGAAAACACTGAAAAAATAAATGGATATCTAATTATGTATTCTGTCAAGGTGGATCAACAAATGATTGTGCATTATTCAACATTGATCCTAGATCAAATAAGAAGGTAGGGGAGGATGAACATGAAGGGGTTGCTAAATGATCAATTTTTATCAAATCTCAAATGGTTTTGCACATAGCTCAATAAATGCTTGTTGAATGAGTGAATGAAAGAGAAAAAGTGAATGAGTGAATGAATAAGCCGAATATCAGAGCCATTACTATTTAGCTATTTTGTATTACTATTATAAGGATTGGGGTCAACTGAGTTAATCAATCAATCAGTCAACCCCACTTAAAGTCATTAACAAAATACTCTAGCTCTGAAACTTAAACCAGGTGATAACTCCTTTGTTCAGTCAATTAATCAATCAGCTAAGAACATTAAGCTAGGTATGAAGTGAACTTGAAAGCCTTTGGATAAAATGATGTGATGCCATACAAGAAATGTTATTGGTATTGGCTCAGGAGAGTTATTCATGCTGTGTATATCTTCTATAAAATAGCAATCCACTTTAGAACCCGGGTATTTGAGTGTCTAGCATCATAAAGGAAAGAGTAGTAGGAGCCAAGTCCCAAAGTGGGAATTGCCTGGAAATAGGGGAAGAGGGAGAGGAGAAAGAACCTTTATCTCCTCCCTCTGCTTCTTGACCAGAACTTGTAAACTTAGAAGAGTCAAAGGATTTGTATTTCTCATCAGAGTCCTAGTAGAGTTCCTGGAATAACAATGATTGGTAGCAGTGTCTGCATCAGGAGCTGAGGACAAATTAGATCCATTGAAGCAGCTTCAGAAGCTACATGGAACCCACATCTAAGGGCAGCTTCATGTCCCACAAAGGAGAGAAAAGGTCTTTCAATAAAAAACATTCCCAGAAGCTATGAGTTACACCACCCTCTTACCACATTTGCTCTCATCTTCAGCCTACTTATTCTCAGACGTGTACTTGTGAGACGATGTGCCCCTAGTTTTGGAAGGGTATTTGTACCAATGGTGTTCTTAGTGTACCCCTTTAATAAATACCCATTTCTAAAGGCTAATTAAGTCTGGAAAATTTATATCGACTAATTACCACAGGGGGAAGCATACCAATTGGTGTTTATGATCCATTAAAAAGCCATCACTACTTCTAGTTCCTCAAGTTTCCTGAGAAGTTTAGGAAGGAAAGTTGGCAGTTGACCTCTGGGGCCCAGCCTGCCAGTGTAAGGAGGGTTTGAGAGAGTAACTCCAGAGTTTGTGCCCAACTATACATGCTGGCATCTGGGGCAAGCACAACAAAATGTGCCCAAGACAAGAAGCACAAAAGGTGCCCTCAAATCAAAAGTTTAAGAAAAGTTCAGTTGAGGCAGTAGTACAAGGCCCAGTTGGGGGAGAGAACTCAGAACCAGCACATGTTTAGAAAAACTAGAACACCGTGAGGTTGCTGCTAGTGAGGTTGATGCCAGGAGTCACTACTTTGGGTTCAGAAGGGCTTTGTTCCAGCACACAGACAGTTTTGGGACTGAGGTGGAGGGGGAAGGTGGATAAGCTTCATGGGATTGTACATGTTAACCTATGGACAGCATACTCCCAACCTTCCTACTCCAATTCGATGGAGTTTGTTCAAGATTCTACATAGGCAGGTCATAATTCTGTTGGGAAAAGAAAATGTTTAGGTTATAGCTGAAAGAATAAGATTCTAGGTAAATGATAATTATAATGACAAATAGAAACCTGTGATGGGGTATGGGCCCAAGCTGAGACCTTTGCCCGTTGCCCCAAAAAGAATTTGGGTCCCATTTGTTTATGGGCCCCAGAAAACCCTTAAACTCATTCTGGTCTCAAAGAGTTACCTGAGGCTATATTCCACTCAGTGGCTTTTCCTTATTGACTCTCCCTATCTCCCTTTGAAAACCTAATGAAGACCCAGACCCCATTCAAACCTTTTTCTTCCAGTTCCCTTCATTATCTATTCCCATTGTCTATTCAGCCTCCCAGATGTTCCAATCAGAATTCTCCCAAAACTCACCCCAGCTTCAGGATCTTTCTCCCAGCTCTTCCTCCAAATACTCAAAATTATTTGAGTGTATATAAGATCCACTCTCACCCCATTTAAACGCTGAGACTTCCTCATGCCCATTAATGTTCAGATTCCTTAAGAGTCTGGCCTGTATGATTTATCCCTAATAAACTTTTTCTCTGGCTGAAGGAAGATTTGGGAATTTTTTCAGGCAGGACCTCTGTGTGTTGTGATCGCAGGGTCCCAGCACCCCTAAACCTCTAAACCTCATCACTTGTAACAAAGGCTTCATTTATGCAGGTTACCACACATGAAGCCATGAAATATATCCTAAGTAAAAACATAGAGACAGGAAGGGGGAAAACTGGTAAGTATTTTTCAGGATGATAGATTTTTTTTCAAAAGTTTATTTATAGGACTACTCATTATTAAGTATTATCACTAACCAAGGTTTTGAGTTTCCTGACATTTGCGATGTGATTTTTAGTGCTATACCTGGAATTATATCTTATTTTAAGATGACAGATTAAGGGCAAGTTTATTTCTATCCTTTAGCACACAGTAATCTTAGGAGAGAAGAAAACAACCACTTCTGTTAACTCTATGTATCTATTAGGGATTTACTTTGCCTTTAAAGTTTTCATGTTCTTTGTGAAAAGCACAAATGAAAAATATTGTATGAACCTCTTTCTTCCTCCCCTGTGTATTTTCATTCCCATAAATTCTAATGTACAGATTTAAATGAAAGGGAAAATTTTGAGGGGTTCTTCCAAAATTTCAAGAAGAGATACATTGTAATGTAAGTTTGATGGCGTGTGGCCCAAGCCGAGGTCTTTGCCCCTTGACCTAAAGGGAATCTGGCTCCCCTTTGTCTATAAGCCCCAGCCCCTCATCTCCCTTTGAAAGCCTTAGCCTACCTTTTAATCTCATTCAGATACCTTTCAGTTTCTTCATTATCTATTCCCATTGTCTATTCAATCTCTTAGACATTCCAGTCTCTGGGAATTCTCACCCAGACTCTTTTCCCAGACCCTTTTCCCAGACCCTTCCCTGGTCACCCAAAAGTATATAAGATCTACCCTGGCCCTATTTGGGGCTGAGAATCTCAGGCTCAAAAGGCTGAGACTTTCTCATGCCCGCCTGTCCTTACCAGCATCACCTGGCCTATGTGTTTTATCACTAATAAACTTTTCCTGTGGCTGAAGAAGATTTGAGTTGAATTCTTTCAGGCAGGGCCTGTTACCACGATCTTGGGGTTCCAGAAGCACCCCAAAAGTCCTAGACCTCTTCAAGTTGATAATGCTGGATTTATAGCTAGAAAAACCTGGGTTCAAATCCTGCCTCTGATCCCTAATTAGCAGTGTGGCCATGAACAAGTCATTCAATTTTTCAGAGATTCAGTCAAGTCTCTATGACAACAAATGATGGATAAGTTGCCACGGGGTCTGCCTCACTGGATGGAGTATCCTCACTAACAATATTTTGTCTAAGGAGCTCACAGAAAATTTGTGTCTTTGGGAGACTGAGTTACTTGTCATCACTAACAAATAAAACTTTTTTGCCTCGCCTTGTATTTTTCAGGGCTACAAAAATATTCCTAAAACAATCTTCCCCTTGGTGTGTCACTGTTGTGGTTCCCCCCCCCATAATTATTCAACAAACAGACTGAAGAAAAGGCAGTATTGTGTCATGAGAACTGAGTTCATATGCTGGTTCTAATGATACTTAGAAATCATGTGACCTTGAGCGAGTCATTTAACCACTTTGAGCTTCCTCCCCTGCAAAACAGGGACAACAGTACTTGCATTATGTATCTTCCAAGCTTGTTAGGGGTTTTTGTAAGCCTTAAAGTTCTACAGAAATGTGAGCTATAATTTTTATGCAAAATAAGCCATTGGCTTTAAAATAGTTGGCAAGACAAAAGCCTTTTGTTTTCCTTTGCTGCAAGGAATTCAATAAGTGTCTCAGCAAGATTGGCAGGGGTACTAATGCAAAGAAGGAAAATTAGGCCCCCTCCTCAGTTTCATGTTACCCACTTCCATTCAGATCCTCTCAGTTTGGTAACTACAGCCATGATTTACTCCAGCTTACTTAGATCAGTAGTGATTTTCCCCCTTGTGAAATTTTCCATCTGATATGTGTGGGAGAAAATACAAAGGAAGTATATGGTAGGATAATCAAATTATATCACCCAGTGATGTCAGATTCTGAGTAAGGTGACAAGAGACAAATTCCACATGTCACAAAATGCCACTACCCTCAGCCATCACCTGGAGAATAATTATAGGTCTCAGTTGGCAATGGGGGTGGGGATGCACAATGAGGTTTGTTCTCCTGATTTCCCTATTCATAAATTATAAGTGGGGAGTGCTTCTACAAAGCCAGTATAGTTAGCTGTTATGTGCTAAGTCATGTCTTCTCTTGGAGCAAAATAGCCATCAACTGTGGTGATTAAGGAAAAACAGCACAGACTTTTTTAAATGTAAATTAAAATTTGTCTCTATTTCTAGATAGAGAATGAGTAATGCTATCCCTACAAAATCTTCAGAATGGTATTTTCCCTACAGGCTCATGCATTTCAAAAGTACTGGTTTTCTTTAACCGTGAACATCTTAGAAACAAAACAAAAAAATATACATTTGTAAAGTAACCAAGGAGTTTCACAGCAGGTTATTATTTACTAATGCTTATTTTATGCTCAAGTTTGGGAGGAAGCCAAAGGAAAATGATACACCAGCAGCATTTGATTATCTGATGAATAGCGTACTTTTCCCTTTATAACAGCTGGAGAGAATATTAGCTAGGCACTCCAGTACTAGATTATAAATTCCTTGAGAGCAAGGGTTATGTCTTTTTTTTATCCTAGTAAACTCAGTGCTGCTCCTCCTTGCATTTTGCAGGTGCTTAGAGAATACTCCATTGAATTGAGTTGAATATGTCATTATCTGGTTGAATCAAAGGTCATTTGATATGGGAATGGTCTTTGGTGAACTCTATTCAGATAAATAGGTAGTTAAAGATTAAAGAATGACACAGAAAACAATAGAATAACATTGCAGCTATCTAAGGTTTTTGAGTTAGATTCATTATCAACCAGAACTTCTTGGATAATTTTGAGATTATCTGGCTAATCTCCACATTAGTTTAAACTTTTGCTGTAACACACAAAAACAATAACATGTCAAGTGAAGTTTTGTCAAAAATGCTTTTAAAAAGGGCAAAATCTTAAAAAAAAAAAAGCCTTTCCTGTAATTATATTCTTCCAACCATGAATGGCAAAGCAGAGGTTCTCAAACTTATTTGGCCTATCACTCCCTTTAAAAAAAAAATTACTCAGAGTCAGCCTGGAAATCTACTTTCTTTAACCCTTTAATGTTTTTTTTTAATTTGCATAATTTCAAAAAATATAAAGCTTTTTTTTAAATGACTCATCTTGAATTTAATAATTTATTGTAAATTTGTGGGCTTTTTCCTGCATTGAAATTTTGATGATGCAATATTGCATCATGTTAGTCATTACATGCATATATTCCTGCCAATACAAGCTGGACTTCCCAACAATGTACTACAGGCTCACCTGCCAACACTTGCTTGTTAAGACCTGTTGGTGGACTTGATCACTGATTGGTTATAACTTGCATTTTGTTTGTTTATTTGGAAAATAATGTAATCACTACAACTTTAACTCTGTTACACAACAGATCAAACATGTATAAATAGTTTTTCAAAATTTTCTTATCTTCTTTTCTTTCCTTATGCTTCCACTGCCCTTTATTTTTATTCAGTGCTCCCCCACTGCACCCAAGGCTTTTACAACCCTCCTTTCACCGCCCCCCAGATCATTCTGGTGCCCCTAGGGAGCAGTATACCCACTTTGGGAACCAATGCACAGAGAGTATAAATAAGCTTCAAAACTTTATTGCTTTCTGATGTTTTCTAGTTGAATGATAAATTATAAATATGACATAAGTATAGTATATAAAATGTTATGATTGTTTAAGATGCAAAAAATGAATGGTAGTTATTACCTTTGCTACAGGCATATCTGAGAAAAGAAAGGACCAGATGATCTTGTCAAGGATGCAACTGTTCCTGACCTAGGTCATAAATTTGTGACTGCCAAATACCTTGATTTTCCTATGCCAATTACATCGGGCAGCTTGCAGCAAATCCTAGCATCCATAATTTTCCTAGGGTTTTTCATATCAAAAGGAACCTCAACCTAGAAAGCCATTCCAGGACAACAAATTCTACAGTCTACCCTACCATCAAAAAGACCCCTTCAGTTATCTTTCTTTTCAAAAATTATAGTCAGCTCTGAAACCATAATCCGCACACCATTTTGGGTAGTGCTACTGCTAATTCCCTCTCTAGCAAAACCCATCTGCAACTACCAGATGACCAGCTCTGCATGGGTAAACAGTGACTTTTTCCTCCCTAACAACCAGCCTGCACTGACCAGACTCTAAACAGGACAGGGACAGGGATGAACACTAACCAGGAACTTAGTTTCATATATCTTCATACACATAAAATAGATTGTTGTATTATTATTACATAATGTAATTTAAACCAATTTAGGAATTAAAACATTCTTAGAGTCCTAAAAAAAAGAAAGCCAGTCTATAAATTGTCTGTTTTCTGTAGAAGGATTGATATTCCCTTAATCTCTTAGTGACAACTGCTGCCTTCACATAAAACATAAGTTCAAGAGAAATGCTATATCTCATGTGAGAATACCACCTTGCATACTGGAAAAAGGAGTCAATTTGAAACAGAAGACAGGTTCATTGTTTTGGCCCTTTCAGTCTGGTGGCACGTAGACTTCATTATATCCATAGGGAAAAATTAGGGCAGCAGCACCAGGAATTTCCCACCTGGAGGGACTTCAAAAGAAACTAGAGGGCAAACCCCAGCCAGAAAATGTCAGACATGAAAGTATGGATGTTCCCACACACAAAATAAGTACATCAAATTGAGGTAATTCTTTGTGTAGGTTGATAGACTATTAATTGCTGTGGCAGGGAATCTTAGCACCTGTCCCCTAGATGTTTTCGCTTTGGTAACCCTCTCTTAGAACACATTTAGACTGTATATAAAGAAAAACTTTCTGATACTTAGAGCTACATAAAAGTGGAATAGGACATCAAGGAGACTATGACTCTCACCGAACATCTTCAAGGAGAGACTGGAATTGCTTGATAGCAATGTTGGAAAGGGCATTCTGAGTGCTAGATGGGCTCTGAATTCTAACTCTTGAATTCTTGTGATTCTGTGACCTCAATTAATTTCCTGACTTCCTTTAAGTATCAGCTATAATCTCACCTTCTGCAAGAAGCATTGACTGATCCCCCTTAATTCTAGTATCTTCTCTTTATTATCTCCAATTTATTCTTTATATATCTTGTTTGTATGTTGTCTGCATGTTGTCGCCTCTATTTGATTGTAAGCTCACTGAAGGCAGGAACTGTCTTTTGTCTTTCTTTGTAACCCCAGGGCTTAGCCCAGTGCCTGGCAAAAAGTAGGCACCTAATAAATGCTTGTTGGCCTGACCTTATTACTGATTTTTACTCTGCTTCCATTTCAGAAACCACCTCCCACCACCAGCCTTTATCAGCCCATAACTCACCTGCCTATTCTTGCCTGTCTTGCTTGCTCATGATTCTAAACTCTCCCTGTACAAAAATGTGTTTGGTGTGTTTCCCTCAGCCTCTTCTCTACTCCTCCCAAATGGGTACCATTGGAGTACCTTATCAAGTCATTACCTCTTTGACAGAGCCTTAGTTTCCTCTTATTAAAATGGAAATAATTGGGGCAGCTAGGTGGTGCAGTGGATAGAACACCAGCCCTGGAGTCAGAAGCACCTGAGTTCAAATTAGGCCTCAGAGGCATAACACTTTCTAGCTGTGTGACTCTGGGCAAGTCACTTAACCCCAATTGCCTCACCAAAAAAAAAAAATGGGAATAATAATAATAATTGTACCACCTGTCTCACATTGCCCCATGTTGTATGTTGCCTGGTCTGCATCCCCAGATACCAGCACTCTCCTGAAACAGAAGCCACGGGGAGGTCAGATTCAGTGCTGTGGTGAGAAGGAATTGAGCTGATGGCAACCTATGTAAATCACGGTGTGAACTATCAAGAGCTATCTGACCTGTTTTGTTTCATGTCACTCGTCATCACATACTCTCCATTCCAGCTAGATGGCCCAGTTAGTTCCTGCCTCTGTGCTTTTACCCAGGTGGCCCACCAAATCTGGAATGCCCTGCTTATTCCAATTTATCTCATAGAATCCCTAGCTACCTTGAAAGCACAACTCAGTTGCTGCTCACTATATGAAGTCTTTTCTGACACCTGTCAAGATCAAAATTAAGGTCAACTGAGGCACAAAGTTCCAAGCACATTCAATTTATTCGTAAGGCTAACAATTATGAATAAAAATGGTTCTCTTGGCTCCTCAGTCAGCCAAAAGACCATGAGGTAGGGCTTACTAGCCTTCATAAAGTTTGGGGAAGTACAAGAGAAGAAAGAACAGGAAGCATTACAGATGGAAAACAATATAATTAGATACAAGGTCCAAAGTATTATAGATGATAGAAAACAAGTCTGGAATGCAGGGCTAGCAACAACCCTTCCTTCCATCTTGTTTCTGGGTGAAGCTTGTTGGTGGTGTCCACCTACATGGCTAGTTAGTGGCACAGCAATAATATCCAGACTTTCTTGAAGGACAGCCAATGTTGCCGAGATAATAAGCTTCCTAGTGCCCACCTGCATCTTGCAGGACTTGTTAGTGAGATAATAGGTCTCCCTCCATTGTGCATGGGCAGTAAGATGTGTAAAGATAATATATTTCTTTGAATCAAGGTGACTTATGGGACAAATTAATTTTAAACTAACTCAGGGAGGGAAAACTGAACTTCTAGACCCATGAACTTTTGAACTTAACCCTAAGACAAAAAACATGGCTCAAACAGTTACAGAATAAAATCAATTAAAGATACTAAATCAATATTTGATTTTATCCCACTCCTCTCACCCTCTGCAAATTATTCTGTATCTCTCCTTTCTGTTTATCTGTGTAAATACTATATCCTACCCTTTTGCAGTAGAATGTAAGCTCTTTGAGGGCAGAAATTATTTTTTAATCCCTAGAATTTACTAGGATGTCTTGCATATGGCAGATGCTTAATATTTGTTGAAATGAATTAAAAGAGGTATGTAAATGTCAGCTATTGTTATAATAATTAAACATACTCTCCAAACTGAAGTTGTACCACATCTGTACTTAATTATCAGAATCATCCAACTCAGGTAAAATATTACTCTCTAGCATCGTTATGTAAGCTCATCAAAACTGTTTGACTCTTTTCATACTCAGAATGGTGAAAAATAAATGAACCATACTAAGATTTCTGCATTTGTAAACACGCTATTTAATGATGCATTACTTTTTATCATCAAAAGCTTGAAATGCATAAGGGGTTTTCCATGCACATGTGGTTTATAAGAGATGTTTGCCTTCACAATGGTGGAAAACACTTTCTCTTATCATTTTGAAGTTCTCTGTGACATGCCAAATGGAAAGTTTTTTCTTTTCTGCCAAGAGCAAAACAGAAAGGCATTATCAACCTCAGGATGAGTTTTATCTGCTTTGTTCTTAGTTCAGGGCACCATTTCGGTAAACAGGAAATTAAAAAGCTAGGTTTACAAAATACAAACATACATGTATGAATATAGACATACATCATACATACAGTGCTTAAACCATAGCCTGTATCTATAATTGTGTCCACTTGTGAACACTTTATACCCAGAGCTATGTAAATAGAGACTGGGCTCTGTTAAAACTGGGCTTTCTCTCTTGACTGCCCAAACTGATTGTACCAAATGTGTATTAAAACCAGAAGCATGTATTCAGGGGTGGGAAGGGGAAAGTGTGCAACAGTACAGTAATTGTGTTCAAATCCAATTTACTATTGCAATTGCATTCATAATAACATTTGTCAGGCACCAAGAAAGCCCTTGGCCCTGTGTATTATACAGCACAAAATTCCATCCCTTAAGAGCAAGCAATCTGAGTACTGATAGGCACAGCTAGCTTTAAGCCATGGAGCTTTCCAGAACCAAGCTAGAGTAGCAAAAAGGCCAGTTCTCCCATTGAACATGCCGATGGTGAATCATTCCCTTGGCTCTTGCAAAATCTATTCTTATCAGTGCAGATGTAGATGAGAAAGAGAGGCAAGACATTTCACTGGGGCCTTGCAACATTATGTCTTTCCCAGGAGAGTTTTAGGTTTCCCTCCAGCTGGCATTTCCTAGACTGCCCCAGACAATTTCATAAGTAACTGGCAAAAAGAGAATTCAATCTAGAAAAATAAGAATCACAAGTCAAGAGACAGACTTCAGGCCCTATAAATGATTGTAGGGTGAATAAGTGAATGATTGAATGAATGAATGAATGAATGAATGAATGAATTTATTAGACACTACATTGCAGGCACTGTGCTAAGCACTAGGGAAACAAATACAAAAGGGAAGAAAGCCCCTGCCTTCAGGGAGTTTACATATTAATAGGTCAGGGGTTCTTAACCTTTTTATATGTCTTGGCTCCCTTTTGGCAATGTGGTGAAGTATATAGACTCCTCAGACTAATGGTATTAAATGTAGAAAATAAAGAACATAGGATTAAAAGGAAACCAATTCTATTGAAATGCAGTTATATTTTTAGCAACAAGTTCACAGACTCCAAATTAAGAACCCCTGTAAGAGAAAACAACATAAGTGGTGGTCAAGGAGGGGTATTTTGGTCTAGGAAGTCACAGGACTGTTGAGCAGGTGCCATAGGGCAATTGAATAGGTCATCCTTTCTGGGAACTGCAGTGTTGATTTGATTACTGTTTCCTGAGCTAGAGGTGAAGGGGACTGGGAATGCAGAGGGGTAGGCTTGCTGATGAAATACATGATATGTCTCATCTGGGCTAGATATGAAGAACTCTCACCAATCAAAAGGTGGAGAAAGAGGAGGAGGAGGAAGAGGAGGAAAAGAAGGACTAGAACACCAAATGGGATGCAGAGGCTGGGGCAAAAGATGAAGGAAGTCTGAAGTTATACATGAAAACCAATAAACAGCCCAACTTCAAAGAAACCATAAAGAAGTGGTCTGAGTTCATGGAAGCCCAGAGTTGTAAAGGCCTTAGAGACCACACAGTCCAACTGATATCTGAAACAGAATTCCCTATTTTAATGGAATTCCCTTCAGCAATATCTCTGACAGATGAGAATCCAGCCTTTGATGGAGACCTTTAGTAATAGGGAGCCCACTACTTTGGGACACTTCTAATTGCTAGGAAGTTTTCCTGAACATTGAGTATCAATCTACCTCTAGATTGGGTTCTCAAATATTAAATAATTAAAGAGAACCTGTTCTTGCCACATCTCACTATTAATTTAACCTATGGACTTGAGGGTGATTACCATTGCTCTTTGAAATTAAAATTAGGTGCATATATGTCGGTAGGCTGTTTTCAGAAATGATAGTAATATAAAAATTTAAAAGTATCAGCAAAACATCTTAAAAAGAAATTCAAATTTGATGGGTAGCTACTGTTCATAACTCTTCAGTTCTTTCTATCTTTTAACCTTTAGCAAATAATTTGTGAATAGGATAACCACAGGAGTTATAATCAACATTCACAAACCACCTACTATGTACAAGATCATTGTTTTAGATTTTATGAGAGATTTTAAATATAATAAGGTCCCTACCCTCAAGGAAGTTTCTGTATAATAGACTAAAACCCTAACATACATAAACTATTACATGGGGTATACATTATAGAGTTACAACAAAGGTGCTATATGAGCTCTGATGAAGAAGGTATTCGTTTACTGTGGGGATCATGGAGAAGATGGCTTTCAGTAGGACTTTATTTACAAACGACTTTTAATCCCAAAGTAGATTTCCCCTGTTACCTGGGATATTATACCTGCTTCTGAGCCTGTCCTCACCATCATCAGTTATTACTGTTGTTACAGTTTTTTTTTAATTTTTATTCATTTTAAACTGAAATACAAAAAAGAAAAAAAGCATTTCCATGTCCATTGCACAACACAAAAAGAGGATTCAGTATGGCACTGTGAATCTCCATTTCACACCACTTACTTTTTTTGAAAAACCATACCATAAGTACTACACATTGTTTTCAAAGCTACCCTCCTTTTTTGTGCTTCCTTCTGCACTTTTTTGTTCTCTGCTGTACGCCTTTTTTTTATCCTTCCCTGCCCTCCTCCCAAACTAGAGAAGTCCACCATTTGACACAGATATGTGTGTTTGTATGTGTGTGTGCGTGTGTGTGTGTGTGTGTGTGTGTGTGTGTGTGTGTGTGTGTGTATATATATACACTATACTATACATACTTTTATTTTTCAGCTCTTTGTCTGGAGGTAGATAGCATCTTCCTTCATAGGTTCTTTGTAATTGATCTGAGTATTTATAATAATCAAAATAACAGTCTTTAACAGTTGTTCTTTGAACAATATTGCTGTTGCTATATACAATGTTCTCTTGGTTCTACTCGTTTCACTCTTCATTATTTCATTTGAGTTGTTTACTGTAATTTTAATTATCGGTCTAAAAAACATTTAGGGCATTTAACAGCTATTCTTCCCCTACCCCAATCATATAGTGCATTCCAAAATTAAATACAAATATTTGGGGTTTGCATGAATTATCGCTGGTTCCTTTAACAGATGGCCAAGAACTGATTTTAATCAGTCTTTCTATCGAATTGGAAAAATTGGCTTTGTGCATGTCTGACATTTTCTACTTCCCTTGACTTCAGCAACAGAGTTGTGGTCACTATGGAGCTTGTAAATGGTCAATGTACATTCTAGTCAAATACTATGGCTTTGTCTCCTTTCGTTATTCTGGCTATCCCCAGTCCCTAGTTCTCACATAAGTTCTTTCTCTCTCCAAATACTGCTACTAGCTTGGTGTAGTCTTTTATCACCTTGTGCCTAGAGTATTGCAATAGTCTGGTGGTGAATCTACCTGTCTCAAGACTCTCCTCACTCCAGTCCATCCTCCCCTCAGCAGTCAAATTGATCTTCCTTAAAAGCAGGTCTGACCATTTCATCCCATGACTCAGTAAACTCCAATGGCTCACTATCTTTTCTAGGATCAAACATAAAATCCCCTTTGATATTCAAAGACCTTTATAACCTTCTCCACGTACTCCTCCCCCACCTTTCTAGTCTTTTTACACCTTATTCACTTCCTCATATTCAGCAATCCAGCGACAATATCCTCCTTGGTGATTTTCAAACTAGACCCTTCATCTCCCTTCTCCCAACTCCAGGTATCTTCCTTGCCTATCTCCCGTACTTGGAATGCTCTCTCTCCTCATCTCTGCCTCCTGGCTTCCTTCAAGTCGCAGCTAACATCTCACCTTCTCTGAGTAGTCTCTCCCAATCCCTCTTAAGCACTAGTGCCTTCCCTCACTTGATTATCTCCAATTTATCCTATCTATATCTTGTTTATATGTAATTGCTTGCATGTTATCTCCCCCATTAGACTGTCAGCTCTCTGCAAGCAGGGATTGTTTGTTTTTGCCTTCATATCTTCAGAGCTTAGCACAGTACCTATTAAATAACAGGCATTAATAAACATTAACTCACTAACTGACATAGACAGTGTGAGGAATCAAGCTCAAGTCTTAACTGAGTCCAATGCAATCCCACCTAGCAGCTGCCTTACCAGGGCAGTTAGGAGGAGAAGGGAAGAAGTAAAACTTTGTTCCAAATTCAGCTTATTTCACTGGCTCCCCATCTATTGATTAAGACTTCAGCCAAACACATTGGTTCTTAACGTGGGGTCCACAGACCCCCCCCAAATGGATCCACAAAACCCACAAATTTCAGGGAGTCTCAAACTGGATGGAAAAAAAATACATCATTATTTTCACTAACCTCTAACTGAAATTTAACATTTCCTTCCATTGTGATTTTTTTAAAACTACTATTCTGAAAAGAGGTCTATGGGTACCCCATACATACACTACGGTTTCAGATTACTTGTTTGCCTAGAAATAGTAGGGTACAGGGTGGACAATGCTGCATGTGAAAGGATGAGCAACAACATTCCTTGTAAGTTTTAATGACCATTGATTGAGTGGATTAGCTTAGGGAGAGGGGGAAGGGAGCTGTTGAAGACAGTAAAACACATTCCTGAAAGGTAGTTTAGTCAAACATTGATTCAAGCAGATGCATATTAATCATTAAGATTCTGCCAAGAGCCATATACAAAGTTTTATTCCATATGAATATTTTTTCTTGCATCATACACTTATATTTGAATAAAGAAATAGAATAATCTAAATGTTACAAGAGACAAATGCTTTTTTTTAAAATTCCACTTTCCACAATTGATTCTTAAAAAGTAAAATAAAATAAAACTTCCAGGGTAAGATTTTTTGCCCCTTGTTTTTCCTTCATTTTACTGTTTTATAGTCCACTTACAGATGAGACCAGATGTACGTGCTGGCCTGTTACCAGGATCTTGCTATTAAATTGTAATGTAGGGATCCTTTGGGAAATGAGTAGTGTCTAAGTAGAAAATGTCATCAGTCCATAGCAGACTAATCTTTGCTGCTAAGATAGCCTAAGCTCAGAGGATTCAGTCCTGTTTTCTGTTTTGTTTTCTTCCTGTACAAGTTGTCAAGTTTTCGTGAGGTGCATGAGTGGTGGTATGGTGAAAAGAGCATTGACTCTGGAATCTGAGGGCTTGATCTGAATCCCAAGTCTGAAATTTCGTATTTTGTATGACCTTGAATAAATCATTTAGCCTCCCTGGGTATCAGTTTCTTCATCAGAACAAAGAGAAGGTTGGACTAGAACTTGGCAATCTGGTGGACCTCTTCTCAGGTTTTTAAATACAAAAAGTAAACTAGACAAGATTACAAAGGTAACCAATTATATTGAAATCAGTTTCTTAAAATATTCTTTAAAAACAGACTCCAAGTTAAGAACATCTGGACTAGAACCCCTGGCCTCTGAGGTTCTTTCTAGTGTAAAATCTATGACTATATAATCCTATGTCATTCAAGTCCTACTCCTATGCCTCATCATGATGTAATGATTCTGGGTTACCTATGTATCTTGCCATGCAAGCAGAGGACAGGCTGTAGCAGGTCCTTTCTAGATGGAAAGTCATTGAGTACTCATCTAACAATAGGCTCTATGTCTGCTATCCAAGAACCAGCCCAGTCACATGCAAGATGTGATGATGAATTTTTCCCACCATAGCAACTGCCAAAGATAGTCTTCTAAAGCATTTAGCATATTTACCACTCATTTAAAGTCATATATTACTCAAAATATTATTTCATAGCAATAAGTATTCCTTTTGTTACCAAACAAATGACCCATTCTGTGACTTTGAGAATAGGTATGGCCAAAAATATTGATCCCCTTGCAGTCATCTTTCTTGGGGACTAGACCAATCTTCAAGCCTTTGCCACCTGGTCCAACCTGTTAGTGTTTGTATTCCACTGACATAGCCTTTGAGAACCTAGAGTCACTTCTATGCCCAATAAAGCATTTAAGTAGATCTTGATAGGAGTCATATGACATAGGACAGGGAATAAACCAGTGATTTAATTGTTATGGGAAACTTCTAGGTGAAGAAACTTCCTATACCAAAGCAGATCAACACCTCCATGAAACTTATAGTTCTTAGAAAGTTGTCCCGAGTGATTAAATGATTTGCCTGGCATCCCATAGCCAGTAGAGGCAGAACTTGATTTTGGATATTCATGGCTATGAGGCCAGCTCTCTATATATTCCCTCAATATTATATATTTTACATATGAAAAAGTCTACTTAGGTAAACTCCTGGACAATTTCACTCAGCTGAAATAGAGCAAATTTAGAGTTTTAACTAGTAAATCTATTCTTTTTGAATTCTAATCTTGATACTCATTTTTTTCCAAATTTCTGAAATGGTCTATTTCAGGGTAGTGTGGAGCCCCCTAGTGGCTTAATTGGTTCTAAAATGTTACTTCAGTGAGCATCTAAAAGTAATGTCAATGGGGTGGGGGGAATGAAAACAGAATTGCCTACTCTAAGGGATCTAACTTTTTAAATTTTGGAACTCTTGCTGATGTTCCATGCCCCATGTGACACTCTATAATTTTTTAAAGGGAAAAAAAGATCTCATAGTTCATTTCCCCCAATATCTCTCAGATCTGTCTTCTTACCTCTGTTCCTCCTGTCACTGCCACAGTATAGGAGGACCTTTTTATCAGCTTCCTGCACACTGCAATAGCCTTCCTTCAGGCCTTCTCTCCTTCATTTTCTTTCCCTCCTATTCCAGCCTTTATTTTGTTGCCAGACTAATTTCCATAGGATATAGAGTTGGCAGTTACCATAGACCACCCCTTTCCTTAATCCCAGATCTGGCAATGTCTCTCTTCTGCTGAAAACTTTTCAGTTTATCATCTACGAAGCAAAGTGTAAATCATTTGGCCTGGCAAGCAATGCCCTCCACAGTCTGGCATTGTCCTGTCTTTCCAATCTTCTTTTATCCTGCTTCTTTTCACATGCTCTGCAGTCCAGCCAACCTGAACTACTTCTGATCATTCCTTAGCCATGTGCCTTTGCTTCTGATAGTCTTTATTCAATAAACATTTTCCATTTCACTCTTTGGAAGAGACAGGACAAAAGTCTTGCCTGTCTTTTAACACCCAACTAAATACTTCCTCAATAAAGCATTCCCTAATCTACCTTGGCCACTAATGACCTTCTCCCTCAGATCTTGCAACCATTTGCTTTTTAGCTCTTTTATCTACTTAGCATGTAATTATGTATTTGCATTAATATATTATAATATTCATTTTATAAATGGGAATAATAAAGCACAGGCCTCAGTCTCCTACTCAAGATTCTTTAGTGGTTCCCTATTGCCTCAAGGATATCATAGAAACCAAACTCCTTATCTTGGCATTTAAAACTATTTATAAGTTGGCTACAGCCTGTCTTTGCAGATATCCTTCATTTCCTCACCTTTGCTATTTATGTCCCAATCAAATGGATGCATTTGTTGTTCCCCAAATCCAGCATTCCATCTGGTACCTCTTTGCCTTTGCAAAGCTCTCATGCGTATGGAATGCCCTCCCTCCTCTTCTCTCCCATTAAGTTTTTAGCTTCCTTCAAGACTCACCTCAGGTGCTCCTCCTAAGCAAAGCCTTTGGTGATTACTTCTAGAGGCAATTCTTCCACCTCAGATTATCTTATATTTAATTAGAGGCAACTAGATGGCACAGTAGATAAAAGTGCTGAGCCTGGAGTGAGGAAGATTTGAATCCAGGTAACCCTGGGGAATCACTTACCCTCTGTTTGCCTTAGATTTGTCATCTATAAAATGGGGATAAAATTAGCAGCTTCCTCCCAGGGTTGTGGTGAGGATTAAGTGAGATAGTATTTGTAAGGCACTTAGAAATTACAGATATAATGATTTACCAATATAGATATTTGTAAAGCACTCACAAATGTGCTTAGCCCAGTACCTGGTACATACTAAGCCCTATATAAATGCTAGCTATTATTATTATTTATTATGTGCATGAATATTATTTCCTACTACCACCCCCATCCTTACTGATAATAGGATGTAAGCTCCTTGAGGGCATGGACCTAAGTCCAATAATGAAGACTTATTGAAATTAATTTAATTTTAAGTAAAGAAAGTCGGGCTTAGAGAGGCTCAATCATCTGCCCATATATCACAAAGCTAGCAAAGACTGGAGTAACGATTCTTGCAGACCTTTAAAGATTAGAAATGAGTTGCTTCATAGGGGTCTCCAGGAGATAAAATCACTTCACAATCGCTAGATAAGGATCATTCCAGTATGAGAACTTTTGTTAAATTAAAAAAAATCTCATAAACTACCACATGATACTAGTTATTCTATTAAGATCCATTAATTGAGGTAATAAATTATGACAAAAAGCCACCATGAATTGTTATAACTTTAGACAAATTGGCATTGTATTAAGCAAAATGACATCTATATACATTTGAAAAATATTAATATGTGTGAGACATTATCTCTCTGTCTACAGACGGCATGATTGTTTATGACACTGAGTCATTTAATATAATAGCTGATGCTATCTTGTAGCCTTCAAAAATTGGAAGTGTAATTTCATTTGGTGTAGACACCTTGCAAAACTCCAATTCCCACAAGTGTCCTGGGTGTACAGACTGGGATTCACTGATTTAGACTGAAACCTACAAGGGGAAGGCAGGATGATGAATAGGGAAGGAGAGAAGGAAGATGTGGACGAAGCAGAGGAGCTGCAGGGACAGAAGAGAGGAAAGACAAATTTGGTCTTATAGCCTCCACTGAACCTAGGTGAAAAGGTTCTTCTGTTGCACTGATATAGACTGAAATCGTGACAGGTCTTATGAGTAGAGTAGTGCCCCTTTCCACAAAATATCAACCTGTCATGCCACCTGCCTTGGTATTTGTACTTTTTATTTAGGTGAAGGAAATGGAAGGCTGTGACTTTGCAAGTTTCCAAAGGTAAGTCAAGTGAGCCATCCGGAAGTCCAGGAGCCCAGAAATCTGGGAATTGAGTCTATGTCAGGTTTTGCAGATAGCCCAACAGTAGCTGGGTTGAGGACTCATCCACATGAATTTGGTGAGATCAATTCTATAGAGAAACTGTTAAGTCTGATACAACTCTACCCCAGGTAGAATAGGGGGAAAGTGTGCCCCCACAAGATATTTAGGGAAATGTTCATACTTTTGTTCTTGCTGCAACTTAGAAACTAATAAAATTATAAAAGCTAATTGATCTTGGTTAAATGAAGCTGGATTATGAGTCACTGGTGGCTAACAGTTGGGGGAACCACACCAGAATGGAGAATCCATGCAATGGCATTAGAGGAGATTATGGGTGCCCCATAACCCTGAAGTAGAGCTGGCCTGTTTCTGAATGAGTAAAGGTAGAGAATGTATTCACTACATAGGATAAAAGGCAGGAGTGGGGAGAAGTAGAAAGACCTGGATGAAGCAAAAAAGCAGTGATTCAGGGCAAAAGGCAAGATAGACAAATTTCGATCTATCATCCTCTTCCCCTACCCCATTATACCTAAGCAAAAAGTTTTGTCTGGTTCTCAGATGAAGAAATTAAAGCCATCTATAGTCATATGAAAAAATGCTCTAAATCATTATTGATTAGAGAAATGCAAATCAAAACAGCTCTGAGGTACCACATCACACCTATCAGATTGGCCAACATGACAAAACAGGAAAATGATAAATGTTGGAGAAGATGTGGGAAAATTGGAACACTAATACATTGTTGGTGGAGTTGTGAAATGATCCAACCATTTTGGAGAACAATTTGGAACTATGCCCAAAGGGCTACAAAAATGTGCATACCCTTTGATCCAGCAATAGCACTTCTAGGGCTATATCCCAAAGAGATCAAACAAATGGGAAAAGGACCCACATGTACAAAAATATTTATAGCAGCTCTTTTTGTGGTGGCAAAGAATTGGAAATTGAGAGGATGCCCATCAATTGGGGAATGGCTGAGCAAGTTATGGTATATGAATGCAATGGAATACTATTGTGCTATAAGAAATGATGAACAGGCTGACTTCAGAAAAACCTGGAAAGACTTATATGGTCTGATGCTGAGTGAAGTGAGCAGAACCAAGAGGACTTTGTACACAATAACAGCCACGTTGTGCAATGACTAATATTGATAAACTTGACCCTTCCCAGCAATACAAGGATCTAAGATATCTCCAGAAGCCTCGTGATGGAAAATGCTGTCCACATCCAAAGAAAGAACTATGGAAGTCAAATCGCTATCACTTATTTTTACCTTCTGTTGAGTTTTGTTTCATCTTTCTGATGGTTCCTCCTATTGGTTTTAATTCTTGCTTACAACTTCTCTAATGTGAAAATATGTTTAATAAGAATGTAAATGTAAAGCCTGTATCAGATTGTGTGCCATCTTGGGTGGGGGGGAAGAAAAGGGGAGAAAAATTTTCAACTCAAAAGAATATGAAAGTGATTGTTGACAAATCAAAATAAATTTTAAAAATTTTTAAAAACTAAAGAGAAAGAAAAAAAAGTTTTGTCTGTTTCACAATTTTGCCTAAGGCTGACTTTGCCTGTTATTCACCATCTTCACTACTAAATGTCCATATTTTGCAGTTTCCATGATCCCTTTAGAACTATTCCTGGAATGCTTCTAAATGCTCCCATATCAGTTTGGGAAACATTCATTGAAAGGATAACTACTATAAGCCTAGTAATGGGAGGTATCTACAAAACTGCATTATCTGGGATTTTCCAAATTTCATTTTGTGGAACCCAATAGGGTCCCAAAGGTTGTTTTGCAAGTAGAGTTAGATTTTAGGTGGTTTTATAAAATTACTCTGTGTGTGTGTGTGTGTGTGTGTGTGTGTGTGTGTGTGTGTGTGTGTGTTTTAAACTTATCGAGTACAGTATTTCTGCCTCTGTCTCCAAAGTACATTTTCATCTTCAACCATAAAAGGAAGTTTGGCATAGTGAATAAATAGACAGTGGCCTCAAGGTCAGTAAGACCTGGGTTTAGTCCTACTTGTAACATACATTGGTTCTGTGACCCTGGACAAATCTCTTCATTTTTCAGTGTCCCCACAGAACTCAGACTAGAAGTTACAGAGAAGGTACTAATCTGCATGAAAGAAAGAAGTTTCCTCCATGAGAGCTGCTCATGAAATCACAGGTCTATCCTCAACCCCATTTTCACCTGAAAGTGAATCAAGGACAAAAAGTCCAAATTGCAGACAAGGACAGAGGATATCTCATTTTGTTTCACCACATACCTCTGGATCCAAAGAGTACAATAATATACCTCGCCAAATAACAGAATAAAAAACACCCTAATCCTACTCAATTTCTATAGGATCTTAGGATCATAAATTTAGAAGCTAAAGAAACATCAGGGATCATCTAGTCTAATTCTTTCATTCTGTAAATAACGAAATTGAGGCCCAAAACTCAGAGTCAGGAAGGGCTGAGTTAAAATCCTGCTTTAGGGGGCAGCTAGCTGGCGCAGTGGATAGAGCACCGGCCCTGGATTCAGGAGGACCTGAGTTCAAATCCAGCCTCAGACACATAACACTTACTAGCTGTGTGACCCTGGGCAGGTCATTTAACCCCATTGCCTAAAATAACAAAAAAAAATCCTGCTTTAGACACTAGCTATGTGACTCTGAGTAAGTCATTTTACCTCTCTCTTGGTCTCAGCTTCAGCATCTGCCAAACTCTACTTCACAGGATTGTTGTAAGGATCCAAAGGGATGTAGGAGTTTTCAAGGAAGACTAGTACCTCTGGTACAAGGGATGCTGAGTTCTTTCAGGGCTGCTTTCCACCTCTGGTGTCCATCTGATTCACCCCACTCTCATGTGTGGTTCCAAGAAGCTGTCGTATGAGCAGCCGCCACATCCCAGTAAACTGTTTCAGCAGATAAGCTAACCCAGGTTAAAGGTAACTGAGGGGTCTCAAACCCATTGGTGAGTTACGGGGGGTGTCTACCCCAAGCATGCTAAGACTTTCCCTGGCAGAATGGGCAATGAGGACAATAGTCATGAAGGTGGTTGAAGCAAGCTCTGTGGAGTGTTTAGAGTTTGGTTAGACATCAGAGATGCCAAGGTCATCCACTGCATCCAGAGCCATCCCCAGTCATGTTGATTTTTGTCTTGCCACTGGACTCCTGGAAGAGAGAGAGAAGCTAACAACTTTGTGCAACTCTGCCTCATTTAATTGATTTATGCAGGAATCAAAAGACGTCACCCCATGCTCATGGACCATTTTACCATTTTTTTTCCTTTGGAAGGCATTTGTGGTTAAGTGACTTGCTAGTAAGTGTCAAGTGTTTGGTCTGAGGCTGAATTTGAACTCAGGTCTTCCTGACTTCAGGGCTGGTGCTCTATCCACTGCGCCACCTAGCTGCCCCCCATTTTACCATGTTTACTGACCTTAAAATCCTGTGGCAATAGGCAAGTGATGAAGCAGCAGATGTGGGTATACTGGGAGCTGTAATCACAACCCTGCACACAAGTGGCCAATCACCTCACTGGACTGAAGCAGCAGTGGGATTCAGCAGCCCCCTGGGTGTCTGAGCAGCTTTTTTTAAGGCCCATGTTGCCTTACCTCCTAGCATGAGGAAGGGGCTAGAAAAGGTACCCCAAAAATTGCCTGCTTCACCCAACCCTGACCTGCTTACTATGGCAGGTGGGGATCCTACCCTGTGATTGAAACACACAAAAAATGCACAAAAACTTCTGCAAAAATTATTCCACTCACCATAGGTACGTGGAATGTGCATGTGCTTATGGACAATATGAAATCCAGTAGACCTGAAAGATGAACAGCTCTTCTTGCAAGAGAACTCAGCAAGTATCATATTTAAATAGCAGCCCTGAGTGAAACAAGGCTGGCAAATGAAGGCTAGCTTACCAAAATCAGAGGTGGACACACACTTTTCTGGAATGCTGTGAAGTCGGCATGGGTTTTGCAATCAAAACCAGTTTAGTTAACAAGCTTGTATGCCTCCCAGAAGGAGTGAACAACAGGTTCATGGCAATGCGATTGCCACTTGCAGGAAAACACCATGCCACCATCATCAATGAGTATGGTCCCACCATGACAGACCCTGATGAGGTCAAAGAATTTCATGAAGACCTGGATACCCTCATCATTGATGTGCCAAAAGAGAACAAGCTTATAATTCTGGGTGACTTTAACACCAGAATAAGCACAGACATAGCAAGGAATCCTTGGGAGAAAATGGAATCAGAAACAGCAATAGCAGTGATCACTTACTACTGAAGACCTGTGTATTTCATGACCTGCTCATCACCAACACTGTTTTCTATTTACCTAAATGCAATAAAACTCAGTGGATACATCCTCATGGCAAACATGGGCATTTAATAGACTATTTCATTATAAGGAGAAAAGACAGAGTGTGAGACTAATGAAGGTGATGTGTGATGCAGAGTGCTGCACTGATCATAGACTTATCCTCTCCAAGCTAAATATTCACATTCAACAAAAGTGGAAGTGCCAAGGCAAGGCAATTACCAGAAGACTTAATGTCAACAGATTAGAGTGCTTCTCCAAGCATGCACAGTTCATTGTTAACTTGGAGGGAAAGTTGAGCCAACACATGGTTGGCAATAATGGAGCAGAAAAGGAATGGGCAGCTTTCAGAGATTTGGTATACAGCATCACCTTTACTCATCTGGGCCAGGACACTCATAAACATCAAGATTGGTTTGATGAAAATGATGGGGAAATTCAGAAGCTGCTAAATGAAAAAATAAGACTTCTGCAGGAGTTTCCTGAAGTATCCACAAGATACTTCATACATCTCTAAAAAGGCAGTGTTTAAACTCCATCAAAAGTAAAATGCAAGTGAAGCTTAGAGAGATGCAAGATTTTTGGCTCTGTAAGAAGCAGATGAAATTCAGTTTTACACTGATAGCAACAGTTCGAAGCACTTTTATGATGCCCTGAAGGCTATCTCAACTACTCAGTGTTGATGGAGCCACATTGATTAATGATAAGGACTTGATCTTGGAGAGATGGGCTGAACATTTCCATAGTGTTCTCAACAGACCATCATCAATCAATGCTGAAGCCACTGACTGTATACCTTAGGTTGAAATCAATCCCTCTTTAACTGAACTTCCAATTAAAGAAGAAGTTTTGAACACCATTAAACTCTTCTAGTGTGTCTGGTGCTGATTCTATTCCAGCTGAAATTTACAAGAGAGGGGGTTCACTGCACATACAAAAGCTGACTTGAAATCTTCCAAGTTACATGGCAAGAGGAGGTTATCTCCCAGGAGTTCAAGGATGCTTCCATTGTCCATCTCTATAAAGGAAAAGGAAATAGGTTGTCCTTTAACAATCACAGGGGAATCTTCCTCTTAGTCACTGATGGCAAGACTCTTGTCAGAGTCCTCCTTAATAGGCTGACCCTTCACCTGGAAGATGCTAATCTACCTGAAAGCCAGTGTGACTTCAGAAAGGGGAAGAATGGTTAAAATGGTTTGCTGCCCAATAACTCCAGGAGAAATGCCAGGAGTAGAATAGAACTCTGTACACAACATTCATCAATCTGACTAAGGCCTTTGGTACTGTCAGTAATGAGGGTTTGTGGAAAACCATGGCAAAATTTGGTTGCCTGGAAAAGTTCACCAGTATCATATATCAGTTTCATGATGGCATGCTTGCGTGGGTTCTGGATGATGGACAATGCTCTAATGCTTTCCCAGTCACCAATAGTGTGAAGCAAGACTGTGTGCTTACTCCCATGCTTTTTAGCATGATGTCTTCAGCATCCTTCAATGAGGACAAAAACAGCATCAAGGCTAGCTACTACACTGATGGTAAATTGTGTAACTTGTAGATGCTACAAGCCAAGACTAAAGTGGAGGAAGAATTAGTTCACAATTTTTTTTGTTCACAGATGGTTGTACACTTGGTGCAGCCTCTGAGGCTGAGATGCAACAAAGTATGGATCTATTCTCTGTTGCTTGTGTAATTTTGTCCTAACATTTAGCACCAAGAAAACACAGGTTCTCCACTAGCCAGCACTGCACCATCCATATGTGGAACCATCAGTTACAGCAAATGGAGAAATTTCAAATACTGTGGATAGGATCACTTATCTTGGCAGTACAATTTCCAGGGATGTACACATAGATGATGAGGTTGATGCATGCATTACCAGAGCTATCTCAGTGTTCAGGTGGCTGCAAAGGAAAGTGGGAGAGAACAGGTATTAGATTGCCTACCAAATGGAAGGTCTACAGAGCTGTTGAGCTGACCTCATTGTTGTTTGTCTGTCTGTGAAACCTGGATTCAATATACCAGAAAACTGAATTACTTCCATTTGAATTGTCTTAGGAAGATTCTAAAGATCACTTGGCACGACAAGGGACTGGACACTAAGGTCCTTTCTTGAGCTGAACTGCAAAGCATTCAAACTCTATGGCAGAAAATACAACTTCAATGGACTGGCTACATTGCTCAAAAACCTAACATACATTTGTCTAAAAGAGTATTTTATGGAGAAGTCATGCAAGGCAAGTGCTCACATGGAGGTCAGAAGAAGTGATACAAGGACACTCTCAAGGTCTCCCTGAAGAACTTTGGAATTGATTGTGAGATATGGGAGATGCTGACACAGGATTTCCATACGTGGTGTGCTGGCATCAAAGAAAGCACTGTGCCCTATGAGCAAAGCAGAATTGCAGTAGCTCAAAAGAAACATGGGATGCGCAAATTTAGAGACATTTCTACTTCAAACATTCATTTGGACTATTTGTGCCCAACCTGGGGTACAGCCTTCCAAGCTTGTTTTGGTCTGATGAGCTGCCTTGACCCCAATATAGTGATGTCATTTTGGTCCTCTTCAAGGATAAAGGACAACAGAGGCAGCTAGGTGGCACAGTGGATAGAGCACCGGCCCTGAAGTCAGGAGGACCTGAGTTCAAATCCAGCCTCAGATCAAACACTTGACACTTACTAGCTGTGTGACCTTAGGCAAGTCAACCCCAATTGCCTAAAAAAAAAAAAATTAAAAAGAATAAAGGACAACAACCAGTTAGGACCAAATGAGATAACATACATAAGGTTCTTTGCAATCACTAAAGCTTATGTAAGTGCTAGCTATTAGTATTATTTATCTAAGGTTATACAGATAGTGCTTTAAGGTTTAGAAAGTCCATTATTCATATTATCTCATTTAACCCTATCTCATTTTCCATCAGCTGGTCTACTTGGCTTCAACTCCATGAAACAACACATTACCTCTTTCCCCTCCCCCTGTCCCGCTTGCTTTTTAACTACCTTTTGTGTGTTGTCTTCCTGCATTCGATTGCAAACTCCTTGAGGGCAGGGGCTGTCTCTTTCTCTTATTTGTATATCCAGTATTTAGCACAGTGCCTGGAACATGGTAGGCATTTAATAAATGTTTATGGAATTGAATTGAATCCTCACAGCTCTCATCTCTGTCTCCTGGCTATTGACTTCCTTCAAGATTCAACTAAAGTCAAACTTAACTTCAAGAAATCTTTCCCAATTCTCCTTAATCTTAGTGCCTTTTCTCTGGGGTTTTCTTAATTTATCTTGTCTTTTTCGTATTTGTGCATAGTCATTTCCATGATTTCTCTTCCTCAAAATAGGCCCTCTCTTTTGGCCTTTCTTTGTAATTCCTAAAGCTTATCACAATGTATGGCACATAACTGGCACTTAACAAGTGCCTGGCTGACTGACAACTCTGTGAGATAAGCAATAGGTAATATGGTTGATATTTTGCAGATACAGTGTGGTACAACTTACTTACATTGACCATTGCTTTTTTTGATTGCTCCTGGGATCACCTCCAAGTCCTGGAGGTATCAAAGGCCCAATGGGGATATATCAAGTTAGATTATGTCTTTGTCTACCTTATAGGCTTATTGTGAGGGCCAAAGACCTGATATTAAAGTTCTTCGAATGGTCAAATAGCATATAAATGATAAAGTATTATTGGTACTAGAATCTAGTCTCAACTGCATCAAGAGAATCCTTGACTCAGAGTGAGCAGTATGCAATTGCCAGCTACTACAATCACTGCACTTCCTTAAAGAGTAATAGCACTCATTACCTGGTGATTTAATGCTTACAAAGTACTTAACATACATCACTTCATTTCATTACCTCATTCTGGTCTGGTGGAAGGGGCTCTGAGTTTGGAGAATTGAATGTGGAGTCACAGGATAATAATAATAGCAAACATTTATATTGAGTCTTAAGGTTGGCAAAGTGCTTTACAAAAATTATTTCATTTGATCTTCACTATAGTCTTGGGAGGTCAACACTCTGATGATTCCCATTTTACAGATGAGGAAACTGAGGCAGAGAGTGATTAAGTGATTTGCCCAGGGTCCTATGGCTAGTAAGTGTCTGAAGCAGGATTTGTATTCAGGTCTTCCTGACTTCAAGTCCAGCATTCTATCCACTGGGCCACCTAGTTGCCATGGATCTGAATTCAAATATGTCACATGGTCATAGATTGGGAGCTGGAAGAGATCTTGGAGGTCATCCAGTCCAACTCCTTCATTCTATATTTGAGGAAACAGACCCAGAAAGATGAAATAATTTGCCCAAAGTCACATAGGTAGGAGGAGGGAGAAAGAGGGGGAAGGAGAGAGATTTGGGGAAGAAGAAATGTAAGGGAAAGGAGAATAGGAGGAAATAAAAAAGAAATAGCTACCTATACCTCCACAGAAAACATTTTTAAAGCTTTCTTTTGATCCTGTATATGAATCTACTCTCCAGGCATGAGTAGTAAAATTAAACCCAGTACTAGGAAATTCTCTGATGTCCAACCCCAGTTTTTCTTCTGCTGCCTAAGGGCCTATATACTTTATGGAACAAAGCATACTCTGTTAGCCTCATCTTTTTAAAAAATCTCTTTATCCCTTTCAAGATTCCAAAGGATTACTATGTTTAGGAATGTCAATCCTGTTTGTGGCCTATAACCGAAAAAGATTGACCAGGATTGGAGAGTGTTTCAACCACATCGATGTACAAAAGTCATTCATGATTTCAAGCATTTTTATGCTTTCTATATGGTAATTCATATTCCCTTCTCTTGGTGGGCCAGTCTTGAGGTATTTTACTAAATTTCTAAATCACAACAAAAAATCACATGGCAGTATATCAAGAAATGACTGACATCTTCAGAAGGCCTTCCTTTAGGCAGTGACAAATCACCAGGATTTATAATCAACATGAATGCCTGGCTGAATAATATCTCTTCTTTCTCATTGGAAACATGAAACCAGGGTTTTCAGAGTTAAGACTGGGCACCAAGGAGTTGCTCTTAGAGGAAGACAGGATCAAAAACTTTGTTGTCTCTGGCCAATTTCATTTAAAATCTGTTCCTTAACAGAGGTCAATGAGACTCAAAACTGGAAAATTTTGCTTCTTCCTTGCTCTATATTCTGCTTTGAAACGAGATGTGAAATGATTCACAGAATTAAGAAAGTCGGATTTGAACCAAAGACTTTTTTAAAGAAAGTGCTCTTTTCCACCACAGGGCATTCTTGCACAAAGCTAGTCCTATGCTTTAAGAGCCCTCCCTCTGCATTTCTGCCTATTAAAATACTCCTCTTCTTTTGAAGGTCCAGCTCAGATTCCCTTTCCTCTCCCCTTCACTGTCTTTACTGGCTTCCTTAAAGTCCCAGCTAAAATCTCACCTCATGGGGGCAGCTAAGTGGCACAGTAGATAGAGCACTGGCCCTGGAGTACAGGAGTTCAAATCTGACCTCAGATACTTGACACTTACTAGCTGTGTGACCCCGGACAAGTTACTTAATCTCAATTGCCTCGCAAAAAATAAATAAAATCTCACCTTCTATAAGAAGTCTTTCCTGCTTCCCCACCCGGTTAATGCTAGTGTCTTCCCTTTGTCGATTATTTCCATTTATATCATATGTGTGTGTGTATCTTGTTTGTACATAGCTGTTTGCATGCAATCTCCCAAATTAGACTGTAAGCTTCTTAGGAGTGAGGATTGTCTTAGCCCAGTGTCTGGCATGTAATAGGTGCTTGATAAATGTTTATTGACTGACTGAGATTCCACCTTCCCCATAAAGCCTTTCCTGATCTCCTGAAGTTTCACATTTCTTTATTTTTTGTAATACTTTGTCATGAACACTTCTTTACCCTTATCATATTCACCCAAATCTGGTCATATTACTCCTCTGCTCAAATATCTTTAGTGGCTTCCTAGAAAAGAAAGAGAAAAAAGACTGGATTCCTTTTTTCTCTTTCAATGCTCAGCATGATGCCTTGTACATTGAAATAATAATAACAAATAGGATCATATATTTGGAGCTACAAGGGCGGTCGTCTAGTATAATCTATCTCATTTTACATACGAGGAAATTGAAGCATAAAGGGTTAAGTAACCCAGGATCACTTAAGTAATAAGTAGAAGAATCAGGACTTGAACCTTCTTTGTCTTAAAGTTCCAAATCTAGCCGTATTTTCACTGCATCACTAAATTGCATACATGGGTAGATAGAAGGAAGAAAGGAAGGCATACAGGAAGGGAGGAAGGGAAAAAGGAAAGAAAGGAAGGAGGAATGAAGGAGAAAGCATACATTAAGTGCTTACTATGTTCTAAGCTCTATGCTAATCACTAGGGATACTAATTATTGTTCATCCTTCATTTTTGAAGAGGACCAATGACATCACAGGGTGATGTCTTGACTTACACATGAATTGGATTTGAGTGAAGAAAAGTTGCATAAAGTCTTAGCCTCATTCTCTCTTCATGAGTCATCGAAGTCCAGAGGTAAGACAAAAGTCCTGTCCTTGGCCTAGGATGCAGCGGATGATCTTGGTATCTTTGATGCCCGACCAAGCTCTAAGCGCTCTACAGCACCTACTTCAGCTACCTTCGTGGCTTTTGGAAGAAATTGTTCTGCTGGGGGTGGGGAGGTTGGGGGGAGTCTTCATAGGTGTATCGGGTATTAAGGGAAGATTAACACCTCTAGTGTAAGCACCTGCTGAGCTCTTTTCAAGGCTGCTCATCCACCTTTGGTGTCTACCTTCACCTAATTCTCACTCAGTTCCAAGAAGCTACAGCATGCACAACAGCCACACCCTGGAAAACCAACTTAGCACATGGGCTAGCCCAGGTTAAGGGTAACTGACAGGCTCCTGTCAGTGAGTTAAGGGCATGTCTACCCCAAGCATTTGGGAGTGGGGGGTATGTGACACTTGAACCTCACTCCAAACCAGTCAAAAGAGGGAAGAATACAAAAATACATGCACACACACAGACACACACAGACTTGGGTACAGAAATATATATTATCCAATAGGGAAATAGGAGGTAAAGCAGTTAAAGAAACAGTAGAGAAAGGAAAAAGGTAGAATAGGAAAGGAATTAATCAGAAGCAAAACAGTCTCTTAAATTGGGTGGGGGAAGAGAAAATAAAAACATATATACATATATATAAATATAAAAAAAAATATATACACACACACACACACACACACACACACACACACATATATATATACATATATATATATATATACCACCATGGACCACTTCCAATGGCATTCATAGGGGATCCCATAAAACAGAAGTGAATTGTGAATTACCACAACATGGAGGCCTAAGACTATGGCCTAGTTAGTAGAAAAGCTGAAATTAGAATTCAGAACTTCCAGTTCTCAGCCACATTCTTTCTGCTATGTCACACTTCTTCCTCCCTGATCCCAATGGAAAACAAATGAAAAAAAGACACCACCCTTAAAAAAAATCCAAACTGTACTCAGGCAGCTAGGTAATAACAGCGGATAGGATACTGGGCCTGGAATCAGTAAGACTCATCTTCCTGAGTTCAAATAGGACCTCAGAAACTTACTAGCTGTCTGACCCTGGGCAAGTTTCCTCATCTGTAAAATGAGCTGGAGAAAGAAATGGCAAATACTCCAGTATCTTTGTCAAGAAAACCCCAAATGCGGTCATGAAGAGTCAGAAACAACTGAAAAATAACCAAACAACAATAACAAATCTGTATTTGCCTGAATTATGCAATGAAGCAAAATATTACCAGGCATATATTAACATTAATTGAATTCTTATCAAAATCTCTCATCCAATAGGATTTCCCCTTTATCTCCAGTATCAAATATAGTATCTTCTGTTTGGCTTTTAAAGCCCTTCCTAACCTGTCACCTTCTCACCTTTCCAGTCTTCCGACACTTTACTCCCTGCCGTGTATCCTACAGTCCAGTGACACTGGTCTCACTGCTATTCCTGGCAAACAACACTCCACCTCCCTATTCCTAGTATTTTCACTGGCTACCTCCAATGACTGGGATTTTCTCCTTCCTCATCTCTGCTTTCTGGCTTCCCTAGATTCCTTTAAGTCTTAGCAAAGATTATACTTTCAGCAAAAAGTCTTCCCAGGTCCCCCTCAATGCTAGTGCCTTCTTTGATTACCTCCAAGTAATCCTGTATATATCTTGTGCGCATATAGCTGTTTGCAGGTTGTTTCCCCCACTGGAACGGGAGCTCTTTGAGGTAGAGACTGGTTTTGCCTTCCTTTGTATCCCTAAGCACTTATCACAGGACCTGGCACATACGGTAGAAGCTTAATAAATTCTGGTTGACTTGACTGGATTTAACAACACTCAGAGAAAGGTACCGACTGAGGAGCCAGGAGGCCAGCAGGATAGAATGACATAGTCAAAGTCCAAGTAGTCAAACATCAGAAATCTCAGAGACCTGTTAAAACAGGTGAGAAATAGTCTCCCCAAACAGAGATCCAGGTAACGGTACCAATTTGCAGCTTACAGCAAAGGCAGGGTTTTTTGGCTAGGAAAGAACATTGAGGAAGCCTGTCATTGCGGTGGAAGTAACTTTCATCCCTCTCTATTCTGCGCCACATTCCCATCAGGGATTGTGGGTGGGGGAGGGGTGGGGAGGTAACTTGGTAATTAATGCCTAGGTAATGCTGCACAAAGTAGAATGGTAGCACCCAGGGCAGAGGAAATGACTTCAGCATGCCCAAAAGACTCAGGTTAATGGACTCAGTTACAGTATCCCACACTGTCAACCATATTCAGCTGCACAGGAGGCAGCAATATTGAAATACTGAAGTAGCAAGCTGCATATCAAGCTTTAATCCTAGGCCTAAATACCACCCTAGCAGCCCTTCCCACTCAAGTTCAAGAAATTACTTTCATCTTGCAGTTCACAAAGGTATCATAGCTCTAGAACTGGAAGGGAACTCAAAAGTCACCTAGTCAAAGATGCTAATACAAAAGCAAACAGAATCCATGCTTTAAGGACCTGACATTTTTTTTAAGGCAACTGGGGTTAAGTGACTTACCCAGGGTCACACAGCTAGTAAGTGTCAAGTGTTTGGTCTGAGGTCGAATTTGAACTCATGTACTCCTGACTTCAGGGCCGGTGCTCTATCCACTGTGCCACCTAGCAGCTCCCATGGACCTGACATTCTAATAGGGGAAAACAATGCATATGGGGGAGTGCTAACCAGGGTAGGGTATTTTGATTTGGAAATTTTCAGAAGTCCATTCTCCCACTGATAATGGTCAAAGGATATGAACAGGCAATCATTTAAAAAAGAAATCCAAGTTATCAATAATACTCTAAATCATTAATAATTATAGAAATGCAAATCAAAGGTATTCTGAGGTTCTACCTCACATCTATCAGGTTAGCAACCATTTTCCTCCCACTGTGGTATGGTAGTGGCAGGAAATATTAATGTATAGGCAGCATAATGGATAAGAGATCTGGCCTTGGGGTCCAAAGACCTGAATTTCAGTTCTACATGTTAGTTGTGTAGCTCTGGTCAAATTAGATTTTCATCTTCACCCATTAGAGGATAGGTTCTTAATCTTTAGTATCATGGACCCCTTTGGCACTCTGGTGAAGCCTATGGACCCCTTATCTCAATAATGTTTTTAAATCTATAAAATAAAACACATAGAATTACAAAGGAAACTGATTATATTGAAATACAGTTATCAAAATATTTAAACAAAAAAGTTAATGGCCCCCAGTTTAAGAACCCCTACACGAGGGACAGCTTTGAGGGTGGCTGGAGAGTGGTCTCAGTTGGTGAGTTCCAGTCTTGCCTCTGAAATATATTAACTGACTGTGTGACCTTTGGCAAATCTCTTAACCTCTCAATGCCTCTGGCATTCCTCTAAGGCTCTAAGTTGCTGAGGTGTCCAATCTACAGAGGGAATTTCCCTATAGGGACTTCTATATACCAATAAAAACACAAGTCTCATTCCATTCCATTAAGATAGCCAAGTCATGAACCCCAACTGAGACAAATACCCATGAACAGCCCCAACACAACATGATGATGAAAAGGTGAAGAAGACCCAAGGCAAATATTAAAACTTCTGTTACTATTCTGTCTCCCAGCCTCTTTTACTACTTCTGCTTCCCTCCCCCCATCTTCTTCCTTCAAGTAAACCACCAGCCACTCCTTCTTTCGTATATACCCAACTCAACAATTCATTTTCTCTGTACATCAACATTAATCTCAATCGTGCACCTGACCACAGACCAACAATCTAGCCTTATTTCCTGGAATTCCCTATGGAATTGTGATCAATTACTCCCCTCCTTGCAGGGTGAGAGTTTCAGATGGGCCTTTCCCACCTTTGCCAATATCAGTGTCTCTCTTCCTCAAAGTCCCCATGGTATATGTATGTTTTGGAAGTGACCAGTGTGGGAATCTGTTTTGCTTGATTATGCATATTTATTTCAAAAGTTTTCTTTTTCTTTTCTTTTCAATGGTAGAGGTGGGGAGAGAGAAACTTCTATTTTGGTTAATTCAAAAAAGTAAAATTTAATTCAAAAAGAAAGTGTCAAGGGTGAGTAGAACCAAAGAGACGAAGTGGAGCCTAATGCACCTTTTCCAGGAACAATGTCAATATTGATTTGGTTGATTTTCTAGAACTGAAAAGCAGGGTTGGTAAGAGGCTTTATATAAAGTGCAACATTTACAAAGTACTTCATGTGAATTGTCTTATTTGAACCACAGAACAAGTCTGTGAGATGAGTACAGTGAGGATCGTTATTCTCATTTTACGGACTGGGAAACCAAGGTTCAAAGAAGTACAGGACTTGCCTACCATGGTCACATAGCCTCAAGTGATAGGCAAGATTTACATCTGAGTTCTCCTGAGTTCAATCTACCACTCTATTTACTATGTCAATCTGCTGTTTATAACAGACATTTAATAAATATCTATTGAATTTCAATTAATGGTAGCTGCTTTTCCCTCTATTCTTTGTAACCAGCTAGCTCAGCTTGTAAATTTGAGGTGATAATGAAGTATGTGTAGGCCAGTTAGCTTCACTTTGTTCCATGACTATTGTTCAGTCATTTTCCAGTTGTGTCTGATTCTTCATGACCCCATTTGGGGTTTTCTTAGCAAAGATAGTGGAGTGGTTTGCCATTTCCTTCTCCAGATCATTTTACAGATGAGGAAACTGAGGCGAACAGGATTAAGTGACTTGCCCAGGGTCATACAGGTTGTAAGTGTCTGAGGCCAGATTTGAACTAAGGAAGCTGAGTCTCTAGGCCTGGAACTCTATTCATTGCACCACATAGTTGCCCATCCGTGAATGTAGACCAAGCTAATAGCTTATATAATACAACTTTTATAAAACAAAAGGGGGACCATGCCAGGGAATGTGAATGGCACACTGAAAACCCATTCCCACTCTTGGAAAAGGTGCTTAACATATGCCTAAACACATGTCAGTATGCTGACAGCTCGGTAGCTTCATCTTCATCTCTGAAGGACATTTTTTTTTAAACTGCACAAAGTGAGTAACTTTTTGGAGCTAAGCCACAGTGCATCAGCTTTGGGCCCTAGGCCCAGTGCCTTAAAGTAATTAGGTTGAGTTTATAAGGACTTAGGTTGTGGGGAGGTAAAAGTTTGAATAAATAATGAAAATATGACCCATGGTGCCAGTAGTGCATGCAAGGTCGCTCACATTCACTGCCATTTGATGCATCATTGCTGAGCCTGGGCAGGATAAGTTTCCTAAGTGACCTGAAAGGCTGGTTATGTCATTTTCTGGAAAAAATACCCCCTTTCCCCTCAAGGCAAACTGTGGGGAGGGAGATGAAGATTTTATACCTCTATGTCACCTCTGTAATAGTATGTATTATTTTATTCCAGTATTCTGACATCAGGAAATTTAGAAACCATGGGGACTTTGATGAGGAGAGACACTGATATTGGCAAAGGTGGGAAAGGCCCATCTGAAACTCTCACCCTGCAAGGAGGGGAGTAATTGATCACAATTCTATAGGGAATTCCAGGAAATAAGGCTAGATTGTTGGTCTGTGGTCAGGTGCACGATTGAGATTAATGTTGATGTACAGAGAAAATGAATTGTTGAGTTGGGTATATACGAAAGAAGGAGTGGCTGGTGGTTTACTTGAAGGAAGAAGATGGGGGGAGGGAAGCAGAAGGAGTAAAAGAGGCTGGGAGACAGAATAGTAACAGAAGTTTTAATATTTGCCTTGGGTCTTCTTCACCTTTTCATCATCATGTTGTGTTGGGGCTGTTCATGGGTATTTGTCTCAGTTGGGGTTCATGACTTGGCTATCTTAATGGAATGGAATGAGACTTGTGTTTTTATTGGTATATAGAAGTCCCTATAGGGAAATTCCCTCTGTAGATTGGACACCTCAGCAACTTAGAGCCTTAGAGGAATGCCAGAGGCATTGAGAGGTTAAGAGATTTGCCAAAGGTCACACAGTCAGTTAATATATTTCAGAGGCAAGACTGGAACTCACCAACTGAGACCACTCTCCAGCCACCCTCAAAGCTGTCCCTCGTGTAGGGGTTCTTAAACTGGGGGCCATTAACTTTTTTGTTTAAATATTTTGATAACTGTATTTCAATATAATCAGTTTCCTTTGTAATTCTATGTGTTTTATTTTATAGATTTAAAAACATTATTGAGATAAGGGGTCCATAGGCTTCACCAGAGTGCCAAAGGGGTCCATGATACTAAAGATTAAGAACCTATCCTCTAATGGGTGAAGATGAAAATCTAATTTGACCAGAGCTACACAACTAACATGTAGAACTGAAATTCAGGTCTTTGGACCCCAAGGCCAGATCTCTTATCCATTATGCTGCCTGTACATTAATATTTCCTGCCACTACCATACCACAGTGGGAGGAAAGTGGTTGATGATTCTTTGAGACCAGATCCAGTTTGATTCTGTTTCTCTAAACTGTGTCAGATAAACTTGTTTCTAGTTTCCATATCTAAGAAAGGGTGCCTAGGAAAGAGGAGAAGGAGAAGGGAGATGAGGACATTGGCTAACCTCATAATCTGGTTAAGATTACTGGATTTTCTTTTTCACTTTGAATTTCACTTTGAATTAAAAAAAAAATTCCATTGGATTTCATTATCAGAAGTCATCTCCTGAGTGACTTAGACAGAAAGTCTGGGGAAAACAGATTCTGTCTTTCGTTGACTAGAACTGTGAATAGCTAAATGAAATCAAATTTTAAATCCTGGAAGAGACAGTCGCAACCAGATATTGACTACAGAAGAGATGCATTAATATGACGCATTAACAAATGTCATGAATACAAATTCCACTTTAGGTATTTCAGGATGGAATTATAAAAAAATATATTTTTAACAGGATTTTATTGGTAATCCGTCCTCGTAACCAGAAATACATAGCTCTTTTGCTCCAGGTCTTCATAACTTTAGCCAAGGATTGCTCCCAAGGTTTATGCCTGGATAGTAGTATTCATCTCTGCTTCCCTGTAGGCTTTTATTCATATCTTCCTAGGATATATTACCATACCCTCTGATAGGAGATGGGACCACCTTCATAAACTGCTTCTAAAAGTATTATTGTTGGTATTTCCTTTACCTTCTGTAGGATCCTGTTTTCAGGTGAAAGTATTGAGAGTACTTTCCCATTTGCTTCTCCCCTCCCCTATAAGCATATTCCACAAATTGCTCCATTTGTTTAGACACTACTTCAAGGCCTCAATGATTTTTGCGATACATTCTGGAACCTCAAAGGCGGGTCCCTGGTCTGCTACTGCCCTTGTCCTAGAAGAGGCTGTAACATTGACGTTTAAGGATGTTGAGGTTTTTTTTTTTGCTTGTTTAGCCACTGTTGAGTCGAATGATGCTTATATGGTTTGTTTTTTGGTATGTTTTGTTTTTACATTATTTACATTTATGGATTTCTCCTACACGAGAGCCTTCTTATAACAAGATGAAAAAGTTAAGTAAAACTAATACTACAATGACCTCAGCTGAAAAGGAATGCAATACTTCACATCCATAGCAATCCCCAACTTTCTATTTAAAAAAAATTAACAGAAATCTATTTTCTCTTAATCCAATCCTCCATATTATTGAGAAAAAAAAATAAATTTCTTGTAACAAATATGCATGGTCTAGCAAAACAATTCCATCAATGGCTGTTTATAAAGTTTGTGTGTGTGTCCTTCTATACTCTAAATTCATCACCTCTCTATAAGGGATTGCATGTTTCATCATCATCAGTCCTTTGGAATCATGAATGATCATTGTATTGATCATAGTCCTTACGGCTTTTTAAATTATGTGTTTAACAATGTGATTATTGTATAAATTGTTCTTCTGGTTTTACCTCCCTTTCCAGCGCTGGCTGCACTTTCATTCCTTGCTCCTCAACCCCACCCCCACCTCACTTACTAATCAAGATGGGGAATTGGAACAATCCTTGCTCCCTGTTGCCACTTCCAGCTTCTCCCTCGACCACTACCATTTAGTAACCTCTCTTCCTTTGAGATTCACCCAATTTATAGCTACCATTCAAAATCCTAGTCATCTTTTCCCCCCACTAATGCAATTTTATTGCATTTTCATTTTTTTATTTTATTTATTTTATTCTGAACTTAAGAAATAAAACAAACATTTCCACAATATAGTAGAATAGAAAAAAAAGCATGATGGCACATGAAACTGCAAATTTATTATGAACAAGTTGATATTCCCTTTAAATATATAATAAAGTTATCTGGTAACTTTCTTTTTTTTTTCCTTTTTTCTTCCCTCCCCTACTCTAGAGATGGCTAGCATTAAACATATATATATATATATATATATATATATATATATATATATATATATATATATATATATATATATTATATATATATATATATATGTAATGTATGTGTGTATGTATATATGTGTGTGTGTATATATATATATATATATATATGCACATATATATGTAAAACCATTCTATACATACTTCTATATATCAGTTCTTTCTCTGGATGCATATAGCATCCAGTTAATTTGGGTATTTATAATAGAATGACTTAATTGCTCAAAACTGTTCTTAAAACAATATTAGTGTTACTGTATACATCATTCTCCTGGTTCTGCTCATTTTCCTCTTCATTATTTCATGCAAATCTGTTCATGTTTTCTAAAATCATCAAGTTCATCATTTCTTGTTTTATTGTATTTTCTGCTCTGAATCATCTCCCTCGCCTCTCATTGAGGGAGACCCCAACCATTGAGAAGGCAAGAAAAACAAAACCCTTTACAAATATGTATTTTAATGCAAAACACAATTACAGTCTTTTTGTGCAGTTTGAGATCTGGCGCTGCTAGGACCCCTTTATCCCCCTCACCTTTTCTTTCATTATCTCTCTTGAGATTCTTCATCTTTTTGTCTCCATATGAATTTTATGACTATTTTAGCCTGTTTTAAGTTTTTAACCTGTAATTTTATAGATAAGGAAACTGAGGCCCAGAAAGGAAAAGTGACTTGCCCAAAGTCATACAGCTAGTTAGTAGCAGAGCAATGGTGAGGACCTAGTATTCTGATTCTCAATACAATTCTCTTCCTGCTGTGTCACACTTATCATAATTGTTGTTTTGTTTGGTCCTATCAAGTCAACAGGACAAGTAGAGTGTTCATTTGAGTGAAGTAATTTAAATCTTGCAAGACAACCAATCAATAACCATTTATTATGCACTTATTATCTTCTAGGTAAAGAAAAAAACAGTTCCTGACCTCAAAGAATTTACATACCTTTAAGACATCAGATTAACTTTTTAAAATTAAAATTCATTTCAAATCAATAAACATTTGTTAAGCACCTACTGCATACAAGGCACTGTGTGGGTACCTGGGGTACAAAAAGCAAAAGCAAAGCAGTGTCTGCCCTCAAAGAGCTTATATTTTTCAAAGGAGAAACAACACAGACAGTGAGTAAGTACAAAGTATATAGTGTGTGTGTGTGTGTGTGTGTGTGTGTGTGTGTATATATATATATATATATATAATATATAAATGTATGTGTATATATATATATATATACGTATGTATGTATGTTATATATATATACATATATACTATAATACAAAGTAATTTCAAGAGGGAAAGAGAATTAATTAATGGGTGAGTGGGTGAGATCTTTAAAGGCTTATATTTAGGAGAGTTGATACTTAAAGCTGCTTAGAAGGAAGCTTGGGATTCTAAGTGGAGATGAGGTCAAAGTGCATTACAGACATGGAGGACTATGGGTGGGAAGGGACAAAGGCGGTAGATAGCTTTTAGAAGAGGTCACTACCTTATGTGAACGAAGTCATTATGCCCAGAATCATCAGTTAGTCAAAATAAGTAGGACTGAGTCCATTATTGGATTTTATGCAGCACCTTTCCTCCACGGAGCTTCAAACCATTCTTTTTATTAAAAAAGCACAGCTGTTAAGAGGAACTTTTGATGGCAATTGGCTGGTTCAGTCGATTAGTAATGGCCCTCCATTTTCTTTATCACATGCACCTAATAAGCTGCATGGCCTTAGAGAGGTGCCATGGTGAATTAGAAAGAGTAATGAACTTGGAATCTAGAGGACCTAAATTGAAGTACTAGTTCTGTCACTTTCTAGATTATCATGGGCAAGTCATTTGACTTTACTGAGACTCATTTCCTCATCCATAAAATGGGAGCCAATCAATCCACAAACATTTACTTAGGGCCAGCTACAGGCTAGGCACTAGGACTGCAAAGACAAAAATGAAATGATTCGTGTTCTCAAAAAGCTTACATTCTATTGGAAGAAATAACATGTATGTACACACAGAATAAAAATATTTATAGTAGGTGTAACTAGCAGTTAGAAGGACAGGAAAAGCTGCATCTAGAAGGTGGTGCTTAAGTCATGTCTTGAAGGATGTGGGGGATTCTATGAGGCAGAGGTGCATTGCAGACACAAGGGATGGCCCTGGCAAAGAAATGGGAGATAGAGGATTCTTTTCGAGGAATACAAAGGGGTCAGTTTGGCAGAACCAGAGAGTGTAGAAACAGAGCAATGTATGATGAGATTACAAAGATAGGTTGACACCAGACTGTGAAGCATTCAAACAGCCAAACAGAAGCTCACATTTTACCACAGAGGCAGTAGGGAGCCACTGTAGTTTACTGAATAGGGGACTAATACAGTCAGACTTGTGCTTAAGGAAAATCACTTTGGTAGTTGTGTGAAGGATGGAGCAGACTGGGGAGAGAATTGAGGCAGAGAAACTGATTAGAAGGTTATTGCAATAATCTAGGAATGAGGTGATATAAAGGACTTAACTAATGGTATGTCTGTTTGAGTAGAGAGAAGGAGTTAGAGGGGACAGATGTTGCTGTGGAAGTAGAAACAGCAAAGTATGGTGACCGTTTGACTATGTTGGGGCGAGAAGGTATGAGGAGTTGAATTTAAGATCCTGGGAGCCTGGGGAAATGGTGGTATCCCCAGTGGAAATGGTGAAACTCAGTAGGAGGAAAGGTGGATGGGGTGTGGGGAATGGAAATAGCACATTCTGATTTGGATATGTTGAGTCTGATAAGTCTCTGGGAAATTCGGCTGAAACATCTAATAGGCTTTAGTGATGCTGGACTAAAGCTCAGGGAAGAAGCTTGGTCTGGATATATAAAACCATGAGTCACCTGCACTGAGATGATAATTAAGCACATGAATGCTGATGACATTAACAAGTGAGAAAATAGAGAAGATGGCTCAGGAGAGACCCTTGGGGAGCCCTCACATTTAGAGAGATGATAACATTTACCCTTACTATCATATAAACACCTTTGTTAACCATAAATCTCCAGATAAATGTATACTATTCAATGACTTCTTTGGAAGTGAAAGTAGATATTTGTTCATTTCCAAGAGTGTCTAAGGCACATAAGTTTCTGTTGCATCACACAGAACAATGGTTTATACATAACGGACATTCAATAAATCCTTTTAAACCAATTGATTGGTAAGATGGAATAGATTAGTGAAACTTCTGCCTGGTGAACAAGTAAACGATTATTCTATGAAAGGCTGAATGGAAGAGAGGAAGACTAACTTTCATAAATGTCAGTTTGGCCTCTTTCACAACTTTCACCCATTTTTTATTTAGTAGGCAGTTTTAGAACCTTAAGACGCAAAATCATACAAAATTCATTCAGTTCATTTCAGTAAACATTGATTAAGCATCAACTATCCAAGGAATTACGTTAAAAACTAGGGATAGGGACTGGGTCTGTGATTTCATTTGGTATAGAGAACTCCCAGGTGAGCAAACTCCCTCTGCCACTGCAGATTGGCACCTTTTGTAACTCACACTCTTAGAATGCTTGCTCAACATTACATACCCAGCGGGGCTCAGGGGGATAATTTGATCCCAGGTATTCATGGCTTTGAGGTTGGTTCTTTATCCATTAAGCCATGCAAGCTCCTTGAAACTGGAAGACAAAAAGACAAAAAGAAAATTCTCCTCTCCATCAGAAGTTTACATTCTATTGATGAAGATACAACACTGAAATGAATAAGTATACACATGATTATTTGAGGAAGAGGAAGAAAGCACTAATAATTTGAGGATGAGGGAGGGAGCATCTGAGGAGATTGGGGAAGAATTCCTATAGGACATATCATCTGAACTGAACCTAGAAGGAAATTGAAGAGACAAGGGGGGGGGCAGGTGGAATATATTACATGCATGGTAATCAGCCTGTGCAAAAATGTGGAGGGGATGTTGAATATGGAGAAGGGCAGGTATGTCAATTTTCCCACAACGTAGAGTAAATGAAAAGGACTAATGGGCAGTCACGCACTTCAAGGGCCGTCTAGCCCAACTAATAACTGAAAAATAATTTCCTCTTCAATGTACAAGGTTTTGATAGAAGACTTCCAATGAGAGACAACCCACTAACCCCCAAAACAATCTGTTCCACTTTCAGATGACTCCGATTATTAGGACTTTTTTCTTGACATTAATCTAAATGTTCTTTACAACTTCCATATGTCGCTATTGGTTCTGTCCCCTCTGCTCAAGCAGAACAAGATATCTGGGGGAAGAGTAGGTAGAAAAGTGCAGGAAGACACATTTCAATCCCGCCTCAGCTATTTACTACTTGTGTGACCCTAGGCAAGTCACTTAACCTTTTTCTGCCTCAACTTCTGTGTCTGTAAAATGAAGCTTCATCATACCTCCTGGAGTTTTTTATGAGTATCAAAGGAAATTATGATTGTAAAGTGCTTTGTAAACTTTAAAGTGTTATATCAAAGTCAGCTATTAGTAAGTCTACTCAACCCTTCCATATGACAGCCTTTCAAGTACTTGAAGACAACTATCTTGTCTTCATGTTTTACCCTTCCATTCTCCTCCCACCCTTCCCATCCACTACTATCTTACCCTCTGCACTCATTTCTGGAAGCAAGAACTGCTTTTTTGTTTTGTTTTGTTTTCAATTTTAATATTTTATTTTTCCAATTACATGCAAAAACAATTTTAACTGTCATTTTTTACAATTTTGAGTTCCAGATTCTCTCCCACCCTCCCTCTCCTCCCCCATCACTGAGAAGACAGGCAATTTTTTTCTTTTTTTAAAATGGTATTTTTTTTTTCCAATTACACGTAAAGATAGTTTTCAACATTCATTTTAAATAAGATTTCTGCCTCTCCCACCCCCCAAGATGACAAGAAATCTGATATAGGTTATACATGTACAATCATGTTAAACATATTTCCACATTAGTCATGTTGTGAAAGAAGAAATAGAACAAAGGGGAAAAATCACCAAAAAAACCCCAAAAAAGTGAAAATAGTATGCTTCGATCTGCATTCAGACTTCTTAGTTCTTTCTCTGGATGTGGATAGCATTTTCCATCATGAGTCTTTTGGAACTGTCTTAGATCTTTGTGTTGCCGAGAAGAGCTAAGTCTATCAGTTGATCATTGTACAATGTGGCTATTACTGCGTACAATGTTCTTCTGGTTATGCTCACTTCACTCTGCATCAGTTCATGTAAGTCTCTCCAGGTTTTTCTGAAATCTGCTTGGTCACCATTTCGTATAGCACAACAGTACTTCATTACATTCATATACCACAACTTGTTCAGCCATTCCCCCATTGATGGACATCCCCTCAATTTCCAATTCTTTGGAGAAGACAAACAATTTGATAAAGTTTATTCATGTGCAGGCATGCAAAACATTTCCATATTAGTCATGTTGTGAAAGAAAACACAAATAAGAAAAGAAAAATAAAGAAAGTTTAAAAAGTTCTTTGATCTGCAGTCAGATTCCATCAATTCTTTCTCTGGAGGTGGATAGCATTTTTCATCATAGGTCCTTCAGAATTTTCTTGGATCTTTGTGTTGCTGAGAATAATTAAGTCATTCACAGTTGATCGTCACATAATATTCCTGTTACTGTGTAGAGTGTTCTCCTGATTCTGCTCATTTTACTTTGTATGACATCATCTAAATCTTCCTGGATTTTTCTGAAATCATTCTGCTTATCATTTCTTATAGAACAATAGTATTCTGTTACAATCATAGACCACAACTTGTTCAGCCATTCCTCAATTGCTGGGCATCCCCTCAATTTCCAATTTTTTTTGCCACCACCAAAAGAGCTGCTACAAATATTTTGTACATATAGGCCCTTTTCCTTTTTTTTTTTTTTTATCTCTTTGAGATACAGACAGTGGTATTGTTGGATCAAAGGGTATGCATAGTTTTATAGCCCTTTGGACATAGTTCCAAATTGCTCTTCAGAATGGTTGGATCAGTTCACAATTTTACTAACAATGTATTAGTGTCCCAATTTCCCATATCCCCTCCAACATTTGCCATTTTCCTCTTCTATCATATTAGCTAATCTGATAGGTATGAGATGGTACCTCAGAGTTGTTTTAATTTGCATTTCTCTACTCAATAGTGACTTAGAGCATTTTTTAATATGGCTATAGCTTTGATTTCTTTTCTGAAGACCACCTGTTTGTATCCTTTGACCATTTATCTATTGAGGAATGGTTTGTATTATTATAAATTTGACTCAGTTCTCTATATACTTGAGAGATGAGGCCTTTATCCAAAAAACTTACTGTAAAAAATTTTCCCCCAGTTTTCTGCTTTCCTTCTAATCTTGGCTGCATTGGTTTTGTTTGTGCAAAAAAATTTTAGTTTAATGTAATCAAAATTATCCATTTTACATCTTGTAATGCTCTCTAGCTCTTGTTTGGTCATAAATTCTTCCTTCATCCATAGATCTGACAAGTAAACTACTCCATGCTCCCCTAATTTGCTTATGATATCACTTTTTATGCCTAGATCATGTACCCATTTTGTACATGTACCCACTTATCTTGGTATTATTTTTCATTTTGACTACTTGAAAAAAGTTGGGATGTAAATTAGCTTCTGGTAGGAACAGAATAGACAGCTCAGTGTCCATTTTCAGTAATACAGAGATGTGTCAGCAGAGGGCACATTCTCATTATACAAGATTCAGAAGGCATAGATTCAGAAAGTATTAAAAAAAAACGAACATTTCCCCACAGCCCACAGTAGAATCCAGTGTACCAAAAGGACTGACATTTCACAAAAATACAAACCCCTGGGAAAAATTGTTTCAATTCTAGACTTTGAAAGTTAATTTCAACAAATGAGTAGTTTTCTCATCTCTACAAATGTTTGACATCACCTCTTTAGATCTTACCCATCAATTTATGGTTGGAAAAAGTAGCTATTAAGCTTTTTTTTTATCAGTCCTATATTTCCAAGTATGCTTATCCCTCAAATCTGTCTAATAGTGTTGGTGATTTCTTTTCCTGATTCTTGCCTCATACTGCCAAGGTTATTTCTGCATTTGATTCTATCAATTCTAGGAATTCTCTCCTTAATTAGAGCTGTGCCTTGTCATCCATGCACCTGTGACAAGGCAATATTGCTTAATACCCATATCCCTTTCTTCCCCCCTCTGCCCCCACCACTTCCCCCACCACCACCTTATACACCCTCTCCAGGCAATTAGTGCTTGCCTTCCCAGCTACGTCCTTCCCTCCCTAAGCCTGCTATTTAGCCCTGACCCAGGAGATTAGGATCATTTTAAAGTGCTTTCAATTGAGCAATTAAGGATTCAAATAAATCTTTGCACACATTTTTAAAGCCACTGGCCATGGGATTTATCACAGTCCTTCCTTTGCTCCCCATTCTACTTCCCCACCCTCCCTCAACACATAACTACATGACTCTTGTTTCTCATATCCCTGTGCCTTGAAATCAACTGAATTCTCCTTAGCTAAATCTTACAGAGCATTAACACACATTTTTCCCATCAAACAATATTTTGAGATCTTACTTTAACTTTCTAATTTCCAGAAGGATGATCTAAAGTCAGCGTATGTTTGGTATCCCCTAAATGTCACCCTCTATACCACAGTGAGCTCGCCTTCATCTTTGTATTCTGATACTTTCCATCTTTCTAAACAAATTATTTTTTCCTTGATTTCTCTGACATTTGCCCCCCCTAAAAATCATGTTACTCAGAGTTTGCCCAAATGACTTCTAGCATCTACTTTTACTACTAACTACAGGAGGCTGGGAGAGCCCTGTGCATTTGCTAAAATATTCTGTACCCAAAATGCTAAAACTCACTGAAATTGTTTGACTCAAATTAATGTCACAACATCTAAGTACTTAAAGGAAAAAGTTATTAAATTATGGACAGAAATAGAGAGCAAAACTATGGTAGTTGGGGATTTCAGTGTGTCCTCTTGCTGAACCAAACAAATCGAGCAAAAAGATAAACATAAAAGCAGTTAAGGATCTGAATAAAAGTTAAGAGAACTTAAATGTAGTATAATTTTGGTGATTACTGAATAGTGAACAGAATACATATTTATCAACTATGGTCCCCTTCTAAAATTTCACCGTGTAGTACAGCATTAAAAGCTCATAAGAAAATGAAGAAAAGCAATGATATTAAGCATCCTTTATTGATCACAAGATATTAAAACTTTTAGTCAAAAAAGGGCCTCTGACAAAACATTTCAAACTTATTTGGAGGGTAAATAATTTAATACTAAAGAACTAGATTCAAGGAATAAATGGGAGGGGGGATTTCATTAAAGACAATGAAAACGATGAAACACCATACAAAATCTTTTGTTGGAAGTCAGCCAAAGCAGTTGGTGAAAATTTACAACTTGAAAAATTTTCATCAACAAAAGAAAAAACAGATCAATCATTTAAGTATGCAACTGAAAGATCTAGAAAAGTAACAAATCAAAAAAGTAACAAATCCAACTAAATATCAAAATAGAAATCCTAGAAATCAAATAAGAAATTAACAAAATTGAAAGCAAAAAAAGCAAGACTGAATAAAACTGAGTTTTTTTAAAACTAAAAATAAACAATTATTATGATTAAAAAGACAGAGAGGAAAACAAAACTACCAATATAAAAAAAAATGAGAATTCACCACAAATGAAGAAGAAATAAAGGAAATTATTTGAAACTATTTTGCTTGATTATATCACTACAAAACTTATAAAAACTAAATACATCAATACAGAAAAATATACTATTCAGATGAACAGAAACAGCAAGAAGTGGGAAATTTTAAAAATAAATTGAACAAACCATAAATGACCTCCCTAGAATGGGGATGGATTAGGGGTGAGAGTCAGGACAAGTTGGATTTATAAGTGAATTCTGCCAAAAATTCAAAGAACAATTGAGTCCAATATAAAATAAACAGCTAAAATATGAAAAGAAGATAGCCTACAAAATTCATTCCACAATATAAATATGGTCCTGATGCCAAAACAAGGAGAGACAAAGCAGAGAAAGAAGCTGTAGATCAATATCCCTGGTAATTACTAAATAAAGTATTAGGCAAGAGGATACATCAACATATTAAAAAGATTATATACTATGATCAGGTTGAATTTATACCAGGATTGAAGGGTTGACTGACTGTTAGTAAAACTATAAACAAAATAGACCACATTAATAACAAAAAAACCCACTATATTAATAGATACAGAAATAGCTTCTGACAAAATACACTTCTATTAAAAACACTGAAAAAAATAGTAATATAGTAAATAGTATTTATCTAAAACCCAGTGCCTGCATGGAGAAATACTAAAGGCCTTTACAATAACATCAGGAATAAAATATAATTTTCATTTCATCACTAAAAACATTTGATATAATTTTAGAAATGTTATCAAAAGCAATGAGACAATTAAAAATAAATTAAAGGAATAAGCACAGATTAGAAAGAAACAAGAGGTAACTAGGTGGCTCAGCGGATAGAGCACTGAGCCTGGAGTCAGGAAGACCTGAATTCAAATCCAGCCTGAAACCCTTACTAGGTGTGACTCTAAGCAAGTCACCTAGCTTCTGTTTGCCTTAATCCACTGGAAAAGGAAATGACAAACCATTTCAATATCTTTGCCAAGAACCATGGATAGTATTGGCATGCTATGGCCCACAGGGTTACAAAAAGTCAGCCACAACTGAAAAAAGAAAGAAACAAAATTTCTTTTTTGCAATAATGCAGATGATATGATAGTCAGCTTAGAGAATCCTAAAGATTCAACTAACAATCAATTGAAATGAGTAATAAGATTAATAATAAAGTAGTATCCATCTGAAATCAAGAGCAAGAATTATCTGTAACGGGTATAAACTAGAAGCCTTTCTAGTAAGATTACAGGTGAGGCAAGGATGCCTATTATCACCACTATTATTCAATATTGGACAAGAAAAAAATTAAAGGAATATGCATAGGCAATAAGGAAACAAAACTATCACTTTCCACTGATGATATAATGGTATACTTAGGGAACCCTAGAGCATCAACTAAAAACCTAATTAAAACAACAAACAACTTTAGCAAAGTTGCAGGATATAAAATAAATCCACACAAAGCATCAATATTATCAACAAAATTCAGCAGGAAGAGATAGAAAAATTCCTTTTAAAATAACTGCAGATCGTATAAAATACTCAGGGCAGCTAAGTGGCACAGCGGATAGAGTGCCTAAGCTGAGAGTCAGGAAGACTCATCTTCCTGAGCTCAAATCTGGCCTCAGATGCTATAGGAGCTGTGACTTTGGGCAAGTCACTTAACCCTGTTTGCTTCAGTTTCCTCATCTGTAAAGTGAGCTGGAGAAGGAAATGGTAAATCACTCTAGTATCTTTGCCAAGAAAACCCCAAATGGTGTCAGAAAAAAGTTAGACACAACTGAAAAACAACTGAACAACAAAGAAACAAAAAAATAAAATACTTGGGCATCTGCTTGTCAAGACACATACAGAAACTATATGAACACAGTTACAAAACACTTCTCAAATAAATAAAGACAGATCTAAATAATTGGAAAAATATTAATTGCTTGTGAGTAGACTGAGATAATATTAAAAAAATGACAATACTATCTATATTAATTTACTTATTCAATGCCAGGCCAATCAAACTACCAAAGAATTATCTTATAGAACTAGAAATGATTAATAACCAGAATATAAAATAAATCTACATTAATTGTTTATGATTGGGTCATAACAATATGATAAAAAATACCACCAAAATGAATTTATTTATTTAGTGCCACAGGATTACTTTATAGTCTTTGAAAATGACCACAAGATTAATCCAGAGGAAAAAAATCTAGACTCTCAAGAGGAAAGAATTAAAACAAGTGGGAAAGGATCAGATCTGAAACAATACTACAAAGTGATAATAATCAAAACTATTTGGTACTAGTTAAAAATAGAAAAGGTAACCATTGGAACACATTAGATATGCATCAATGTTTGTATTTCTGCAATAACTACAATGTTGTAAAACATTTTTGTAATAGAACTGTGAATGATGTCTAAAAATTACTCCTGTCTCAAGTAAATTTAACAAAATTAGACCTAGGTACAGGGCTTTGAGCAAAATCAGTTTATTAACACTGATGAACGTAACTGTTAACAAAGCAGGTGAAACTGGCAACCTCAGTAAAGCTAGTGACCTCAGTGAGAAAGAGGGGGTTTGACAGTGCATGCAACAATCCACAACTATGGTACCCCACCTTTCCAACAAAAAAGAGAGATGCATTTTCTGAATTTCTTCTGTTGAGGGCAAGCTTGAGCATCATAATAACACAGCATTCAATTTTGCTTTATTATTCTTTCCACTTACATTGTTATATTCATTGTGTATATTATTTTTCTAGTTCAGTTTACTGCATTCTATATTAGTTTATATAAACCTCACATTGCTCTGAATAATAATAATAACAAAAGCTAGCATTTACATAGAGCTTTAAGTTTGCAGAGAGCTTTACAAATATCTCATTTGATCCTCAAAATAATCCTGGGAAATAGGTTCTATTATCTGCATTTTATAGGCAAAGAAACTGGGCTGAAAGATGAAGCGACTTTCCCAGAGTTACGTAGACAGGAACTGGCTGAGGCTGGATTTGATCTTAGGTCTTTCTGACTCTAAGTACAGCACTCTATTAAACGTTACTGCATTCGTATAGCATAATTTGTCTTCTTATTTCCTATTCGATAGGCAACCATTCTGTTTTCAGTTCTTTGCTATCATAAAAAGGGCTGCTATAAACACTTTCTTGAAGCATATGTCTAACTGAGGAATTTCTTTTTTTATTAAATTAAATTAATTTTTGTTACATTTTAAGTTCTGAACTTTCTTTCTCCCTCTCTTCCCACCCCACCCTCCTTCTCATTGAGGTCACTAGCTTTACTGAGGTTGCCAGTTTTACCTGCTTTGTTAACAGTTATGTGCATCAGTGTTAATAAACTGATTTTGCTCAAAGCCCTGTACCTCAGTCTATTTTTATTAAATTTACTTGAGACAGGAGTGATTTTTAGACATCATTCACAGTTCTATTACAAAAATGTTTTACAACATTGTAGTTACTGTAGAAATTGTTCATTTATATAAACACTGATGCATACCTAATGTGTTCTAATGGTTGGTTACCTTTTCTATTTTTAACTAGTACCAAATAGTTTTAATCATTAGAAGGCCACCAGTCAACACAGATTTATATACATATACAAAACCACACTATGCATACTTCTATTTATCAGTTCTTTTTCTGGAGATGGATAGCATCTTCTTTCACAGGTCCTCTGTAGTTGATTTGAGTATTTATAATACTCAGAATAATCTGGCTCTTCACAATTATTCTTCAAACAATATTGCTGTCACTGTATTTTATTTTATTTATTTTATTGCTATTACTATATACTTCACTTTTCATTATTTCATGGAAATCTTTCCCTGTTTTCCTAAAATCAACCAGCTCATCATTTCTTATAGTATAGTAATATTCCATCCCAATCATATACCACAACTTATTTAGCTATTCTTCAATTGATAGGCATCCCCTCAATTTCCACTTCTTTGCCACCACAAAGAGAGCTGCCATTAATATTTAGAACATATATGTTCTTTTCCTTTTTCCCTGATCACCTTGGGAAACAGACCTAATAGTGGTATTGCTGGGTCAAAGGGTATACACAGTTTTATAACTCTTTGGGCATAATTACAGATTACTCTCCACTAATGGAGGAATTTCTGAGCCAAAGGCTATGGACATTTTAGTCCCCCCTTTTTTGCTGACTTAAATTTGAGAAAGATTTTTTCTGGTCAGGGAAGCATGCCCTTCTTTTCTTTCTAACTCCTCTCTGCCAGTTAATAGAAAGACGCCAAATACATCTCAGAATAGTTAGCTCCCTGGGTGCCTCAAAATCAGGTCAGTTAATTTAATTAACAAAAACACAGTTTATCACATTGCACCACAAAGTCAACCCAGCTCTACCAGAGCAGCTTTGATTCTGTTATGCCTCATAGCTAATCAACAAATCAGTCCATTTCTCATAGTGCTGATTTCATTACTGATAATAGCTGTTGGGTTAGGTTTTTTTTAAAATGCCATGAAAAGAACAGAGGCTTTGGTTTATAATTTTGTGTTAATTTTCATTTCTCCCAATATAGTGATAATGCAGTTTGGTGAAATTATGTCCTGACAAATACTCAGAAGAGAAAAAGAAAGTGTGCCTATGAAGGAGAGAGAATAAAGGTGGGATATGGGGAGAGATAAGACTGTAGTTTCTCAAAGGGTATGTTGGTGAAGTCTAAACTCTGGCAGACTTCAGCTATGGTCCAGCAACACACTGGGTATCCTAGGCCTAGTTTAATGAAACTGGGGAGGTTAATCACCAGGAAGTTGGTTGCTGTTTCATCATAATCTTATGAGATGGGAGAAGTAGCGTTCTACATTAGCTGAGGGAGTATCCACATATATGAAATCACAAAGACTTAAATTAATGATGAATTATTTTGTTGATGAAATGGAGGAATACCAGGAGACTGCCAAGAAAGCTATCTTTCTTTCTATCTCTCTCTCTCTCTATCTATCTATCTATCTATCTACCTATCTATCTATCCTTAGCATGTAATTAAATGGCAAAGCACTCCAGTATCTTTTCTAAGAAAACCCCAAAAGAGGTCACACAGTCAAACACAACTAAGAAGTGACTGAACTGAGACTATCTCAGTGGAAAAGGGTAAACAATGTCAGATTTCCCTTCTTTGCGTAATATCTGTGGCCAATATTTAAGCCCAGACTAGTTTGCTACACACACACACACACACACACACACACACACACACACACACACCCCTGTATGCCACAGGGCCACCTCTTACTACCATCAGTTGATCTATGTAGAGGGAATACATCTGCCTAACACAAAATATAATTAGGATGGTAAATCTGCCAAAGAACATATTTATAGACACAATGTGAAAAAAAAATCCATTTGAGGATAATAATAATAATAGCTAGCAGCTATATAGTGCTAAAGGTTTGCAAAACACTTTACAAATATTATTTCATTTTATCTTTACAACAACTCTGGGAGGAAATGCTAGTATTTCCCCCATTTTGCAGATGAAGAAATAGATGTAGACACATAGAGGTTAAGTATCTGGGCCCATAGTCACACAACTAATAAGTGTCTCAGGCCAGATTTGAACTCTGGCATTCCTGACTCTAAGATCAGCACGACCTCTATGCACTGAACCATCTAACTGTTTATCATTCACTACTTTAGATTAGCCTCACCACATCTGCTCTATTACTTCTGTAACAAAAGAGAATTGCTGCTGTGTCCAAGGGAGCTAGGGCCTTACCCTTTCATTCTAACCCATTCTGACCCATGGATTTAGTCTCGGGAGCCTGGAGGATCAGACTCAAACTCTTTGAATCTTTTATACCTTCCTACCCAAAAGTCCCAGGGAGAAACTTTTAAAGCTCGATTTTGGTTCATGTCCAGGGTCTCTCCAAAATGCTGATTAGAAAGGTACTAAGTATACAGTGTAAATCATGCTATAGGAGAGCTATCTACTTCCTCCACACAAAAGAAATGCTTAAACCACAAAAGACTCCCAAGAGGTCATGTCCAACATGAAACAACATAACCACCACTATATTCTCCCAAGATTTTGATACATTAAAAAGTTAAAACGTGAAGCACTTAACAGGACTATTGAATAAATATTTTACCTTCACCATGTATTTGCATATTTGCTGAAGTTTTTTTGGTTACCCTGTTAACATGTAAATCTTCCCTCTCAAATTAGTTCACAGTGAGCCCTCTAAGTAGTTTGATCTGTAGCTTGACTTAGTTTACCTATAGAGTTTATTCCTCAGTGTCTTCTAACTCCACCCCCTGCCAGTAAGAAACTAGGTGTCTCAATCCCTATAATTCTGTTTTTCCTATTATTCACTACCTCTAAATTGTATACTAACTGTGTAGAAACCAATGGTCGTTGTCTTCGGCTACCAAGAGCATTGGTCTCAATTTGTTTCTGCAGCTGCATACATGGCTAAATAAATCATTGTCTAGATGTAACTACTTAGTTTCCTTCACCATCTCTCCTGACTTCAAGTCAATCAGTTAATTAGCACTTATTAGCACCTTCTACGTGCCAGGCACTGTTCTAGGTGCTGGGGACACAAAGAAAGACAAAACATAGTCCCTGTCCTCAAATGCTCATAGCCAACATGCAAACAACTATATACAAACAAGATGTAGACAGGATAAATTGAAGATAACCAATACAGCAAAGGCACTAGCATTAAGGGAGATCAGGGAAGGCTTTTTTGTAAAAGGGATTTTAGCTGAGACTTGAAGGAAGCTAAGGAAGCTGGGAGGGAGAGATGAGGAGGGAGAAAGTTCCAGGCATGGGAAACAGCCAGTAAAAATGCCCGCAAGTTAGGAGATGGAGTGTCTAGTTTGGGAAACAGTAAAGAAGCCAGTGTCACTAGGGGAAGAAAGTTGTGTAAAGTGTAAGAAGAATAGAAATATAGGAAGAGACCAGGTTATGGAGGGCTTTAAAAGCAAAATAGGATTAAAAGCAAAATAAAATAGTCCTACCAAATATTGATGCAAACATTTTAAATAAAACATTAGCAACTCTGTATACCAAAAAGAGAGCAAAGAAAGAGGAAGAGGTCATTTATGTACAAAAATATTAACAGCAGCTCATTTTTGTGGTGACAACAACAACAATAACAACAACTGGAAGCTAGGAAGATGTCCAACAATTGAGGAATAACTGAGTAAGTTGTGGTGTATGAATGTAATAGAATATTATTGTGTATGAAAGAAGAAAATAGACGCTTTTTGTTTGCTTTTAGGCAATTGGGGTTAAGTGACTTGCCCAGGGTCACACAGCTAGTAAGTGTCAAGTGTTTGGTCTGAAGCCAGATTTGAACTCAGGTCCTCCTGACTTCAGGGCCGGTGCTCTGTCCACTGCGCCACCTAGCTGCCCCTGAAAATAGATGATTTTTAAAAGATATGGAAAACCGTATGAAGTAATGGAAGAGTGAGGTAAATAGAACCAGAAGGGCAATTTATAGTATAACATCAATATTATTTTTTTAAAAAGAAGACTTTTATAAACTGATGATTTCTGTTAGCTTTGTTACTGATATGGTCAATTATGCTGATAGTTTTCCCAATACTGAACCAACCCTGCATTCCTGGTACAAATCCCACCTGGTCATTTCTAAAAACCACATCCTCATGATAAATTGCTGTAATCTCTTTGCTAATGTTTTATTTAAAATGTTTGCATCAACATTCATTAGGGATATTGGTCTGTAACTTTCTTTCTCTGTGTTGGCTCTTCTCGGTTTAGGTATCAGCACCATATCTGTGTTATAAGAGGAATTTGGTAGGACTCCTTCATCTATTTCTCCAAATAATTTTTACAGTTGCTAGAATTAATTGTTCTTTAAATCTTTGGTAGAATGCACTTGTAAATCCATCTGGCCCTGGAGATTTTTTTCTGAGTGAGTTCATGGATGGCTTGTCAATTTCTTTTTCTAAAGTCAGGTTAAGTATTTTTCCCCGTCTGTTAATTTGGGCAATTTATATCTTTGTAAATATTCATGCATTTCGCTTAGATTGTCAGATTTATTGGCATACAGTTGGACAAAAGAGTTGCTAATTATTGCTTTAATCTCCTCTTCATTGGTGGCGAATTTGCCCTTTTCATTTTTGATACCAGCAATTTGGTTTTCCTCTTTCTTTCTTTTTATTATCAAATTGACCAAAGGTTTATCTATTTTATTAGAGTTTTTCCCCCCATAAAACCAGCTCTTAGTTTTATTTGTTAGTTCAATAGTTTCCTTACTTTCAATTTTATTAATCTCTCTTTAGATTTTTGGAATTTCTAACTTGGTATTTAATTGGGGATTTTTAATTTTTTTTCTAGCTTTTTTACTTGCAAGTCCAGTTCATTGATCTACTTTCTTTATTTTATTCATGTAAGCATTTAGAGATATAAAATTTCCCCTAAGAGCTGCTTTGGCTGTATCCCATAAATTTTGGTATGTTGTCTCATTGTCATTCTCTTTGATGAAATTTTTGATTATTTCTATGATTTGTTGTTTGACCTACTCATTCTTTTGGATTCGATTATTTTGTTTCCAATTAATTTTTAATCTATCTTTCCATAGCCCTTTATTACATGTAATTTTTCTTGTATCATGATCTGAAAGGATGCATTTAATATTTCTGGCTTTCTGCATTTTATTGTGAGATTTTTATATCCTAATACATGGTGAATTTTTGTTTAGGTGCCATTTACAGCTGAGGAAGAGGTATATTCCTTTCTACCACCATTCCATTACTTTTTAAAAATTTTAATTCCCAGTTGCCTTGCAGAATGGTTGTACCCATTCAAAGGTCCACCAACAATGCATCAATGTGCTGTTTTCCCACAGCCTTTCCTACATTTATCATTTTCCATTTTTGTCATCTTTGTCACTCTGATGGCTGTGAGACGGAATCTCAGAATTGCTTTAATTCGGATTTCTTTAATTAGTAATAAATGTGGGAGAAATAAGTTATTTATTAATATTATTTGAATCGTGACATATGACTAAATATTATTTAACTTAGGATGTATACAGGGCATATTAACAGCAGACACCCGCTAGGGGAGCTGGAGATTACTATAAGGAATGGTTGAAACCCCAACCAAAGCTTGTGTTTTAAGTTAGGCCAATTCCTTCTATTTTTGGCTTTTATTGAATGTTTAAACTTACCTGTTGATATATAACTCAAGCAACTTATGTGACTTATCTGGAAACCCACGCTTTTTAGAAACTGCCTATCTTTTGACCACTCAGTTTATAGTCTTATTTGAACTCTGTATAATGTAAGACTAACAGAGATGGTATGGCAGCTAGATGGTACAGTGGATAAAACACCAGCCCTGAAGTCAGGAAGTCTTGAGTTCAAATCCAGCCTCAGACCAAACACTTGACACTTACTAGCTGTGTGACCCTGGGCAAGTCATTTAACCCCAACTGTAAAAAATAAATAAATAAATAAAGATTAACAGAGATGGGAGGAGGAAGAAGCTGACCACACCTTTTCTGGCTCTTTCCCCTTTGTTGAATTGACTAACAAAACTCTTTCTAAAAACTATTTTAAAAAATTTTAAAATAAAAATAAATTTAAAAGATACTAATTTTTTTTTAAAGTAAAAACAAAGATACTCAAAACCATTTTAGGTTTCAGGTCTTGTTCTTGAGCAACATAATATGGACCATTTTTTTTTCACGTGGCTATGGATTTCTTCCTTTAAGAACTCTGTGTTTATACCTTTAGATCATTTATCAACTGGGATTAGACTTGGAGGAGAGCATCCAAAATACTGAATAGAGAATAACTTCAACAGGAATTGCAAACAGGAATTCCAGGTGTGGCTGGAACCTGCACCAAATGGATGGAACCCTTCACTGAAGTGATCACAGATCTGTTGAAGTATCTGCCAACTTCTCTGTAACTTATTCCAAAATGAACAGGGTTGGGCTATCTTTACTCATTGAAGACTTGCTACTTCTTTTTCCATGAACATTTTGTTACAATGACATTTCTTTATGAACAATGTGGCTTAAACTTTTGTAGCTTTCAAGAGTGATTCCCAGCTTTTAAAACCATTTGTTTGAAAGAGTGAGCTCATGATCCTCACTCAGGAAGAAATATTCTGCCAAGATTACAGAAAACTTTATTAGCCGACACAAAGAACTTCAGTAAGAGACATTCCCTTCTTATATCAATTTCAGCCTCAGATACTGGCAGTGTGACCCTGGGCAAATCACTTCACCTCTGTTTGCCTCAGTTTCCTCATCTACAAACTGTAAAAAAATAGCACTTACTTCTAAAATATAGAGAGAATTAAGTCAAATTTATAAGAATACAAGCCATTCCCCAATTGATAAATGGTCAAAGGATATGAACAGACAATTCTCAGATGAAGAAATTAAAGCCATCTATAGTCATATGAAAAAATGCTCTAAATTGTTGTTTATTAAAGAAATGCAAATCAAAACAACTCTGAGGTACCACATCACACCCATCAGATTGGCCAACATGACAAAACAGGAAAATGATAAATGTTGGAGAAGATGTGGGAAAATTGGAACACTAATTGGAGTTGTGAAATGATCCAACCATTTTGGAGAACAATTTGGAACTATGCCCATAGGGCTATAAAAATGTGCATAGCCTTTAACCCAGCAATAGTACTTCTAGGGCTGTATCCCAAAGAGATCATACAAATGGGAAAAGGACCCACATGTACAAAACTATTCATAGCAGCTCTTTTTGTGGTGGCAAAGAATCGGAAATTGAGAGGATGCCCATCAATTGGGGAATGGCTGAGCAAGTTGTGGTATATGAATGTAATGGAATACTATTGTGCTATAAGAAATGATGAACAGGCTGACTTCAGAAAACGTGGAAAGATTTGTATGGTATGATGCTGAATGAAGTGAGCAGAACCAAGAGGACTTTGTACACAATAACAGCCACGTTGTGCGATGACTAATATTGATAAACTTGACCCTTCCCAGCAATACAAGGATCTAAGATATCTCCAGAAGCCTCGTGATGGAAAATGCTGTCCACATCCAAAGAAAGAACTATGGAAGTTGAATTGCTATTTTTTTCTCTTCTGTTGAGTTTTGTTTCCTCTTTCTGATGGTTCCTCCTATTGGTTTTAATTTTTACTTACAACATCACTATTGTGAAAATATGTTTAATAGGAATGTAAATGTATAGCCTATATCAGATTACACACTGTCTTGGGGAGGGTGGTGGGGAGGAAGGAGGAGAAAAATTTTAAACACAAAAGCTTATGGAAGTGATTGTTGATAAATCAAAATAAACTAACAAAAATAAATAAATAAACAAATGAAAAATAGCACTTACCTCCCAGGGTTGTTGTGAAGATGAAATGAAATAATAATTATAAAGCACATGGCACAGTGCCTGGCAAATAGTGCCCTGTAAATGTTAGACATCATCATCATTGTCATCATCATAATCATCATGGATTCTGAATCATGGTGAGATTCTGTTGCCTTGCCTTCATGACTTTTGTCTTTGGAATAGTTTATGTAGGTAGCATTTATATAATGCTTTAAGGTTGGCAAAGTATCTCATTTTATCTTTGAAGCAAAACTTGGAGGTGGGGTGCTGTTATTATCCGCATTTTACAGATGAGGAAACTGACAGACACATAGCTAGTTAGTATCTAAGGCTGAATTTGAACTTAGTTTTTCCTGACTCAGGACTTTATCCACTGTGCTACTTTGCTGCATCTAACCAATGAAAGAGAGAGGCAGTCAAATGTTGACTCAAATGTTCCCTACAGTTTAATACATTGTGATATCAGTCTGAGAACTGTCTTATACTATAAACAGCTGGTTATATTTTTAAAGCTCAGGCTCATGTTCAAAATCTCCATCTTTTTTTTTAATATCATATGGAATAGCAGCATAGCATAGTAGATAGAGAGTGACCTTAGAATTAGAAAAATCTGGGTTCAGATTCCACCTCTGGCATGTGCTGCCTGTGTGCCTCTGGACAAGTCACTAAATCTCTCAGTACTCTAGGAAATTGTCTAAGGTAGGAGGTCTGAACCCTATTTGTGTCTTGGATGTCTTTGAAATTCTGATGAAACCTATGGACCCCTTCTCAGAATGATGTTTTTAAATTCATACAGTGAAGTGTGGTAGATTATAAAATAAACAAATTATACTGATATAGTTACAAAAAAATTTTTTTTAAGTTCACAGACCCCAAATTAAGGCTATAAATTGCAGAAGGCACTGACCGGTCTTGGTAGAGAAAATTTCCTTAATCTGGAGTTTACCATAACAATGAAATCACACGTCTGGGCCCTGTCCCACATCCAGTCCTATGAACTACGCTGAAGAATAATTGTTATAATTTATCAAATTGAAGAAAGAAGGCACACAAATGTTACTGTCTATGACAGTTTAGGCACTGCTAAAAATTTCCTTTGTTGTAACTGATTGACACTAAATTACCCTGTATTTATTTGGAAAAAGTATAAGAAAAGTATGCATACGTGTCTTTGCATGCACAGGAACACACACACACACACACACACACACACACACACACACACACACACTGCATGGGCATATCATCCCCTGAGTCACCTCTAGCCAGAACAACAGGTCTTGGAAAAGGAACCATTTGAGTGGACTAAGGAGGCAGTTTTATGTTGCTAACAGTCTTGGACCTTCTCGATTCAAAACTGACATTCCTCACAAAGGAGTAGCAACTCTGACTATTAACTCCTGCATAGAGCTTGTTGGGCAGAAGGCTGATTTTATCTCCAGCTCTCACGGGGAGCTGAGGAGATTGTCAAAGAGACTGGAAGACGAAGAAGAAAGATGGGCAAGCTATACCGGAACTCTCTTTGGAGGAATGTTCATTTTATTTTCTGGTGGGCATCTGGACCCAGGAGAGGTGATATAATTCCATACCACTTCCAGGAAGCTTTGCATGTTTGTATCTTTAGAGTTATTGTTAAGAATTATGTATTTCATTTCTAATAGATCTGTATAAGAGTATCAGGCTAGAAATGTCCCCCAAACCATGTGTGCCAGCTCTCTTTACATACCTTTCTCTCTCTGGGAAAGTTGCGTCTCTTTTATTTGGTGAGACTCAGTCAACACTTGTTAGAATTTCTCAAGAGTTGCTGGCTGGGATTGGGTTTTGGTTGAGTTCCCAAATCCCTACCTGGAGCAACACTGGGTAAACCTTGAGGCATAGACTTTTAATGATATTTTTTAACAACATACTTTTTTTTTAATCAAAAAGTTGTCTAGAATAAAGCAGTCCTCTTCCACACAAACCAACCTGAAGGTAGAATTTGCAACCACAAAAAAACTTCCTTCAGCTGAAGGTAACAACTCCAAAGCATCCTGAGCTATGCAAACAACCCATAATTCTCCACTGTGCAGAACGATAGTGGAATGTTTCACATGCTGACAGATGTGGCTGCTGGGCTGATTGTTTTTGCCTAACTTTTTCTTTGTCTTGAGGGAGGGAGGACGTATTCTGCTAGGAGGGCTAGGGTGGGAGTGTTAGATTGAAAAATTTAAGTTTAAAAACATGGCATCAATAAAACTTCAAAAAAAAAAAAAGAAAAGGAGTAATTTATTCCGTAAAATTTTAAACTTAGTAGTTGAGTTTTAATTGAGCAAAAACAAAATAATAGAGCTCAAAACAGTATTCTCAAGAGCCTGAAGCACCATCAGGGTTCAAAAACAAAAAATCCATGAATGCCTTCTTTGATCCACTGTTCTCTGCCACTCCTCCCCACCCCCACCCCCAACTCGGGGTTAGGCAAGTACCATAGCCTTAGGAGGGTTTATAGCTCCCTTTCCCTCTTTCTACCAAAGTCACTGGCTGGCTGTGCTATCCATCATAATAAGGGCCAATATAGGGTCATGGAAGATCTCTCTCTACTTGGTGTCAGGAAACGGGTTTGAATCCTGATTCCCATGCTTACTAGGTAGATGTCTGTAAGCAAGTTTCTTTTTCCCTTTCTGAGTTTCGGTTTGTTCATCTGTAAAATGTGGATAATGATATTTTTCCTCAAAAGGCTACTGTTTATTTTTTTTTAGGCAATTGGGGTTAAGTGACTTGCCCAGGGTCACACAGCTAGCACATGGTCTGAGGCCACATTTGAACTCAGGTCCATCCTGACTTCAGAGTCGGTGCTCTTTCCACTGCACCACCTAGCTACCCGTCTCAAACGGCTATTGGGAAGAAAGTACTTTGTAAACCTTAAATTTTTATAGGAATGTGTGTTATCATCTTGCAGGAATAACCAACTAAAACTCTCATTGGCTGGCCCAATGGCAGATTGACTGTTTAGTCATACAGTGACAGAGGTTGCAGGCATATGTTAGATCTACATCAACAAGTTTACGGTACATCCGTCAAACTGTGCATTACTGGGTAGAAGGCAATGAGCTAAGATGCTTAAGATACAAAGGCAAAAGGAAAATTATTTTCCTTTCCTCAATGAATTTACATTCCTCTGGGGCAACAAGCAACATTTAAACAGATTTAACATCTGTCTTGTTTCTTGCCTCCTTCCTTTACTGCATGATGCAGCTAACCCCATACTGAAGAGTAAAGAGAGAAAAAGGATGTGATTACACAGCCAGAGAGAGGTTCCAAAGTCAAAATTAGAGGAATTCGAGGGCAGAATGGCAATAAACTCTCATTCTCGGGGCCTGTCCACTCGCCTGCTCCACAAACAATGAATTAATTAGTTGCAGTGAGAAGCAGTCTGAAATTTTTATCAGGACAAGTTCCTGAACAAAAAGACATTGCTACGAGCTTCAGTTTGTACCAGATCCCAAGTCTCTGTCCCTCGCTGAGGTTAAGGAACCAAAAGTCCAGATTTCCTTTGTCTTCACCTAACGACTGACCAGACAAGATGCTATGTCAGTAGCATACTGTGTGGTACGGTCTACACTCTTTGTTTGCTTTAAGGGGTGTGGCTGTGGAGAACCCCACAAACCAAAAGAAGCCTATTTACTATCTGGAAAAGGCTGTGTGCGCACAGCTGAGACGTAGCCGTTTATTATGTATTACTTTATGGAGTTTGTTGGTTCTCTGCCAAGTGTAAAATGTTGTTTATGGTTTCTAAATGCATTTTATCTGTTCCTGTGGAAGAGTTGACTCCATTGTGATAATGATACATGATTAGAGCTCAGAGATATATTTAGCAAACTTAAGGAAGAGGCAGGGTTTGACAGAGCTGGGGGCTCAGAGCTGCTCTGTTTGGGTAAGTCTGCAATCACTTAGCTAGAAAATCCACTTGACCATCTAGAGAGAGGTGGAGCTATGGGATAGAAAGTCATCCATTCCCTGAAAAGCACAGAAAACCTAGCTAGTAAAATAACTGCTAAGGTAAGTATGGGATTCTCTGTGGAAAAATTGCTCTTGATGATTAGAATCAGGTTAGTGGCTTGCAATACCATCTGGTGTTTAAACAGAGAGGAAAATGTGTGATCATTCGAGGAGGGAGAGAGAATTAAAAACTGAGGGGAGTTAAGTAGGATTTCCTGTAAGAGGTGCCCATGCTCTGAGCCATGTGGCACATGAGAAGTCATAGAAGTTATAAAATATTTTTTAAAAAAGTTATAAAATATTGATGCTAAGAAGAATTTTAATGATCATCTATTATAATCAGCTCATTTTACAATCATTGAGGAGCAAAGGGCTTTCATCAAAGACCTGGGAGACCTTAAATGATAGAATACGTATAGAGCCCCCAAATGTTCCAGTATGACTTCAGCCACAAACATATCAATCAATCAAAAATATTCATGGAACTCCTATTATGTGCAAAGCTACGGGCTGGGTGCTTCAAGGTGATACCATTGTTCCCTCTCAAAGAGAAAAATAATCTAATTGATTAGGAAGAAAAGCACATGGAAAAAGTTAAATAACAAAACAAGACATGCCTATCAAAGAAGATACATAACTAATTTGAATGAATCTTCCCGGCATAAGTACTATAGGAATTTAGAGGAAGGATAGACCATACTTTGGGCTGGAGAAGTTAGGGAAGTTTAGAAGTGAGATTTGAACTATACTTTCAAGGATAGGTAGAATTGGCAAATATTTATCAAGAATCAGGTTATGTATTAGGCATTGTGTTAGGCAGCGTGGGGGATGTAAATATGTATCTGACAGTGTCCCTAACTTAAAGGAATTTAAAATCTAATTAAGGAGAAAGATACATTTAATCTTGTTTATTTGAAAAGTTGGCAGAAGTGTATAGCCTCCTAAAGTGACAACTACTTTGACGGTATCTCAGTGTTCTAGTACAACATTCCTCTCAAAGGGAGGAGGTTCAGCTGGTAAAGGCAGATTGAAATTCTAAGTGGAACTTGAGACCATCGATCATTATTACCCAGCACCCAACACAGCAAGACTATAGGTGCAGCACAATACAATCACAGACCGCCCCCTGACATCACCACTACCACCATCACCACCACCACCACAGACAAACACACACTCACACCCACACACAATTCAAGGGACGTAGATACCCGGTCATCTCTCCCAATGGATTGGCAACCATTTGTACTTGCACAGAGGAAACACACCGGGCACTCTGACCACTATAACCATGGTGCTGTCCTACCCATCCCCTTCCCATCAGTCCTACTTACTTTCTGCTCCTAGCACTTTCCTTGAAAAGATCTCTCTGCAACAGCAACAAAACAAACCAGTTTGAAATCACCAGCAGTGAAAGACCAGCTCCTTCCAGTTTTCATGTGCTAACTACAGATAGCCCCAGTGAGGAAGAGAGATGGGAGCCCTCAAGTGTATGGATGCAGCCACTTCTGTCTTTTCCCACACTTGAGCTCTACTTCTGTCCTACAAGAAAAGGAGAAGATTCATTTTATGTATTAGGGTAAAAGGTCACATGAGTTTGTTTCTTTAAAGTTGGTCTCTCTACCTTACAGATTCAGTTCTTTGCTTTTTATCTTGCTTCCAGTGTTCCACATCTGATTTAAAAATAGTTCAACTAAAGGAAGCTATGTAGTGGAAAGAACACTGGAAAGGGAGTTAAAACACCTGTTTGAATTCTGCCTCTTCTAATTAGGATCATAGCCAATAAGAATGAGAACAAGAAAAACAGTAATTAGTGCTGTAAGGCTTACAAAACTATTTACAAACATCTCATTTTGGAGTTAGAAGAGAGTTTAAAAATTAAGTCCAATCTCTTTATTTTACAAATGAGGAAAGTGAGGCACAAGGACACAAATGATTTGTTTAAAGTATACAGGTAGTAAACGGGCAGCTGGGTGGCACAGTGGTCAGAGTACTGGGCCAGGAGTCAAGAAGACTCATCTTCCTGAGCTCAAATCTGGCTTCAGACACCTATTATTTGTGGGATCTTAAGCAAGTCACTTAACTCTGTTTCCTCATCTGTAAAATGAGCTGGAGAAGGAAATGACAAACCACTCCAGGATCTTTTTCATGACCCCAAATGGGGTCATGAAGAGTTGGGCATGACAACAACATGTAAATATGACAACAGTAAATAGCAGAGCCAGAATTTGAACCCAGGTGAGAATGAGAGACTCTCTGGATTTCAATGACCGAGGTTCCCCATCACCTAAATAGTAAAGAAATAAATATGGCAACATCTGACCATTCTTTCTTCATCTCCGTTGCTGGTTCTTCATCCATGTCACGCTTGGGTGTCTCCCAGCTCCCTGTTGTGGGTCCTCTTCTATTTTTTTCTCAATAACTATTTCACTTGATGATGGCATCAGTTTCCAGGGATTCAATGATCATCTCTATGTAGATTCCTGGGTCTATATATTTAGCCCTAGTTTTTTTTTGTCAAGAGCTCCAATCCTGTATGGCCAAATCCTTTCTAGACACCTTGAATGGATGTCCCAAGGACATCTCAAACTCAACTCATCCGAACAAAACTCCAACTTTCCCCCAAAAACTTCCCTTCTTCCTAATTTCTCTATTATTGTTTTCTGGCTAGGCAATGGGATTAAGTGACTTACCCAGGGTCACACAGCTAGTAAGTGTCAAGTGTCTGAGGCCGCATTTGAACTCAGGTCCTCCTGACTCCAGGGCCAGTACTCTATCCACTGCACCATCTAGCTGCCCCTAATTTCTCTATTATTATCAAGGGCACCATCATCCTTCCTGTCACTTAGACTCACAAACTTGGTGTCATCCTTGACTCCCTATTCTCACTCACTACACATATCCAATGATTGGCAAATCTTGCCATTTATATTTTAGGAACATCTCTCCTATACATTCCCTACTTTCTATTCACACAGACGCTATACTAATCCAGGCTTTCATCACCTCTCAAATGAAATATTGCAAAATTTCCAATTAGTATCCCTGCCTAAATCTCTTCCTTTTCCAAATCAAGGCTCCATTCAGCTGTCAGAGTGATTTTTCCTAAGTCTGACAATACACTTACTCAAACTGCAGTGACATCCTATTACCTCCAGGATTTAATATGTAGTCCTCTGTGGCACTTAAAGATTTTCAAGACCCGACTACTTCCTGCATTTCCAGTCTTCTTATACTTTACTCCCTTTCACAAACTCTACCATCTTGTTATGCTGGCCTATTTGCTGTTCCTTGTATATGATACTTCTCATAAGACCTTTGACTGAATCCAACTTTGGATTCAGGACCACACTTGAGGGCCTTAGAGAACCACATGTGGCCTTGAGGTTGCAGGTTCCCCACTGCTGACTTCCTATTTTCATGCCTTTGCATTGGTTGTCCCCCATGCGTGAAATGTTCTCTTTCCTTACCTTCTCCAGCTTCCTTCAAGACACCCACCTTCTACACTTACCAACATGTGATCGAGGCAACACTAGTAACAACTTGTCTGAGCCTCTTTCCTCATAACAATAACACAGGGAGTTCCAAAAGTCTTTATGCACCTTTAGGCAATTAGAGGCTATTGAACACCTTGTACTTCCCAGGATTGCTGTGAAAATGAAACGAGAATGTTTATGAAGCTCTTTGTAAATATTAAAGTGCCAAATTAATGTCAACAAGTATTATAAAAGAAGTTTAAAGAAGCAGTGTAGAACCAAGAGAACATTGTATACAGCAATAGCAATATTGTTTTAAGAACAACTTTGAGAGACTAAGTCATTTTGACTATCATAAATATCCAGATTAACTACAAAGGACATATGAAGGAAACTGCTATCTGCATCCAGAGAAAGAACCAATAAAAAGAAGTATGTATAATATGATTTGATATGTAAATGTGTTTACATATATGTAAACACATTTACATATCTGTAATGTTATTACAGATATGTATATTTGTGTCTAATGGTACCCATCTCTAGGGCCGGTTGGGGGAGGGAAGGAAAAAAGGGGAAAAAAAGAAAAAAGGAAAAAAGAATTTACATGATAAATTTATATGTAAAAGGAACAACAAATTGTACAGAATAGATTTGCAGTTTCATGTGCAATCTTTTTTTATTATACTATATTATGGAAATACTTATTTTATTCCATAAATTAAAATTTTAATAAATAATTTAAAAAGCAGCAGTATGGGAGATGGAGAGCCAGCCTGAGAGTTACAAAGAACTGGGTTCAGATTTCACCTCTAACATATATATCAGTGATGTAAGTGACCCTGGGAGAATCATTTAAACTTCTGTCAGACAACTTTTTAAGATTCAATGCTGCAGAACAGTTGCTTATCGACAGTGGTAAAGGACATTGTCTCACAGGGAGTTACCTATACTGATGAAATGACAGATCTGATTTCTTTTAAAGTACAATAAGAGAGGGGCAAGTAGCAAGCAGCTCTATAGCCAGGCTCAGGACCTGAGTTCAAATCCAACCTCAGACACTTAGCTGTGTGACCTTGGGCAAGTCATTTAACCCTGGTTGTCTCCCAAAAACAAAGCAAAAAAAAATTTTAAGGGGTCAGAGAACAAAGAAATCACTTTCAGATGGGGTAGGGGGATGAAGGAAGATTTCTTGAAGAAGGTGTAAAAGTTAGGTCTTGAAAGATGGGTTTGGAGTGGGAGGATAGTGGGCATTCCAAGTGTAAAGCATGGCATGACCAGGGTAAATGACACTTCCCAGATAAGCTCTTTCATTGGCTGAGTACGCACATCAGTCTGTCAATAACACCATCAATCTACTAATTGCCTGCTCTATGTTAGGTACTGCGCTAAATGCCAGTTTTGGCCACCAGGTTTCCTCATTTTGGCCTCCAGAGACACTGTTTCTCCCTCTTTTCCTACTTCAGCAAATAGAAACAAACAAACAAAAACTATTTCCTTGAAGCATGCTTTTCAAACTTTAGTATTCTTGGGTTATTTCGGTCTGCATTTTCTTTCGCAACGTGGCTAACATGGTAATGTTTTGCATGACTGCACATGTATAATGCATATCAAATTGCTTGCCTTCTCAAAGAGGGGGGAAGGGAAGAAGGAAGGAAAAGAATTTGGACTCAAATTTTAAAGTTTAAAAAACAAATGTTAAACATTTTTTGTTTACATGCAATTGAGGAGGGAAAAGCTGATCTCCACACTAGACCTTTTCCATAAAAATGACCCCTACAGCCAGAGTGGAATGAGATACTCAGTGTCTAAAATTGGTGAGCATTCAGTGACCCTACAGATGCAATGGCTGCTTCTTGAAGTCTGCCTGGAAATGAATAGAATCCCTGTTAGTTAGCTATGCAACCTTGGACTGGTCACTTAAGCCCCTGAACTTCAGTTTTCTCATCTGTAAAATGGATGTGATAATACAAGACCTTTTTTCGTTGCTGTGTTGTGAAGAGAATACTTCATAAGTTTTGAGACTATATTAGAGACCAAATTATTATTGGCTCTTTCCTTTGCCCCTATCACAATCTACATTATACTAGACCTATTTATAATTTTTCTTGCATATATGCTCCCCCTAACTCAGCACCTGTGCCCTGAAGTAGGTTGTAAGCTCCCTGAGATTAGGGACTGTAATTTTTCATCTTGGTACCTTCAATACCTAGCCCATTGTTTTTCACATAGTAGGCATTTAATAAATATTTGTTGAATTGAATTAAACCTATCTTTTACAAAAAGTATGGTCATGGACTTTGGAGACTTGTCATTTTCCTTCCTTGAGGAATTTTCTTAATTCCATCCAATTTTGCTTAAAAATGGACCCCTCCAAATTAAATTTTCTTACAGGAAATAACAGGCTTTTACTTTTAGCTGTTCCACTAGACTCCATTAATTGACTTTGCTTTGTTATACCCCTGGACACAGTCTTACTAAACTATAATTGTTCTTATGCACTGTTCCTCAGCCTTGTCACATCCCTCTTAGTCCAACCCCTAGAAATTATTGGTTTTTTTTTAAATTTGGAGGTCTATTTTTAAAAAATGAAACTGTAGATTTCTTTTACGTACAGTTTTGTCTTTTATTAAAGTATATAAGATAGGGGGTGGCTAAGTGGCAGCTAGGTGGCACAGTGGATAGAGCGCTGGCCCTAGTGTCAGGAGGACCTGAGTTCAAATCTGGCCTCAAACACATAGCACTTACTAGCTGTGTGACTCTGGGCAAGTCATCTAACCTCAACTGCCTCACCAAAAAAAAAAAGTATATAAGATAAACTTGTAGCTTTCAAGTCTGTTCTCTTTTAGCCATTTTAAAAATAAAGACGCCTTTCAGAGATACCAGGGAAGACTTGTATGAACTGATGCAGAGTGAAATAAGCAGAATCGTGAAAATAATTTATTAACAACATTGTAAAAAAATTTTGTAAATCTTTGTAAAACATTGTAAAACTTTGAAAGACTTATGAACTGTGATCAATTAAATGGCCAATCACAATTCCGAGAGACCGGTGATGAAACATGCAATTCATCTCCTGAGGACGGATACAGGGTGCAGACTGAGACTTTTTTGTAGATGTGATCAATGTGGAAATTTTTGTTTGACATGCATATTTGTTACAAGAATCTTTTTTCTTTTCAATGAGGAGGAAGCATGAGAGGGAGAGAAAATAGACTTCTATTAATTGAAAAAAATTATTTAAAAAAATAAAATAAAAAATATGCCTCAATTGACCGTGTTTTTTTTTTAAATTTGCATTATTCCTACTCCCCCTTTGCTCTTCCGCCTACTCAAAGAACAGCAACAAAGAAAAACAAAGCCCTTGTAACAAATATACATAGTCAAGCAAAATGAATTCTCATATTGGCCATGTCTAAGAATATAGATCTCATTCTGCATTTTGAGTCCATCACCTCTAGGTCAAGAGCTTCATCACTGTGGCTTCTGAAACCTCAGTTGATCATTATATTGATCAGAGCTCTCAAAACTTACAAAGTTGTTTTCCTTTATAACTCCCCCAGAATTTAACACAAGGCAGGCAGAACTGGGAAAATAAAAACATGATCCAAGTCGATTAAGTTTATGCCCTGAGTAGAGGACAGCTGTGCATCTAGTACCAGGGCAATACTGGACATGACTAACAGATTTAGTTAGCATGCCTGGACTATACACACCCCGAAAGCCACAAGGAAGTTCCAGAAATACTGGTCTTATTACTCTTAGGGCCATTTTAAGCCACAGCAAATTGGACTAACAGAATCTTTTGGACACAAAATCCTGTCATGGTTGCAAGGCTGTAGCCAAAGTGAAAACCTGACTAGATTTGAGCAGCAAATGTTAGAAGACATCATAGATCATCGTTTATTTTGTTTGCTAATGAGATGGCAAAGAGGAGCACCAGAGGGCATCATGAAGGATTGCAGCTCTGGGAACATTTCCTACAAATGAAGTTACAATTCAAATATTTTTTTTAATATCTAGAAGTGCTGCAATATCTTTCGTAGTTTGACATTTCCATTGTAATGTTCACCTGAGGTTTCTTTTTTTTTTTAACATATTTGTGAATTTATTAGGAATATTCTGTCATGATCAGATTTTTTAAAAGTAATATTTTATTTTCCCTCAATTATATGTAAAGACAATTTTAATATTCAATTTTTAAAATTTTGAGCTCCAAATTCTCTCTCTCTCTTTTCCACCTCCTCCCTCCCTGAGACCATAAGCAATTTGATAAAAGTCATGCATGTGTGATCATGCAAACCTTATTTTGTTATTAGTCACACTGTGAAAGAAGACACAGACCAAAGAAGGAAAAAAAAACATGAAAAATAGTATGCTTTGATCTGCATTCAGACTCCATCACTTCTTTCTCTGGGGATGGATAGCATTTTTCATGAGTCCTTTGGAATTGTCTTGGATCGTTGTATTGCTGAAACTGGCTAAGTCAGTCACAATTGATTTTCATATAATATTGCTGTTACTGTGTATAATGTTCTCCTGATTCTGCCCATTTTACTTTGCATGAGATCATCTAAATCTTCCCAGATTTTTCTGAAATTATCTTGCTCATCATTTCTTATAGCATAATAGTATTCTATTACCGTCATATACCACAAATGTTTTAGCCATTCACCAATTGATGGGCATCCCCTCAATTTCCAGTTCTTTGCCACCATAAAAAGAGCTGCTATAAATATTTTTGTACAAATAGATCCTTTTCCCTTTTTAAAAAATCTCTTTAGATACAGACCTAGTAGTGGTATTGCTAGATCAAAGGGTATGCCCGATTTTATGGCCTTTTGGGCATGGTTCCTAACTGCTTTCCAAAATGGCTAGATCACTTCACAACTCCACCAAAAGTGCATTAGTGTCCCAATATTTCCATATCCTCTCCAACAGTTACCTTTTCCTTTTCTGTCATATTAGCCAATCTGATAGGTGTGAGATACCTCAGAATTGTTTTAATTTGCATTTCTCTAATATATGATTATGGTTAGCTTTGATTTCTTTGTCCCAAAACCACATGTTTGTATCGTTTGATCAATTGGGAATGACTTGTATTTTTACAAATTTGACTCAGTTCTCTATATATTTGAGAAATGAGGTCTTTATCAGATACTTGTTACAAAACTCCCCGCCCCCCACAACAGTTTTCTGCTTTTCTTACAATTTTTGTTGCATTGGTTTTGTTTGTTTGGGATTTTCTTGGCAATGCTAAGAATGGACTTGCAAATACTCAATGTTCATTTCTTGGCTTTGTCAGTATAGTGAAAATAAGACTATACGTTCAATATTAATGAGGAGATACTTTGTAGAAATAAAGTAATAACATTTTGGGGGGGGACTAGACTCCTGTTTTGGGTGGTAAGGTAAAATTCCAGTGAGAAAACTCCTACCAATACAAGTCAACACCTCCTCTTCCACTTAAATTTTTAGATAGTTGCCTGGAACACTCAGAGGTTAAGTGATTTGCCTAGGGGCATATGACCTTTATGTGTCAGAAATGGAATTCATCACAGGTCTCCTTAATTCCAAGCCTTCCTTTTAACAGCATTCATATGGAGGATTCAAAGATAAAGAATATATATGGGTGAATAATAGGGAAGAAAAGGGAAGTAGGTGGTGCAGGGGATAGAGTGCTGTGCCTAGAGTCAGAAAGACTCCCTTCCTGAGTTCAAATCTGGCCTCAGACACTTACTAGCTGGGTGAACCTAAGCAAGTCACTTAGCTCTATTTGCCCCTGTTTCCACATCAGTAAAAGGAGCTGGAGAAGGAAATGGCAAACCACTCCAATATCTTTGCCAAGAAAATCCCAAACAAACAAAACCAATGCAATAAAAATTATAAGTAGTAGTCAAGCATGTTAAAGGTAGAGAAATACTGCTATTTGGCTGCCTGGCTAACTTGGTTATTCGTTGATTGAATTTAAACTCACCAGGTTTTAACTGAGAAAACCAATTTATCAGTGGTAGGAGCCAAGAGACCTTTATAAAAGGGTCCAGTTTTTGGCACACCAAGTGGGTCAAATGCCCAGGGGAATGTCAAATCTCAGATGGACTTCCAAACCTTTGCTCACGTCTATGTGTCCTGCATCCTTCCTGGCAAGTGTAGCAAGTAATATTTCATTTCTGTCATTAGAATCTGGAGGAAGGTCATGGAGACCTTTTCATAACCCTGTTGCCTATGACAATGTCATAGCATCAGCTAGTATATTCATTCCTGCAAAGCATGTGTGAGGGCCAAGGATTGAGTGTGTTGGCTGTGACTCTTGCCAACTCCATCCTAAAAATGAGAGGTGATGTTGGACTTGATCAGTAATTTGGCCCTCCCTGTCTCAGGGATGGGCAGGCAATGCTACAACACCCAGCACTAGGATGATTGACCAGCCCACTTCCTATAGTTCTGAAGTGGGGTTCTCAAAAGGTGTATGCCTCCCAAATTTTGCTAGATATACCGCAAATTGTACTAACTCACACTTGTAAATGCAAGAGTGAGTCTACAAGATTCTCTACAGTAAAGAGCAATACTTTGCTGTGAGCAAAGAGAGCCACATAGTGGCGTTCTTACAACTTGGTCTACTCACCTATATTGAATATGTTCTTAAATATATTGTTGTCACATCCACATCTTTATTTACTCTCACCCATATATGAGAGTTCTTGTCATCAGTTATTACCTCGGAGAGCTTGAGGCTTCCTAGTCATACTTAAAACATAACCTTTAAGCAGCCAAAGCAGAATACAACTAAGTGGCCACTACATTCCCAGGAGCCCAGGGGTATAGGAGAGAACAGGTCTTGAAATCCAACTTCAACCTAAGTATGTGGACACTTCCTAGAAGGTAGTGGAAAGGGTGGTAAATCCTGTCATCATTAATCAGTTCTTGAGGCTGTGGATTAAGTGGCTGGAATTACCCTTCTTTCTCTCTCTCTCTCTTTTTTTTAGGCAATTGGGGTTAAGTGACTTGCCCAGGGTCACACAGCTAGTAAATGTCAAGTGTTTGGTCTCAGTTCAGATTTGAACTCAGGTCCTCCTGACTTCAGGGCCGGTGCTCTATTTACTGCGCCACCTAGCTGCCCCGGGAATTACTCTTCTCAATGGCGTGCCAGTTATTGCTACAGCAACTTTATTTAAAAATGTAAAACCCATTCTTAGGTTGTGGCAGGTGGCAACCAGATTTGGCTGAAATTTGTTGATCCCTGATCTGGATCAATCCATATCTGAGCAGAAATCTCCTCTACAACATTGCTGAAAAGTGGTCATCCCTTTTCTTGCTTTAGTTACAGGGCAAAAGCAGGCCATGAGGGCAGATTATTCAATTTTTGGACAATTTCAAATGCCTAAAATTTTTTTATTTTATCGAATCCAAATCTGCTTTTCTATGCATTACTCATGGTTCTGTCTCTAGGGCCAAGCAGCAAAAGGCTCATCTCTCTTCCATGTGATAGTCCTACTTAAAGACCAACAATGTTTTCTCTAAGTTTTTCTCTAACCTGAACATCCCTAGCTGATCCCTTCACCTGATCCTTGATTGGCATAGTTTTAACTGTCTCACTAGCAACTTAAACTATTAGTGTCAAACTTTACTTAAATAGAGATGGCTCCCTGGGGGGCCACATATTGACTCAGAAAATGACAAGTTAACATTACCTACATTGTATTATATTTTCATTTATTTTCTTAAATATTTCCCAATTACACTGTAATCTGGATCCTTTCTGGGAATTTGACATAGCTTCTCCAGACCTACTCCAGAGTTCTTTTTAAAATGTGGCATCCAGAACTGAACACATTATTTCTGAGCCTGACCAGGTCAGATTACTTTTATATGGTGACCTCACTCATTCTGGTAAATATGCTTCAGTTAATGAGCCTGAGATGGCATTGCATCTTCATCCAGGTCACACACGCCACTCTTGCTAACCATGATGTCCTAACGTTCTCTGTCTCTCGTCTTGTTCTCTCCTTTGTTCACTACTTCACTTGGTGAGGTCATCAGCTCCCATGGATTCCATTATCATTTCTATGCATGTGATTCACAGATTATTTATCCAGTCCTAACCTCTCATCTGACTTCCAGTATTACCAAGTGCCTATTTGATGGACTGGAAGTGCCATAGATATCTTATATACCATATGTCTAAAGCAGAACTTATTATTTTCAAGCCCTTCCTCCCAACCTTCTGCTCTTTTTAACTTCCTTGTTAAGGAAGGGATGAGGGGGGAAGGGAATAAATATTTATAAAGTGTTTACTATGTGCCAGGTACTGTGCTAAGCACCTTTTACAAATATCTCATTTAATCCTCACAACAACTCTGCAAAGTTGGTGATATTATGATGTCAATTTTAAGTTGAGAAAACTGAGGCAAATAGAAGTTAAATGACTCATCCAGGTCACACAACCAGTGTCTGAAGTCATATTTGAACTCAGGTTTTCTTGACTCCAAGCAGTTAGGTGGCACAATGGATAGTGTACTGGAGTGAGGAAGACCTGAGTTCAAATCTGGCTTCAGACACTTGCTAGCTGTGTGTCCTTAGGCAAGTAACTTAAACCTGTTTGCCTCAGTTTTTCTTCATTTATGAAATGAGTTGGAAAAGAAAATGGCAAACCACTCCAGTGGGATCACAAGGAGTCAGACATGACTGAAGCAACAATACACCTTCCTAATTCCTGGCTGGGTGCTCTATCCACTGTGCCATCAGCCGTTACTTTTGAGGGCAGCTCCCAAACTAGGGGGTCAGCCTCAATTCTTCTCTCTCTAATCCACTCCCGACCTCCATATCCAATCAGCTGATAAATCCTGCTGATCTACCTTTGAAACATTTCTTTTGTGTCTTCTTTCTCTCTTCTGAAGCTGCCACAGGCCCTCATAATCTCATACCTGAACTATTGCAATAGTCTTGCAGTTAATCTTGCCTTGAGCCTCTCCCCACAACAGACCGCTGTCCCCATGATCATCCTACAGCACAGGGCTAACCATGTCACTCTCTCATTCAATAAACTTCAGTGGCTCCCTATTACCTCTTGAATCAAGTATCAAATGTTTGCTTTTTAAAGCTCTTCACAGTCTGGCCTATTCCTACCTTTTCAGTGTTTTCCATTTTTTTTTTACCCTCTACATACTCCTAAAATCCTGTAACCTTGGCATACTACTCTGCAGCTTAGTAGTGCAAATGGATAGAGTGCTGGGCTTGGAGTCAAGAAAAGATGACTTCAAACCTGGCCTCAAAAACTCACTAGTTGTATGACATGGACAAATAACTTATCCTCTACTGCCTCAATTTCCTCAACTGTAAAATGGGGATATAATAGCACTTTTCTCCCAGGGTTGCTGTGAAGATCATGAGGTATTTGTAAAGTGTTTAACACAGTACCTGGCACATAGCAGGTGCTTAATAAATCCTCATTCCCTTTCCTTCCTTCCACATGACACTCCATCTATTGACTCTGTGCACTTTCACTAGCTGTCCCCACATGCTTGGATTTCTCTTCTCCTTATCTCTTTCTTCTGGCTTCTTTCAAGATTTAATTCAAATCCCACATCTAGGAAGTCTTTTCCGTTTGCATTCCCCCAGCCCCACCTCCAACCCAGTGTCTTTGCTGTGAGATGAATTCCAATTTACCCTATCTCTTTCATGTTAGTTGTTTGCATGTTGTCTCTTCCGTTGTACGAGTTCTTTGAGGGTAGGAACTGTTTTTGCCTTTTGTCATATCCCTAGTGCTTAGTCTAGTGTCTGGCACAGAGAAGTTTAATCAATGCTTGTTGACTTGACATGGACTTCTTGGATTGCCTGATTAGTGTTGACTCGCTCATACTGAGCTTGTCATGCCATTCTCAGAGGTGATGAGTCTACCTCTAGTATGTGGAGGATTGGCAGGTCTATAGATGTAAGTCATTGAGTTGTTCGGTCGTGTCCAACTCTTTTTGACCCCATGCACTCTATCACGCCAGGCCTTTCTATCCTCCTCTGTCTCCCAAAGTCTGTCCAAGCTTATGTTCGTTGCCTCCATGACTCTATCTATCTCATCCTCTGCCATCCTCTTCTCCTTTTGCCTTCAATCTTTCCAAACATCAGGGTTTTTTCCAAAGAGTCATGTTTTCTCATTATGTGGCCAAAGTTATTTAAGCTTCAGCTTCAGTATCTGTCTTTCCAAGGAACAGTCTGAATTAATTCCTTTATGTATTGACTGATTTTATTTCCTCGCTGTCCAAGGGACTATCAAAAGTCTTCTCCGGCACCACAAGATATGAGGAGAGAACATGAGAACGAGACAGGATACAATGAGAATGTCTTAAAATTGGTAGAGCATTTCCATCACTGTTAATCCACTAAACTACTTTAAAGTCTGGAGGTAACAATGATAATGTGATGTGTTCGACTGTGTAAGCAAGAAGCAATGACAGCCAATGTAGGGTACACAAGTTTCCAGAAGAAGAACTTTCAGGAGACAGTTTCAGTCAGAGTGCTCACTCCTCTCTTTGCCATCCCTGTCCTCTAAGCCATCAAGCTATTATATTTCACTCACCTTTGAACTCTGGTCATTATCCTTCCCGTCTCAGTCACCAGGATACTGGTGTCCTACAACTAGTATGATAGCTGATCTCAGCTTCATTCATGTATTACAGCTATTCTTAAAACTTTGATTCCTACCTGTTACGAGAATTAACCTGTCCCCTGCCTGGGGATTTCCTTAATTACTAACACATGACAGTATTCCCTTGGGTGGAGCCCAACAAGTTCTGGCAGGTTGGCAGCCATGTTCATCCAGGCTAATTCATTCCAGGTGGATGAATCCAAGTCCTCCAAAAACTGATCCACAGGGGCAGGAGTGTTCCACGACAAGTTTTAAAGTGGAATGCAAAAGTAGTTGGTGCACATCTCTTTCCTCAGCTAAGGCTGGAAAATATTAGTTAAAAAACTTGAGTTTAAGTAGAATATAAAAACATCTCCTTGAACATGAATTACTTCTAAAGTGTAGGACTCACCACGTCACTCCCCTGGTCAATAAACTCCAATGGCTCTCTATTGCCAGTAAGATCAAATAAAAGAGTCTCTGTTTAGGGTTTTTTTTTTTCCAGGCAGTTAGGGTTAAGTGACTTGCCCAGGGTCACACAGCTAGTAAGTGTCAAGTATTTGGTCTGAGGCCAGATTTGAACTCAGGTACTCCTGAGTTCAGGGCCAGTGCTCTATCCACTTCACCACCTAGCTGCCCCATCTGTTTAGTTTTTTTAAAGGTTGCCAAACAACATTCAGTGCAGGGCAGCCCCAGAACCCTGGAAACAGCAAGGGTCCTGAAACATAGTAGGCCATAAATATGACAATTCCTCCAGAAGGTGGATCCTAGTCTTAGCCCCTGCACTCAGGACCAAGCAATGTTTGACCCAAGGTTGACCCAACCAGAAGCTCTAGAAACTGAGATGAGAGAGAGATGTTAACAAAAGAAAATGCCAAACACAATAAAGAAATGCCTTGGATTGAGAGATGCCCAAGGGATCAACCCACAACAAATGCACGTAGGGCCTCAGAGAAAAAAAATGTCTAAGAGTACCTGGAAAAAAGTGAAACAAGATACAAAATGGAATAGCTAGGGAGAAAAGAATGGCAAATACAATTAATTTAGAACTGACAGTAGGAAATCTTATCTAAGAACTGAATGCCCTGAAAATTAGAATGGGTCCAAAAGAAAACAACACCTTGATAAGGCAATAATAAATAACAAAACAAAACAAAATCAAAAGACTAAAAAAAAAACAACCACCCCAGAATATAAGGAATACAGTATTGAAAAACAACTGACCTGGAAAACACATCAAGGAAAGATAATATAAAGAATCACTGGACTACCTGAAAATCAAAACAAAGAAAACAAACTTGTATACCATATTTCAAGAAATCAAAATTGAAATTTTAGATTCTGATGAAGTCATAAAATAGAAAGACTTCACCAGTCACCTCCTGAAAGAGATTCCAAAATAAAAATTGCTAGTAATGTCACAGCCCAAATCCAGAGATTTTAGATCACGGAAATAATACTGCAATCAAAAAGAAAGAGTTCAGGTATAAGGGAGCCACAGCCACAAAAGACTCATTGCCACAAACTTGGCAAATAAAAGATGAGAACTTGGACAACAGTATTCCAAAAAGCAAAAGATAAATTCTTACAATCAATAATAATCTATCTGGTAAAACTGAGTATAATTCTATAGGGGGAAAAATGGATCTTTGATGAAATAGAGGATTTCCAAGCATTCCTGATGAAAAGGTCAGAACTGAGCAGATACTTTGAAATGGAAATATGTAGAAGGGAATAAATACACATTTGATCAATTCAGAAGGGACTACATAGGGAGTATGAGGGGCCTTCCTTCTTTGATTCACATTCACTATAACATTGCTTGCAAAAAGAAAATAAAACAAATTTAATAGATTACTTCAAGAAAATTAGAAAAATTCAAATTAGTAAAAAAAAAAATGTAAGCCTGGAGAGAAAGGCACTGGACTAGAAATCAAAAAATCTGAGCTCAATTCTGGTCTCTGTGACCCTGGTAATATGTTACCTCCTTTGGACTATCTTCTTAAGTATTAAATCAAGTTATACTAGATGACCTCTAATGATTTCTTCAGGCCTAAAAGTCTAAGTTCTAAGTACATTAATGTAGATGAAAAGCAATGTGTCATGAGAAATTTAAGAGAATCATTTCTTTGTAGTTTTTGTGATATAAAAACTTCAAATAAATTTAAGAAAAACAATTTCCAGAACTGCTGTTATATTTATTCTGTAGTATAAAAAATATACAAAATGTGAGGCAAGGAATGGGAAATCATTTCAGCTTAGACTTCAAATGAAGGAACCAGTTGGGGCCTGCTAACATGTATTCTGCTGACAATGAAGTTGTTTAAAAAAATATCTAGTTCAGCCTACAATTGTTTCCTGGTTTCCCTGGGGATTACTCATGCAGTGAGACACATGATAATAGGTATCATCTCTTCCAGTGCTTAGCACAGTGCCTGGGACATAGTAGGTGCTTAATAAATGTTTACTGAATTTCAGAAGGCAGAGCAATAAATACTTATCCTATATTTGTTGCTTCTCTTCTACAAATGATGCTTGAAGCAAACTCCCAAATGCTTCATGTGTAAGCAGTTAGTTATTTTTATTGAGTCTGGCTATTTTTGGAATACATTTATCACAAAATCATGCAATAATAGTTGAAAAGGAGCCCCTAATATAACCACTTGCAAGATAGACAAATCTTGTTTGTAATACCTGGGACAGTTGGTCATCAAATCTGTTTGAACACAGGAACTTACTACCTAATGGGATAGTCAAATACACTATTTGACCACTTTAGTTATAAAGTCCTTCCTTATGTTGAGCCAAAATCTGCCTGCCTTTAATTCTTATCCATTGGTTCTAGCTCTTTCCTCTAAAATCTAATAGGCTATACACCAGAGATCAAAGAAAGGTGCAAAGGATCCATTTGAACGATAATATAGCAGCTCTTTTTATAGTGGCAAGGAACCGGAAAGGTATTTATTAATTGGAGATTGTCTGAGCAATTATGGTATTCGAGTATAGAGGGCCATAAGAAATGATGATTGGGATGGTTTTAGAAAAAAATCAGTATGAACTGATAAGAGTGAAGTAAGCAGAAAAAGAACAGTTTTATATAAATGACATTATAAACACAAACTTTGAAAGACTTAAAAAATTTATGATCAATGCTATGACTAACCACAATTTCAGAGGACCAATGATGAAGTATACTGCCTACTCCCTGATAGAGAGGTGATGGATTCAAGATGCAGAATGAGGCACACTTTTTTGGACATGGGCAATGTAGGATTTGGTTTTGCTTGGCTCTGCATGTTTGTTACAAGGATCCCCCCTCCCCCCAACTGGCAGGTGGGAAGGAGAGAAAAATAAATGCTTGCTAACTGAAAAACAAAAGATAAAAACAAGCAAAATAAATCAATTCATTCCCACATGACAGTCCTTCAAATACCTTAGGCAACTACCATGTCCCCTCTTAAGTTTTCTTTTACCTCACATGATACAGTTCTGAATATATCCCTTGTAAATTTCATCTTTTTAGATTTGATCCAGTAGTTCAGCCTGTTGAGATAATTTTGAGGTTTTTTCATCCAATATTTTAGCTTTCATCCTCAATTTTGTGCCGTTCTGAAATTTTAATTATTACTTTTATTTACTTCATTAAATATTTCCTAATTACATGTAAAAAAATTAATAATCTTTTTTTTTTCCTTTGGGCTATAGGCTTTATTTTTTAAATAATATTTTATTTTTTTCCCCAGTTACATGTAAAGACAATTTTTAACATTACTTTTAAAAATGCTTGAGTTCCAAACTTTCTCTCCCTCCCTTACCTCCCCCCTTCCTGAGACAGCACACAATTTGATATAGGTTATAACTATAACAATCATTTTGAAAATTTTTAAATTCTAAACTCTCTCCCTCCTGGTCCTCCCCACTTCTTGAGAAGGCAATTTGATATTAAATATATATGAAGTCATTCAAAACATAAATTCCATGAATACTAGCCATGCTGCAAAAGAAAACATAAACAAAAGAAAACAATAAAAATAAAGTTTAAAAAAGTATGCTTCAATCTGCATCAGTTTTCTCTCTGGAGATGGATAGCATTTTTCATCTTGGGTCCTTTAGAATAGTCTTGGGTTGTCTTAATTAAGTCTTTCATAGTTGATCATCCTCACAATATTGTAGTTATTGTGTTCAATGTTCTCTTGATTCTGTTCACTTCACTCTGCATGAGTTCAAGTCTTTCCAGGTTTTTCTGACACCATCCTGCTTGTCATTTCTTATAGCATAATAGTATTCTATCACCATCATATACCACAGCTTGTTCAGTCATCCTCCAATTGATGGGCATCCCCTCATTTTCCAATTCTTAGCCACTACAAAAAGAGCTGCTATAAATATTTTTGTACAAATAGGTCCTTGTCCCTTATCTTTGATCTCTTTGGGATTCAGACCTAGTACTGCTATTGCTAGGTATAAAGGTATGTACAGTTTTATAGCCCTTTGGGCATAATTCCAAATTGTTCTCCTGAATGGCTGGATCGGTTCACAATTTTAGCAACAGTACATTAGTATCCTAATTTTTCCACATTGCCTCCAGCACCTGGAATTTTTTCGGTCATATTAGCCAATCTGATAGGTGTGAGATGATATCTCAGAATTCTTTTAATTTGCATTTCTCTTATCAGCAGTATGTTTAGTATGTTTTTTCATGTGACTGTTGATTGCTTTGATTTCTTCTTCTGAAAACTGCTTGATCATACCCTTTGACCATTCATCAGGTGGGGAATTGCTCTTATTTTTATAAATTTGGCTCAATTCCCTATATATTTGAATAATGAAGCCTTTATCAAAGAAACTTACTGCAAAAATATTTTCCCAGTTTCCTGTTTTCTGCACTGGTTTTGTTTGTGCAAACCCTTTTTAATTTCATATAATCAAAATCCCATAATCCTCTCTATCTCTTGTTTGGTCATAAACTCTTCCCTTATCCATGGATAATTTTTCCGTCCTCCCCTAATTTACCTATTATCACCCTTTATGTCTTAATCACTTATTCTTGGTATATGGTCTGAGATGTTGGTCTATGCCTAAATTTCTGCCAAACTGCTTTCCAGATTTTCCAGCAATTTTTGTCAAATGTTGAGTTCTTATTCCAAAAACTTTGGGTTTATCAAATGCTAGATTACCATGGTCATTTACTACTGTGTATTGTCTACCTAATCTATTCCACCGATTTATCACTCTACTTAGCCAGTACCAGATTGTTTTTATTATTACTACTTTGTGATATTGTTTGAAATCTGGTAACTGCTAGGCTGTCTTTCTTCACATTTTTTTCCCCTTTATTCTGTTGATAATTTTGATCTTTTGTTCTTCCAGATGAATTGTTACTAATTTTTTCTAGCTCTAGAAAATAATTCTTTGGTAGTTTGATTAGTGAAGCACTGAGTAAGTAAATTAGCTTAGGTAGAATTGTCATTTTTATCATATTGGCTCAAACTACCCATGAGCAATTAATATATCTCTAATTGTTTAGACCTATCTTTATTTCTGTGAAAAGTGTTTTGTAAGTACATTTACATAATCCCAGGGCTTGTCTTGGCAGGTAGACTCCCAAGTATTTATATTGTCTGTTATTTTAAATGTAATTTCTTCATCTCTTCCTGCTCAGTTTTGTTTGTAGTATATAGAAAGGCTGATGATTTATGTGGGTTTATTTCATGTCCTGCAACTTTGCTGAAGTTGTTAACTGTTAACTAGGTTTTTTTTAGTTGATTCTCTAGGGTTTTTTAAGTATGCCATCACATCATTTGCAAAGAGTGATAGGTTTGTTTCCTCACTGCCTGTTTTTATTCTTTCAATTTCTTTTTCTTGTCTTATTATTATAGCTAGCATTTCTAATGTAATGCTGAATAAAAATAGTGATAAAGGACAACTGTGCTTCACTCCTGATCTTATTAAGAAGGCTGCCACTCAAATTTGATAAGCATATTATCTATAGCAGTAAGCCTTTCATAAAAACATGAACAAGACTAGGCTAAAGACAGAACCAAACGGGGTGCCCCTACAGACCTCCTACCATGCTGACATTTATCCAGTAGCCTTTGAGTAGCATCATTCAACCAGGTGACAATTCCTACTTCTCCAGCAACACCAACTTCATTCTAAAATAACTTAGCATTACTCAAGCTCTTACACCTTCTCAAGCAGAAAGATCATTTGAATAGGGAAGAATTAAAAATATTTATTAAGTTATTACTGTATCAAGGGCTATACTAAGCACTAGGGATACAAATTAAAAAAGGAAGACAGTAGGAAGAAAAATGATAAAAATTTTTCCAATGACCTCAATTTTAGTGTTTCTTGGCATGGAAATAGCTAGAATTTTAGGCTTGTCCAATTGAGATGGGGAGGGGATTCCAATTTAATTATCCAGGATATTAACTATCCTTCCCATATCCTTATCCTTGGCAAATTTGATTAATTCCTTTTCCCTTAAAAAGAAATATTTTAATAGGTTATATGCTTAAATGCATGTTCAAATATATACAAAAATATCATATAAATTTAAGTTTGTGTAGCACCATATAAAGCTCTTGGCCTCACAACATCCTTGTGAGGTAGATAGTATAATTATTTCCATTTGGCACATAAGGAAACTGAGCTCCAGAGAACTGAAGTTTACGTTATCTCAGTGCTTCAGAACCAAGACTTGAACCTCAGTCTTTCTTGACTACAAGTCCAGTGTATTCACCTATCTCTTTTGCTCATGAATAGCAAATATAATTATTGGAATGGCTTTGTCTACAAGAGGACTACTTCTAGCACTCAGCCTAAGCAAATACTTTGCTAGTACTTCCTACTAACTTTTTATCATGTGCTGGATGCTGCTGAATTGCCAAGAATGAGTTCCTGGAAAGTCTTCAGTATTCCACATTAAAATTATCTGAGCACTGGAGGAAACTATGGCCTGTGTGGGTAAACAAATGAAACTAATGTATGCTTTCAAATTGCAGATCCAGTGAACTAGGTGGCTCAGTGGACAGAGCACTGGGCTTGTAGTCAGGAAGACCTGAATTCAAATCTGCCCTCAGACACTTCCTAGCTGTGTAACCTGGGCAAGTCACTTAATCTGTTCGCCTTAATCTACTTGAGAAGGAAAACCACTCCAGTATCTTTGCCAAGACAACTTATGGACGTTATTGGTGTGCTATGGTTCACGGGGTCTTGAAGTGGATACGACTGAATGACTGAACAGAGTTTCCAAATCACAATCAAGATAAATGTCTATGGTTTCATGGTTCAGAAATATAAATGCTAAAATGTAACCTTGATTTGGAAATCACTATCTTTTTGCTTCATATCCTATTTTTGTTTTATATCACTTAAAGTTCACAGGCAAACTCAATTTTACCAGTGAACAAATTAGTAGATTATATTCATGAACCATTTTTTCATCTGACTAATAGCTACTCTCTTAGGAGGCTTTTAACATACCCAGACAGCACTTACTGACCCCATAGGGAAATAAATTATATTTACCTTTAATTTTGAAACAAAGTAACTTAAAAATATATAGCCACTTGATATAAACTACAAAGGACCTAGTGGAATCTTAAGTTTAAGGAGGTTCAGCACTTTGCAGAATCTAACACAACAGATGCTCAATACGTGTTTGAGTTAAACCACATCTAAACAATTGCTTAACATTGACAGGCATTATTATTTCATGAATTTTAGGTAACATCCTCACGTGTCAGGAAGAATTTGGAAGCCATTACACACAAAAGGAAATTGTGTATAACAGTGTACAGCAAATAAGCTAAGCTTTAATGTAATTCTCCCAAAACGATCAATTATCTAAGTCTATTGATGGACATCATTATCATGCCTTGAGTACGGAAGGGAATTATGAATCCAAAGACTAACAAGTTTGACTAATAATGGGATTTGGGATGAAGTATCCCATTACCTGTAGTCTACCTTTGCCTTTCCTTTTCATTCCGTGAATTTTAGCTGAGCATAAGCCTAGTATCAATTCCTGCCAAGGACAATCTACTTTACTCTGTGTTTTCCTTATTAATACTTTAATTTTTTCAAACCAATTCCCAGAGTGAATATTTAGCCAAATTCTTGGTAGTATGTTATGAAAGGAAAGAAATTCATAATGAATCAAAGCTTTAGGAAAAAAAATTTTCTTTATAGAAAGGAGGTTATGACACTAATCCCTCACCTTTACTCCTTCCCCCAATTTTTTTCAGAGAAAAGGGGCATTAGGAATAGGAGCTGAGTGAGGAAATATAAACACAGAATCACAGCTGATTGGGATATTTGCTATTTTACTGTTAATCTGACACATCTAAACAAAGCATTCACAATACTTGATATACTTTTAAGGGAATCATATACAATAGTCTTAGACATAACCACAGAACAAGCAGAACAATTAAAACTACATAAGGCCTTAAAATATATCCACAGTGTGTATTATTTCAATATTCATTCGTTTACAAATTAGACTACCATTAATTTTATTTGTATTTTTCTTTCATAGTTTTATTCAGGCAAGATTCATCCAAGGAAAAGGCAACTTACAGTTTTGTTTTTCTGCATTTTTTTAAAACTACATTAGTTAATACAAAAGTTAATGTTCTCTTTTCTTTCTCTTCTACTAAGGAGTAAATTAGTAATATTCTCAGATGGCAGCCAAAACCAGAGGTTCTATACTTAAAAAACAGCCAAAGGAAACCTGAATGGGGTACAGCAGCAAATGTGCATGTGATACGGAATAAAATAAAACTAAATGAACTTTCAGGTTTCCATACTATTAAGAGTACTGCATTTCTACACGATCATTCAAAGGTTTAAAATAACCATTCTAGATATTCTAACAGCTTTGAAATTTCTAATATGAGTATTTAAATAGTTGCCTCATGGTACTGACCTTGTGACTCAGAGCCAGTTAAAATTCAGTGTTATCCGTGACTTTCCCTTTATAAAGTAACCAGTTGGTAAATTAATACACAAGGGAAAAAAATGAAGCCTAACACTTTCATGAACAAAAATGGAAAATGTAAGATTAACCATTAGGATATGGATACAAAAATGGAAACAAATAACTTTTAACCATTAACCCTGTACAACAGGGTCTTGGTCAACTCTAAGAACTAGTATGTTCTCATGGTATTTACTATAATTTATTTTAACATGACTATTTGCACTTTTTTAGATGTACATTTTTTTAAAAGAATATTACATTAGTGCAACAAGGGTTAATACGTTGAGATGTTTTAAAAAATATTTATAAATTCATTTCTGGTATGTGAAAGCATTTGGCAATATTTTTACAGCATTTGATTTTTTTACAGAATTAAAATTTCATACAGTACTCATCTTGGTGGTTTCTTTTTTTAAAAAAAAATTCACATAAAATATATAAATTACACAGCTTGACTGCATGATACTGTTATTTCCAGTTTTACACCGGTAATTAAAACCTTCATTAATTCTGTTAACAAATCATACCTGTACATTTATGAAGGCAACTAACATGATTTGCAAACAAAACCTTCAGGTTTTATGTTATTTACCAAGGTGTCCAGTTCAGCATCAAAACAAAGCACAGTATGTAAATCTACAAAGTATTTTACAAATTCACTAGTTCGTGTGACACAAACTGTTTCAATCGTTCAAGGTACTGTCCATAAAGTTCCACATCATTGTGACCTGCTCCTTCAACCCAGAGAGGCTCCACAGGTCTTTGGCAGCGTTCAAACAATGCGAGGCCATGTGAAAAGTCAATGACTTCATCTTCAGTTCCATGAATTATTAACACTGGTGAGGTTATTTTAGAGACTTTGTCAATGCTGTGAGGAAAAGGGGAAAAGTAAGCTAGCTATATAAATGAACAAGGGACCTTTTGCTATAAAAGAGGTGAGATTATTCAGTCACTAAAAATGTCTCTGAATCAGCTCAGAAGAAAGATTGTTTTTTTTTCTTGGCTTTTGAATCATGGTATAGTTGAAAGATCACAGACTAAAGATAAAGAATTAGAAGACCTGGGTTTGAGTTGTGCCTCTCTCATTTACCAGCTTTCTGACCTACGGCAAGTCACTTCACATTAATGGGTCTTAAGGGGATAGATAAGAGACCCAATCTCCCTCAGTACTAATATGCTGTGGAAAAATCAGATTTTGCATATTATTTAGAATAGTATACTCTGTCTGCATTATAAAGTTCTTTATGAGGCAGAATATAATTGATTGCAATAAAACTATATAAGATCACTTCTGTTATACCAAAAATCTACTAAACCAGACACTTACATTGGGAATTTACATATCAGAAGCTAATTTTCTGTATAAAGAAACAAGCAAAATGCCAAGGGAAAAATCCTCCTTTCATATACATTTTTCCTCCAAGCTTGATGAGGAAGCTGAGTTTATATCTAATTATTCCTAGAGGATCACTCAATAAATGTTGCTACCATACTAAATTTCTGGTAACAGTGATCAAAGGCAGCTCCCAGAACTTGCACAACAAGGAGTTGAGGAAATGAGGGATTGTTCACTCTAGCAGGGTTAACAACAGTGCACTGGTTTCCTCTGCTAGGAATCCAAATCATCAAGTACTATGCATTACAGGGTTGGATAGAGAGTAACAAGTCGTGTAACGGGAAAGATACTCTTCTTGTCTTCTGTCTTCCATAGTACCTAGCCTCTTTGGGCAGTTAATAGGTTACTTGGAAACCGTATCCAGAACTACAGGATAGGAAATAATTAGCAAAGCAATTATTTACCAAGACTCTGAAACAGAAATGACTTGTTAAATAAGTAGTCCTCTCGGGGTCACCACTGCCGAGGACCTGAACAGATTCATGATGTAACAGTCTTGTTGCTAGATCATTTCCTATTTATGTTCTTGTAAAAACTGTAAAGTATTCAGCTGAGTAAGCAAGCTTATTGTTCTAACCACTGACCATTACATGTCTGTCTTTTGAAAGATCATTATTAAGAACAGAAAAATGGTTTTTCAGAGCCATAACAAAAAAATCCGTTTTGGCTCTGCAACTAATTATTATTTCAACAAGAATGTTCTCACTGTGACTTCCTCCCGCAAACTATCAAAAAGCATAAGCAGCCAATATTTTCTATTTAAAAACAAATATCTACTTAGAAGTTAGGACACATCTCTTCACAAGGTTATTCTGATGTGAGTAAGGCTCATATTCTGAAGAAGGCTTATTTGTACTGAACTAAGGAGAATAAGAGTGTTTAAAAAACTTTTAATCAAACCTGTTGTATCATAACAATAATAGCTAATATTTATAGTGCCTTAAAAGTTTGCAGAGCATTCAAGATACCATCTCACTTGATCCTCATTTCTATTATTAGCCCTTTTCCAGGTGAGGAAATTGAAGCTGAGAGAGGTTAAGGGACTTGCTCAGGGTAAGAGGATTCAAACTCAGGTCATCCCAACTTCAAGCCCAGTGTGCTGTCCACCAAACCATACTTCACTATAATGGGTGTACCAATACAAATCAATTATCTTCTCTCCAACTCACAGTTATATAGAGCTGTCCAGGGCACTGAGAGATTAAATACCTTGCCTAGGGTTACACAGAGTCAGAACCCACATACGCTTAGTTCTAACACTGTTCACTTACAACAAGTTAACTGGGGGCCTAGTCATACCCTATCAGCTTCCTCCTTTCAAGCCACCAGTCTAGGTAGTTAATTTTTAAAAGAACCTTTCTTTGGAGTGATTCTGCTCCCATACAGAATCACTGGCTTTTGGCCTGCATTCACAAAACACTGTGCTACTGCCAACGGAAAAAAGGAAATAGACTGAAATGTGACAATTTTCTTTCCTCTTAACAAATCTTTCTTATAGACAGCTACTAATTTTGCTTAAATGTTCTAAGGACCAAGTAAGAAATATCACTTTTCCTTTGGAAGTCTAAAAGAGAGCAGAACAGCTGAAGAGATTAAAATTGAGTTCCTACAAAATCCTTTTATTACTATATCATCAGTAGCCTTTGTGGGGCAAGATTAACTTTTCCCCTAGTTTACTCACCTTTTATACTAACTGTAGTGAATACCCAAGGTGACAGATTATTTTATATTATTGCTTTGCCTTGAAATCCCCCCCCCCAATATTAAATTGTGTTGAATATTGTCACTTACTTTGGGAATGCATCAAAGCAGTAAGTCTTCTTAGTATCTGGAAAAGCTACCCGCATTCCTGAGGTCAAAGGGGAATGAAGAATGACAGCAGCACTCTCATAACGAGCAGCAAGATCCACAGATGGTACTGTTCCTATACTCTGGCCATATATAATCACATTTTCAGGGCGGATACCATACCTATGAAGTTCAGAAGTTTTAAAAACCATGATGTCTTTGGGAACACATTTGCTTTTTTTAAAAAGAATTTGTACTTATCAATAGGTTGAATATCATAAATGCTAGTTACAGAAATCCAGTGTCATTTTTGACTCTTCCTTTCCCCCATATCCAGTCAGTTGCTAAATCCTATCAATTCTACCTAGTTATCTTCAACATCCTTCTCTCTCTTCTCACCTGGTCACTACTCTTGTTTGATCCCCTATGACCACTCAACTAGACTATTTGTAACAGCATTCTAAATTGTCCCCCCCCCCGCCCCATTTGCTTCTATGCTCTCCAACCCCTCCAATTTATCCTCCACGAAGCTGACAAAAACCATCTTCCTAAGGCATAGTAGTGACCAGAATATTCCTCTGGTTAAAAACCTTCAGTATCTTTGCCTCCAATAAAGATATTAAATCCATATCCTAGAATGTAGATCCCCTACAGTTTAGGGCCAGCCTACTTTTCAAGCCTAATCTCAATTGTTTCCCTTCCCACAGAATGGACCATAACTCACAATCATGACAACTTTCTGCCTATGTTCATTTGCAAAAGTTATTCTCATGTCAGGAAAGCACACTCTAGCACATTTTTCAAAATTCTTATGCTCAAGAAGAGTGGACACCATCTCTATGAAGCCTTTATTGATCCCTTCAGAATACCCTCCCTTAACCCTAGAGCTCCCTGACCTTGGATTTACTCATTCAGATACATGTATCCCCCTAATAAAAAGCAAGCTCCTTGAAGACAAGGATTTTTTTTCCTTTGTATCTCCATTGTCTAGCCTCATTCCTGTTATAGAATGACACTTAATAAACTCACCATTCTTACTCTGTTTCATAAAATATTTAGTCATAATTAATTTATCTTAAAATAATTCATACCACTATTCTACTTGTTTATTTTAAACTAGATCATTAATAGGATTTTAAGGGACTGCATTTACATTTAACCAAACACAAAAACCCTTGATTTTTATCATTAATTTGTTTCTAAATCTGAAACAAGCATTGTAATATGAAATGAATGAGTTTTTGGCAAACAGTACATGAATGCTCAATCACTTTTTCCTTTAAGACCTCATAGAATTTGAAGGCCAAAAGAGAGATCCCTTTTTCAAAGAGTAAAAAAAAGCACAGTAACAAAGGTGACACAATTAGTCAAAGAAATATTTTCTAGGTTGCCCAAATCTACTTGTAAAGGTGTTCATGTTTAAATAATCTCTTTTAAAAAGATGAGAGAGAAAATGAAAAGCAAATGTTCATTTTACAAGAAAAAGGAAATTTATGGTCAGAAAGAATCTTATAGATCCATCTAGTCTAATCTTTTTCATTTTCTAAATGAGGGAACTCAGACTCAGAGAAGCAAAGTGATTTGCAACTCAGTTTTCAACTTCATAGTCAAATCAAGCACACTTTTCACTATACCAAACTGCTTTTATGGCAATAAGTTGAAAGACAGTGGGAATGGGATGAAATTATTCAATAAAAAAATGCTTTAAGGTAAAGAATTAAAGAATGCTTTATTCAGGGTCACTGATAATAGAACATGGTTAAAAAAAAAGATTAAGAAATAATTGTAAATCACCTTTTTTTTGCCCTTGTATAATTTGAGGTGTGCGTGAAGCAAGGAAATATTAAGAAAGCTGTTCGCAAAAAGAAAAAGGTATTCTTTGCTAGTTACGAAATACTGAATTCTACCCCTTAAGCGTCCTCTAAAATAAGTAACTGTTTCACTAGAAATAAGTTTTAATATGGTATATATTAAGAGGTCAAGCCTGGTTCTATAGTCAACAAGCTGCTTTTATAAATTGGGAGATGACTTTTTTGAGTTCTTGAGTTGGTAAATAAAACTTAAAATTTAAAGAAGTTAAAAGCAAACAATGAGGCACAGGATTGTAACTATGTTATGGTTCAACTACTATTTCTCCAAATACCATGGGGCCTTAAGTATACATATGCAGAAGAAGAAAGGAAAGGCAATTAATATCTAGCTATGGGGTCCCCAGGCATGAAAGTTTCTTCAAGTTTGGTTTCAATGGAAACGACAGCACAAATACATTTACTGGACCAAACTCTTATGGTCTCGTCCCAACTCACAGATTCTAATCAGCCAAAAAGGAAAAAAAAAAGTAGCATACAAATAACTGATTTGCCTCAAAATTTAGTGGCAGAATCAAAATTTGTATTTTAGTTTCAATGTGCTTAATTAATGGAACCATGCTGTTATTTTTACATAAAATTAACTCCTATGAAGTAAAAATTTAAATACCATTGTAGAAAGAACAGTGGTATAGAAAAAAAAATACCAAACTTGTCTGGGAGTTGGGATACCTGGGCTTTTACTTCCACCTTTGCCATTATCTAGCAATCACAGAGCAAGTCACTTAACCTATATAGGTCTGTTTCCTCATAGGTGTAGACTGGAGAAGATGACTTGTAAGGTCCCTTTTTAGCCATAAAATCCTGTGATTTTGTAATTCTAAGGGCTGAAAACAAATATAAAGCACTAATAACCAATCTTCCACATTATGGAATAAATTAATTTGATACAAGATAAAGGGAACAGAAAAAGGAAAGAACAGAAATAGGTCAATGAAATTTAAAACTTACAGCTTAAAACTCAAAGTATCAAATCTGAAATTTTAACATTTAATTCCTCCCCCATACATAGAAAAGCAATATACCATAGTGACTGGAGAGCTGGCCTGTAAAACAATAAGTTGTGCTTCAAGTCATACCTCTGACATATTTCGTGGATGTGTGACCCTGGGCAAGTAAGTCACTTAATCTCTCAGTGCTCTAGACAACTCTCTAAGACTCTAAGTTGCAGAGATGATACCAACCTGCCTTAGTAAAAGGAGATTCCTCACCTGGGGGTTCCCTATACCAATAAAATCACAGATTCAGTTTCCATTTCTAATACATATGGTATATGTCACATCATAGCCTTACTTAATAATCGGGGAAGCAAAGTAGCCTGATAAAACATATTTGATAAACACTGCCACAATTTAGGATATATAAGAGGTTCTTAGTACCTAGATAATGCAATTTCTTTAATCATTGAGTATTCCATTAAAAACAGATTTGTCTTTTAGTTTCCTATCTAAACAATGAAAATCTAATTGCTAGGGAAAATGTGTATTCATCTTTATTAATTTGTAATGTTAGGCACAACTTTTAAATTACATTTTCTTCTGAATTCAAATAGTGTAACTAACAGATGTGTGTGCTGAGGGGGAGGAGGGAAAGGGAAGAAATCACTAGAAACTTTATAAACTCCTATTTTTTTGTTGTTCTTTTCAGACTGCTCATTTTATCTTGCCAAATTGGAACTGCAGCAGCCATACATGGGACTGATCCTCATCTAAGTACTGATCCAATCTCAGTTTCCTTCAACATGAACCAGTTTGCCTCTCCTTAGGCAGCTTAGTGGTTCTACACACCTGGAAGCCCACCATATTGGTCCTACTCTTAGTGCAGACTCCTACCAGGCCAGTCCTATTGGAGCTCTGAACTCCCAAACTCAAGTAATCCACCAGTCTCAGCCTCCTCCACTAGCAGGGACAACAGGCATGTGCCACCATCTTTGGTTTCTTATGCTTTTGGATGGCAATTTAAAAACTAAACAAACATTTACTTAAACTGGTCTATCATGTTCATGGTATCTAAAAGCTGAATAAACAAATATTCACATTTACCTTGTTCTAAGAGCCAACCAAGCTGCATCAACATCTGCATAAAGGTTCTTCTCTGTTGGTTTCCCAGAACTTGCTCCGTATCCAGAATAATCATATGAAAATATATTGCAATTAATCCGTGAACCCAGTCCTATGTAAAAACTGCTCATCTGACCAAGGTCAACAGCATTTCCATGTGAGAAGAGTAAAGTATATTTGGCATTGGGCGAGCAACGCACAAACATACAGGCAATCCTGTTACCTTTACTGGTTCTAGTCATAAAACACTCAATAGCGTCTTTTTCTCTAGAAGAGTACTGCCAGTCTGCTCTTTCTGAAAGATGTAGGGTCCAGCGACTTCCACTTTCATCACACATCAGAGTATAAGTAGGGTCAGGTGGTAAAAATGCTAATTTAGAAGCAATTTTCCCTGGGCAGGGTGGACAGCAGAAGAGGCAACATAGTTCACCAAATGAAAGATTATTCATCTTCTATTCTGTAAAAGAAAAGGCAATAATTGACTTTTCAATCACTACATATGAGATTTGTATTTTATTACATTGTAGTATAAAGACAAGAGTGAAATAACTTGTGTCAGGTTTTATGGTTTTAAGGATCCAGGCAAGTGTGATTTTTGAGAAATGGAAATTCTGTAAAGCAATGGTTGGGCAAGTTCCCTTGGCAGGATCACATTCAACTGATGGAAAAAAAGTCATTGCTCTTTGAAATTTCAAACTGAAATAAATAATATCTACTTCGCAAAGGTAGGAAATAATGTACAACAGCCACATGGATAACAACTGATACTTACATGGAGCTTTAAAGTTTATAAAGTACTTCACTGTCTACCACGAATATGAGCCTCACAACATTTTGTGAGGCAGACACTAAAGATGATCACTCTCATTTTTTAGATGAAGAGAACCTGAAGCTCAGAGAAGTTAAGGGACTAGCTTACGGTCAGAGTTTTAATATGTGTCTCCAACTCCTTTTCCATTAAGCCACGTTTACATAATAGAAAATCTTTAATATATTTTATAGTTTTAACGTTATTTGTAAAATATTCAGAATCCTATGGGGGAAAGATATGATCAAAAAGACAGAATGTACAATCTTAGAATTTTGTTTGTCCATCTCAGATGGGATAGACCTCTTATATACTTTTGGACAAAGATTCCTTTGTGCCAAATGTATGGCAAAATTTATTGGAGGTAGGAGTTACTCTAAGGAAGACAGGACACATTATTGGATGAAGAAGATATATCTATTAAGAAAAAAGGAGAAATTTAAAAATAGCTGAAACACGACAATATTTTAATTTTCACGTAAAATATCAACTTCCTGAGAAGCAGAAATGAAAATTTTTCCTTGGCCTCTTTTGGATCCTTCCTTTATCCTCTTGTGTAAAGCTGTGGCTCCTACTTTAGATATAGCCCACCTTTAAGGAGTGTGCCTTAAAAGATGCTATTTGTATTGAAACCAATAAAACCACTGTTGTGGAATGACTGAAATGAACAACCCATATTGTAGATTAGAAATGCCAGAACCCTAATGCTGAATGACATTTACTTGTTCCCAATGGAATTAGCTGGTCACACGATGTGCACTTTTCTTAAATGTGGATACCTTTGAATAATACAGTGAAAAGGTGCTAAAAATATAGTTATACAGGATTCCATGAAAATCTTGAATTAGCAAATACATTCCTGGGGTATGCAGAGTAAAGGGAGAAACTAGGTCAAGGAATATCCTAAGCAAGACAACAGGGAAATCTCCATTGATCACAACCTTGGTATAAATTGTTCTGGCTCTGCTTGTAATTCACTCCACATCAGGCCATATAAGTTCTCCCAAATTTCTCTAAATCTTTCCCTTCTTCCTTCCCCATGCCTATTTGGTATGAGAAGACTTTTCTAAACCGATCAAAAAATCATACACAGACTCAATTTTCTAGCCATCAGAGGTAAGAAGAGTGGTTAGAAGGGAAGAGATGGACAAAAGAGCAGACTCTTAAGCCTGCACATTATCTCCTGAGTTGGTCAGGGCAGAGTTGATAGCTGCAAAAGCTCCTACAGACCTTTCTAGAGGTCATGCTGGCTTGATGGTGCCCTATTTCCTTCTTTCTCCCGGTAGCCTCCAAAACTTGTTTTAGGTACTCCCTTTTTCTACTATCACCCACCCTTTCTTCTACTTTTCCATTTAGGCTGGACTCTGGAATAAGTAAAGAATCATTGAGTTTTCCAAGGATTTTGAGATCAGAGGGAGAGAGACATCTAGGGAGGGAAAAAAACAAAAACACCAAAACCAGAAAGGGACAGTTACAATAAATCTTAAGTCCACAGCAAAAATTAACTTCTTTACCAACTTCTTTTGTTCCTTAACTCAGTAAATTACCAATATAAGCAAAGAAAAACTTGACAGAGTAAATGTTTTTTAAATAAGTCCACTTACAGACTAATTAGATTTGCAGATTATAGTGCATCTCCATTTCTATTCTTTGTTTTGCTTCAGCTCACTACTGGGGATATTAAACCAAGCTTTTCAGACTTGTAACTTGAGACAGGGTTGGTGTGTTGTTGCTGCTAGGTTTGGTGGGGACCTGCTTTTTTGAAGTCTTCTCTTTGACTCTCAATGCTCAGTCTGATCCTGAACCATATTTAATCTCCATCACCACCCCAATTTATTGTTTATGTCCAACTTTTTGTAACCCTGTGGACCCTACTGTCCATTGGGTTTTCTTGGCAAGGATACTGGAGTGGTTTGCCATTTCCATCTCTAGCGGATTAAGGCAAACAGTGGTTAAGTGACATGGCCCGGGTTACACAGGATAAGTGTCTGAGGCTGGATCTGAACTTAGGTCTTCCTGACTCAAGGCCCAGTACTCTCTATCCACTGAACCACATAGCTGCCCCACCACTCCAATGCTTTGGTAAACTCATGTTTAAAGAAGGCTCTTTCCTTCCTATTCCATAGATTCCTCTCCTAGATTCAGGCCAACTTATACTAACTTTATAGTTGCCTACTTCACCTTTCCTGGAGGGCATAAATCAAGTATATGTGGGTTAAAAACTTATATTCATAAGCTAAACTATAACGGTTAGGAGGAATTTTTAGAAAAAGTTTTGTTCACTCTATCGTTTTGCAGATGAGTAAACTCTGGACCAGACTGGCTGAGTGATTTATTCAAGATGGCATGGACCTAGGCTTCTTGCTGACAGGCCGCAGCTCTTCCCACGACCTCTACTGCTGAAAACGGCTAGTAGCTGTCTATACTCATGGCAAACTCAAACTCTGGCAAAATGAGGGGGGAAAAAAGGGCTCAAGAACACCTGCTGAAGTCAAGAATGGGATATGGATGAGAATCTAGAAACTGGGAAGATAAGGGAGGGGAAGCACAGGCTTAGAGAAAATGTGGCCAAAGACAAACATTAAGACAAATTTTTTTTCTAGATATGGTCTTAGGCTCAAAATTATCTTCAGCATGTTAGCATGCCAGAGGTGGTAACCCTAACATATAACAAGACTAATTAATAAGCAAGTTGACCTAGTTGGTTTAAGAACCTGTAATTTATATCTCTATTATAGTTTATACCTTGAGGTCTCCACACATAGTAAAGTAGTACTCTAATTGGTTGGCTGAATACCACTGATGGAGCCAAGATGAGAGGAAAAATATTAAAAGGGAGGAGTACCACAGGAAAAGTGAAAGTGGAAAATGATAACTTTAATCAAATTATGATATCCCTGACACCTCTGGGCAGTAGGGAAGAAAAATCACTGGCAAAAGCACTCATAGAAGTTTTCTGCTTGAATTACTCTGGATCCATTTTATCACAGGTTCTTTAAAAATCTCTACTAATCCTGTAGCAAAGTTTAGTCAGTAATTTAAGCAGAGTATAGAAAAGGTCAGGCTGTCTGCAAACAAGGAGCTGAAGTAGGCCCTAGGGTACTGCAGCTCTGCTTTTAAGTCCCAATGTCTCTAAGGTTAGAGCTACTTATTTTGGCCACAGGAACATTCAAATAGTAAACTATTTATTCCAGAACTATTTTTGGTTGCTCATAGTGAGTAGCTATTTCCACTTCTACATTAGATAACACCTACAAATATGAAAAATTTGACACTTGCTACTGGATATTGCATAAACAGCTTTGTAAGACTAAGCACTTGCAGTGATTTAACATTTTGGTTTTGATAAAAAACTTTACAATTACTTCTAGTGGTTTTTAGTAAAAAAAAAACACCACCAAAAGTAAATGAATTCTTACATAAGTGTGTAAACTTAAGTTTATTATTATTTTTTAATAAGTCTCTTGTCACAGGGGACAGAGAACAGGTATCAAAGGCAAGAAGACTGAGTTTAAGTACTGCTTCTGACATATTGGCTGGTTGAATCTGAGCAAATCAAGACTACTCTCTGAACCTAAAAGCTGAGGAGAAGATACATTGGCAGAGGGAATTCATTAGAAGCTCCCTACACCAATGAATTCGGAAGTTTAATCGCTAACTTTTTTTCAAGAGAAGCAGTTTGCCATAACGTGATAGAACTTGATCTATAACACCTAAATTCAAATGCTCTGACAATGTCCTACTGACAACTCAGTATGTTTAAAATAGAATAGATTTCTCCCTGCCACACCTGCTAGTTGACCAAACTTTCCTAGGGCTTTCAAAGGCACCAGCATCCAGGTTCCCAGGTTTGTAACTTGACATTAATTTTGTATTCTCATTCTCTTTCACCTCACACAGTTAACCAGTTGCCAAAACTTGCTATTTACTTTGTTCAAAGAAATTTCCTAAAATAAGTGGTAATTATTGAAATGTTTGCCCTTGCTTTGTCCTGTTCACCAACAAAGACAAAAAGAAATTTTTTTTCAAACAAAACAGGTAAGCCAATGTTAAAAAATCCTCCTTAAATACTGCAGAAATATCTACTATATTTCTTCCTCCTCTCTTCAGTAATTTGCAGATCAATTCTAATTTTTAAAAGCAATTTATTCAAGAATCTTCCTACATCAGAACTAGTTATTTCAATAATTTATTTAATCATTCAAAGTCATATCCTATCACTATCATCTACAAAGGATAATGCAAATTCTGTTGACACTGTAATTTTGCTACAGTGAAAATTATCAGAGGTTAGAAAAGATAAACTTTTTCCTTCAAGGCAGTATCTCAAAGAGAAGAAACTGAAGAAGGATCAAGCTTATGAAGTACTCCCAACACCATGATGTATGTATTTTTTTCTTTACCATGCCCAAATACCTTACCATGTCAATGGTCTTGATAAGAAAAAGCAAAGTGCAAATAAAGGATAATAATGCTTGTAGATGGCAAGCAAACAAGTACTCTTAGATTAAAGCCACACAGAAAGACAGGTTCATACTCCTCATGTGTCTAGTGATTGACTCCCACATAAAACTCGATTTTGATAAAAGGAAAATTTGATCTTAGCACTTCCAAAGGCTTCATACATTTATTGTTTAAGCTCAAATTAAGTAACAGATGGACAAAAAATCTGTTCATAACCGACCCCATCTTCTATAATGAAAGCCAATTTCATAACCCTTAGTTTACCTGAAGATAAGCTTACTTGTGGTAAAGTAAAACCAAATCAAAACCACTAAGCAAAACTATTCTACTGCTAGACAATTTTAAGAACTTCCTTCCATGAAAGCAGGACAATTTTTTTGGCCTTGGATCCCCATTACTTAACACAGTGCCTAGCACAGATTAATCACTTAATAAATTCTTGTTGATTGATTCAAACCATTTTCCCTTCCACTCTTCATCCCCAAACTATTTCTCTGATTCAATTACTTCAACTGAATTAGCAGCCTCAAATTGTGCTTCTTCTGAACAAAAGTATTAGACACTTGAAATCCATGTTGAGTATTTTCTTTCTTAGAAATTTAAGTTCTAGAAGGCCTCCTTTTTCCAAATAGGTCTATTTTACCCACATTAAAGTTTTGTTAGTCAGCATAACCATTTTTGATTATTTTTAAGACATCAGAATATTTTGCTGCCACATTGCCATCCGTACCAGTCACCTCTCTGGTAACCGTAAAAGTATGCAAATGAACTTGGTTTTTAAAATGACTCAACCAACTAATGCCTGCAGTAAAAGTTCCTTCACTATTCATTTTATTTCCATTTTCTTCCATCATCTTACAGAAACTTAAAGCTTTTGTATGAATGGGTTGCTTTGCTAACAAGAATGCATTTTTGACTGCAATCTTCATTCCAAGACACTTCTTTTCCTTGTAGCTGTTTGCAAACCACAAAAAGCTGATGCAACTTTGCCTTTTTTTAAATTTAGCTTATGTTGACCGGGTTGATTTGTACAAAAAGCGCAGGATTAGTTTGATATTATTAAAACTACAAATATACCAGACCATATTAAAAAACAAAGCCAATTTAAAAATCTTATCATTATATTGCTAGATTCAGAAAATGCTGTTAACTACAACACCAACGAGGAGGAACCTACTACTGTATCAGGTTGCTCATTCCACTTTTAGATACCTACAGTTATCTCCATGCAACTCCTATTAATTATTCCTAATTTTGCCTTTTTTGGAGCAGAGAAGAAAAAGTCAATTCCTCTTCCATACAAAGGCTCTTCAAAAACCTGGAGATCTATATTATCGTTATCTACCCCTGCTTTGCCCTCCAGACTAAATATCCTCAGTTCTTTCAAATGATCCTCATATGGTATGAATTCAGTGAGGGTCCTTGTCATCTTGGCCATACTCTTCTGGATACTCTTCAACTTATCAATTTCTTTCGTAACATTTGGTACCCAGAACTGAACACAATATTCTAAAAGTGATCTTATTAGGGTAGAACACAGAATATCTATAATCACCCAGCGAGCTTAAAGTCTTCTGTGGGATAAATCTGGCAATACAAAGAGTTACAGCGGATCAGGGGAGGTTTCATAAAGGAAGTGGTATTTGAACTGTGCTTTAAAAGAACAGGTATGGAAAAGGACCCACATGTACAAAAATATTTACAGCAATTCTTTTTATGGTGGCAAAGAACTGGAAACAGAGGGGATGCCCATCAGTTGGGGAATGGCTGAACAAGTTCTGGTATATGAATATAATGGAATACTATTGTGCTATAAGAAATGATGAGCAGGCAGACTTCAGAAAAACCTGGGAAGACTTGAACAAACTAATGTTGAGTAAAGTGAGCAGAACCAGAAGAACATTATATACACAGTAACAGCTACAATGTGCTATGATTAACTTTGATAGACTCATCTCTTCTTAGTAATGCAAGGATCCAAGACAACTCCAAAGGACTCATGAGGGAAAATGCTGTCCACATCTAGAAAAAGAACTACGGAGTCAATGCAAATTGAAGCATATTATTTGCTCTCTCTCTCTCTCTCTCTTTTCTTTTGTTTGTTTCTTCTTTCTTGTGTTTTCTCCCATTGGTTCTAATTCTTCTTTACAACACGGCTAATGTGAAAATAGGTTCAACATGATTGTATATGTAGAGCCTATATCAAATTGCATGCCATCTTGGGGTGGGGGGAGGGGAGAAATGGGGAGAAAATTTGGAACTCAAAATCTCATGGAAGCTGAAAACCAAAAACAAATAAATAAGTAAGCAAGCAAGCAAATAAGCAAACAAACAAACAAACAAATAAATAAATAGGTATGAATTCAATAGGCTGGGGGTGTGGGAGGAGGATTATAACAAGTTAAGCCATGAGAACTTAAGTGTGCTTGGAGTAAAAGAGTAATCTAATACAGTAATATAAGGCTGCAAAGACAGTGACAGCAGGTTGAATATAAGAAAAAGTTTGAAGTTTACTCAGATAGCAGTAGGGAGACTCAAATCTCCAAGGAAAAAAACAGAAAAGAAGGAATGAAAGATTAGTGGTCTCACACTTCTTCATGAAACAAAGCCCTATATTTTTAAACCTAATATTCTTTTGGTGGTTTTGTATGGCTACTCACCATAGTGTACTAGTCTCTGAATAATTAAAATTGAGGATTATTCAAAGGGCAACACAGAGGTAGAATGAGGGACAGCTTGTGTGCTCCAATGGCATCTGTTATATCAAGAAAAAGCAAGGAAGGCTTTTTTTTTTTTAAAGAATGCTGGGTTGATGCTCTAAAATCAACTTATGGGAGGGCACAGTTGAAATAGTTGAACAGACTGCCTAAGTATGGATGGGTATGATTTGTATTAGTGGAGGTAACACCCACATCATTGAAATCCCAGATCCATTTATGTATTTTCACTGAGCTTTCTGAAAATGGGCTAAGGCTAGTACTTGGCATAGTGCCTTGGACACAGCAGGTGATCAGTAACATCTTAATTGAATTTTGGTTGAACATCATTTTTTGGAAAATCCAATTAATGAAAAAACCTTGAGTTAGTCAAGTTTTTGTAGGACACAGTATATTTTTAAAAGCTGACAAACTATACAAACATTACTTTGGAATTTATTACTTGTAAAGTTTATGAAAGCACTACTACCAACTACTATTAAGAACTACTTGTTAGTATTCTCATGTAGAATCAAACACTACTCTGGGTAGAGTTATTTCACAATGAAGATATAATGCAATAAATATATAATGTAATATAAACCTAGTAACACGGAATTTTAGAGTTGGAAGAAAATTCACAGGCCATCTAGTATAACCTCTCATTTTAGAGATGAAGAAACTAAGACAGGGGATGGTAAATGATTCTGTGACAAGTGGAAAGCCAAGATTCAAAGTCACTAACCCTGAGAATATCATTTAAACTTCTTTAGTTTTCTTATCTAAAAGGATTAAACACCATTGAGATGACCTCTTGAAAAGCAGTATGGTTTAGTGAGTACTGAGTGAAAAGAGTACTGAATGTGGTATCACCAAGACCTAGGTTCAAATCCCATCTCAGACACTCCCTAGTTGTGTGATCCTCTGCAAGTCACTTCATTTCTCTATGTCTTTATTTTCTCTTTTGTAAAATGAGGAAATTTGGACTTGATGACCTTTAAAGTCTCCTTCAATTCTACATCTGTGATGTCACCAACTCTAACTGTAATCCTTTCAGGAAAAAAAGTTTGACTTCTATAATTAAAAAAAAATGTGTTTTCTCTTGAGGAAAAATGGCTATCAAAACTACTTATGACTGTAACAATAGCTGAGCAATAATTGTATTTAAAATGTTACAAAACAACTATGTTAAAAGTATAAAGAAAAACAAAGCTAGCTTAACTGAAAAGGACGCTGAGGGGAAAAAAAAAGTTATAGCACTGAACTTATCACCTATTATTCCCCTCCAACACAGGTCGAATAAGGCTGACAATCCACACTGCTTGCTAAGATACTAATTTCCTAGTGTTTTATGCAAATTACTTGTTTTTAGAAATGATCTAAAGTAAAGGAGAGGTGAGATACAGAAACATAACACAAAAGATGATTCACTTCTTACAATTAAATGAACAAGAATCAGTTCACTTAGAACATAATGGTTATAAGGAAACAATGAGGCCCTGATGTCTATGGCCGTGAGGTCCTCTTCAGCTTATGGATTATATCTTTAAGATCCCTTCTAGGTCTAAACCTAACCCATTAAGGAAAAGAGATTCTGCCAAAATTGTTATCTCTGATCTCAATTTTAAAGTTTTACTGATGCTTTCTGTTTTCCTTAGGGAATGATCAACTATGTTTGTGTTTATTTTTATTTATTTCACATCTTGACTGATTTAAACACAGACCTCCCCACCTCTCCAACTCATACATGAGTATACTTGGAGTCCTCCCCCCTAAGAAAATTTCAATCAATAAATCACTAAAAGTTGGGAAAAGGGGTCATAAAGAACAACATATAAATTTCACATTTCACTTTAGCCTTCAGCATACAGCCTAATATTCTAAGCTGCACAGACTACGATACTTAACAAGGGTAGAACTTCTTTCTAACCCACTGGCAACAAGCATGAATTCTATGTTGAATAAGTAAGGCAAGTCTTACCTGCAAAGTGCAACTTTGCCCTCAGTTCTAATTCTAGACCTTGAGACAAAGCAGATCTAGCTTCTGCCCAGAGGCCTGCCATTTTGCCTTGGAATTCCTAAGCAATAAAAAGAGAGGCTTGCTTGAGGGCCTGCTCCATGCAACTCTCAGTACTATTAAGCATGCCCTGAGAGGAACAGCTGCAGAATGAATGAGATTATAGTCCACACTGTACTCTACTTGGATAAGATCACATCAGGACTACTGTTCTGGGCACCTCATTTTAGGAAAGACACTGATCGGAAGAATGTGACCACCATGGTTAAGGAACTAGAGATCATGTCATAAAAGGACTGATTGAAGAAAAGGGATATTCACCCTGATGATGAAGACAAAATTAAGAGAATTTAGGAACAGACTGTAGAAATTCAGATTTCAGCTCCACATACTGAAAGGCTGCTAATAATTAGAGGTCTAAAAGTAGAGTGGGCTAACTTGGGAGCTAATGGATTGCTCCTCACTGGAAGTTTTCAACTGAAGGCTAGATAACCATCTACTGAAGGTGCTGCAAAGGGCATTCATTAGGTATATGTTAGACTAGGTGGGGTCTAGGCCTTTACAACTTTAAACTTTTGTGATAATGTGAATTAACTAAATTTTTTGCCCTATATCCATTTTCTCCCTTTCACAAACTCCTAGAAAGTCATCTACATCACAACGCTTCCTTTCTGCAACCCCTTGAAAATCTAGCTTCTGATACTACCAATACATCACAGACATTGCTCTTTCAAAGGTAACTTAAGTGCTTAAATCCCATCTAGTTTTTTTCAGTCCTCATTCTCCTGGACTTCTTAGCAGCTATTGATCCTCCTCATCCCTCAAAACTTCTTTACTCTTTTGGTTTTCAAGGCACTGTTGTCTCCTGGTGCTCCTCCTGTCTAATCCCTCCTCAGTCTCCTTGGTTTGAGAGTCATCCATCTCGAGACTGTATGTATGTCTCCCAAGGCTCTATGCTGGGTCCTCTTCTCCCTCTAAATTCTCTGCCTTTGTGATCTCATCTACTTCCATGGGTTCAATTGTCATCTCTACACCAGACAACTTCTAAATTTATATAACCAGCTCTCATCTTTCTTCTGAATTCCAATTTCACATAGCTAGATTCCTTATGACTGCCTCTATCTGGATATATTAACACCTCCAACTCAACATATCGAAAACTAAATTCATCATTTTCCCCACTAAGCTGGCTCCCTGCTCTGTTGAGGGCACTACCATCCTTCTAGACACATAGATTTGTAACTCGTTCTTTGTCTCTCACTGCACTTATCCAATTTGTTTCCAAATCTAATAAATTCTATTGTTATACTGCATTCTTCTCCTTTCAAAGACAACTACCATAGTAGTTCAGACTCTCATAACCTCACAAAACTATTGTAGTATCCTCATATTTGGTCACCTTGCCTCCAATTTCTCCCTTCTCCAATGTATCATCCACACAGCCACCAAAATAGTTTTTGAAAGGCATAGGTCTGACCGACTAGCTGGTACAATGGATAAAGCACTGAGCCTGGAGTCAGGAAGACCCAAGTTCAGAATCCAGGGTCAGATACTTCTTAGATGTGTGATCCTGGACAAATCACTTAATCACTTTCTGCCTCAGTTTCCTCAATTATAACCTCTGTATACCTTAGTTTCTTCAACTGTAAAATGGGGACGATAATAGCACCCACCTTCCAGGATTGTTGTAAAGCTCAAATGAGATAAGATTTGTAAAGTGCCAGTACAATGCCTGGTACATAGCAGGTATTGTATAAATGCTACGTATTATTATTATGTCTGCTCTAAAACCTTCAATGGCTCCCTAATGTCTCTAGGATAAAATAAAAACTCATCAACATAGTATTTACACTCTTCTTCCCCCCCCTTTTAGGCAATTGGGGTTAAATGACTTGTCCAGGGTCACACAGCTAGTAAGTGTCAAGTGTTTGGTCTGAGGTGGCTTTTGAACTCAAGTCCTCCTGAGTTCAGGGCCAGTGCTCTATCCACTGTGCCACCTAGCTGCCCCCTTTCTTTCCTTTTTTGACCCATGAGGAAAATCAATTCTACATAATCCATAATTCCCTTGACCTTTTGTCTTATCAGTGATCATGCTTTGCCAATTTCCAACCTGGGATTACTCCCACCACCTGCCTACTTTGTTTTTGTTCATTTAACTGTTGAATGGAGCTGGAGGAAATCAGAAAACTGCTGACTGGGCCCACACTGCAGACAGGAAAACAATCTACAATTCCCTAATTGATTCACTAGCCTACACTCTATCTTGGCTGTTCCAAACCTTGGCACTCCCTCCAATAACTTCCTCAGTCAAGAACTTCACCTCATGCTTTCCAGAAAAAAAAAATGAGACTATTCAACACCCTCGCTTCTCTTCATATCATATCATTCAGATACCACTTTCCTTCTCTCTCTCTCTCTCTCTGAAATAGCCCTTTTTCTCTAGTGCACCCTGGATGGCATCCCCCCACCTCCAATTTTCTTGCCAAGTGCTTATGAGCATCCCAATTCTCTTATTCTAACTCTCTCCAAATCTACTGGTTCCTTCCAGGCTTCATACAAGTATCCCAAAGTCTCCTATTTCCTTAAAAAAAAATATCCTCATTTGATTTTTTTTATTTTCTATTTTTTTTGGTTTTTTTTTAATTTATTTTTAAAACCTCCCTCCCACCCCCAATATCCTATACCTCTATAGTATAATCTTCATTGGTTAAGTTTCTTGAGAAAACTACCTTATACTCTGTACCTCCAAAGACTTCACTTCCTGGTTCAGTCTCTCACCTGCCCTTTTACTAGGGGAATCTAACATACATATTGATACTCCCTCAAAAACCCTAATTTCAGTTTCTCAAGTGATTTATTTCACATGACCTACTACTCCATCTCACATCAGACACACACAGAGATATTCATGCCTTTTATCTTGCTATCACCCACAAATGCACCACTTCCACATTTATGAATTCTGAAATTCCATTAATCATAATCTGTTCTCATTCCACCTCTCCTCCTGCCTTATAACCCCAAACCCTGTTCTTCATCAACACCAGGAGTTCCAACACCTCAGTTCTTTCCCAACACATCACCCCTGTACTACTTATACTCTTTCCCCTTCCTCATCATGACCACTTGGTGAACCAGTAAACCTGGTGAACCAATCAACTCTTACACTGTCTTCCTGAGTCCCTTTCCCCCCATTCTGGCCCTTAGAAGCCTTATGCTTGGATCACTCCCACTATTCACTGCCTTTGCTATTATATATATGCTGCTGAATGAGACGGAGAAAAATCATAAAATCATGCTAACTGGGTCCACTAGAAACTTATGTTACATAACCTCAACTGGGCTCTCATTTCAGCAAGGCAATTATTTTACACCTCCCTAATTAACTTACTATGCCACTCATTACTATCCCAAACATTTTCATCCCTCCTCAAATGTCCCATGGCTCCCCCTCTCCCCAACATTCAAGAGCTCTTTCTTCTCCCCTCACCTCATGAAAGCTTTCTGCAACCTCCTTTACGTCACCCCACCTGAAGAAGCTGCCCTTCTACACATCATGCCATGATCCCAATCCATCCTATTTTCTCCAGCTTATAGCCCCTTCTATCATTCCCACTCTGATACTTATCTTCACTCCCTCCCTGCATATTAGCTGTTTCCCTGCTGCCTATAAATATGTCCGAGTCTTCTCCATTCTCAAAAAACTACCACTTGACCCATCCCTCCCTCCCTTCTGTGACTAAAGTCCTTGAGAAGGATGTCTGCGAAAGGTGCCTTCACACTTCCTTTTCTCTCACGCTGTCCTTAACTCTCTACAGTCTGGATTCTGACTTCATGATTCAATAGAAACTGCTCTCTTCAAAGTTACCAACAACCTCTTAATTGACAAATCTAATGGCTTCATCCTCCTTGACCTCTATGCAGCACGTCACTGTGGATATCCTCCTCTTGATCACTTTCTCCTCTACAGGTTTTTGGACAGTTTTCTCCTGGTTCTCCTCCTACATGTGATTACCCTTTCTCAGTCTCCTTTTCCAGTTCTCCAACCAAGTCATGTTCTCTAACACTAGGCATCCCTCAAGGTCCTGACTTAGGTCCCTTTCTCTTTGTGGCACTGTACTCTCTGACTTAGTGATCTTATTAGCTCAACTCCACTCAATTATTATTTCTAAGTAGATGGTTTTCAGTTAACTCTAATCTCTTTTGATCTGACTGCCTCTTGGACATTTCATACAGGATTTCTCAGAGGACATTTCAAACTCTTTCAAGCTTAGTGTGTCCAGAACAGAACTTATCTTCCCTGCCCAATCCTCCACATTCTTAACTTTCCTATTAGTGATCACCACCATCCTCCAAGGCACCCAGGTCTACAATCTTGATTCCACTGACTTCTCATTGCTCCACATAGGCAAACCCACTGCCAAATCTTATTTCCCAAGATTTCTTTGCAACCCTCCTATATACTCCTCTCCACTAATGCAACCACAACCTTAGTTCTGGCCCTCATTATTTCTCACCTGGACTATTTCAATAGCCTTCCAACTGTTTTTCCTGACTCAAGTCTCTCCCTACACTCCAATCCATAGTACACTTGGCTCTAAGATGACTTTTCCAAAGCATATGTGTGACCATGTTACCACCTAGCTTAATAAGCTCTAGTGACTGTGTCACTTCTAAGATCAAAAAGTCACCTGGAATTTAAAGTATATTACAACCTGGCCCTGTCCTACTTACTGACTGTCCAGTTGTCTTACACTTTACTCTCTTCTTTGAATTCTATGATCCAGCTAAATTTGCCTACTTGTACTTCTTCACACAGGGCAAGTTCACCTCTTGTTTCTGTGCCTTTACTCCAGCTGTCCCCCAACAACAAGAAAAAAAATAATACCTTACATGGCACTTCATAATTTTTGAAAGCATTTTCACATCTTATCCGCTTATCACAACAAGCCTAGGAGAAAGGGTGTTGCTAAAGGTTTTACAGATATTATCTCATTTGATCCTCATAACAGCCCTGGGAGGTAGGGGCCCTCATTTTGCAGTTGAGAAAACTGAGGCAGACAAGTTAAATGACTTGTCCAGGTCACAAAGCTTTTTAAGTGTTGATAGTCACATTTGAACTGGGGTCACTCTGGCCCTAAGCCCAGAGCTCTATCCATGGTACCACTTAGCCGCCTCAGTGAAATTGAATGGAGGACAGACCAAATCTCAGAGGCCAGCCGGTATGCACATAAGTAATATTCTATGTTGAGATCTGATATAGGGCAACTAGGTGGTGCAGTGTTAGGGGGACTTAACCTCTGGAAAATAGGGAAACTCAAGAAAACAAGTTCAGGGGGCCCCTTAAGTAGATAAGAGTTTCAGGAAGACCTGAATTCAAATTGGCCTCAGACACTTACTAGTTGTATGACCCTGGACAAGTCACTTAACCCTGTTTGCCTCAGTTTCCTCATCTGCAAAATGAACTGAAGAAGGAAATTGAAAACCATTCCAGTGTCTTTGCTAAGAAAAACCCAAAAAGGGGTTATAAAGAGTCAGATAGGACTGAAAACAGCTAAACAAGAACAAACATATTGAAATCTGATAGACTCACAAACCACTGACTTTAAGCAAAATTAAAACCACAGTGATAAAAATGGAAAGCTTAGAGATTAGGGTTTAAAATTAATAGTTTATCCAAAAACAAAGAATTCCCCCAAGCTCAAGTATCTATATTACTGTATAAAAGAGATGTTTTTATGTCATTTCTCACAATGATATTTATAATCAATTAGTGTCATTTCCTTCCTACTATCAAGACTTTCCTAATTCCTATTCAATGAACAAAAGCTGAATTTAGCACCACTTAGTCTTTGAACAAAATATAACACTAATAAACTGTTTAAAGTGGTGGTAGTGGGGTTCTATAGCTCTACAGCACAGAAGATACTAAACAGTACAATAAATACAATAATATTAACATAGCATTAGACATACAAAATTATTTATATAAAATGTTAAAAATATTTTCCAGAGAATTATATACATACAGTAATTTTCACTCGGGGGTTAGTTGAAGAGGAAAGAATTCATTTGTTTTTCTGAGTTGGATGTTACCAAAAAACATATGTTTTTGATCACTGCAGTATGATGGGACGTATAGAAGCTTCTAAGTCAGGAGACATGGTTTCTTGTTCCAGCTCTGCTACTATAATGGCTATCTCATCATAACCAAGACAATATTTTTCTGGACCTCAGTTTTCGCATCTGTAAAATAAAGAGGCTGGAATGGATGATCTATAACATTGCCCCCCCATAAGTAACACTTTTCAAATTTTATTTATAATGTTATAGCCTTAACTAAATTCCTTCAATTTTTAGATGACTAAAGAAGGAAAGAGGGAAAATGGCAATTCTACCATTCAGTTTACAGCTTAAAGTGATCATCTGGTTTTGTTTGGGAGCATGGTGAAGAGAAGAAGCAAAAGAGAAAAATGCCTAATGGAAACTAAAAAGTTTTTTTCTTGGGCACACACATTTTCTTCGCCCTAACTTCTTAATAACTAACATTTCAATTTAAGAAATATACTCTTTTTGACTTTATATTTTCAGGGGAAATCAATTTAAGGAATATTGTACAAATGCAAAGGAACAAGATTTTAACAAAGGTACTGGGGGATGGGAAGGTTAGTCTACACTTTTCCCTGACTTGGTGTGTCACTTTAGTTGATTCAACTGCTTTAGTTTTCTCAACTACAAAATGACACATACTTCAATCAATGCTTGTTTTTGAGATGTAGAGATTAAAAAGGTAATGCTTATAAAGTAATTTGAGCTCCCCAGACGGTATCTCACAACAGATAAGAATGCCAAAGAAACAACTAAATAGGTAGAGCAAATATACTCCATCTCACTTCCCTTTTCTATTTTCTTTCATATATGGTTCTTCTCTTTACTTCCAATTTTCAAGTTGTTTTTTCTTCTTCTCTTCTATCTACCACTAATTATACAAATGTTATTTACCACCTAACCATTCCAGTTTCAGGCTCCTAGAAAACTGAAACCTAAAGCTGCAGCAAAATTCATTCAGTCATTACATTGATGCTCACTATTAAGTCAATCAGAAAAACATATATAACGTTCTTATTTTATAAAAACCGAGATTATAGACAGTACTAAAAATGTAAACTAGAAAAAAAATCTTGCAGATGCAAGAACAACTAATATTTGTAAGCATTCATTCCTGGTGACTAATCATTGAGCTCAAAAACTTGGAATCTAAAAAGAAATCTACTAGTAACAAGCACACCATCATTCTGTGACTATTTCCTTGTCGTCAGCAAGTCTCATGAAGCAATATAAATCTTATTTGGGAAAAATTCTATAGGATTTAACTCAACAAAGATCAGCACCTATTCCTAACTTCCAGGAAAGATGCAAAATGAGTGCTTAAATTAAAGTAAAAACTAAATAAATGAGAGCATATAGAAAGGTTCCATAAATGTCTCAACTATGCCATAGTTCTTAAAATAAAATGTTAAGGAGTCAATTAAAACTCCTTAAAAAAAAATCCCGAAATATCAATTATCTCTAATGTTGAATCAAAAAATTACTTTCAAAATACTGTGCATGATTGTTTTTCTATGTTCTCATGTCCTTTCCCAAGAAGTTAGCAAGTGGTAGAAAACTATATCATTCCAATCTAAAAGGTGTGGAGAAACTGAATTTCATGAAGGGTGGATGATTTGACTGAAGCTGTAAAGCAGATCAGGGAACTCAAATCAAGAGTTCTGTTCTTCCTTATATTCACTAAACAAGGAAATAACTTAATAAGATGCTTTATGTTATTCTGCTTATCACAGCAAGAATATATCAAGTCATTTCACACAAAATTGCAAAATGGGTACAAATTTTAAAAGAAACATAAACCCCCAAGACCAACTAGAAGGAGAGGATTAAACCTGCTTAGCATTCTAAGTCTAATCTTGGCTTCAGCAATTAACCTCACTAATGCCAAAGAGGTCAAAATGATAGGTGATAGAATATTAATGTCCTTGGACAGTCATGGGTTTTTTGAAACGGAAAGAGCTTTAGCTATCAGCCTTCTTAGTTCAAATACACTTCAGTGTATTTAACAGTGTTTTCTGAAATAGTCTTGCTGTGCTCAATTAATCCCATGAAGAATGTTCCCCCAAAAGAAAGCAAAGAATACAGGCAAAAGCACATGAATCAGCCATAATTTCCTATTTTAGATAACTGTTGCCATGGTATGGACATCATAAGAGAATAAAAAGTGATTTTTAAAAACTGATTTTGTTTGTAAACTCACCTAATGAGACTTGAATGTTATTACAATAGCCTACCTATCACACATTTGCTCACAAGCTCTAATCCCAAATGACTGATACCATCGGTGTGACCACAGGCAATTCTCATCTATGAACCTCAGTTTCCTCATCTGTGCAGTGTATATAAGATGATAATAACATCAGTATTTACCATGCCAGAATCAAATGAGCTAATAAATTCAAAGTGTTTAGAAACCTGAAATTATATTTATGTCAGTTATTAGAACTGTTAATTTCCTAGACTCATCTCATGCCATTACTGATCAAAAAACATGGAAATCAAAGAATAACCTACCAAAATCACAAAATAAGCCTCATTATATATGCTACATTAATAATAATTAAGAAATTATCACAATCACAAATTTATTAAGGGGATCTCTTTCATTTTAAACATTATGTAAACTTTTTTGGAGCCTTTGTCCCCCAAAATTTGCTAAATTCATTTCAGGAAGACAAAGACCTGGATTCAAATTTCTCCAGACACTATTAATTGTGCAGCCTCATTATCAATTTACTAAATCTTTATGAGCCTCAGTTTACTCATCTGTAAAACTAGGGGTTGGACTATAAAGATCCCTTCCAACTTTAAATCTATTTTGTATTCTCTTACTCTGACAAAACTAGGGGGAGAAAAGAATCAAACTGGGTACTGTTTTTTAAGTGGGGAAGTAAGAGGGTGGCAAAAATCCTTCTTCCAACATAAAAATTTATGTCATGACCTGACTTCAGAGTACCATGAAGTTTCTGAATTTTTCTTTAAACCGCACAATCCTCAAGTTTAAAAAGGGGATTCCTGACTTGGGGGGAGGGGAAGTGACCAGTCCCTGAAATGGAATAAGCTTCCAAAAGGTAAAGGAAAACCAAACTAGACCAACCCCCCCCCCCAAAACCCGAATCGATTCAGTCACAAATCACGCTTGTAGCCGACTCGAACGAGGTTATTTAAGAGTCCTCTGGGGTCACCTAAGGCTGGGGCATCCCTACCAGAGTCAGCCCCCGCGCCCCCCTCCCTTCTCCTTCCTGTCCTAGGAATAAGCAAAGAAAGAAAACCCTTCTCCCGACCTCCCCCACACCTTTTAACTCCCCACCTTGGGGCAGGATCCATCAGCACCGTTTTCCGCAATGACAAGACTAATGCAGAGGCAGCGCCCCCCCCATTCCTCATCACACCCCTCCCCCAAACTAGTCCCACCTCCACTGCCCCAGACACATGGCCGGGATTCCCGGGTCCCCAACAACAAAGGCATCTCCCCAGCCTTCCTCCCTCCTGGCCTTCGCCTCCTCCTCCTCCCCCCGGCGCCGCCGGGCTCTGCCTTCTCTGCAGCTCCCGGGCCTAGGCGGTGCAGCAGCAGCAGTAAGAGGGGATAGGGCCGCCCCGTCCCCCCCCACCCCGATCCCGGGCCTCATTCTCCAACATCCCCGCCGTATACCCACCTGCACCTCCGCGAAGGGTTGGGCTGAAGGAACCGAGGGCGGAGAGAGCCTCTCCCTCCCGAGAAACCGGGATCGTCCGTCCCCCCCTCCCACTCCGCGCACTCTCCGGATCTCTCGCCTCCCTCCCAAAGGGAAGGAATCCGCCGCCGCCGCAGCCGGGGATCCCTTCCTATGGCGGCGGGTCCTCTTCCCGCCCGGCTGGGGGCTCGGCGCGCTCGTCCGGAGGAGAAAGGACAGACAGGTCCGGCGACGGCAGCAGCGCGGGGCGGGGTGGGGAGGGAGAAGGGGGTCGGGAGCCCCGAGAGCTCCTTCCTCGCTGCCTCTCGCCCCGGGGCCCGCCTCGCGCCGCCCGGATCGAGCGAGCCTTCTGCTGAGTAACGGCTCGGGCGCAAGAGGCTGCTCTGGGGCCTTACGTCCCGCGTGATCGTGGTCGTGGTCGTGGTCGTGGACGTGGTCGTGGTTCTGGTCCTGGTTGTTGCCGCCGCCGCCGCCGCCGCCTCTTTTCTTCGGATGCCCGGCCACGGCGGAGAGCCGGCCGGGTCTCCTCTGATCGGGTCCCTGGGCTTCCTCACTTAGTGGTGGGAGGGGAGAGTGCGGAGCGTACGAAGGTGTGCGAGGCACTGGGAAGGCGGGGAGGGGGTCAGACCCAGCGCTCGGTAAACCCGGAGTTAAGACACCAACTGACTGATGGCCTGGGTCCCACACAACTCGGGCTTCAGTCTGCGCGGGGGAGGAGCGACCCATCCTGTCTCTGGGTTCCCGCCAATCAGGAGCCGCCCCAGCTGAGAGAGACGCGCAGGGGGCCTCCGGAGCGGCTGAGCGGGGACGGCAAGAGGCCGGGATTGCGGAAAAGCTAGGCCAATCAGAATGGCCGTTGCGGTGCCCTTCACTTTGATTGACGCCTACTGTCGAGCCAATGAGACAATTCCCATTTCGAAGAAAGCGGGACCAGTCCTAGGGGATTAGGGGAAAGAGAGGGAGAGAGAGAAAGAGAGAGAGAGAGAGAGAGAGAGAGAGGGTAGCTCGGCCTCGTGGACAGGTGGGTGCTCGTGCGCTGAGTGTTGCTAAGGGACTGGGGAGTTTCTCTCTGGACTCTTTCCCCCTCCCCCGCCCCAGGAGTCACGTGGACGATGGAGGAAATACAGAATCGCTTCCTTCCGGGTCAGCCCCGGAGTTGCGGCGAGCTCCGCGTGTCTGCCTCACGGCGCTGCAGCAGCTGCTTTTGGCCAAGTCCTCGGAAGCCTTTTTTTCTGGCTCCCCTCAGTCCCTAACTTCCCAGTCCCATTCCTCTTTCCTTCTTCAGCCTCCCTGGAGGCGGCAGCTTCCGAGATGAGCTCCCAGAAGGGGAACGTGGCCCGTACCAGACCCCAGAGACACCAGAACGCGTTTAGCTTCAAAAATGACAAGTTCGATACCAGTGTTCAGACGAAGGTAGGGGCCGACCCACCGCCATCGCTTAACCTCAGGAAGAGCTGCATTGGAGGAAAGGGGGAGAGACCGAAATGGAGTCAGGGTGGTCGTCGGGGGAGGGTACCCGAGGGCAGCGTAGAATGAAGGGAAAAAAAAATGCACCGAACTTTGAATCTGAATGAGTGGGCTCTGAAGTCCTGGCCGTGCTACTCCGAACCTTAGGCGAGTCACTTACCCTTCTCCTCTCCCCTGCCTTGTTTACGCCTTTACCACGAGGAAGTAGATGATCCTCAAGCACCAAGAGCTCCGACGTTCTATGATACTGATCCAAAGGAATCTGGTATTGGCTGCTGGGCAGGACTTCTTCCCAGCATGGTGTTCCCAGTTATGCTTCTTGAGAGTTTACTTCTGATGAAAGTGTTGATGTATGGAAGCTAGCTAGCTTAATAGAGCCCTGGACCGGCAGTCAGAAAGGCCTGAGTTTAATTTGCACTAGGATCCTTAATAGCTCCGTGGCACTGGACAAGTCGCTTAACCACTTTGCTGCAGTTTTCTTAATTTGTAATAATTTGTAGTTATTTGGAATAATAACAGCACCTGACTCCCAGGGTTGTTGTGAGGATCAAATTAGAAATTTGTGGAGTTCTTTGCAAACCTTAAAAGGCTATACAAATGTGGCTGTATAAAGGGCTATATCATTCACTCTAAGCTCTTTTGAGGACTGGGGCTCTTTCCTTTTTTTTTTTGTATCCTTTATACAGAACATGTGGCTTACACAAAAGTAGGTACTTAATAAGTATTGAATTGAACCGGACCATGCATTTAATTGTTCTGATGATAAACATTTGTCAGCTTTTGAAGAATGTTCAGTTTGCTTCAGAAGCCATCTTATCCGAGGAGGAAACTCAGACCCAGGGAGTTTAAATGATGTGCCCAAGATAGCCTCAGAAGCTTCTGAATCTCTTTTCATGGCTTTCTGTCTTTCATTCAGGGTTTCCCCAGGAAACATCAGAATTTGTCTCGTCTGGCAAAAGGAAAAGGACTTTCAATATATGTAATTTAGTACAGACCTTATTTAAGTTGATTAAAAAAAAAAGACCCATGAACAGGGAACATTGAGTCTGTAGACACCCACCACTATTCTCTTTCCCTTTACTGTGAACCCTACCGAAAATTTCCCCAAACCGACCTGGGATTGAGTCCTCTAATCTCTTTCTCAAAAAAACCCCCAACAACCCGAAACTAAATAAAGCACCAGTCACTCAGCCCTTCTCTAGAGAATACCACCTCCTTCCAGGTATCTCTGTAAACCATTAGGTTTATTAGTAAATTGAGAGTTGATCACCTCCTCCTTACGTTCTCCCCTCACCCCCCCCCCGCAAAAAAAAGGGGGAATGAGAGTATAGCAACTTGTTCCTTTTAAGATAAATTTTTAAAAATTGGTGGAAATGGCCTTTTTTTTCCCTTAAGGATAAGGGAGACCTGAGCATATTATGGGAAGGTAGGAATAAGCCAGAAGAAGAGATTGAATATGAGGGAGAGAAAAGTGTTGATTGCTCTAGCAAAGTCCTAAAGGAGTCAGGATGGAATGGGGTAGAGGTCCCAAGTTGAGGCAGGCTGGGGACCTTCGGCCTTGAGGCTGACATGGCACCCTATGTCCTCAAGTGGAGCCCTTTTATAGAATCCAAACTTCACAGAATAAATACCCTTAATAAAAGGATAATAATGAAATAGTAAGAGGATTTGTTCTGTGAAGTTTGGATTCAGTCAAAGGGTGGCACTTAAGGACCTAGAGGGCCACATGTAGCCTCTAGGCCAAAGGTTCCCCGCCCCTGTTTTTGGGGATTAGTTTTAGTAAGCAGTAGATAAATCTGCCTTATTTTGTAACCAGAGGGAAAGTGATTGAAGCTGCTGAGAATTTTTAAGAAATGGAGGGAGAAATAGAAATCTCAGCTTGGATATCCATAGTTTTCTCGTGAAATAGGATGCTAGGTCATCTGATATGTGGGGGAAGTGGAGAGAAGAGATAGTTACAGATTTTTAAAAAATTTATTAACCATGTATTATATGCATTGCAGTGTGTTAAGCCCTGGGGATATAAATACAGGCAAGCTGGACGATCCCTGCCCTCCAGAAACTTACATTCTAATTACATTCTAATTCTACACATAAGGGGTGGGGGTGTGATGAGAGGAAGGTACATTTGCCACATAGTGGGTGTGGAAATACACTAGAAGTGTTGTGGAGGCCTGTATCCAAAGAACATTAGGCCAAAATAGGCATATCAGAAATCTGAGCAGTTCCGGGGCAGAGTCCAAGGCTGTAGTTGGGCCGAAGTGGAGATGATGGCAAGAGAGAAGAAATGATTAAGATGATGTTGGGGAAAAATAGAAGCTTACCTCTCTCTTCTTTTACCTCACTTCATTCTTTTCCATTTCAATTTCTTCTTGATGATTCTTTCTTGATCTGTGCTAATTGTGGAGGAATAAAGGGGCTATATTTTCTTTTCTTTCCTTTCTGGTAGCTCTCTATTTGGCTTGTAATCTTCTTCAACTCTTTGTTCCAGTCTAGCTATTGGTCAGTTAAAAAGGACTATTATAAGTAACACGTAGGCTGATAATTATGTAATCTACTGGCTTCCTTGACAGCAGTTGTAACAAAAATTATTTGTGTTACTGTTTAAATAAACATAGGCAATGACTTCAGTGTGGCTGCTAGTTCAGTTTTTTAGATCATATACAATAAATTGCTGAGAATTTGAGACAAACTAGTTGAAAATCGAAAAATTAGGAGTGGCAAAAATAGAATTGAATACAGCAACTTTGAAGTTCCTGGAATTCTGGAATGAAGTGGTATTGATAGGTCATGTAAATAAATATTGGATAGGTCTTCTGGAGGATGTGCATATTAAAATACATGTTTATGAAGAAGCATTATAAATCCATATTTTCACACTGAACAGTCAGTAATAATAACGTGACCTGATAAATGCCTGATTAAAACTTGACAGGAAATTGTGTGTTTACTCATGTAGGCATGTATCTTCATGGTGTGTGTATGTGTGTGTTTGTATTTGTATTTGTATCTGTGGATAACTCAACTCTAGAAGCAAACACTTTAGCTTTGGTTGGAAATGGTTTTACTTACTGTATGGCCAATGAGGTTGTCAATATTGAATTGGATGGACAGAGAATGGCAAAGATGAATGGCTGTTACATGGATTAAGACCTTGTGCAGAAGCCTGTGAATTAGTTGATGAGTGTAAGGGAGAAATTAAAAATGGCTTTGGAAAAATTTATAGTATACTATTGTACTTTTCATGTTTTATTGCATAAAGTGTTTGGAAAAAGCGTTTTGGATAATACTAGCAGGTGCTTAGTAAGTAAATGTTTATTAATTGTCACACAATAAACACACAAATACTTTACAAATGTAAAAATCTGGGAGATTATATTAAATATTTATTCAGACTCATAATTATGCCAAAACCCAAATTCTTTTGTTTTTATATTTTTTTTTATATTTAGTCAACTTTGAGTTCTTCAAAGCAGTGATGTGGGTGGAGCAGGATGGATAAGCTGTCTGTGAATAATCTGCTTATCCCTATTTCATGGGATTCCAGGGCCCTATTCTATGAATCAAGGAAACTTGCCTTGGGGGTGAGGCCACTGATCCATCATAAAATCCTGTGGTAGGCTCTTTGCCAGACTTCTGTCCTGGGTAGTTAATTTGGAACCACTTTCTTGTTACTTAACTTCCATGTCCCACCTAATCTTAGATTTTCTGGTGGAGGAAAAATTGCTGAATATTTTTTTTTAGTTGCTGAATATTGAAGAGAAACTTATAGTGAGTTACTCAAGAGTTTAGTAAAAGTTATTCTGTTTTCTAGAATTAAGGTCTAGTTAAGTGGGTGACCGTTTGGCAAGGTACACTGCAGTTTCAGGAAAGCAGTATGCTGGTATGATGAAGGAGTTCTGGAATGACTTTGGTATTAACAAATACATACATAAATGAAAAAAGTAGCTGGGACAACTCATTAGAGTCATGAATGTATATTTGAACATATACATTTCAATTTAATTTAATAAATTGTTATCTTAAACATTACTGTAATGAATGAACTGTTCTCTCATAGTCAATGTTTTCTCCCCTTGGTGATTTATTGAAAAGAAAGGACAATGTACTTCTGTTTCTGTTGTCTTCTGACTGTTGCCTTTAAAGCAAGTGTGTGTGTGTGTGTGTGTGTGTGTGTGTGTGTGTGTACACTTTATTTCCCCCATTAGAATGTAGACTCCTTGAGGGCAGGAACTTTTTGCATTTTGTTTTTTCATCCCCAGTGTTTATAATAATGCTTGCTGTGTAGTCATTGCCTAATAAATGTTTGTTGATTGATTGGAATGTTTGTGAAATTAGCATTTTTTAATTCTACTGCTAAAAGGGAAATGCATTCCCGTGTTAAAATAATCCTCGTTGAACTGAGTTAAAAGCTTTTGATGAGGAAGGGGTTAAAATGATTGCCAGCCATACTAACTGAATACTGGGTACCCTAGTATAATAGCAGCATTATGCTTTTGAATTTTAGTTTTTATTACAAGTGTTCACTTATCTTCTGTTAGCACTTTCCCAACTCTAGGTTCTTTGTTTTACTATTGGCTGTTTCTCTTTTCTCCCCTCTTACACCAAAATAATTTTTATCATACTTAGAGATTTTTGACTTTATTAGTCACAGCTTCCAGAACTTTATTTCTGTCTTCTGTCTATTGTTTGAGTATTTAAAATACATGATCATACCCTGGCTACAGTATCTTACTTCAATAACAGGGATATACTATGACTTGAACATTTCTTAACCATAGGCTTTTGTTTCTAGAAAACACACTTTTTTTTAGCTCACTATTTTATCAGTTTCGTACATTAGATATGTCACATTTGGTTTACTTTTAATTAGTAATAACATTTGATTATAGACCTCAGAGACCATTGTGACCCACTTCTTCATTTTATGGATGAGAAAATTTAGGTGCAATAGTTAAGTGACTTGTCCAGAGCCAGCTAATAAATATCTGAGGTAGTATTTGAACCCAGGTCTTTCTGACTCCGTGTGCAGTATTCTACCCATTACACCATTCTGCCTTTCTTTACCACACTTATTGTGGTGTAATTAATAGTCATTTACTCAGTTACATTATCACTTTATGTATTATAACTTTACGTTATGTAGAGACATCTATTTAATTGAACAGTGCTTTGAGATGAAATTCAAAGTATTCTAGAAATGTTTATTTGATCTACCAGATGAAAGTTTCTTTTGCTCTTGCTGGAATCTCTGTATGCATTTATCAGCACTGCTTTTAGAGGCAACAACTAGATCACCAGAGAAGCCAATGTAGTGGGAAGTGGCACAACAATATTCCTAAAAGTGAGGGAATCTCAAGGCTGGCAGTTGTTGGCCACAATATATGTTGCTTGGGGCTTTTGTCTTAGTGTCTGTATCTTAGGACTGCAGCCCACAGGTAGGTGTAAAGATACCCGTATTTTCCTCAGAGCAACTTGCTACCATCTCACCACATTGCTGGTTTCCAGTTGCTTCTCTGGACCTTGATGACTTCTATAGAAGAATGAAATTGAGATAAAGAAGATTATTAGAAGCCGTGAGGGATGATTAGAAGCCATGAGACTTTTACATAAAGGCTTCTTTAATCACTTTTAACCACATTTATCTCCTATCATATACTGTTTTGTATTATTAGTTATTTTGTGTAATTATTATTTGCAGCTACAGGTAAGACTAATCATAGCAATTAAGATATTTTTAAAAATAATAAATTTATCTACTTATTTTTAGTTTTCAACATTTACTTCCATAAGATTTCGAGTTCCAAATTTTTTCCTCATTTCTCCCTTCGCCCACCCCAAGATGGCATATATTGATATAGGCTCAACAAATACATTCATATAAACCTATTTTCACATTAGTCATGTTGTAAAGAATAATTAGAACCAATGAGAGAAAACACAAGAAAGAAGAAACAAACCAAAAAAAGAGAGCAAATAATATGCTTCGATCTCCATTCAGACTCCATAATTCTTTTTCTGGATGTGGACAGCATTTTCCATCATGAGTCTTTTGGAGTTGTCTTAGATCCTTGCATTGCTAAGAAGAGATAAGTTTATTAAAGTTAGTCATCACACAATGTGGCTGTTACTGTGAACAGTAGTGTTCTTCTGGTTCTGCTCACTTCACTCAGGCCTCAGTTCATTCAAGTCTTTCCAGGTTTTTCTGAATTCTGCCTGCTCATCGTTTCTTACAGCACAGTAGTATTCCATTACATTCATATACCACAATTTGTTCAGCCATTCCCTGACTAATGGGCATCCCACAAATAAGACATTTTGCTAAAAGCGATAGTTTAATGGATCACATTTGTTTTCTAACTTTACTAAATTAGGAATTAAAATTCCAATAATGTTAAACTGTCAGACTTAGAAGAAAGTAGAAGTTTGAAAAGTTACTTTGAGGAATCTGTTAAACTAAAAATGTTTGTGAACTTTGTTGAACTACCTGTGTGATATTTTAAGATTCCCTTGGGTTTTCCCACCCAAATTATCTATATAATCTATGTAATATAATTATCTATATAATCTGTCTATATATCTATCTCATATTCTTGACCCATACTGTTGTGACTTTGTACTAAATCATGCCTAATTGATCCTAAGATATTAACATTCTAGCCTCAGCTCCTACATTATTATTTGAGCCAGAATTGATCCCTCTCATGTCTGACTTATCAGTAATAGAATTTCATTTATGAAAGTTTTATATTGATCAGATACAGCTTTAGAAGTAATTTTGTAACAGTAATTTCTAGGTTTCTGAGAAGCCATTCATAGCACCTTGGATTTAATATATTGATTTAAGCTAGGGATTATTTTAAATGCTTAGTTGTCCTTTGAAGACTTATGTACTAATACATATTCAATGTGACTGTCAGATGGCTGAAGGGTTTATTTTGAAATTATCCAGATATTATTGAGGTCATCAATTGGAGCAATATTTTTTATTTCACAATAGAAGCTTGTGTATGAACACTGAATGTATTTTCATTTTTTCTTACAAGATATTCTAATATATGATGCCACAGTTACTATTGATTTGAATGAAAGTAGAATATAGTAATGCTGTATTCATGCTATACCCTAAGCAGACTTAGAAGTAGCATCTTCAAGTATTTGAAGGGGACTGTTCTGTAGAAGAGGGATTAGATTAATTCTGTGAGGTCCCAGAGAGATATTTGAAGGACTTTCCGGTAGAAGAGGAATTAGATTTATTCTATGAGGACCCAAAGGGGTTAGGACTCTGCTCTAGAAAAGAGATTAGGCTTAGTCTCTGAGGTCCCAGAGGTTAAGATCAAAAGCAGTTAGCAATTTGAGGCTTGATGTCAGGAAAAGCTTCTCTACAGTGAGAACTGTCCAAGAGTGGAATGGGTTGTCTCAGGAGAGACAGAACCCCCTTCATTGGAGAGGTTCAAGCACAGCCTGGATGACCATTTGCTGAGTATGTCATAGTGAGGATTCTTTTTGTGTATGGGTTGGATGAGGCTGTCACTGAAGTCCTTTACAATTCTAAAATTCTGTGAATCTGTATTGTTCTGGTTGTAATCGTTCAGCCTCTGAAAAGTGAGAAGCTGTTTGATTGTTTTACTTTTATAATCAGTGTAACTCAATCATTTGATAAGGGCTTAATACCATGTAGGGCACAGACAAAATGAAGAGCAGTCCTTGCCCTCAAGGAGCTTATATTTTAACAGAATAAGTATGCATATATTAAAATCACAAGACCAGATTTGTGAAACAGGAAGGAACCTTAGGTGGTCCTTTGGTTGTCCTAATTTGACAAATTCGTCTCATCATTACCTTTTTGGACCTCTTTTACCATTTGACCTCAGAGGTCAGGTTGTCTCTGACCTGTGGAATAGGAGAATTTCTTAGTGATCTAATCTTTAAACTTGGCTATCACATGCCTAGCCATGCAAAAAAATTTGAGCGTGTACCCCTAACAGATGTATGTTTACTTACTTGTAAAATATATATGTGTGTAGAAAAAACTCAGTACTTTTCACTTTGGCACACATTTGTCAAATAAATTAATCATAATACTTAATATATACGCTTAAAGGGAGGGAATGTATTGCTGCTTGAAGGGAGATTTAAGTGACAGAGTTTTCTGTATTAGTTGAAATTATCCTTCCCCACACAAGGTGTCACATTTTACAGTGTTCAGAAACCACCAAAATTGAACAAGAGTGAAAACAAAGATAGAAAGTTCAATTTTAGATTCTCTTTGGTTTACTTAAATGGAAATATAGAAATGTTAATACCAAAAAACACTGATCTCTTAATTGCCAGAACTAATGGCCATTAAAAAAATTTTTTTAATGTGTCATTTTTTTTCTTTAGTATTTTATTTTTCCCCAGTTACATGTAAAAACAATTTTTAAGATTCATTTTTAAAACTTCAAGTTCCAAATTCTCTCCCCTTCTCCTCTACCCCCCCCATTGAGGAGACAACCAATTCCGTATAGGTTATACATGTGTAGTCATGCAAAACATTTCTATAATAGTCATGTTGTGAAAGAAAACACACCAAAAAACCCTCAAAAAACAAAAAGAAAGTTAAAAAAAAGTATGGTTCAATCTGTATTCAGACACCATCAGTTATTTATCTGGAGATGGATAGCATTTTTCATCCTAAGTCATTCACAGTTGATCATCTTACAATATTCTGTTACTTTGTACATAGTATATTTCACTTTGCATCAGCTCATGTAAGTCTTTCCAGGTTTTTCTGAGAGCATCCTGCTCATCATTTCTTATAGCACAATAGTATTCCATGATAATCACATACCACAGTTTGTTCAACCATTACCCAGTTCATGGGTATCCCCTCATTTTCAATTCTTTGCCCCCAGAAAATAGCTGCTATAAATATTTTTGTACATATGGGTCCTTTTCCTTTTTGTTTTTTATCTTTTGGGGGATACAGACCTAGTAAAGGTATTGCACAGTCAAAGGGTAATGCATGGTTTTAAAGCCCTTTGGACATAGTTCCAAATTGCTCTACAGAATGGTTGAATCAGTTCACAGCTCCAGAAAAGGTGCATTAATGTCTCATTTTTCCTTACCTCCCCTCCAACATTTATCATTTGCCTTTTCTGTCCTATTAACCAATCTAATAAGTATGAGGTAGTACCTCAGAATTGTTTTAATTTGCATTTCTCCAATCAATAGTGATTTCGAGTATTTTTTCATATGGCTATAGGTAGCTTTGATTATTTAATCTGAAAACAGATCATATCTTTTGATCATTTATCAATTGGGGAATGGCTTTTACTTTTATAAATTTGACTCAGTACTCTATATGTTTGAGAAATAAGGCCTTTTATCAGAGGAACTTGCTTCAAATTTTTTTTCACAGTTATTATTGCTATTTCCCTCCATCCTATTTTCCCCTCACCTCTTTTTATTCTGTTCTCTCTCTCCTTTCACTCTGTCCCTCCCCAAAAGTTTTTTGCTTCTAACTATCCCCCCCCATCTGCCCTCCCTTCTATCATCTCTTATCCCCTTCCCCTCCTACTTTGCTGTAGGGTAAGATAGATTTCTGGAATAGATTGAGTGTATGTTATTCCCTCTTTGAGCCAATTCTGATGAAAGTAAGGCTCGCTCACTCCCTCTTGCCTCTCTCCTCTTCCCCTCCACTGTTAAAGCTTTTTCTTACCTCTTTTACGTGAGATAATTTACACCATTCTACCTCTCCCTTTCTCTTTCTCCCAATACATTCCTCTCTCACCCTTTAATTTTATGGATATCATCTCTTCATGTTTAACTCACACCTGTCTCTCTGTCTATATGTACTTCTTCTAACTACCCTAGTAAGAGAAGGTCTTACAAGTTACAAATATCATCTTCCCATCTAAGAATGTAAACAGTTTAACATTATTAAGTTCTTTATGATTTCCCTTTCCAGTTTACCTTTTTATGCTTCTTTTGAATCTTGTATTTGAAAGTTAAATTTTCTATTCAACTCTGGTCTGTTTATCAAGAATGCTTGTAAGTCCTCTATCTTATTGAATGTCCATTCTCCCCCCCACACCCCCCCAAAGGATTATACTCAGTTTTGCTGGGTAGGTAATTCTTTGTTGTAATTCTAGCTCCTTTGACCTCTGGAATATCATATTCCAAGCCTTCCAGTCCTTTAATGTAGAAACTGCTAAATCTTGTGTTATCCTGACTGTGACTCTTCTGGCTTCTTGCAGTATTTTCTTCTTGACCTGGTAACTCTGGAATTTGGCTATAATATTCCTAGGAGTTTTCCTTTTGGGGTCTCTTTCAGGAGGTGATCAATGGATTCCTTCAATTTCTGTATTTTAATGTCTGATTCTAGAATATCAGGGCAGTTTTCCTTGATAATGTCTTAAAAGATGATTAAAGATTTGTTTTGATCATGGCTTTCAGGAAGTCCAGTAATTTTAAAATTATCTCTCCTGGATCTACTTTCCAGGTTATTTGTTTTTCCATTGAGATATTTTACATTGTCTTCTATTTTTTCATTCTTTTGGTTTTGTTTTGTTGTTTCTTGATTTCTCATAAAATCATGATCTTCCATTTACTCCATTCTAATTTTTAAGGAATTTTTAATTTTCTTCATTAAATTTCTTCATTTTGGATCTCCTTTTCCATTTGGCCAATTCTGCCAAATTCGTCTCATAATTACCTTTTTGAACCTCTTTTACCATTTGGCCCAGTCTGTTTTTAAGATGTTATTTTCTTCAGTATTTTTTTGTATCTCCTTTACCAAGCTGTTGACTTATTTTTCATGATTTTCTTGCCTCACTCTCATATCTCTTCCCAATTTTTCCTCTACCTCTCTTACTTGATTTTGAAAATCCTTCCAAAAGTGGGTTCATCCTTCCCCAACAAAAACCAAAAAGGGTGATGTAGGATTCTTTCTCACCATTTACTACCACCAGCATTCCCTGCTAATGATTACCACATCCCTATGGTGATATCAGGCATCAAGATGTGGTTATGTATAGAAGAATGTTGTGTGCAATAATGCATCTGGGTGGAGAGGAGGGAAAGGCTGGTATAGTTGTGTGAGAGAAGACCAGAATTTGGATGTTTCTGAATAAGTTAACAAACCAATCAATGAGAAAGCATTTATTAAACACTTATGTGCTAAGTACTGTGTTCAAGTGCTAGGATTGCAAATATAGAAGCAAAGACACTCCAGTTCATAAGGAACATGTACTCTAATGGGGGAAACTGCACAATAGAGAATTGGCCAGGAAGTATTACTTTGGTCCAGAAATCATACCACTGTTATGGGGGGGGGGTGTCATATATAGAGTAGACACACTCCATTCATGAACAGTGAAAGAGTTGTTTTGATCATGGGTTCAGGAGAATTGGAGGGGTAGTGGGAGGAAAGTGTACTGGCTAGGAGGATAGGTGGTTGGTGAGGAGATTGTAGAGGAGGTGGCCCAAGAGAAGGTAGTGAAGTGAAGAGAAACATGGCCAGGGCTTTCTATTAATAGCAAGGTCAGTAACTAATTCAGAGAGGTGGTCAGTGAGCCTCAGGATGGAAATTACTTCAGAACATCATCTCTGCCAGAAGTTGTCAAAGTAATGGTTGGAAAGGAGGGAAATACAATCTTTCCTCACCCTCTGATTGGACCTGCCATGGCCTGCAGGAGATGCAAAGCTCTACTTGGAGATCACTGCTTTATTGTACCATGATAGCCCTGACTCAGCTGGAATAGGTGTCAGAGGACCCTTCTGAAGAGTCCACAGTGCTTTCCCATAGGAGTAATTTTCAGCATGCAGCTGTGTTAGGGTTCCTTTTTTCCTGTCTTCATAAATTAAGTCACCCAGTATTTGTTGAGCATCTTAATAAATGTTTATTGACTGACATACAAAATGAGCTCAACACTGCCAGGTTTCCTGGCAGATGCAGAAGTGATATGACAGCATCTATCCTTGAGTTTATAATCTAATGGGGGAGGCAAAATGTGTGGCAGTAGTGAACAATACAAGATGGAATATACACATTTAAATAAATGCTTCATGTTTGCAAAACATTTTACTTATCATGTGATCCTTACAACAGCCCTGTGATAATGGTTTACTATTATTAACCCCATCTTATGGATTAAGACTTGAGACTAAGACTGAGACTTAAGGTTAAGAGACTTGCCCAGGGTCCAACAGGCAGGATTTGAACTTAAGGCTTTCTGACTCTTAGTTCAATATTTTATCTACTATGCCATCTAGTTATATCTTTTAAGTACTATTGATATTTAGGAAAAGGGGAATCAAAAAGGGCTAGAGCAATTAGAATCTTGGCTCTGACACATAATATCTTGAAGCACCAATGTACAATGGAAAGGGCACACTGTATTTGGAATCAGAGGACCTGGGTTTCAGTTCTGTCTCCACTTAAAACCTCTACAGACTTAAGCCGAAATACTTGTGCCTATTTCCTTATCTGTAAAATGAGGAGGTTGGATGAGATGAGTTTTAAGATCTCTTGTAGCTAATTGATAAACTTCAAGAAGGATTTCATAGTGGAAGGGGCACTGGATCTTAAAGTGTAGATAGCATTAGAATTAAAAGAGGGGCACCGCCTTGGAGTCAGGAGGACCTGAGTTCAAATCCGGCCTCAGTCATTTGACATTTGCTAGTTCTGTGACCCTGGGAAAGTAGCTTAACCCATTGCCTAGCCCGAAAAAAAAAAAAAGGGAGAAGGGAGGGCACCCTCAGGAAAGAGAACAATCATATGAACAAAGGCATGAAGATTGGAGTAAGTTTTGCTTGTTGGGAGAATCTAGAGGAAACTAGTCTGACTAGTGGAGAAATGGGTATGATTGTATTTGAAAATAGTGGTTAAAAAAAAGATGCTACTGATCAATGTTATCAGTTTTTAACTGGCCCTTCATTACTTCATGGTAAACTTTTCATTGGTAGGTAGGTGCTATGCAAACTCCGTTTCCTGATTTCAAATGTGGTTTCAGACACTTACTAGTTTTGTAATCCTGGGTAAATCATTTTACCATGTTTGCCTCAGCTTCCTCATCTGTAAAATGTGCTGGAGAAGGAAATGACAAATCACTCCAGGTACTTTGCCAAGAAAATCCTAAATAGATGTGGGATGGGACCTGGACCCCTAAAAGGAAAAGACCTTTCCCACACATTTCTACCTAAATACTCAATAATCCTTTTAACTGTCCTTTCATTATGGCCCTACCACTTAACTCCTTTCATCGTCTGTACCTGGCCCACTCCAGGCTGCTTGCCACTCCTTAATTCAATCCCATCAAGATATTCCCAGTCTTTTTCTGATTAAAGGACCCATTTTACCCTCACTAGAAACCTTACCCGTCCAACCAGTCTTATAATAAAACCCACTACTCTGAAAGAAGGCGTCAGTGGTCGAATTCTTTCAAGACCGGCCCTGTACCCTTGCATTTCAGGATTCCCAGCACCCCAAACCACAATAGGGTCATTACTAAAAGGACTGAACAACAATCCTTTTATTCTTCTCTTATTGACTTTCTGTTACATACCCTGCAAATCTCTTCAAGACCTCTATGTTATCTTTTCCCTCTCACAGCAGAGGACAATACCTCTCATTCTACAGCTCAAAACCTCTCTACAATCTTCATCTATCCTCTTCTTTTTTGCTTCAGTGTCTAAGGATCCTTCTCCTTGCTAAGACCAATACTTCTACTTATGCCTTTTACCTCTCCTCTAGTTTGCCCTATTATTCATTCTCTTTCTCATTGTCAGCCTTTGTCTATCAATTCGTTCCTTACTGTCTTATCTCTTAAGATAAACTGCAAACTCAGTCTAGCATTTAAGGGCCCTCAACAATCTGGCTGCAGCCTATATTTCAAGCTTTATTTCCCATTATACCCCTTCATATTCTCCATGTTCTACTAAGTACTTACTGTGTCCTAACTTACATTCATTCTCCTTCCACCTTGCTATCTCCTAAGGCATCTCTTATGCCTGAAATGCACTGCTTCCTCAGTTCTGCTTGTCAGAATCCTTTTCTTTCTTCTAGACTCTTTCCTCAGTTATCTTTTATTTACTTATCCATGTATATGACCTGCTTCCCCAACCGCCCCCCCCCATCCCTTTTAATCTCTTTTAGGGCAGGGACTCTTCTTTTTATAATTGCTTGCTAAGCACATATTAAGTGCTTAACAAGTGCTCATTGATTAGAATCCACATTTTAATTGAAAATTAAATTTAATCTCATTTGATTCCTCCTACCACGTGGTTGGGTAGGTACAAGAAGTATTATTATCCCCATTTTACCGGATAAGGGAACTGAGTTAATAGACCTTAAGTGATTTGTATATTGTCACCTGAGTACTAAGTATGAAAGATAGGGTTCAAACCTCCTGACTTAGATACCAGGGTTTTTTTCATTACATCCTGGTCACATGAGTAGTAAGTACCAGAGGCAGGATTCAAACCTAGATGTCTCCTGACTTAAATTCCAGGACTCTTTCTATTACTGTGTTGAGTAACATTAGTTCTTTGTACCACACTTAATATTGACCTGTCAGTTCACAAGCATTTATTAACATCTACTGTATATCAGACAGTATGCTATGGCTGTGGTTCAAAGAAAGGCAGAAACAGATCCTGCCCTCAAGGAATTTAAATCCTAATGAGGAGACAAGATGTAAATTATCTAGGTATATACAAGGTAGAGGGAAACCAGAAAAAAGAAGCATTAATGGGAAGAGGGGATTCTGACAATAGTTAGACTTTGAATTTTACATATTAAAATGTTGTTTCAACCCCTTCATGGCTATTCCTAGAAGAAACTATTTTTGTTTTTAGAAAACTTTTCTATTCAAGTCTAAATAAAATTATATTAGCTTATGCTATTTTATATAAAAAACAACCTGTACCAAACATTCACACAGGAGTTATTTTACCTTGTAATCTTGGAAGGAACATTAGGTAAGAATGAAGTCCTAGCTTTCCTAGTGACTCATTGTATATACTCTTGACCAATTTATGTAACCTGTCTGAGAAATTGGAATAGCAATACTACTCCTCACCTACCTCACTGGTATAATTCAAGGATTATAATGAGATGATTTATTAGAAAGCACTTTAGATATAAAAGCAATTATATAAATATAAGGTATTGTTATTTCATTGTTATTCTGAGTGATTTCCATCCATTCATTAAATCGATAACAGTGAGGGGCTAGTTCATCACTTGCTTTCATATCCTTTTTTCCTGCACTCATTATAGAAAATGAGGGAACTCAAACCACACTGAAGTTAGAGTTGCCTAAAGTCAGAGATAAATTTAGATACACATTCACACCTAGTAATCAAGAAGATTTTGAGTTTAAAAAAAATTTTTTTGTTTGACTCACACTCCCTGAAATTCGTGCTCTGCTGCTTCACTGTGGTGTGGAGGTAACTCTGGGTTCTGCCAGGTCAATGTAAAAGAGAACTGTGAAGTCCATCATGAGTTGGGTTGGTTGTCTGAGGGCTAGCCTGTCTACACTTTTAAGAGGCTTGTTACAAGCATAGCTACAGATTGATTAAATTTTGGGTCCTAGCAATTCTTAAACCATCTACTGAATTGTAGTGGAGGTCGAGTCCATAGATGTAGAATTGAAAGAAGCATTAGAGGCTATCTACTCTAGCTCTCCATTTTATAGATGGAAGCTGAGGCCCAGAGAGGTAAATTGGTTTGCCCAGGGTCATACAGGCAATTAATGGAAAAACTGGGTTTTGAATCAGCGTCCTCTGACCCCAAGCATGGCACTTTTTTCCATTGTACCATGCTGCATTTTGATCTTTGTAAGTGACATCATAGATTTCTCGAAGTTTTGAAGAAAATAATAATGATAGCAGCTTTCATTTATATAGAACTTTAAGGTTTACAAAGCACTTTACAAACTTCTCATTTTATTCTCACAACCACCCTGGGAAGTAAGTCCTATTATCTCTATTTTACACATGAGGAAATTGAGGCAGGTGGAAGTGAAATGATTTGCCCAGGATGACATAGCTAGTGTCTGAGACAGGATTTGAACTCATGTCTTCTTAACTCCAGGTCCAGCTTTCTATCCACTGTGCCATCTAGCTATCTCTACTGGTTGGGTCTAATCTCAAATTAAATTTGACTTTCTTATATGTGATAAAGAGGCCCAGGGTCATGTATACTTTGTGAAGTTATTACCTAGATTCAGTATATTTCTTTGTATTTGTTCAAAATGAATGACTTGGATCACTTATTACTTCCAAGAATGCCATAATTACTTGGTTGTTGGTCACTATTAATTAATGTGCCTGAAGATAAGTTCCAGAAGAATCTATATAAAGAAGATATTTATGTCTATATAAACTCTCTTGTTTAATACACTTTTGAGCAAAGGTCAGTAGTTTGTCTTCTTTAAGATCCTTTACTTGGGGCATAGTATCATACCTGTTGGATGAGTTCTTAACCTATGACTAACTCTTAATGAATATTTATAAAAACATATGTGTGTCTTTCCTTATGACTCTACTTAATTGACATTAAGAGTAGGGAATTTGCATTCCATGTCCATTATACATAACTCGGCCCGTGTTGGTCATGACTTATTAGTACTTGTTCGTCTTTATATTTAAATGGGTACAGAATATAATTGCCAATCAGTGAAGTATCTGTAAATGACAAGACTCATTTTGTTAAAAAGAATATTGCTTAGCAACAGTGAAATTTTTTCTCAAAACTGGTTTTTTAATCTTTGATACTTGATTCTTTTGTGCCTTTTTAATCTATTTTAAAAAAATAACATACAAATGACCAAGTTAGCCTCATTGTTATCCCTTAATTAATAATTAGTAAGAGTCAGGGATTGGACCTATAGCCTTGAAACTCCAGGGTGAGGAAACTTCCTCAAGCAGTGCAGGTTGTTACCTTTTTCACTATTTATAATCTTACAGAGTTGCCTGGATGTAGTTGTGGTTTTTTAATTTTGTTTTGTTTTTTTTGCCAAGGCAGTTGGGGTTAAAGTGACTTGCCCAGGGTCACACAGCTAGTAAGTGTCAAGTGTCTGGTCTGAGACCAGATTTGAACTCAGGTCCTCCTGGCTCTGGGGCCAGTGCTCTGTCCACTGTGCCACCTAGCTGCCCAATCTTATAGTTTTATATGGTTTTCTGTGCTATAGAGAGAGACTGAGTGATTTGTTCAGCGTCACGTAGCTAACATATGTCAGAAGTGGCACTTAAAACGTTTTGATTTTGAGGCTGACTTTATATCCAGTGTGCTATACTGAATGAGTCAAATATTAAAACTCAAACTGGAGTAAATGTTTGAAAGAGTCATATAAAGTTTAATTGTTGTTGTTGTGTTTGTCCTTCATTTTCGAAGACGACCATGACATCCAGGAGGTGATGACATGACCTGTGATTGACTTTGATTTGAATGAGGGAGGGCTGAGCAAGGTCACCAGCCTCACTTTCTTCTCCATAGCCATCTGGGTCCAGTGGCCAGATATTCATCAGGGTGATTGAGTCATCTCGAGTAAAGTTTATTTAGGAAGCTTTGAAAGAACTAGGAATATTTTCCATTTATAAGTTGGATAAAAAGAGCACTGGACAGTTAGGTATGATGATTTTTGATCCTGGCTCTGGCATTCATTTGTAAATTGTATAACCTCAAGCAAATTACTTAATTTCAATTGAGCCTCCAAAACAAGGGTGAAAATAACTGCCCCCATCCACTAAAATATTCTAAGAATAGCAAAGGGAACTTTTAGAAAGTATTGTGAATATGATTTATACATTTGATGTGATATTATCATTATGTGTGTTGTTTTTATTGTAAAAATATCAGTGTCCCAAGTAATTTTATCTAAAGGATGTGTGTATAGTAGATTGTGTAAACAAAAATATATTTTGGGAAAGTAATATTTAGACACCTGATCAAAGTGCACCTTGGTCTAATTAACTTATTTATATCCCATGCATATGAAGTCACTAGAAAATGACATCAGTCAACCTGTAAACATTTAACTAGAAGTCGATATTCAACAAGCCATGGTATCCAAAGCAGGGACTTTGATTCATATGTGACATATACATGGCCAATTTATCTGTGACTATTTCTTATATTGACTAGCCAGGCTAACCACAAGAACAGTCCTTTTCACTGGCTGCTGCCTGGAACTGTTGCTCTCTTTCTTCCTTGCCATTCTTCCCTGAGAATTGGTTGGAAAGGTTTTGTGACAGAAAGACTAGAAGTACTGAAGAATGGAGGAGGGGAGGATAGGGTCCTATCTTTCTCTTATCCACAACTGATCGTAGCTTCCTGAGCGCCAGGTTTCATCATTAATATCCCCTGACCCTGAACCATCCCATCCCTCCCCCCAATTGTACTTTTCACTCCATGCTTCCCAACTCTATACCTAGCTCTTGGGATGAAGTATGTCAGTCTTAACCTGATTTTGTTATTAACTGTAACTGAATCTTACTTTAGCCCTCTGTGTGTAAATAATATTTTACTTCTGGGTATGACTTCTTTCCCTATGGTTCTAGGTGGGCAAAAGAAGAATTAGGAAATAGTAAAATAGGAGGAAGCCATTTTAATCCCTGTCCCTTTCTCCTTAGTAGCAACAAAAAAACGAAGAAGGGTATGTGCAAGGCGACATTCTGTTGATACTGGGCCTCTTCTAGAGAAAGAGTTAAATTGTATTTGGAAAGTCCTGGCAGTAGAAAGGGACACAGGCTAGTCCTTGGTCTCATAGAAGTAGAGAATGATATACCTGGAGAGTGGGCCAGTATTGAAAAGTGTCACTGGAGGATTATGCTTGGCATAATTCTCCTGGGGCTCCCTCTATACTAAACTCTTCTCTCAACTTCCATTCTTTTCTTTTATTCAGGAAAGCTTCTAGTATTTTCCATTTTAAAAAATTGCTAGCTTGTAGTTTTTATCAGTCAGTTGACAAGATTTAAGTGCAAATTCTTAGGGGAGCATGTGGAAGAGTGTCACAGAATGGGCAGGTTCTCATCTGCATTTTTGGAGGGAGCTCCAAAACTGATTAGATCACAGATTCCTCAAACTTTTGCTGCCTCTTTTCTTGTTTCTTAGACTTTCTGAGATGGATTCTGTTTTCCTCAGAAAGTGAAGGTGGCCAATTGAGACAGTACTGCAGGGGGACTCCAAATAGCTACTACAGTAGAGTTTGTTCTCCATCTTTACCAGTTCATGGTATTTATCGAGGCTACATGACACACTGGCAAGAGCAATAACTCTGAAGTAAGAGGTGAGAGGATCTGAGTTTAAATCCCATCTCTGGAATTACCTTTGTGACCTTGGGCAGATTACTTAACTCCCTATGCCTTAATTTTCTTAACTCTTCAATGAAGGAATTGAACTTGATTGTCCTTAAGTCCCTTCCAAAAAAAATTTGTGATCCTATATTCTACTCTTGTGGGTTCTGCTGTTCTTTCTGCAACTGATTCTATAATTCCTAGGCTTCCACTGCTTACCTTGTGGGCTGGTCGTGAAAGGGACAGGTGAGAGTTCCCTAGGACAGTGCTGAAAGGGGGGCTCTGAGAAGCCCTTGCAGTTTGACTATTCCCCATCTTCCCACTTCTTATTCTGGATTTCTTATTTCTTCCTGCCTTATTTTGATTTTAATTGGCAAGTGTGTCCATACCTTTTTCCACTTTCTTGTCCCCTAGGTACTGTACTCCAAACCACCCTTTCTTCTTAAGACTCAGTACAGGCTCAATTTGTGGACCTCAACTGCTACTGGAAGTGGGCTTTTTTACCTGGGACAATCCCACAATCCCAGAACCAGGTACCTAAAACTTCTGAAGCCCGCAAAGGTTGTGGGACCTCACAAGTACTTTGGGATGAGTGAGGGAAGCTGGAAGGGGCAGGAGCTCCCTGGAGTTATGGGCCATCCAGAAACTCTGGGTATGCAGAACCCCCGGGAAAATGCACTAAGGTTAATGCTAACAGAGTAGAGCCAGGAGGGAGGAGAAAAGGCAGGGACTTGCCTGAACTCTCCCCCAAACCCTCCAGAGGCCTTTAAATAATGTCCTAAAACGAATTTTGGAGCAGCAGAACCCGTAAAAGGATATGATGAAACAGTTTTCCAGCCCAAGACAACTTAGAGGTCAGAGGAAAGGTCTGTCGCACCAGGATGAGAGTTGAGTGCAGTGCAGTGCAGGCTGCACCAGCACAGATCAGGCCCCAGCAAACCAGGAGCAGGTCTTAGGAGTGATTGAATCAGCAGCAGCAGCAGGCAGCAGCAGCCACTGCTTCTAGAGCTCTCAGCCCACAGACTGTAAAGGGGTCAAACAACTGGTCAAAAGGGTTCTCTTTACTGCACTGGAGGGGCAGGACTCTGTTGCTTTGTGCACACTCGGATCTGGGTCACAGTCCTGGGTGGCACTCCCAGGTTGAGGAGGAACCCTAGAACACCAAATCTTGCAGCTGCAGGGAAGTGGAGGTACTAGTAGTCACAGTTCCGTGGCTGAAAAGAGTGCTTGTGGACACTCAGAACACAGGCCAGGAGAGTAGTTAACACACCTATACTTAGATCATATCATCTTGGAAGAACTGAAAACTTACAGGTCCCGGGGAGTATCTCTGAAAGCTGCACAAAACCCTTGAAGCTTGAGACAGTGTGCCCTCCATCCTGGAAGCAAAGCCCCACTTTAACAAAGATTTAAAAGTCAAGAAATAGGCTGGAAAAAACGAGTGAACAACAGAAAAAACTTCTGACTATAGAAAGTTACTGTGGTGACAAGGAAGATCAAAACACACATTCAGAAGACGACAGCAAACTCCTGCATCCAAAACCTCTAAGAAAAATATAAATTGGTCTCAGGCTATGAAAGAGCTCAAAAAGAATTTTGAAAATTAAGTGAGGTAGAGGAAAAATTGGGAAGAGAAATGAGAGTGAGGCAAGAAAATCATGAAAAAAGAGTCAATAGCTTGGTAAAGGAGGCACAAAAAATACTGAAGAAAATAACATCTTAAAAAACAGAATGGGACAAATAGTAAAAGAGGTGCAAAAATTCAATGAGGCAAATGACTTGAAAAGCAGAGTTAACCAAATGGAGAAAGAAGCACAAAAATTCACTGAACAAAAAACTCCTTTAAAAATAGAACTGGCCAAATGGAAAAGGAGTTACAGAAGTTCACTGAAGAAAATAATTCCTTAAAAATTGAAATTGGGCAAGTGAGAGCTAATAACTCTATGAAACAATAAGAAATAATAAAACAAAATCAAAAGAATGAAAAAAAATAGAAGACAATGTAAAATATCTCATTAGAAAAACAGCTGAGCTAGAAAATAGATCCAGGAGAGATAATTTAAAAATTATTGGACTTCTGGAAAGCCATGATTAAGAAAGAAAGAGAGAGAGAGAGAGAGAGAGGAGAAAAGCTTAGACATTATCTTTCAAGAAATTATCACGGAAAACTGCCCTGATATTCTAGAACCAGAAGGTAAAATAGAAATTGAAAAAGTCCACTGATCATCTTCTGAAAGAGATCTCAAAATGAAAACTGCAAGAATATTATAGCCAAATTCCAGAGCTCCTAGGTCAAGGAGAAAATGTTACAAGTAGCCAGAAAAAAACAATTCAAGTTTTCATGGGAGCCATAATCAGGATAACACAAGGTTTAGCAACTTTTACATTAAAGGGTCAGAGGGCTTGGAATATGATATTCCAGAGGGCAAAGGAATCATATATTTTTTTAATTTTTAATTTTTTTTCCATATGCTTTTGAGTTGAAAATTTTTCTTCCTTTTCCTCCCCCCCCACTCTCCCCAAGACAGCGCACAGTCTGACATAGGCTTTACATTTACATACCCATTAAACATATTTTTACATTAGTGAAGTTGTAAGTAAAAATTAAAATCAATAGGAGGAACCATCAGGAAGATGAAACAAAACTCAACAGAAGGTAAAAATAAGTGATAGCGATTCGACTTCCATAGTTCTTTCTTTGGATGTGGACAGCATTTTCCATCCTGAGGCCTCTGGAGATGTCTTAGATCCTCATAATGCTGAGAAGGGTTCAGTTTAACATTCTTAGTCATTGCATAACATGGCTGTTATTGTGTACAAAGTCCTCTTGGTTCTGCTTACTTCACTCAGCATCAGACCATATAAGTCTTTCCAGGTTTTTCAGAAGTCAGCCTGTTCATCATTTCTTATAGCACAATAGTATTCCATTACATTCATATACCACAACTTGCTCAGCCATTCCCCAATTGATGGACTTCCTCTCAATTTCCAATTCTTTGCCACCACAAAAAGAGCTGCTATGAATATTTTTGTATATGTGGGTCCTTTTCCCATTTGTTTGATCTCTTTGGGATATAGCCCTAGAAGTGCTATTGCTGGAGCAAAGGGTATGCACGTTTTTGTAGCCCTTTGGGCATAGTTCCAAATTGTTCTCCAAAATGGTTGGATCATTTCGCAACTCCAAGGGCAAAGGAATCATACAAGAATCATATAGCTGAGTATAATCCTTCAGGGGAAAAAATGGATATTCAGTGAAATAGAGGACTTTCAAGCATTCCTGATGAAAAGAGCAGACCTGAATAAAAAATTTGACTTCCAAATACATGACTCAAGAGAAGCATAAAAAAGTAAACAGGAAAGGGAAATCGTAAGGTACTTAATAAAGTTAAACTATTTACATTCCTACCTGGAAGATACTTGTAACTCATAAGAACTTTCTCATTATTGAGACAGTTAGAAGGAGTATATATAGACAGAAGGCGTAAGTGTAAGCTGAATGTGATGAAATGATATCTGAAAAAATAAAATTAAGTGATGAGAAGAAGGAATGTTCCGGGAGAAAGAGAGGTATAATGGGGGTAAATTATCTCACATAAAAGAGGCAAGAAAGAGCTTTTATAGTGAAGGGGAGGTGGTGAGTAATGCTTGGTCCTTGCTCTCATCAGAATTGGCTCAGAGAGGGAAGAACATACACATTCAATTGGGTGTAGAAATCTATCTTACCTTGCAGAAAAGTAGGAGGGGAAAGGGATAAAAGAAGGGGGCAGGAGCTCATAGAAGGAAGGGTGGATTCAGGGAGGGGGTAGTCAGAAGCAAAACACTTTTGAGGAGGGACAGGGCAAAAGGAGAGAGAATAGAATAAACAGGGAGAAGTGGAATGGAGAGAAATACAATTAGCAATCATAACTGTGAAAAAATTTTGAAGAACGTTTCTCTGATAAAGGCCTAATCTCTCATATATAGGGAAATAATGGCTTTTATAAGACCCATTCCCCAATTGACAAATGATCAAAAAAAATGAACAGTCATTTTTCAGATGGAGTAATCAAGACTATATGTAGCCATATGAAAAAATGTTCTAAATTACTATCGATTGGAGAAATGCAAATTAAAAAATTCTGAGGTACTATTAGATTGGCTAATAGGACAGAAAAGGAAAATGATATATGTTGGAGGGGATGTTGGAAAATTAAGACACTAATGCTCCATAAGTGGAGTTATAAAGTGATTCAACCAACCTGGAGAACAGTTTGGAACTATATCCAAATATTTATAGCAAGTTTCCAAAGTATTGGAAATTGAGGAGATGCCCATCAATTGAAGAATCGCTGAACAATTTGTGGTACATGTGATGGAATTCTGTTGTGCTATAAGAAATGATGAGCTAGATGTTCTCAGAAAAACCTGGAGACAACGTGAATTGATACAAAGTGAAATGAGTAGAACCAGCAGAACATTATATACAATAACAGCAATATTGTAAGATGATCAACTGTGAATGACTTGGCTGTTCTCAGCAATACGATGATCCAAGACAACTCTGAAGGACTTATGATGAAAAATCTGTCTATCACCAGAGAATGAACTAATGGAGTTTGAATACAGGTTGAAGCATGCTTTTTTTTAAAAAACTTTCTTTTTCTTGAGTTTTTATTTGATCTGTGTTTTCTTTTGCAGCATGACTAATATGGAAATATGTTTTACGTGACTACATGTATATAATCTATTCAGATTGTTTGTCCTCTCAGTGAGGGGAATGGGGAACTCAGTTTTAAAAACAGGTGTAGAAAATTGTTTTTTACATGTAATTGGTGAAAAATGAAATACTAAATTAAAAAAAAAAAGAGGTTAATGCCAAAAGTTTGGGTTCTAAAACTGGAGCAGCCATGAGAGTTGGAGAGCTGGTTGAATAGGTTCTTTCACTTTTCTTGTCATTGCTGACTTTCTTAGTTTGAGGGGCTTTTTCTTATTTTATGTAGTAGAGGCAAAAGTGCTCCTAGGAAATGTTTTACTCTGACATATTCCCAAAATTCCACTCCTAGTATCTTTTTATTTGAGGTAAAACTCCATTAGAGCTGAGGAAATCCTAGTTCCCAAGTGGTCTTGGAGTTTAAGGTATTGCAAATTCTTGATTCTTTTGCAAGGGGAGGGGGAAATCTATGCATCCCCAATTGGTAAGTTAAGTGACTGTTTCCATGGAAACACTTTTGCAACGGCTTGTTAGATTTCATATTTCATCCATCTGGCTGTACCCTCCACTGATGCCACTCTATTCTACTGAGTATGTGTAGCATTGTTTCCATGGGAAAACATGTCTGAGTTCCAAAAAATCAGAGTATTTACATAGGAACTTTCGAAATACAACCTATTCATAAATTGAAGACATACTGTCCTGTGAAATAGTGGTCTTTGTAGAACTTTAGCTAAGAATATTTTATTTTTAATCTGAAGTTTGCCAATCTAGTGTGAACTTAAATCCAAACAAGGGCCCCCAGGAGCCTGTCCTTTGCCATTACACATTCTCCAATTTATGAACACTGAGCTAATGCGTGACTCATATGATCAATCAATCTTTTTTAACATTTTTTTTTCAGATTTTGAGTTCCAAATTTTCTCCTTCCTTCTCTCATCTTCTCCCTCCCTGAGACAGCAATTTGATATAGGTACCATCATGCAAAACATATTTCCATATTGTGTTGCAATAGAAGACACAGACCCATAGGGGGGGAAAAACATGAAAAAAAGTGAAAAATAGTATGCTTCAATATGCATTTAGACTCCATCAGTTCTTTCTTTGGATGTGGATAACATTTTCCATCTTTAGTCTTTTGGAAATGCCTTGGATCATTGCATTGCTGAGAATAGCTAAGTCATTCACAGTTGATCATTGTACAGTGTGGCTGTTATTGTGTACAATGTTGTCCTGGTTCTGCTCACTTCACTTTGCATCAGTTCATGTAAGTTCAGTTTTTTCTGAAATCATTCTGCTCATCATTTCTTATGGAGCAGTGGTATTCCATTACGATCATGTACCTCAACTTGTTCAGCCATTCCCCAATTGATAGGCATCCCTCAATATTCAGTTCTTTGCCACCACAAAAAGAGAGGCTACAATATTTTTTGTATGAGTAGGTCCTTTCCACCCGCCTCCCCTCCTTTTTTTTTGTGATCAATCAATAAACATTCATTAAATACATGCTACATGCTAGGCACTGTGCTAAGAGCTGGGAATACAAAAAGGGGCAAAAGATAGTCCCTACCCTCAAAGAGCTTATAGTCTAATGGGGGAAATAACATGCACACAAATATATACAAAGCAAACTATGTACAAGTTAAATAGGAAATAATTAATAGAGACAAGGCACTAGAATTAAGAAGGGTTGGGGGGAAGTCTTCCCGTAGAAGGTTGGAATTTTAATTGGGACTTAAAAGAAACCAAGGAAATCAGTAGGTATAGCTGGGGTCAGGGTGAGAGGCAGAAAAAATGCCTACAGCAGAGAGATGGGAGTATTTTGTTTATTAGTAGAACAGTCTAGAGGCCAGTATCACTGCAGCAAAGCTTAGGTGGTGGGGAGGAGGAAGGGGGTAAGTTTTAAGAAGACTGGAAAAGACAGTCTTTAAGAGGATGGAAGCAGCTAGGTTTGAAGGACTTTGAATGGTGAAATAGAACATTTTGCATTTGCACCTGGAGGAATTGGGGAGCCACTGGAATTTAATGTGTGTGGAGTTGAGAAGAGAGGGGGTGATATGATCACACCTGCACTTGAGGAAAATCGTATTAATGACTGAATGGAGGATGGATTGGAGTAGGAAGAGATTTGAGGCAGGTAGATCCACCAGTAGGCTATTGCAGTAGTCCAGGTGTGAAGTAAATGAATGATAGTTATAATCAGAGCCATACTTTATCACTGATACCCTCTCACTGATAGTGCTCAAGCACCTAATGAATATATTTTCCATTCATTCATTCTCATACCTGCCTCTCTTTGATGCTTACTCATTCTGGAGTTCTTTCTAGGCACACTCAACATATCCAAAATTATTTCTCGCCAAAACCTGCTCTTCCTACATTCTTTTCTTTTTATGGCACCATTTGATGATGGTTGATGGCATCATTTCTTTCAGTCTTCCAAACTTGAAGCCATGGAATAATCTTTGGTCCCTCTTTTACCCTCACCCCATAGGTTCTGACATTTTGTTACCCTTATATACCTAACATCTTTTCCTCTTCTTCCCATTGTCACTGCTGCCTCCCAAGTTCAGTCCTTTTGTCTAGAACATTTCAATGAGATCCTAACTTGTCTTTCCTGCTTCTATATTTCCCCCCCTCTAATACACCCTACTAGGGCAGCTAGGTGGCACAGTGGATAGAATGGAAGTCAGGAAGACTAATCTTCCTGAGTTCAAATCTTAGTAGCTGGGTGACCCTGAGCCAGTCACTTAACCCTGTTTGCCCCAGTTCCTCATTTGTAAAATGAGCTGGAGAAGGAAATGGCAAAGCACTCTATTATCTTTTTCAAGAAAACCCTAAATGGGATCAAGAAGAGTCAGACAACTGAAAAAAGACTGAACAACAACACACCCTACTATTGCCCAGTGATGTCATATAACTGATCATGTTACCTTCTTTTTCAAAAAACTTCCATATCTGCTCATTGCATACCAAATTTTAAAACTTTTGATGTTGAATGATCTCTATAGTGAGACTCAGCCTTCCTTTTTAACCTTATCTCTCACTACTGCTCTCTGTCACACACTCTGCCAGCTAGACTGGCCTGCTTGTTGTTCCTTTAACATGCTCCATTTTTTTGCACTGCTAATATTTCCTCAGTATGGAATGTTCTTTCTTATCTTCCCCTAATCTCCTACTCTCGGGTTTACTTTTTTTTTTTTGGTCAGTTCTGTTTACGTGTTGCAGTCTATTGCTATCCATTTTTCAAGTTCCATCTTAAATACTTTCTCTTCCATGAGTTTTTTTTTATGACCTCTTCCTCCTCCCCCCCCCAGCCCCAAGGTAATCTGTCATTCATTTGAAATCTGATTTCATTTTGTTGCTTCTCTAACTACACTTTTACAGGAATGCTGTGACAGCTATGTTGCACAGTGAATGGTGCTGAACTTGCAGTGAGGAAGACCAGAGTTCGGATGCTACTTCATATACTAGCAGTGTGACCTAGAGAACTTCTCTTAGCCTCGCTTTCCTCACCTGTAAAATTAAGATAATAATAGCACAAAAACTAGAGTTAACATATGTAAAGTCCTTTGCAAACCTTAAGCCACTGTATAAATGCTAGTTATTATTACTGTTATTATTGCATTCTAACTTATATTAACAAAATATATATTTTCTCTTCTCTGGAAGACTGTAAATTCTATGGGGGCATGAACCATGTCCTATTTTTCATGGTATCTCCCCAAGCCCTTATTGTGTTATCCTCTACACATATTATCTTCTCAGTAAATATTTGTGTAATAAATATTTGAGGGCTTGGAACTAGTAGAGTCACATGGATAGTAGAGCTTTTAAAGAGAAGCAGTAAAGTTCAGTGGATATAGTACTGGGTTTGGAATCAGGAAGAGCTGGTTTCAAAACACACCTCTCATAATGACTAACTTTGCAAGGATGAACAAATCGCATAACCCCTTTGAGCCTTGGCTCCCTTATCTATAACGTGGGGATAATGATATCTGTAGTATCCTCCTCATAAGGTAGTTGTGAGGATCAAAGGAAATAATGTAACTAAAAGCACTTTGCAAACCTTAAAAAGCTACATAAATGTAAGCTATCATCTTATGGTGACTATTTCAAATAATCAGAGTAACAGTTTAGTCACTGTGTCTGTTTTAAATTGCCCGACAGCTCAAATCTGTGGAGTTTGAAACAGTATTTTGTCCAAATGGCTGGCTTTGGTAGGAAACTGATTTAGATTTATTCTAATTATGTTACTCTTCTGTATTCAAAACAGAAATGTGACTCACTTTCTCTTGTTATGGTGAATCAGATAGAATTTACTTGAGAAGACATCAAACTCTAGTATGGTTTCTGTCCATTAGGTTATTTTGGATCATTGTCTTGTAGCAGCCTTTCTGAAGACTTGGAGGCAGTGGATAGTTTCGAATCTGAGTCAGAAAGAGGAGTTCATACCTTGGGCAAATCACAGCCTCAAACTTCCTCATCTGTAAAATGAAGATAATAATAGCAACTACCTCATAATGTTGGGCAATTAGATGCATGGTGCATAGAGACCCTGGGCAAGTCACTGAGCCCAGTTTGCCTCAGTTTCTTCATCTGTAAAATGATCTAGAGAAGGAAATGGCAAATCGCTCTAGTACCTTTGCCAAGAATACCCCAAATGCAAGTCATGAAGAGTTGGACACGACTGAACAACAACAATAACAGCCACCACCTTATAAGGTTGCTGTGAGGATCAAATGAAGTAGTGTGTGTAAAGGACAGTGTCAAGCTTAAAGTGCTACTTGAATGCTAGCTAATATTATTTTCATTAAACAGTCAATTCCTACTATTAATTTTACTCACTGAAGGTAGATTAGGGGAAGAAAATGAAAGAAAGCTAAAAAAAAAAAGGCAAATAGGTTATAAAATACCAGCCAAATATGCTGTCCTGATTTAGAAGTAAAGAAGTTTAATTTTAGCATAACTTAGGTAGAAAAGAAAGGAGGAAAACAAGAATGAAAAAGGATCTAAAGAGCAGATAACCAAGTAAAGAAAATAGAAAAGAAAAAAAATCTATAAAAAAGAGAAATGGGGGGGGAACAAAAGACTGAAGTATTTCTGGTTGTAACAGTTGTCTGATTAAATTTTGTTACATTGTGGTTTTGTAATGTGTTTAGGCATACATCCCCTTTAAATTTTGCCAAATACAGTAACTTGTTTATGTGGTAGAAAGGTGAGAAGCAGTCCTACCTTTGTATTTATTGGAGTGAAATTTTGGACAAAACAGAAAAATTCAACATCATCGTATTTGAGAAGTGCCCTTGATAACTTATCCTGTTGAGAGAGACTGGTAAAAATCTATCTGTGATCCATTCTTCTTTATCAAAGATTTCCCACCGTTAAGGAGATATCTAAAGAGAATTGATAACATGTTACTCCCAAATGGTAAAAGAAATACTACATTTAAGTTCTGTTTGGGCAGGCATGCTTTCCTCCTGCTGACCTCAGGAGAAATCTCCTGGGGATTCATGTCTAGAATGCGTCCCTAACTTTTCATTGCTGTCCCTTCATTGAAAAGGCAGCTTAACTTTCAAAACACGCTCTCTCCTTACTGTGTCTTTGGAAACAGAACAGAACTGCACATTTCCATGTACCAAAGTGATCTTTGTTGAAACTCAGAAAAGCCTGTTTTGGAATTTGCTTGGCTTATTTCAAAATAATATTTTAGTTAGTATTGGGCTTTGTTACTCTTGTGAAATGGTCAGCAGCTATATTCAGAATTTCCTTCTTCTAGGAAAACTATGAATTAGCAAAATAAGTATTTTTAAAGAAGATTTCTTTTCTGGCAGCCCCTGCCCCACAGCATCTGTGCCTTTAGTCAGGTGTAGTTACTGTTGTTCCTCTGAGTGGCCACTTGCTCACATATAGATTTTTAAATCGTTAAAATGGGCAGTTTGCTGTGCTGCCAGAATAAAATTGGTAAGGAGGTTTATAAGCATAGGCTTTCTCTGTGTAACTACAAATGACAATAGCTGCCCATTGCATCCTGAGATAATAGGCCTCTGTTTAAGGGGACTGAAACTTAATTGGTATTCAGCCTTTGGATAGAAATCCAATTGTTTTTCATTGTTGCAGATGTTTTTGTTGTTAAAAGATTCATGCAATAGTAGGGAGGGAGTTAAAACAAACAAACAAAATACTACCTTTTGCTTCATGAATAGAAAAACCCATACTGAAACTTGAGGAAGATAACTGAATTAGACTATTCTGATTCCATTCCAAATGGTTTTCCTTCCCCTATTACTATTCCAAGGATTTTCAAAATCTTTTGATAGTTTTGGAAGTGAGAATGAAAAGGAGCAAATCTTTTGGTTTGTGGTAGAGATCATAGTATCAGAGATTTAAAGTTGGAAAGGATCTTGAAGATAATTTACTCCAAGCCCCTCATTTTTCAGATGAGGAAACTGAGCCCTAGAAAGGTTAATTGACTTGCCCAAAGTCTGCTACAGATTGAACCCATGTCTTTTAGTTCCAAATTCGCTGAGATTTTCACTAGCCCAGATACTTTTAATTTCATTGTAACTGCTGGCCTAAAATGTTGAGTATAAATCAAGTACTAGTAACAGTCTCGTAAATGCTTTTTAAAGAAACCATGCAATCCATTTGTAACATAAAAATATTTTATAATGTGTTTAATTAATCCCTAGTTTATCTATTTTATGCTTAAGGATTTTCTATAGCCGTATTTTTTTCAAGTGGAATATGGCTATAGTTACTATGTTTTTTGGTTTACCTAAACATGAGGAAAATTCATACTATCTATACAACTGGAACTCATAGTTTAAAATTATTTTTGATCTTCCTATTTATATGACTGGTTTATTTGTAAAAGAATAAAATACATAAAAATAGTAAGGCACACTGACTTTTCCAAATAAGGTATTTCTGAGAATTCTAAGCATCCAAATAATCACTGCTCAGAACCACTGAAAGAAAACCAGTTTTCTTAAAATCTTAACTCTAGTTCAGTGTTTAATAAATCTTTGATAACAGTTGTGAAATTCCATTTAATCAGTTTTGTGACTCTTATTGAATACCTGTTTCCCCACAGCTTTGACAGTTTTCTGTTTTATCATTTTGGGATGATTTTTCGAATTTTGTAGGCATAAAGTGGCATGTTAAGATTGTTAAAATCTGTGTTTCTTCATGAGGAAATTTGAACAGCTTTTTCATAAAGTTATTCTTCTAAAATTGGCTTTTTGAGTCCCATGACCAGTTCTCTATTAATAAATATTTTATTATTGGAAGTATATATAGCAGTCTTTATAGGTTCTTGATATCAAACCTTTATCTTATATATTGACTGTGAATATTTGTTTCTTCTCTTTTATTTAGAAATACTGCTTTCTATCATACAAAATATATTTTAATAAACTCAAACTCATCTGTTTTATTTTTATTAATTCATTTTCTTGATAAACATGTTCATATCTCTGTGATTAAGTATACTGCCCTTCATCCTGTTTTACAATAGATTTGTATAGTTAAATTAATGATTTTACATAATTGATTCATTTTATTGTAGTTTGTGGCTTGAGATTCAGAATTAAAGCAATTATATGTAAAGTTTGCTTTGCATACATTTATGCATTTTCACTGCAGTTTTCTATTGAGTAATAATGTGATTCCCTAGTGTTTCTGAGTTATCACTTTGAAATGCTAATTCATTATGAGGTGTCCCAAAAGTTTTAGTAATCTTAAACCACTGAAACATTTTAAAGCTTTTTAAACTATCAAAGTTGAAACTACACTTTGACTTTGGGGGTGCTCTGTATACACATAAGTTTCTATTACTGGATTCTGAATTCATTTAAGAAATTATTTTCCCATACCTCCCTCTCAACAGACAATTTTAATAATAATTGCTTTATAATATACTTCAAAATCTTGTAGGGCAAGTTCCTCTTTAGCAATACCCTTTTTTCTCATAGTTTTTGTTATTCCTGCTCATCTTTTTCTATATGAATTTCATTATGATTTAATTTAATTCTGTAAATTATAGTGTTGATATTGATTGGTATTCAGTTTACAAATTAATTTGAAAAATTCTGATATTTTTCCATTGTTTACTCCAGTGAAACATGGACAAGGGAGATCCCTCCATTTGCTTTCTTTATCAGTTTCTCTTGATGGGTTATGTCTTATCCTGCTCAGGTTTTGGGTTTATTTGGGGGGGGGTTTTGGGGTTTCTTGCAGTATATCTTATATTTTTGAGATATGCAAACCTATTCTCTATAAATAGAGCAATTTTAATTTCTTTTTGCCAAACATTTATTTCTTTTTCATGCATAAGAGATTCAGCTAACATTACTAAGATATCATATTAAAGTGGTAAACAGAGCCATAACTAGAGTAGGCTACTGAAGGGTTTGGTCCAGAACAGCAAAATTTAAAGGCTTTTGAGAGCATTTTCCTTCTGAGCTTAGAGCTTAGTTAGCAACAATAATTAGTTTAAATAGAAAGCTAGCAGATGCTCTAGTTTTCCATATATATATATATATATATATAAAAATATATTTTCTGTATATTTTACTTAACATATTTATATTTTGGCAAATAAATTTTTTTTCATATATGTTCCTTGTAGAAAATAATAGGAAATAGCAAAATGAGTATTTTTAACAAAACTTTCTTGGAAAGTCTTTTTTGCCTACTAAATAGAATTTAAAAGTATTATTTCTTTTACCATTTGAGAGTAATATGTTAACAGTTCTCTTTAGCTATCATCTTAGTGGTGGGAAATCCTTGATTTAAAAAAATGACAGATTTTTACTTCTCTCTCTCAACAGGAGATAAGGTATCAAAGCCATTTCCTCAAATATGACTGGATTGAACTTTTCTCCTATTTGTCCAAAATTTTATTCCAACAAATAGATTACAGTCAGAACTGCTTCTCACCTTTCTACCACGTTAATAGGTCACCTTACTTGGTGCCATTTAAAGCAGGATTTAAGTCCAAAATACAATATGGGCAATTGATAGGATCAGAAATACTTCACTCCTTTGTTTCTTTTCCCCCAGTAACATTTCTATTTAAGACAATTTTTTCTCTCGTTTTTATTTTCTTTATTTGGTTATCTGCTCTTTAGCTATATATTTCTTTTTTCATCATCCCTAGCAGCTTCCTCCTTCCCTCCCTCTCTATATCCCCCCTCCCCCATAATGCCTGAAGTATCTTTATCTTTGTAATCTCCACCCATTATTCTTGATTCTGCCTGAGGGCCAAGCAGAACAAATCTAATCCCTTGTCCACATTTGTAACTAATTTTCTTATTTTTAGGATAATTTGCTCCATTTATGTTTAGTTTTAAAGTTGTTGAATTAGGTTTTTCTTCCACCATTCTTTATCAAATTATTAAATAACTTATAAGCAGAGACTACACACTTTCTTTTTTTCATTCAGCTTCATTGTCCTGTGGTTTTTGACTCAGAAATTTTGTGGTGAGCCTTGCTGCTGTTAACATTGTGAAAAATGATTTCTTTTGGTAATCTGAGTCATGGACACCCAGAGCTCCCAGCCCCACTTCTGTTCCAAAGTTCTTCAGGAGGACATTACTGATAATGAGATTGCCTTTGAATCTTCTTATCCTGGTCAAACTCCAACCTAGCCCTGAATTGATTTTATTCTACTCAGGCTTGGGTGGAGACAGATTTCTTCTGCCTAGATAGACCAAAGGCTGGGGGTGGTATTTCCTCTCTGTTGACCTAGATAAAGTGACCTAAGTTGTGTATTCAAGAGTTCATTTTAATATAACCTACCTCCAGTGTTTTGACCAATCAGAGTTGATTTGCATCCCTTGGGAACACCTACTGTTGGAAGGGCATATAACCTTGTACCCCCAAATCCCAAATTGAGCCAGTTCTGAACTGGCCCCCTTAGTGGGGCCCAGTTTTGCACTGAACTCCCATGCAGTACATGTCAAGCCAGCTTGAGAAAAATGCACATGTACTGTAATTTGTCTCTCTTAGAGCAGACTCTAGGGGCATCTAGGTGGTCCAGTAGATAGAGCACCAGCCTTGGAGTCAGGAGGACCTGAGTTCAGATTTGACCTTAGACATATAACACTTACTCTGTGACCCTGGGCAAGTCACTTAACCCCATTGCCTAGCCAAAAAAAAAAATCACAAAACAACACACTGGAATTTATTGGGGTTTGACAACATAAAGGTAATAAAGCACTCTAAACAAAATTCCTATGTCTTAACCTTATGTACGTTTAAAACCTATTCATATCTTTTCTGGGCTAATATTTTTTTTGCTTTTTCTTTGTATCCCCAGTACTTAGTTCAGTGCTTGGTGCAACATAAATTCTTAATAAATGTTTGGTGATTGATAAATTGGCTTGAGCAATTTACTTAACCTTTTAGAGACTTAGTTTTTTCATCTGTAAGGGAAAGTAGATGAACTCGGTAATCTTCAAGGTTTTCTTCCGTCTCTAAATACCACGATTCTATATATTCACCATTTACCAGTGATAAAAACTTTTTTTTTTTGGAGATCACCTCTTCTTCCTACCCTTTTAACTGTTTGTTCCTCATTCTCTGTTGCACCTTTATAAAACTTTGTGATTTGACCAAAATACTACTCTGATAGTTCTTGCATTTACTTAGCAGCTGGTTTATCTTTGTTGAAAAGTATGAATTGTTTTAAAATATTTATATTTTCCCCTTGAAGCACTGGCTGTTTTTCAAAGCCTAATTTGAAGAGAAAATGTCTTTCTGGAGAGTTGAAATCCGTATTCCCAGTGTAGTCTAGTGAATTCTTTCCATTTGTAAATTATTGCTTTGGTTTTTAATATTCTATAGTTTTCTTGAATAGTTTCCCCAAAATATCACACTCTAGATTTTTTTAAATTTTCTAAAAACTTTTTGGATGTTAGTAATCCTAAAGTTGCTACACTTTGAATTGTTATCTACATCAATCACTTGCATCATCTGCGCGTGATTTTCAATTCTTTCAATGGTAGTCTTTTCTGTACTTGTTTTGTATCAATCAGCATTGTCTCCTATTTTGTTTTCAGCTGTGATAAAGTTAATGTTGATTCCAATTTTTTAAAAGGTTTTCTGTTAAAATCTGTTTTAAAATGGGTCATTTTTCCCATGATTTTTTCTAGATATTGTTGGTTGGTCGATTGGTTGATTATTATTTATTTATTTTTGGCTAGCAGTGGGGTTAAGTGACTTGCCCAGGGTAACACAGCTAGTAAGTGTTATGTATCTGAGGCCGGATTTGAACTCAGGTCCTCCTGAATCCAGGGCTAGTACTCATCCACGGTTCATTGTTTTTTAAGGGAATATACAGGACCAGATTGTTTTCAAACTTATTGCTTTGCTATTTTTACTGGAAATACATCTGTTGAATTAAATTAAAATAAGTCACTTAAAAAGAAAACAATAACTTGTGTCTGGGGTAACATTTTAACACTGTAGTAAAATGCCATGTTTATGGAATAAATCAGTTTGAGAATAAGATAACACTATCAGAAATGGATTTTGTAGAGCTATTATCAAGTGAATGAGAATGAAATGATGAAAGATCCTGATTTTCATATATAGTGACTGAAAAATCTTGTGGTGCTTTATGTGTTGAAATTAAATAATTTAAATTATTACTAACAATTTACCTATTAATAAAAATAGTTTACCTATCTTTATGTTGTTTGTGATAAGATATTTGTTTTAAATGATATCTCAGAATTTCCAAAAAGATGAAATCATAGGTATTTACTTTAATCCCATACGCTAAGAAAAAAAGGCAATTAGAAATTTCAGTGATTGACCAATACACTTGCCTTTTTATTTCAATGAAATCTTCATAAGCATGATCCATACACTCATCAAAGATGTGTCATTGATGTAAAGATGAGAAAGAAATAGGCAGACTTTCACAGACAGTTTTTCACAGCTGTTACACAGCTGACTTAACAGATGTAGTGCAGGTCACATCCAAATGTGTTTGTGGTTTTCCCTTCAAATACATTTTTTCAAAAATGTATTGTTTTCAAAAATATTTGATTTAATCAAACGAAATCTTCCCTTGAAGGTTTCCAGTGTCTACATTAAAATTATCCAAGGTTCTGTGGTGGATACATCCACAAATTTTTTTCCCCCCCCAAAATCTCCTAAATATTGACTGCAATGTGGAATCGAAAACCTAAGTTTCATGACACATGTCCTACGTAAAGTCCAAAGAAAGGAAAGATTCCCTGTTGATAATGATGTTCTACAAATGCTTTTTCTTCAGTGACATTTTATTAATTGCATCAAGCCCTGGAATACTATGAAGCTTCTTCAGTGAAATGCAAAGCAGTACAGATTAAATTAATGTAATTATTCATATTGCATAAGTAATGCCCAGGTCACATTATGCAACTGGATGGGTAACAGTGACAAATTAACACATCAATATGTGGTCCTTCTACAAGTGTTGGAATTGTATGGTGTTTTTCAGTGATTCCTAACAGCTTGCAATTGCAAGAGCTCAGCCCCTCTATATTGGTATTCTCTCAGTGGTATTGTTTAAAACCACATTCTTTATAGAATCTGAGTTGGAAGGGATCTCAGGGTCCATCTAGTCCAACCTGTACTTTGAAGAATTAAAAGTATAAATAATCCATAGGACAATGAAATAACACAAGAAAGATGTATCATGTTTAAAAAAGAGATACTTCCAAAAAATTTTATATCTTGCACACATAGTGTGGAATGTGAAGGGATTGTGATTTGTATTGGTGTGATGTCCATCATGGAACTAATAAAGAGGATTCCGTGTAGCAATGAAAATTGACAGTTTATATTAGAGAAAAAAATTCAGTCTTTTTCAGATATAATGGAGGGAGGTGTAAAGTATGCTAGTGTTTCTCCTTTCACCTTTTATCAATGAATTATTATGCATAAAACCTCATTTTAATGTTACTTGAAAGGTTCCCTAGTATCAGATAGGTCTTCCCCTGGTAAAAATCTCTTATCCTTTTCTGTATGAGGTCTTTGCAATTATATTGTGATATGAAGTTATTTCTATATATGCCTTTATTCTCTTTGTACTCAGATGTTTGTTTAATGGTGGAGACTGGGTCACCTTTCATCTTTGTATCCCCAGAGGCTACGTAACACAGTGCCTTGCTTGTAATAAATGTTTATTACATTTTAGTTTAGTAAATGTTTGTTACATTTAATTAAATAAGCAAACTTTGTTTTTTCTTTACTGTTCACTTTTATTTTGTTAAAAATGGTATTTTGCTACTGGCTTTCCTAAGATATGCAACTTATATTGATGTAAAATCTTAATTTTTAAAGCATCCAGTAACCAGAAATAGTGTCTTACACATACCTAGCACATTGAGCTTTGCCAAGTGCTTTAGAAACATTATCTTATTTTATCCTCAGCAACCCTGGAAGGTAGGTCCTATTATGACTATTTTAATAAATATTTTGAAATTAATTTTTCAACATTACACTTGCAAGATATGCCTCCTGTTAGTGATTTTTTTTTCATCCTAATACTTCTTTTGGAGTACTCTATCCAGGGATGTAGTAAAATGAAAATGGAATGGAAATCAGGTATAACATAGCCACCTCATCTCTAAAGTAGAGATGATGTTACTGATTTATTTAAAAGATATGTTGGGTGACTGGTAAATGGCTGAGACACATTTTTAAAATGTCCTTTTTTTGTATTAGTACTAGTTATTTTATAGTGATGCTTTCTGTTAGTGTTACAAAAATCAAGAATATGTGACTTGAGTTTCCTTCTTTATGGAGAAAGCTCCCAGTTAATAATTCCACCAGAAATGAGACCTTAAAAAAGTTAAAAGATTTAGAGTTTAAAAAATATGTTTCAAATGTTCTTCCACCTCCATATATGACATGACTAACCTAAGAGTCTTAAAGTTAATCAGCGTAGCATCTTTGGTTGTAATATGTACTAAAATTATGCCACGTTAGTGTAAAAACATGCTCAATTATAAATGTAGGCATAGGCACGATTTCTAGCCATCTCCTTTCCCCTAGGCTGACACTTCCTAGAACATATATTCTGTTTTCACTGTTCATGTCTGTGAAATTAATTTCCTTCTGTAGTTTGGCAAAATGTAGTTTTAAGAAAAGCAAGTGGTCATGAATTTCGCAAGTTTTTTAAAATAACACATTGATTTTTAAAAATAATGAACCCTTTGTCCTATTCCTGTTCTCAACCCAGAGAGGTTTATTATAGAATAAGATTTTATTTGGCATTAAGCACTTCTCTTGTTAGGGCAATCCTGTGAGGACTACCCAGTATAAACAGTTACATTTTCCTGTAAATTTGCACCATTTTCATAGGGCGGGCTTCCACAGTAGGCTTTTCTGTTCTCCTGTTGACCCAACACCCCCACCCCCCAAAAAAAACCAGCTTCCAGATTGTGATGATGTTTTATAAAATATTGGGTGTTGAAATAAATAGGAAGTCAGAACGCTGTATAGGCTGAGAGCGGGGCCAAGCAGGAGGTTTCTAGTTAGGGCCCTTTTTGCGTTTGAGTCCCTGTTGTGCCACTTCATAGTTGTCTGACTTTGGGAAAACGGCTTACTCTCGCTCACTCTGTTTCTTCCTCTCTAAAAAGGGTGGCAGTGATACTTATACTTTCTACTTCACTGACTCATAAAAATGGTTGCCCCTCATTTTTGAAATCTTAAAATGATTTAAAATTGTGAGCTATTCTGGTTTGGCTCACATGTACTTATTGTTGTGAAACCATATGGCATTGTAATATTGATATGAGAAAAGTTACCATATCCTATTTTAGTTATTACTTTTTTCTTCCTGTATTAGAGTATTAAGTGCAACTTTTAGTAAGAAAGTGTAGAAACAAAAGGTAGGAATTGGTGTCAAATTCAAATAGAAATAGGGGGCTACTAAAGCATACATAAGGGTCCCTGAGGGCTCAAGTTGACTTAGGAAACCATGTATTAACGTGACCTGTGTACTGTTGCATTTCATTTTGTCATGTGTTTCCCAGTTACATTTTCATTTGGTTCTAGGTAGCAGGCAGCAATGCAGCTTTTGACCCCTTTGGTTTAAATGATCATAGGATGTAAGTTCATCCCTGAGGAGCATCAGACTCCTTCATTTTGTAGATGAGGAAATAGTGGCCAAGAGAGATTAACTAAGTGACTTGCCCGTGGTTACAGAGCTAGTAGGTTTTGGCATCAGGATTTAACTCAGGTCCATCTCTAATCTAAGTCTGGTTGCTCATGGGAAGGAAATCTGTTCCTGGGTACTTGGCAAGCTGTGCAGGTCCTAACTACATAGGTTGCTTCTTAAAGATATACTTCCCCTACCTATAAAGATGTTGTATTTCAAAGATGACTTATGGGTAGGTTCAGTCTTTGAAAGCATTTCCCATAGAATTAATGTCACAGATGACTATTAGGTTCATGGGTCAGGCCACAAAAGTCTAGGCAGCCCATAATAAGAATTGTATTCTTTGATATGAGGAAACTATCTTTTTCACTCCCTAAGAGGCTTCTTTCTCCCCAAGCCCAGCTGCTGTCAGTGTGAAAGGGATTTGGAATTTGGTGGCATCAGTTTTTCATGTTGTGAAAAAAAAAGCACTAGGTTTGTAATTTTTGCTAAGTAGCCTTCATTACTTATCACGTCCTAGGGGATCATTGAACAAGTCACCTTGCTTCCTTGAGATTCAGTTTTTCTCATCATCAGACTAGATGATCTCTTATATCCTTTCTTTTGCTAATGTTTTGAACTCCCCACCTCATACAATCTACTTTACCCCAGTCAGTCCAAAGCCAGCCATTCACGTATATAAATGTGAGCCATTGTACAGCCCTTTGTAATTTAAATTTGTACTCCTCACAACAACCCTATGAGGTAGTTAATGAAATACTGTTTTCCTTATTTTACAGATAAGTAAACAGGCTCAGAGAGGTAAACGGACTTGCAAAGGTAACACAGCTTTTAAGGAGAAGCTGGGCCTTCAGACTCAAGCTTCTTAAACTCTTTGTAATTCAATTCTGAGTTGGAGAGTGCCTGAAAAAATATATTTGAAGTAGATTTATATTTAAATAGAGTGACAACTTCCCAGCATAATTTTGAGTTTTCAAAAAATGCTCTTGAGATGTCTTTGAATAAATTATAAAATTCTAGCAATTTTTAAAAGCTATAGACCAGGCATTACTCACAAGCTTTTTATTTCAGAATTGATTTCTAAACTTTCAGCTTTCAACACTGCATCAAATAATCTGAAGAATTTCCAGATCTTTTGTGATGCTTTTCTCATAGGAAATAGATAGGAAATTTTAAAAATTTTTGTCAAGTCAGCTAGCATTTATTAAATAGCTACTATGTGCCAGTCACTCTTCTAAGCACTGGAAAAACTAAGCACTAAGAAAGGCAAAAGGCAGTCCCTGTTCTCTAGGAACTCACAGTCTGACGGGAGAGACAAGATGCAAACAACTGTGTACATAGAAGAGGACAAATTGGGGGTAATCCCTGAGGGAAGATACCAAGATTAAGCAGGACTGGGCAAGGCTTTTTTTCAGGAGGTGAGACTTTAATTGACTAAATTATCATCACAACTAAATCTAATAGATTCTTCCCCTCAAAGGGCCCAGGGTGCTTTGGGGCATTTGAAAGATTTATGCTCCCAAAGGGAGCTTTGTCCTTATTTGACTCTGGGGCCAGTGTACTAAAAAGCCCAATCTAAAATTTGAAAATAAAAGGGAAATAAAGTATGACAATCAGTTTTTTGATAAACTTCAGATCTTTTCCTTTTTTCAATAGCAATCCATTTAGCCTTACTTTAAGCATTCTTTTACTTTAAATGGTTTTTTTTTCCGGAAATGAGGAATTGCTGAAAAAAAGAAGCTTTAGGATACCAAGATTACAATGAACTTGGCCACAGAGTAGCATGGTTACTGTAATTTCTGAGATTCTAAAAAATTAATGAAGGTTGCTAAGGATTGTAACATATTAGGATGCAGATGACTGGAAACAATTTTTCCTTCCTTATTTTAGAGTGGAAACATTGGTGAGGAGATAGGACTTGGGGGTTGTGCTAGTAGGAAATGTTTTCAAAATTATAAAAATCATTTAACTTTTTTCTCATGTCTACTCATTTTAAGTGCTCAGCTTAGTGTGTTTTTTTCTTTAATTCACTAGAATCTAATTGTGGTGTATTTAAAAGATATGTAGAGAAGATCATATTACAGTACTTTTCATTTTATAGGGGAAGCAGAATAAGCATTTATATAACACCTGTGCCAGGTACTGTGCTAAGTGCTTTATAAATATTATCTCTTTTGATCCTCACCACAGCCCTCTATGGTAGGTGCTATTATTATCCTCCTTTTACAGTTGAGGAGACTGAAGCAAATAGAGGTTAAATGACTTGCCCAGGATCATGCAGCTAGTGTCTGAGGATGGTCTTGATCTCAGGTCTTCCTGACTCCACACCCAGCACTACCACTCCATCCACTGCACCACCCAGCTGGCTCATAGATATGTTCTGTTACAGATAGGGAAACAGAAGCCCAAAGAAGTAACTTGCCTAAGATCAAAAAACTAGTTAATGGAATAGCTGTGTCTAGACTTCTAGACTATCCAGATCTTCTTCTTCCTAGTCCAGTAATGACTTTCCTGTGTCCTAAAAATGAAACTTTTATTGCTAGTGTCCCATTTCATATCAAATTATAGGCCTACCCTAATTCAGTTAACAAATGCAACCTATCCCTGTTGGGCCTTTTATTGCTAGAGTTAGACTGAGCAAAAGAGAAAATATGAAGATATTAACTAGTTGTATGATGTTGGACTAGCAGTACAATCTCTTTGGATCTCAGTTTCTTCCTTCATAAAATGAGAGGAGTTAGACGAAATCAGCTCAGATTCCTTCACCCTCTAGGATTCTCTGATTTGATGTTTTTAAAAATAGGTCATCTGATTTTCTGTAATTATGAAGTTTAGGAGAGAGGAATGCTGGAAAGGTAACAAGTGTAGATTGTTTTTATATATTTCATACTTCAAATATGGGTCTTTAATCAATATGGATACTCTTTGCAACAGTACAACTTGCAACCACATGGTTGGTGATTACTAAATGTTTATTGAATGACTAGAACCCATCTGTGCCTTCTCATCCTGTGCAACTCCCTGCATCCTCCACAAGGAATCTAGCCAACGTGATGGAAATCTTCCTCTACATAATTTGATATTTTGTGGGTTGTCAGTGAAACAGGCAAGGGGTGTGTGTGTGTGTGTGTGTGTGTGTGTGTGTGTGTGTGTGTGTGTGTGTCTGTCTATGCATATCTGTCTTGTCTATCAGTTATCCCTCAATCACACTTTCTACGTGACCTATACATTTTAAATAAATGCAAAATATATAAAAAGCAAACACAAAATTGTAGTGCTAGTAAGAGCAGGGAGAAACAATGATAGGGATGGGAGAATAAGGAAAGGCCTTACGTTGGGCTTGGCACTTGGGCTGAATTGTGATTCCCAGAGGTGAGTGAAGAGGGAGAGTGTTCCAGGAAAGGGGAATAGGCAACCTTTGCAAAGACATGAAAGCAGGATAGAATGGCACATACAAGAAATAGTAAATAGGCTATTTTAACCTGGAATGTAGATATGTAGAAGGAAGTAATGCAAGAAATGTTTGTAAAGATAAACCTCTAAGGAATTAATATCCAGACACAGTTGTTTGGATTTTATCCAATAAGGAACATGGATCTGCTGGAACTTGTTGAATTGGGTTATGATAAGGTCAGACCTGTGCTTTAGGGAGATCAGTTTGGCAGCCTTGTGGAGCTGGATTAGATGGGTACCTATCAAGGATAGGAAGACCATTTAGGAGGTTATTGCAGTATTTGAGGCAAAGAGTGATGTGTGACCATGGAAGGGGAAAGGGAGGTTTTCTTGTGGGGTCAGATCCATTAGTTGTTAACCACTTTTCAGTTATTTTCTATCTTTCCTAGGAGGTTTTGCACTGTTACAGTCTCAATGAAATCAGCAAGTCCCAAAACAAAAGCATAATTGCAGGGCCCTGACATTTATAAGGAATCCTTAGATTTGTACTCTGCAGTAGACATCCTCCATGACAGTGGCAAGCACCCTGTTTTATGGCTTACTTGCTATTAATAATCAGAAGGTTACCAGACTAAATTGTGTCACTGTGAATAGAATGCTGGGCCTGGAGTCAGGAAGACTTGAGTTCAAATCCAGCCTTAGATACTTATTAACTGTGTGGCATTGGCCAAGTCATTTAACCTCTGTTGGCCTCAGTATCCTCATTTGTAAAGAGGATAATAATAACACCTACCTCTCAGAGCAGTTGTGAGGATCAAATGAGGTAACAACTGTAAAGCACTTAGCTTAGTGCTTAGCTATAAAAATGACATGACAGGCCTTCTAGACCCTTCACTGTCCTATGCCAAAATTCTGAGAATGCAGTAGTTTGTCCCTCTTAAAATGTGTTGCTCAAGCCAGTAAGTACAATGGGTCTATTTTTTGCCTTACTTGTTCTGAATACCATATTGATAGTAATACCATTTTAGACTGTATTATTTAATACTGCCATTGAAATAATTTGACAAAGGGAATTAGAAGTGAGGATCATCGGGACAGTTCCAGGTGACTCATAATTGAAAGTGCTGTCCACATCCAGAGAGGAAACTATGGAGTATGAATGCAGATCAAAACCTACTATTCTCACTTTTTTAAAAAAAATTTTCTTTCTCATGGTTTTTCCCTTTTGTTCTGATTCTTCTTTCACAGAATGACTGATGTAGAAATATGATTATGTATGTATAACCTATATTGGATTGCTTGCTCTCTTGGGGAGGGGAGAGAGGGAAGGATTAAAATTCAGAACTCAAAAATCTTATGAAAATGAATGTTGAAAACTATATGTAGTTGAAAAAAATACCATTAAGTGGAAAAAATTAAAAAATAAAAAGAAATGAGGATCATTTTAAAGGGGCTGTTCCTTAATGATACCTCAAATTTATGAAGTTGTTATGGAAGCCATGATGTTTTTTACATCAACAGTTTGCTTATTTTCTAAAAGTAAATTAAGTAGTCATCCAAATCTTAATTGCTTTGAGATATAGCCTGGATAACTGAAATATTAGGTCCTCTCAATTACCACTTTAATCAGTAGTTTTAATTCTTTATCTCCTTGATTTATCTGTAAGAGTTTCTTACATTTGAATGTTATCACTTTTCCCTTATTATGCTGATCTTCTTAGACTGCTGATTGGAAGTAAGTGGGATAAAAGATAGAGAAGCACAAATGAGATACAAAGGGCCTAGCCCAGGGATGACAATCCCTTCTCTATGCACAAAAGCACAGGTACACTCACTGGCCCTGTCCTCAATATCAGTGACAGCTCTATTCCCTGGGTGAAATATTGGCAAATCTAGTTTCCCTTCTCACTTGTACGTTAGTGAAGGAACTCCACCTCGTCTGCTTTAGAAGTCTTGAGCTAATATGTTTATTACTTCCCACCCCTAAGTGAACCCAGGCAGGCCTGTTTCATAATTTCCTTTGAGTTCCATAGGCCATCTTTTCTGGCATATAATATAGAAAGGAATTTGTAGTTAGGCACACCTTTTTTAAAGTGCCAACCCCTGACATCCGTGGTTAAGAAATTGGGTACTCAAGATCTTAAAGGACTGACTGAGTTGAATTATTTTTATTATATTAATTACTTGAAAATGTCACTTTTTTATTAGTTTTTGAAATAATTTGATAAATAGACATTAGAAATGAGGATATTTTTGATGAAGTGTACCATAAGTGCTTTTACTTGTTGATGATGATTGAAATACCTTAAATTTACATAATGAGTTTTTCTATGGCATTTAAAGTGGTCTGATGCCCTTTTCATTTATGTAAGTATAATCTCTCAGTGTACTATTTGTCTTTTTTTCCTTAAGAGAATAAATGCAAAGCTTCATGATGGAGTCTGTCAGCATTGTAAAGAAGTTCTGGAGTGGCGAGTAAAATACAGCAAGTACAAACCACTATCAAAACCTAAAAAATGGTGAGTTAACACGTCTCAAGATATAGTTCATTTTAGTTCAACAAATATTTATTAAGGGCATTCTGTGTGCCGGACACTGTGGATACAAAGACAAAAAAATCCACTCCTTGCCCTTAAGGAGCTTATATCTTATGCGAGCTGGGAGATGAGGGGTTAGGGTGGGGAGGAGGTATGCAATAACAATATTTCGATAACAATATATGCAGAGAAATATGAAATAGGTATACAGAGTAAACAGAAAGTATCGTCAGGAATACAGACTACTAACAGTTACAGGGGAGAGCTGGGAGTTGGGAAGGGAGAATGCTTGGGAAAGACCTCCGATGGGAAGTGGCATTTGGGCTTAGCTGAGAACAGAAGTAGGGGGATAAGGTTGCTTATGCAAAGACATGGAGGTAGGAAGTAGGGAATAGCAAGTCACCAGCAAGCATTCAGCAAGCATCTAGCAGCCTTGGCTGAAATGCTGAGAACATATTGGAGAGCAATGGAAAATGAATCTGGAAAGAATCATTGGATGAGACTGTTGACTGATGTTGATGCAACATCAGTTGTAGCAGTTCTCAAAATTTGTTACTGAACCTTTAATATTGAAAAAGGACACTTCAGAAAATGGATTCAGTAAATACAAGTGGAAAATGAGAAGCTTGCTTATTCTAGGCCCCTGGACAAAGTCCATCTTCAACCCAAATCCCACTCAGTGAAGACAGACCAATCAATCAAGAAGCATTTATTAAGTGCCTACTGTAGGTCATTATATGGTGCTTGGTCAGACTGGAAACTGGAAATGAGGAAGTTGTTAACTGTTGCATTGCTTCAAGTGAATCAAAGCTTCAGATACTCAGTTTAACCAACTGTTATTTAAAAATTATATGTAGCGCAGTAGAAGAAATAAAGATAAATTTGACAGCTATCCTTATAAGCTAATAAAAGAGATAATCCACGAATCTAAACAGCAACTGAAAATTATAAGTACAAAAGAAAGGCCCAGTTCTAAAGATGCTCTTTGAATAATTGTTGGTTAAAAATTAGTAGGGGCCTCAGAGATACTATGGTTCGACCTGTATCTGGCTCAGAATCGCTTTCAGCACTCTTGGTAAGTTGTCATGTAGCTTTTTCTTGAAGACCTCCAAGGATGAGAACTCTTGTGCTTTTCAAAGCAGCCCTTTACGTTTTTGGATTGTTTTAATTATTATTAGGAAGTGTTTCCTTATATCAAGCCTAAATTTTCCTCTTTGCAGTTGTGCCTAGTACTACCCTATGTAGCTACTCAGAGCAAGTCTATTCTTTCTTCCATTTGACCAACCTTTATAAATATTTGATGATAGCTGTCATGCCTCGTCTGCATCTTTTTGTCTCCAGTCTGTCATCAGTTCCTGTCAGCTTGTTTTCATATATGACTGTTTCAAAGCCCTTTATCCATCCTGATCATATTCATGTGGATGCTATCAAGCTTATGAATGTCAATCCAAAAACATGGTACCTTTAACTAAACATTATATTCCACACTCCAGATTTGACTAGAGTGTTATCACACCCCCTAGTCCTGGGAACTGTCAATCTGTTAATGTAGTATAAGGTTATTGTACTAGCGTTTTTTACTGCCTTTTCACACTTTTGACTTGAGGCTCTAAGCCCCTAAAACCCTATAATCTTTTTTCAGATATACTGCTGTCTAGGCTTACCTCTTGCGTTTTGTACTTAAAAATTGATTTTTTTGAAGCCAGGTATAAGAGTTTACATTATCTCCATTAAATTTCACCTTATTAGATTCAGCATGCTGTTTTAGCTTGTCACAATCTTTTTGTATCTTAATTTTTTCATCCATTGTGGTAGCTATCTCTTGAAGCTTTTTGTTATCAGCAAGTATGAGTAGACATCAGTGATAGAATGATAAAGAATAGCACAGAAACAGGCACTGATCCCTGGGAACGTCCGGTAGATTTGTCTTTCCACTTGATTTGACTTTGAATCGTAGGTCAAGCCAATTCAGCCAGTTCCTTTTCTCACTAATTGTACTGTCATTTATCCTCGTATCACTGTTATCTTGCCTAGAAGAGTAGCTCGAGAGACTTTGTCATATGTTTTGCTAAAATTTATGTAAATTGTATCTTCATCATACGCTTGATCTCCTTGCCTTGTCTGAAAGGAAAATGAGCTAAGTGTTTAATGAAGCTGTACTGGCTCTTTGTGCCTCCTTCTTCCTTTTCTAAATGCTTACTATCTCTGAAATAATACATTTTAGAAATTTGATAGAAGTTGAAGGCAAGTTCACCAACCTATATAATTTGCGAATTCTATTTTTTCCCTACTCCCTTCCCTATTTTTAAAAATCCTGAAAGTTAAGGGCAGCTAGGTTCTTAGTATCACTCTACTTATCTGGGTTATCAGCTCCCTATTAATTATTTTTGTTCTGTCCTTTGCAGTCCAGAGATCATTCTCCTTAGGAGTAAAAAAGGGAACAAAATAAAAATTCTGCCTGGTCAGTCCTTTTCATCATTACATCACTTCAAGCAACAGTCTCATCTCCTTGAGGCGCCTTCCCTTCTTTTTCTTCCCCATAAATCTTTAAAAAAATTCAGAACCTGTTTTTATTTTCCAAGACTTACAGCAGCTTTTCAGGGAACCTTATGATTGGGAGGAGAATCTTATTTTTTTCTGTGCAAAGTATTTTTATGTACCCTTCACTTGTGGTAATAACTGTTGTAGCCTGTCTCCTTGAATGTATTGAAAGTATTTCGTGTAAGCCTTTGGATTTATGATTTGCAGATGGGTCCCAGGAGTTGGCTACCCCAAGTCAAATCTCTATGCTTATAACTCTGACAAACATATCCCTTTTGGAGTCTGGGTTTTGAGGGAATAAGTCCTAAGCTGATTCTGCCGTGCAGAGAGTTAGGTATGCTCCTCAGGCTTTCTACTCTAAGCAAGTCTTTTTTTTTTTTTAGTATTTTTCTCTAATTACATGTAAAAACAATTTTCAACATTTGTTTTTAAAATTGAGTTCCAAATTCTCTCCTTCCCTCCCCACCCCGACTCGTTGAGAAGGTAAGCAATTTTATATATATTATTGTGTAGTCATGTGAAACATATTTCCTTATTAGTTATGTAAAAAAAAATTTGCTTTGATCTGTATTAACACTCCATCAATTCCTTTGCTGGGGATGGATAGCATTTTTCATCATAAGTCCTTCAGAGTTGTTTTGGAGCATTATATTGCTGAGAATGGGTAAGTCATTCACAGTTGATCATTTTACAGTATTTCTGTTACTGTGTACGATATTCTGCTGGTTCTGCTTATTTCACTTTGCATCAGTTCATGTAAGTCTTTACAGGTTTTTCTGAGAGCATCTAACTCATTATTGCTTATAGCACAACAGTATTCCATCACAATCATATAGCATAACTTCTTCATTCATTCCCCACTTGATGGGGCATCTCTTCAGTTTTCAGTTCTTTACCACCAGAAAAGAGCTGCTATAAATATTTTTGTGCATATAGGTCCTTTTCTTTTTTGTTTTTATCTCTTTTGGGATACAGACCTACTATAGGTATTGCTGGGTCAGAGTATGCATGGTTTCATAGGCCTTTGGGCATAGTTTCAAATTGCTGTACATAATGGTTGAATCATTTCACAACTCCACCAACAGTACATTAGTGTCTCATTTTTTCTACATCGCCTCCAACATTCGTCGTTTTTCTTTTTTGTCCTGTTAGTAAATCTAATAGGTGTGAGGTGGTACCTCAGAATTGTTGTAATTTGCATTTCTCCAATCAATAGTGATTTTGAGCATTTTTTCATATAATTATAGATAGTTTTGATTACTTTGTCTGAAAGCTGACTTCATATTTTTTGACCATTTATCAATTGGGGAATAGCTCCTGTTTTTTTAAATTTGACTCATTTCTCTCTATATTTGAGAGATGAGACCTGTCTCAGAGAAACTTGCCTTAAATTTTTTTCACAGTTGTGATTGCCAACTGTATATCCCTCCATCCTGTTTCCCCCCTGTTTTTTCTGTTCTTTCTCTCTTTTCTCTCTGTCCCTCCTCAAAAGTGTTTTGCTTCTGACTACCACCTCCCCAGTCTGCCCTCCCTTCCATGAGTACCCTCTCCCTTCCCTTATCCCCTTCCCCTCCTACTTTCTTTAAGGGTACCCAGTTGAGTGTGTATGTTATTCCCTCTTTGAGCCAATTCTTATGAGAGTAAGGTTCAAGTGTTCCCCATTACCTCCCCCATCTTCCCCTCCACTATAAAAGCTCTCTTGCCTCTTTTATGTGAGATAATTTACCCAATTCTACCTCTCCTCTTCTCTCAGTGCGTTCTTCTTTCTCATCCCTTAATATTATTTTTTTAGATATCATCTCATTATATTCGACTCAAACCTGTGCCCTCTGTTTATATATACTCTTTCAAACTGCCCTCATAACGAAAAAGTTTGTGTGAGTTACAAGTTTCATCTTCCCATGTAGTAATGTAAATAGTTTAACCTTATTAAGTCCTTTATGATTTCTGTTTCCTATTTACCTTTTTATACTTCTCTTGAGTCTTATATTTGAAAGTCAAATTTTCTATTCACCCCTGGTCTTTTCATCAGGAATACTTGAAAGTCCTTTATGTCATTGAATATCCATTTTTTCCCCTGAAGGATTATACTCAGTTTTGCTGGGTAGGTGATTCTTGGTTGTAATCCTAGCTCCTTTGTCCCCCAGAATATCATATCCCTTAAGGCCTCTGATCCTTTAATATAGAACCTACTAAAGCTTGTGGTTATCCTGACTGGCTCATGATAACTTGAATTATTTCTTTCTAGCTACTTAACAATATTTTCTTCTTGGTGTAGAAACTCTGGAATTTGACTATAATATTCCTGACATTTTTCATTTTGGGATCTCTTTCAGGAGGTGATCAGTGGATTCTTTCATTTTCTATTTTACATTCTGTTTCTAGAATATCAGTGCAGTTTTCCTTGATAATTTCTTGAAAGATGTTGTCTAGACTCTTTTTGATCCTGCCTTTCAGGCAGTCCAATAATTTTTTTTTCTCTTTGTGAGGCAGTCAGGGGGGTTACGTGACTTGCCCAGGGTCACACAGCTAATAAATATCAAGTGTCTGAGGTCACATTTGAACTCAGGCCCTCCTGAGTCCAGGGTTGGTGCTGTATCCAGTATGCCACCTGGCTACCCCCACAGTCCAATAATTTTAAAATTTTCGCTCCTGGATCTATTTTCTAGGTCAATTGTTTTTCCAGTGAGATATTTCACATTGCCTTCTCTTTTTCTGTTCTTTTTATTTTGTTTTATTGTTTCTTGACATCTCATAGATTCATCAGCTTCCACTTGCTCAATTCTCATTTTTAAGGAATTATTTTCCTCAGTGAGCTTCTGTACCTTCTTTTCCATTTGGCAAATTCTGCTTTTTAAGGAGTTCTTTTCTTCAGTAAGTTTTTGTGCCTCTTTTTCCATTTGGCCGAGTCTGCTTTTCTAGGCATTGTTCTCTCTTTTTTAAGGAGTTATTTTCTTCAGCATTTTTTTGTGCCTCTTTTCCATGCTCTTGACTTTTTTTTTCATGATTTTCTTGCCTCACTCTCATTTCTCTTCCTAATTTTTCCTCTGCCTCTTTTAAACTTGATTATCAAAATCCTTTTCGAGCTCTTCCATTGCCTGAGACCAATTCTTATTTTTCTTGGAGGTTTTGGCTGTAAGGAGTTTTGATTTTGCTATCTTCTTCAGAGTGTGTGTTTTGATCTTCCCTGTCACCATAGTAATTTTCTATAGCCTGATTTTTTTTTCTGTTGTTTGCTCATTTTCCAGCTTGTTTCTTGATTTTTAACTCTTTGCTAAAGTGGGGTTCTGCTTCCAGGGTATAGGGTACACTATCCCAAACTTCAGGGGTTTTGTGGAGCTGTTTTCAGAGATACTTCCAGGGACATGTGAGTTTTCAGTTCTTCCAAGGTGATATGATCTAAGGAGAGATGTGTTTACTCCTCTCCTGGCCTGTGCTCTGGTTTGTGAGTGACCACAAGCGCTCTTTTCTGCCCTGGATCTGGGAAGAGGGTTCCTACTGCACTTCAGCAGCAAGCTCTGGCGTGCTCCTTGCCCTGGGACTGCCACCTAGATCTGAGTATGGGCAAAGCAACAAAGTCCTGTCTAGTGGTTTGATCCCCTTAGTGTCTGTGTGGGCTGAGAGATCTGGAAACAGCCACTGCTACTGCTGATTTAGTCTCTCCCAAGGACTGCTTCTGGTTTGCTGGGGCCAGGTCGGCGCTGGCACTGCCTACACTGCACTGCACACCACTGTCACCCTGGCGTAACAGACCTTTCCCCCAACCTTCTAAGTTGCCTTGGGCTGGAAGATGTTTCTTCATGTCCTTCTGTGAGTTCTGCTGTTCCAGAATTTATTTTAGAGTATTATTTAAGGCGGTTTCTGAGGTGTGTGTGTGTGTGAGAGGTCCTTGCCATTTCTCTGCCATCTTGGTTTCACCCTCTCTAAGCAGGTATTAAAATCACACCATCTGTGTCTTCATCCTAATCTTTGGTTTGTCAACCCTTCCCCCTCAGTCTTCCACCCTAATTAATTTTGATGTTCTTCACTATTTTCTCATGGATCTTCTCAGTAGTCCCTGTGTCTTTAGTGTGCCCCCAGTTCAGCTATTGAAAGATAATTATGCTTCTTAATCAGTGTGGATCAGATTTCTCTCCTCAGGCAACAAAATGTACATTTATGTAATGTTCTATCAAAACTTTGAGATCGTTTTAGAAAGTACACACAACAATTATTCAGAGTATATTTGTTCACTGTCATTGCTTTGCTTAAGTTTAAATGCCTCTGGTTCATTAGTTTTTTGGCTTTTGGAAATTTGACTTCAGGTTAATATTTTCAGGTGATTGTCTACATAGTGAGATCACTTGAAACCAGATTTTTTTTTTGATATGGCAAAATTTGTGTTAAGCTTTATTAGCTTTTAAAGTCCAAATTATGTAACTATTTGTACCTTAGGGAATAGTACTTGTTTTAACTTGGGTGATTCATATTTTCCAAAGATACTTTGACTGTAGAACCTTACCTATTTTAAAATCCCTACTCTTAACCTTTCCAAAATTAAATTTAAAATATTGAACAAAATTAGAAATTTTAAAAATTTAGAAATTTATCCTTTTAGATAAAAACATTAAAAAATTTTTGCTACTCAAAGCTTTTTTTGTGCAACCTTGTGAATCTCTAAAGCCTGAATGATAGAGAAACTCACTTCTGAGGCACTTCTTACTTTCAATTAAAATATATTTTATTTTCAGTTCTAATCTACTTATTTTAGAGAAGCTCACTTTTGAGCCCCCACTTATTTTTACACAGCAAAATTCTACCATTTTTTCTACCATTAACATTTTTGAAGATCTTAGTCGTAAGCAGTCTGTTTTTTTTCCTCTTGATTTTCAGAGGATTCCTGGAATTTAAACCTGATTGCAACCTTAAAGATCATCTGGTTTAACTCCTTCATTTTAAAAATGAAGTAATTGACCTCTTTAAAGGTTATGACTTGTCACAGGTCACATGCTGAAAATCACAAAGCTAATATTTGATCCAGGTCCATTTCCTCCTAATCCAAGTGTTATTTCTATTGCATCACTGTATTCTTACATATTTAACTTAAAATGTTAGTCTTTTTTGATTTATCTGTGATTTTGGTGATGTGAGTACCCCTCCTGTAATGGAGATTATAACACTTGAACTGAGAGACAGTGTGATATGGGTAGAAGGAATACTGGATTTGTAGTCAAAAGTTCTTGGTTTGATTTTCAGATCTCCTTGTTGCCTGACTTTGGACAATTCACTTAACTTTTTTGGGCTTGGTTAACTTTCCTAAGTCTCTCTCAGCCCTTTTGTTGTTCAGTCATTTCATTCTTGTCCTACTCTTCATGACCCTGTTTGGGGTTTTCTTGAAAAAACATTGGAGTAGTTTGCCATTTCCTTCTCCAGTTCATTTTACAGATGAGGAAACTGAAGCAAATAGGGTTAAGTGATTTTCAGCCCAGAGTCACACAGCCACTAAGTGGCTGAGGCCACACAGAAAGATGAGTCTTTCTGACTCCAGGCCCAGCACTCTATCCAATGTGTCACCTAGCTGCCCAGCTCTCTCAAGTCTTAAATCTTGCCATTCTTTAGATACCTCTATGTCTTTGTATCTTTGGATTTCTTATTCATGTCTCTCTATAATTCCTCCATAGAGGCACCCCTGGATTCCCTACAGTCCTTCCTTTTGTTCTTTTATTATCTTTGAGATTACTCCTGTGGGCCTTAGGCTGTCTGTCTTTTGTTTCTAATTTTCAGTACATGAGTATTCCATCTTCTTTTTCCAGTATCCTCACCTTTTTTTGACACTTTCCACGTTAATAGCAGCATTAGCAATATGCTACATGCTACTTATGTCTCCCCTGAGTCTTTCCATTGCCCTATTTGAAGATATGACTTTAGGGATTGTAGTATTAGATGGTTCACAGCCATATTTGGAGAATGTTTTTATTGAAGAGGTGGCCTTTTGCAGTAGTGTAGAGCTTTTATAGAATTCTAAGATTTAGATCTTATAGAAGATGATCTGTCCATATCACTTTTTTTCCATATGAGCCAACTCCAACTCATCATATAGCCAAGTCAGGATTCTATTGTTGGAAGACTATTCAGTTTTCTTAATGTGGTCCTCTCCTACCTCCTTACCTTTTATAGTTTTGGACCTGGCTCACTGACCACATGCAGCACTTGTCGTATCTCTATGTATCTGTGTATCTATCTATCTTATAGGTAGATATATAGATATCTATCTTATAGATATTTATATGTCTATATCTCTGTAGGCATACATATATAGCCATAGCCAACAAGAGACTACTTGTTGGACAATAGGTGTTTTTTATCCACTTGTTTCACTTTGTTTTGTTTTTTTCCTGAGGAGACTTAGTAGTGTTCCCAACCTTACTCCATTTAGTTCAATATCATCTGCAAATAGAAGATTTTTGGTCATATCATTAATGGGGTATCCTTCTCTTGTATGGGCTCTGAGAAAGACATTATTTATAACACCATTGAACACGTTAAATGACCATATGCCTTCTTACTTTATGTATTTTACTTAGTTATATACTTGGTTATATTATTGAATTATACTTATATCTGTATATGTTATATTCTGTATCGGTTTTTTATTTGTATTTTTATTTATTTTGTTAAACATTTCCCAATTCCTTCCTTACCCCCTCCCCCACTTAACAGTATTTTATTTTTTCCAATTATATGTAGAGATGGTTTTCAGTATTCATTTTTATAAGATTTTGAGTTCTAAATTTTTCTCCCTCCCTTTCCATCTCCCCAAGACAGCAAACAATCTGAAATAGGTTATAGGTCAGATCTGCACAACTTGGCAGTAGATAGGGGCCAAAATTAAAATAGGGTAAACTTTGGAATGCACATAAGCTTTTAGTGGCTCGCTTTCCAAGTAAAGGTATAATTAATGATTAAACTATTTTGCAAATAAACCATTTTAGAAAAAGGGAAATTTCAATTAATATTAATTACACTTATTAACATTATTCTTTTTCTTGAGATCACATTAATGTTAAAAAAATTACTTTGCCAAGTGGTACAAGTTTTAATACATTTTTCAGGTTTTCTTACTGTTTACATTTAGTTAATGGGATGTATTACAGTTCTTGTCAGCAATCAATTTATCGTACTCCGGAATCATGTTTGAATTCAATTTCTTTAGAAATCTGAAAACTAATCTTAATAACTGCCTCATTTTCTGAGTTAACTTTCTTGAAAAACCATTGTTCCTCATTGAAATTTTTCAACAATTTGGATGCTTTAATTTGTTTTTCATTGATGTCCAATTTGCTGAATTCAGGATATTATTGTTCCTCATTGAAAATTTTTCAACAATTTGGATGCTTTAATTTGTTTTTCATTGATGTCCAATTTGCTGAATTCAGGATATTTTGATTTGAAATGGTGATGAAGATTGTATTACTTCAGAACAGCTATTACTTCTTGGCAAACAAGGCACGCTCTTTTGTTTCTCATGTAGATAAACAAGTTTCTATTTGTCCACTCTGGATTAAACACTTTATGTTCTGATTCCATCTTCCATTTCTTCTTATCTCCCGTTTTACAAAGTCACCCCCAAAACTTTAATGTTAGAACCAAAAAGTCTCCACAGCAACTGCTCATGTACAAAGAAATACTGAACTGAGTGTCTGACCTTGGAGAGAGCACCAGACACTCATGTAACTTGGAGGACAGCCCCACAGTGAGGGAGTGGAAGAAGCCCTTACTTTGTTGCCACTCATCACATAGCAGGCATCAGCTGCGTTGGCGTGTGGCTGCACTCACTTTGTCTCTGTCCAATATCAGTAATGACTGAAAACACAGTAGACTCTTGCTCCTCTCAGACCAGAGACAGACGGATGATGATTGGTTGCTGTGAGTCATGTGATAAACAGTACACAGTGGCAAACTACCCTCCAACTACATGATGGACACATTGGTGACTAGTGGAAGGCAGGTTAAGTAGGGCATGGACAAAGCACTTGTTACATCTTAATTTCTTTTCATCTTCTGCATTTTTCACAGGCCACCCGAAATCCTTTGGTGGGTTATATGTTGTGCAAGCCTGTTATAGATGTACAGTCATGTTAGACATGTTTTCACATTAGTCATGTTATGAAAGAAGAATCAGAACAAAAAGGAAAATCCATGAGAAAGAAAGAAAAATGAAAAAATACTGTACTTCAGTCTGTATTCAGACTCCATAGTTCTTTCTCTGGATTCACATAGCATTTTCCACCTGCTATTCACATAGCATTTTCCATTATGAGTCTTTTAGAATTGTCTTAGATCATTGTATTGCTGAGAAGAGCTAAGCCTATTGTAGTTGACCATCCTACAATGTTGCTGTTACTGTGTAAAATATTCTCCTGTTTCTGGTCACTTCACATAGCATCTGTTCATGTAAGTCTTTTTTTTTTAAATTTTATTAATTTATTTTGATTTATCAACAATCACTTCCATATGCTTTTGAGTTGAAAATTTTTCTCTCCCTTCCTCCCCCCCACCCTCCCCAAGATGGTGCACAATCTGATATAGGCTTTACATTTACATACCCATTAAACATATTTTCACATTAGTGAAGTTCTGAGTAAAAATTAAAACCAATAGGAGGAACCATCAGAAAGATGAAACAAAACTCAACAGAAGGTAAAAATAAGTGATAGCGATTCGACTTCCATAGTTCTTTCTTTGGATATGGACAGCATTTTCCATCCCGAGGCCTCTGCAGATGTCTTAGATCCTTGTAATGCTGAGAAGGGTTCAGTTTAACAATATTAGTCACTGCATAACGTGGCTGTTATTGTGTACAAAGTCCTCTTGGTTCTGCTCACTTCACTCAGCATCAGACCATATAGGTCTTTCCAGGTTTTTCTGAAGTCAGCCTGTTCATCATTTCTTATAGCACAATAGTATTCCATTACATTCATATACCACAACTTGCTCAGCCATTCCCCAATTGATGGGCATCCTCTCAATTTCCAATTCTTTGCCACCACAAAAAGAGCTGCTATGTATATTTTTGTACATGTGGGTCCTTTTCCCATTTGTTTGATCTCTTTGGGATATAGCCCTAGAAGTGCTATTGCTGGATCAAAGGGTATGCACATTTTTGTAGCCCTTTGGGCATAGTTCCAAATTGTTCTCCAAAATGGTTGGATCATTTCACAACTCCACCAACAATGTATTAGTGTTCCAATTTTCCCACATCTTCTCCAACTTATCATTTTCCTGTTTTGTCATGTTGGCCAATCTGATAGGCGTGATGTGGTACCTCAGAGTTGTTTTGATTTGCATTTCTCTAATCAATAATGATTTAGAGCATTTTTTCATATGACTATAGATGGCTTTAATTTCTTCATCTGAGAACTGTCTGTTCATATCCTTTGACCATTTATCAATTGGGGAATGGCTTGTGTTCTTATAAATTTGTCTTAATTCTCTATATATTTTAGAAATGAGGCCTTTATCAGAGAGACTGGTTGTAAAATTCTTTCCCAATTTTCTACCTTCCTTCTAATCTTAGTTGCATTGGCTTTGTTTGTGCAAAAACTTTTCAATTTAATGTAATCAAAATTCCATTTTGCTTTTCATAATGTTCTCTATCTCCTGTTTGGTCATGAATTCTTCTGTTCTCCATAGATCTGATAGGTAAACTATTCCTTGTTCTCCCAGTTTACTTATGGTATCAGCCTTTATATCTAAGTCCTGAACCCATTTTGACTTTATTTTGGTATATGGTGTGAGATTTGGGTCTATGCCTAGTTTCTGCCATACTCTTTTCCAGTTTTCCCAGCAGTTTTTTTCAAAGAGTGGGTTCTTATCCCAGAAGCTGGGGTCTTTGGGTTTATCAAATAATAGATTACTATAGTCATTGACTACTGTGTCTTGCATATTTAACCTATTCCACTGATCCACCTCCCTATTTCTTAGCCAGTACCAAGCAGTTTTGATGATTGCTGCTTTAAATACAATTTAAGATCTGGAATTGCTAGGCCACCTTCCCCTGCATTTCTTTTCATTAGTTCCTTTGATATTCTGGACCTTTTTTTTTCCAAATGAATCTTGTTATTATTTTTTCTAACTCTATAAAATAATTTTTGGTAGTTTGATTGGTATGGCACTGAATAAGTAAATTAGCTTAGGTAGGATTGTCATTTTTATTATATTAGCTCGGCCTACCCATGAGCAACTGATGTTTTTCCAGTTATTTAGATCTGATTTTATTTGTGTGAAAAGTGTTTTGTAATTGTGTTCCTAGAGTTCCTGGGTTTGTTTCAGGAGGTAGACTCCTAAATATTTTATAATGTCTACAGTAAGTTTAAATGGGATTTCTCTTTCTATCTCTTGCTGTTGGGCTTTGTTGGTAATATATAGAAATGTTGATGATTTATGTGTGTTTATTTTATAGCCTGCAACTTTGCTAAAGTTGTTTATTATTTCAAGTAGTTTTTTTACTTGATTCTCTAGGATTCTCTAAGTATATCATCATGTCATCTGCAAAGAGTGATAGCTTTGTTTCTTCTTTCCCTATTCTAATGCCTTCAATTTCTTTTTCTTCTCTTATTGCTAAAGCTAAGGTTTCCAGTACAATATTGAATAACAGGGGTGATAATGGACATCCTTGTTTCACCCCCGATCTTATTGGAAATGCTTCTAGCCTGTCCCCATTACATATAATGCTTGCTGAAGGTTTTAGATATATGCTATTTATTATTTTAAGGAAGACTCCATTAATACCTATGCTTTCTAGTGTTTTTAACAGGAATGGGTGTTGTATTTTATCAAAAGCTTTTTCTGCATCTATTGAGATTTTTCATGTAAGTCTTTCCAGGTTTTGTCTGTCTGCTCATCATTTCTTATAGCGCAGTAATATTCTATTACATTCATTTACCACAACTTGTTCTGACATTCCCCAGCTGATGGGCATCCCCTCAGTTACCAGTTCTTTGCTACCACAAAAAGAGCTACTTTAGATATTTGTACATGTAGGTCTTTTTCCCATTTTTATGATCTCTTTGGATACAGACCTAGTAGTGATATTGCTGGATCAGAGGGTATGCACAGTTTTATACCCTTTGGGCATAGTTCCAAATTACTCTCCAGAATGGTTGGAGCAGTTCACAACTCCACCAAGAATGCATTAGTGTCCCAGTATTTCCATATCCCCCTCCAACATTCATCATTTTCCTTTTCTGTCGTATTAGCTAGTCTGATACATGTGAGGTGGTATCTCAAAGTTGTTTTAATTTTTACAGCATTTTTTCATATGCCTATAAATAGCTCTAAATAGCTCATCTAAAAACTATCTGTTCATATCCTTTGACTATCAATTGGGGAATGACTTATATACTTAACAAATTTGACTCAGTTTTCTTTTATATTTGAGAAACGAAGCCTTTATCAGGGACGCTGTCTGTAAAAATTGTTTCCCAGCTTTCTGCTGTCCTTCTAATTTTGGTTGCATTATTTTTATTATGTAAAACCTTTTTAATTTAATGTAATCAAAATTGTCTATTTTACATTTCATAATGTTCTCTATTTCTTGTTTCATCATAAATTCTTTCCTTCTCCATAGATCTAACAGGTAAACTATTCCTTGCTCTCTTAATTTGCTTATAATTTCATCCTTTATGTCTTAAGTCATGTACCTATTTTGACCTTATCGTGGTATATACTGTGTGAGATGGTGGTCTATATGCCTAGTTTTGGCCATGCTCTTTTCCAGTTTTCCCAGCAGTTTTTTTCAGATAGTGAGTTCGTATCTCAGAAGCTGGAGTCTTTGGGTTTTTTATCAAAGAGTGGATTACTATAGTCATTTACTACTGTGCCTTATGTACCTAACCTATTCTGCTGATCTACCACTCTCTTTCTTAGCCAGTACCAAATAGTTTTGATGATTGCCACTGCATAATATAATAGTTTTAGATCTGATACAGGCTAGGCCACCTTCCTTTTTTTTTTTTTAAATTGATTCTCTTGATATTCTTGACCTTCTGTTCTTTCAAATGAATTTCATTATTATTTTTATAGCTCTCTAGAATAAGTCCCCTATTTCATTGAATGACCATCTTTTTCCCCTAAAAGGTTATGCTCAATTTCACTGGGTAGGTGATTTTTGGTTGTATTTCTCCAACTGCTTTGCCTTCCTGATCCTTTAATGTTACTGCTGCTAAGTATGGTGTAATCCTGACTGTAGTTCCTTGATATTTGAATATTTTCTTTCTGGCTGTTTGTAGTATATTCTCTCTGACCCGAGAGTTCGGGAAATTTGGCTACCATATTCCTTGGAGTTTTCATTTTGGGATCTCTTTCAGGAGGTAGATTCTTTCAATGACTTATGCTCTAGTTCTAGAATATCAGGGCAGTTTTCCTTGATTTCTTGAAAGGTGCTGTCTAGGCTCTTTTTTTGATCATGGCTTTCAGGTAGTTCAATAGTTCTTAAATTATCTCTCTTGGATCTATTTTCTAGATCAGTTGTTTATTTAGTGAGGTATTTTACATTTTCTTCTACTTTTTTCATTCTTTTGATTTTGTTTGACTGATTCTTGATGTCTGATAGAGTCATTAGCTTCCGCTTGACCAATTCCAATTTTTAAGGAATTGTTTTCCTCAGGTAGCTTGTGTACCTTCTTTTCCCTTTGGCCAATTCTCCTTTTTTAAGGAGTCGTTCTCTTCAGTGGATTTTTTTCCCCATTTGACCAATTGCATGTTTTAAGGAATTGTTTTCTTCAGCTGATTTTTGTTCTTTCTTTTCCAAGCTTAACTCTCATTTCTTTTCCCGTTTTTCTTCTGTCTCTTTTACTTGATTTTTGAACTCCTCCAAGAAGGGTTTGAGACCAGTTCATCTTGCCCTTTGAGTCTTCATATGTAGGCATTTTGACATTTTTGTCCTCTTTTGAGTTTGTGTTTTGATCTTCCCAGTCTCATAGTAGCTCTGTATGATCAGGGCTCTTTTCTCTTTTTTACTAATTTTTTAGCCTATTCATGACTTTCAAAGTTGAGCTTTACTCCTGAGGCACAGAGGGTACCGTCCCAAAATTCTTGTGCTGGGGTCCTGGAGCCTGGACATTGGCTTTTTATGCTGGGGCTTCAAGTGCTGTCAGCTTGCCTACTTGGCTGGCATGGCCTGACTTAGTCATGTCTGTTATGCTGGGGGTTCCCGGGCTGGCAATTTGCCTTCTGTGTGGAGGCCTCACAGGTGGCTGCTAGTGCTACATCCTGCTGAGCCAGGACCAACGGGCCTCAGTTGCAGATTTATGCCATGGCTGATAGCCTTCCTGGTTTGCCCAGACACCATCTGTATTGGGCTGTACTTTTTTTTTGGTTTTGTTTTGTTTTGTAGGCAATTGGGGTTAAGTGACTTGCCCAGGGTCACGCATCTAGTAACATGACAAATGTTTGGTCTGAGGCCAGATTTGAACTCAGGTGCTCCTGACTTCAGGGCTGGTGTTCTATCCACTGTGCCATCTAGCTGCCCCGGGTTGTACTCTTCTTTTACCCAAATAAGACAGACCTTTCCTGAATTCCTTCAAAGTTATATTAAGATGGAAAATTGTTTCACTCCGTCTTTTTGTAGGTTCTGTTGCCCCTAATCTATTTAGAGGCTTGATTTAACACTGTTTTCTAAAGGAAACTAGGGAGAGCTCAGGCAACTTTCTGGCATTTCTCCGCCATCTTGACACTGCCTCTACTCAGTGTATCATTAAATAAAATTAAATTCATAGTCACATCTGTCATAGAACTTTTATTATTTGAACTTATGTATGGGAGTTAGCTTGTTTAAGCAGGACTGCATTTTGATGTCCCGAGTCAAATGTTTTGAAAAAAAATCAGAAAACCATAGACACAGTGAGATCTTTTGTACTTTAAACCTTTCATTCATTTGGGTGACTATAAAGATGTAGTCTTCTGCAGAAAACTGTTAAACCCTATTTGTGCAGTTTGTCAGGCCATCAGTCAACACATATTTATTAAGCACCTATTATGTGTGCTAAGCACTTGAGGACACAACATTCAAAAAGCTATGTACAAACAATGTATGTGCGTGCGTGCGTGTGTGTGTGTGTGTGTGTGTGTGTGTGTGTGTGTGTGCACGCGTGCGAAGTTAGAGATAATCTTGTAGGGAAGACACCGAGATTAGGAGAAAACAGGGAAAAGCTTCTTGTGGAAGATGAGACTTTAGCTGAGACTTAAAGGAAGCAGAGATAAGGGGTTGTCATCAAGCACAATCCCATTGTATGCTTAGATCATTCTTATAGAAATTTTGCAGTCATGGAAAAAGTCAGCATGAGTCAGAACTTCTCTTCATAACTCTCCAGTACTTTTTCCCACAAGAAAGCAGATGCCTGGAAATCTGGAGGACGTTTCTGTTCACTGTCCTATATTATCAATAGAAAAATTTTTACAAAATAAGCCAGTTTCAAATTTATATGACTGAATTAGCTGTGTTCTATGCCATTGTAGTTGGGATTAGTTTTGCTGTGTGCCATTTATTTTAGTTTATGAAACTTATAATTTATAGGAGCAGCTAGGTGTCACAGTGGATAGAGCACCAGGCCTGGAGTGAGGAAAATCTGAGTTTAGATGTGGCCTCTGAGATTTGCTAGTTGTATGACTCTGGGCAAGTCACTTAACTCTGTCAGCCTCAGTTTCCTCATCTGTAAAATCAACTGTGGAAGTTTCGAAACAGCAAACCACTCCAGTTTTTTTTCCAAAAAAAACCCAAAACCCAAATGGTGTGCTGAAGAGTCAGACACAATTGAAAAATGACTGAACAACAATAAATAGAACTTATATGAACTTAAGATATTTTCAGTATTTTGAATGAATTCAGAACCCTCTATTGGTATTTTTAAGTTTTCATCGTCTTAATATTACTCCCTCTTTAACTGCCATAACCTTTTAATAAATGACAAATCAAATCACAGGAAGTAGATTATAAAATGTGCCTGCCCTATATATATTGGCTCTTTTTCATTAATGTTTTCCAGACTTCATGATTTTTATCTATTCTGAATGTGTACAATGAAAAAGGTTGCTGCTGATAGTACTGCAGATAAGTACCAGAGATAGAGATTTTTGTAGTTGTTGGAGAATTCCTGGGCCAACTTTAGAGAAGTGTTGTCTTTTTCTTCCCTCTGTATGCAGCAGACTAATCAAATGCTTTAATGTGTGCTATAGCTAAATGATACATCCAGCCGTGATGTATTATAGAGGCAGAAGAATACTATTGCCCAGTTGGTGAGGTCATCACATCTGAATGAAAAGATAATTAGTATGAAGAACAATGTTTCATAACCACATTTATGAGAGAATTTTGATGTGTAGCCAAAGGTATTCATTGGCCACACTACCCTGAAAGTTCATCTTATTGCTCTTATTAGCTAATTATAGCCAATTCTGATATATTTGTTATGTAACTGGCAAATACTAAATAAAAATTTAGAACACAGAATAAAAATACCGTCTCCTGCCAGATAAGCAAGCCAGTGAAATACATCAACCCCGACTAAATATCTGGCCTTCCAACTAATAGTATTTTCCAGCTTTCCTATTGAGGGGACCTAATTTGTGATAGATCTCTATCTCTATTTCTATATCATCTTTTGTGGGGGGGGGCGTGAGGCAATCAGGGTTAAGTGACTTACTCAAGGTCACACAACTAGTAAGTGTCAAATGTCTGGGGCTGGATTTGAACTCTGGTGCTCCTGACTCCAAGGCCAGAGCTTTATCCATTGTGCCACCTAGCTGCCTCCTTTTCTGTATCATCTTTAAGTAATTAATGGCATAGTGGATAAAGTGTAGGCTTGGAGTTGGGAATTCTGAGTTTGAATCTTGCCTTTGACACTCAGTCACTCTTTGAGCCTGGGCAGGTCACTGAAATTGCTAGCCTCAGTTTCCTGTCTGCAAAATGAGGATAATGATAGTGTCTATTTCACAGGGCTGTTTTGATGATCAAATGAGATGATCTTTGTAATGCACTTTGCAAACTTTAAAGCGTTATTAAATGTCAGCCCTGATAGTCTGTATCTGTATCTATATCTTGGTCACAGGTGTAGATCTATATATCTGTGACTGTAGATCATGGATGAAATGGGAGGGTATGGTGACTCATGGAGATTATTTTTCTAAGACTTGGAAAGCTGTGATCCATATCAGTTTAATCACACTGATTAAACCACAAGTCCTCTTTAGGATGTGTATATAGAGAGAAAGAGCGTGAATGCATTAGATTTGGAATCAAAGGTCTTGGGTTCAAATATTGCCTATGTTGCTATCCAGAAAACCTTGACAGATCATTTAACTTCTCTGTGGTTCGTCTGTAATATGAGAAGATTGTAATTCTAGGTTTTCATAATTCCCTTCCATCTCTGAAATCAAACTTTGGGAGAAACAGATGGAAAGTAACTCACAGAAAATGGAACAAATTTGTTGCTTTATTATTATCAAGTGAAAGAGGAGAGGGAGGGACACATAAGAATTTTTTTTTTCTAAACTGCCTCTTAGAGTTGAAAGCTTAGGTTTTTCTTCGTTGTGCTTTTTCAGTTAAATAGTGAGGAAGAAATATGGCATCATAGCATGTTAAAACTGTAGAAGAAAACCGTAAAACTGTGCATATCCTTTGATCCAACATTACCACTACTAGGTCTGTATCCCAAAGACATTCAGAAAAAGGGAGAAGGACCTATTTGCACAAAAAATATATAGCCACTGTTTTTGTGGTAGCTAATAATTGGAAATTGAAGGGATGCCCGTCAGTTGGGGAATGACTAAACAAGCTGTGACATATGACTGTAATGGAATATTATTGTGTTATAAGAAATGACAAGCATGATGATCTCAGAAAAACCTGGAAACGCTTACATGAACTGATGCATAGTGAAGTGAACAGAACCGGGAAAACATTGTACACAGTAACAGCAGTATTGTTTGATGAAGAACTGTAAATGATGGCTCTTCTCAGCAATACAGTGATCCAAGACAATGCCAAAGGACTAATGATGAAACATACTATCTGCCTCCAGAGAAAATTCATATTGTTTGAATACAGACTGAAGCATGTTATTTTTCACTTTCTTTCACTTTTTAAAAATTTTATTTGAATCTTCTTGTACAAAATCACTAATATGGAAGTGTTTTACATGATTACATATGTATAACCTATATCTGATTACTTACTATCTCTGTGGGGTGAGGGTAGTTAGAATTTAGAACTCAAAACTTTAAATAAAAATGTGAAAAAAATTGAAAAAAACTGTAAAGGACCTTCAAAATTACTTAGTTCAGCTCACTTTATAAACTGAAGTACTATATATAAGTGGGATGTGTTATTACTGCAGATGAAAAAACTGAGGCCCACATAAATTCAGTGACTTGCCCAGAATCTTATGCCTAATTAGTGGTAAAGCCAGGAGTAGGGCCTACTTCCTGAATGCCAGTTGTATATTCTTTCCACTATATCTTTCACTTGTATCCAGATTTTCATTCCTAGTGCCTTCTTTAACTTCCAGATTTTGTGGTAATTACATAACTGAATTTCTGTCTAATTTAGTTTTTCTTCCATACTATTAGAGTTGAACAATATTTTAAGTGATTTGAAACATAAGAATGTAATAGAGTAATGGTGATTTAAATCATGAGATTTAGAATGATTTTTATTAACTAATTACTTTTAAAATGGATTTGTCTCATTGGGTGTGATACTTGAAATTTTAAATAATGAGTTTATCAGTAATAAGCATATCTCAAGACTAAATATATATTCACTTATTTAAAGTTTAGGTTTTCTTGTGGACTGAATCTAACCTTTGATCATGATTTTGAATACTGCTTGCCTATTGGTCATATTCTGCCCCATAAATGTTCTCCATGATTCCTTCCTTCCTTCCTTCCTCCCTCTCTCCTTCCCTCCCTCCCTCTTTGGAGTGGCAACATAGCCATGCATAATTGGCAACATTCCATGACCCCCATAGATCTTGGTGCTTGCCAAAAGCTGATTGAGACTTAAGTTTCTTAAGTATATCCACTTCATCACTTGGGAAGACAGCAGTATTCTCTGTTTTCTTCTGTAGAAAGCTTTACATGTTTCCATTTTACCTTTTTCATGAAATAGCATTTTTCTAGTATTTTGTAAGTTCTTTCCTCATCAAGCTACCACACACAGATTGTAATTTGTCTAATCAGTGTAAATAGTCAATACCAATCAGCTGTGACTTCTTAAAAAAGCTTTTTAAAAAACAAATGTCAGTGAGTTCAGTATGTGGAGTTGATTTGGAATGGGGCTGAAAAGGAAGAGAAGGAAATGATACAAATTAGTGATTGATATTGCGTGAGCCTATATAGTATACCTGGAAAGGGAGGCTGGAATTAAGTTGTGAAGGGCCTTAAAAGCTAACCAGAGGAGTTTGCATTTTATCCTAGAAGCGAGATTGAGCCACTGGAGCTTCTTGAGCAAGGGGAGTGACATAGTCAGACCTGGTTTTAGGAATCTCTCTTGGTGCAGCTGTGGATTGGAGAGGGAGAGTCTGGATGAAGTTAGTCCATTTAGGTGGATGATTGCAATAATCCAGGCCAGTGTGTGCCTAGATCAGATTAGGTTGTTATTGCCTTGGCTGATAATAAAATAATATAATAAATGTAATAATATAAAAACAAATATAGTAGTAATGTGTACTAAATGTAAAATAATGTAATATATTATATATACACTATAATATAAATACAAAATTATGAAACAAATAATAAAATAATAAATAATAAAATAAAATAATAAAAATAATCCATGCTGGATTAGCCAATCAGTCAATCAACAAATATGTATTAAACCTCTTTATTTTTATTTTATTTAATGTGTTAGGCACTGTGCTAAGAGTGGGGGTTACAAAAAGAGGCAAACAACAGTCCTTATCCTCAAGAATTTTATAGTCTAATAAGGGAGACAACGTGCAAAGAATATATATATACAAAACAAAGTATATACAAGATAAATAGGAAATAATTAAAAGAAGAAAAGCAATGGAATTATGAGGGGTTAGGGAAGGCTTCCTGTACAAGATGCGATTTTATTTGGGACATAAAGGAAGCCAGGGAGATCAATAGGGAGAGTGGAGTAGGTAGAGTGTTCCCAACATGGAGGACAGCCAGAGAAAATGCCTGGAGTCAGGAGTCTAAGTGTCTTGTTTATGGAACATCAAGGAGGCGAGTGTTATCACTGGGTTAAGAGTACGTTTTGGGGAGAAGATGTAAGAAGACAGGAATGTAGGAGGGGGCTGGGTTATGAAGCGCTTTGAATGCCAAATAGAACATTTTGTATTTGCTCCTCAAGGCAGTTGGAAGTAACTAGAGTTTGTTGAATAGAGAGGTGACATGATTTGACATGCACTTTAGGAAAGTCACTTCAGTGGCTGAATGAAGAATGAATTGGAGTGGGGAAAGACTTGTGGCAGGTAGACCCACAAGCAGACTGTTGCAATAATGAAGGTATGAGGTGATAAGCTCCTGCCCTGGAGTAGTGGCAGTCAGAGGAGACAATGGAGAGTATTAAAGAAATATTGCAAAATTGAAATCAACAGGCCTTGGCAACAGCTTTGATTGGGAGGGGAGGGGGAATGGAAAAATAACAAGGAATCCTGGATAACTCCTAGGTTGAGAGCCTGAGAGACTGGGAAGATGGTGTTGCCTTCAACATTAATAGGAAGAGTAAAGGTGGGGGAAGGGGCATAAGGTCTAGGAGGAAATATGGGTTCTATTTTGAACATATTGAGTTTAATATGTACTTGAATCGAGTTCAGTATGCCAGATTGGAGGCCAGCAGAGAGATTAGGGGAGGAAAGGTAGATTTGAGAATCATCAGCATAAAGATGGTAATTGAATTCATGGGAGTTGATGAGAACACCAAGTGAAGTATTATAGAGGGAGAAGAGAGGAGGGCCCAGGACAGAACCCTGAGGGATACCTGTGGTTAGAGGGTGTGATCTGGAGGAGGATCCAGCAAAGGAGACCAGAGAAGGAGCAGTCATATATGAGGAAAACCAGGAGAGATTAGTGTCTTGAAAACCTAGAGAGAAGAGTATTAAAGAAGAGATCAACAGTGTCAAAGGCTGCAAAGGTCAAGGAAAATGAGGATTGAGACAAGGCCATTGGGTTTGACAACTAAGAGATCATTAGTGGATTTGGAGAGAGCAGTTTGAATTGAATAATAAGATCAGGAGTCAGATGAGAGTAAGAGGAAAGAGGCATCTACTGTACAGCTTTTTCAAGGCGTTTAGCTACAAAGAACAGAAGAGATATATTATGATAGAAGGAATAGAAGGATTAAATGAGGTGGTGTTTTTTTTTGTTTTGTTTTTTATGTTTTTTTTTTCAGGATAGAGAAACGTGGATATATTTGTAGACAGTAGGAAATGAACCAGTAGACAGGGAGAGATTGAAAATAAGTGAAAGAATGGGATGATTGGGGGGGCAGTCTGTTGAAGGAGATGGTATGGAATAGGATCACTTGAACAAGTAGAGGAGTTAACCTTGGTAAGGAAGTATGGTTACTTCATCACGTAAAACAGAACAAAAGGGGGAGAAAGTGACAGAAGGCCTCTGAGTGACAGGAGATGAAGAAGAGGGGAGAATTGAGAGTTCATGACAAATGGCCTCGATTTTTTCTTGTAAAGTGGGAGTCGAGGTTCTCAGCTGAGAGAGTGAGGGTAGGTGGAGCCATGGGAGGTTTAACTAGAGCTAAGAAGGTTTGGAAGAGCTACTGTGGAGAGTGAGCTGATAAGGGAGGTATACTAGGATTGTCTAGTAGCAGTGAGGGCCCAGTTGAGGTTAGGTAACATAAATTTGTAGTGGATCAGTAAGAATGATTGTGATTTTCCCCATCTTCATTCAGAGTGTAGGCATAAAGGCCCATTATGGGAGAGGCCAGAGTGGAAAATGGGGGGTGTGAGGGAGGGTTATGTTAAAAAAAAAAAAAAGCAGCCCATAATTGGCTTTGGTGGGGATAAGGATGGGATGCAAACTATCTTACCAACCATCTTAATCATAAACTTCTTAGGGTCATTCCACAGCCTCTCTTCAATAAACCCTGTTTTAAATGACAGGAGAAACCAAACTGCTTCATTTCCATTATGTGATCATCTATTAAGTATGCTGTATATCAGACATTATGCTCAGCTCTGAGGATACCACAAACATGAAAAACCATACCCATATTAACATTATTTTTGTAAATGATACCAGAAGATGTAAAACAATTGCACCTAAATGGAAGGATGGGTCATAGGTTCTTCTCAGAAAAACAATAAATGGCATTGGTTTCATTGTGCTCCCAAAGGCAACAAGAAACATCATTTCCTGGAATACTTTAAATACTTGCTATGCAGTTCTTACAAGGAGCATAAGCAATCAAACCTCCATGAATTGTGGCTTAGACACCAGTGCAAAGCCTGAAGAAGTAGAACATCTTTATGAAAAATGTGACAGGATCCTCTAAAACAGTGATGTCAGATTCAAATAGAAATAAGGTCAGCCATGTATTAACTTAGAAAACCACATATGAACATTATTTATGTTCTTTTGTATTTTTGTTTCTTTTGTTAAATATTTCCCAATTGAGTTTTAATCTGGTTTGGTACCAACGGTGTAATGAAACTAGAGAAGGCCCATGCTTGACATCTCTCTTCTAGACCAAGTCAGCATTTACCTTATAGTCATTTTGTCTTCTCTTTGAAGGCGCAGGGGAATAAAGTGAAGAAAATTTTAGAGTACGGTTCATGAGTAAGAAAAGAAATATGCCAAAGGCACGTAAATTACTCAGAAGCTGTATATTTCTGCATTGTAAATACTTTCTTTTAGGTCAGTCTGTAAAGCAGTTTCTTCAAGAATGTGGAATGGTAAGCAAGGTGAGTACTGATCATAACAAAAAATAAAACTCAATATATTTAAACAAAGAGGAAATGAGTGTTTACTGATGCAGCAGCCATTTCAGAATCATTTATTTCTGGTCTGATCATTGACTAGCTGAGCTAACATTAAATAAATTAGAAGAATAAACTAAAGACACTGCCTTGAATTTCATCTTAACCTTAAGCCTGGCCTGTTTAAAGAAACTGTGGACTCTTACAATGGGCAGTGGATAAAAAGTAATAACTGATTTTCAGCATTTCTTAGTGAAGGTTAAGTGATTGTAAAGCAGTCAACACAATGAGGGAGCCAAAAGAGCCAGGCAGCTGCCCCAAGACATGAAATACTTGATCTTTTTTTGCCAAGAGACATGGTAGCTAAATGCAGAGCTGGTTTAGAGTGCACACTCTTTTCAAAACATTGTAGGGCAGACATTCTTTTAAAAACATTGTAGGGGAGATTATGAAAAAAATGAGAATTACGTGTAATACAGTGGATAGTTAAATGATCTTTCAGGGACCTTGGCACAAGACTGAAATAAGTATATCAGTACTTCAAAAGAATGCAACAGTTAGGCACAACTTGAAACAGAACTGCTAGTTTTTCTGTAATCTCTTATCATCATTGATAACAGTGGAATTACTGCATTTGTACTCACACTAGTTCAATAACCAGTTTTTATGAGGAAGTAGAAATATACCCACAGAGCTAATTTATTTAGCAGTCTCTGAGGATCAGTATCAAGTAAGGTAAAAAACAGGGAGATGCATGCTGACCAAAGCTGTTTGCCACCTTGATGGAGGATATGTACGTGGAGGCCAAATAAAGGAGAGATTCCCTGCATATCATGGGTTCCTCTAGATGCTTCTGATTGTTGACGACCTTATATTGTTGATATGGTATGTTGCATCAAGTTTTGGAATACAGCATGATCTCTTCAGTGTAATCCACAGACACTGAAAAGAGATTGTCTAGAAAAAACCCAATAGATATCACTAAAATTATGAGGTGGATTTGGATGGGCAGCCCATTGAGTTATTAGTACGGGCATGTTGGACAGTTACTATACATAAACCATAATCTGGGCCCTAAATTAAACGGGAAGAGAAAAGCAGTGCAGAAACTGCTATAACCAGTTTTTCTCAGTGTTGCTATCCAGTTCTGAATTTTTAAATGCTGTGACCATAGAAGAATCAAAGTTGCGTATGACCAGTAGGTAATTAAAATACATATGTTAGGTGTAACTAGACGCGTAAATGAAGTTTTCAAGAACATATGTGACTGAGAGTGACCCAGTCACGTCGCAAGATAGAAGCATAACAGGTAGATGGCCTGCGTGTATCTACAAAATATTTCTTTTATTACCTGAGGATGCCCTCAGCACATTTAGCAGATTTTCTGTGCAACATTTGCAGAAGATCATGGACAATAATCTTCTGAGGAAGTATTGATGAATTGGGTTTTATACCTGTTGAGGGAGTGCCCATCCATATGAAGTCTTTTATCTACTGTCTTATGTAGGTAATTGGCAGGCTATTTATTGTTGATGAAACTTTTTAACCAGAAGACTTTGCTAGTTAATCAGTCTTTGAGAATTAGAATTCGACATTTCATTCATCTTGATCTCTTCTCCCTCTGCTCTCCAAAATAATTAAGGCTCTTTTTTATCAGCAGTGCTGCTACTTTGTGGTAAAATGTATTTGTGTATAAACTATAAAGTTAAAGATATTCTTTTTCCAGAGCTAAGTGAAAAATCACTTCTTTTCCTGGGGCTTTCTCTGCAAGGGCAGAAAGACTGGGCTTCATCCTTTCTTAACTCTTGTTTGTTCTATATCCTGTTTCTTAATTGAGAATCAGCACAATCTGTACCAGTCTCCCAGCTTCCCCACCCATTTCAGCTATCTCTCTCCTTTGCCCTACTCCCTCCTGCTAGAGGTCTGCAACTGTTCTAATTCACACCTCCCTCATGATCCAGATGGCATTATTTTTATGAAATCTAAATGAAAGAATTTTTTAAAATTTAAATTTTTTTAAAAAAATTCTTAATTAAGGTAAGAATTGTGGCAAGAGATTGGGGCCACAGCAACAGAAATGTTTAAAAATTTATTGTATGTAATTTTTTTCATCTAAATAAGTTTCAGGCACGTAGAAAATGAGCAACTTCAGTTTAAGTAGAATTTCTACAGTCCTAGTTGGCTCAGAAATTCATTTGTAAAATCTATGGGTTTAGAAATTATGAGATTACATTTCATTTCCTGATGATGCTGAATTAGTTATTTTATTGTGTCTTACTCTTTAGGGACAGCACTGCTTAATGCTTTAAAAGCCTAATTTTATTTTAACTTTAAAAAAATATTTTTAGACTAGAGTGGGGATTTGTAACTTTCTAAGTAAATCAAAGGCTTGGTGTAGAATCAGTGTTATATTCTTATTCAAGAAAATTAAGCTCTTATGAAGCAACATTTAAAACAGAAAGCTATAATTAATATTTAATGAAGTTAAATTTTGGTAACTGTGAGTCATTGTCCAGTGTTGAAAATCAGATGCTTTAATGCATGGATTTTCCTTTCTTTATTTTAGTCAGTTAGCATTCATTTTTCTTCCCTGTTGAAAGATCATTTAATTAACAGAGAGATACCTCAGTCTCTCAATCTTTTTTTGTTTGTTTGACTATTACAACAGAACAAAAAAATAGCTCATATGGCTCCGTGGTAGTTTACAGTAAGAGAAGGAAAGCATGATAAGAAAAAAAATCGTCACATCTATTCCTTTTTACTTGTTACATTAAAGATCACTTTGAAACGCAGAAGAAAGTAGTATGGAGTGAATGACTTTGGAAGTGAGGGCTGAGGAAGTAGAAGTGGCATGGGCTAACTTCTGCCCTCTCACTTGATTGGTATCTTAGGTTGTCCCTAAGGTCACCAAATCCAAAAACCCTTTTTAGTCCTTATCCTCCTTTGATGACCATCCATTCATTCTTGAATCTAAATCAATTGATGGATCACATACAGAAAAACTAGGAATTATATTTCTTCCCGTGGTTTGTTTATAGTTTATGGCATGTTGTCATCTGTTCATTAAGTACACCAGAAGAGGATCCTTCACCTCCGATCTCTCCTCCCCCTACCCCCGCCAATGTATGGACTATTGAAGGGATGACATCTTCTCAGATTCCACCCCATTACTTGGCCTTGGTGAGAAGTTACTCTCCCTTACCTCCTGATTGCTTGAAAGTATAATAGGCAATTGTGCAGCTAAGCGAATCTTCCATTTAATTTTCCTATCTGTACATTGAGTGTAATTTTTTCTGTGCCCAAATACACTGCTGAACCTAGAGTCAAGTTAATAAGCATGTATTAAAATTTTACTGTATGCTAAGCACATGCTAAGCACTAAGGGTACAAAAAAGGGCAAAAGACAGTCTCTGCTCTCAAGGAGCTCACAGTCGAAGTGGGGAGACAACATGTAAGCAATTAGGTACAAACACATTATACAAGATAAATGAGAAATAATCACGGAGGGAAGGTACTAGTTTAAAGGGAAATCAGGAAAAAGCTTTTTGTAGAAGGTGGGAATTTAGCTGGGACTTAAAGAAAGCCAGGAGATAGATGAGGAGGGAAAGCATTCCAGGCAGGGGGGGACAGCCAGTAAAAATAAAGTTAATTAGATGGAATGTCTTGTGTGAGAAAAAGCAAAGAGAGGCCAGTGTAAATCGATCACAGAGTACGTGGAAGGGGTAAGATATAAGACTGGAAAGGTAGAAGGGCCACCAGTTTATAAAGGGGTAATATGGGATTTTTATATTTGATTCTGAAGTTATTAGGGAGCCAGTAGAGTTTATTGAATGAGGGAGGTAACATGGTCAGACCTGCACTTCAGGAAGATCCATTAGACAGCTGAGTGGAGGATGGATTGTAGTGGAGGGTGACTTGAAGTGGGGAGACCAATGAGCAGGCTGTTGGAATAGTCCAGGTGTGAAAGGATGAGGGTCTGCACCAAGGTGGTAGGAGATTCAGATACTTTCTAGGAGAGGAGTTGAGGATGGCACCTGCCTAGGCTGCAGCCTGGGTAGCTAGGAGCATGATAATGCCACCAAGAGTAATAGAAAAGTTAGGAAGAGGGGGAGAGGCTTGGGGGAAAAGATAATAAAATTCGTTTTCAACACTTTAAGTTTAAGGTATCTATAGAATGAGGAGTTTAAAATGTCTAAGAGCAAATGTAAGACTGAAACTCAGGAGAGACATTTGGGCTAGATACGTAGAATATGGAGGAAGCTTTTAATCTCTTGATAGCAAAGTTACAATATGTTGAAGTAGAAACTGGATCTAGATTTTAATCCAACTAGGTAGCAAGATGACATAGTGATTAGAACATGGGACCTGGAGTCAAATCCAGCCTCAGACACTTACTAGCTATGTGACCTTGAGCAAGTCACTTAACCACTGTCTGCCTTGTTTTCTTCATCTGTAAAATGGGGATAATAATAGCACCTACCTCCAAGGGTTGTTTGAGAGGAGCAAATGAGATATTGTATGTAATTTGCAAACTTTAAAATACTATGTAAATGATAATAATAATTGCCACTACTTCTACTATTACTACCTCCACTAAGTGATCTTGGGGAAGTCACTCACTGTCTCTCTGAGACTCAGTTTTCTCTGCTGTAAGATGAAGAGATTGAGTTAGATTCAGGTCAGGTCAACAAATATTTATTAAACTTCTGTCATGACTAGACACTTGCTGGGCCCTGTGGCATTAAAGAAAAAAAATAGGGCTGCTAGGTAGCACAGTGGATAGAGCACCAGCCCTGGATTCAGGAGGACCTGAGTTCAAATGTGGCCTCAGACACATAATACTTCCTAGCTGTGTGACTGTGGGCAAGTCGCTTGACCCCAACTGCCTCACTTCAAAAAAAAAAAAAAGACTTTATAGAGCTAGGAAAAATAATAACAAAATTCATCTGGAGAAAAAGGAATCAATGAAAAACAAAAATATGAAGGTGGCCCTACCAGTACTAGATCTCAAACTGCATTGTAAAGCTGTAATCATCAAAACATTTTGGTACTGGATAAGAAGTAGAGTAGTAGATCAGTGGAATAGATTTAAATAAGCAAAATACAGAAGCAAAAGAGCACAGTAACATGGTGTTTGATAAACCCAAAGATCTCAGCTATTGGGACAAAAACTCACTCTTCAACAAAAACTGTTGGGAAAACTGAAAAGTAGTCTGTTAGAAACTAGGCATAGCCCAATATATCACACTGAGTACCAAGATAAGGTCAAAATAGGTTCATGATTAAGAGATATAGGATAATATAAATAAATTAGGAGAGCACAGAAAAAAAAATTACCTGTCAGATCTATGGATGATGAGGGAAAATTCATGACCAGATAAGAGAGGAGGTAAAAATGGGTGGTTTTGATTACATAAAATTAAAAATCTTTTGCACAAACAAAGCCAATGCAGCCAAAATTAGAAGGAAATCAGGAAACTGGGGAAGGAAATTACAGCAGTTTTCTCTGATAAAGGTCTCATTTCTCAAATATACAGGAAAATGAGCCAAATTAAAATAAGAGCCATTTCTCTACTGATAAATGGTCAAAGAATGTGAACAGGCAGTTTTTAGAAGAAGAAATCATAACTATCAATACTCATTTTTAAAAAATCATTGATAATTAGAGAAATGCAAATTAAAATCACTCAGGCACTACATCACACCCATCAGATTGGATAAGATGATGGAAAAAGAAAATCATAAATGCTGGAGAAGACATGGGAAAATGGGTACATTACTGCTGGTGGAGTTGTCAACTAGTTTGACTATTCTGGAGAATAATTTCAAACTATGCCCAAAGTACTATAAAACTATATATACCCCTTGACCCAGCAATACCACTACTGTAGCTATACCCCAAAGAAATCAGAGAAAAAGGAGAAAAGACCTATATGTATTAAAATATTTATAATAAATTTTTTTGTGTGTGTTTGTGATAGCAAAGAACCGGAAACCGAAGAGATGTCCATCAATTGGGACATGGCTGTATGAGTAATGTTATGAATATGGTGGGATGCTATTATGCTGTAAGATGAAGGGAATGGTTTCAGAAAAACTTACACAAATTACTACAGAGTAAAGTGAGCAGAACCAAAAGAACGATGTGTACAGTAGCAGCAATATTGTAATCATAATCAACTAGGAAAGATTTAGCTACCCTGATTAATACAGTCATCCATGGTAGTCCCAAAAGACTCATAATTAAAAATGCTTACCAGCTCCAGAGAGATCCATTAGTCTCTGAGTACAGAGTGAACATATTTCTCCCCCCCTTTTTATTTTTCTCATTTTGTTTTGTTTTGTAATATGGCTAATGTGGAAATATGTATTGCATGACTTCATTTTTATAATGGAATGGAGAGGGGGTGGAGGGAGGGAGAGAATTTTCAACTGAAAATTAAAAAAAAAAACCCACTTAGGCTAAATACTTGTCCATTGGAACATATCTAATAAGTAGCAGAGGGAAGTTTGAATCCAGGGCTTGTGACTAGAAGTCCAGTAGTCTCCCAGTTATATTGTCCTGTTGATAAGAGCTGGTTAGCAGCCAAACAGAAAGAGCAATAGTATTCACTCAGATAGAGGGCAGAGCAAAAGCCCATTTTGAAATCTGGCCTTCCTGCCTGTCTCTGAAGCATGTATGGCCTGAACTCTGATGACTAGGTGAGATTTATGCCTTCTGTGCCAGCGTACCCCACTGCTGGTTTGTAGTTTACCTTCCTGGGAACTGTGTGTTTAAATTGTCTACTCTTTAATCTCTAGCTCCCTCTGAGACAATCAGGAAATCCCTTGATTACATGTCAGGTTTTAGGGTGTTTTTGCATTCCTCCCTAATCGCTATCTAATTTTACTTTTTTCATCCACCAAAGGAAAGACAAAGAAATAAGCAGCTACAGTGTCCCTGTCTCAAAAATAGAAAACAACACTGCTCCACAAGTACACAAAGCCAAACCCATCTGTTACAAGCTATTTCTGTCAGAGTTGGGGTTTGGCATGAAATATTTCTCACCTTTCCTCCCTGCTCCTCTCCCTCTTCTCCACCTCCAGTAAATTAGTGTACTGTGCAGGTTGGCGGGCCAACTACACGTTGACAGGCAAACGTAAGAGCAGCTATCCAGATACTTGGAGGCAATTGATCCTAATTCCATAGCGTCCTCTTTAGGGCAGGCATAATGATGATGAACAGTAGACTTAGCCTACTTAGTCATAGAGAATCCAGAGAAGTTGGATTGTGCCGTAGTCTTGGTTCAGCAGCTGGGAACTGGTCACAAATCCAGGGAAATTTACTCTTCTCTCCCCACTCCCCGTACCCCATTCTGTGGCTCTAATCTTCAGTATCTCCGTGTGGAAATGATTATAAGTTCTTGGGATTTCCATCCGTAAGATTTAGAGGAGAGGGGAGGAGAGAGGATGTCAGGTAATTGTGGTTGTGAAGAACAGGAAAAGACCTGTTCTATCTTGTTTGCTCTTTGGTTGTAGGAGCAAGCTAGGGCATTCTCAGATCATAAAGGAAACTAGTCTGCAATAAAACAGTCCCAGGATCAGCTAACTAGTGCTTTCTCTAAAGTGTCTGGCTGTGGCTTAACCCTGCTATTACCTTAAGAGGCAATGTTGAGTTAGGAAGCCTGGCTATGATATAATCTAACTATGCAGCCATCTGTGTAAAGATCTGCCATTTAAATTCCTAATTATGCAATATATGCCAGCCAAACACCCACATTTGTTACCATCTGCAGAGTGCCATGTTCTCCTGGCTAAATATTACCAAATTAATGAATTATGGGTTGCTGTGGACAAATTGAGTAGTAAGAGGTGGTTGGGTTGGACTACGTTTAGGAAATTGTTCAGTGCTCTTAATGACCTCAAATTGTTTAATGCTGCTACAAAGGCACATCCCATTAACACTCTACTTGTGATCATATGAGGTTGCTAGTCTATAGAAATGTATGATTTTAGGAGATTTAGTATTTCAAATCATCCAAAGGAAAATAGAAAGTTATTGATATTTTAAAAAAAAAATTAAGCCAGAGTGTTTATTTTCTACTGTTACATTAAACTCAGTAGTAAATATTTTCATCAGGGAATACCTGTGATTGAGAGAGAAAACAGTTTAAAAAATGGGAAAAAGTAACAGACATATGGCACACAATAGTTAAGTATTTAAATTAAGACTGACAAACAAACCTATGTTTCCCTCAGGGCCGTTCTTTTCATAAGGGTATCGCTAGCAACGAGTCTTTTTTTCATTGGTCCTTCAGTACTTTTGGGTCTATTAGAAAAGTAGTTGTCATTGAAAATGAACAAGTTTTCTGGTGACTCTCTGCTATCACATTTAGGAATGACATGTATGTTGAGATAATATCTGGCAACGGAGGAGAACCATTAACCATCTGGGTCATGGTATATATGAATTAATTGATTGACTTTATTCTAATTTATTAGCTTAAGCAAGCCCCCACAACTTGATACAAATAAAACTACATAACAGTAAAGGTATCCCAAAAGTCTTTGTATATTATAAAGCTGTGTTGTCTAAACTTCCAAGGCCTCTACTATAAAGTGTTTTGAAATGTTAACATAAGAATAGAAACAGGATCTCTGATTTCATCCTAACATTCATAGTACCGTATTTATAGGAATTTAAATGCATTATTATTCTCTACCATTAGTGACTAAAATAAAGACCAAATACTTTAATTCACATCATTTCAAGATTGGAGTTGACAGCCATGTGATCTTGGTCAAATCGCTTAACTTCTCTGCACTTTGGTTCCCTTCCTTTGTCAGATGAGGTCAGAAGTACTTGAACTGCCCATCTCCCAGGGCTGTTTTAGCAAATGAAATACTGCATGTAAAAATAAGTATTTTGAAGCTTTTTAAAAAAATATAATACAAGATCAAATACTTAAATTCAAGTCATTTTTAAAGATTAGAGATGACATCTGTATGATTTGGGACAAATCATCCTTTGTGAAATGAGAATAGTAGTTCTTAAGCTCCCCTCAACCTTACATGTGGAAAAACTCAAGAGTTCTGCCGTTTATAAATCTCAACTCCACTCTCTACCATAGGCATCATTATCTTTAGTTCAAGATAAATTCTGAAGTTGCGCAATCAGAATCTCAAACTGGTTTCTCAAGTCTGTATAAATACTATAATGCCATTGCTCATTGCTCTGGGTATGGCATCTTTATGGTTTGTTTGTTTGTTTTTTGGTTAGGCAGTGGAGTTAAGTGACTTGCCCAGGGTCACACAGCTAGTAAGTGTTAAGTGTCTGACTCCAGATCTAAACTTAGGTCCTCCTGAATCCAGGGCCGGTGCTCTATCCATTGCACCACCTAGCTGCCCCTTGGATGTGGCATCTTTGTGATAAAGCCATCCAGATAAATTTAATACTATACTATATATATAATTAACAATAAACCTTTTCCCCTTAATCTGAGTTTATTTCACTTGTATAAACTAAGAAGTAAGTTACAAAAGTGAAAGAAAAATACAAGATTAGAATGTGAGTAACTGCACATAATCTAATAAATACTGCCAATTTAGAACAGAGAGAGGGGGAAGGGAATAGGGAACAATGGCCTTATTCAAATGAAGGAAAATTCAAATTGCAAAATGCATTGAAGGAAATGTATTTTATTATTTGATTCAGATGAAAGTTTCATATAAGCATTTGCTCCATTCCTTTGATGAATAAATCAGAAAATTTTGTGGTTATAGAAAACATTAATCATATGGAAATGGTTATTTTAATGTGTCATTTTTTACCGTCATACTTGGTTGGATCCATCCCTTTATCATTGTATGTAGATTTTAGCTTTTCTTTACCTCATCCTTCAGATTTTTTTTTTATTCCATGTCCTTCCAATAGATTGCTGGTTTTACCCTCATTCTTTTAGCATCTTGGGGGATACCAATGTATCACTAGGGCAGTCTGTGGACTTTTTTTTTTTTGGCTGTTTTTGGCTTTTTTTGATGAGGTAGTCGGGGTTAAGTGACTTGCCCAGGGTCACATGGCTAGTAAGTGTCATATGTCTGAGTCTGGATTTGAACTCAGGTCCTCCTGACTCCAAGGCCAGAGCTCCACCCATTGCACCATCTAGCTGCCCCTACTTTTTCTTATTCCTTTTCTAGTCGTATTACTACTTAAATTGGCATAAGTAATTAAATTTTGGCTCTAAAACTCTTAAAATTCTTGAAAATAAATTTTCTGTGATTCTTCAATATGTTAAAAAATTCTGTTATCCTAATTATATGAGCATAATTTTGTTTTTTATTTAGTACAATGGGTGATTTTTTCATGTTAATTACAAATTATTCTGAATTAGTCATTAAACCACTTATAAGACTCTACAAGATTTAGTGTATATAAGTTGTATAATGCTACTGATACTTTATCAGTTTGACTGATCTCACATGTATTGGCTACTGCAAAAGTCATAAGTTCATTTTATTTCTAAATAGTTATTAAAAACAGGTGTTTTGAAACAAGGTATATTTTCAGAATCTTTCCCACTCCAAGTGTTTAATTTTTAGGCAATTTGAAGGGAAATGCACTTTAAGTTTTCATGTATTTTTCACTATATGTTCTTTTTTTTTGATATAAATTTATTTATTTTTAGTTTTCAACATTCACTTCCACAAGATTTTCAGTTCCAAATTTTCACCCCCATCTCACCCCTCCCCCCCACCCCAAGATGGCATGCATTCTGAATACCCCTTCCCCTAGTCTGCCCTCTGTTCTACCTTTTCCCCCCCTTCTCTTATCCCCTTCCCGTTCTATCTTCCTGTAGGGCAGGATAGACTTCTGTACCCCATTTCCTATATTTCTTATTTCCCATTTGCATGTGAAAACTTTTTTTTAAACATGTATTTTTAAAACTTTGGGTTCCATATTTTCTCCCTTCCTCCCTCCCCACCCACCCTCATTGAAAAGGCAAGCAACTCAATATAGGTTATACATGTGCAGTTATGCAAAACACTTCCATGGTAGACACGGTGTGAAAAACTAACTCTATTTCCCTTAATCCTATCCTGCCCCCCTCATTTATTCTATTCTTTCTTTTGACCCTGTCCCTCCTCAGGAGTATTTGCTTCTGATTACCCTCTTTCCCATCTGCCCTCCTCTCTATCATCCCCCTGCTCTCTTGTCCCCTTCCCCCCCCATTTTCCTGTAGGGTAAGACAGATTTCCACACCCAATTGAATGTGTATGTTATTCCCTCCTTAAGCCAAACTCTATGAGAATAAGATTCACTCATTCCCTCTCACCTTCCCCCATTTCCCCTCCACTGAAAGAGCCTTTTCTTTTCTGTTTTTTTGTGAGATAATTTACCCTGTTCTACCTCTCCCTTTCCTACCTCTTCCTTTCTTCTTATCCAAGTATAATCTTCTCTCATCCCTTAATTTTATTCTCCAGATATGACCCCTTAATCTTCAACTCACCCTGTGCCCTCTACCTACCTATCTATCTATCTGTCTGTCTATCTATCTATCTATCTATCTACATACATATAATTTTCCCCCCTCCAACTACCCTAATACTGACAAAGGTCTCATGATTATAACTATCATCTTTCCATGCAGGAATGTGAGCAGTTCAACCTTAATAAGTCTCTTATGATTTCTCTTTCCTGTTTACCTCTTCGTGTTCCACTTGAGTCTTGTGTTTGAAAGTCAAATTTTCTATTCAGCTCTGGTCTTTTCATCAAGAATGCTTGAAAGTCTTCTATTTCACTGAATGACCATTTTTTCCCCTGAAGGATTATACTCAATTTTGCTGGGTAGGTGATTCTTGGTTGTAATCCTATCTCCTTTGCCCTCCAGAATATTATATTCCATGCCCTGCGGTCCTTTAATGTGGAAGCTGCTAAATCTTGTGTTATCTGATTGTGTTTCCACAATACTTGAATTGTTTAATTTGGTTACAGTATTCCTAGGAGTTTTCCTTTGGGGATCTCTTTCAGGAGGAGATGGGTAGATTCTTTGAACTTCTATTTTGCCCTCTGGTTCTAAAATATCAGGGCAGGTTTCCTTGATAATTTCTTGAAAGATGGTGTCTAGGCCTTTTTTTTTAATCATGTCTTTCAGATAGTCCAAAAATTTTTAAATTCTCTCTCCTGGATCTATTTTCCGGGTTTTTCACATTATTTTCTAATTTTTCATTCTTTTGTATCTGTTTTACAGTGTCTTGATTTCTCATAAAGTCACTAGCTTCCAATTGCTCTATTCTAATTTTTAAGGAAGTATTTTCTTCAGTAAGCTTTTGGACTTCCTTTTCCATTTGGCCAATTTTTCTTTTTAGGGCATTTTTCTCCTCATTGGCTTTTTGGACCTCTTTTGCCATTTGGGTTAGGCCATTTTTTAAGGTGTTATTTTCTTCAGCATTTTTTTCGGTCTCCTTTAGCAGGCTGTTGACTTGTTTTTCCATGATTTTCTTGCATAACTCATTTCTCTTCCCAGCTCTTTTCCTCTGCTTCTATTACTTGCTTCTCAAAATCCCTTTTGAGCTCTTCCAAGTCCTGGGATTGATTCATATTTTTCTTGGATGCTTTGACTTTGTTGCCACCTTCTGGTTGTATGTTTTGATCTTCTTTGTCACCAAAGTAAGATAATATAGTCTGACTCTTTTTGTGCTGCTTGCTTATGGTCCCAGCCAATTACTTGAGTTTTAAACTCTTCGTTAAGGTAAGAGTCTGCTTCCAGTGTGGAGATTGTACTGTCCCAAGCTTCAGGGGTTTGTACAGCTGTTTTCAGAGATACTTGTAGGGACCTGTAAATTTTCAGTTCTTGCAAGGTGGTATGATAAAGGGTGAGGTGTTTACTCCTTTCCTGGCCTGTGCTCTGGTCTATTAGTGACCACAAGCACTCCTTTCTGTCCTGGACCTGTGAAGAAGGTTTCCTCTCTACTGCCACTACAAGCTCTACCACGCCAGCCCTCTTCATTGCCCCAGGACCATCACCTAGAACTGTGACCCAGATCCAAGCACGGGCAAAACAAGAGATTCCCGCCTCAGCACTGGCAAAGAGATCCGTGCAATCTCCCTCTGATCAGCCACTTGATTCCACCTCAGTCTGTGGGCCGGAAGCTCAGGACGCAGCCACCGCCCCAGCGCCCGCACTCTGCGCTCTGTGCTCTGGAACTGGCTCTGACCTAGCTCCTCTCTTAGCACCGCAGAAACAGACTTTTCCCACTGACCTTCTAAGTTGTCTTTGGTGTTTGTGGGTCGAGAGGTCTGGAAGCTGCCATAGCTGCCCAAGATTCAGTCCCCTGAGGCCTGCTCCAGGTTCACTGTGGCCTGCGTACCCATGCCACACCGCGTTCCTCTCTCCGCCCTGCATGATATACCTTTCTGATCAACCATCCAGGTTGTCTTGGGCTGGAAATTTGCTTCACTCTGTCTTTTTGTGGGTTCTGTTGCTTTAGAATTTGTTTAGAGCCATTTTTTATAGGTATGTGGAGGGGTTTGGGGGAGAGCTCAAGCAAGTCACTGCTTTCACTCTGCCATCTTGGCTCCACCCCTCACTATATGTTCTTAATAATTTAACCCCTACCCAAACAGCTGAGTTAAAAAACTAAACACAAACTGTTCTTTTGGGGAAAAACTATTATAATTAAGCACACATATGTAAAAAATGTGTGTGTATGTGTCTACATGAAGTATACATAACTTGTGCCAGAATGTTAAGAACCAAAAAAGGATTTGGTTTTGTTTTTTAAAGCTGTGCTGTTGTTCAAGAGAAAGCTTGACTCTGCATAGAGTGAAATGAATAAATGAGAGAAGGAAAAATTATTCCAACTCTCATTTTATTTTCTTTGCCGTGGAAAGAATTTTTTTCTATTAAAAAAAAAAGAAAACAAAAGAGTTAAATAAGGAATTGAAACTTAGGTAAATGAGAAGATAAGAGAGGACCTGCTTCTCTTAGTGAGATCACTTTCCCAGACCAGGACAAATTTCACTTAAGGTTACCAAGAGAACTATAGTGGTTGTGACTGACCGCTGCGCCACTGTTAGTGATATTTGCAAAATCATGGAGGAGGGGGGACTTGCCACTTGCTTGGAAGAAGAGAAGAATAGGACAGCAAACTTGGCAAAATTCTAGAATATATCGTTAAAATGGAATAATTTGTGAGCATTTAAAAATGGAAATATGGTCGTTTAGAGCCAACATGATGTCATCAAGAACAGGTTATGCTGCATTAAGCCAATTTCTTTTCATGACAGGATTATGACACTCTAGATAGGAAGATCAGGGAAATGCTAGAGATGCACAGTATACCTAAATTTCAACAACCCTTATGGATAAATGAGAAGGGAAGGGGAAGAGAATAAGCGTTTATTAGCTGCCTACTATGTGCCAAGCACTGAGCTAAGTACTTTTACAAATATCTCATTTGATCCTCATAGCAGGGAGCTATATACTATTATCCTCATTTTACAGTGGAGGAAACTGAGGTAGATAGAGATTAAGTGACTTGCCCAAGGTCATATAGCTTTTAAGTGTTTTGAGGCCAGATTTGAATTCAGGTCTTCCTGACTACACATGAGCTAGATGTTGATATAGTTAGGTGACTTGGAAACTGCTTCAAACAAAAATACTTAATGTATCAATGTCGTCTTGAAGGCAAAAGCTCCTAAAGGAATGTCCTAGGGTCCTCTCCTTGGCCATGCTGTGTTAAACAATATTGTCGCTGATGTGGGTTAGTATCTAACAGAATAAAAATATAATACAACATAGCTGATATTAATTTGAGGTTTTCTAAGTCAATATGCATTTTTGTTTGAGTTTGACACCACTGCTCTAGCTAGAGCTTTTATTTCACCTGTTATCTTTTGCTTCATTTTTTCTAGCTATTCATGTAGTCCTTGTGGAAAATCCGTTTTTTTTTTTTTGAGGTTCTGCTTATAGCTATCACTCTTTTTGGCCTGGATTTTTGGGCATCTCTATATCAACAGTATTTATACTGGTCAGCATCTTGTTTGGTTTACTTAATTCTCCATCTTTAGCTCTGAATTGAGACTTTGTATCAGCACCAGACTCAGTCTCCTGCTACATCTTTTGGTCAGGTGTTGAGCATCGCATAGGCTTGCCCTGGATCAGCTGGGTACCTGTTCTGACTTCAGCCTCAGTGCTTGGCCCTTGTGGATTTTTGAGGTTTGGAGCACTCAATTTCAGGGCCCTCTATTGCATCTGAAGACAGAGTGCTAGGGACCCCAAAACCCCCTGGGTGCTTCACTGCCACTTGTCTAAGTGTTGCCATGTACGTCACTGTCTGCTGTTGCTGCCTAGGGCTTGTGTTGTCCACCTTGGGACTTTTCTCTGGGGAGCCCTTCACTCTTGCTATTCTTGGACACAGCGTCCTGCAGGCCACCCTTGCCTCTGGCCTGTCTCCATGCTTAGAGCTTGTTGGTCTCCACTGCCTCTAACTGTGGGCAGCCCCTTTTTCTCTGGCCTGTCAGTTTCTGGCAGGCTTTTTATGGAGTGCTGGAGTGGAAATAATCATTTCCTGTACTTTCTTATTGGATTTCTTGATCATTATTTGTTCTGTTGTGAATTTCAGGTACCTCAAAATCAATATATCTAATATATTGTGTACATTAATCTTGATAATTTTGACCTTTGGTGGCTTTTTTTTAGATATGATTATTTGTTAGATATTATTTGTTGGATATGAAACACAATCAACACAGTGTTTCTTTGTAATGTGTTTGACAAAGAACTTGGGACATGAAGAAGTATCTGCTCTGCCATTTTCTTATTCACTTGTGCTTGCTTTATTAACATTTGTCTCTAATTCCTAGTTTCTTTGAAAGAATATTTTAAGCCACCTGGCCATTTCATGAAAGCTAGTTTAGTTAGAACTAGATAATAATATCTATAAATTCAATTAACTAGATATGTATGAACTGTAAAATATGTTAGTATGCTGAAAATGAATGAGGGCTCTATTATCAACCCCTCTACTTTATGGAGCTCCCAATAGCTTTCATGTATCATTCATTACATGTGACTGCCTAATGTGCACTGAGGATGCCAGTATGAGTTCATATATTAACTATTATTAAAGCTTAATTTCCTTTTTAAACATAAATGTAAGTTCTAGTACTTTCTTGCCACATTCCAGAGGATCATCTTGTGTACTCTGGCAGGCTGCATGTACCCCATTTTGGATATCACTGTTCTAATCATATTTAATATCTATTGTCTAGCACAGTGCCTGGTACATATTAGGTATTTAATCAATGCTTATTGATTGATTAATGCTAGGACTTTTACAAAATGAATAACGGATCTATAATCTAATGGGTAAGGACACTCATACCCCACTGGAGGTCACAGTCCATTTATGTCCATATAAAAAAAATCCTCCATAGAGCATCAGCCAAAAGCTGGAGTGCTTTCTCTGGGCCTTTCAATATTTTTTGTGTAACAGGGCAGTACTTGAGCCTATTTTTTTTTCCTCTTTCCTTTTTGTTGTCTTTTACAGTACTTATCATGGGCAAATCATATATTGTAATATGCTATATATAGCTTGTACCTCTCTACATTTTACTTGAACAGTAAGCAGGTTTGAATTTTCATTTCACTTCTTCCATATTTATCAGTGAGCTATGCAGCATTGTAGCCAGGCATTATTATTGTATTATACTTTCCAATTAAAGTACTCCTATTTCTTATAATAGATGAAACTGTTAAAAGTTAATCATTGACAAGAAAGAATGTTGTGTCACCACATACCAGAAAGATGAGTTTACTTGATAGTTGAGTTTTAGTCCCAGGAGCTTGTATTCACAGTTTATGTCAATGTAGTATAACTATAAACTCCACACTGAAATCTTACCAGGAAATTTGAATCTTAATCATTTTAAAGATAACTATATTTTCTTTTCTTTTCTTTTCTTTTTTTTTTTTGGTGAGGCAATTGGAGTTAAGTGACTTGCCCAGAGTCACACAGCTAGGAAACATTATGTGTCTGGGGCCGGATTTGAACTCAGGTCCTCCTGACTTCAGGGCCGATGCTCTATTCACTGTGCCACCTAGCTGCCCCTATATTTTTATTTCTTTAATGAGTTATACATCTATGTCTGGATTTTCATTTGCTCAGTGTTGATTAGGATTGTGAGCCCTTTTATTACAAGCCTTGCCCTGAAATATTAGTTGTAATCTTTTTTCCAAAAATAGCCTTGAAATATTTGGTCATCATTCAGTAGTTTATATATTTTAGGAATTGTTGTAATTAACCTTCTTATTCTGACAAAATAAGGCACTGCAGATTCTAAACCTGTTTTGAAATACATAATTGGTAGGCTGGAAGAAGTGACAGTAATTTCTTTGGATTAGAATTGTTTGGAGAATTGGAGAGTGCTCCCCTAAACACATCATGCTTTTTAAAGCTCTGTCAGTTGGTCAATTAATGACAGATGATTTGAAGCTTTAGTGGGACAAGCGTGGCTCTGTAGAAGTGCTATTGTTGTGTTTGTATTTAATTGCTGTGTTTGTAAAGGATAGATATCCTTAGATCAGTGATTCCCATATTTTATCATTGCTCTAGTAGATATGAGAAAATAATAAGAAAATAGAGGATAAAGGATTGTTTGGAGTTTTGGTGTTTTTTTTTTCTTATTATAATAGATGAGAAGCTACATGGCATTGACAGATAGAGACAGACAAGGGAAACAGAGAGAAGGACAGAGACAGAGGGGGTTAGCCTATTAAGTCCTTTCTGTGAGCCAAGTAATGGGGATACAAATGTTATTCAATTGTTTTCAGTCATGTCCAACTCTTTGTGACCCCATTTGGAGTTTTCTGGGCAAAGATACAGAGTGGTTTGCCATTTCCTTTTCCAGCTCACTTTACAGATGAGGAAACTGAGGCAAATTTGTCCAGGGTCTTACAGCTAATGCATGTCTTAGGCCAGATTTGAATTCAGGAAGATGTCTTCCTGACTAGACCCAGCAAGAATGCTACTGTGCCAGCTAGCTGCCCCAGATATACAAATACAAATAAACTAGAAAGTCTCTGCCCTCAAAGAGCTTTTATTCTAATGAGGGAGGAAAAAATGGAATGAGGAGCTAGCAACAGGATATGTGTAGCATGTAGGAACAGACAGTATGGAGATGTCTAGGAAGTGGTATGGAAATCTGGTTCCAGGTAAGATAAAGCAAAAATTCACGTATCAAAGTCTAGGATGGTTCCAGGGACAGAGTTCAAGGTTCCTTTGGTGAATAGATGGAGGTGATGCCTGGAATGTAGATGTCATCCTATCCATCTTGTCTCATCCTCATCTTTCAAATCTTACCCCACCACTACAATCCCAGATCAGCTCTTTGTTTCTACCTGCCGAGGCTGTTGGGATAGTTTAGTTCTCAGAGTCTTATCTCTCCTCTCCAATCCAGTCTTCATACCAGTGCAATAATAATCTTTCTTCACATTGATCTTTTCATATCACTCAACTTTTTTGAAATCTTTAATGACTCCCTATTGTCTACTGGATAAATTTTAAATTTCAGTACTTGACATACAAGACTCTCTGCAACTTCTGTCCATGTATATATTTCCTGCTATTTATGTATTTTTCGTCTTTCAGTTTTAAATTTTGAATTTGAATTTTGAGTCCCTCTCTCAAGCCTCTTCCCAACCCATTGAGAAGGCAAGCAATATAATACCTATTATACATGTGAAGTCATGCAAAATATATTTCCATATTACAAAAAAAGCAAGAAAAATAAAGTGAAAAAACATGCTTTGATCTGCACAAAGAGTTAATCACTTTTCTTTCTGGAGGTGGAACCTGCTGTATATTTGTCCACAAATTGGACAGCTCTTTGTTCCCTTAGCATACACAGTCTCAACTTTATGCTCTTGTTTAAGTTGTTCCTTGTACCTACCATGTCCTCCATTCCTTCCTTTTTCTTGTTAAGTTTTCTAACCATCCTTTAAAATCCAACTCAAATGCTACTTATTCCAAGAAACCTTTCATGGCTTCCTGATTGGTAATAACCTAACGTTTTGTTTTATTACTCTTGATATTGGATATTTTAGCTATTTATATTTATATCTCACCCCACCCTAGTAAGCTGTACTTATTGATTTCACCAACACGTAGCGTAACGTTCCTTACATCATAGGCATTCAATAATTATTTTTGATTTGAAGGTTAATTTTTGTTTGGGATTTTTTTTTGTATTTATATATATTCTACTGCTTTAAAATTTTGTATTACTCTTTTTTATTGTTTTTTGACCATTTAATGAATATTATGTTCACTAATTAAGTCAGTTCCCTTTTCTTCTTTATGTATGCACATATATATTTGTCTCTATAATGTATCCACATGAAAACGTAATTTGTTTTCTTTGAGCTTTTATTCTTTTTGATCATAAATGTGTAATCATCTCTGCCTTCACTGGCAATGACACTTCTGTTTATGATGCTAAGAATAGCTCTGTTCTTATTCCTATATAGCTTCTACTTTAATAATTGTAAAATCTGGTCAGAGATTGATCATTTACACTTTCTTAGGCATTGTATTTTTCTTAGAGGTTGGACAGAAATGGATGCAAAAGATCTGTTGTTCTGTGGTGACTACACAAAATAGTTAAAGAGAAATGATTCAGTATTAGGTAGGCCAGCAAGATGTTCAAATTGGGACCATTTCCAAAGAAATTAAAATAAGGCACAAACACTATTATTTTCCTAGTGTATTTTTAAGAGGAAATCTCAGTTCATCATTTTCCTCTTTTTTAGAAAATATCTTTTGGATAGAAAATCTCTTTAACTATGACTAGAAACCTAAAAGACATTCTTAAAGATGCTTCATAGCCTTCATGACATTGGGTTGGTTGTGTGCCTGTTGTAATTTAAAATGGCACTGCAGTGATGATGCGTTAAGAGTTGTTTAATAGATATTTCTAATATCGGGGCAATTTCTCATTTAGAACTCCCATTAGTAGTAATTTGGTTTATTGAAAAGAGTGCCAAATTTGGAGTAGAAAATTTTAAGATCAAATCCTGATTTTGCTTTTCACTGCTTTTGTGACAATGGGCAAATCAGCTCAGCTTATCTGGTCTTTAGATTCCTTATGTATAAAATGAAGAGATTGACTTACTATAATGGAAAGAATACTTGACTTTGGAGTCAGAAAGAGCTAAGTTTTAATTCTATGTCTGACTCTTTGTAGCTGGATGACCATGGACAATTCATTTGACTTTTCTGATTGTTAGTTTCCTCATCTGTGAAATAAGGATAATAGTACCTACTTCGTAGAGTTGTTGTGAGGTTCAAAAGAGATAATATTGGTAAAACATTATGTAAACCTTAAAGCACTCTATGTCAGTTATTTCTTGTATGTTCCAATAGATCTGAGGTTGCATCATTCTAGATATTTTTCTAATAACACAAATCAGAGCCCATCCTTGCTTGCCCATTTAGTGACTCTCATCTTTTCATTACAGGGGACACACCTGACCTGATGGTGCCTTCTCTCATTCTCTTGACATTTCATGGAAACCAGTAGAGCACACTGGCCATTCCTTAACTTGTTCCCTATACTTATTACCTGAGCAGCCTATCTTTTTTACAGGCATATGTTTTTCTTATACTCTGCTCATGTCTACGTGTGTCTTCGTTGCTCTTTATGTGATCCTCAACTTTGATTCTTAGTAGTCTTTTCCCACTGTCAGGTTCTTCCTACATCAATCTGTTTTACCTTTCATTGCTAGAGTAATGTTCTTAATGCACAGAGTTAATCATGTTACTCCCATGCTTAGAAGCCTTCAGTGATTACTACTCCCAACTCCTCCCCCACACCCCCATGTGCCTTGTTTTTTCACGTGGACTTGTTACTTCATTGATGTAAGGAAGGAACTCCCTCTACCAATGGAAGTCTTAGTGAGTTGTGAGTTGATTTGTCCTGGAGTCACACGGCCAGTATGTTTCAGTGATGGGTCTTTCTGATTCTGAAGCTAGGTTTCTCTCTATTACGCTGCTTTGCCTCTCTCAGTGGTTCTTCATTGTCAAAATGGATAATTTTGATTACATCATCTATTAAAATTAAAATCCATTTTTCCAGCTTTCCTTCTCTGAACTAGTCCCTTTCATATAGTTTCTGTTCAGCTCAACAGGACCACTTGTCATTATCCTCATCCACTCTGTCTTTTCACACGTTCATGCCATTGTTTCACATTATCACCCTGGTCTGGAATTCAGTCTCTCCTCCTCCCCTAATCTTCACTTGTGAAATTGCAGCTCCTTTTTGAAGGCCACATTCAGGTATAGCCTCTGTGAAACCAAACCTTCTCTGTCATCCTAGACAAAAGTAATTTTTTATTTCTTTTGCATTCATATCTCTTTTTGTTACTATATTCTAATTTTATTATTAATTGATATTACTATTGTAGTGTATATTATTTCCTCTTCTAGGTTCTCTTCTATGTGCTTCCAAAACAGTTGTTGAATGAGATTGGTAAAAATGGATTTTCTTTTTAATTTTTGCATTTGTGAAGCTTTTTATTGGGAGGAGAAAGAAAAGGATAAACATTTGATAAGAAGTAATTCAAACATCTAAATTGAAATGATAGCAATTTTTTTTTCTTCTTTAGTGTTAAATGTTTACAAAAGACAGTGAAGGATTCTTATCACATAATTTGTAGACCATGTGCTTGTGAACTTGAAGTTTGTGCTAAATGTGGAAAGAAAGAAGAAATTGTTATTCCGTGAGTATTTATTTCCATGAAAGTTTATTTCACTCTTCCACTGCTTGATGCACATGCGTTTTCTTTCATTGAAGAATTCAGATAACTAATTAGGGCTTATATTTCAGTAAAATTATATGATCAATCTGTGGAAACAGATTGTAAGAGAATTTCAATTTAAAATTTTTCAGTAGTTTTCCCCATATCAGTTTCAATAATCTTTTTCATGTTAATCAGCCCTAATGAGTTGACATTTTTATGTTAATTTTTAAAAAAATTTTTCTTGTTTGTAGCACAATTTCATTCAAGTCAAGCCTTGTTTACTCTTTGACTAAGGTCATTGAATTCAGAGTATAATCCGTATTTCTCTGGTTCATGTAAGACCTGCTTAACTGACATAGAAAGGAAAATAAATAGCTGTGAACTTAGACATGGTGCATTTTTTGCTTTGTTATAGTAAATGGATAACCACATGTCTTTATTTGGGCTGTTGCCCTTGTATTATTCCTGTAAATATTGCCTCTGGGGATGCAGACTAACTTAAAAGCCTTTATGACATAAGCATTTGGTATAACTTCATTTGCTACTTGGTGTACAGCCATTGAGAGGGTGAGTCAATGTGTCTCAGATCTTACTCTGTTTTGTTGTTCTTTACAAGCACTGCTGTTATACTTAACACTTCACACCATCAAACCCAGGTACCCTTCATCTATTCTTCTACCCCAACTACCCTTTCCTCCTAAGTTTCTGGTCAAATCTGCTTCTCCTTAGAGAGGTTTTAGGCCCAGATTCCTTCTCAAAAGTGCAATAAATAGCCAGTCAGTGAATACATGTGTTACTCGCCTATGTGATATACACGAAGTCTCCTTCGGCATTTTGAAGTGGAGCTTTCATGTAAACATGAAGTTCTCAGACTAGTTTTGTTTGATTTCAGATAGAAGCCCCATTTTTCACAGTAGGGATCCATGGTTCTATCCCTGTCCCAAGAAAATATAAAAAGTGTTTAAGCTACGAGACTTAGGCAATATGTAGATAAACTCATTTTTAAATTTTTACTGTCATCAAAACAAGACTCAGGTTGACAGTGGACAAAACAGAGAAACTGAAAATAGATTAGAATACTGTGACGTTTGTTTATGGTTTTGACTTTGTTTTGTGTTAAACAGTTTTTCTGTAATGAATGTCGTTCTGATTTGATTGGGCTGCATATAACCAGCGACATTATTATTAGCTGGGCTTGTAACTTAATCTTCAGGGATCTTTTATTCATATTTATTTCACTGAAATTCTTGCTGATCACGATCAAAAAAAGTAGAATTTTGTTGAAAAGACACCCTCTGCCTTTACTGAGCAAGAAAATAATAAAAACCTGGCAGGTAATTGGATTTTTTCCCCTCCCTCCATCAGGATCAGTAACAAGCTAGAGAAGACAGCAGACATTGAAAGTGATGAGATATCTCACTGCAGGAGAAGAAACAGAAGATTTGAAGAACAGAGTGATGACGAATTAGATTTTGACCTTGATTTGAATGAATCAGAAGATGAGGAACAAAGTAATCATAGCAGCTATACCAAAAACAAATCTGCAAGTGCGAAAACCTAACCAACTTGAAGGTCTTGTACAAAGGCCTATGAAATTATATACAGGACAATGGAAAGCTCACTGACCTGGGATTAGGGGTTGCTAGGTTCTAGTCTTGCCTCTGTTATTAACCAGTTATGTATCCATAGTCAGATCACTTGCTTTCTTGGAGACTGTTTTTTTCATCTGTAAAATGGCATCAGTAGATGACCTGAAAAAACTGCTTCCAGATCTAGTTTTCTGTCATTTGGATTTCATCAGAAACAGAATCCATTCTTAAATTTCTCTTGGAACAATAAAAATGAACTCTTTTTTTTTAATTCAACATACTGCTCCTTTAATTTTGATGCGTCCATTTTGAATTTTCTCATGGAATGTCTCTTTTTTAAGTGTTTTAAGTGTTGAGTAATTTCAGTATTATTATTTAGAAAGCTACATGAATCATAAGCCTGAATAGTATTCAGGATTAATGGAATATTTTTAATCTCTGATGTGAAAGGGGTTGATCTCTTTAGGGTGGGGGGCTTCAACAAATATTAATTAGTTGAATAATTCGCATTGAAAAGCCATAATCTCGTATTTTTCCTTTATTGTAGAAATAGAATGTTGTCGTAGGAAAAACACTGGATGTGAGTTTAGGAGATAATGAAGTTCAAGTCCCATAATACTTACTAGTTGACAAGAAAACTCTCTGAGCCTCAGGTTCCTTGTCTGTGTAATGAGAGTAAAAATACCTTCTATGCAGAGTTGATATAAATGAATCACTTTGTCAACCTTAAAGAACTATGTGACTTGTCATAAGTCATTCATAAAAATTGTGTAAGATTCTTCTTATTAATAAGAATAATAACGATAACTTCAATTTATGCTCCTTGTTCTTCCCCTTCATATAAAGGACTTAATTCATATTTTACATTAAAGAAGTGATGTTATATTGTGAAAAGTCAGAAGATACCGTCTCTAAGTGTCACTCAGTTCTGTTGCCCAAGAGGTCTTAGGCACAAACATGTTTATGATAAATATGCTTATTATACTCAAGCCCTTTCATATACATTATCTTGTGTCATCCATATAATAGTACTTTAAGGCAAGGAGGGCAAGTAATAAATTGAGTTCTGGCTGTGGTTCTTCCACTTGCTAATCATTAGTCAGTCTCTCTGATCCTCAGTTTCCTATGGAGCAAGTTAGTAAGAGCTATTTTACATAGAGTCGTAAGCACCATAGAGTTCATCTAATCCCATTCTCTCATTTGCAGATGAGAAAGCAGGCATGCAGAGGGCACAGGAATTGCCTCTTGTTGCATGAGTGTAATAGCAGCAGAAAAATTCTTTTGAATTCTTCCAGGACAATATGCTTTCCACTATATCTACCTTACAGAGTAGTTGTGAATATAAAATTATTTAATGAATACAAAAATTATAAATTACTTCTTTCTAGAAACAAGTTTGTGAAGCAATATGGCCAGCATTTGAAGTGGGGCAGTAATATTCATTCTTCTCAACTCCCCTTCAGTCAGTTATAAATGTATTTTAATATAATAACTATATCTCAGTAATTCAAAACATATGCAGGATATAATCCTGTTTATGCAATGTCTTTGCTTTTTTGCATATTGTTATTGTTGTTATTATTATTATTATTATTATTAAGAATGGTGCCTGCTAACACAGATTACTCAACTGGAGGGAAGTTTGATAAAGAGCATCACCTAGTGGCATGTTCTTGTAATTGTGTATCTTTAGTTCCACGCCACAAAATATTATCAAGAATAGCCTAGAATTCATTTATGTTATTTAGTTCAGTTGTGTTTGTATAGGAATTGTTTCCCTTACCTAAAACCATTTTCTAGAGTGTGAATCACTATGTAGAAATGAAACAGAGGCTTTTTATTTTCTTTTTACTGTGATGTGTAAGCATTTTTTTTGTAGCTTAATATGTGCCCATATATTAAGACTATGTACTGTACATCCTGTAATCTTATCATTTTTAATAGTGCCTAGTATATCATATGGCTAAAAATAATTAGCACAAAATATTTTGGTTCATAAGTAGCCAAGATTTAAAGTTATGAACTTACTTGCCTATATTATGTAGGACTGGTTTTAAAACATTTCCAGAGAAAAAAGCATAAAAATATGATGGATGAAAGAAATGTCATGAGTTCAACAAATTTTATTAAATGTAGAGCTAAGTTCAGTGCATTGTGCTCAGGTCTTTTTTTTTTTATCCACAAGTTTTATGTAGCTTTATTTTAAAAAACAGGAAAGAAAACAACAACAAAATAAAATGAAAAGGTGAAAACATGACAATATCCAAAAATTGAGATCCGTCCACTTTTCAAAGGCAAAAGCTCTGAAAGTTCTACCAACTGGAAGAACCCTAACAAGACAAGAATTATGAATGGGGGAATGATGTCATTTCACAAACAAAATTTTATATAACCGAAGGAACCTTTCTGGGGCATAACTATTCTTACAAGCAAATGGGGGGGTGGCGGGGGGGACACGGGGTCGGGGAGGAACAAGACAGGAAAAACATGGAATTCCAGTGTTCCATATCAACTAGTTACATCAGTATATGCCCGCAGTGTTCTGGCAAACAGTGTGCATTCGTTTTCTGCAGCATTCTAAGAACTGTAATCTTGATTCACTTCAGCAGAGATGATAGCAGCAGGAAAGAATGTGGTGTTAAAAATGCTTGTGTTGGGGTGGCTAGGTGGCGCGGTGGATAGAGCACTGGCCCTGGAGTCAGGAGGACCTGAGTTCAAATCAGGCCTCAGACACTTGACACTTACCACTTCCTAGCTATGTGATCCTTGGCAAGTCACTTAACCCCTATTGTCTCACCCCCAAATAAATAAAAATAAAAATGCTTGTGTCAGCTTCTGGTGACTCTCTTCCAGGCAGCTTCAAGGTCAAAGCCTTACAAGAATTGAACAAGAACTTAAAAGATAATCTGTGTATATGGCCATGGCTGGGAGAGGATTTAAAGCCATACTTGAACCCCTTAAAATTTTTTTTTCCCATTAAAAATGTTTCTAAATGAAGTTATGTTGGTTGTCAATGAATGCCACTAGTACACAGTGGAGCTCAGGTCTTTTTGTCTGTGGTTTTGTAAACTGCTTTCATTTTCTCAGATGAGCAACTCGTTTGAAATGTATGATGAAAAGGAATTCCTGAGAGCTTAAATCAGTTACCCACAGTCACATAGGCGGTATGTATCTGAAGCACTATTTTAACCTAGCTTTTACTGACTCCAAAGCCAGCCTTGATTGTCTATCCCCTCTTCTCTTTTTTTCTCTTCACTCTCACTTGGGGGCCTTATCACTTCTCACAGGCTCAGTTATATTCTGAGTCATGGTAGGTACTTTAATAAATACTTACATTTAGTAATTAGCAAGTCACAGTCTGGCCTCAACTTGTCTTTGTAGTACTGTTACACATTGCTCTCCTTCACACATTTCTGTGGTCCAACAAAACATATTTTCTTACCTGAATTCAAATGCAGCCTCAGGCACTTGACACTTCCTAGCTGTGTGATCCTGAGCAAGTCAGTTAATCCCGATTGCCTCACCAAAATGCAAAAACAAAACAAACAAAAAAACCCCATGCTTTCTTGCCATTCCTCACACATGATGCTCCATCCCCTGTCTTTGTACAAAGGTACAGGCTCTTTCCCATGTCTTGCCTTATTTCTGCATCATAGATTCCTTCGTTTCCCTAAAGCCTTAGCTCAAGTGGCGTCTTTTGCATGAACTCTTCCCTGATTCACCTCAATTATTAATATTCTCCCCCATCACTGCAGTCACTATGTATCTATCTTGTATTTCATACTAGCACCTGTCATGTTGTTTTCTTCAAGAGAAGGTTAGCTGCTTGAGGGTGTGGCCTTTGGCTTTTGTCTTTGCATCTACAACATTAGGCACGTAGTAAGTACTTATTAACTTTTTATTGATTTATTGATCCTTTTACACAATGGAGGATAACATACTTTAAAAAATTAATGAAAAGATAGGTTGCTGTTTTGGGAATGATGTCTAAAAAGTCTCGTGTTTATTTGTATCCTATGATTTCTGTAAGAGGTTTGTTTCCAAGCAATATATATCCAATGCTGTAGGTGTTGTAGTTTTAAGACACCAAACTGACAACCCTGAAAAAACAAAGCAGAATTATAATTTCATGTATTACTAGCCAGTAAACACTATGCATTATCGGAATGTATATCTAAACTTTGTAGCATTTAGCACAATGTTCTACACAAGGTAGGAACTTAATACATGCTTGAACAAATGAAAATATTTTAATTTGTCCAGAGTACTTTTAAAGTCATCTCTGCAGCTGTACTTAGCTTGCTTTTGATGCATGCTTAGGAGGATATGGACAACAGTGACCACTGTGTTCTTACAGAAATAGGCCTCAGTAACTTATCTTTTTATCTCCAACTTTGGGCTTTTAGGCCATCATTAGGAATAAAAATAATGATGATATATAGAAAGATGAAACTGCTGAAAATTGGAAATATCATGCCATCTTATAGAGCAATAAAGGAAATTCAAGTTACTCAGTATGCAGTAAAACATGAATAGAAGGTGGACAGTGGCAGGAATTATATAAGATCTTTCTCTAGATTAGAAGAACTTGAATGGCAAGTTGCATTTTTGCATTATGTTTGGATCTCATTTATAGATTTGATATTAAGAAAGTTCACATTTTATAAGAACTCAATCAGTGTGTAACACATTTGTACATTCTAAAGAAAATGTTTAATAAAGCTAGAATTTGGTAAGGCATTATAAACTAAGGGTGCATTAATATGATTATTATCATTATGTTACTGATGACACATGAAATTTCCAGGCTAAAAAACTATCCAGCATTTTGAGGGTCAAAATATTTTATATGTTCATCGTTTATATTTTATTTATGTGGGGAAATGAGGAACTACTAGGTATGGTAGAAGAGGGTGGCAAATTTGGGAAGAAGAAGGAAAAAGAAGATAGGCCCAGGCATGAGTGGGTGGGAAGGGACAGAGGCTCCAAATTCCCCATTGCATATTATTAGGGTACTTTGGTGGCCTAAACAGATAGCTAAGTGCTTGGGAAACCTAGGAGGCCTCCAGCAGGCCACCCCTGCAGGAAGAAAGCAGGAAATGTGTTCTGAGATGGGTCACCCAGTGTATTTGTTTCACTAAGATGAGGGTCTTGTTTGAACCAAGTGATCTTTGGAAAGCATCTATTCACCAGCTCAGTAAGAGAAGAAAATAAAAAGACCATGCAATTTAATGTAGATTCCCTATAAACTTTTGTCTTCGAATCTGTATTATCAGCGTGACTCTTCGTATACTTATTACTCCCCCAGTTCATAAAAGGGTACTCTATACTAGAAATGTCAGACTTGAGGCTCACAGGCAATGCTCCCAGTGGAGCCAGGACCAGATTAAAATGTAATAGGGAAATGTTCAAAATTTTGAAAAATACAGTAAAACAGATGATGTTAATTTGTAGTTTTCTAAGTCAGTAAGCAGCTGGTAGGGATCCATGTCTATTTTCCTTTGACAATACTGCTCTGAACCAGAGAGGTGACATGGAAGCTTCCCATGGCAAATGTCCTGGGGCAGTTTTGCCTTTGAACTCCATACTCAGTACTGTGTCTATCAACTTTTCGAAAAGTAGGTGGAAGCTGGTATAAATCCTCTTGTGTAGAGGTAGAGCCACAAGCACAGCAAGAGTCACACTGATAATACAGATTTCAAGACAGAAGGTTGCAGAGAACCAGTTGAAAGGTGGAACCAGAAAACAAAACCATCTTATTTATAAATACAAAAGACTTCAAAACTTGTCATGACAGTCCAATACAAAGTCACCACCGGCATAGTACCAGCAGAGAAATAATTGGCTTCTGTTACAATTATGACCTTGATGGATAGGAATGCTGAGTGAATTTAAAGCGTAATGAAAAATTGATATTCCAGAAGCTGAGTGCCAAAGAATTTGAAATGGGAAATGAAGATGGGACCAAAGATAAAGGATAAAGGGCATCCCAGACCCCCAAAACAATAAGAATGCCCTAATCTTAAGTTCACAACAACTTGATAAGTATAATGGACCTAAAAGCAATGTCCACCTATAAACAAGGGCTCCCTGCATCCCTTATCCATGTCTCTGGGGCCTTGAGACTGGTTTGTATCTTAAGAATGATATTTCCAGAATTATGGAGGTCTGTATTTATAATGATCATTAAAAGTAACTTTGGCTGTGATCCTTCTTACAGCCAATATACTGTGAATAATTATACGTTTGTTATATTGTTCATTACACTACTAATAAATAGTATAGCCAGAAACCTTGATGTTTGTTTAAGCCTAAGATTAGTGAGTTCAGTATTTAGAGATTAGCATGCTTATGGGAAAAGAGATCTCTCCAATTTGTTAAATAACATTTATTTCTTAAGTAATATTTAATAAACTGATGAGGGCAGCTGAGAGGTAATTGATCATTTAATGAGATGTTGTAATTAGTAATTAATGAAGAAATACCAGAACATACTCCTTGATTACCTCAGGATCTTGGATGAGAACAAATAAGGAAGATGACATGTAATAGGGGATGGAAGGGTAACTATCCCACCTAGAAAACATGTGACTGATTGACCCTAAAGACCTGCTATGCTGCTATAGGTGATTTTCTACATGAAAGAAGTAGAAGGGCAGTAAATTACACCCAGAGGATCTTTTGTGGCCATAAAAATGTTAACAAGATAACATGACTACAAAAAAGCATAATGAAGCCTTCAGTTTTTTTTCCTTTGTATTCCTGTTTTGTCTCCCATTTATTCCAGTGGGACCATTTCCACCACAATGTCATGTCCCCATCCCTTCTACAGCACTAAACTTGGATTAATTCTTTATGACCCAGCAGAGACTGTCTGTCCCCATAATGTAGTTTCCTTCCTTTGGGTTTTTTATGTGTAGAATTTCCTGTCAACTTTACCAAAAGGTATTAGAGATTTCCAGTATGATTAGTCAGGGACATCCCACACATAAATCAATCATTTAGTAGGGCCTAAAATCTGGCAAGGAGTGGATTCTGAAATTGTTTCTGAATCATTTAAAGAAACAGTTGTTTGTTTCTGTAAGCCTTTGTTTTTATAACCTATCAGTGGCAGTGACTCAGGCTGCACCTGTGTATTTGTCGATTCACAAGCAATATCCTAACACTGGAGCAGTCTTTTCAGGCCTTAGCACTTGAGGCCTCTTGTTTCCTTTTTATCAGCCTGGAAGATTCTAAGCATTTTGCAGATTTTCAAGACAGTGTGATAAAGAACAGTGAACTTGGAGTCAGAAGGTCTGTCCTGATTTACTCAAGCTGTGTAAGCTTCATTGCTGAGTTTCTCTTTCCTCATATATAATATGGAGATAATGCTGCATAACTTACCTTGGTCAATGATGGTGGAACCACAGTATCATAATCCCTATGAGCATTTGACACAAGGAGGTAAGAATGTCACTAAAGGAAACAAAGATGGGGAAATTGGCTGGAGTAGATCAAGTATACCATACATACTTCATGGTCATGCTAGAGATGACATTTTGGGGAGAAGTAAGAGATGGATTCCCATGGTATCTATCTGAAAGAGAGGAGGGTGCTGAACACTTGGAAAAATTCATGGATCTTGTTGAGAGAGATGGGGAGAGGGATTGAGAATATTAGTGACTGTCGAGTCATATACTTACTTTTCCATCTCTACAAAGTCTTTATGAGAATAATCCATCTTTGCATCAAGAACAACCTTAATGCAGATATGAGAAAGGAAAAGGCAGGCTTTCATAAGTGATGTTCTACATCTTTACAGTTAGACAACTAACTGAATGGTGTGGAGAATACAAGCTCCAATTGCTTATTGTATATTGACTATTAAAAAATATTTAATAGAGCAAAATTCCAGTTTAAAGGCTCTCCAATAAGCTATTTGCTGTGTGTATGTCAAAAGTGAATAGAATTCCTTGAAAGAAGTAATGGAGATGACAAGTGATCAACTGAGACAAAAAAATAAGTCAGTCACGTGAACAAGCATTTAATAAATGCTTCCTCTATGTGCCAAGGTCTGTGCTAAAGGTAGGAATGCAAATATAAACAAAAAGACAATACCTGCCTTCAGGGAGCTTTTTTCTAGAGGGTGAAGACAATACAATGAATATGAGTTAATGAATAAATATATGCATGAGTGAATGAATGAAAAAGTATTAAGTTACTAAGTTCTGCCATGTGGAGATATCCAAAAAGAGAGATGATTGCTTGCCTTCAAGCAGTCACATTTGGGAAATGGTGACCAGAGAAGACAATTTCAGTTTGGGGAGTGAGAGGTGATTGTTTTATAAAGCAGTCATTTGACATATCCTTTCTAGAAGCAATGGTACTATTAATTTGATTACTATTCCCTGAACAAGAGGTGGAGGGAGTGGAGCAGGATGAGGAAAGTGAAAAGACAGGCACAATTGTAGGCAGATGGTGAGAGGGGCCTGGGTGAATGGCTAGGTGGGATGTGAAGTGAAGCATGGCCTAGGGTCTTGCATCAATTAGAAAAGGGGTCTAAGTGGGTTAGTTTGCACATTGTCTGTGCTGTATTGCATTTTTACTTATTTTTAAACATGTCCCAATTACATTTTTATCTGATTGGGCTGCACTGGGGTGGGGTGGGGGTGGTGGAGTTTTGAGGCCCTGTGAGTTTAACACCACTGCTGTAGATGGTGAAGTTCTTTAGATGCTCATTTATAGATGATGTTGTACTCATTGTATCAGTCTGAGAACATTGCAGAGCCTCCTAAATGGCATCCATAATCTTATAATCAAAAGAGGTAGACCTAACTATCCATGCTGGGAAAGCCAAGTGAATGTCTGTTACCTTAACTATAATAGCCCGGTTCATCAGCTCAAATATATCAGACACTGCGTGGACAATGAGTTAGGCCAGAAATTGGACGGGAGGAGAGCAGGAGGTCTTTGATAAATTGTAGAGTGCTTTTGATGACCTCAAGCTTCTACCTAAAATAAAAGCCCATCTTTTTAGCAACAATATTCTACTGATGTGAATGGCTGGATGTTGTGTAAGACTACAGTCTCTGAAGAATTAGAAGTTGAGAGTCACCCAAATGGCAGTGAAGAAATGGTTAGCATGAGTAGATTGGAGCCCTTTACCATCCAACAAATGCTCAAGAGAGGAAATAAAATACTTAACATATTTCAGAAAATGAAAGTGAACAAGCCCTAAGAAAAAATCTCCAGAGCCAGATAGATTTATAAGCAAATTCTATCAAACATTTAAAGAACAACTAATTCCAATACTATTTGGGAAAATAGGTGAAGAAGGAGTCCCACCAGATTCTTTTTATGTTACAAATATGGTGCTGATACTTAAACTGGAAAGAGCCAAAACAGAAAGAAAATTATAGACCAATCTCCTTAATGAATATAGATGCAAAAATTTTAAATAAAATATTAGCAAAGAGATTACAACAGCTTATCTCAAAGATAATACACTATGATCAGGTAGGATTTATACCAGGAATTCAGGGCTGGTTCAGTATTAGGAAAACTATCAGCATAATTGACCATATCAACAACAAAACTAACAAATCATATGATCATCTCAATAGATGCAGAAAAAGCATTTGACAAAATACAACATCCATTCCTATTAAAAACACTAGAGAGCATAGGAATAAATGGAGTCTTCTTTAAAATCACACCTTCTGCAAGAAGCCTCTGATGTTTACACTTAATGCTAAGTGTCTTCTGTTTTAGATTGTATCTCTAATTTATCTTTTTTGTACAATTGTTTGGTTGTGGTCTTGAGGGTGGAGACTAGTTTTGCCTTTCTTTGCTCCTCAGCATGTAGCATGGTGCCTGGCATATAACAAGTGCTTAATAAATGCTTGTTGATTGGAAAAAGGTGAACTGGTTGTATGGCAAGGGCAAGAGATAACCAAAGAATAGTCCATGTCATCTCACACAAGAGAACTACAAGAAGACTCCCCAACATTTCAAGGGAATTTCCTGGAGAGGATGTACACTAACTCATTGTAGGAGTTGCCCAGGGTAAGAGAACAAAGATGGATTAGGACTCGCATCACTGGAGTGAGTCCATGGATGATATCACAGATCAACAAAGTAACAAAGTAGTAGCATCAAAGATGCTATTTAAAACCATAAAGCACTATTTAAATTTGAGTTAGTAGCAAAAGCACTTGATGGTTTTGTTCTGTGTTTTTTTTTTTATAGGATTACAGGATTTAGATCTGGAAGGACCCCTAAAGATCACAGAATCATCAGATCATAGACTTAGATCCAGAAGGGATCTCAAAACACATCTCATCCTAATCTTTTTTTTATAGATGAAGAGACTGTAGCCCAGAGAGGGTCTTAGCCTTACTTGCCTTAAGTCATGCTGTTATGAAATGATGGAGACAGGATTTGAACTCTGAATTAAAAGCCAGTGCTTTTTCCAATGTACCATGGTAAATCATGAAATACCAGAATTGAAAGAGACCTCAAGAGGTCACTTACCAAACCTAGAATAGAAATCCTATCTATGTCTGTTTAGAGATATCCTAAAGTCTTAAGATGCCTATTCCTTTTTGGGACAGCTCTAATTATTAGAAAGTTTTTATGTATGTCAAGTTTAAGTCAAGTTTAAGAAGAACAAGTGTAATCCGGTTTCCATCTGATGGCCTTTCTGCATGCTAAATATCCCCAGTTCCTTCACCGTATTCTTAATGGCATAGTCTTCAATTTCCTCACCTTGCTAGTTGTCAGTATTGTTCCAATTACCTATTAGGACTTGTGTCACTGGAGTGAGTCCATAGATGGTATCACAGATTCACGTGATACTGTAGATGTGCCTGGATGGAGGCAAAGTTGTAGAGAGGCTTTTGCCTTTGTTGTAGACACTGCCCCCATACAATATAAAGTCAAGTGTTTTAGCTCACATTGGTTGATTGGTTGGCTCATTGAGAATGCTATAGAGCCTCCTAAATGATAGTCGTAATCTCAAAGTCTAAACAATTAGACCTAAGTTCACGCTGAAAAAAAACCAAGTTAATAAATGTTTAGAATGAACAGTCACCAGCATGGACCCTTTCCCTTCTCTATCACTCTCAACTGCCTAGATCACATTTTGGCACTGGGAACCTGGTGGAGCAGTTGATGCAAGGTGCTCTTTCCAATCCCCTCCTTCTCGATGGACACAAACCTCTTCCAGCCCCCATCCATACAGGAGGGAAGCTGCAGAATCCCTGTTCCACTCAGATCCTCAGGCCTACTCCTCCTTCCTAATAGTGGTAGACCAGGCAACCCTACCCTGCAGTGCAGATATGGCTGCTCACACTACTTGGACAAGCAGAGAACATCAACTCTAACTCTTCAGGTAAGATGGAGTCTTTACCATCTATCTTGCCACTCTACCTTCCAGATCTCCTGCATGCTGCCATTTGACCTGCCAAGTACTTTGTTTTTTAAAGCAAGACTCAGTTGTTAAATACTTCTTGAGTGAAAAGCACTGTGCAAGACACTGGAGAAAGATACGAAGTTTTTAAGACAGACATTTCCCTTCCTTCATAGAGCTTCTCTGTGTCTTGGGGGATATGCACCATGTCTGAAACAGAACTGCCAGCCAGAAAAGAGCCCAGTGCACTTTAAGGAACCCTAACCTTGACATCTTTCCCACGCCTTCACTCAGGATGGGAAGAGTCATCTACAAATAAGATAGGAAGGACATCAGTGCTTTCTTCTGAGTCATTAATTAAAACGTTGGACAGCATGATGACAGAAGATATATTCCTAGCATAATCCACTAGAGACCTTACTCCAATTTGATAAGCCATTGATGACTACTCTTTGAGTCTGGATATTTTAGGATCATAGATTTAAAGTCAGAAGGGATCTTAGGGGTTCAGGTTAAAGTCATTGAATCTAATTCTCTACTGCTGAGGAAACGTTAGTCTCTGAGAGGGAGAATGATTTGTCTAATGTAATTGAAAAAATTGAGAGCATCTAGGTCACACAATGGATAGAGTGCCAGGTCTGGAGTCGAGAAGATTCATCTTCATGAGTTCCAATCTGGCCTCAGACTCTTACTAGCTGTGTGACCCTGGGCAAGTCACTTGACCCTGTTTGTCTCAGTTTCCTCATCTGTAAAATGAGCTGGAGAAGGAAATGGCAAACCACTCCATTATCTTTGCCAAGAAAACACCAAATGATTATCATAAAGAGTCAGACATGACTGAAAATTACTCAACAACAACAACAAATTGGCAAAGTTAGGATTCAAACCCTGCTCCTCTGACTCCAGATCCCACACTGGACTTTACTAATACATTCACTGTTCACCTATTATCATGTGGCCCACATCTCCATCTTATCCACAAGGACAGCATGAAAGACCCTGTCAAAAATAATAGGCAATAACAGAACTTCCCTGTGAATGCACATTCTGACTTGAATTCTAGTGTGTTTTTTACGATATCGGAAATCAGCATAATACATCCTTGATAGCTCTTCTTAAGATCACCATGGTAGAGGTGGAGGTCACATTTATACATATAAAGAAGATGAGATCCTGCCTCTCATATTTACTAGCTCTGTGCCTGTGGGTAAGCCATTTAATCTCTCTCAGTCTCAAGCAACTCTCTAAGACTTATCTACTGAATTATAGATGAGTTGTGATCTGTACTGGTGAAAGAAGTTGCCATGCTGATCCAGTTACAGACCCACGAAGTATTGGCCTTTTCCTTTTACAGCTGATTGAAACAACGAAGTAAAAATATAAGCTGAAATAGAAGTGATCATTTATTGTCATAGTTAAATTTTTATTTCAAGCTTGTTTCAATTCTTATTTTCCTAAAAAGTAACAAATAGTCTCTGAAAAGCCCTTTTTTTCCTCTCCCTCTACTATTTCACTTGGTGATCTCATCAGCACCCATGGATTGAATTATCATCTCCAAGTACATCTATTTATCCAGCCTTTTCCTCTCTCCTGACCTCCAGTCTCCATTTCCAAATGCTAATTAGACATCTGAAACTAGATGTCCTGTGGACATTCTACACTTAACTAATCGAAAACTGAACTCACATTTTCCCTAAAACTCTCCCCTCTTCCAAACATCCATATTAATGTTTAGGGTACCACTATGCTCCTAGTCACTCAGGTTTGCCACCTAAGAGTCATCCTTGACTTCTTACTCTCACCCCACATATCCAATCTGCTACCAAGGCATGTCAGTTTCACCTTTGCAACATCTCTTGAATTATCACCCCCTTCTTTCCTTGATACTGCCACAACCCTGGTTCAGGCTCTTAGCACCTCAAACCTGGGTTCTTGCATTAGCCTGCTGGTTGGTCTGCCTACCTTGCCTCTTCCCACTCCAGTCCATCTTCCATCCAGCTTTCAAATTGATCTTCCTAAAAATGCATATTTCACCATGTCACCACCACACCTTTCAGTAAATTCCTATGGCTCCATATTTCCTCCAGGATCAAATATGAAATCCTGTTTGGCTTTTAAAATTCTTTGCAACCTGTCTCCCTCTTACCTTTTAGTTTTCTTATACTTTATTTCTCTCCACATACCCAGCTATCCAGTGACAATGCCTTTCTTGCTGTTCTTCAAACATTCAACTTCATTTTTATTAGCTGTCCTCCCATGCCTGGAATTCTCTCCCTCCTCACTTCTACCTTATGTCATCCTTGGCTTCCTTCAGTCCGCAGTTAAAATCCTACTGTCTGCAAGAAATATTTCCTGATTCCCCATTAATGACAGTGTCTTCCCTCTAGGTTATACTGTAAACAAATATATGTGTTATATATGTGTGTGTCTGTGTGTGTATATATATATATATATATATATGTGTGTGTGTGTGTGTATACATTTTTGTGTGTATGTGTGTATATTCATATATGTGTGTATGTATGTGTCTTTTTATATATCTGTATATCTGTATCTATAGTTTGTACATCATTGTTTGTGTGAAATCTTCCCTATTAGACTGTGAACTCTTTGAGCATATAGACTGTTTTAGAATAGTCTATCAAGACTGCAAAACAACTGAACAACAAAATCTCCATCACTTAGCACAGTGCCTGGCTCATAGTAGGTATACTGGCTTAACATTTAAGCATGCGGTATAATGGCTAAAGCTGATTTTTGTTGTACCAGAGAGTATGCATTATGTAGACTTTTTAAAAATAGCTCCTGAAATATTTACCTTCAGGATGTGACAAAAATATAATCTAAATTTTCTATTTTTGACATTAATGACCAAGTGTAAAATTTTTAAAATTTCTTTATGTGTTTTGAATTCTGAAAAAGTAAAATGCAAACTAACATTAAGTTTAACCATTATATTTCCAATATGTATTTCTCATTCTATTGGGGAGCTTATAGAAACACAGAATATCTAAAATAGAAGCCATCATCTTCTACCCTAAACCAGTGCCTCTCCCTAATTTCTCACTTTTTCTTAAAGACACAATGAACCTTCTAATCACCCATGCTTAAAACACTGGAGTTAATTTCAGTTCTTCCCTTCTCAATCACTTGTCAAATCCAGACCTTTCTACTCTGACAATACTTTATTCTCCTGGCCCTTTTCTCTTCTAATCTGTTTCAGACCTTGATCTCCTCTATTTAGACTGTTGGTCTACCAGCCTCATCTCTCCCTTCTCTAATCCATTCTCTACACTACTCCCTGAGTAATCTTCCAAATACCTGTATAAGTTTAATAACAAGAAGTTGGTCAAACAAGGTTATCTTTGATATTGTGTCTTCCAAGAAATGTATAATTTTAACATATGCGTAGGAGACATCTTGTTGGAGGAGAATCATTAAGGTAGCATTTTGCTCTACTGAATCAAGTGATTTTTTTTTAAATAGTAAAAAGCCCCAATAAGGTCAGTGATATCATATGTGTTCTCTACATCTTTCAGTTGGTCATATGATGGTAAAGATATATAGTCTATTGATACTAGGGAAATGGGAGAGAGAGATTCTGTTCTCCCTATTATTTTACAGTATCCCACGTGTTGTAACTGTTGTGTTAGTAGTGCAAGTCAGAGGGCCTTAAAACATAGTAGGCATTTAACTCATTTTTTACTGAAATGAAATGCAGTAAGTCTTTTTAGCTTGGGACAACCTGCTTTGCTGCAATATTGTTCAAGAGCCCACAGTGAAGCATTGGCGGAGGGCTCTAGTCAGTGGGAATTAATCTCATAAATCTAAATGTCCATAAACCTAAGTGAGGTTTTCTTGGTACTGTCTGTTATTTTTAGTTTATCTATTCCAAGAAATTTTACATGCACTATTACCTTCTGTTTACCTATTTGGAAAGTACAAAATCCTAGTGCAACCAGCTTGCTTATTTTGGAGACACCCAGTCCCCCACATATTTAGTATGTCATAGGTTGTTTTATGGTTTTTGTTTTTGTTTGGTTAACTGTGCTGCTTTATTAATAGGGCTTGCTAGAAAATGACAACAATGTAAAAAAAGAGTCTCAATAAAAAATTTATGTGTGTGTGTATACACACATCTACATATATAGAAGAGCAGGTAACAAAGTGGTCCAGTACAATAACAGCAGTTTTTGTATGCTAAAGCACAGAATAAGATGAGGCTGGTGAGGAAACATAAGGACAACAAAAAGTTTGTTTTAAAAGCTCTATTGGGGAAAACAGGAGCCTCAAAGAAGTGCTAGCAAAGCTGACTGAGATGGAAAGTGAAGGGATAAAACAAGAGTCTTCCTCTTAGTTTCCCTTGGTTTCCTTTGAGACTCAGCTAAAATCCCACTCTCTGCAGAAGGCATTTTATACTCCAGGCAGGATTTCCTTCTTTTCTAATATTATCTTTCATCTACTCAGTACCTATCTTGTATGTCCACAGCACAGATAGATCTGGAGTTACTTTTCCAGTCCTGATTTGCACAAGCAGATTAGGTCTTCAGAATTCCTGTATCCTTTCAAATGTAATTCTGTCTTTCTAATACTACAGTTCATGAGCTTTATTGGTATTGCCCATGATTATGAGTCAATATCAGTAAGTCAGTTAGCTTTTAGAAAAGAAGATTTACTCTGGTGACATAGTTGATGCAAACATTGCCTCCAAATGGGGACATACTCTCCTATAAGTACATACAGAGTCCAGGAGAAAGTGGGCTCAAGCTTAGAGCTCATGCCTTGGCAAAGAGGTAGCTCAGATCTCCTTGATACAGAAAGTGATTTTTTTCGCCTTTGTGGGGTCCATATCTTAGAATGCGTGCAACATTTTCATATCTGCAGCTCCACCTTTTTGTTGTTGTTTGGTTGTGTCTGACTGTGTGACCCCATTTGAGATTTTCTTGGCACAGATACTGGAGTGGTTTGCCATTGCTTTCTCCAGCTCATTTTGTAGATGAGGAAACTGAGGTAAATAGGGATTAAGTGACTTGCCCAGGGTCACATAGCTAGTAAGTGTCTGAGGCCAGATTTGAACTCAGGTCTTCCTGATTCCAAGCCCAGTACTCTATCCACTGCTCCACCTAGCGGCCCAATGGTAGTATACAAAAACATGTACTTCTCATTCTGTTAGCCATAACCTTTGTCATGGCTATCATATTTCACCATTGGTACTCTGGAACATAAATGGTCATTGTGCTTCCAGCTTTCAAAGGCCATTTGTTTTTACAGTGTTGTTTTTATTCTATAAATTGTTTTCTTGGTTCTGTTCATTTCATTCTTCACTAGTTTATTAATGTACTCAAAATTGTTCATTTTTATAATACTGATTTTATAGTGAAATTGTTCCTCTGGTTCTGCTTATTTCACTTTGCACCAGTTCACTAGAGGTATTTCCATGTCTTTTTGAAATCTTTTCCCTCATTTCTTTCATCGCATTCGTGCTCCATCACATTCATACATACAACATGTTTCTCCATGTTCAGAACCCATTTCCTCCCCATCTGTGCTTCCTGGCTTCCCTGAAGTCTCAGCTAAAATTCCACCATCTGTAAGAAGCTTTTCCCAGTCCACCGTAATGCTAGTGCCTTCCTGCTGTGATTATCTCCAATTTTTTCTGTATATAGCCTTTTTGTACATAGTTGTTTCCATGTTGTTTCCCCTGTATGTTACTCAGCCCCTTATAGAGTCCTGAAGCTGACTTTCGTCAGTGTGTGGTCTTTCTGTGGTCCCAGTGCACACACTGCCACTGATCTTTGCTATGCAAGGGATGTTACTAGGATACTGATGAAAAGTCCAAATCCTTTGAAGCCTTCAGGGTCACAAAGGCCAAGTGGTTCAGTAGAGGATCCTGACACGAAGACCAAAGACAGTAGTGTTCTTCTCATTCATCAAGGGATTCATTCTCAGGAATTAGCACTTTCCTCTCTCTACTGCCAGATGCTTTCAATCCTTGGTTTGCTTTTTTTATGCAAAATCTACAAGGAATGACCAGATCTCCCCAACCAGTCCCAACATACTTCCTATGCATGATGTCACCCAAGCTCACCCAGTGGCTTTTAAGGATGTTTATGTCACTAAGTTGGAATGCCTTTAGTTGGGCTCAATAAACACGAGTTCTCACATAGTTATGGTATAGGGCACTTCAGTCTAGGTGAGAGGTGGGTTGAAGTCATTAACGGACTCAATAGGCCTTCAGCCTCCCACAAGTTCTTAGCCTGGTGTCTCTCCCATTAGTAGAGGAAGCATGACACACAGTAGGCTCTTGATCAGTGCTGGTAGATTGAATGACTGACTGCTGCTCACTGTGGCTTCCCTTCCCTGGGCAGGTTTCCTTAAGGATGAGAAGACAGGACCTGAGTGGGAAGGGATTACTCCTCCTCATAGCTCCCTGGGGGCCCTGGCCAGCCTGACCCCAAATTCTACTTAGGAGGTATTGTGGGGAGGCTAGGCCTTACTGTCCCATCATCTCTACCCATCCACCTAACCTGGGCCCAGTCCTGCAGCTTCCTTTGGCCTCAGACATCATGGGTTTTTAGGCCCAATTTTTGTCCTTAGAGTATGTGATCTCAAAGTCAAGAATTTGGGAAATGAAGCCTGCTTTCTACAATTAGTTAAATCAGGAGGGAAAAACCCCTACCTTATCATTTAGCTACATCTAACTTATTGCTTTGTTTTAGAAAATAAATCCATTATCTTTGAAAGAAAGGCTTACCTAGGGATCAGTGTGTTAGGTCAAAACCTGTGCCAGCTTTTGTGCTTTAATCAAAGATAAGAAAATCGAAGGGCAGCTAGCTAGCTGGTGCAGTGGATAGAGCACCAGGCCTGGAGTCAGGAAGAGTTGAGTTCAAATCCAACCTCAAACACTTACTAGCTGTGAGACCTTGGGCAAGTCACTTAACCCTATTTGCCTCAGTTTCCTCATCTGTAAAAATGAGCTGAAGAAGGAAATGGCAAACCACTCTAGTATCTTTGCCTAGAAAACCCCAAATGGGGTCACAAAGAGTTGGGCACGACTGAAATGACTAAACAACAAAGAAGAAGAAAAGTGCTAAGGGGCAGTGTGGTATCGCAGAAGAGGCTGGGTTTGGAGTCAGGAAGTCCCAGGTTTAGGTCCAGCATGGCACATACGTACTTAGCTCTTCAACCTTGAGCTGGTGCTAATTACATATGAATTGCTTATCTTTATCAGTCAGCGAAATTCCTGTATAAGGCAGTTCCAGTATAGGCATGCTTCACCTAGATGAAATCACAAATCCAAAGAGAAAAAAAAGTTATACAGTAGTGTGCCATATCAGTGTAGCCAAAGGTGTCTATCTGAGTGACTGTATAACCTTACTCCCTATTACAAATATCTATGTCAAGTGACACCGTGGGTTATAATCCCTTCTTCTCTTCCCCTGCCATCCACAAATACTTTTTTCTTTGAAATGACCCATAAATGAATCTATACACATGATCTAGAATTCCTATGGGCTCCTTAATAAAAATTTAAATATAATAAATAAATAAATAAATAAATAAATGATGAATAAATAAATGAAAATTTAAAAATAGTTATTATTGATCTTTTGTTTTTATATCACTTACATTTGTCATTGTTTCCAGGCCCCCTACTCCCCAAAAAAAACATAAAAAGGGGGAAAGTTCTGCAGAATTAACCAACATATCAAAAAAATTCCACCCCAGATTCTAATATGCAATATTCCATACGGGAATAGAGGGGGAACCTGCAACCTCAAGGCCACATGTGGCCCTCTAGGTCCTCGAGTGTGGCCCTTTGACTGAATCCAAACTTCACAGAATAAATCCTCTTAATAATAGGGTTAAGATTAATGAAAGGATTTGTTGTGAAGTTTGGATTCGGTCAAAAGGCCGCACTTGAAGACCTAGAAGGCCACATGTGGTCTCACAGACATAGGCTCTCCACCCGTTTCATACCAACCCCCCCTTAATTTCTGCAAAAAAGCAAGGGGAAATGTCTTCTCTGATAGCTTCTTGGGCCAAGCCTGATCATTATAATTTTGTAACATTTTCTATTGTTTTGTTGCTCTTTGTATTTATGCTATTATAGTCATACATATTATTTTCCTGATTCTACTTTCTCCACTTTTCATCAGTTCATATAAAACTTTCCATGTTTTTTCTGTATTTATCATATCCATCATTTCTTATGGCACAGTAATTCCTACAGGATCTTAATCCTGAATGAATTGAACCTTTGTATAACCTACCAGTTCTCTCTGCCTGGTGGTTCACCTAAATGTCAGCCCATTTGTCATGGTGGATGGGGGTAGGGAGAAGAGCAGCCAAAAAGAAATCTGATTGTAGATCTTAAGAAAACACATTTTAGAGCTGAGACATTAGAGTTCGTCTAATCCAACCCCGTCATTTTGGAGATGAGAATTCAGAAAAGTTAAGTAACTTACCCAGGGTCACACAGTTAAGTGTCAGAGTCAGGCATTTACTCTAGGTGGTCCTGACTCCAAATCTAGCACTTTACTTTGCTGCCTCACAGTACACAGGAAAGTAGGGAAATATGAGAGCCCAAAAAGGTTCTACCTATCACTGCAACTCCCTGACCGGGATGAAAGCTTCTAATGAGAGAAATGATATAAACTCAAAGTTGGCATTTAGTTGCCCTATATAATGGGGATATATAACCAGCCATCTGTGATATGGAGATACATGGAAGAAGCTTGTAGTGGAGCTATGCATCCTTGTTACATGTAATGACAGCAGTGGATAGAGCACTCATCCTGGAGTCAGCAAGTTCTGAGTTCAAATCTAGCCTCAGAAATTTGATAGCTGTATCACCCTGGGCAAGTCACTTAACCTCTGTTTGCCCAGATTCCCCTTCTGTAAAATAGTGATGGTAGTAGCGCCTACCTTTCAGGGTTGTTCTGAGGATCAAATAAGATAATAATGTTAGTAGGTAGCACAATTAGTGCCTGGTACATAGTAAGTGCTATGTAAATGTTATCTATGATTATGATTATTATTATTATAGTAATTACAATGATAAGGGCAATGAGCCTTGGGCAGGCCTATACCAATTTCTACTCACAATGTAGCTACTGGTCTCTTTCCCTTCAATAGCTGCATCAGGTAACCATAGTGATTCCAGGAGCTGACAATTACAATGGTAGTAGCTCTTCAATCTCTGGCATTGCTGGCAAAGTCATATTACCCTGTTAACCTTAATGAGAAGAGCACTAGAGGCCCATTACATTCACTGCTCTTTTAGATGAACATGCTCTCTGCCACAAAGCATGCTGAAAATTATTATGCTACAGTTATTAAAGCAGATTCATGGGTTTCTTATTTTATTAAAAAGTCCCTCATACCTCCAAAAAAAATGTGTGTTGTCAGTGTGTGTAAATAGTAACTCTTTGCTGCATAGTATCTATGTGTATCTTAGCCTCAATTTCATCTTCTGTAAAATCATAGGGTGGGAGGGAGTAGACTAGATGATCTTCAAAATCCCTTCTCTAAATCTTAAAGACTTGTGGGTATCCAGGTCATTTTGCTGGAATTTGAGTCTCAGTTCTTAGAACCATCAGGAATTTTAAGTATTTAATTCTCAAATTCCCATTTTAACAATAGTTTGGTTCCACTTCTAGTTTCTGGGCTAGGATAAAGCAGTAGGAATGATCATGGGTGTCATTATTGCAGAATGATTCTTTGGCAATGGGAACATGGCCTAGTACCAGGATAGAGAACTGACCTTGAAGTGAAGAAGACTGCATTCAGGTCCCATCTCTGACATATACTGGTTGAATCATCTTGTACAAATCATTTCAAGTCAAGTAAACAAGCAGTTATTAAATGCCTGTTGTGTGCTAAACACCATGCTAAGTGCTAGGGATGCAGAGAAAGACAAATACAGTTCCTACTCTGGAGGAGCTCACAGTCTAACAGGAAAGACAAATTGTATGAATGTAAGATATATACAGGATTAATTGAAGATAGTCTCAGAGGGAAGGCTCTGGCATTAAAGGGGATCAGGAAAGCCTTTTGCAAAATAGGGGAGTATGGCTGAAGCCAGAAGAAAGATAGGGAGGAACTCTAATTCTGTGAGATGAGGACACACATAATATCATTGATATATGTTACTTTCAACTCGTATGATGATGATAAAATAATACCAGTGTAATTTCTAGATGGCCTACCAAAAGGGAAATAGTTTGGCATACAGGCAGGGGAAGTAATCGTATGGTTTTGGTGACTACTGCTGAAATGGAGGTTGGACATCAGCTTTCCCTAATCATATAGTCCTTCTCTGTAACAAAGAATAAAAAAGGATGAAAGGAGTTCTCTAAAACTAACTACACAATAAATAAATCTAGCACATCCAAAGTTCTGCATTCATGACCCCCCCTTTACAAAGAAGAAAAGATGGCACATGTTCTCATCTCATTTTTGGATGGGCCACTGATGTTGATGGAGAACCTGCTGAGAAAATATATGAAGTCTCATTGCTGAAAGTTAATAGAAATGAAAAAGTAAAAAATTTGAATCTCTTCATATCAAACATTTTAAAAATATCCCACCACTGCCGTGGTTGTCCTTTTAAAGAGGACTTTGCTATATGGTTAATATGGTCCTCTCCTAGGGGACAATCTAGTTGCCCTGGTAGCTGAAGAACAAATTTACCAATCCAGTGTTCACCAGCAGCAGGGCAGCTGGGTGGCTTAGTGGATAGACTGCTACCTCTGGAATCAGGAAGACCTGAGTTCAAATCCACCCTTAGACACTCACTAGCTGTGTGACGATGGGCTAGTCGCTTAACCATTGTCTGTCTCAGTTCTCCCCACTCTAAAATGGGGAAAACAATACCTTACTCCCAGAGTAGGTCAAATGAGACAAGATTTGTAAAGTGCTTAGCATAGTATCTGGCACACAGTAAATACTTAATAAATACTTGTTTTCTTCTTTCCTGCGATGATGCCTTATGTAGGCCTGTTCCTAATAAATGCACAGGGAATCAATTTGGAAATGGTCATCTCTGATGGCTGACTGGCCACTGTGATAGCTGGGCCCTGCTGTCTATCCTTCAATGTGTCTCTTTATATAGGAGTCTTATCAATTGATTTGCTACACTGCTCCTCATCAGAGAGCCCTTGCCCTTCTGATGTTCTTCTACCATTCATGCACAAATGTCCCCTCAGTTTCATTCTTTCATTACAGCAAAGGTTCATACTCCTTTATCTTTTGCTGCTCCTCAGCTTCCCTTCTGTTGTGCTTGCTTCCCCACTCCGACTCCCGTTCTTATGCTCCAGTTTTATTAAGTCCTCCCCCTCATCACCGTGTTACTCATTTAGGAACCCCTACATTCTTGCCTGCTGCTGCCAACTCTTTTCAGCGGCTTCTGGTGAATCCTTTTCATATGCTTTATATTCCACTCAAATTGGACTAATCACTTTTCCCAAAATTCATTCCATCTTTTTCTACCTCATGAAATTCCAAAACTAGAGTGAACTTCTTCCAGATCCCAGATCTGCCTTTTGAAATCTTCCCCACTTTGAATACACATATCAAGGGTCATGTCCTCTATGAAGACTTCCCTGATTCTGCCCCAACCCCCAACCCCAGCTCCAGCCCAGATTAAAATTTTCTCCCACATTAAATTTTTCATAGCACTTTGAACCTCTCGTATACTTCCCATCCACCACATCGGATTACAGTTATTTCTGTGCATCTTATCTCCACTACTACATAGTAGGTCCCAAGAGCACAGGGACTATGTCTCATTCGTCTTCATCTTAATACAACATCTTGTAGGTAGCAGGTATTTAGTAAAGTGATTAGGTAGCCATAAATAAAATCCCAAGCTTCTGCAAAACTCCCGAACCTATTTTTTAATTTAAAAATTTTATTGTTATATTGTTGTTGTATATCTTTTAAAAACAAGACACTTCCTAATAAGCCACCAAACAGTCTTCTCTCCACTACAGAATACCTCCCCTATGGACACTTTAGTAAAACCACTTAAGGGTGTGATTGTAACAAAGCCCATGCCACTTTCCATTTTTGTATTTTATGTATTGTTAGTAGAGGAAGGTCGTGTATTTGAGCTTTTATAGCATGGTACCAAGAGTGTTCATTATAATTTGGCCTGAGTTTCGTTGCCTCTTAAATGTTGTCTTTATTTACATTATTGTAGCCATTGTGTGTATTGTTAAGATATCCAGGTGCAGAGAATAGCACTGGGTATGTAGTCAGGAAGATCTGAATTTAAATCCAACCTCAGACACTCACTAGCTATATAACACTGAGCATATTTAACCTCTGTTTGCTTCAGTTTCCTCTACTGCAAAATGGGGGTGACAACAGCACCTTCCTCACATTGTAAGGCTCAAGTTAGATAATACTTTCAAAGTGTTTTGTGCGTAGTAGGCACTGTGCTAATTATGAATGTAAATTAAAATACAAAGCCTTTAAATTTTAATTTAAGTTAAACTAATTAATTGATAATTTATTTAATATAAACTTAATTTATATGAAAATATTAAGCATCTATAAGTATATACAGGCTTATTCCCTTCCCTTGCCTCTCTTTTTGATCTCTGTTCACTCTACATCGTGACATATGTCTTCTCATGTTTCCCTGAATTTTTTAGATTAATCACTCTTTACAAAGTAGTATTCCATCAAATTCATACATTATACCCATTCCACAGTTGTTGGGCACATGTATTATTTCTAGTTTTTATTGTTACAAATGATACTGATATGAATATTTTTGTTCATATTAGGCTTTTCTTGATGTCAGTAAGCTCAATGGTAGATCCCTGAGTCGAAGGGTATAAACCTATTAGTAAGATTTCTTGAATCATTCAAAATTGTTTTCCAGAATGTTGAACTGAATCCCAAGGTCAACTCACAGTGAATTAGTGTGCCTTTCTTTTTTTTTACCCACAGTTCCTCCAACAATGAGTTTTCCAGTTTTTATCATCGTAGTCAATTTGAAAATTGTGAAGAGATACCTCAGGGTTGATCTAATGTTCATTTCTTTGATTATTAGTGATTTTGAACAGTTTTCAGATATTTTTGGATGATTTGTATTTGTTCTTTTGAAAATTGTTCATGTCCTTTAACCATTTCTCCATTGGAGAATTATTATTATTACTATTTTAATTATAAATTTTAGATGTCAGACTTTTGTAAGTTATTTAATGCAAAGTTTTTTCTACATCTTTTCTTCTGATTCTAGTTGCATTGTTTATTTGTAGAAAACATTTTTAATTTCATGTAATCAAGATTGCCTACTGTACCATTTATAATATCTCCCTCACACACACACCTCCATGTATGGTTATGGATTCTTATTTGACTCATTTGTCCTCTTTAAATTTATTGTGGTGTCTGGTAGGGTAAGATGTTGGATTAAACCATTTTTTCCACCATACTGCTTTCCAGTTTTCTCAGTTGTTACTGTTGAATAAAGAGGTCCCTTTCTCTAGTTTTTGTTCTTGGGTATATCAAACACTAAATTTCTGTGCTCATTTATTTCTAGATCTTCCTTATCTCAATAGACTAATGACCACATTTTCTACTTTTTTCATCCAGTACTACGTAGTTTTGATAATTACTGATTTATATTTATTTTGAGATTCCATACTGTCAAGCCCTACTTCTTCCTACTTTTTTTCATTATCTCCCTGGATATATTTGACCTTTTATTTCTGTAAGTGAATTTTGTTTTTATCTTATTTAATTATCTCTTTATTAATTTGTTTTGTATAGTACTAAATCTGAATAGTTAATTGGTTGGTATCATTATCTTCATTATATTGGTGCGACCAAGCTATGAGTAGTGAATGTCTCATCAAATTTTTAGTTCTTCCTCTATTTCTACAAAAATCAATTTGTAGTTTTATCTGTATAGGTCCTTTGTATATATTGATAGAGTAATAGCCAAATACTTGATGAATTTTGTTGCTATATTCAGTGGAATTTCTCTTCCTGTTATTCTTTCCTAGATTTTGTTGCTGACATTCTCATGATTTTTGTAGATTTATTTTTGTATCTTCCTTTTTTACTAAAAATATTGTCTCACTTTGGGGATGTTCTAGGAATCTCTAAATGAGCCATAATATAGTCTTCAAATAGAGTTAACTTTGCCTGTAATTTGTACTCTTAATATCTTCTTCTTATCTTATTGTCATAAGTAGCATTTCTTACGTTATTTTAAATAATATTGATGACAGTAGGCATCTTTGCATCATCATTGATCCTAGTGGAAAAACTTCTTATGTTTCTCCATTACAAATAATTCTTGTTTTTACATGGTTATTTTAAGGAAATATATTTTTTCTTTTTATGATACTATAAGTGCTATATTTTTTCAAAGGCTTTTTTGGAATCTATTCCTATAATTATATTACTCTTATAATTAATATGATTGATTATGCTTATAGTTTTCCTAATATTGAAATGTTCATGTAGAATCCTTGGTAAATATAGGAATCAGGTAATAGAAAGTAGTTTTAAAAAATATTTTTGCATAATTTCCTTTCAAGTATTTTATTTAATACTACTGTGCAATATTTATTAGTGATAGTGGTTCGGCATTTTTCTTTCTCCCTGGTTTCAGTACCAAGACTATATTTTTGTCTTATATCATGTGTTATGTTGGGTAAGGTACTTGTATTGCTATTTTTGCAAATAGTTGAAATAGCATAAGATTATTTGTTTTTAAGATATTTGATAGCATTTTAAATCCATCCAAATCAATATTAATTTTTTGTGAGACCTTATAGCTTGCTCAATTTTCTTTCTCAGATTAAATTACTTAGATTATCTATTTCTTATTTTGTTAATATACATACTTCCATTTCACTTAAATTTGTTGGCAAATAATTGGGTATGGTAGTTTTAATAATTTTCTTTTTTCTTTTTGAATTTCTCATTTCATTTATGATTATGGTAATTAATTTTTGCCTCTTGAAATATTCAAATTAACTAATAGTTTGCCAATTTTATTGGTTATAAAAACACAGCCCTTTTTTTTTCTTTACCAACTCAGTTGGCTTTTTATCTTTTATTTTGTGTATCTCTTCTTTGATTTTCAACATTTCTGCTTTTGTTCTTATTTTGACATTACAGACAATTCTTGCTTTATGTAAATCCATATTATGCAAATTGGACTCCCCAGCCCCAACTGAGGTTCTGGTGGCTCCTGCACGGTAGCAGTAGCGGTGCTGGTGCAACTCCATGCCAAGGGGTCCTCTACTCTAGGCACTGAAGCAACTCTGATTACAGGGGCCCCAAGCACTAAAGCCACTACAGCTCAAGGGCCACAGAGCCATGGAGGGTCCAGGGCCATTGGGAGCCTAGTGAGGAGAGAAGGAGGTCTGTGGAATGATCCATTTTTGTTAAGTGAAAACTTCCTATACTGATTTGTTAACTGTCTTGTTTGAAATTGTATGTAAATTGTATATATTGAATTCACTCTTTTTTTTTCTTCCTTGCTTTTGTTAAAGTAAACATTCAGTGATTTAATGTAGGTTTGACCTTTTTTTCTCTAAGGGCTACTTTAGTTGAGTACCTTAAATTTTGAGATTGTTGTTACATTGTTAGAATAATTTTTAAAATGTATTTTTCATTGTTTCTGTGATGTGTCCTTTGATCACTTATTATTTGGTATCCATTTAAGTCTATTTTCTTTGTCGATAGTTGCCTTATTGATGACACTTTTATTATGTTGTATTCTATAAAGGATTCATTTACTATTTCAGCCTTTTTGCATTCATTTCTGAGTTCTTTTTGCCCTATTATATGACAAGTCTTTATAAAGGTGCTGTATGATCCTGAAAACTAAGTATGTTTTTGTACATTTACATTCAGTATTATGAAAGATTTATTATATTTTTTCCAACATTTTGTTCAGATCTATAATATCTTTTTAAATTTATATTTCTGTTTGACTTGTCTAGGTCTCAGAGAGGCTTTTGAAGTACTCTAAAATATCATACTATCCAAGTTCTTTTGCAGTTCAATTAATGTTCCTTTCAAGTTCCCAGATATCTTATGTTTTATATTGATACTACTTTAGTGTCTGTGGTACCTTTAAATATAATGCTATTTTACTGCCTGTCTTTCTTGAAACTGTGATTTTACTTCTTACTGCCACCTTACCAAAATCATGTTTGTTAATCTTACTGGATTTTTTTTAAATTTTGTACTTAGTTAATATATAATAAATTCTGCTCCAGCCCTTCATTTTAACTTTGTATGAATCTTTATGCTTTAAATATAATTATACTTGTTGGTGTTGTTTTAATGCATCAAATTGCTGTTTTACTTTCTTATATGTTCCACAAGCCTTTTCCATTTTGTGGGGAAAAAAAAATCAACCAATTCAAGGTTGATAATTCAAGGTTCAAATTCAAGGTTGATAATTGTTAAGTTAGTTCATAGTTCGTAGTTTCCTGTAGCCCTTCCAGCATTGTCATTTTCCTTTTTTGTCAGTTTTGCCGATCTGATGGTTGGAAGGTAGTAGCCCAGAGTTATTTCAATTTGCATTTATTTAATTGTTAGTGATTTAGAACATCTTTTCGTATGGCCATTGATATTTGGACTTCTTCCCCTGAGAATAGCTTGTTCATGTCCTTTGACCATTTATTAATCAGGGAATGACTCATAAATTTTAATCAGTTCTTTATATATCTTGGAAATGGGATGCTTATTGGACAAACTTATTGCAAAGATTTTTTTCCTCCAGTTTCCTGCTTCTATTCCAAATTTAGCTGAACTAGTTTTGTTTATGCATAAACTTTTTAACTTGATAGAATCAAAAACCATTACATTCTGATCCTATAAGAAATTAAGGGGTAGAAAAGTCATGAAGAGAAATAAAGGTACTTTTAAAAAAAAAGACACAGGTAACCCCAAACATAGAACAGATTATATTCTGAAAGTTATTTATTAGTTGATTGTTTGGAACTCAGAATGAACTTATGAAAAACAATGTTATATGAAGTGATTAAGCTCCCAGGTCAGCCCACATGTACTTTGAACCTATGTGCCTTATATAAAACTTTAAAATCTTACTGAAATTTATGTTTAAGATATCCTGGCACAATTTTGGCAGTACGAATTATATCTCCTTGTCTTTTCCCTCCCCTTATCTGCTGAGAAGTAGGACTGAGAATTTTCTTAATTCTAAGACACAAGAGGGCATTCCCAAGACTTGGAATGTGTATAATTTTAGTAAGTTACTTAATCTTTATGGGGTTATCCATGTGAACTAATTCGAGTCATCTAATTTCTCTTGGGCCTCAATTTTCTCATCTGTAAAATGAGATGTCAGATTAAATTGTAGCTCTGGTTTAGATTTCTAGTAACTAGAAAATTCTTAAGGTCCCTTTTGGCTCTAAAATTCTAATTTTGGGATGGTGCTAGAAAGGTTGTATCTCTGTGTGTGAGGATAAGGAGGAGGATATTCCAAGGAGCTGGGGCAGGGGCTCTAGGGTGAGGAAAGTTTCAGGGACTAGGGAAGGATGAAGAACTACGTGATGAGGAATAAGGGTGAACATTAGAAGTAATGAGGGGAGGGAGGGTTAAACGCAAATGGGTGATGAGAGCTGAGATTCAGTGAGGGATATAAAGGGACTTTTCTTTTCCTTTTGCTTTCTAATCAGTGGCTACCCAGAACTGAAAAGAAAGAAGACTTAGGGGAAGTATTGACACTTCTGCTGATAAATGGGTTGGGGAAGGAAAGGAGATGAGTGGCTTATATATGTAGCAAGAGATTTTATAAGAAGCTTACACTTGTCAGTGACTACTTGAAATTATTTTGGAAGGATTGGGATGTATAGTGTAGAGGAATGAACCTCAAGCTGGCTAGAGAGACTGTATCACTTGAAAAACAAGAATCATTTAGCATTTTAAAAAGAATAGCTCACAATAATCCTTGACCAGCCATTGACTTGTTTGTCATGAATGCCATTACAATGCAGTTATTATTAGCAATCATTATTTTCATCATATTTTGGAAAGGATTCAAGTGATTCTTAGCAATTTTTCATTTTATTTTTCCTTTCTCAGAAAGAAAGGAGAAGCTAACCCATTAATTTTTTTCCAGGCAGAATGGGAAATTCTGTGATTCTGGAAAACCAAATTTTTTTTTTCTCCTAGAGCCATGGACAAAATTGTAAAATAGGCCATTTTCACTTATGTCCCCCACTTCCTTTTCCCCTGTATTTTTCCCCTCTCCCAATGCACCTCTGTGCCCTCTGTACCTAGGAGCCCAGTGGTTTTGGTCAGTTGAAATCCTTTCTGTAACAGAGGATTCTGTCTAACTACTAAATACATTTAACTAATTTGTACCACTGGTGTTACTGGCTCACTTCTTTGGAGTGTTAATTGATAAAAGAATCACAGGAAGATTGTAGTGCCATTAGGCAGTCAGTAAATAATTTTTGACTGGTTAGTTGATTGATGCAATTGAAAAATCTGTCATAGTATCATTTTAGGCACTATTGTACTTGGATGGAGATTTTTGAAGGGGGAAGGTAGGGACAGTTTTGCAGTGACCCTCAAAAAATGTGCCTCTGTGTAAAGAAGTCCTGCTTCAACAATCAGTCAGCAAACATTTATTAAGCACCTACTATGTGCCATGCACTGTGCTAGGTGATAGGGATACCAAGACAAAAGGGAGAGGTGAAGGGAATGAGCATTTATATAGCAACTACTAATGTGCCATGCTAGGGTATAGGTTACCATGATAAAAAATAAAATAGTCCCAATCCATAAGGAACTTACAATTTTAGAAAAGTAGAAAGTATATCAAGAAATTTGTATTCTCTTTCTTGCAGCCAAGAGTGATTTCCTTTTTTCTCCTAAGTGAAAGGCCTATAATATTAACATCTGTAGGGTCCTCCCCTAACATCCTCTTCTAGCTCCTCATTATGGTGAGGAAGCAATCCTGTATTCTCAGAGCCTGTGCCAGCAGAACATAAGCTCTGGCAGGTCTCACAAAGTTGGCAAAGACTATGTATGTCTGTCGACTGAGAACCAGCTTAGCTAAGTTCAGAGAAACTCTTCACTATAAGATTGGTCGTCTTGTGATTAATTTTATTTGACCTTAAAGACCAGCCAGGTATAGAAGAGTTATAACTTCATAGGTAGAGGCAATGACGATTACAACATCGATCCCTAAAGGACTGAAGTTCACTTGCTTTGAGGCTTAGGGCCTACCATTATAAAAGTCTGAAGTAGACAAAGTTAGGTTTTTTAGTGCTTGAAGCTCTGCCTTCTTCAAGTATTTTTTCTCTTTGGTCACATCCTCTTCCCACCATTTCCCCTACCAGGCACAAACCCAGTGAACTCATTTTCTTTCTGTCTTACTCATTTCCCTCCATATCCAATCAAAAGCTGCTCTGGAAGGGTGGTCCAGTGGAATGAGGGCTGGAAAGAAGACCTGGGTTTTAACCTCAGCCCTGCTGTTTATTACCTTTGTGATCATGGCTAAAGCCACTTAACCTCTCCAGACTTCTCCAGTTTTCTCGTCTATAAAATGGAGTTGGACTAGATAACCTCCAAGATCTTTTCCAGCTCTAAATCACAGTCTTGTGATTGATAAAGTTTAGCCTTTGACTTGTTTGTCCAAACAGTGAAGTAACAATATAAAAATCCAGGTACCAGCAAGATAGGAAGACAGGAGACTTCTAGGGAGTTCTGAAATTATACCACAAATGTAATTGCTGGCTCTTGTCTAATTGAGCTCTCTCCATATGGTTGACCCTGGTGAGCCTTAATGACTGGTCTGTAGCAGTCCTTTGAGTTCTTTGAATGGAAGATACTATTTATAAACTATTACCATTCTATCTAATTCTATCCATAATGAAGCATCTGGACGTACATTTTGTATGTTTTTAAAATCATTTTGTTGTGTTCTTTGTTTTTAGATCACTTATATTTTCCAGAATACTGCTCCCACTTCCTATCCTGAGCCATCCCTTAAAATAAAGAATAAAAAAGATGAAAAAAAAAACAGTTCAGCAAAACTAATAATGGAAAAAGACCAACATTATATGCAATGTTCAACACTTCTGGTCCCCTGCCTCTGAAAAGAAACATAGGAGGTGCTTTCCACATCTCTTTTTTGGGGGCAGAGTTGGTGTTTAAATTTTTAGCATTGTGTTTCAGGTTTTTTTGTTATTTCCATTTACATTATTGTAGTCTTGTGCATATTGTTTTTTGGGTTCTGTTTCATTTTGCATCAGTTCATTTGACTCTTCACATGCATCTCTCTAGTTATCATATTCATTGTTTTTTATAGCACAGCAATATTCCATTGTATTCATGTATTGCAACTTGCTTGATCAATCAATGGATACCTGTGGGCGTACATTTCTAATACCACTTTCTTCTCTTTTTTTATAATTTATTTTTTAAAAAGAAAACTGATCCTTCCCCAACCTTTATGCATTTGAAAAAGACATTAGGGGCAGCTAGGTGGCGCAGTGGATAGAGCACCAGCCCTGGATTCAGGAGGACCTGAGTTCCAATCCAGCCTCAGACACATAACACTTAACTAGCTGTGTGACCCTGGGCAAGTCACTTAACCCCATTCCCTAGCCAAAAAAAAGAAAGAAAGAAAAAGACATTTTATCACATTCCTGTTCAATTTGACAGGGAAGATTTTTGCCAAATTCCAGCACAGATCTGAGCTTTTAGATTTCATTCATTTATCAAATATTGATTTAGCTCCTATTGTGTGCAGAGCACTGGCACTGGATGAAATCTAAAGTTTAGTTAAGATGTTGTCCCTGCCCTCATATAACTTACCATCTAACACAGAGATAAGACACAAACATAGATACACCTTATTGTATAATATGAGCATTAGAGAGGTGCAACGAGTGGATGTCAGTTTGAGAGGTATTCAGTTCAGATAGGGAAATGAAGGAAGGCTTCATGGAGGAGGTGGCATCCCTGCTTCTCTGCTTTATTTATATCAATCTTTTACCACATTGTAGGGTAGGGTAGGGATTGAATCTTTGATTTCTTTGGTGTAGGGAGCTCTCAGGTGAGAAAACTCCCTCTATCAATGCAGGTTGGTATTTTCTATGCAACTTACAATCTAGAGCATTGAGAAGTTAAGTGAATTGTCCAAGGTCATACAGCCAATTCGAAGCAAGACTTGAACCCGGTTCTTTTTTGAGAATAGCTCTCCATCCACCATGACACAATGCTTCATGATAGTAACAATAAATAAAAAGCTGACATTTATGTAGTACTTTAAATTTTGCAATATACAACTTCTAGAAAGAGGAAGAAAAAAAGCAATTCCAGAATTATCTACCCATGAAAAAAGTTCAGTTGTAAAAATTATATAGCATGCTGGACCAGGAGCTGAGAGACTTAGTGCTGGCTCTGCCACTAACTAGCTATATGATCTCAATTGAATCACTTCCTTTCTCTGGGACTCAGTTTCCTCATCTGTAAAAAGGAGATAGTTGGAGGGGATGTCTAAGGTCCCTTCCAGCTCAGATAGGCAAAGATCCATCACCTACATTTGTCTATCTCAACAGTCAGGTCACAGATTTGGAAATAGGTGAGGTATAAATCCCTGCCCCATATTTAGATAAGTTGTGTTGGTAAGTCAGAGCTATGTTAAAAAAGAAAATTACAGAATTTGTTCAAACTTTTACATTTTAATTTTTTTTTAAAAGGAAAGAGCAAAAAAGCAAAAGCAAAAAAGAAACTAAAATAGGGTTCTCCTCATGATTTCATTTTTCTTGATTTAGTTGCTGTTTTCAAATTGAACCTCTGCTTTTTGTCCTCCTGCCTGATTACAATTGCTTATGTTAAAGCATGGAAAGAAACACACATATCCTTGACTTTTTGTGAGACTGTGCTACAGATGGATCCTAATATATGTAGAGATTGTTTTATGGTATTCACAAGAGGATTTTTCTTTTTAAGTGCCAAAACTTTTATCATCTTGTGTTCTCCCTATTCTTAATATTAAAATTTCAAAGATTATAAAGCAATTCACTCTATTAAGGATCCACAAAGCTATTTTAAACCATTTCCTACCCAGGTTCAAATCCCATCTCTGATGCCACCTGTCTAACCTTGGCCAAATTATTTAATATCCCCAAGCTTCCTCATCCATAAAATGAGGGACTTGAAGATGGTCTCTGAGGTTCCTTCTAATTCTACAGCTGTGAACTCTGAACTCTCTCTTTCTCCAAAGCCAGTGTTGAGGTTATCGCTGGGTAGGGAAGAGGATTAGTGAGACCAGAGTCCACTGGGCCCCTAATTCCCGACGTTCTTTGCTGCTCTTGTTCTTCCCTGGCTACATTTTGTTTTCAGCCCTTTTGTATTATGGCTTCATCCCAAGCCAGGATATGAGTTGGAGCCACCTTTATCAGGAGAAGAGGGGGTAAGGGTAAGTAGGGCAGGCTGGGCAGGATGAATCAGAGCTTTCTCAGTGGACTCCAGTGCCCACAGGGCCTTTATATTCATTCTGTTTCCTAACTCCTTTACTTCTGGAAATGTTTCTACCAGAAAAAGAAATAAGTAAACAACATTGGGAACAGGCTCTGCTTCTGTAGGAACCAGGTGATCATAAAAAATACATGATAAAAGGAAGGAATAAGCAGAGACAGTTTTTAAGTTTTTGAAAAGACTAGAAATGTTGTAGAGAAACTCGTGAATAATCACCTTTAAGGGAGGAGATCTTGGACAATGTTTTGTTTTTGTTTTTAAAGCCATAAACTGTGGCATGGAGAAAATTATGCAGATAACTAAATATAGGTCACTTTTATTATTGTTAAATGTCAAGGGTGTGTTTCAAAGAATACATTCAGAGGATTAATGATCCAAGGAAGATCCATTATATAGCCAGAGATAAATAATACATTAGATTTCTGTGGAACTTGTTTCCTACCTCTGTGGTGCCCAGAAAAATAGGGCAGTGTTCAAATTGTGAATCATTCAGATATGCATCCAGTATATATAGAAATAAATAACTAGCAGCCACAAGATAGGCTCTATGTGGGGACACTAGAGATGTGACACATCTTTCTAATTTCCAGATGGGTATCTCCTGTTCCACTCAGTTGTTGTTTTTTTCAACTCCCAATTGTTATGTCCCTCATAATTTGTGTATTATGTTGCCAGTTCTATCAAGGCTTAATTATATGAACAAGCAAAAGGAAGCATTTGTGTAGGCCAAGTAGTGTATACCCAGGGACTTTCCTACCAGGTTCCAAAGACATGTGTAGGGCAAAAAAAGGTTGGAAAGAATCTATACAAATGTCCCAGTATGGGAGGGCTGAATTTCTTCTCCTTCCTTTAATGCTTTCCTTCTCATTTTCCACCAGAGGGCAACATTCAATAATCAGAGAAGAAAAATGACTCAAAGACAGTGGTGGAGCCTGCCAACAGCATCTGCAAGGAGGAAACATTCCTGACAAGAGGGAATCAAGTGAAAAAAATGAAAAATTTCTATCCAGCCAAGGTGGGTAGGGCAGGCAGCTTGAAGACACACTGGGTCACAGCAGGCGCTGCTGCCTCCGGAGTGGAACCCATCCACAGATAATTGAGAGTTCTTTGTACAAAGAAAACATCTTGTTTTTTCAAAACTCAGCTTCCCCAGACCAATTATTCTTTCAAAGCTATTTGCATGTATGCTCAAGCCTAATAATTATTTTTCTATTACCTCTAATAAACTTTGTCCCTGGAATCAATTCATCAATCAGTCAGCAAGAATTTATAATGTGCCTTCTGTGTGCTTGGTGCTAGGGAGACAAATACAAAAAGGAAGGAAGGAAGGAAGGAAGAAAAGGGAAGGAAGGAAGGATGAAAGGAAGGAAAATAGGAAGAAAGGAAAGAAAAAGGGAGAAAGAAAGAAAAAGGGAAGAGTAGCACTCATTTTCTTAAAGATCTCATTGAAGAAACAGTATGCACACATATATACAAACACATATGCATATAAATAAAGAATAAATATAAAATAGATATAAAGTAGTTAAATACAAAGTAATGAGAGAGTTAGGAGGTAAGTGGGTGGCACAGTAGGTAAGTCCTGAGGCTAGAGTCAGGAAGACCTAGTTAAAATTTTGCCTCAAGACACTAGCTGTGTGACCCTGGTCAAGTCGTATAACCTCTGTTTGCCTCCATTTCTTCATCTATAAAATGGGGATAATAATAACAACTACCTCCCAAGGTTGTTGTGAGGATCAGATGAGATAATTACACAATGCCTGACATGTAGTAAGCGCTATAGGAATATTAGTTATTATTGATGATTAGGGAGGAGGGGGATATGTTAGGCAGTTGAAAGGATATGTTAAATTTAATGGAAGCCCTCTACTCTCTTCCAAAAAAAAGTTATTTCTGATTTAGCTAGTCTCATCTTTGGGGAATCATAGGATCATAGAATTAGGAGTGGAAGGGACCTTAGAGGTCACTGAGTCTACACACCCTCAATTTTACAGATGAGGAAACTGAAGCCTAGAGAGGCTAAATGACTTGTCCAGGGTCACACAGATGGTAAGTGTCTGAGTGGGTATTTGAATTCAGTTCTTCCTGATTCCAATTCCATTGCTACACCATGCTCTCTTGAGATAACAGTATGTCATCACTGAGCCGCAAGAGTTGAAGAAATGCAGAAGAAGAGAGTGTTCTTTAGTCTGAGTAGTTTGTCCAAAGTTTAGTAGGCAAGTGAGACAGTGTAAAATCTGTTAGAAGTTTTTTTGTTTTTTTTTTTAAATGTGTGTGAGCTATTAACACCATGTAGGGCAACTAGATGGTGTAGTGGATAGTAGTGACCCTGGAGTCGGGAAGATTCATGTTCCTGAGTTCAAATCTGGTCTCAGATACTTACTAGCTGTGTGACCCTGGGCAAGTCACTGAACCCTGTTTGCTTCAGTTTCCTCACCTGTAAAATGAGCTTGAGAAAGAAATAGCAAAACACTCCAGGATCTTTGCCAAGAAAACCCCAGATGGGGCCATGAAGAGTCAGACATGACTAATTGACAAAAAAAAATTGACACAATGAAATCCTTGCCTGGAGAAGTTAACTTTGACCATAGATGAGAAGGCTGTGGTGGCTAAGGAACATGAGTGTTTTCAAGGAATTGGAATAGAGGTCTCTACCAAGGCTCATCATGTACTCTCATTTGAGGAACAGGGAGCAGGAGTACATCTGGTTACTGTGATTAAACTGGGATGCTTGAATAATAGTCGAAAGAATACTCGATATGGAGTCAGAGTTCCTGGGATGGAATCCCTACTCTCCTGCTTAGCAGCTGTGAGCAAATTCTCTCTGAGCTCTAGTGAACTCATCTTTTTCAAAAAGCTTGTAGCTTTGAGTAATAAGGAGCTATTGTAGTTTCTTGAGCAGGGGATGAGATGGTCAGATCTGTGCTTATGGAAAAATCAGTTTGACAACTGTGTAGAGAATGGAGAAGAATAGAAAGAGGCTTGAGGCAGGAAGACCAATTAGAAGTTTATTGTGATCATCTAGGCAAGAGGTGATGAGAGCCTGAACCAAGGTGGTAGCAGAGAAAAGATTTTGGATGAGAGCGGCCGTGGAGGTAGGAACAGCAAAATGTGGCAAGCAATTAAATATACGGGGTGAGGGAAAATGAGGAGCCAAGAATAATGCTGATATCATGAACTTGGGAAACTGCAAGAATGGTGGTATCTTTCACAGAAATATGTAAGTCTGGAGGAGGGCTTGAGGAGGAAAAATAATGAGTTCTGTTTTGAACTCATTTGGTTTGATGTCTTTGGGACATCCCGTTTGAAATGTTCAGTAGGCGTATGATGATCCAAGTTTGAAGTTTAGAGGAATGACTGGGGTTAGACATATAGATATGAGAATAATTTACATAGAAATGATCATTAAACTCATGACAATTGATGGAGGGGGAAGAGAAAGAGAAAAGAAGGAGGGGAAAGAGAGAAACATGGAGAGAGAGAGAGAGAGAGGATGGTGGGAGGGAGAGACAGACAGAGACAGAGAGAGGATAAGGGTTGAAGAGAAAAGGTCCAGGACACAAAAGCAGTCAAGAGCCAGCAATGGAGACTGAGAAGGAATCGTCATACATCCAGGCTGAAGCAGAACCCGGAGAGAGCAATGTCACAAAAATCTAGAGAGCAGGGAGTATCTGGGAGGAGAGGCATGGTCAGAGCTGTCACATTCAGCAGATAGATTCAGCCGGATGAGGACTAAGAAATGACTATCAGATCTGGCGTTTAGAGATCACTTCTGTCTTTGGAGAGAGCAGTTTCAGTTGAATGATGAGGTCAGAAGTCAGACTGCAAAGCACAGAGGAGGGAGAGAAGTGAAGAGAGTGACTATAGACAGCTTTTTCAAAGTTTGCCTTAGAAAAGGAACAGAAATAAAGGATAAAAAGCTTACAAGAATGGTGTGGACTAGTGAATTTTTTTTAAAGATAGAGGAGATTTGGACATATTTAGAGGGAATAGAGAAGGAACTCATATGTAGGTGAAGATCACAGGAAGGGTGCATACGCTTGAGAAGACGGGAGGGGACCGGATCGTAAAAACATGAAGAATCCAGGAGTCAGGCTGTTCTCTTTGGTGCCACTGTCACCAAAGCCAAGAAAAGAATAGGTGTCGTTCATACGCAGACACAGAACAGGCTTGGGATGGGAGAGTCTGAATCACCACTGAAGAAACAGATGATTTTGACATTACTTGCCTTAAGAACCAGTAATCATGGTTAAGAGATGATTGTCAAAATCATACTGACAATAGGGTAGGATCAAAGATTTAGATGGAAGAGACCTTAAAGGTCACTGAGTCTAACCCCTTTGTGTTACAGATAAGGAAACGGAGGTTCATAGATTTTAAGTGATTTATTCAGGATCACACAGCTAGTAAGTCTTTGAAATAAGTCTCTGAGGTATGATTCCTACCCCAATATTCTATCCACTGCGTGCTTTTCTTAGTAGAGAGACAGAAAGAGATAGAGACAGAGACAGAGGCAGAGAGAGACAGAGTGGACCGAGAAAAACTTTTTTTTTTCCAAAATGGTCCCCACAGTCCCTTCTGGAAATAAATTCTTCAGTTCCTTGACTCTGGCTAAATTTTTATTTTAATGTTTCTTCATGCTCCTGATGTGCCTTAAATATTAAGAGCAAGTCTGTTTCCTATGGTGATATGCTTCAGAATATATTATTAAACCTAATGATTCTAAGCTGAAGGGTGAATGTCAAATGACTAATTCATGGCCATGTTAGGATTTTCACTGCACCATATGCTAACCAGTAGCAGCAGTCTTAGGTTAAAATGAAATCTTAGGTTAAATAGCAATATAATTCACACTTCAGACAGTGAGCCATAATAGACCTATTGGAATGTTTCTTAAATTCATATATTTTTAAAATCCTGCTCTCATGCCAATTTTTGCAGGACTTTGTGGCCCTCAGTGATCTTACTAAAACACAATTCTGACCATGTCACACATATACCCACCCCCACCCTCACCTCCACCCAATAAAATCCAGTAGTTCCTTATCAGCTCTAGGATCAAATATAAAATTCTTTGGCTTTCATAGCTCTTCGTAACCTGGCCCCAGTGTGCCTTTCCAGTCATTTTACACCTTTAATACACCCCCCACCCTACCTTGCTCCTCCCCGCCCCATACTCTGCAATACGAGGACGCTGGCCTTCTTGTTGTTTCTAGAACAAGACATTGCATCTCAACTCCCAACAGCATTTTCACTGGCAGTACCCCATTCCTGAAGTGCTATCCCTCAACATTTCTACCTCCTGGCCTCTTTAGTTTCCTTCAAACCCCACCTTCTATAAGAATCCTTTCCCAATCCTTCTTCATTCTACTGCCTCCCCTCAGAGCTTTTTCTCCAATTTATTCCGTCTGTGTCATTTGTATGTAGTTGTTTGGACATTGTTTCTCATTTAATATTGTGAATTCCTTGAGAGTAAGAACTGGCTTTTACCCTACTGTGTATCCCTAGCTTCTTAGCACAGTGCCTGGCACCCAGTAGGCACTTAATGAATATTTCTTGACTAACCTCAGGAAATAGTTTGTTAAAAGGTAGCTTCTGAAAAGGCTCATTGCAGTAATTCTTCGTGGTCACCAGGTGATGCTGTGATGAGTAATTCTGACTTTTGGTTTATGGGCCCCATCTGTGAGCTTACAATAAAATGGATGAGTGTTTTTTTCTTTTTGCAAAAACAAACAGTATTACTAAATATTAGCAACTTACTTTCAAATTAGTCTCCAAGTGGCTTAAAGCCCTTGGAAGTTTGTAAATCTATAAATTGTTAATCTAATTAATATGATGTGAGATGATTAAGGGTTACATTTCCTTTTTCCAGAGGAGAAAAATGAAACTTGAATTAAAGTGATTTTTTCAGAAGCATAGTCCAAAAGATTTGGAATGAAATGTAACTTTTTTTTGCTCTGTTTTTCCATGGGTTGTGGACAGTTTGCTGCATTGGAAAGCTCATTGGACCTAGAATAAGGAAAAACTTGAGTGTGCTGTGTGATGCCAGGCAAATCATTTCACCTCTCTCAGGCTCAGTTTTCCCATCTGCAAAATGGGGATAATAATTCCTGGAGTACCTGTCCCACAGGGTTGTTGTGTAAAGCAAACCTTAGAGCACTGTGTAAATGGCAGAGATTATTATCATTATTAGTAATGTTTCTGGAGCAACATCTGTTAGGAATAAGGGTTTCCAATATGGAGTAAGTGACAAGGGAAAAGAAAGGGGTGGGCATGGTACTGAGAGTCACAGAAGGTCGTGTGTTCTAATGGAAACGTCAGTGGTTTTGTAAACAGAGGACCTAGGTTCAGATATCAGGTCTGTGAACATTACCTGTGTGAACTTGGGCAAATTGCTTAACCTCTCAGAGTCAGTTTTATCTTCTATAAAATAAGGCGATTGGACCTGGTGACCTCTGAGGTCACTTATGGGTGAAAATCTATGGCCCTGTAATTTCTGCCAACTCACATCCAGGAAGGGCTCACATCAGGGTGTAACTACGTCATGATACCTTGATATTATACAGGTTGTCATTACTTTCTGCTCTGGATTTCAGAAAGCTCCACCTAGCTCCACCTGAACTTCTCACCCCATCTCTGCACCCTCCCCATTCATTTTACATCCAGATTAATACCCCATCCATCTCCTTCTTCCTCTCCTACCTATCCAGTCTTTCCTTTCCACTGGGTACAAGATAATCTGCCTTCTCTGTGAATATCCACTTTCCGTGCAGCCTGCAGCATCCAGTATATAGATAAAAAGAACAAAACAAAGCAAAAAACTCACTTGATTTACCACTTATGATAGCAAAATAAAAATGGATTGCATCAAATAACTTCTTAACTACAGCTGTGTTCTAGAGAATGTTGTGTATGCAAATATGAGTCATGGATTTAAAGGGCTCAGAAAGCTCTTATTCAGCCCCCTCCTCCCATCATCAAACCAGGCAAGCTTATACCATCCCAGGCATAAAAATCCATTTTGTTTGAAAAATGCTTTTCAGAAGAATCTGTGACCCCTTTTAGTATTCTATTCCAGTGTTTAACCAGACTTTACTGGCAGGAAATTTGTCATCATCCCCTCTTGTTCTGGCCTTGGTAGAAATAAAGAACATCACCACCATCTTTTTTGTAGAAGCATTTTAAATATGCAGTAAAATGGTTTGAATGACCTCTCAGATTCTCTTCCCTGAAAAAAGATCTCAGTTATTTCTACATTTTCTTAGGTTGGATCGTGCTTTTAGAGCATTGTACACATTTCTGAAACCCTTTCCAAGTTAGCAGAAATCCCTCTTTAGTCATTGTTTCCAGAACCATACAGAATATTTTGCTGAAAATTTGTCAAGCCTTGATGCTAACGGATCAATCACCTAATTATTGTCAGGTTACTAAAGATTACTTCTGCTTCTGGTATCATAACTCCTTTACAAACAGTACTGCTTGTAATTACTCCTGTTGGGGTTATAATTCATTTAGAAAATGGTCACAAGTCATCTTCTGTGATTTCTATTTATCCATAGTCACTCCTTTCTCATCTTGTAATAGTAGAGTTTATTCCTCTCCCCAAGTAATTATTCTGAACTTGTTTTGGAATTAACTCATTTGAAGAGGTTGGTCAGTCAGAGAAATGTCATAAACATAGTATGAATAAATGAGTATATGGTATGTCTGCACTGAATCTCTTTCTCAGAGTCAGGCCTGCTATGTTGCTCTCTGGGTTCCCGAGGGACACGCTGAAGGATTGGGGTGTTTCTTCTCTAAGGCCATGGGCTTGAACCCCCACCAGTCATGTTACAGCCTTTACTGAGGGCCTGTGACTAGCACCCTAGTTCCATTGGTTAGCTTTTACAAAGATATATTTACTTCTATGGTAAGAACAAAGTACATGCATTTTCCCCAATATCTCTGGTAAGTGATGTTCCCTATACCACCTCAGGCTCTGGGGAAAGTAGGTATAAAACTTAGTTCCATTTCAACATAGCAATGAGCAAGGGTCATCAAATAAAGGCCAGGAGCACTGAGGCAAAGAGGAGGTGGCTGAACTTGGTAACCATAAAAGCGGAGAGATGTTGTGAAACATGCAGGAGATTTTGCGGGGTTAGAAATGATAACTGGTTGGATATAGTAACTTTTTTTTTTAATTTTAATGACTCTATAGCCAATCCAAGAGTTTCCTCTTCAACACATGTTTAGACAACAAGAACTAGTTATGGAATTTCTACCCAGGCTCCATTGTCTTTCCAAAGCACTTCCATTTCATATGATCGTGACTCTGTAGAAAGCAAGCTTCCCATTCTCCTCAAATGCAAAGATGCTCCCTGAAGCTCTCTGCATATGTGCCAAACCACACATACACACACACACGCATACGTACATATACATGTGTATGTATATATGTGTATATATAAGTATATGTGTGTGTGTGTATGTGTATAACATATATATATATATGAGAAAGGTCCCATGATCATTACGGTACAGTAGCAAAGCAGATGATAATGTATTATCTTTCATGCCATTTCCACTGATAAAAATTGTATCTGTTTCTGATGTTGGACCATTTGATAGTGCCATGGACTTTGGTAGCAAGATCTTTACAAGAGGTTCAAGTTTAAAACTGAATAATTACTCATGGATCATAAAATCCAGCTAAAAACCACTTTACTAATTAAAGATTACAAGAACACAATTCCAGAATTTGAAGGCTATAAATACTAACCTCTTTTCCCAGTCACCATAGCAAACAGTCATTTGGAAGGGTATTCCCAGGAAGGAAACAAGAGCTTAGGTGAAACTTCTAAGACAATCTTCTTCCTCTACCACCCTCCAAATCCAAAGGGCCAAATATTAAAGGGTGGGTCTAATTCATGCCCCACTATAACAAAGGTTCTTAATCTCTGTGTCATGTGTCAAGCCTATGGGTCCCTTCTCAGAATGTTTTAAAATGCTTACATAGAATTACAAAAGAAACCAACTATACTAAAATGCAGTTATCAAAATATTAAAAATAAAAACAAATTTGCCATATTTTACAGACTCTCTGAAATCTATTCATGAATCTCAGGTTAAGAATCTCTTGTCACAGAGCAACTAGTTCGTATATAGAATGCTAGAATGAGCTAGCTACATAAAAAGGATAAACAAAGGGGTGGGGAGCAAGAAGGAAATCAGGACATCTTTGACCCTGGCCACCTGGTGCAGCTTTTACGTATGAGGGGGACTGGCATGTTTGAAGGCAGCAAGGAAAGGGCCTATAGATCATGAGAGATTGAAGGTAAAGGAGAGAGGGGATGATTGTTGGGGCAATTTGCTGGAGAAGATGTGAGGTATTGGATTGATGATTTATATGGACAGATTGGCCTTGGTGAGAAGAGCCATGTCTTCACCAATCAGTCAGGCAATGTGCACTTATTAAGCACTTACTATGTACCAGGCTGTGTGAAAATCAGTAGGGGGACAGCTGGATAGCTCAGGGGATAGAGCATGGGCCCTGAAGTCAGGAAGACCTGAGTTCAAATCTGCCTTCAGACCAAACACTTGACACTTACTAGCTGTGTGACCCTGGGCAAGTCACTTAACCCCAATTGCCTAAAAAAAAAAAAAGCGGTAGGAATACAAAGAAAGGCAAAAAAAAACTTCTGTGCTCAGTGCGTATAGGTAAATATATTGAGTAAAGATACTGCAGCACATGAGAAGCAGCTTTATATAACAAGATAGGGTTTGTTTTCATGAAATTTCAGCAGTTGTCACAAGGTGTACCTCGAGAAGCCTGGCCTCCCACAGGACCTCTGGGAGGCTGGCCCAGTGGTGAGCATGTGATGTTTCTTCCCTAACAAAGTCACCTGTCCTGAAGAACCCCAAAGCTGACCAGAATTCATCTAGAGCAGCACAGGTGCTGGAATGGAAATCCTAGGGCTTCCAGCCGGTCACATATTGCTCCCCTCAATGAAGCCTAGTGACAGTTACAACTATAACAGCTGTGACAGGGGGTAGGCAATGGGGGGCAGCATATGTCAGGGGACTGTTCTACTGTCCTGGCTGTGGCTCCCTGGTGGTCAGAGCTGTCAGTAGATGTGGGGCAAAAAAGGGTCTCTGTGTGGAATCACTGCCCAAGTACATGTTGGGGAAGCCCTGGCTAGCCAATGGCAGGCTATGATCAGAAAGACTCATCTTCCTCAGTTCAAATCTGACTTTAGACACTTACTAGCTGTGTGACATTGGACAAGACACTTAACCCTGTTTGCCTTAGTATCCTCATCTGTAAAATGAGCTGGAGAAACAAATGGCAAACCACTCCAATATCTCTGTCAAGAAAACCCCAAAATGGGTCATAAAGATACAACTGAAACAATTGAACAAAAACAACAAAGATAGAGTCACCTGTGTGAGATGGCTTAATCTTTGGGGTAAGGCAGTAGCGGCAAACTCAAATAGAAAAAGATCCCTGCCTATTGCGTATTGACTTAGAAAACCACAAATTAACTTTATTTTTGTTGTGTTTTCATCTATTTTGTTAAACATTTCCTCCCTCAGGAGTTTTTCTGATGCCCCCCCCACCCCCGCACCAGCAGGGAACTTGATCTGCAGCCGCTCTGTACCTTACTGTCTAACAGAGTTGACTGGGGCAATGAAAGGTTAGGTGATCAGCCTGTTTGTGCAGGAGGTGAAGTTGAAGCCAGGTCTTCCTGACCATGGGATCAGCTCTCTATCTACTATGCCACTTGTCTCCAAAGAGGAGACAGGTGCTCCCTGGGGGCTTTGGCACAGTTTTAAGGGGTGTTTAACCAATCAGATGGTGAGGAGACGGGTAGGATTCCCAGCTTCCTCCAGATAGCCAGTCATGAGGCCTGTCTCCAACATAAGTCATTTTCACTTTATCCCTCCACAAGCCTCACTTTGCTTCTGCTGCTTACCTCCCCCTTTCTGAGCCTAGTGTGTTGGCCCAGATATAACCTAACTACTACCTGCATATGGACAGCAGCAGCTTTCAAGGTGCTGTTAGTAAACTTTCATGCACCTCTCCTTTTCTGCACCCAATCCAGGGATGCCAGATCACCTATGGCTGGTGAGTAAGAGCCCTGCTTTCTCCTTTTCCTTTTGGGTGGGACAGAGGGAGTTGCACAAAGAAGGCATGGATGAACTGTGACAGATTATAGATTCCATTACTTTACTTTAATCTAAAAACCAACCCTCTTCCAAACTTTGCTATTAGCTACCATTGAGGGTTAACACCATCTTTCCTGTCACTCAGACTCACAACCCCAGATGTAATGTTTGACTTCTCACTTTCCCTAACCCCAGTCAGTTGCCAAATCTTATCATTTTTACCTCCGCATCTCACCTGTCTATCCCCTTCTCTTTACTCACAACTACCACAATTGCAATAACTTCATAATTACTTTCACTGCCACAAGCCTGTCCTATTGCTGTACCATTCTCCATGCAATTGCCAAAACGATTTCCCTAAAGTGCAGGTCTGACCTTGTCTCTCCTCTACTCAGTAAACTCCAGTGGCTCCCTGTTGCTTCAGGGATCCAATATTATTTCATCTGTATCTTTAGAAAATCTGTATTTTCTGTGAAACTTTTTAAATCTTTTTTTAAAAATTAATTTATTTTAAATTTTAAACATTCACTTCCATAAGGCTTCAAGTTTTAAATTTTCTCTGCCGCCCTCCCATCCCTCCTTCCCAAGACAGCATGCAATGTACATTCATATTAAACATGTTTTCACATTAGTCATTGTAAAGAAGAATGAGAAGAACCATGAGAAAGAAAAAACAAAACAAAACAAAAAAGAGAGCAAATAGTATGCTTCAATCTGCATTTAGACTCCATAGTTCTTTCTCTGAATGTGGATAGCATTTTCTATCATGAGTCTTTTGGAGTTGTCTTTGATCCTTGCATTGCTGAGAAGAGCTAAGTCTATCGAAGTTAGCATTGCACAATGTGGCTGTTACTGTGTACAGTACTCTCCTGGTTCTGCTTACTTCACTCAGCATCAGTTCATATAAGTCTTTCCAGGTTTTTCTAAAAGCATCCTGCTCATCATTTCTTATAGCAAAATAGTATTCTATTACATTCATATACCACAACTTGTTTAGCCATTCCCCAATTGATGGGCATCCCCTCAATTTCCATTCTTTGCCATCACAAAAAGATTTACTGTAAATATTTTTGTACACGTGAGTCCTTTTCCCATTTTTACAATCTCTTTGGGGTACAGACCTAGAAGTGCTATTGCTGAGTCAAAGGGTATGCACATTTTTGTAACTCTTTGGGCATAGTTCCAAATTGCTCTCCAGAATGGCTAGATCAGTTCACAACTCCACCAACAATGCATTAGTGTTCCAATTTTCCCACATCTTTTCCAGCATTTATTATTTTCCTGTTTTGTCATGTTAGCCAATCTGATAGGCATGATGTGGTACCTAAGAGTTGTTTTAATTTGCAGTTCTCTAATAGTGAGTTAGACCAGTTTTTCATATGACTATAAATAGCTTTAATTGCTTCATCTGAAAACTGCCTGTTCATATCCTTTGAGCATTTGTCAATTAGGAAATGACTTGTATTCTTATAAATTTGACTCAGTAGGAAATTTTTTTTTTAAATATAGACTATTTGGGAAAATAGATGAAGAATGAATTCTACCAAATTCTTTTTATGACACAAATATGGTACTGATACTAAACTGGGAAGAGTCAAAACAGAGAAAGAAAATTATAGACCAATTTCCCTAATGAACATAGATGCAAAAATTTTAAATAAAATATTAGCAAAAAAATTATAGTAACTTATCACAAGAATAATATACTATGACCAGGTAGGATTTGTACCAGGAATTCAGGGCCAGTTCAATATTTGGAAAACTATCAGCATAATTCATCATATCAACAATAAAACTGACAGAAACCATGTGACTATCTCAATAGATGCAGAAAAGGCTTTTAACAAAATGCAACACTCATTCCTATTAAAAACATTAGAAAACATAGGAATAAATGGTGTCTTCCTTAAGATGTTAAGTCACATCCACCTAAAACCATCAGCAAGCATTATATGTAATGGGAATAAGCTAGAAGCATTTCCAGTAAAATCAGGGGCAAAACAGGGATGTCCATTATCACCACTGGGAATGTTAGTTTTAGCAATAAGAGAAGAAAAAGAAATTGAATAGACAAAGAAGAAACAAAGCTAACACTTTTTTGCAGATGATATGGTGATATACTTAGAGAATCCTAGAGAATCAATTAAAAAGCTACTTGAAATAATAAACAAATTTAGCAAAGTTGCAAGATATGAAGTAAACCCACATAAATCATTGGCATTTCTAGATATTACTGACAAAGCCCAACAGCAAGAGATAGAAAGAGAAATTCCATTTAAAGTTACTATAGACATTATAAAATATTTGGGAGTCTATCTACCAGAACAAACCAAGGAACTATATGAACACAGTTACAAAACACTTTTCACACAAATGAAATCAGATCTAAATAATTGGAAAAACATCAATTGCTCATGGGTAGATCGAGCTAATATAATAAAAATGACAATTCTATCTAAATTAGTTTACTTATTCAGTGCCATACCAATCAAACTACCAAAAATTATCTTATAGAGCTAGAAAAAAATAATAAAATTCATCTAGAAGAACAGAAAGTCAGACAATCAAGGGAACTAATGAAAAGAAATGGTAGGGAAGGTGGCCTAGCTGTTCCAGATCTTAAATTGTATTATAAGGCAGCAATCATTAAAACTACTTGGTACTGGCTAAGAAATAGAGTGGTGGATCAGTGGAATAGGTTAGGTACACAAGACACGGTAGTCGATGACTAAAGTAATCTACTGTTCGATAAACCCTAAGACTTCAGCTTCTGGGATAAGAACTCACTATTTGCCAAATACTGCTGGGAAAACTGGAAAATAGTGTGGCAGAAACTGGGTATAGGCTAGCATCTTATACCATATACCAAAATAAAAGTCAAAATGGTTACATGATTTAGATATAAAGGCTGGTACTGTAAACAAACTGAGAGAGCAAGGTATAGTTTACCTGTAAGATTTATGAAGAATGGAAGAATTTATGGCCAAACAAGAGAGAACATTATGAAATGCAAAATGGATAATTTTGATTACATTAAATTGAAAAGTTTTTTCAGAAACAAAGTCAATGCAATCAAGATTAGGAGGGAAGCAGAAAACTGGGAAAGAATTTTACAACCAATGTCTCTGATAAAGGCCTCATTTCTGTGAACTTTTATGATGTATGTAACTATTAATATACAAAAGTATTTATAACTTATGAATAAGTAAGAAAATATAAAAGGTATGCTAAAATTATGTTTTATTTTATTTTTAATTTGTGGAATAAAACAAGCATTTCCATAACAGAGTACAATAAAGAAGGTGATTGCATATGAAACTGTAAATATACCATGTAAGGCTTGCTATTCCTTTCAAATATACAGCCAGTGATGAAAACTGGCCCCAGACCTAGCTAATTAGGGTTGTGTTCAAGGGTATGCTAGTAAACATTTTAACCACTGTCTCTCCAAAAAAAAAAATTTGTACCCAACATACTTTTACATTTAATCTGTATTATAAATATTTTCCCCATCACTTTCTTACGTCTCAACAGTTAGGAAAAATGCATCAAGCACTATTTATAAAGTTAGCCAATTTCTAAGGTATAAATGCTCAGACTGAAAATTTAACAATCAGCTTTATTGAGCCAGTTCAAGTTGACTTCAGCACAACCCTGGTTATGTCTGAGACTGTGTCTTGGGGCTGCCTATTTGTACTTTCTTTTTATTTTCAAATCTGTTATGTATAACTTGCTATTCCTTTTAAACATATAATAAAGTTATCATGTAAATTTCTTTTTTTTTTTACCTTTTGTTCTTCTGAAAAGAATCAACCTCTTATAGGTAAAGAGTGCTACTGTAAAGTGAATAATTAAACTGACTTTCAAAATTCCCCACAATCTGGCCACTTGCTTCTTCACCAACCTTGTCTCTCCTTCTTGTCTTTCATTAACTCACCATGCTAGCCAACCTGCTCTATTCATATCTCTCCAGCATACAGTGTTTGAGTCACTTCCCCATCTGCACGTTCTCTCCATTCCTCTTCACTTACCTATGTCCCATCTTTCCTTTAAGGTTAAAACCAAGTACTACTTCCTCTGTAAAGTTTTCCCAACCATATCATTCCATAGAGTTCACTCTCTTCTGTGAACTCCTATAGAATTTGTTCTTTTTCCAATTCAGTGATGCATCATTTGGTACTATGGCACAGTGGATAGAGTGTCAGGCCTGGAGTCAGGAAGACTCATCTTCATGAGTTCAAATCCCACCTCAGACACTAGCTGTTTGAGCCTGGGTGAGTCACTTAACCCTGTTTGCTTCAGGTTCCTCATTTGTAAAATGAGTAGAGAAGGAAATGGCAAACCACTTCAGCATCTTTGCCAAGAAGACCCCAAATGGGGTCACGAAGAATCAGACGTGATTGAAACGACTGAACTGAATGGTATTATTATTTATCTTTTTGTACTTGGACATATAGAGTTGGAAAGCTCATTCAATTCCTTTAGCAGAGGAGAAAATTGGAGCCTAGAGAGATGAAGTGAATTGATCAGGATTTTACAGTTAGTTGCAAAGTTGGCACTAGCAATTCAGTCTCTTGTGTATATTGTGTCTCTTCACTAAGATCATATGTTCTTTGAAGGAGAGGCCTTAGATTATATACTTCTATATCAACAGCTTTTCTCTGTCAGTAAATGTTGTATACCATATAAATGTCTGTTCTATGAGACTAGTATATTTCTTTACATTCTCTTGCCTCAGTTTCCTCATCTATAAAATGAGCTGGAGAAGGAAATGGCAAGCCACTCCAGTATCGTTGCCTAGAAAACTCCAAATGGGGTCACAAAGAGTGACAACTGAATGCCATCTGGGATTACTGTTAGCACCACAGGGGAAAAAATGCAGACTATATGTAAAAACAGGAAAGAACAGATTAAGTTTTCCCCAGGCAGCAATCAGCCTGTTGCAGGGAGCCATCCACAGTGGTGATGTTGATCCTTTGATTTTGAGATTAGCACCCTCACTTCTGCCATGATTGCAGAGTAAATACTTATTTGAGACATGGACCTGGGTAAGACCAGTTCAACAGTATCACATAGCCACAACAGTCTGGGAAATCCTCCAGGTGCATTTTCTTCCCTATTTGCTCTGTGCCCAGTTAAGAAACCTTTCCTCTGGGAAAAGGCCCCAATTGCCTGTGTACATCAACTTATAATTGTACCAAGTCATCAAGAGGCATGGTGGACCTGGCCTATGACTATTACATCATGTGAGAATGGGAAACGCAAGTGGTTGTCACAAAAGGATAAAGATGTTCAGAGGCTGGTTAAGCCAGATCACCAGAACTTGTTGTATCTTGCCTCCTTATCCAGTACTCATCTGTCTTTCATGAATCCTGATGCCTACTGTGTTTGGCTTCTTAATTCATCCAAAAGTCCTTTGGATCTTGATTCTTCAGAGAAATGCATCCCAGCCAGGCCTCTGGTTTGTACCCACTTGGATTCTGATTCTGATGTCTTCTATTTCCTTAAGACTTGGGTTCTTATCCTGAGGTTCATGAACTTAAAAAAAAATTTTTTAGATAACTATTTCAGTATAATTGCTTTCCTTTGTAATGTTATGTATTTTCATTTATGAGTTGAAAAACATTCTGAGAAGGGGTCCAGAAGGCTTCACCAGACTGCCTAACGAGTCCATGACATGAAAAAAAACCCTGCTTAAAGAAGTGATCCTCTCCACTTCCCTAACCCTTAATGATTGTCTTTAATCTTACACTAGCGTGTATAAGTTGCCTAGGAAGTATGTTGCATAACCACTTAAGTTTTATGCATCTGCTCCCCATCAATCAAGTAGGCTAGAATATTTAAAATAGGAATACTTAAGGGGCATTGGTCATAATGACTACATGACCTAAATTCAGCAAAAGCTTAGTCCTTGATAGTGTACTTAAAGCTACTTCCTCCCTTTTCATTTGGGTTAGTAGGGTCTAGTAATATGACACATTCTTCATCAGATATAGTAGGGAATGCTGTTTGGAAGAGAAGATAGATATAATTTGATTGGTCACAAAAGACAGTATTTCAAACTTGGCTCAGCCCATGGCTTCCCAGACTACTTCTCTCCTTGCTCATCTCTGCTCCTCCTCAGATTTGTAAGTTCTTCTCTGGAGAAGTTCTAAGCCAGCAGTCAACATTTCCTCACTTCTCTCCTGGCTCCACCCCGATTCTCAAAAGTTCCTTTCCTGTTCCCTCCCCTCCATAAGGTCCCATCACTTTCCTCAGAATGTGTTGTCTTCCTCCATTAGAATGTAAACTCCTTGAGAATAGGAACTGTCTTTCTACTTTTATTTGTAGTGACTAGAACAGTGTCCACCACATAACAAGCACTTAATAAATGCTTTATATAACTATCTAATACTGGAACTAATGGATATAAATTATAGGAAGATCTCAGTTCAGTACAAGAAAGACCCTCCTAATAAAGCAGAGCTGTCTCAGAATAGAATGGGCTATTTCATAACCTCAAGTACTTAGAGGCTGGGTCACCTTGTGATAGAGAAGATTCATGTATCGGATTGAAATAGACTAGATGAACTATGGGTAGCTAGTGTGCAGTGATTAGAGTGCTAGGCCTGGAAGCAGGAAGACTCATCTTCCTGAGTTCAAATCTGGCCTCAGACATTTACTGGGCAAGTCATTTAACTCTGTTTGCCTCAGTTTCCTCATCTATAAAATGAGCAAGAGAAGGAAATGGCAAACCACTCCATTATCTTTGCCAAGAAAACTGCAGATGGGGTCATGAATAGTTGGAAATGACTGAAATGACCAATCAACAAAGATAAACTCTAAGGTCTCTTCAAATTCCAAGATTTGAGTCCACTTGGTGTCATGGAAAGACTATTGGACACTGAGTCAGAATACCAGGATTCATGTCCTTGCCACTTACTATTTATGACTTAGACTACATTACTTAGACTTTCATACTCAGGGTAAATAAACTTGTAGTACCTACCTTCATAGATTATAAGGATTGAATGAGATAATCAAAACATTTTGTAAACCTTAAAGTGATATGTAAATGTCAGCTATTATGATCTTACAGAATATTAAATGACATCTTTTTTTAGTTAGATGTGAAGAGACTCACAAATGTAATCTGGGCAGGTGTAGAAGAGGGCACCAACTACTTTTTTTCCCCATATTCCCCTTTCTCTCTTTCTGTCTTTGTAAATGACCATAGACCTAGATCTTGAAGTGATCTCAGAGGCTATCTCTAACCCTCTCATTTTACAGCTGAAGAAAGTGAAGACCAAGGAGGTCAAATGATTTGCCATAGGTCACTGAGTAGAAAAGGATAGAGGTGAGATTTGAACCCTAGTCTGCTGAAGATAGATTGAAGATTCTTTCCATTATATCACGCTCCTAGACCTTTTTTACTGTAAGAAGAAATGCCCTCTAATAAGCAAGGCCAGCGTGACTCAGGAGATGTAGGAAACAACTATAACACCAGCATGCTCTTAGTTCAGGTTTGATGTTGGGACAAAAAATGGCACTTGTGTGTCATTGAACAGTTAACAAAAGGAGGTTCACTTTGCCCAAACATGATAAAGATATGCAACAAGGATATAAGGATGGTATTTGGCTTCTCTGATATGGTCCTCTTCATCTCCAGATAGAAATATGCCTTATGGGCACAGCTAGATGGTGCAGTGGATAGAGCACTGGCTCTGGATTCAGGAAGACCTGAGTTCAAATGTGACCTCAGACACTTGACACTTAACTAGCTGTTGTGACCCTGGGCAAGTCACTTCACCCCACTGCCTTGCCAAATAAAAAAGAAAAGAAATATGCCTCATTATCAGGGCAGGATATAGGGGAAAACATAGTGATTAATGTCTTCAGAATGGTTTTCAGAAATGTCCCAAGCTCGAGGGACCCTGGCAGCACGTAAGTGGGACTTATGCCCCTAGGTGACAAGGAAGCTGTGTCGGTGAAACAGAAGCCAATCAGTTCCTGGTACAACTTTGTCTCCTTTTAGAGAAAACTAGTGCCTGTGGTAGGAGGTACGGAGGACAGGTGGGCCTAACTCATTTTGTTAGGACCATGGGTAAAAGATATCCTTTCATAGGGGGCCAAGATGTTTGCCCATCTCTGCATCTAAAGGGTATGAAAATGGATTGTTGTATAGAGGCCTAGAAAGCACCGTGATTGAGCCAGTGGGAGATGCTAGTTACTTTTTTAGGATATATTTTCTTCTCTTGCTAACAGTCAACCTGGATATCCTATAATCTCCTTGTCACCTGTATATGACAGGTAGCATGTAGGTTCCTTAGGACTGTGACTAAATAAAAATGAACATTTAACCCTGAGGCAACTAATTTCTGATCCTGGAGGGATAGAAACAAGAAACGTTCAAATTACAAAAGAAAAAGCAGGCCCCAAAGAAGATATGAGAATGTACCTCTCTCCCCACTCCTTTGCAGAGATTGAGAACATTTCATATATGCACATATCGTCAAGACTTTTTTCTTTGTATTGGTTTTTGCTGATTTTTGTATTCCTCTTTTTCTTTAAAAAAAAATTTGTTATAAAGAGGAAAATTAGATTAGATGGCTTCTGAGATCACTTCAAGATCTAGATCTATGGTCCTTAAAAAAAAAAGGGGGAGTGGGGGAGATGGAACGTGATGTAAAAACAAAAGATATGAGTAAATTTTTTAAAATTTCCCTCGTGGTTAGACTTAACTGCCCAGCAGAAAGTCTTAACTTGCAGAGATTGGTCTGATACGGAATGATGAACAAGAACAATATAGATGACCTAAAAAATTTCATGGCCTACTTGACCTGGGAGGGAGGCTGCACTCAAATCAACACAAAACTACTATATCTTTGTGCACAAAAGTGTTTAAAGATATCATAGAGTGTAAGCAGAGGAATCTTGAATGAGTAGATGCCTAACTGGGAGGTATAAACTGAAATGAAATTCTATCATTACTAGGCCATCTGTGTGTTCTAATTGAAGGGGGTGGGGAAAGCTGATGGAGTAAAGAGTAAAGGAGAATATCTACAGAGCACATTCTCTTGAAATGACATCCTGAGTAAGCCAGACCATGGATATACACCAGTTTCTGGAGAGTAGAAGGGGTGACAAAATAGCATTTTCCGGTCTAAATGTGGGGAAGCCAAGTTTGCTCCCATTGAGACTTTGGAGTCCAGCTGCTGGATCAGGTGACTGGTTCAGAAACAAATCAATCCTCCCAACATTTGCATCTCTCCTTTTCTTCTTCCTCTCCATGCAGGCAGGGAGCTGTGTGGGCAGCACTCATGCTTTCATTGTGTGGTGTGCCCTTGCACGCAATACAGGCTTTATTCAGTATAAGCCTTTTCTCTGTTAGGAAGAGAAAGGCCGCAGTGAGGGGTCAGACGAACAGCAGTCACAGAGAGGCAAATGAAAATACAAGTACAGAGTCTTAGTTACTGGAAAGGACCTGAACTATATGACTTCACCCTTCCATTTCACATATGGGGAAGCCAAGGCCAGAGAAAGTATGTGACCTACCGAACTTGCACACATCGCTAATGGAAGTACTTGAACTTGACTCGTCTTGCCATCTTCCTTTAAAACTCCCATGCCATCTTTTGTAGGATTGGGAGTCAGTAGGCTCATAGATCTTCAGCTATCAGGGGCCGTGAAAGCTGTCTAATCCAGACTCCTCAAGAATTTGAGGCCCAGCCAGGATAAAATGACTTATTTTAGGTTGTTGAGTTGTTTTTCAGTCAAGTCTGACTCACCACCCCATTTGGGGTTTTCATGGCAAAGATACCAGAGTGTTTTGCCATTTCTTTCTCCAGATCATTTTACAGATGAGAAACAGAGGCAAACAAGGTTAAGTGACTTGCCCAGGGTCACACAGCTAGTAAGTGTCTCAGGCTGGATGTGAACTCATTAAGAGAATCTTCCTGACTCCACACCTGGCACTCTATCCACTGCAACACCTAGCTGAGTCAGGATCTAGACCCATTTTTTTTTGTCAGTTGGGGTTAAGTGACTTGCCCAGGATCACACAGCTAGTGAGTGTCAAGTGTTTGGTCTGAGGCCAGATTTGAACTCGGGTCCTCCTGACTTCAGGGCCGGGACTCTATCCACTGTGCCAACTAGCTGCCCCAACCCAAGTCTTTTGACTCCAAAGCTACACCGTAGTTTTGAGTTCCTTTGGATTCATCCTCTTATTTTGGGATGTTATTCAAATCTCATTTTCCCTCTGCCTCGGTTGCTTCACTTCTAAAAGAGGTAGGCACTTGGTTTAATTTATTAAAATATCATCATGAAAAATATGGCCAACCTAGGAGGGAAAGCGTTTTGTAGGCAATAGGGTAGAAGGAGATAGTTGAATAGATAAGGAACATTTGATCTCTTATATTTCTTCTCTCTGAGTGTAGAAAGATTGTCCTGGGCAAGCAGCTGATGGGGATCAGGGAGGAAGAAAGGAATCTGAAAGCTGAAAGAGAAGTAAAAGTTGAGATTTTTTTTATTGATTTTTTTTATTTTTAACAAAAATTTCTCAAACACCTGTAAGATTTACGTCAGAAAAAAACAATGTGGAACTAAATATTAAAATACACTATCTTCCCCACCCCACGACAGTATTCATAAAACACTAAATGAAAGCAGTGCTCTGACCTGTATCATCAAAAAACTGTGAAATTATTCCAGGCCAGATCCTCATCTGCTTCTTCTAGGCAGGGGTTTCATTTGGAGCGCCTCACTCGCCTACCTTTATGTAAATGCTGTGTGTTTAGGACGCCCACTGTAGAAGTAAAGGCAAGTCTTGCCTTTGTTTTGTCATTGGGAGAAGCTGTGTTTGCAAGTGACAATCCTCTGTCCTAAAGTTTTGTCTCCTAGTGTCCATAAGTTTGGCTTTTCTTATACTTGTGTTATTCTTTTGGGGAATATTCAAGACATCAAGATTCCCCAAGTGTACAAACTATTCAGGAGAAATAAATTAGGTCACTTTGGAAACCAATTTAACACTTTCAGGATACTAATATTCATGCAGTATGCCACTATTAGAGCTGTCCTGAATGTGAAAGAAGAAACTAGGGGAATATGATTTTGGATATTATATGGTACGATACCAATCTGTACCAATGCTAGTCATTTAGATGGGAGTCTTCCATCTTTTTAGGGGTGGAGTTGGGGTATATAAGAGCTATTTTTTTTCCTTTCATTAAAGCCTTAGAATCTCTTGGGGAGGTAATAAGGATGTCAATGGGTGTCTTTAAGTGGAGTGAGGAGAGTGTCTGCAGAAAGCTTTAGGAATAGGAATGAGTTGCCAGCCTTTGGCCACATTCCTTTCCTGCCCCCCTCCCCAAGCCCACTATTCCATAGGATGAGAAGAGGGAAATATGGTGACATCAGGTGCTCTACAATTTACCAGTTCCTGTGATCAACCACTAGATTGTGATCGACTTGCCCCAGGGAAAAAATATATATACGTTGCTCTCCTAATGCTAGGCTGGTTGTAAATTGGCATCGTATCCCTTCTATGACCCAAATCATCTAGTTGGAGATTCCGATTCAGATGTTGCACATGTCTTGGTAGCAGCATTGGGTGAGATGAATGGTATTGCTGATTATTCTCTTTGAATGGCATATTTCTTTGGGAGTAGTACAGCCTTTGACTGAGAACCACTCCACACCACCTGCAGAAATCAGAAGAGGGGACGTGTGTTTGGGGAGGGAAGTGTTCCATTAGAGACCTTACATACACAGGTGCTTCAGAATCCTGCTGCAAGTGAAAGCCCTTTACGCTACGTCAACCAGATCTCCATCTGGAGTTTGTAAAATGAGGGTGTATTCTGGTTTTTTTTGGTGAGGCAGTTGGGGTTAAGTGACTTGCCCAGGGTCACACAGCTAGTAAGTATCAAGTGTCTGAGGTCACATTTGAACTCAGGTCCTTCTGACTCCAAGGCTGGAGCTCTATCCACTGCACCACCTAGCTGCCCTGGATGTATTTTTCCCCTTTAAAGCCTCTCACTGATGATGATGATGATGACGACGATGTTGACTACCATGATGACTGTTATTATCATTAAGTGCTTATTATGTGTTAGGTACTGTGCTGAGTGCTGGGGATACTATGAAAGTGTATTCTGTATATTCCAATATAATGGAATTGAGTTTTTTTTCCACAAAAGAACCCAAAACACCACTTTCTTTGGTGTTGTGTCAATTGTGTCCAACTCTCTGTGACCCCATTTGGGCTTTTCTTGGCAATGATATTGGAGTGGTTTCAGACTGCATACATTCTATTGTCTCAATAATAAGTTTACAAAGCACTTTCTTCATAACAACCTTGTAATATAGGTAGCACATGATTATCCCTGCTTGACAGTTAAGGATACTGAGGCTCAGAGAAAGTAAGTGCCTTGAATCACAAATGTAGTTGATGTCAGACTCAGGACCATGTCTTCTGACTTTTGAGTTCCGTGCTCTTACCCCTGCATCCTGCTTTTTGTCATGCATATATCAGGGTCTCTTTCTAGGCTTCTTCCTAATCATATCCTGCTACTGGGTACAGCATAGTGCAATGGAAAAAGCGCTGGACTTCACTTTAAATCCTAGCTCACTTATTACCTGTGTAACTTTGGGCAGAAAATTTGAGTTTTCAAAGGTTTTGTTCCCTCATCTGTAAAATGAAGGTGCCGGGCCACCTCCCTCACATGTATGTATATATTTTCACAGATACATGGTTATGCCCCTGATGTACACATGTGCATCTTTATACATTTATCTGTGACACATCCAAATAGACATCCCTGCACACATCTGGTCTACATTTCTAGAATATACTTACTAGAGAAGCGGTTTGGAAAAAAGATCTTCAAGGCACTACTAGAATATTGAAAAGGCAAATGGAGAGAAATGCATGATTTTATCAACAGACTCAGAAAGACTCTGTGGGAGGTATTTACTGTGTGTACACGGGGAGGCACACTGTGAAGAGATAGAACAAATTTACTTGCCCTTAACTCAGCTGGGAGTAAGAGTTGTAAGAAGGGGGAAAAAAAAGTTCACGACTTTCTGAATTGTACTTTTGACCAGTAGAAATACAATGCTGAATGTGTGTTAATTGGCCCTGAGACATGTGGCCTAGGTCTTCTCTACCTGATAGGAACAACTTTTCTTCAAAGCAAAGGCATTGGTTGCTGGGGGGTTAAGGGGGAAAAGGAAAGAGAGAGAGAGAAAAAAAAGGAGGAGAAGAAGGAGAAAGGAGAGAAGGGAAAGGAGGAAGAGACTTGGGGAGAGGATATTTTGGTAAAAAATTTTTAATTAATTTTAAATAAAGCAAATAATCTATAGCCACATGAAAAAGTACTCTATTGATTGGAGAAATGAAAATTAAAATAATTCTGAGGTACTACTTTATACCTATTAGATTGGCTAATAGGACAGAGAGGGTAAATGACCAAAGTTGGAAGGGATGTAGGAAAAATGCACTGTTGGTGGAGTTGTGAGCTGATTCAACCATTCTGTAGAGCAATCTGGAACTTTGCCCAAAGTACTATAAAACCGTGCGTACCCTTTAACCTAGAAATACCACTACTAGGTCTACATCCCAAAAGAGATAAAAAACAAAAAGGAAAGGGACTTATATGTACAAAAATATTTATAGCAGCTCTTTTCTGGGGGCGAAGAATTAGAAATTGAGAGGATGCTCATCAATTGGGGAATGACTGAACAAGTTGTGTTATATGATTGTGATGGAATACTATTGTACTGTAAGAAATGATGAGCAGGATGCTGTCAGAAAAACCTGGAAAGACTTACATGAGCTGATGCAAAGTGAAATGTACTGTGTACAAAGTAACAGCAATATTGTAAGATGATCAGCTGTAAAAGACTTAGCTATTCTCAGCAATACAACAATCCAAGACAATTCTGAAAGACGTATGATGAAAAATGCTGTCCATTCCCCAGAAAAAGAACTGATGGTGTCTGAATACAGATTGAAGGCACCCTTTTTTTAAACTTTCTTTTTCTTGAGTTTTTTTTGGTGGAGGTCTACGTTTTCTTTCACAGCATGACTATTATGGATATGTTTTACATGACTACACATGTTTAACATTTACTGAACTGCTTGCCTTCTCAGTGAGGGGAGGTGGGGAGGGAGAAAGGGAGAGAATTTAGAACTCAAAAGTTTTTTAAAAAAGAATGTTAAAAATTGTTTTTACATGTAACTTGGGAAAAGTAAAAAAAAATTTTTTTTTTGCTTTTTGATGAGGCAGTTGGGGTTGAGTGACTTGCCCTGGGTCACATAGCTAGTGTCAAATATCTGAGGCTGGATTTAAACTCAGGTCTTCCTGACTCCAAGGCCAGAGCTCTATCCATTGCTCCACCTAGCTGCCCCTAAAAAATTTTAAAAATTAAGCAAATAGTGTCAATGAAACATTTTAAAAAAATATACAGAATATTCAGTAGGGGACATAGACCAGCAGGGCAGTATTTGTACTAACATGTTAATATGTACTTTTTTTTTTAATACTTTTTGATATGTGCTTTTGAAAGAGAAATATTCTATGTGTAATATTCACAGTTTCAGATATAATCTTCTTTTCCTTTGTAAATGAACATGGAAATGTTCATGCTTGTTGATATGTTTCAAGTTCAAGGTAAAAGAATAAGAATATTTAGGAAAGAAGTGGGGGAAGGGGAGAAATGTATGGGGATGATGACAGCCCCAATGTTCCATGAAAGCTGTGAAATAGAAGAGGACATAATGGAGAGCCTCTGGTACTTTGGTTAGATCTTCTGTGGGAGATATGAGGAAGAATATGGACAACTGCACCAGAGGAAAAAGCATACAGTGATGAGATCATCAAGATTCACTCAAGTAAATCCTTATCCCTGTTCTATGACAGTCCAATCCGATCCATTCCAAAAGAAAAAGAAAAACATTATGTGAATAATTCATGCTGATGTGTTCTTAGCAAATGATTGGTTTAGTGTATTGTCTCTTTTGAGGGTTATAACCAATTTGGCAGAAACTCTTAAAGCCAGACATTTTCTTAATACAAACACAGATTGTAAGTGGTGGGATTTCAGGCAACCTGAGAGGTTAAAGAGGAGGTATTTGTGGTTTGGGATACCTTTTCACCTTTCAGTCCACACCCTCTCAATTTAAGTCAGCACCTGAGCCATTATTGAAACTGATAGCTGAGCTAGTACCAGGAATGTATCCTCCACTTTGGAGACCACACTCAATGTCAGGCTTACCTTGCTCGTGGTACTCAACTTTACAATATTGACCTGGGTCGACTCTGCAGGTACCACCATCCAGAAGGCAGCCATGGAAGGGGAGTGAGAGATTGCAGTATCTGCATATTATTTCTGTGCCATCTACAAGCACAAGAAAGGAGGAAGGGGAAAGAGAGAAAAGACAAAGGAAGAACACAAGATGTTTAGATGATTCTCAGCATTTTTGAAATTCTTTTACAGCAGGCCCTTCTCCTTTCTCTTCAAAGACACATTATACTTTTTTTCCCACTTAACTTTTTTTTTCCCCGAGAAGTAGAAAATCATCAACAAATATATAAAGAAGACGGCTACATATGAAACCAAGAATCTATTACATAAAATTTTAAATATCTATTACATTTAATGTGGTAATACCAACATCGACTGTTTGTATATTCTAAACTTCCTCTGTGGTCTTCTGTGTATTTTAAAAATGTTTCAATGATAGTCTTTTCTTTTTTGTTTGTTTGTTTTGCTTCACTGTTCCCAACATTCTACAAGTATTTTCTCCCCAGTCAAAATAAAAGCCCTCCTTTGTAACAAATCAAGTCAAGTGAAACATCATGTCTGAAAATGACTCTGCCACTATAATCTATTGCCACTCCACAAGAAGTAGGAGGCATGCTTCATCATTTTCTAGTGATCATTTTCATGATCAATGAATCAATCAGAGATCTTAAGTCTTTCAAAGTTGTTTTTCTTTACAGTATCATGGTACTCCCAGTTCTGCTCACTTCACCATACGTCAGTTCATACAAGCCTCCCAAGGTTTCTTTGAATCTGCCATCCCTTCTATTATTTTTTGTGTTACAATAATATTCCATGACATTCATGTACCATAATTTACTCAGCCGTTACCCAGTTGATGGGTGCCCACTCTGTTTCCAGTTCTTTGCTGTACAAAAAGGCTGCTATAACTACTTTTGTACATATGCACCTTTGCCTGTGTCTTAGATCTGTTTGAAGTATATACCTGGTAGTGATATTGTAGTATCGATGGGTTAAAGGGAAAGCATTGTTTAGTGACCTTTTGTGTATAATTCCAAATTTCTTTTCAGAGTAGTTGGAGATTTCACAACTCTACCAAAAGCACAGTTAGTATTTCTTTGCTCCTGTAGTTGCTACAACAATTATCATTTTCTTTTTTTGTCATCTTTGCTTACCTGATGAATATGAGGTTGAACCTCAAAACTGCTTTAGCTTATATTTCTCTTATTATTATTAGGTAGCTAGGTGGTGCAGCAAATAGAGAACTTGACCTGGAGTCAGGAAGACCTGAATTCAAATCTAGCCTCAGACTAGTTGTGTGACCCTGGGCAAGTCATTTAACTTCTGTTTGCCTCAGTTTCTTTGTCTGTAAAATGAGCTGGAGAAGGAAATGGCAAATCACTCCAGTATCTTTGCCAAGAAAGCCCTAAATGGGGTCACAAAGAGTTGGACACAACTGAAACGACTGAACAACAAGAACAAAATTAAATCACATCATACCTTGTCATTTCACTGGTGGTGGTAGTGGAGTTGGAATACTTCTTGCTGCCACTTCCAAGATCTCCCTCTACCACCATCCTCCTTTGAGTTTCACTCAACCCATATTTACCACTTAATCAAAATTCTAGTATTCTAGTAGCTGTTATCAGCTAACCGCCAGAAGACTCCTCCTTCCTACCTCGATGAGTACGATGTCTGGCTCATCATCCTTCTTCCCACCCCTTTCCTGAATACTAGGAGACTTCAGCATACATATTGATACTCCCTCAAGTACCCTAACCTCCCAGTTTCTTAACTTATTTCCCACGACTTACTTCTCTACCCCACCTCAGCTGCACAGGGAGATGGTCATACCTTTTCTCCTGCCATCACCCCGAAATGTTCCACTTTAATATTCACGAATTTCAAATTTCCTTAAGCTAATCACAGACTGTTGTCATTCCACCCCTACCCTGCTCTTCATCTTCACCATGACCTCCAGTCTCTCACTCCTCAGTTCTTTCCCAGGCCATCACCCCAGCACTGGCTATACTCTTCTCCCTTCCTTATCTTGACCCTTAAGTGAACTAGTTCAGGATGAAAATATCTATAATGTGCTATGAAACCTAAACTTTACAAATGTCAATTATTATTATTCTAGCCCTTTGCCTAGACTATTGTAAGAACCTCCTAATAAGTGTTTCTGCCTCCACTCTCTTCAATCCGTTCTTCACACTGTTGCAAAATAATTTTTCTTATACATAGATCTGATCATATTCCTCTGTTTAGAAAATTTTAGTGGCTCCCCATTGCCTACAGGGTAAAGTTCAAACTCCAATGTATGGTATTCATTCAATGAGTGCGTTCAACTAAATTCAGTTAATAATATGATGCCCCCCTACTCTTCTAGACTAATTACACATTATTCCTGTCTAAGCACTCCATGCCCTAGTCAGACTGGTCTAATCTGTGTGCTCTGTTGACTTCTGATTTCATCTTTGAAAGTCCATGTCAAATGCTACCTCTTCCATGAAACTTTGACCTTTCTGGTAAATAATAAATTTCTGCTAAGTGGAGTCTGCCCTTTAAGGAACCTAAAGATTCTGCTCTCTTTATCTCCTGACACCTATGAAATTAGGGAAGGATCAAAAATCGCTTATTTACATGAAAGGCTTTTTCTTGGAATTTGACATGAGCTGTCAGGTAGGCTTTGTGGTAATAGTGAGGGAACTAAAATCACATGTCCCATGGTCTGCCCACCACCGTATTTTTCCTGTTATTCTTGGAAATATAAGCCAGGGACTAACTGTGAGTGTCAGGTTCTTGGTGAAGCTATTTCCATTGAAGGAATGTGTTTTGTATTGTAAATCATTTCTTCTAGGTTCAGGAGCCTGCCTGAGCATAGTCAGGGAAACTAAGGCCCCTCCAGACTTCCTGCCCCCTTCGTTTCCTTTCTTTATTTGAACATAGGTTAGGCCTCATTCCCATTTTCCCTAACCTTAACCCAAACCTAATAAGTATTTAATTATTGTGACTGGGAAAGGAGGAGGGCTAGTCATGGTAGTGAGAATAAACAAGAGATGGGTTTTCAAAGAGCTCAGAAAGCTAGAGGAGAAGCCTCCAGTGATTTCGTTACTGATGTTAAGTCTCAGGCAAAAGTTATACAGAATGAGAGGGTATAGAAGGATTGTTATCTGCATCTGTGGAAGACATTCCTATATACTTATGAACTATGTATGAAAGTGTATTTAATGACATTTTCTTGTCCTTAACTCTCCCTCCCTCTCCCTGCCATCTGACATCGTAGAATGCATCCTACTGTGTCCTGCAATGTTTTTTCATCAAAAAAATATGTCACCAAAATGCATCCTATTCTTGAACAGAGATATTGCAATGTCATCAAAATGGCTCCCTGTTAACTGTAGTCCCACTAGAGAAAAGACTTATTTCCTTTGGAAGCAGGTAAAGAAATTTCACATCTCATGTTGAAACAAAATCAGAAACATTATCACATCTAGGAAACAAAGTTGGGGGGAAATGGATACATGTTCTACCTGCTTCACAGTTACTTGCAGTTATTAGTAGAATTTTTCCAATTCTCCCCCACTTCCTTGTTTAATGCTTCATTTCGGACTTACCTGCTTGAAGGAAGAACAGCATAATGATCACAGAAAAAATTATCCTCACCATCCTCGTCTCTGAAACCTAAATCAGAGAAAAAGTCAAACCTGACAAATAATATTCCATCCTGTAGAAAAGTCAAAAAGGAGTCATTTTGGCAAATTTCTCTTAAGATAATTTGTCCTCAAATGGAAACAACAGGTCACATTGTACATTTCAGTTTCATTATCCATGAAGGCAGTTTTTTGTTTTTTTCCAGAGAGAAAAACCATGTAAAGTTAATTGACTGAAGAAAAAAAAAAGTTAGGCCTCCTTGTTAAAAAGCTACCTTTAAGTAAGTTTGTTGAACAGTAGAGGAGTTATTTAAATGTAGGAAGGGAACTGGCAAGGGAGCTTTATAAAGAACCCATTTCAGTCACTCCTGACATAGCTTGTCTCTGCAGCAAGCCTCAAAAGGACTGTGGCTGTGGGTCATTTGGAGCCTAGGTTCTTCAAAATGAAGAAGAGTGAAACCTCTGTTATAACAGTTTAAAAATGGAAGAATTGGTAAGATCAGTCTCTGGGCTGTTACATTCCAAACCGTTTTTTTTTTAAACACTGAAATTCTACCTCCACCAACTGAAAGAGAACCCAATAATAATAGCAGCATGTGTGTATATAGCATTTTAAAAGTTTGTAACAAACACATAATTTTTGCAAGTTACTTTTTTTAATAATGAAATTTTACCTGTACATACCCCATCTGCCAGAGACATATTGGGCTTTAAAAATGTAATAGTTATGTCTTTAACTTATAATTAAATATAATGCAACAAAAAGCTGTGGTTCTGATGGTGTCAAAACTTCCTCCAGCCATGCAAATCATATCCTGCCCGTCACTTGCAGACTTAAAAGATTTCCTAAAACTCAGACAGATTAAGTGATTTCATCATAGGAGGATATATAGGATACATATATCCTATATATATAGGATAGGATTTAGAGCTAGATGGTTTTGAGAACATTGAAATCTACCTACACACCTCATTTTACAGGTGAGTAAACTGAGGCAAAGAGAGATTAAGTAAATTACCTTAAGTTACACAGGTGAGATTTGATCCATTTGCATTGTATTTATGCAAAGTGGCATTCTTAGTATTGACAATTATAAAATCAAAATATTGATCATCTCTGAAAAATGTTGAAGATTGTCTACATCCTGCATCAAATATTCCACCAAGATTTAATTCTTTATGTAAAAATAAATAAGCACATCCATCTCAGTATGCAAATTTGCTTTTGTCTTTAATAAATGGTAAAGTTATATGTATACCAAAGAACTGTTTTAAGATAAATTTCTTTGTGATTTATTATCAGTAGATGTTTGATTTGTATACTTATTTTATATATCTATATACCTGGGGTCACATAAAAATTTCTTGGGCAAAAAGGGGTCATGAGTGGAAAAAGCTTAAGAAGCCCCTGCCCTAGTCCAGTCTCTGAGTGTGAGTTAAATACAAGGTACCAATTTTTATTGGTAGAGTTTCTTCACTGAGAATTCCCTGTAACAATGAAATAATGGGCCTATTCCCTATACCAACAACCCCTACCAAAAAATTAACAGGATATCAATTTTTTTTTCCAGAAAATAAAAACAGTGGACCACATTCTGTCTAGCATCCCGAACATTAGTCAGGTATGAATACCAATAAATCTTAATTTCTCTCTCCTGAGATCACCTTATACAGAATATCTTCCATATAGACAAGAACTAGAATTAGTAGTACAGAGGACCGAGGTCACATGGGAAGTAAATAGCACAGCCTAGATTGGAACCCAGATATTTTGACTCTGAAAGGAGGAAGTGAGGTGAGAGCAAGGGTGATGGACTGCAAAAAGAGGGAGGGAACAGCAGGTGTGTCACAAGGAAGTTCGCCTAAAGCTTAGCTTTAGGAGGAGTGAGGAAGAAGGATCATAAGATCATAAATAGAGAGCCAGAGAGTTCCTGTTGCTGGCCTGGCCCAAATCAGTCTAGCCTGGTACTTCAGGTTCTGAATGAGAAACTTGTAGTCTACCTAGTAGTTAACAAAAGGATGTCTGCTTATCCATAACAGGGAAATGATACTCAGCAAAGATGCATTATTGATTCACTTAAGCAACGCTTCCCTGCCTCCGTATTAACCATGCTGGTCTTCCAGTCAGAAGTCCTAGTTAAAGCTGCTGACTCTTCATGTGTTGGATTTTTGTACCTTAAGCCACCAGGAAGCTATGCCAATGACTCAAGCCTTAATCCCTTGAGTTCATTAAGTCTCAAAATGGCTTTAATACTTCTCAAGGAAAAACCAGTGTAGCCTACATGGTAGATATTGCTTCTGCCAGAGAAACCCTACAGTCTACTCCCCTCATTTTACAGAAAAGATCACGGAGGTCCAGAGAAGTGTAAGTGACTTGCCCAATGTCAAGCAGGTAGGTTGACCTGAGGCCTTCTGATTTCAGAGCCATTGTTCTTTCCACTGCACCACTCTAGAGAAGTAGGAAAATGAGATCATGATCAGAAGGGAATTTCAGAGTTTCAGGATCACAAAAGCAGAGCAGTGAGTTATAGGTGATGATAAGATGTAAGGTGATCATCCTTGGGTTGCCTGAAGTAGAGAGAAGATATGGTGCATAGGAGCTGAGGAGGCAGATGAATTGAGAAGCCACAATGCTTGACCAATATACATTAACATTTATATTGAAACTGTCACTAATGAGGGCATAGAGCAAGGACTCCTTGTGAAAAAAAGGAAGTGACCTGGAATCTAGTAGATTAACAGCAAAACAAACAAACAAACAAACTTGGACAAGGTGATATAGACAGATGGAGGGAATCTCAACAGAAAAAAAGGTCCTGATTGATGGTGGTAGAAGAAGAGTCTAGAAGTAACTCAGTGTGTCTTGGGCAGGTGAGGAACACAATATTGGACAGGGTGATCAGGTTATATAGTATCTTCCAGGGCAAGCAAAATTTCTGTGAGCATAAGAAAATGGAAAGAATGTGAGAGGAAGAAGTCTAGGATGAAGGAGAGCTTGTATTTGAGGGGAAGGGAGGTTTCTAGAGGACACAATGGAAAGGAAGGGCAAAAAAGGATAGGGGCTATAGAGGAGGGGTAATGCATTATTCCTCTCATAGGGATGAGAACTCAGAGAATGATAGTAGAGAAGGAAATTTTTTGTTTTTGTTTTGCACTGACAAGATGGCAGATTTCGAATAATAGGGATTGGAGGAAGAATAAGAAATGGGATTTTGTCTACAAAATAGGGAAGTGCTAGTGGCCTGGTGTCCCTGTGCTCCAGGGAGAGGGGGGATGTGGGCTGGGAGAGTAATGTAATTTTATTCTTTCCTCTTCCCTTCCATTCCCTTCCCTTCCCTTCCCTTCTTTTCTCTTTTCTTCTCTGTTTCTCTCTTTCTCCACTAGGACATTGGGGGAGGGGGCAGTAAGAAGTATAGGAAGTCCATTCAAGGTATTCAAGGCAGTACATATGAAGGTCTAACTGAATTCACACTCCACTCTATTTCCTTTCATTCATCTAGAATGTGGCAGGGTACAATATGCAGTCATGATTGTTAACTATTCATATTTTAGAAATTTATAATCCATGAATTAGGTATACCTACTTCATGCTTTTAGGTAAAAATGAAGAGAAATGGTTCATAAAGCAAGAAGCATTTAGAAACAGCTCGGGGAAAATGTTCTGAGTAGCAGAAGATAACATTTTGAGTTCTATAAACCCAGGCATCTTCCTTATCTTAAATTTTAAAAAAATGACTGAATAAAAATATAGTATGTCTATCATTATGGGCACCTAGATTCATATACTGCAGCATGGGGATACTGAGTCACATTTTGGATGCTGTTCCTCTCCCCCTTCCCCCATTTCCTTTTCTAGCAGACATGGTGATGCCAGAAAATTTTAAAGTGTATAATCTTCATTTTTCATTGGAAGCATCAAAAGTGTGGTTAAACACAAGCTATGATACTCCTCAGTAGAGGTGAGGTTTTCCTATGAAGATCACCCCTATAGTCTTCTTTTGACAATGAAGGATGAATAAAATGATTTTGAAACTGCAGTAGTATTGTCAATGATTTTCAAGGCTGGATTTCAGGTTTGGAAAATCCTTTCCTATTCCAGACTCTTAGAAGTGTGCTGTCTAGAAGTCATTGATCCACTCTTAAGCCTTGTATGTTGCTTTGATTTTTGTTAGTCAAGCCAGAAATCCCTAACTAGCATCTCAATTCAAAAGATACCCATCAGTAACTTTTTGAACAGCACAGATTTCCAATCATCCCTAGCCCTCAAAACACATGTCTAATAATAGTTTGATTATAAGAATTGAAATTCTTCTCCTTTCCCTCCCCTCCTCTCCACAATCCTTCCCTTTCCATCCCTTCCCTTATTTTCCCCCAATTACATGTAAAAACAATTTTAACATGTTTTTAAAAAAATTTTGAGTTCCAAATTCTATTCCTTCCTTCCTCCCCACCAACCACCCCGGACAGTAAGCAATCTGATATAGGTTATATGTGTACAATCATGTAAAACATTTCCATTTTAGTAATTTTGTACGAGAAGACTCAGAAAGAAGGAAGGATGCAAGGAAGAAAGGAAAGGAAGGAAGAAAGAAATAAAGGAAGAAAGAAAAAGTGAAAATGGTATTCAGATAACATCATTTCTTTCTCTGGAGGCAGACAACATTTTTCATCATGAGTCCTTTGGGATTGTTTTAAATCATCGTATTGCAGAGAATAGCTAAGTCATTCACAGTTGATCATTATGCAATATTGCTGTTACTGTGTCTAATGTTATCTTGATTCTGTTCACTTCATTTTGTGTCAGTTCATTTAAATCTCTCCAGGTTTTTCTGAAATCATCTTGTTTATAATTTTTGTAGCACAATAATATTCCATTACAATCATATACCACAACTTGTTCAGCCATTCCCTAATTGATGTGTATCCCCTCAATTTCCAGCTCTTAGCTGCCACAAAAAAGAGTTGCTATAAATATTTTTGTACAGATTGGTCCTTTTCTCCCTTTTTTATCTCTTTGAGATACAGCCCTATCAGTGGTATTGCTAGATCAAAGGGTATACACTATTTTGTAGTCCTTTGGGCATAGTTCCAAATTGCTCTCCAGAATGGTTGGATCAGTTCACAATTCAACCCACCTTAGTGATCTAGTTTTCCCACATTGCTTCCAACATTCATCATTTTCCTTTTTTTTTATGTTAGCCAGTCTGATAGGTGTGAGGTGGTGCTTCAGAGTTGTTTTAATTTGCATTTCTCTAATCAATAGTGATTTAGAGCAATTTTTCATAAGACCATAGATAGCTTTGATTTCTTTGTCTGAAAATCACCTGTTCATCATATCCTTTGACCATTTATCAATTGGGGAATGACTTGTCTTCTTATAAATTTGACTCAGTTCTGTATATATTTGAGAAGTGAGGCCTTTATCAAAGATACTTACAAAAAAAATCTTCCTGGTTTTCTGCTTTCCCTCTAATTTTGGTTGCATTTGTTTGGTTTGTGTAAAAACTTTTTAATTTTATATAATCAAAATTATCCCTTTTACATTTTGTAATGCTCTCTATATGTTGTTTGGTCCTAAATTATTTCCTTATCCATAGATCTGACAGGTAAACTATTCCATGCTCTCTAATTTGCTTATGGTATCACCCTTTATGTGTAAATCATGTATCCATTTTGACCTTACCTTGGTATACAGTGTGAGACATTGGTCTCTATCTAGTTTCTGCCATACTGTTTTCCAGTTTTCCCAACATGCTCTTTTTCTGACATGACTCCTTCTTGGGCAGCTTAGCAGCCCCTCACTCCCAGGGGTTCACTATATATTGGTGTTAGATTGGTGCTAGATTGAGTGCAAACCCCCAATTGACTTATTCAACTGCAACTCAAAACTCCCATGCTCAAGTAATCCACCAGCCTTAGCCTTCCTGGTAGCAAGGATTATGGATATGGGCTACCACACTAGACAAAACGACTGAAATTTTTTTTTTTGCACACTTTGTCTTTTTTGTTTTTCTTCATTTTGCTTTGAGTACTTTAGATATAACTATCATGTTTAGCTCATTAGGAAGAGAAGGAAGTTATCTTTTCTTCCTTAACTATACCAGGTTAAATCCATAAAACCACAAGCAAGGTTTATTTCATTACCCTGCTGGGTATTGTGACCTATTCTGATATGATCTGATTAAACATAAAGCTTCCTTTTGACCAGATCATTTTAAAGAAAGAGATTGGATGCTTAGCAAGTCTCTTCATTCTGAATCCTAAAGCTGATCCTATCAAATTATAACTGGTCACTAGAGGTGTCTACTGGTGGACAGTGGATTCTGATGTCTCCCTTAGCTGATCCCTGAAAACCAAGAGGGATTGTGTTTATACCTTATGAAAAATGATTATCTTTATAATCATTATCTTGGAGATTCAGAGCTTTCCCCAGGCCCCTTCTTCCAAAGTTCAGTTTCTTCCTCAGAAGGACGTTACTGATAATGAGATTACATTGAATCTTCTTATCCTGGTCAAGGACCAACCCAAGCTTGGAAGTAATTTAATCTAAGGTAGGGAGACCAATTGTGTTGTCCTCAGGCTTAGGTGGAGATAGATTCTGTGAACCCCAAGAACACCATGAATCTCTATTTGAAGACAGAGCCTGCTCTAAGAAAGAGACAAAAGAAATCAGAGTGCATGTTTCCATGGTTTAATTTCTTTCAAGCTTATTTGACATGCATTGCAAGGGAGTTCAGTGCAAAACTGGTCCCCCCCTAAGGAGACCAGTTCAGAACTGGCTCGAATTGGAGTTTTTTGGGGTACAGGTTATATGCCCTTAGAAGAGTAGGTGTTTCCAAGGGATACCAATCAACTCTGGGAAGTGGGCTATATTAAAATGAGGGTCTTTCAGTATGTGACCCAGGTCATTCAGTCCTGGTCAAAGAGACATCAATTTCCATATCACCTGTCTTGACAATAGGAAGGAATCAACATTCTCCCAGAGTTGTCTAGGCAACATAATGGGCAGGAATCCATTTAGATTATTTCTTAATGTCCTTCTGAAGAAGGACTGAACTTTGAAAGAAAGGGGGATGGGGAAGCTCTGAGTTTCCAAGATAATGATTGCTAAGAAAAATCATTTTTCACATTCCCCATCTGATTCTAATGAGAGGTGTAGCCTTCTCAATGAATCACTAACTGATATGGTCAACACTTCATCAAGGGGTTTTGGGGACTTATAACAATATGGGAGAGGGGAGGGAGAGATTGATTGAGTCATTGACAAATCAAAAGGGGGAAGTCACTTTACTAGGTACAGATACAGAAGCCCAAAGGGAAAAATTATACAATGAAGTGTCCATTTAAAGGCTCAGAAGTCTCACTTCATATAGCTGTCAGGGGGAGGCATCATCTGATGAGGTTTTCTGGTCTCAGTACTGTTCAAGCAGTGTCCAGCAGACTGTCTTTTTGTAAAGATCCTCTTTCTTGTGTCCACTTTCCTACAAAATTGATCTTAACACAATTTTAAATTACCTTGCCAATACCCAGGTCAAATAATGAAAGTTAACCCAACTCTTATGTCTCTATTATTATGCAAGCAAAATTGGAGTCTTGGCCAGTTGTCATGTTTAAGAAACTCAAATAAAGAAAAACAGGAAGATTAGAACCTAGATTTTATACTTCACAACTTCACATTCATTCCCCTATCAGGAGGATGAGATTTCCCCTAAGGAATTAATAACAAAATACTTTATAAAAAGATGGACTCTAATCCATACATAATCAATGATCAATTTTAAAACAGTGCATATCAAGAAAACAATTCCAACTTTTGGTCATGTTCAAATAAATAATCCCTAATTAAAGTGGATGCTTCCTTTAAGGCGTTTACAAGATAGACCACAAGCCATTCTTTTTTTAACATTAACTAACTGTAACAAACTAAAACAAGTATGATATTAACTAACAGAATAATATCCTGGTTTCACAAGTCCTTGGCCTAATTATTCTCCATACAATTATGAGGAATTAAAGTACCCTGACTTATACAGGAATATATACTAATAACAGATGTCAAGGCTAAATACTTAATTCTAAAATTCTAGGCCAAATAACTCAATCTTATACTTATATCTTACTATAATAACCTCATATGTTCCAGCATCAATCTAGTATTTAATAGATTTAATACTGTGCTTACAAACTTTTTGATTATAGAATTTTGCCATTAAAGAATAGGGACATAACTAAAGTAAGGGAACAATGTTCCCCTAACTTCATGTCGATTCCAGGCAGAAGTTATGTAGAGAGCCAACTGCATTGAGCCAGGCTTAAGTCTGCCAGGTGTCATAGTGGGGAAATTGAGTTAGGAGAATCCTACCTCAGCTCATGCAGAAGAGTCATTCTCTGGACCGTCCCATGAGAAAACCCTCTGCAGTTCATCGATGCAGTTCATAGACCCCACCCCCACCCCCCCAGGATTGCTGGCATCATGCATGGGTCAGTGGCTCAATAGCATTCCTTGATAACCATACCTGGAGTCAGACTCAGAATAAAGTCAGTTATCAGTCCCATAACGTCTTGAATAGCAAGTTCCCATAATCAGTGTCAGACGTGACTATAATCTTACATTGGTTAGGGAACATCCTTAAAGTGAGCCTTAAGTAGTTTGCATGTATTCATATGCATGTCTAGTTCTTGGTTAAAAAATAACATATGTAAAATCAAATTTCCATTAAGATCAGAAGTTATCACTCTAATAGATTTGCATCTCTGTTTCTCAAGCTTATTTGTCCTTCTCTAACCATACTTAATCTGAAAGAACAAGACACTTCAGGAATTGAATCTTATACATATGATAAGTTCAAGCACCAATTTTAACATTTGGTAGGCCATGGAATGAATTCAGATCAAAAGAGCAAAATCTCCCCAACTTACAACTCATTACAATAATTGCTTTAGTATTAATACCTCTGATGTTGTTCCCATTGAGTTGCTGACTCTGTTTCTCAGAAAACACCCATTAAGGCCAGTCCAAGGACACAACAAATCTAGGAATGAAACTCAAAATTCACAGTAGGCTTAAACATAATTGTCATCAATGTCAAATTATTACTTGCAACAAATTAGCTTGCAAATGGAAATCTCGTAGACTTTTAAAATTATACATAAGATTTTGCAAAACATTTCTTCATAAAAGTATTTCCTTTAAAAATAGCTTACAATTTATCCTGTTACTATAACAAACTAAATTAATTACAAGATTTTACAAGGTCCTTTCTTTGCACAATTACCAAGTTTCCTTTCACAAAAATACTTTTATAAATACTTGATTTAAACAATAACTCAAATAGCTTAGTTAACAATCTTAATTTTCATAAGTGAGAACCAAGTAAATTTAGCTGAAACTTCCCCTTAAATATAGACAAAACTTGGAAGTTTATGATTTCTTAAATTACAATACTTCATAAATATTACAACACATAAATATTACAACAGAATGACCTGACAGCTTCCTAACCCATTCACTTTTTCTCTTTTTCTTGGACAGTACAATTCTTAATCTAACAACATCTAGATTATAAAAGAAATTGCTTTTCTAACAACATAGGTGATACAATTGTTTGCCAAATTGCACAATTTAGAAATGTTACAATACCCTACACATTATAATGTATTTAAAACTTGAAACAACCCATTATCAATTTAAGTAAATGCATTTCTAAATTGCCTTGCACAGAGAATTATTCATCTCATCATTAATATGTTGAAACTACAACCTGAAACCACCTTATATATTTTCACAATAGCCAAGATTTAAAATGAAAAATCTACTCTCATAGTAAATGTCAGTATTATTATTATTACTCGATTATAACCAAAAATACTTCATTAAATATTAAGTTTTCAAAAATTTTTTTTATCACATCCCTTTCTTTTTAAGTTGCCCAATTCATATGCAACAAAATCCAGATTAAAAATTGAGAAATACAGTAATAACATAAGTAATAAGTTTCAGATAACATCAGTTGCATTTTCAAATTATCACATACAGAAATTATTGATCTGATTATTTTTGGTATTTTAAAACTGCTTCGAAGTTATCAGATATGGAACAATTATATTAAATTAGAGAATTAATAATAAGGTTATCTAGCATATGCCAATCGTTTTACAATCATGTGATGCTCCCAACATCCCTGGGAAGTGGGTTCCACTATTATTCCCTTACAGAACAGTAAACTGAGGAAACAGGAAACTGATTTAATAGACTGAAATCAAATCAAATCTGGATTTATAATTGCTGATGACAAACATTTGAAAAACAATTTTTAAGTCCAATGCTCTTGGCCCTTTGAAAGGAAATATTATCCATAAATTCTCTTATAAAGATACATGGCTGTATACAGGGAATTGCATATAAAATTTTACAAACAGTTTGAAATCACCTATAATCATCAGGTTAGCGAAAGGGTTTGGCTCAGGCAAAGAGAAACCATCTGAAGCTGGCACAAAGGCACCCAGGACAGCTATGCAAGGATGGAGGCACTTAGAGCACATTGGCTTGTTGCAGACCACCCACCCCCATCTGTTCACAAACCAATTTTTTCTACCCATCATATTTTCACTCAAACCTTTATTCCTCTTTCCTGATCTTTCAGTTGGGGTTAAGTGACTTGCCCAGAGTCACACAGCTAGGGAGTGTTATGTGTCTGAGGCTAAATTTGAACTCAGGTCCTCCTGACTCAAGGGCTAGTGCTCTATCCACTGCACCACCTAGCTGCCCCAAAAGTTTATTTATTTATTTGTTTGCAAGGCAGTTGGGGTTGAGTGACTTGCCCAGGGTCATACAGCTAATAAGTGTCAAGTGTCTGGTCTGAGACCAGATTTGGACTCAGGTCCTCCTGACTCCAGGGCCAGTACTCTATCCACTGCGCCACCTAGTTGCCCCTGCCTAACAACTTACAAATCAAGAGAGCTATATTTCTTCCACATCCTTCACAAACAGCTTTTATAATGTTAGTATTTGGGGGCAACTAGATGGTATAGTGGATAGAGCACCAGCCCTGGAGTCAGGAAGACCTGAGTTCAAATCTGGCCTCAGATGCTTATTAGCTATGTGACCCTGGGCAAGTCACTTAACCCTACTTGCCTAAAAAAAAATATATAATAATAATAATGTTAATGCTTGAAAGGTAGAAAAACCCTTATTTTTGCAGTTTTAAACACATTGCCATGATATCAGATCTTATCAGGCTAAAAGTTGTTTGTTAACTGATTCCGCTTTCCACTAAATTTTGGGAGAGTCTCTCCCTGCTTTTTGATTCCATTACTCATTATCTAACTTTATTCTAGTATCTCAATTTGGCCAGTGTTGGGAGCCCCCCCCCCAAAATAATCTCAATCTCCCACTGAAAGCCTAAGGTGGGAATTCTTTCCTGATGTTCTCTCTCTAATTACAGACCTTAGAAGTTCCTTAGAAGTTTTTCTGGGGGCAGCTAGGTGGCACAGTGGATAGAGCTCCAGCCATGGAGTCAGGAGGACCTGAGTTCAAATCCAGCCTCAGACACCTGACACTTATTATTTTACACATTTCTTACTTTTCTCCTTTTCTATTTCCTTATCTAGAAACCAACCAGTGTGGGGAAATCTTTCTTAAACAGTCACCCAGGCCAAGATCTAATCAGACAGCAAAAGAAGCTCTAAGTTTGGGCTAATGGGTGTATTTCCTGCTCATTGTGCTGCTCAGACAGGTCTGGGAATATGTTGATTCTTCCTCTGGTCAAGACAGGTGATACGGAAAGTGATTGTCTCTTTGAACAAGATTTAGGTGACCTAAGTCACTTATCCCAAGGCCCTTATTTTAATATAACCCACCTCCCAGTGTCTTAACCAATCAAAGTTGACTGGTACTCCTTGGGAATACCAGCTCTCTGAAGGACATATAAACTGTGTACCCCAACCCCAAAGGGAGCTCAGTTCCAACACTGCATCTCCTTGCATATGTATGCTGCCTGCTTTTAGAGAATTAAAACATGGATGGACACAACCTAATTTGTTTGTCTTTCTTAGACCAAACTCTCAGGGACTGACAACCTGAAAAGACATATGTTTGTTCCCTTCATTCTAGAAGGAAGGAGCTAAAATCTTTCAAGAGACAAGCAAAGTGCTGTGGGTATACCTTGAGCTTCTACACAGAGATCAGGAAGGAGAGGGTGGAAGAGAGTCTGCCTCTTAGCACTATGTCATAGCTATGAATTAGTGAAAGAAAATGCAGAGAAGAATTGGAAGGAAGGAAATTAGCAGTTATTAAGCATCTACTACCTGCAGGCACTGTGCTAAATGCTTTACAGATAGCTCATTTAATCCTCACAACTAACCTGGAAGGTAGGTTCTATTTGATCCTCATTTTACAGATGAAGCAACTGAGGCAGACCTGTTTGTTAAGTGATCTGCCCAGGGTTAGACAGCTAATACTTGCCCAGTGTTGCCTCAGGAGAAATACTGTAGCTATTCCTTGGTTGTTGAGAATAGCAAGAGTGAAACTCCTGCCTCCTCATTTCCTACTTTGTCCTGGCTCTCTCACTGAGAGCTATTTTACATTTCTTGTTTCCTTAAAAAAAAGAACAGTGTTCACTTTCTACATTGGCCAAGTGTTCTGGGGAGAAAAAAAAACCAGTTTCTCTAAAAAAAACCGTGTGCTTGTGTGTCCTTGGGGAAAAGTAAGAACCGGGAAGTGTGGGTTAAGCTTGGCTATCCACGTAGAGAGTAGGAAATTCTCTTTCTCAATTGCTGGATTACCAGCTGGGGGCTCAAAATAAACCGAAGAAAATTTTATTGAAAGTATTAAGTTCCCCAGAAGCCAAGATCAAAATGAATTTGGATTGTTCCTGGATTCCCTTTGGCAAATAATGACAAAGTCATGGTGTTATGGGGAAGGAGGTTTGGTAATAATAATAGCTAACATTTATATAGTGTTCACTATCTGCCAAGCACTGTGCTAATTGCTTTACAATTATTTCATTTGATCCCCATACCAACCCTGGGAGGTAAGTGCTATGGTTACCCATTTTACAGATGAGGAAACTGAGGCAAACAGGAGTTAAGTGACTTGCCTAGAGTTACACAGCTAGTAAGTATTTGAGGCCTGATTTGAACTGGTCTTCCTCACCATAGGCCCAGCACTCTATCCACTGTACTCCCTACCTGCCCCAAGGTATATGTGGGCGAGTTTGCTGAGGTAATAATGCTTCTCTGTTATCTTAACTAGAATGATAGCCACTTCTGTCTCTCTGGCCTCTTTAGTCTCAACAAGGCCACCCCAAGTAGAGTTTTGGGTGCAGACATAGATGTTCATGTAGGGTGTGCTAGCTACACCCTAATACCTCACACAAAATTTGGTATTTTGGATCATCTTAAATTTTATTTGTTTGGTAAGTTGTTTTCATTAATTTATCAAAATATTTAGTTAGGTTTTCTTTTGTCTAATGGAGGAATTAAAATAACATCCTTTATGACTGAGTATTGAATAAATATTTAGGGCATCTGGGTGGTGCAGTGGATAGAATGCCAGACCTGGAAGCAAGAAGACCTGAGTTCACATCTGGCCTCAGATGCTTACTAGCTGTTAAGAGTCACTTAACTCTTGTCTCAGTTTTCTCATCTGTAAAATGAGCTGGAGAAGGAAATGGTAAACCACTGCAGGTTTCCAAGAAAACCTCAAATGTAGTCACAAAAAGTCATGTACAACTGAAATGGTTGAACAACAAAATTTAATAAATATTTGCCTTAAAAAATAAAATCACTGGGCACACAACATACCCTATTGAAATGTTCCCTACATGCCTGTGGATCCAGGATAAATCAGTGTTTTCTCCACTTCCAACATTTTAGTAGATGAAAAAAAAGCTAAAAATGAATAGCTAAGATAGGCTCAAAAAAGGAAAAGACTTCCCAAAAGGGCAGCTTGAGGGGTGGGTGTACTGGTGCTGGTTGGTGGGTGGCTGTGTGTATAAAAAGCTCAGATCTTTTTTCGCACCAGCTGATGGAACCATCTCTTCCTCCTCTACTGTCTGCCTCCTTGAGTCACTGTCCCGATGGAAAGTTCTGATCCCCCAGTGATTGCCCCATTTTGCTGTGTTCTAGAGTGAGCTGCACCTGAGTATCCTCTACTCTGTACTCCCTTAGTTGAAATTTGAAGCAGTGACTACATGATCACCCACACGCAACACAGGTATCTGGCAGGAATAGGGGTTAATAGATTTATGTTATATTCTTATCCCATTTATCAGGCAGTTACTGCCAGCATATTTTTTGGGGGGGGGGTTGGTTTTTGTTTTTGGCACAGGCAGTTGGGGTTAAGTGACTTGCCCAGGTCACACAGCTAGTAAGTATCAAGTGTCTGAGGCTGAATTTGAACTCAGGTCCTCCTGACTCCAGAGCTGGTGCTCTATCTACTGTGTCACCTAGCTGCCCCAGGGAGCGTATGTTTTCAGCAAGAATATCAATTCAGAGTCCATCTATGTCTTGGAAAGAGGTAGATGGTTTCCATATTGCTTTAAATCCCAATATTTTGATATCTAATGGTCATCAGATAAGTTAAACGTTAACTAACAGGTGTTTTGGAATCTCATTTGCTGCTCTTCTCAGAGCCCTGTAGGAAAAGAAGCTAAGGTTTTCATGAAATTTCTTCTCCTGTCATCAGTCTTCTTATAAAACATGATTCCCTTTTGGATATCTATAAATTTGAACACCTGCTCCATTTTCTTGGTTCCTCTGATATAAAAGTGTTCAGACATCAGAGATAAGCACCCTCCCCCACACACCTCACCCCCAGCCACAACCAGACTCCGGTCATTCTAACAAATAGGTACAGGTTTGAATAGTGTCACGATTAGATTTATTTTTTTCCATTTCAGAACTACTTGACTGATTTATTCTTTTATATTGAAGATCTGCTTCCTGCATCTTCCCATCTTCCAGTTCTGCCTGTACGTAGACCTCAGATACTCCAATCATTCTGCAGTCTCATCCATACAGAAGTCCTTCTAATGATGCAGATAAAAATTTATTCATAACTGTCTAATCTGCGTGAGTCTTATCCACATCCTTCTATGAGTCCCCATACAGGTTTCACCCAACATTCTGGGGACCTTTCTGGCAGAATACCACTGGAGAGAATTCCACTGGTGCGCACAGATCATCTATCCATTTTCTCTTCACCAGGTGGTCTTTTTTACTTATACATTTTTTGATAACAACCTTCACATAGCTTCTCCTTTGTAATTTCTTGTCTGTAATGTGCTATGGTTTGACTTCTCCCACCATTCTCCTCTCCATTGCACTTTGGGTAATCCTCAACTCATATTACATATATGCATTTTTAAATGCACGCTGGGCTGAATTAGTTGTGTTGCTCCATTACCTCCTTCATTGTCTATCTTACTAAACATGAGGTTTTGAATGGTCTTCAAAATGGATAGGACTGAGAAATTCTTATGGAATTAGCATTCCTAGTGGAGACTTAGGGATAACACATTCAGAAGTGTAACAGTCCAATCAATCAATAGTTGATCGATCAGCATCACCCTTCAAATCAGGCCTCAGACACTTGACACTTAATAGCTATGTGACCCTGGGCAAGTCGCTTAACCTCAATTGCCCTGCCAAAAAAAAAAATTCAATCAGCATCACCTAATGTGTGTTGAGCATTGTGCTAAGCAATGGAGATAGAAATACGAGAGAATATAGCAGAAAAATACTCTGACATATTTGAACTCAATCTTGCTTAAAAAAAAAAAAGCAAAACAAAACAACAAATAAGAGATACCCTCTTCTTTGAGACATTAAGACTTCCTCTGTGAGGTCTTCCCAGTTAATTCTAAGTTGTTAATACCTCTTCTTCCTCAAATTATTTCGTATTTACTTATCTGTGTGTCTGTCACATTGTCCAAGTAAAATGGAAATTCTTTGAGGAAAGACATTGGTTGTCTTTATTTTTGCATATCAGGGTACCTTGTACATAGTAGGTGCCTGACAAATTTTTTTTGTTGTTGTTATTTTAGGCAATGGGGTTAAGTGACTTGCCCAGGGTCACACAGCTAGTAAGTGTTATGTGTCTGAGGCCAGATTTGAATTCAGGTCCTCCTGAATCCAGGGCCAGTGCTCTATCCACTGCGCCAGCTAGCTGCCCCCAGACAAATGTTTATTGAGTTGAACTAAAAATGTAGTCAAATGAGTTCACATTTGGGAGTTGGGCTGGTAAAAAAAAAAGATTACAATCTGCATTTATATGCTGGTTTTCTTCTGTAATGATTGCTAGCATTTACTTTGAAAAGAATCTTACAATGTGGCAATATGTTCTCACTCATATGTTCTTGATGTGTAGGAAAATTGCTACACTGCAGCTTGGTTGATCTGAAACTTTGGCTAGCTTAACAATCAACTTGATATCAAGAGTGGGTATGTATGGTATAGGTTGCTTAGGTGATTAGCCATAGCTCAGTTCATTTTCATGGTCCCTTGTAGTTATAACTTAAGAGTAGACCAGAAGTATGAAGTAACAAAATCAATGTGGTTGGTCCTTTCCAGGACTGCCTCCTATAGTAATGCCAGCAGTGATACCCTTCATTTGGTACTTACCATTTACTACATGGTGCTTGTAAGTTATCTTTTTGGGTGTTTTTTTGAGTCCAGCAACATGGAGAAACAGACTGGATAAACAGTAGAAAACTGAAGAAGAAATGGTGAGTGAAAGAGATCTTCCAATATTCAGGTCAGGTTTTTCTGCAGTCACCGAGCACATTGTGTCTAGTGATAGCTTAAGGACATTGGACAGGCCTTAGCTGAGAGATTAGCACTGGAGCACTTATATACAATCACATGTAAAAATATATGGATATATATGGTTATTTGTAAGTGATAATGTAATATTTCAAATATTTATATATATGCATATATAGTTTTTCAAAATTTGTTATTGATTTCTTTTGTTTATACATCATCTTCATTTTCAGATATATACCATCTTCCCCTCCCCTGTCCATCAAGATATCTCTTGTAACAAGGATTTTTTTAAAAGAGAAAAATACAGTTTAGCAAAACCAGCCAGCACATCAAATAAGTCTGACAGCTTCCACAATATCTCATGCCTGAAAGTCCACTACTTCTGCAGTGAAGGAGGGAGATGGATTTTCTCAACTCTTCTCCAAGATTAAGCTTTCTGGTCATTATAATTACTTAGGGAGCACCTGAGTATAAATGAAGAGTGAAATTGGAAGCATTCTGTCCAAAGCTGGAAATAGCAAGAAACAGTGAAAAAGGAGTTAGAGAGGTATCTTAAAGTAAGGTCGTAAAGTTCTCCAGACAACTTGGAGCCTAGTCTCTGAAGAAATAGACCCAATAGACAGCTTGCATTCATTGTTATCAGGAGGAGTCACAAAGAACGAGATACCAACTTTATTAGTGTTTCCATGCCAGGACTAAATCTCAGGAACATACCTACCACAGGGCTTGTCCTGTTTGTTTTTCTACTCAAATGAATCCTGGCTCTGCCGCTTACTAGCAATGAGAAAGGTCACAATCACTCTGGGTTCTAGTTTCCTAATCTGTAAAATGGGGAGACTAGAATTGGTGACCTCTGAGGTCCCTTCCAGCTCTTATATGTGTTATCCTGTGAGCCTGTGATTTAAGAAAGTGACAAGGGATTAGATTAGATTAGAATAGATAAAATAGAATAGATTTAAAATAATTAGAATAGAAAAGTATTAGAGTTTTCATTGATTTATTATCCATTCCTGAGGAATGTTGATAAATGGATAGATATCAGCCTGGAGAAAAGTCTCTAATGTCATGCTACATAGTTGTACTCTCAGTTCTATTCCATTCAGCATTTTTATTAGTGATTTGGGTGGATTAGATGGTATGTCTGATGAGGTATGGGTCCAAGCTGAGAGCTTTGCCCCTCATCCCAAGAAGAATTTGGGTCCCATTTGTCTAGGCCCCAGAAAACCCTTAAACTTTCCTTGAACTCACCTACCTGGTCAAGGAAGTCTAGCAGTTTCCTGATTATTACTCCTATCAACTGTCTCTCCCTTATCACCTAGACCCTATCTCCTGGTTCTTTGGCACCCTAATTAAGCCTAGTCCTCTATTGTCTATAGCCCTGGGTTATATTTCCCATTCTTGATCTTATCCAGACCCAATTCAACCTCTTCCTTATCTTCTAGGCCCTATCTTCCAGTTCTTTGTTACCCTAATAAAGCCCTCCATTTTCTATTCCCAGATAAACCTCCCAGATACTCCCATTGGGATTTTTCCAGGACCCTTCCCCCATAGTCACCCTAGTTTCAAGATCCTCCCTAAACTCCTCCCCCAGTCACCCCATCTTCAAGATCCTCCTCTCAACCCTTCCTCCAGTCACTCCAAACTACTTGGCTGTATATAAGATCCATCCTGGCCATAGTTTAGGGGCTGAGACTTCCTTATGCCCACTCATCCTTATGAGTATCACAAATGGTCAGATTGTTTAAGAGTCTGGCCTATCTGGCTCATGGTTAATAAACTTTGTCTTTGGCTGAAAGAAGACTTAGGTAGAATTCTTTTGGGCAGGACCCACGTGTTGTGATTTTGGGGCCTTAGCAGCCCTAGCATCTACATCTTAACATGCCTAGCAGGTTTCTGGGTGGTATAATCTTGGTCATGACAGCAAATATTTTAGATAGCAGAAATTAAATTATTTTGATGACTAAATCAACATACCAAATTTAGCATGATTTGTCCTTTAATGAGGATAAATGTAAAATCCTGTTCTTTGGCTCAAAAAATCATAACAGCACAGGGTAAAGAAATTCGGCTTAATAGTAGTTCATTACTAAATTCCCCAAGAATTCTAGCTGACTGCCTGCTTAGTATGAATTAACAATAAAAGATTGTGGCTTCTAGAAAAGCTAATGTGATCTTAGGCTGTATTAATAAAAGGATAGTGTCTCTTAAAAAACAGTCCCTTTATGTTTCTTTATATTGGTTATTCCACATTTGGATATTATAGGTTGGCACTGGGCACCACTTTTTAAGAGAGACAGTGACAAACTAGGAAATGAGATGCAGGAGGGGGCCCAAAAGGGAGTAAACCCAGCTGGGAAGGAGAAGAAAGATAAAGCATTTATTAAGACCTACTATGTGCCAGGCACTGTGCTAAGTACTTTACAAATATTATCACATTTAATCCTCACAAAACTCTTGTGTAGTAGATGTTATTATTATCCCCATTTTATAAATGAGGAAATGGAGGCAGAAAGAGGCCAAGTGACTTGTTCAGGATCACACAGTAAGTATCTGAGGCCAGTTTGAAACTCGGGTCTTCCTGACTCCAAGGTCTATCCACTATACCACCTAGCTGCCAATAGTGGGGGAACTTGAAAAATATTATGTGGAGAATGTTTGGAAGAACTAGGGCTGTTTAACCTGGAGAAGAAAGATTAAAGGAAAAATGCTAACCATCTTTAAATATTTGGAAGGTTGGAATGGAGAAGGGTTTGAGTGATCTTTTCTGGCCCCAGGACACAGTCCTAGGCAGTAGTTACAGGGAGGCAGATTTTGACTCATTGTATGGAACAGTTTTATGATGATTAGAAGTAATGTGTGACCTTTTATTCTAAGTGAAGCAAAATCACAAAGCTGGAAGGACTCTAGAGAAAACATCTATTTTTGAGTGAGTGAATATCCAATTTCTCATCAAATGATTGTTATTTAACTCCTTTTAGTGACCTTCAAGGGGGAGATACCACAACATCCCCACTAAGGGTTACAAATAATCTCAGAAATGAGAAGGTTGAGAAGGCAATGCACAGGCTTACACAGAGCATTATCAGAGATACCTTGAAAGAGAGGCACTGAAGTAGAAAGTTATGTTTTATTCTCTAATGGAATGGCAAACAGGGACAACTATTTTTTTAAACTTCTTTCCCAGTAACAGTAAAAAAAAAATAGCATCTTATGCTTCTCAAGTTTACAAAGTGCTTACACTTTGAGGTTTACAAAAGGCTTTCCTCACAACCCCGTGTAGTTTTGAAAGTGCCAGCATGGCATATGGTTGATAAACAAGCTTTGAGAGCATCTATGACATAGCAACCAAAACAGTGTGTCCTAGTCATGGGAGGATCCTTTAAAGAAACTGAGGGCATTTAGTCAGGAGAGGAGAAGACCCAGGGGAGATGAGTTGACTGTCTTCAGACATTCCAAGGGCTGTCACATGGAAAGAGACTTAGACTTGGTCTCTTTGGCCCCAGAGGGACAGGACCAGGAAATGGGTAGAAGCCACAAAGAAGAAACTTTAGTGTTAATATTAGGAAAGACTTCCTAACGATGAGAACTATCCAAAACTGGAAAGTGTTGCCCTGAGAGGTAATGGACTCCACTTTAATGGAAGTCTTCAAGCTTAGACAGGATAACCATTTGTCACACGTATTATAATGAGAATTCTTTTAAAGTGTAGGTTGGACAAGGTGACCACTGTTGGAAACCCTTCCTATACTGAAATTCTGTTGTTCTCTTATTCTGTGAAATTCTGTGTCCTCATAGATATTACTGACACTTGGTGAAGTGCAGTATTTGTTGTTCAGTTGTTTCAGTTATGTCTGACTCTTTGTGACCCCATTTGGGGTTTTCTTGGCAAAGATACTGGCATGGTTTGCCATTTCCTTCTCCAGCTCATTTTACAGATGAGGAAACTGAGGCAAACAGGGTTAAGTGACTTAACCAGGATCACATAGCTAGTAAATGTCTGAGACTGTATTTGAACTCAAGAAGATGAATCTTCCTCACTCTAGGCCTAGCACTCTATCTGCTGTGCCACCTAGCTGCCCCAACATACATGCATGCATGCATGCATACATACATAAACACACACACACACACACACATATATACATTATACATATTCATCTATGTACATATAAACAATATATAATATACAATATGGTAATAGAAAGGTATACCTTTTCAAAAAAGAGACAAAGCAGGTATAAGAGGAGGTAGGGTAATGTTGTCACTATCAAGAGATAGTTATCTCTGGAGAAATCCATGTCCCTGAGGTGGGGAGCATGGTGGAGAATACCATGAATAGTTTGACATGTATCCTAGATTTTTAAACAATGAATTGTGAAGAGTTCAGAGAAAGGATGGGTAGGTTAGTTGGTTCAGGAGGGAACACAGGATTTAGGTAAGGAGGAGACCTTCGAGATTGTATTATCCTTCCCCACCCTCTTTATGTTATGGATGAGGCCCAGAGAAGTCAAGTTCCTACTCAGGGTCTGTACAGTTAGTAATTGACAGTGGCAGGATCTGAATCCAGATTTTTACCACACCTCTAGTCTTATTCCATTATAAGGTGTTTCCTTCGATGGGAGGCTGTCATGAATGAAATTCTGAGGTCAGCTTGGAAGTGCTTGAAATTAGTTCTAATAGAGCATGGTTTAGTGGAAAGAGGACCTGGGTTTTAGTGCTTGCCTCTGATACTCTGATAATATCTGCGTGATCAGGGATGAATCATCTAAAATCTCTAACCCTTAATTTTCTCATCTAAAAAGCGGGTATAATGGTATCACCTACCTCAGTGGGCTATTGTGAGGATCAAATAAAACAATGTATGTAAAGCTTTGTGAACTTGAAATCATTATCTACCTATCTATCTATCTGCTGCAACAGCGGCATCAACCTATGAAACTATATTATAATAAAAACTCACATTTATGGGACAAATTAAATTTTCAAAATGTTTTCCTCTCAATAACTCTGTAAAATAGATGCTTCAAATGCTGTTATCATCATTTTACAGATGAAGAAATGGAGTCCGAAAAGGTAGAGTGCCTCATCCATTATCATACATCTGGTGAGTGTCTGGGACAAATTCTGAATTTGGATCTTCCTGCCTGTAAGTCCCTCATTTATTCACTATGCCACTAGTTTATCATATTATTGTTATATTTTATTCTGTCCTGGCTAATAGATATGTATGTACATGTTTTATCTTATTATATTGCAAGCTCCCTGAGAGCAGCTGTTCATGCATTTCCATCTTTGTGTCAGAATGAGGAATTTCACATAATAGTAGTTTAATAAATATTTTTCCAAAAATGGAAAAAAATTAATTCTGATAAGGGAGAAAAAGAAAAGCTATCTAAAGAGACAGATTTGGCTATAGAGGGAAGTCATTGATGAACTCAGAATTAAAATGCACATTTTAGACAGAGATAGGAGTAAAGGCAGATACCTCAGGATGCATACAAAAGAGTGATGAGACTCTGTAATGTAGTATCAGTAAGGCTAAAACCCAGTAGAAGCTGAGACTTTCAATAAATAGAAAAGGTAATTAAAATGCCACTTTGAAAAAAAAAAGCCATATTGGGGAGGGAGAGGAATAAAAAGATTGGGAAGTGATAGAGGCCCTACCAGGGTTGAATGGGATAATGAAAAGATTTTGTTGGGGAAGGATAGAACAAAATTGTTTAACTGAGAATTGAAACTCAAAATAAGGGCAGAGATTGTGAGAGCTGCCCTCCAGGAGCTTAAGTCACCTAGACAAGACAAATTATGTCCCAGAATACATAAAGAACTTGCAAATCAGGCTGATGAACTGCCTTCAGTGATTCTTGAGAAATCACAAGCAAATGACCCAATTAAAATAAAAAGGAGGGGAGGGGAAGAAGGAAAGACACAAATATTTTTAAAATGTGGGCCTTGATGTTTGTTCTTAGAAAAATCCTAAAATAAATGACTGTATGAAATTTTAGCTTGTAAGCTTTAAGAATGTGGGAAGGTTGTCACTGTAAGACTGAGTTCATTAAAAACAAGGCATACTAAATAAATCTTATTTAGTCTTTCAAAAGGTTACTAGGTTGGGGAATGAGTTGGGGGGAGTAGATCTAGATTTCGGTAAGGTGTTGATACAGTAATTATAATATCCTTCCGGACTAAATGGAAAGGTTTTGGACTGGATGATTATAGTAGAGTTGAATGATTGGATCTAAAGATTAGTAATAAATAGATCTTTGTCAACCTAGAGAGTGGTCTTTATTGGAATGCTACAGAGCTCTGTCCTTGGTACTATTCTGTTCAACATTTTTGCTGATGGCTTAGATGAAAGCAATAGTGATAGATTTCTGAAATTTGCAAATGATAGGAGCAAGAGGGATATATAGATGGAATTGCAATACCTAAAAGGATCTAAACATATTGGAATGGAGACTGAAGGTAACAGGATGATATTTAACAGAAATAGACGTAAACTTCTTTACCTAGACCCAAAAGAAAGTCAACCTTATAAATACAGGTTGGGGGGCACATAACTAGAAAGCAGTTCATATGAGAAAGGCCTATGGGTTTAGTAGACCACTAGCTCAAAGTGAGTGAGCAGTGTGATGTGGTAGCCAAATGAGCTAGTGCAATCTTAGGAAGCATTTGTTCTATCCTGCTGAGATCACATTGAGAATATTACGTCCATTTTGAATGCTACATGTTAGGAGATAAATTGACAAGTTGAAACAGATCTATAAGAAAATAGCCTGGGTTTTGAAAGGACAGGAGGCCATATCATACAAGGATCTGTTGAAGGAACTGCTTATGTTTTTCTTGGAGATAAGAAGATTTAAAGAAGACATGATCGCTGTCTTAGTTGAAGAATTGACATATGGAAGTGGGATTACAATTGTTATGCTTAGTCCCAGAGAACAGAATCAATGCCAATGTGTAGAAATTGCAAACAAGAAAATATTTTTTTCTTAATAATTATAGATATCTAAAAGTCATATAGACCGTTTGGAAAAGTGGTCATTTGAAGACTTAAAAGCAGAAATTGGATGACCTTTTTTAAAGTACATAGTGGGTTATGGGATAAGGTTTTTTTTTAAATATAAATTTATTTATTTTTGGTTTTCAACATTTACTTCCACAAGTTTTTGAGTTCCAAATTTTTGCCCCATCTCCCCCCTCCCCCCACCCCAAGATGGCATGGGTTCTGAATATCCCTTCCCCTAGTCTGTCCTCTCTTCTATCTCTCCCCCCTTCTCTTATCCCCTTTCCCTTCTATTTTCCTGTAGGGCAGGATAGACTTCTATACCCCATCTCCTGTATTTCTTATTTCCCAGTAGCATGTGAAAACATTTTTTTTAAACATATGTTTTTAAAACTTTAGGTTTCAAATTTTTTCTCTTCGTCCCTCCCTACCCACCCTTATTGAAAAGGCAAACAACTCAATATAGGTTATACATGTGCAATTATGCAAAATACTTCCATAGTAGACCTGTTGTGAAAAACTAACTCTATTTCCCTTAATCCTATCCTGCCCTCCCATTTATTCTATTCTTTCTTTTGACCCTGTCCCTCCTCAGCAGTATTTCCTTTTGATTACCTCCTTTCCCAATCTGCCCTCCTCTCTATCATCCCCCTGCTCTCTTGTCCCCTTCTCCCCCTATTTTCCTGTAGGGTAAGACAGATTTCCATACCCAATTGAATGTGTATGTTATTCCCTCCTTAAACCAAATCCTATGAGATAAGATTCACTCATTCCCTCTCCCCTTCCCCTGCTTCTATGGGATAAGGTTTAAGGATACAGTAGAAATGGATTAGACTAGGTGGTTTCTAAGATCACTTCCAATTCAAAATTTGGTGATTCTGTGATTATTCTAGTATGCTTGGTCTAATAGGACAAACTTCCAAGAGGCTAAAGATACAAAAAGAGACATTTCAGGTCAATGCAGGGAAAAACTTTATGATAAATGGGCAGTGCATGATTGGTTGGGTTGTCTCCGATTGGGTGGTTAGTTCCCCACCACTGTTCAAGGCTGGTGGATGGCTACTTGCCAAAGATGTTGGAAATAGAGTTTACTCATTGGAAACCCAATGACCCTATGGTTCCTTCTGACCTCACAAATCTGTAATTCTATGGTTGAATGAGCTCTTATTGGTACTCATTGTAAATAGTTACTTGATGTGATTTCTTGCTGTGTTCTTAAGTTGTTTAATATACAGCCCAAACTAGCACAGGTTGAGTAGCACTTTGTTCCAGGAAATTCTCATTCTAGGGGCTGCCCCCTCCCAGGATGATTGTACCCATGATGGGGCTTAACTGAATTTGTTCCAGGCACAGTTTCAGCCAGTTACAGCTCTGTGTTTGAGTGTGTTTGTTTACAAAAATGCATTCATTCTTTGTCTAATTTTTTTTTCACTTACAAAATCAGGGCATCAAGCAAAACATTAGTCATGCATTATTTTTAAAAGAATGAATGCATTTGATAACGGAGTCAGTTAAATTTTTATATGTTTCATATCTGCCACCAACTTTCTTGCTGTCCTTGGGTAAATCATGTTACCCCTCTGAGACTCAGTTTCGCAATCTATGAAGTAAATGGAATTGGACTAGCTGAATTCCCTTCTCACTCAATTTTTTTTTTGATTCTCAGGAAGGAACATTCTTTACACACACTGATATGTTCAATTTGCTGCTCAGAATTGATACAATCAATTGCTACAAGCAACAAAAAATACTTAAAAAATGTTTAACTGATGTTCATGGCAAATATCTGTTAATTATAGTTTGAAGTCATGTGCAACAAAGTAGAATGCATGTAGATTACAGCTGTGCTTAGTCTTCCCTGACAGTGAGTGAAATAGGCTATTATTAGTTGAAAATTGTGTAGGCAGAATATAGATTTGGGGGGGTTTCAACAAGTAAGTGGAAAGATCTTTTTTTTTTCCATTTTCAGTGTCAAGTGCATTTTAAAATGCCTTTTGGAAGTTGGCAACCTAAATTTATTGGAAGATTTTTGATAGATTTGAGGATATTTGTGGACAGCTTTCATTAGCCTGTGGTGTTTCAATTTAATAGTTAAAATTATAATCAGAAAATATATTAAAATCAACTGCTTCATCAAAGATTACAAAACAGTGGTAATTTTGGTTTCTTTCTCCTACCCTGTGATTGTGGTAGGGGATATCATCTGGGTTTTGTGCTATAAAATAGTAATAATAATAATAACAATAATAACTCATCTACATTGTGCTTTAACATTTACAAATCAGTCAGTCAACAAGCATTTTATTAAGCGCCTAATATGTTCTACTCACTGAGTGAGGCTCTGATGATCTGAAGATAAAAGTAAAATAGGCCCTGCCTTCAAGGAACTTATATTCTCTAGGGAAAAACAACGTATAAGTAAGTCTATACAAAATACACACACAATCAAGGTAGCTTTAGAGAGGAAACACTGGCTGCTATTGGAATTAGGAGAGCTCTTGTGAAGGAGGTATTATCTGAGCTAAACTTTGAAGGAAAATAGGGTTGTAAAAGAAGAAATTGAAAAGGGATAACATTCTGGACATGGCCCAAAGGCAGGAGGTGAAATATTGTGTGTGAGGAACAGGAAGAAGGCCAGTTTGATTGGAATAGTACATTTACTAAGCACATTTCTCACAACAACTCTGGGAAATAATATTATTATTATTATCCCCCTGAGATTAATATGTCTGCTTTATGAGTTACCTTACCAGGCAGATGCACTGGATGCAGAGTAAGTCTGTTTGGTGAAAGGAGCCAGTCAGGAGTTTGCAGTGAGCCACAGTCTTGCTTACTCCCAGACGCCTTTGCTGGTATTCACTGGCTGACATTGCTGAGATGTACACTCCCCCCCCCCCAAACTGGCCTAAACCAGCATTGTGGTTAATTATTCCTGCAAAACATCCTGCTTCTGTGTCCATCTGTTCCTGGGAAAGATTGTCCATTCTTTTTCCCAACCCCTCCTTCAACTTCCCCATTGTGGTTTTCAAGTATAAATATCCCCTGCCTTTCCTGGGTACCTTGTACCGGGGAGCCTCAGCACTAGTGTCTGATTTTCCTCCAAATAAAACTTTTCTGCTTTCAACCCAGCTTGGACTCTTCTGTGTTTTGAGGGGTGGGCTTTAACTGGTTGACAAGGACCAAAATTGTTTTCCTTTCTTTGGGCATGTATTTGAGATATAACATAGACCCCCTCCTCCTAAATTTATATAAATGAATACTGTCCTCTTCTGAGGATTCTTATATGCACAAGTGATATTTCCAGAAGGAGCCTTAGAAATATTGCCAAAGATGAAGAAGGCTTGAGTGAGAAGTTGAAGACCATAGGAACACAGGTTGTTTTTACCTTATTGCTTCCTATTGAAGACAAGGGATACAGAAGAGAAGAACTGATTTGAGAAGCAAGTAGCTGGGTAAAAAGGTAGTGTCTTGAGAAAGGGATTTGGACTTTTGGATCTAAGACTAAAACATAAAGATGGAAAAAACTGTTTGCCAGAAGCAGAATACACCTACCAAAGGCTACTAAGACTGTCTTTGTCTGTTACCATGCAAATCCAACCAAATAGGCTTAAAAATAAAAATAAAAGGCATGAAGGAGAGAGAAAAGTAAACTATGTACCATAAAGAATATCTGTTACTAAGGAACAGTAGTTGTTGAAACAACCTGAATTTGACAGGAGACAAAAATCTAAGAGTCAGTCATAAAACTCATGGTCTCAAATGTCTATACACAAATTTATGAAGTTTAGGCAACAAACAAGAGGAGGTGCTGAGGAAAGAAGGCAAATTTGATTTCACAGCTGTCTCTGAGATGTAGTAGAGTAAAACTCATGCCTGGAATATGGTTCTGGACGATTATACCTTATTTAAAAGAAGTGAGATTGTGGAATAAAAGGAAGGGAGATTGACATGGCATTACAGTTATCCCTTCCACATTGCTACTTTCCCCATTGAAATTTCAATATGTCTCAGGTCAGCATAAGAAAGTAAATGGGAATTTTGGGGGAGTTTTGGGGATGCTGCAAATGACGTGCAAAGGCCTGTAGATGACACAGAGCCTATGATCAAATACTTAACCAAAATTTTACAATAACGTAATGTACACAACACCATAAAAGAAAAAGAAGAAATTTAGGCTTCTTCTCTGGTACAAAAGGAGGGCCAAAAAATTTTATGTAGATTTTCCAGATCCACGGGTCACTCTACCCCTAACCCTCACAATGTGGAAGGGAAAACTGTATATATTTAAAAGTTTCATTCATATGAAGAAATCTAGGAAATAGAGGTGGGAACATATTGGAGGGCATTTGAGGGAAGATCATTAGAAGAAAAATAATCTATTTTTATCATCAGATCGTACTACAGACTAGTTGGATGGAAAAGGGAATTAGATGTGGACCCAGGGAAATAGATCACATGCCTGACACAGAGACATGATATAATACTGATAGGAGGCTTCAATTATTTAGACATCTGCTAGAAATCTCTGCCAAAAGCAGCCTGGCATAATAATCACTTCTCAATTTGCTTTAATGATCATTTCTTCTTTCAGAAGGTAGAGGACCCAACACAGGGAAATTCTAAACCGAATCTGGTTCTCAGTATCAGGAGGCACTGGTGGAAATGATGGGAACTGGGGAAAAATGAGAGATGATCATTGAAGAGGAGACAGAGTCAGATAAGCATTGAGATTTGGAGAAAGCATTCAAAAATTTCAAAGGGTTTAGAGAAAGGATAGATATATCTATAATCTATAGGAAAAGACAGCTCAAGAGGGACTTGATATTTTTTGTTTTGGGGTTGGTTTTTTTTTTTTGGCTAGGTAATGGGGTTAAGTGACTTGCCCAGGGTCACACTGCTAATGAGTGCTATGTGTCTGAGGCCGGATTTGAACTCAGATCCTCCTGACTCCAGGGCTGGTGCTCTATCCACTGTGCCACCTAGCTGCCCCTGAAGCTTGATAGTTTTGAAGGGTTATAATGTGAAAGAGCAGTTAGGTATATGTTCTTCTTGAGTCTACAGGGCAGAACTGGGAGCAATGACAGACATTGCATTGAGGCAAATTTAGGCCTCTGTTTACTCATCTGTAAAATGGGGATAATAATAGCACCTACTTCCCAGGGTTGTTGTGAGGATCAAATGAGTTAGCCCACATAGAACACTATGGAAACCTTAAAGTGCTTATATAAAGATGTAAATACTAGCTGTCATCACCATCATCATGGTTACATTGCTCCTGATTCTATCCTCTGGAACCAAACAAGACAAGTCTAATGCTCCTGCACGTGACAGCCCTTCACGTTCTTGAGAGATATCACTGTTCCCACTGAGTCTTCTGCAGGCTCAACATGACCATTCCTTCAGTCCTTCAATCAATAGACATATGAATCTAGGCCCTTTACCATCCTGACTGCTTTTCTCCAGACCAGGGTTTCTTAACCATTTTTGTTTGTTGTGGACTCCTTTGACAGTCTGGTGAAACCTGTGGACCTTGCTCAAAATAATATTTGTTACCTACATTTCATAATTGAAAGAAATTCAATTCTTTAGTAATGATTGAAAATAAAGGCATAGTTTCTTTTTTCCTATTCAAGTTCACAGGCACCTTGAAATCTCTCTGTGGATCTCAGGATACTTTCCCTTTATCAATGTTCTTCTTAAGCCATGGGTCCCAGAATATACACTGGTTTTGTGACTCTGGATAAGTCGCTTCATCTCCCAGGCAACTCTTTAAGACAATACATTTCAGAGCAGATGCTAGTGGAGTTTCTTCATGACGAGTTCCCATGCTGATGAATTCATGGGTTCGTTCCCCCCAAAATGTTGACAAGTTGTGAATGACTTTATTCCTGAACTAGCTACCTATTTAACCACCCCCTCAATAACAAGGGATACCTAGGAGCTAATCTGAGATCCCACACTATGAGCCATGCCATTTGAAGAAAGTTTTAAGTAATGACCCAAGTTCATCCAAGGTTTTAGGTGAAGCAGGGCTAGAGAGAACTCTTTTTGTGGCAAAAGTTTAGGCAGTATGAGCTGTCAAGAACAGGGTGTGCTGTTATGCTGGGCCTTTATTTTGTTTGCTGAGGGATTAAAAGCCTTTCCTCATATGAACCCTAGGAAGCAGGCTGGCTTGCAGCTCACTGTGTCCCAGAGCATCAGTGAAGGCAAGAACAGGGTCTGAAGAGGTTCATGGCTAACACTGTGACCCTATGAATAACAGACGAGAAAAGATAAGTCCTCTCTTAAATCTTCCTGTTTAGTAATGAAGGGATCATGATAATTACTAAGCCAGAAGACGTAAGAGGGGACTCATCTTCCCTTGTGTTCAAGAACTTGAAGGACCTCGGATGCCAGGAACTGGGGATATAAATCCCAAACTGTAATAGTCCCTTCTCTCAAACAGCATATATTCTACTGGGGTGAAGCAACATATATACAGAAAAGTAAATACAAAACATATATAACTGTTATCATAATTATTATTGTTATTGTTGTTATTTGGTGGGGAAGGCACTGTCACCTGGGGGGAACAGGATAAGGTTAGTATAGGACATTGCACTAGGACTGAGCCTTGAATTGTGATGGTAGTATAAAGGGTTGATGTATAGGACTGAAATAATTTCCATATAGAAATCATCAGCTCTCCAATTAACAGATGAGAATAGGCTAACTATAGATGAGTGCTAATGAAAATGTATTGTCTGTTCATCAGTTATAATATGTTCTTCCATGCCCATCTGCCATCTCTTGTTATAACTTCTAACCAGAAGACTGGTCCTCTGGATGAAAAAGATACACTTTGACCTTTCTGGAGAAGGCCTTCCCAGGTTCTGTTTCCCAATGTTGCCAACTATGAGAGCACCAGACATGGACCCATACCTCATGCTGCAAAGGAAGTTACCTACCCTTGAAACCAGACACTCTTGCTCTTATCCTATATTGTCATGCCCTGGTGTGACCAAAGAAAATGAACCCTAGATAGATGACACATCAGCCTGTCTGTACACCATCTGGAGCCTCTACTCCAGGGAGCAGGGAACCTGCAGCTTTGAGGCCACATGTGGCCCTCTAGGTCTTCAAGTGCGGCCCTTTGACTGAATCCAAACTTCACAGAACAAATCCCCTTAATAAAAGGATTTGTTCTGTAAAACTTGGACTCAGTCAAAAGGCCACGCCCAAGGACCTAGAAGGCCACAGGTACCTCAGCCCTGCTCTACCCCATTCCATGTAGCTCCCAAAGGCTCTAGCCTGTTTTCTGGATGACTTGACCCAGGCACCTCACCTTAGGCTATTCCTTTCCTTTCCCACCCTCCAAGACTTTTAGTTGCTCACACTAACTTCTATCCAAAGGTCCCTAAAGGCTATATTTATACATACAGAGCCATTAGCTAAAATTGAGCAAAGCCAATAAAAGCTTCAAAGGGAAGTTGTGGTGGCAGAAAGAGGGAAGTAAGCCTCCATTTCAGTCTGAATGGGCGGTCATATCCAATTCCTAAGTTTTTGTTCTCTACTTCAGTTCTTGGACAGAGCAAAGCAAAAGACAAAGTCTTCTCTGTCTTGTACCCTGAGGCCAATGACTGTCAGGAAGTTTTTCTCCTTTCTCATAGAACACAACAAACTTTCCCTGAAGCCAGTGGCAGACCATTTGTGAACTCAGCATAAAGATATATTTTTGGGCCATCACAAGTTTCTTTGGGAAATGATTTCAATTTTAGAGGCTTGTTTGCCTAAAGAGACTTCTATTTTCTATGGGCTAATGGATGCTTCTCCATGCCTGGCTTGCAACAACGAACAAAATAAGGCTTTCTACTGATTTATCCCTTAAATTGCAAGCATTTTTTTTCCATGTTAAAAGAAAGCTTGTGATTTTAAGACGTAGAAGTGAGGAGGGAGGACATTATAAAGTCACAGGGATGCAAAGACATGGAGATAGGAGATGGGATGTTATTTTCAAAGAAGAGCAGGCAGGCCAGTTTAGTTGAAACCAAGGTGTCAGGGGAATAATGTACAAATTATAAACTTGGAAAGCTAGGCTAGAGACAGATTGTAAAAGGCTTTAAGTTTAAAACAAAGGAGGTTTTATTTTATCCTAGAGACAAGGGGAAGACACTGTGACTAAGTGACTTGCCCAGGGTCACACAGCTAGTAAGTATCTGAGGCCTGATTTAAACTCAGGTCCTCCTGACTCTAGGGCCGGTGCTCTATCCACTGCACAACCTACCTGCCCCTAGACCTTTTTTGAATATCCATTTGGCAGCTGTTTGGAGAATGTATTAGACAAGAGAAAAAATCCTGAGTTATGGAGACCATGTAGAAGGTTATTGCAGTACTTTGGAGGAAAGGTCACAAGAGCCTGAACCAGGGAGTTGTCCATGGGAATAAAGAGAAAGGGACTGATATGAGATATGCTATGGAATCAGTCAATCAGCAAGCATGTTTTAAGCAACTATTGTGCACCACACACTGTGCTAAATACTGGGGATGAAAGGAAAAAGTGAACACAATTTCTGCTCTCAAAGTGTTTACATTCTAATGGGGGGGACACCATGTACAGAAATACATACAATACATACAAAATCCTTTCAGAAGAGATATAGGAGAACCTTAGAGGGAAAGACACTAGCAAGCAGGGAGACTAGAAAAGGCCTCCAATAGAAGTTGGTGTTTAAGCTGAGTACTGAAAGGAAGCTGGGGATTCTAAAAGGCCTAACTGCTAAGGAAGAGCATTCTGGGCATGAGAGACAGCCAATGCAAAGTCATGGAGATGAGAGATGGAGTTCTATGTGTGAGGAACAGCAAGTAAGTTGGTGTGGCTGAATTATAGATTGTATGGAGGGGGATAATGTATGAGAAATCTAAAAAAATGGGAAGAGGCCAGGTTGTGAAGATCTTTAAATGTTAAAAAGAGGAGTTTATATTTGATCCTAGAAGTCATAGGAAGCCACTGAAATTTGTTGAGTAGGGGGATTATATGGGCAAATATTCACTTTAGGAAAATTTGCTTCAACAGCTGAATAGAGGATTGATTAGAATGAGAGGGACTTGAGGTGGGGGCTAGTGTAATAATCCAGTCAAGAAGTGATAAGGACTTAAAGTCCTGTTCAGTGGAGAGGATGGATACTATCTCCACACAAGTTGTGGAGACAGAAATGACAAGATTAGGCAATTGATTGGATATGTGGGGTGAGTGAGAGTAAGGAGTCAACAATGATTTGAGAGTTGTAAACCTGAATGATGGAGAGGATGATTGTATCATCAATAATAATGGAGAAGTTAAGGAGAGGAGTTTGAGATGCAAATGGTAATCCAGTTCAGAATGTTCAATAAATAGTTGAGTGACATAGGGATTCATAAGAGAGACTAGGGCTGGAAATATAGATCTAGGAGTTGTCTATATAAAAATGATAATTGAATTTGTGTGGACTAATGAGATTACCAAATTGGTAAGTATGAAGAGAAAAGAAAAGAGGGCCAGAGACAGAGTTTTGTGGTTTACCCACAGTTAGTGGGCATGACATGGATGAAGATCTAGTAAAGGAGAATGAAAATAAATGGTCAATTAGATAAGAAGAGAACCAAGAGATATCAGTGTCATGAAAACCCAGAGAGGAGGGAATGTCCAGGAGGAGTGTCAGAGGCTGCAGAAAAATCAAAAAGCAAAAGATTGAGAAAAGGCCATAGGACTGGCACTTTAAAGATCTCTAGTAGTTTTGGAGAGAGAAATTTCAATTGAGTGATGAATCAGAATCCAAGGCCTGAGAAGTGAGAGGAAAAGTGAAGAGAAAAAAGTAAATAGCATTTTAGGGGAGATGGGGAATTTGGTTGTGTCAAGGAGGAGCGATAGGGCTATAATTTGAGGAAATGGTAGCTACGGTCAAGTTAAGAGTTAAGGAGATCTGGGCATTCAGGGAAGATGCTAGTAGATAGAGAGAGATTAAAGATCAGAGGAAGGGGGATGACTGTGGAGATAATCTGTTAGAAGAGATGGGAACGTATGAGATCAAGGGTATATGTAGAAGAGTTGACCTTGCCAAGGAGAAGATACACTTCTTCATCAGAGGCTGACGTTAAGGAGATATTAGTACTGGTAGTTTGCAGTTCCTGCTGATGGGTACTGAGTCAATTCATTGACCTATTATGAGCAACAGGAAGTTATTATTTCTGGGTCATATTTGGAGGATATGGAAGAACTTCCAGAGACTTGTCAAAGCTGGTGATCATAAGACACTTCTTGTGATTCATACATGGATAGAAGATACTGACAGAAGAACCCAAAATTACTAGAGTTTATGAAGTCCTGAGAAAGAAATTGAAACCTCAGGTTCACTGGTGATGCATCACCACTGCTGATAATTATAGGGGCTTCAGAAGAGGAAGGTCATTTTAAGAATTGTACAGCTAATTTAGAATATGTCACGTGAAAGTAAAGAAAGCATTAGATCTAGAATCAAAAGACCTGGGTTTAAACTTCGCCTCATCTGATTACCTATGTGACCTTTGACAAGGGTTGGATTGGAATGATTCATTCATTTATGATCAGTAAGTTCTCTTCAAACCCTAAATCCCATGATACATTTTTTCCTAATCCTATAAAAAAGGGTTTGATTTCCAAATCACACCATAAAAGATAGGAATGATGAGCTCTTGAACATATTGAAGAAAGTCTGGCAAAAATATATTTGCCTAGTGACTTAAAAATATGATCAAAAGTCCTTTAAACTGAAATTGGAGGGGGAGGGAGAAAACTGACCAAGTACACTATATCTGCCAAATCAGATATTATGGAGGAAGCATTAATGTTAGAGGAAGCAGTGTATACAGAAAGAGAAAGTTGCAGACAGGCAGATATTTGCCTTGATGATAAGGAAAAACTGTATTCCTAAAAATTAACTGTCTCAAAATGGCATAGGATACCTGGGAAGATAGTGAATTCCACCTCCCTCCCCTCCCTGAAAATTTGGAGGTTTTTAAGTGAAGACTAGATGATCATTTGTGGATTTTGTAGAAAGGATTGTGGTTCAAGTATGGATTTGATTAGATAATCTCTGAGGTGTCTTTCAACTCTCAAATTCTATGATATTAAGTTACACTTCTTTAGGTAGTATTCTAATGTGGATGAAGCAGTGACTAATAGCTGCATAGGTTCCATACAGCTCTATACTGACTAGACGTCACTTCTATAATACCTGTCATCATACTGATCTTACAGTGTCACTTAGAAACTGTTTAGGGTCCAGCTTGTGCCCAACAAGTTCCCTTATTCTGGGAATCTTAAACAGACATATGTTTCTGTGTAAGGTGGTGTGTTGCCTAAGGTTGCCATAGAGAGAGGGCAGGAAACTAGAAGCAACTGCAGGTTGTTTCCATGGCATCCAGATGTGATTACAGCACAGCATGACTTCAATTTTGTCTCTTCAATAAGCCAAAGAGTCATCTTTGACCAAGTTGATTGAGTTCTAACTCTTTTCTAAAGGAAAGCACTCCTTGATACTCCCTAATTACCTTTTATGCTAGTTGTCTCTTTATTGTTGCCAGTTATTTCCAGATACACCATTCTCCTTCCTCCCCACTCCTCTAGGGAGAATTCCCTAGTAACAACAGTTAAGCAAAACAAAATAACACAACAAATGGCCTAATTGCATATGCAACATTGCACACCCATTGTCCCTCCTTTTCCTATGAAAGGATGATGTGTTTTCCTTATTTCTTTTGGGAGCAAGAGTAATAAGCAAGGTTGGCTATTATAATTCTGTAGCATTTGGTTTAATCTTACTGTTTTAATTTAAATTATTATAGTATTTGTGTATGTTACTGTCTTGGTTCTGCCTATGTCACTCTGCATCAGTTCATACAAGTCTTCCCTCTAAGTTCTTCACATTCATTGTTTCTTATGAGGCAGTAATATACCATTACCTTCAGGTGCCATATTTTATATAGCCTCTCTCCAGCCAATAGGCACACGTTTTATTTCCAGTTCCAGTTATAACCACAGAAAGTGCTTCTGTGAATATTTTTTCTATGTAATTATGCTTTCTTTCTGTTTTGCTGTTGTTGTTGTTGTTGTTGTTTTTTTATTTGTTGTTGTATATGCCCAGCAATGGGTATATATATATATATATATATATATATATATATATATATATATATATATATGCCCAGCAATGGGTATATATATATATATACATATATATATATTGTTGGATATACATGACTCAAATGGTATGAACACTTGAGTCACTTTTCTCCCAAGATTCCAAATTATTTTTCAGAGTCTACTAGTGATCTTTAACTATGATTTCCTGGGACACTTTCCAGTGAGGCTAGGTTTCTACCTGGTAAGATTATCTGTCTGTAGGGGAAGAACAGAAAATTAGTATCAAAAGGTAATATGGTGTCAAAAGAACTAGGCTTAGTTTCTGACTATAATTTACAGTGACTCCTCTGAGCTTCCATTTCCTTGTCTGTAAAACGAGGACAATACAATACAACTATACTGTTTACCTCAAATATAATTGTGAAGAAAGCAATTTTGAAACCTCAAAGAGGTTTATTATATAATTATATATATGTTAAAATATATTGCAAATATATTATAAAATGATATAATTTTGAGTTATTATTGTCAACAATAATGTCTCTGTATCTATTATTTTCATACTAGGATTATAGAATTAGCATGGGAAGGGACCTACTGTAATGCCTCTGTTTTACAGATGAAGAAAGCAAGGCCCAGAATAGTTTAAGTGACTTACCAAAGGTCACACAATTACATAGAATCATAGATCTACAGTTGTAATGCACCTCAATAGCCATCTTGTCTTCATTTTAAAGATGAGGAAATAGAAGCCCAGGGAACTTGAGAGACTTGTCCAAGATTACACAGATAGTGAATGCCAAAAGTAGAATTGGAATCCAAGTCTTCTGACACTCTTTAATGCTGTCTCCATATTCTTGGACAATAAAGTTATTGTAGAAATCCATAAATGCAATGTGAAATTATATCAATTCTTCATTTAACTCTAGGATAAAACGAACGACTCTCATCAGTTAAAGCCCTCCATGATCTGGTTGCCACTTGCCTTTCCAGGTTTATTTCATATCATTCCCCTTCACATTCTATGTTCCAGTCAAAGTGACCTCCTTGAATTTGGCATTCCACTTCCCAACTTTCTGCTTTAGGCTGGCTGTCTCCAGCCACGATTGCTCTCCCTCCTCACCTTTGCCTCTTAGAATCTCTAGCATCCTTTCAAGACTTATCTCAGATACTACCTTTCAGGAAAATCTTTTCCTCATCCCTGTCCTAAAATTACTTTCTGTTTACTTATCTCTAGACATGTTGTATCCAACCAAGTTGTTCCCTATAAGCTTTTCAAGGGCCAGGCTTGTTGTTTTTAATCTTTTTATCCCTAGAGTCTGGCATATATTAGATACCTAGACGTGTTGAACGAAATGTTAAAAACAAGCTCATTTTTTTGGCAGGTATTTTTTAATGACTTTTTTGCTTCGTGTAACTACAATATTTGGAGAGCATCTTATCAGGTGAGTCATCTCTGGAGGAGGGGATAGTTTCTAGCACAAAAGACAAGAAGAACTTTGCAGTAGTAGATTTGCTGAATGATTGGCATGTCCAGCTCTTACTTTCACTGAAAAGGGCCAGAGAAAACAGACTGAGGGTCACAGTTATAGCACAAACGTTTATTGAATTTGGATATTGAATTTAAAATGCCCAGAGGATCGGATTAAAAAAATCAGGTTACCAGAATACAAAACAATGGGTTTTCTTAGGTGGAGACAAAAGATCATTGAGATTTATAGAATTTTAGAGCTGAAGGCATCTGCTACTTATTACCTGTGTGGGAGCTGGGTTGAATTTAATCAACCAGCAAGTCAACATCTACTAAGTGCTTAATTGTTCAGTCATTTCAGTTGTGTCCTACTTTTTGTGATTCTATTTGGAGTTTTCTTGGCAAAGACACTGGAGTGGTTTGCCATTTCCTTCTGCAGTTCATTTCACAGATGAGGAAACTGAGGCAAACAGGGTTAAGTGACTTGCTCAGGGTCACACAGCTAGTAAGTATCTGAGGCTGGGTTTGAACTTGGGTCTTTTTGACTCCAGGCCTGATGTTCTATCAGCTATGCCACCTAGCTGCCCCACTAAGTGTTTACAATCTACAATTAATCATCTACTAAGTACCTACTATATGTCAGTCACTGTGCTACAAATATGCAAATGGAAGGAAAAGAACAATCCCTACTCTCGAGGAGAGGAGAAAACAAGTACATAGGGGAAAGAGGTGAAGGAAGCAAACATTTATTAAACCCCTCCTAATGTCAGGCACTATGCTAAATATTTTATAAATATTATCTAATTTGATATACACATAGATAAGTATATGTAGAATAAATATAAAAAGGGTAAATATAAATAAAGTAGATAAAGACTGAGGGGGAGGGCAGTAAAATTTGGGGGGATAAACAAAGGCTTCATAAAGAAAGGTGTTGCTTGAGTTAATTCTTGAAAAAAGAGAGGGATTCTATTCTAAGACAGAATATAAGCTTCCCAAGGGCAGGAACTGTTTCGTTTCTGCCCCAGTGCCTGGCATAGTGTTTAGCACAGAGCAGGCACTTAATAAATACCCATTGATTGATTGATTGTATGATCTTGGTCAAGTCATGATCTCTCTGGGCCTCAGTTTCCTCATCTCTAAAAGAAGAGGTTAGAAAAGATGATATATACTGCCCTTTTCAGTTCTTAATCATTGATACAATTTTATGACCTGGGTCAGTTAGGCTATTCCCTTAGTTTTATAGATGAGGAGGCTCAACAGAGATTAACTGACTTTTCCAATGTTATACAGGTATTGATAGCCAGATCCAGTTCCCAGAACTTGAGTTTTTGTCTCCCATTTCTGTGCTCTTTCCACTTGCTACTATTCCACACTTTCAACTGTCGGGCGGACCAAAAAAAAAAAATCTAGGTCCTGCAAATGTGTCCAACGAGGCAGGAGTAGAGCTGTTACACTAAATGAAGTATGTCAACAACACTGCCTTGCAGGATTTCTAAATTAAATCTGGAGTCCCTTTAAGAAATACAGCATTTAGCATATGCATGGAAGATATTTTATTGAAGGAGAACCTTTAAAGTTGCATTTTGCTCTACAAGTCATTTTTTCCTGGTAACCAACAAACAGAAAACACTGCGGGATCATGTATTCTCCATGCCTATTAGTATATTGTTTGACTATGAAGACATGATCTTCTATAAACAGTTGCCTGTGAAAGTCTTCCTTTTCCATTCTCATAATTTCAAGCCATCAAGCCAACAATCATCTGTAAAATACTACGTGCCAAGCATTGTGCTAAATTCTGGGAATACAAAGAAAGGCAAAAACAGTCCCTGCCACCAGGGAATGTACAATCTAATGGGGCATTCAACACACTCTGACAATTTTGTACAAGATATATACAAATAAAATGGAAATAATCTTAGCCAGAAAGCACTATCATTAAAGGGGATCAGGCAAGGTTTTTTGCAAAAGGTTTAATGAAAGAGCAAATTAGAGCCACCCACTATAGCAGTTGGAATGAGAGCTACTTCATGGGTTTAAAGAATTTTAAAATGAGGAGGAGATGATCAATATCTTCAAATAATTTCAATTCCTTCACTTGGCGATTATGTGATAATCCTATATCAGCACTAAGAAGGGGAAAAGAAGACCCACACATAAGTCTTATATGCCCAAAGGAATGGATATTTTTTTAAATCTACCTAGAGATGAGAGTGGGGTGCTATAATCCTTTAAAGCTATATCCAGAATGGAGTGATAATGGTGTTAACATTTTTTAAAATAGAAAAAACATTAATAACTCCATTTGCCTTTTATCCACCATTTTGTAAAGTTAACTTTTAGCTTCTTACGAGCCATCCAACTTTGGGGTAATCATAAAACTACTTCCTCCTCCACACTAGCATCTGATTTTGATGAAAGTCCCGATCCTCTCTACCTATAAGAAATGAGGTGACTTATTCCCAACAATCTGTTTGTTTTATTCCCTTCAACGTGTAATAACTACAGAAATCAAGAGTCAGGGTACTTGGCTACCAAAAGCCTTGCACCCAATTTGTTTCTTTCACTGCAGCATTACTAAATAAATAGTTGTCTGGATTCAACCACTTGGTGCCTCTTCCACCAAAACAGGTATGGCAGTTCCCAAGATTTGGGAGGTGTGACAGCTCCAAATATGGTTTCCTAGCTTCTCTCACATGTGTTAGAGATAACTTCCTCTTTTTAGGGGGCTTCTAGGTATTTATGATTTTCTCTCCCCTCCCCACCTCAAGATTCTACATGTGAAATGCTAACTCGTATTTCTCAGGGAAAGGAGAATATATTTCCAATACATGAAGGTCCTAACAAATGGTTACAAATCTTGTTTAAATGTATGTATGAGTATATAAAGTCTGTAGTGAGCAATATTGATTCATTTGTATTCCTCAGAGTGAGGAAGGATAACACTTGAAGTTACAAAATTCTAAGATGCAAAACATATACTTGTCCAAATAAGAAATGTTATAGAACTACAATAACCAGACATTTATAGAAAGCAATGCAGAAGTTAAAGTTTCTTTTGCCCTATCACAAAAATACCTTCAATACTTGCATAGACCACAATCAGAAAGATTTTATAGAGATGAAAAAGTTCGTATATGGTTGGTAGTTGCAGCTATTTTCTTGGTTACTTTTTTGGCATTATGATTCATAGTTGCAGCTATTTTCTTGGTTATCTTTTTGGCATTAATGCTGGTCCTTGATTTTTTCCCATTCTTTTGAGACTTTTTATTCTTCGTTATATATTTTTTAAAATGAACCCTAAGTCCCCTTTGTCACTTCCAACATGGATTATTTTCTGTATTAATCATGTCAGATCCAGTTTCTCTTCTCAACTTCATTTTCTTGAGTGCCATTTCTACTTTCTCATATAGCTTATGTCAAGTATTAGATACTGGAGTACAAATTTAAGGACCCTACTGCCATTGACAAAAAATGTGTCACTAGAGAAACACATTTCACTTCCATTTCTCTTCCTCCTTTCAGTTTTATCTACAAATGTCCTTGGGAGAGCAAAGTTTCATTGTTTCTCATGCTAAGCTTTCTTCAGGCTTGAAGAAGGCTTTTTGGTGAATAGATAATTTAAGTAGGTTGGGTTAGAGTTCTTATAATTACACCAATAACTTCCCTTTAATCCTTTTTTCTAATTTGATATTAACTTTGATCTTTGCTCTTTGTATTAAGAATCACAAAGTCAGAGATAAATCCATAAAATAAGCCAGCTGGGGGACACAGAAGAAGCAAGCTCTCCATGAGTCAACACTATAGGTATGGCAGCCAACAAAAGCTAATTCAATCTTAGGCTACATGGATAGAGACAAAATGTCCAGAACTAGAAAGGTTACAGAACCATTGTTGCGCACTGCTTTGGTCAGGCCACAGCCAGAGAACTGTGTACAGTTCTGAGTACCATGTCTTGGGAAAAATGCTAAAAATCTCAGGAGCACATTCAGAAGTAGGCGACCAGGATGATGAGAGGTCTGGCCATGCTCTGTGAAGGTGGTAGAAGTGGAAGAAGAGGTGTTTGGTTTTTAGAAGAGAAGATTTAGGTGGTACATCGTATCTTCAGGTATTTGAAAGCTGTTAAGTAGAAGGAGGATTCGAGCTGTTCTGCTTGGCAACAGAGATAAAAGGTAATTGGTGAAAGCCTTCTTTGATCCTGTCAGTTGTTCATACTGTTTCATGTCTCAAATTTCCTTGTATTTATTTACTGTGCATGTTTTATGTGATGTCCCACACCCCCCCACCGCCAAGAATGTAAGGTCCTATTCCTTTTTTTGTTTCTGTATCTCCAGAGCTTACCCAGTACATTTCACTTTTGATAAATTGTTGTTAAAGTGAATTGAAGTTTCAGAAAGTCAGGACTAAGTTTAATATAAATAAAATTTTCCTAGTGATTAGAGCTATCTCAAAGTGGAGTGGGCTATCTAGGGAGGTATATTTTCCATTAGTGAAGTTCTCCAAGCAGAAGCTAAATGATGACTTGTTTGGAATGTCTTAAAGAAAATTCCTGTTTAGGACTAGATAGATCAAATTTTGTGATTGTGTAAGTCTGTGAATCAGGGTTGAGAGCAATAGAATTCCCATTGCTGTACTGAGTTGCCCACTTGTGTCCCTGCTATTCTAGGTCTGCTTTTAACCACATCTACTCCCTGTCACCTGGTTCTGGCTACTTGGTATATGCATATATTATCCTTTGCCTGTTATTGATACCTGACAGCGCTAATGGAGGCAGAAATGGAGAGATGAGCACTGAAAGGGAAGGCAGAAAGACACTAATGACAAAGTTTACAATTTTGTTGAACTTCCTTTAATTTAGTTACTAGATGGTGGTCTTAGAAGAACAAAATTTTTTACCACCCACTGTTGGTGCATAGATTTTTTTTTAGGTCTTTTTTTCCTTTTTTTGGGGGGGCAATTGGGGTTAAGTGACTTGCCCACCAGGGTCACACAGCTAGTGTCAAGCGTTTGGTGTGAGGCCACATTTGAACTCAGGTCCTCCTGACTTCAGGGCTGGTGCTCTATCTACTGCGCCACCTAGCTGCCCCTTTAGGGCTTTTACTGACAGTACCTTGTTACTCCTTTCTTTTCTAAACCTTGTGATATGACATTTACATTTTCTCTCTTTTGGCAATGACATGTACATGGCATCATTTTGACAGTTGTATGGAGTCTATGGATTAGAGAGAGGAGAGACTGAAGCAAAGTGGCCAATTTGGAGGTTATTGCATAGTCTAAAGAAGAGATTTTGAGAATCTGAACTAAAGTAGATTCTGTGTGAGTGAAAAGAAGACAGATATGAGATATGCTGTGGAAGTAGAACTGAGAAACCAGAGTAAATGGTAACCGGGGGGGGGGGAAGGCAGTGTCATTGTAGTTCTAGAGTTGGGAGCCAAATTACAAGTGTTTTAGAAGAGTGAGGGAGGCTGGGAAATGGAGGCAATCAGTATAGGTGAGTTTTTAGGAGTATGGCTGTGATAGCCTAAGGCAGGGGTGGGGAACCTGCAGTCTCAAGGACACATGTGGCCCTCTAGGTCCTCAAGTGCAGCCCTTTGAATCTAATCTTCACAGAACGAAACACCTTAAAAAAAGGATTTGTTCTGTAAAACTTGGACTCATTCAAAAGGTAGCACTCAAGGACCTAGAAGGCCTAGAGGCCACAGGTTCCCTACCCCTGGCTAAGGGAATGTCTCAGTCAAGTAAAGTTGTGTTTTTTGTTTTTTTAGGGTGGGAGTTACTTCGAAGCTTGATTAGGACAGTGGATAGAACATTTGGGGTCAGGAAGATCAGAGTTCAAATGTGACACCCAATGAATTTGTTCTGTGACCATGGGTAAGTCTCTTAACTTCTATATGCTTCTGTTTCACCAGTTAGAAAATGATAATGATGTTGGTGCCTACCTTACAGAATTATTGTGAAGATCAAATGAGGTAATATTTGTCCTTAGAACAGTGCCTGGCACAAAGGAGGTGCTTAATAAATACTTGCTCCCTTTTCTTCCCTCCTTCCCTACCTGGGTTTGTCAGGTACAAGGTGACTAAACAGGAGACAGTAGATACCAGTGAGGGAAGGAGAAGAGGAGGAGTCTGCTGGAGGAAACAGTAGAGAACAGGATAAAGAGGAAAAGGTTAAGGATTGGTCTTGACAAGGATAAGGGCCACATCTTCCTAAGTAATTGGAGTAGAGAGAAAATGAACCCATAAACTGATGTAGAAACCAGCTTAGCTCAAGTTCTCCTGTTTTGAAAATTGTTCTTGAAATAAGGTAACACATACTACAATTTCTCTCCTGTGCCTTTGTAACCACAGGTTGCTTCACTTTTCTTTAGTAAACCTAAGAAGTTCTACTTTTGGTGTCCAGAATGGTGTTAACCAATGGTAGAAGCTAGCTAGGACTAAGTGACCTGTAGGTGTATCTAAGAGTCCTTATTTTTCTCAATTATTGCCTATTTCTTTCCCCTTGCTTCTATAATCACAAGTTTTCCCCGTTTTGATATTCAGGAAAAGTCAGTACCTAAGAGACATCCTGTCCCATCACACATGTTGTCTTCTCTTTCTGATTCATTGATATATAAATAAATACCTGAGACGGTGAAATGATTGCAGCAGCCTTCTAAAGAAACTTTCCTGTTCCCCGAAGTAGTCATTTTGTCTAATAAGACTTTGAGCACTCTGACCTACCAACAAACATTGAGCAAATCACTCCACCACTCTGTCAGTCTCCTCATTTGTAAAAGGTTGATAATAATACTATTTAGACTACTTATTTCATAGAGTGGTTGTGAGGAAAGTGTTTTATAAACTGCATTTAACTGTGAGCTGTTATTATTATATCAGAAATGTGGTGTTAATAAGAAATCCTGCCCATCCTAACATGGTATTACAGAGATTATATAGAAAGCATGACACACTTCCCTAAGAAAAACATTCTACAAACGCATTTTTAAATGATCAAATCTATCTTTAAGAGATTGTAAAAAAAAAAATCCAAAAAAGAACGCTGCATATAAAAACTGAACACCTGCAGACATTTGAAAACAAGATTTAAAAAAAAAAGTCAGTCTTTTTAAAAAAATCCTTCTGCATTTATTTTCCTCATTAAATGATATTTCTATTTTTGTCATTCATGGAGGCTCTGCTATAGGTATATGCTGTTTTGCTGAACAAAATGAGCCAATCCACAACTGACTCTATTTGGAGGATATTTCTGGCCTGCTTCACCAATGGGATTTCTATATTAAAGACAGAGATTCTGAAGAAGTGCTTTAGTTTATTGTAAAGATTATGTTTGCAGAATCACAGAAGATTAGGGCTGGGAGGGACTTCAGAGGATATTTAGTCTGGCCTCTTCCTTTCTATAACATTTGACGTTGTTGACCACCAGCTTTTCCTGGATAGTCCCTCCTCTCTGGATTTTCATAATCCTGCTCTTTCTTTGTTCTCCTCCTACCTGTTTGACTATGTCACGCAATCTCCTTTGCTGGCTCAAAGTCCATGCCTTGCTGACTAACTGTGAGGTATATCCCAAAGCTCTCTATAGGCCCCGCTTCTCTTTTTAAACTCTCTCACTCTTGGTGACCTTATTAGCTCTTATGGGTTTAATGATCATTTCTATGCAAATTACCCCCAAATCTGTGTATATATAATCCTCATCTTTCTCATGAACTCCAGTCTTGTATCACCAGTTGCCTAGTAGACATTCTGTACTGGATGTCCCAAAAGCAATCAAAGTCGATATGTCCAAAACAGAACTCATCTTTCCTGCCAAACTCTCTTCTCTTCTCAACTTCCTTATGTCTTTTAAGAGCACCACCATCCTTCAAGTCATCCAAGTTTTCAACCTCAGTGTCATCCTTGACTCCTGTCTCTCAGTCATCCCACATGTCCAATCAGTTGCCAAATCTTAGCATTTTTACCTCCATAACATCCTTTGCATCTGTTCCCTTCCCTTTACACAACGGCCATTCTAGCTCAGGTCCTTATTAGCTCTCACTTGTACTGTTGTGATTGTCTTCTGTTTAACATCTAGCTTCACATCTCCATCCCTTTCACAGATACTGATATAATTTTCCTGAACCATGGGTCACCTTCCTACTACATAAATTCCAACAAATAGGCTACCTATTTCCTCCAGGATCAAACATAAATTTCTTTGTTTGACATTTAAAGCTCTTCACAACCTGTCTCCATTTTACCTTTTTAGGCTTATTGGTCACTAATCCCTTGTAACATCTCTCACATATGTCCCCTCCTGTCCTCAGATCCTGCCTCTGGTACAGGTCCTCGTTACCTCATACGTGCTATATTGTAACGGCCTTTTGCTTGGTCTCTCTGCCTCTCCAGTCCGTTTTCCCTTCAGCTGTCAAATTGATCTTCCCAAGGCAGAGATCTGACCATGTCACCTCCCTGGTTAGCAAACTTCATTGGCTCCCTATCACTTCCAGGATCAAATATAAAATATTCTGTTTGGCATTCAAAGTCCTTCATAACCTGCCACGTTCTCTTTTTCTAACCTTCTAAAACCTTACTCCTTTCCACATACTTTGCAACCAAGTGACACTGGTCTTCCTGCTGTACATCACACAAGACACTCTATCTCCCATATCCAGGCATTTTTACTGTTCCTCATGCATGGATTTCTCTCTCTCCTCATCTTTGCCTCCTAGCTTCCCTGGCTTCCTTCGAGTGACAGCTAAAATCCCAACTTCTATAAAAAGCTTTTTTCTGATTCCCCTTAATGCTAGCGCCTTCCCTCTGTTAGTTATTTTCAATTTATCCTGTATTTTCCTTGTTTGTGCATAGTTGTTTGCATGTTGTCCCCCTCACCCCCATTAGACTGTGAACTCCTTTAGAGCAGGTACTGGTTTTTTTGGCCTTTCTTTGCATCTCCAGCACTTAGCATAATGTCTGGCACATAGTAGGTACTTTATAAATGTTTATTGACTGACTGATTAATGCAAATGAACCTACTTACAGTTCCTCACACAGGACACTCTATCTCCCACCTTCATGACTCTTTGCTGTCTTTCCCTAACACCTGTCATGTATTCCCTCCCTGTCTCTGCCTCTTAGAATCCCTGGTTTCCTTCAAGACTCAAGTTCTGCCTTCTGCATCAGGCGTTTTCTGGCCCTTTCCTGCCTCTCCACGAACCCCAAGCTGCTGATACTCCTCTCTATGTTTCTTTGCATCTTTTTTATGTGTGTTTTTGTGTCTACCCACAAATGTTCATGACAGGTGAGTGTTAGCTTCTGGAGGCCAGAGGCCACTTTACTTTTATCTTGTCTCCTAAGCACCTAGCATGGGGCCTGACACATACTGCTTGTTGATAGAACGATTGATTGAATGATTGATGAAGAAATTGAAGTCCTGAGAATAAAGTGATTTCTCCAAAGTTGCACAGCGCATAAACAATGGAACCAGAATTTCTGACTCTAAATTCTATACTTTCTACTATACTACGCTATTGCCCTCATGCCCATCCTTCACTGCCCCACCAGACAGCGTGGACAACATCAGTCATGGGTGCAGAAAGCCTTGATTCTACTCCCTTTAAGCAAATCAGCTTAGCCTTTGTGCTTGCTGGGGAAAGATTGTGGTGAGTCATAGAACATCTCACCCATTATTCTCTGTAGCTCTAAATTGCCCCTAAACTATTGTCTTTCTGTTTCTTTCTCTCATCTTCCCCAAACAGGGCTGGGAAAAGATAATCTCAGATATGTCGTTGTTAATGTTGGTATTTCTTGGAGCAGAACCCTGCCCAAGAGGACACCAAATACTGTCATTGAACTTGAATGCCAAACCTGGGCATCCTAGGGGCAAGAACAGTGACTGCAGCAAGAAAACATTGCTTTGTCTGCTCTGGTTTGCTTGCCAGGGCTATTTAAAGAGAGTATGCTTATCAATAAGGCTTATGAGTCATATCAATAATTATGAGCAGCAGTAATTGCCTTAACAACTGTGCTGTGAATTCTGTATGTATGAAAAATGGCATTTTTGATTGTGCTTGAATGATTTAATGTGAGCTCTACCAAGTGTACCTAGACTAGTCAGAAGCAATAGCCCCCTATACTAATTGTACATTTTAAGTGGAGGAGCAATTATATTGATCTTTTGTGTCTCTTTGATCTCTGAGCAATAAAGCATAAAATGGGACACTTTAATGTGATTTTTTTTTGTTCGTTGTCAGCATCCCAGCACTCCCCTCCAACATGAACAAAATGATCACAAACAACACAAGAATAGAGACTTTTCAAGATGTATCTGAGTCTGTATGGCACTCAGAGAATGTATTCATTGCACACATGTAGCCCCAGTCCAGCCTTCCTTCTGGGTAGGAAGAAATTAAGGTATTTAGATGATTGACTCTGCTCAGAGGCTCTGGAGGCTCAAATCTTGCCTCAAGCAATCACCAAGTATTTATTAAGCATCTGCTGTGTGCCAGGCACAGTGGTAGGCCCTGAGGATAAAATGCAAAGGATGAAACAAGTCCTAGCTCATATCCTAATAAAGAAGGAAGGAAGGAGAGAGGGAAGGAAGGAAGAATTTATGAAGAGCCTACTATGTACTGGGCACTGTTCTATGCACTTTACAATTTCTATTTCATTTGATCCTCACAACAACCCTAGGAGGGAGATGCTATTATTATCCTCATTTTACATATTTAGAAGGGGGACATCTCCAGTCGTCTTGGTCCATATCTGGCCACTGAACCCAGATGGCTCCTGAGGAGAAAGTGAGGCTGGTGGCTTTGCACAGCCCTCCTTCACTTAAATCCAATTCACTTGCAAGTTATGGCATCATCTTTCTGATGTCATGGTCCTCTTCGAGAACGAAGGACAAACAAATACGTTTTTAGAAGCTGAGGCAGACAGGTTAAATGACTTGCCTAATGTCTCACAGCTAGTTAATTGTCTGAGGCAGGATTTGAACTCAGGGTCTTCCTGACTCATGGCCCAGGTTCATTGCATCACCAACTACTTTATATTCAGTAATTCACATTCTTTTTCCCTGTGCCACACAGACATTACTCCTACACAGTCCTTCCCCAAGTATCACTCAGTCAGTAATTCCACAGTTGCTACCTTTGTTATTGTTGACCCTCATTATAATTCCTATTAGCATTCATTAGCCTAGTCCTTTTCCCTGTGGTCCATAATCAACAAAATTCCTTTTCCAGTTATCTTTTCTTTTTCCACCAACAATATTAACTCCTCTCCATTCAAATGTGAACAATCTAGGCTTCTCTGCCCTGTTCCCAGCCAGAAATAATCTGGGCCTCTCTGCCTGATCCTTGAGATAACTAGCATGCAACATTATATTCTAAAAACAAATTTAACATTATTATTGCAGATACCACTGAAATGCCTTTTTGCAGAGAGAAGAGCTTGCTAATGTGAACGATAGAGTCAGGAGACTAAAATGCAGTAAAATACAATAGCTGAGAGTGTTAGAGCAAATCTAGTACATTTAGTAAGGATAAATGTAAAGTCTTAACTTTGGGTTCAAAAGAAATAAAAGATGGGAGGAATGTGCCTAGATAGAGATCATCTGAAAAAGATCTAGAGATGGACAAGATCAGTATGAGTTAACAGTATGATGTGGCAGCCAAAAAAAGCTAATGTTTCCTAAGTTTCGAAGGCGTGTAACATCCAAAATGAGGGAAGAGAGAGTACCTGTATGTGCTGCCCTGGTAAGACCACAGGTGCTGTGCTGTGATCAGGAGGCTCTGGAGGAGTTCAAAGAGGAAGAGCCTTGAATTTATTACATTACAAGGATCGGTTAAATTGACTTGGGAATGTTTAGAGTGGAGAATAAAAGAGTCAGAGAATGGCAGACAGAGCTGTAACTGGATATTTTTGTACTTGGGGTAAAGGACTTGAAACACACATAGAAATGTTCTGGGAAGGTTGTTGCATGGAGTGGGGGTTGGGCAGGCCAGGCAACCGTTCACATGGGATGTAGCCAATAATGCATTTCTTATCTAACTAATTATTTTTGCTAACTATGTGCTCATTTTAGTTGTTTCTGAGATGCTGGCAGCACCTGCTACCTTTTGACACCTGTGACAAAATTCTGATTTTTTTTTTTTTCCCCAGCCCTTGTAGCTCTCTTTGAGTCTATACATTTCTTCCTCTCTCTTGGCCTATTACATTATATACTATTGCATTATATACTTGGCCTATTGCATTATATACAAAATAAATGCCACCTCCTGGATGAAGCTTTTCCCAAGGCATCTATTTGGTAGCAACTTTCCCTTTCATACTTCATCTAGCATTTTGTTTGGTAGCTATTTAATCAGCAACTAAATGGCAGGTGCTCTATCCACCTGACCTTGAGTCAGGAAAACTCATCTTCCTGGATTAAAATCTGGCCTTGGATACTTACTAGTTATATGACCCTGGATAAGTCACTTAACCCTGCTTCCCTCAGTTTTCTCATCTGTAAAAAGAGCTGGAAAAAAGAAATGGTAAACCACTGTAGTATCTTCACCAAGAAAACACCAAGTGGGGTCAAAAAGAGTCATACATGACTGAAACAATTGAACAACTGTTTAATGAACTTATCCTGTAAGTATCAAAGTTGTCGATATTAGTATCATAACTCCAACTTGAGGTCAGGAACCATCTTTTCTAAACTTTGGATGTATTGTCCAGTATATAGTAGGTGCTTAATAAATGCTTGTTATACATTTATTCCTACTTTTGATTAGGCCTATATAACAACAAAAGGTAGAGACACATTTGCCTATGACTTGGCTCATTTTCATAGAAGTCAGCTCAGATAATTTAGATTCCCAAGTCATTTTTCTGCCCCAGAAAGATTTTCTTAGTAACAGAACTTCTTGTGCCCTCCCTGGGGCTAACTCTTCTGTTATGACCATAGCCCACATGCAGAACTTTAGACCACTTTGAAGATAATCCCTGAGGGGCAACCCTAAAAGTTGTTTGTTCAAATGAAAGCATTCTCCACGGGCCAAAGCGTCTACCTGAGCCAAAGCATTGCACAGAGTTCCAAAACGCTGATTTACCACCCATGGAGGGGCTTATTAACATAGATTATGATTCATTAGCCTCCTCCACTCTTGTATGTATATAACACTGTAGTAGCTCATGTGGGCAGACCATGTGCAGAATAGCATGTACTTCTGTCCCTCTGTGGGCATGCTCCACCTCTAATGAATAAACAGGATAAGCCTTAGAGTAACTTTTCATCAAAAATATTTTTCTTCTAGGAAGAAACTATAATATCAGACTCATCTCCTATCTCTCTTTTCTACCATTCCATTCTTGTAATGATCGCTGAAAGACAATGGTTGGGGCCATTGAGTATTCCATGGAGAAGTTCTTTGGATTAGGGTCATTTCCTATTCCTGCCTCCCTGCCTCCCACAGATCCTTCACCTTGACACTTTTCCTTCTGTAACACAACCAAGATAGGCTGGGTAGTGAAGTAGATATGGTACCATATAATAGCCTCCTAACTAATCTCTGCTTCCAGTCTCTCCCTCTCCAATCCATCCTCCACACAGCCTGCTTTTGCAAACAAGCAGATATGTATGAATTTGAACTAAGAAACAAAAAACAAACAAAAATCCTCCGTATCCTTTTATATTTATTCTTGTGACTTCATATATATAGATACTCCCCCCAGTGGTACAGATTGCAACCCATGTGTGCCTTCTTATCTTGTTTCTCACCTGTGCTTTCTCATAGATCCTCCATAAATTATCTGTTCAACATAGAGGAGACTTTCCTCTGTATTTTGTACAATTCATGAGTTCTTGGGCTGCACATTCTGACACATCAAGGCTGGCAAGAAGAAGAGGTCTGGGGGCAGCTAGGTGGCACAGTGGATAGAGCACCGGCCCTGAAGTCAGGAGGACCTGAGTTCAAATCCAGCCTCAGACCAAACACTTGACACTTACTAACTGTGTGACCCTGGGCAAGTCACTTAACCCCAATTGCCTAAAAATTAAAAAAAGGGGGGGGGAAAAAGAAGAGGTCTGAGGATCTAAGACTGCCACTTTTGTCTATACACAGAATTCTGACTCAGCAAAATAGAGTCCTCATAGTTAATAGAAAGCAGGTGCCTGTTCTGAAGTCACGGTGTATGGGGGGAGGGTCTTTCCATCATGCATCTTTATGGAATCACTATATGTATGTGTCATTTTAATAAAGATCTAATAGGGATGAGAAAGTAGGAATGTTGGATGTTAGTACATGATATCTTCTTCCCTACCTTTTTTTTTTATAATAATACCATCCCTGATTTTTCCCAGTCATTTGATATATTCAGGTTTTTTGAGATATTTTGAAAATAAACCCACCAGTGTTTTCAAAGTTGTATCTTATCCAGCAGATTTCTTCTTTTTTTTTTCTAATCCAATTGCTCATTCAGACAATTTTAGTCAATGTCATTTCAGTATTTTTACAAAGAACATTGAGGGCTGATGCGTTAGTTCCAAGATGGTAGTTCCATTGTAATTGATGGTAGTATAGTGGTTTGAGCACTGGACCTAGAGAGAGGAAAACCTGAGTTCCAGTGCAACCTCAGACACTCACTAGCTGTATGCCCAAGTCATTTAACTTCCATTTACCTCAGTTTCATTATCTGTAAAATGGAGATAATAAGAACACTTACCTTTTGGAGTTGTTATGAGGATTAAATGAAATATTTCTAAAGTGCTTTGCAAACTTTAAAACTTTATATACAATGACATACCAAAAATCAAAAGTAAATGTAACAAAATTATAAAGATCAAGTGGGACCAAATGAAGAGATATGAAAAGACGTTTCCAATCTGCTCCTTGGTGGAGGTGGGAAGTTCACAAGTCTTACACATTACACATGTTTTCAGAGTTTCTCTACGGATAAATCAATTGTTTTAATTTTTTTCCACTCTAAAAAACAAAACTATTTGTTACATTGGATGGCTCTCAGGAAGGGGAAGAATAGATATATGGGATACTATGGGGATACAAGAAACAAAAAACATTAATAAAAATTATTTTTAAAAAACATTATATAAATGCTAGTTACTATTGTTAATTGATGAAGAAAAATAGATGGTTAGAGAAATGGTGGCAGGTATGGCCCATCTCTTTTTATCCTTCCAAGAAAGATGAGATAAGTAATATTTGAAATTTGCCTTTATTTCTATGTTTGTACCAACACGTACATACATGTTGTCTTGTAGGCTTATGTATGTTCTAATTATATTAACAGTTAAATGAAAAAAGGTGGTAGACATTAATAAATAATAAAACTGAAATGAAAGGAAAAGAAAATGCTTCTTCATTGAGAAACCTAGCAAGATGATTAGATTAGGATTAGAGCTAGTTTTGAAATCATGCTATTTTCCTAGTCTGAAAGAAAAATTGATCTCTTGTTCTTAAAAATAACTGTGTTGAAGGAAATTCATTGCATCCATAAATCAGGATCCGAATCATCTCACAAACAGGAACTTAAAGTATGTCATAATTTTTCAAATAAAATTTCTTATATTTGGTGCAAATTATAGTAGAAATTGAGTTTTACATTATTATTTCATGCACTGAATTTCAAGTTTTTCTCTATATGGGGTTCTTAAGGCATGATATTTGTACTTGGATTCTCTCTTTTTGTTGTCTAGGAAATTTTACTGTTTTGATTTATTGTTTTGTTCTATCTCAAAGCCAGACTATGGTATGGGTGATTTATTATTATTCCAATATTCTAATATGATCTCAATTATGCAGATATTTTATCCAATGATAGACTGAATATATCCATGCCTGTCTGTCCTGGAGACTCTTGGCAACGGCCTTCCTTAATTTCACCAAAAGGGATTCAGTTAATGTACTAAAGACCTTCCTTCTTTTCTCTTGTCATGAAAATATAGTCTGTGCAAGCTCTGAGGCATACTTACTTTATTTCCCACCTCCAGTGAAGACTATCTCCATTATGTATTTTGATGAAAACTGCATGCTTTTGGCATATGCAAGTGACACATCTTGTTGGAAAAAAGCCTATAGGATGGCACTTTGTTTTATTAAAATGAATTGTTTTTATAGTTAACAAACTATAAGCAGAGAGAAATCTTGTATTATCTCTCCCATCACACAATGGACTAAAAGATAGAGACATGTCCTACTCTGCAATATTGCTTATGAAAACCTATATGTTCTATTCTAATACCCTCCTCAAGAAAGGCATTGATATATAAATAGATTATTATGTTAAAAATTATATATAGATGAAAAATCAGTTTAAGATCATAGAACCAGAGACTTAGATCTAAAAGGAACATCAGCGCCATCTATTCCAATACTCTCATTGTACAGTTGAGGAAATTGAGTCACCTTTCAGGGGAAGCTGATGTTCTATTTGAGTGTTTTGTATATTTTCTGGATCTGCTCATGGGATTCTGTGACCTTTGTAATGTTTTCTTTCTTTTTTTTTTTTTTTGGTGTGAAATAGAAGCTGATCTATGCTCCATATGCATTTAGTATTTCAAGTGATTACACAGGAACTGAGGACCCCTTTTCACTAGCATTTGGGAAAACCAAATTATTCCATAAGTATACTAGTAGATTTGATGCAGTGTCCGCTTCAAATCCATCAGACTGACAAAGAGGATCAAAGAGGAAAATGGCCATTTTTTTGGAAAGTCTTATGGAAGGAAAAATTCCTGGAAAAGGATCTATGTTGCTTTAGTCAGTTCATTAATTTACTCTGTAACCTGGGAAAGAATTAGGGACATTTGATTTGGAATGATTAAATTATAACTTTGAAATTGGATAGTAAGCAGTCCTGAGATATAAATCTGTTATGTGTCCCATTTATGGACAAACAAATTTAAAGGAACAGATAGCACCAAGATTTAAAAGTCTCTATGACTAGTGGATAGTCATCATTTTAAAGATAAACTTTCATAGATTTGGTGCAAATTATAATATGAATTTATTTATGATTATTTCATGCACTGAATTTCAAGTTTTTCTTTATAGTGGGCTTTAAATGTACTCTACTCTGAACCTTAAATTTTGGATTAAGACACTAAATAATTTAGACACTTGCACTTGGAAAATTTAGGAGTTTGGTTCTATATAAGAACCTATATTTTCATTTTAACTTAGTTGAGAAAAGAGTCCTAAATACCCCAGCCAGTTAAGAAATATAAACTACAGTAATTCCAGTCTCTGGGAGAATAGTTTTAGCTTCTAGAACTTAACAACGAGAGAATCAAAGGGAGTTCCTTTCCTAATTATCAAGCAGAGCAACCTTGGGGTCCTATAATATTTGCTTTAATAGTCAGTTTTTAAAAATGCCAGTAGAACAGAATTTAAAAAAAAAGAATGGGAAATTGCAATAGTCAAAATGATGTCCCTAGCGAAAAAAGGTTAGATGGAAGCAACATGGTAGAATGGAAAGAGCTGTGGCTCAGGAGCCAAATTCTGGATTCAAATCCTACTTCTGACATTTACAAGTTTTGTGACCTAGGACTTAATTTCTCTGGGACAGTTTTTTCTTGTATAAAATGAGGGGACTAGAAGTGACTTCAAAAGCCAGTTATCCTAGTCCTATGATCCTGTGACTCTACAGCCACATTAGAAAAGTAGATAATATAAAAAAGAAAAGAAAATTGCCTTGGTAACCTAAAACATTCACATCTGATGTCCTAGTAGCTAACTTATTTAATGATTAAGTATGATTAAGTAAGTAGCTAATTTATTTAATGATTAAGTATGAGGTATATGTGAGATATTGTATAAAACTTTTAGTTCTATAACAATATTGCATGTTATTGTTTTATTTATGTATTCGTTACCTTCCTTAAAGACTTATTTTTGTAATTATTATTTGATTATAAATATTTAACTCTAGAGAATCCCCTAACTAACTAGCCCTAGTTCAGTAGTTCAGATATGAGACCAACTAGTCTGTGTTTACCCATAAATGAGAAGCAGTGGATAGAAAGCAGCATGACCTAGGTTCACAGATCCTGGTGGTGCGACCCTGCAAAAGTCATTTACCTTTCCAGTGTTCCTGACAACTCTCTAAAGCCTATAAATTGCAAGGCAGCTGCTGATCTACTCTGATCTGAAAATTCCCAGTACCAATTAAATCACAGGTTTAGAACAATTATCTCCTCTCCTCCCCCACCCCCAAATGGATTAAATTTGATTCATATCTGTATAGGCACAGCTAAGTGGCACAGTGGATGGAGTGCTGGGTCTGGAGTCAGGAAGACTCATGTTCGTGAATTCAAATCTGGCCTCAGACACTAGCTGTGTGACCCTGGGCGAGTCACTGAAACCTGTTTGCTTCAGTTTCCTCATCTGTCAGACAGTCTAGAGAAGGAAATAGCAAACCACTTTAATATCTTTGCTGAGAAAACTCCAAAAGGGGTCATGAAAAGTCGGACACAACTGAACAACAATAGCAATTATTTATAACATCCTATAATAAATACTAATGTTTCACTTTGGTGGTTATTAGTCCTTCATTGAAACTTAGTTTGATTTGGATACAAATATGATTATATAATATAAAGTGTATGAATGAGTTGAAACATACAAATCAGATTGGAACCCTCACGGCTCTGATCAGAAGTCTATTACGGAGAGAGCCAATTGGACACCTGTTAATACTGATATTGACAGAAATATGTGATCAGCAGCAGAATATTTATACAGATATTGTGAACTATCATGTAAGCATTTATATATATATATATATATATCTATATATATCTATATATATCTATCTATATATATATATATATATATATGTAGCGCTGTAAAGTGCTTCACATATGTTACCACTTGATCTTTCCAACAGCTGAGGTAGGTACTATTATAATATATCTATTTTACAGATGAAGAAACCGAGGCACATAAAAGTTATTTGCCTGGAATCACCCAGCTAATAAGTGTTGGAGGCAAGATTTAAAATCCAAGTCCTGAGCTCCACCTACCTGTGCAATAATTATGGGGACTAAAAAAAACTCAGTGACGCTAAATTTCTAATTGAGCCTTTTCTCTCTTTAAAATAGTTAGTTTACTAAATCAACACTTACTGACTACTTCCACTTCTTGAGAAATCTCATAATGAAGTAAAACAATTAGGCAAAACTAATAATACAGTAATCTCATCTGGGTGCATGCTACATTCCAAATCTATCTAACACCATTGCCACCTAACATATTTTTAAAAATTTACAGAAATCTGTTTACTCTCTTTTCCACTGCCAACCCCATTGAAAAAAAGAAAAGAGGGGCAGCTAGGTGGCGCAGTGGGTAGAGCACCACCAGCCCTGGAGTCAGAAGGACCTGAGTTCAAGTCCGGCCTCAGACACTTGACACTAGCCGTGTGACCCTGGGCAAGTCACTTAACCCTGATTGCCTCACCAAAAAGCAAAACACAAAAGAAACACAAAAAACCCAAATTGATTGAAATAAATATGTAAAATGAAGCAAAACAAATTCCCTCAATGGCTATATATATATATATACACATATATGTATAAAAATGAGATATATATGTGTGTATACATATACGCATATGTCTCATTCTCTTTTTTTGATGAGGTAATGTAATAGGGTTTTTTAAATGTTAATTTTGTTTTCAGTTTCAAATTACCTTCCTCCCTCCAGCCCCTCCGCCATCTCTTGAGAAGGCAAGAAATATGATATCCATTATAAATATGAAATCATGCAAAACATATTTTCACATTATCCATGTTTCGAAAACAGAAAAAAAAGGAAAAAAAAAGAAAGGGAAAAAATGCGCTTTAATCTGCACCGTAAGTATTTCACAGTTGATTATCATTACACTATTACTTTTTTTTTTTGGCTAGGCAATGGGGTTAAGTGACTTGCCCAAGGTCACACAGCTAGTACGTGTTGTGTGTCTGAGGCCAGATTTGAACTCAGGTCCCACTATTACTTTTAATGTGTAGATTCTTTTCCTGGTTTTGCTCACTTCACTTTGTATCTATTCATATAAGTCTTCTTAGATCTTTTCTGAAACCATTCCCTTCATCATTTTGTACAATACAATAATATTTCATTACAATCATATGTCACAACTTGTTTAGTCTTTCCACAATTGCTGGGCATCCCCTCAGTTTCCAATATATTGCTACCACAAAGAGAGTTGCTGTAAATATTTTTGTACATAGGAGTCTTTTTCCTTTTCATTTGATCTCCTTGGGGTGGTGTTGCTGGGACAAAGGTATTCACAATTTTATAGCCCTATGGGCACAGTTCCAAATTGTTCTCCAGAATGGCTGAACAACTTGACAGCTCCACCAACAGTGTGTTAATATATCTGTTTTCTTACATCCCCTCTGGCATTTGTCATTTTCCTTTTCTGATATCTTAATCAATCTGATGGGTGTGAGATGCTACCTCAGAGTTGTTTTAATGTTCATTTCTCTAATTATTAGTGATTTAGAGCATTTTTTCATAATTATTGATAGCTTTTATTTCTTCCTCTGAAAACTGCCTGTTCATATCCTTTGATCATTTATCAATTGGGGAATGGCTAGTTTTACAAATTTAGTTTAATTCTCTATATTTCAGATATGAGACCTTTATCGGAGAAACTTGCTACAAAAGTTTCAGCACTTTCCTGCATTTCTCCTGATTTTGGCTATGTTTGGTTTTGTTTGTGTGAAAACTTTTTAACTTTATGCAATCAAAATTATTCATTTTACCTCCCATGAACTTCTCTGTTTCTTGTTTGGTCATGAGCTCTTCCCCATAAATCTAGCAGGTAATTTTTTTCCATACTTCCCTAATTTGATTATGGTATCACCCTTTATGTCTAAAACATATAGCTGTTTTGAGCTCATCCAGGTACATGATGTGATATGTTGGTTTATGCCTAGTTTCTGCCCCATTTATTCCTGTGGCTTTCTAGAGTCTTTAGTAGGAATGAGTGTTATATTTGGTGAAAAGCCTTTTCTGCATCTATTGATATAGTCATTTTTTTTGTTTTTATTATTGATGTGGTCAGTTATGCTTATAGGTCTCCTAATTTTGAACCAGACCCATGTTTCTAGTGTAAATCGTACCTGGTAATAATCTATAATCTTTGTAATATATTGCTGTAGTCTCTTTGCAAGTATTTTATTCAAAAAATTTTACATCAGTGTTCATTAGGGAAATTGGTCTATAGTTTTCTTTCTGTTTTTGCTTTGCCTGGTTAAGGTATCAAAACCATATTTGTGTCATAGAAGAAATTTGGTAGTACTCCTTTACCTATTTTTCAAACAGTTTATGTAACATTGGAATTCATTGTTCTTTAAATTTGTGGTAGAATTCACTTCTTTTATTTATTTATTTATTTATTTTTTTGTTTGTTTGTTTGTTTGTTTGTTTGTTTATTTATTTGTTAGTCAACTGGGGTTAAGTGACTTGCCCAGGATCACACAGGTAGTAAGTATCAAGTGTTTGGTATGAGGACAGTGAACTCAGGTCCTCTTAACGTCAGGGCCGGTGCTCTTTCTACTGCGCCACCCAGCTGCCCCTGGGGTTTCTTTTTCTTAGGGAACTCATTTGGCTTCTTCTGTTTCTTTTTCTAAGATAGGGTTATTTAAATGTTCTATTTCCTCTTCTGCTCATCTGGGCAATTTATATTTTTTATAAATATTTGTCCATTTCATTTGGATTGTCAGTTATATTGGCATATAGTTAGGCAAAATAGCTCCTAATAATTGCCTTCACTTCATCTTCCTGGTTGTGCATCACTTTTAATTTTTGATACAGATAATTTGGCTTTTTCTTTCTTTTTTAAAATCAATATATCTTATTCTCCCTAAATCCATCTTCTACCAATAGCGGATAGCAGGTTTTATCATTGGACCTCTGGAATCATAAATGGTCACTGTATTGATCATAGTTCTTACAGCTTTCAAAGTTGTTTTTACAGTGTTGTTTTTGTAGAAATTCTTCTCCTGTTTCTGCTGATTTCATTCTTTATCAGTTTATAAAAGCCTTCAAAATTGCTCATTTTATAATGTTAATATTATATTATATTGTATACTATTATTTTTTATATATTTTATATACAATAATATAATATTAATATAATTATATATAATATATAATTATATAAATAATATAATAATATAATATCAATTATTCTTCTGAGTCTGCTTATTTCATTTTGCATCAGGTCATAGAAGTCTTTATGTCATTATTATCATCATCTATTTTATCATTGCTATTAATATACTACAACTTTTTCAAGCATTACTCAATTGATGGGCATCCCCTTATTTTCTAGGTTTTTTTGTCACCACAAAAACAGCTGCTATAAATATTTTTGTACACAAAGTGCCTTTTCCTCTTTCTTTGATCTCTGTTAAGTATGGGCCTAGCAGAGATATAGCTAAGTCAAAGAGCATGCACTATTTACTAACTTTTTGTGTGTAATTCTAAATTGTTTTCCAAAATGATTATGCACATTCAAAAAGCCCACCAATGGTGACAGTTTTCCCACAACCACTCCAACATTTATTATTTTCCTTTTTTGTCATCTTTGCCACTCTGAGAAGTATGAGTTGGAATCTCGGAATTACTTTAATTTGTATTTCTCTAATTAGCAGTGATTTGGAACATTTTTTTCAAATGAATATAGATAGTCTAGGTTTCTTCCCCCAGGAACTATCTGTTCATATCCTTAGAATGCTTATCAATTGGAAAATGGCTCCTTTTCTTATAAATTTGAATCAGTTCTTAGAAATGGGATATTTATCAAAGGAACTTGCTGCAAAAATTTTCCCCCAATTCTTACCTTTGTTAGATTTGAGCAATTAAAAAAAATTTATGTAGTCAGAATATCTTCTGTGATCCTCTCTATTCATTGTTTGGTTATGAGCTTTTCTCTATCCATATACTTCTACTGTAACTGACTTGCTGAGTTAGAAGACAGAAATGATGCTCGAAGTTACTCTGGATGGAGTCCTTGCTGAAGAATGAACAACTCACCAAAAACAAAGGGGAATAGGGAGGACAGGAGGCTGCTAACTGAAGTTTTTCAAGTGGAACATCTGAATATTTAATCAGTCCTAGGAAGTGAATGGGAATAATAATGATGATGATAACAATTATGAACATTTATATAGTGCTTGCTATGTGCCAGGAACTATACTAAGTGCTTTATAACTGTTTTCTCATTTGATTCTCACAATAGCCCTGGAGGTAGGTTTATTATTATCTACATTTCACAAATGAGGAAACTGAGGCAAACTTAAGTGACTTGTCCAAAGTCACACAATTAGCAGGTGCCTGGAGCAGGATTTGAATTCAGATCTTCCTGACTTCAGGTCCAGCATTCTGTCCACTGTGCTATCTAGTATAGTGGCAAAGATTGAGAAAGTTGATAGTAGGACTTTCTTGATGACCTCAGTTTTTTTCCCTTCCCTTAAAAGAGTTAGTTGCCATTTGGTTCACCACAGGCCTGGCTATTATACTTTTAATTAGCATGAATCCACTGTGCATGAGTCAGTTATTCTAAACTGAAAACTTTGTCTGAGATCAAAACAGGGCTGAAAGAAACTAAGACTTCTATGGACTCTGCAAGATCAGCCTATATTTTATAATTTTCAAGCTTAAACCCACTGGGACAGAATCAGTGTCACCAAACAAGTTCTTTTGGTTCTTTCAAAAATATTATTTTTATTATGAATTTGACAGTTATCAACAAACATGAAGATATATTTTCATATACAAAAGACAGAAAAAGAGGATTACATGTGAGATTGTGGCTCTACCATGCACAGCTTAAAAAAAAAGGCATGCGACAAATTCAGCATGGAAGGACCAACACAGCCTTTCTTGTCTGTGTATCTTTCTGAGCTTCCTTCTATCTTCTGTGTATTTTTAAAACTCTTTATTAATGCCTTCCTTCCTTCCTTCCTCCATTCTTCCTCCCTCTCTCCTCTTCCTCCCTCCCTCCTTTTCTTCCTTCCTTCCACAAGAATATAACTTGAACCACATTTCTTTTTCTAGTACATGACTGATGAGATTCAGGACCTAGGATAGGTGAGGCAAATGGGGATTTGATATCACCTATGGCTCCTAGAAACCATGCTAATGGGTATGAGTAGTGTCATTTAAGGAGGCCTCCCAAATACCTCTCATTCATGTGCCACAGTATCTGAAATTCTACCTTTAGTCATTCTCTCTAGGTTCTCTTTTAAAATGCAAATAATACTCCATGTATCATAGAAACCAAATTCATACTACAGGCATAGTGGTTCTCTTTCTAGCAGCTTTGAGAGTTCTAGGGTTTCAGGAGAATATTGAATTCCTAGTGGAACGAATAAAAAGGAACACATAAGGGGAAGAAACAGGTGAAAGGAAGGGAATAACTTGTTTTTTAAGACATCGTTCTGCTTCACAAGTTTGGAAATGAGGTTTGGTGGACAAGTCAGATGGAGGATTTGGTTGGGCCCCAGAACTAAAAACGCTGATGCTAAGGACCAGTGTGGTTAAGAGAAGCTAAGGGAGTTGTCCCGGTTCTGGGTGGGATTCAGTCTCTGAGATACTTTCCAACTCTGAGATTTTATGATTCTATGATTGTGCTCAGAAGAAAATTTTTAAAAATTAGCTGAAATTAGGAGATGAAATTATAACTTAACAGGCTATTCTTTCACTCAGATTTGTTTATGAAATGATCATCCTGGAAACACTCTAGTCTTTTCCTTGAGGGTAAGTAGTAGTTTTCACTTCAGAATCAGCTGTCTGTGTGCAAGTAGACTTGTCAACTGGTTAGAACAAAGGTTAAAAAGAAGAACAAGTTTAAATTAACCCCACACCAGAAGGATAAAGATGAGGTGAAATTGTAGTCAAGTATGAAAGTGTTTAAACTGGTCTGCTTAAACAACCCATTGACTTTGAATGGCAGGGAGTGGATAAAAGACATTTTCTCTAACCGTCAAATTGTTTAGAGGGACAACTTATTACTACAATAATTGTCACAATAAAGAGATCAAAAGAATCCAAAAACAACTTCAGCCAGAAAACACTTAACCACCTTGCCAAGAAGTGAGACATGTTAGGCAAGGGTAACACTTGTTTTAGAGCTCAAATTCATTTGAAAAACATCATAGAAGAGAGGGGAATTATAGGAGACTATGAGCAAAATGTATCACCTCACAAAACATAGTGGCAGCTGGTGGCACAGTGGATGAGTGTTGGGTCTGGAGTCAGAAAGACCCAAGTTCAAATCTGGCATCAGGCATTTACTAGCTATGTGATTCTTGGCAAGTCACTTAACCTCGGTTTCCCCAACTATAAAATAAGGATGATAATAATAGTATGTACCTACCTCACAGGGTTGTTGCGAGGATCAAATGAGATAATATTTGTAAAAAGCACTTAGCACAGAGCCTGGCACACAATAGGTGCTATATAAATGCTTATTCCCCACTTTTCTTCCCCCACTGGAAACCATTTGAAAGGAAAATGAGTCTGTGTAAAGCTTAATGAGAAATCTAACCAAGCCTTATCATCCTAAGGACATCAATAGATGAAAATGAAAGGACGATAATACAATCCAATAAACATTTATTAAGTGCCTACTATGTGCCAGGCACTATACTAAGTTCAGAGGGTACAGTTAACAAAAAGAAACAGTCATTACAATCTAATGGAGGGAAACAATACAAAGGAGGAAGGAAAGCAGAGGAAAAGCAGGGGTAGTATATGAGTGGGTAGGTACTTTGCACAGGGGCATTTTGTTCTGTGGAGTTGGAACCAGGAAGAGCAGCAGATGCAAAGTGGACTGAGCTGAGTCCAGTTTCTGCCTACAAAGGAAAGAACTGGGATGAGTTTAGTACTCTACTCTTTAACCCTCCAACCAGAGAGGAGAGGAGGCAGAGGGAGATAGTTGGTGTCAATCAAGGCTTGAGTTAGCAGCATGGTAATGATATTAGAAGTGATGAGCTTAACCTGGGAGGGGTAAGAAATAGATGCAAAATGGAACAGATCTGCCAAATTTCTATAGCAATCTATTCTTATCACCAATGACAGTGAAAATTCCACATTTAGACTCAGCACAGCAGAACTTAATATATTACACGGAGAAATGGAAATGGCACTCCAACAAAATGAAATTAGTAAGAAAGGTTGGACCTGCCTACAGAAGAAATACAGAAGAAAAATTTGATGAAGTCAAAAAATCTAGGCATCTATTTTTAAAATCTCTCAAAGGAAGAAAATTCCAGAAGAACTGAGAAGATCACTGATGTTGTCATTATCGAAAAAGGAGAAGCAGTGTGGTACAGAGGAAAGACCCCTAGATTTGAATCAGAGACCTAGCTTTGAGTTCTGGTTCTATGGCTTCTTAAGTGTATAATAAGATAAGTCCCTTTTTTTTTTCTCTCTGATTACTCATTTGTAAAACAAGGAAGGGTACTCGACAATCTCTAAGGAGCCTCTGGCTCTCACATGTTATGATTCGAGATAACATTGCTTTATGGGCCCTTTTTCAGAATTTTTTTTTAAAGAATAAGATTACTATGGTACTTATGAAGAAATGCAACATAATGTTGGAGTTCATGAAAACTTACTCAAACAGATACACCTTTATTCATGTATACAAGCTAAAGATGGCAGTGGTTTTCCAAAGTTGCTTCAATTACAGGCATTAGGTCTTTAAGGGTTATGATAATCCATGTAACATTTTCTCTTGAGGCACCTGATATAATCAAAGATATAATTCTTTATTTTATTTCTGAAGGAGAGATCATGACCCCAGTTTTCCAGATTAATAGCGCAGTCTACACTTGAGAGGGCATTTTCAAATCGGAATGAACTTTGGAGTTCATCTAACCTAACTTCCTCGTTTTGCATCAGGAGAACTGATGCCCAGAGACTTTAACTGATGCAGCTGATAGTGAAGAGCAGAGCTGGGATTAAAACTCACTTCTAATTCTTAATGCTTTTTCTCTATGCCACATTTTTACCATTTCTAAGTTCCTCAAGTTTTTTTTCTTCTTTAATATCCTCTATGATGATGGACACAGTGTTTGGCACACAGGTAGCACTTAAAACTAATACTTATTGTTTTGACTCATTAAAGATGTTATTTATGGCTTATGCCACTTACTAAGCTAATCACATTTGGACCAACTTTATTATGACTCTCTTCTTCAGAAGCTCTTACTTCAATCCTGAACAAGAAACTGAGACAGTCAAAGGTTAAGTGATTTGCCCTGGGTCACACAGCTAGTGTCTGAAGCAGGATTTGAACTCAGCTTTTAAATCCAGTGCTCAGTCTTCTGTGCTACCTGTCAGTGGTCCATGGAATAGTACCAATCCTCAACAAATATTTATTACCATGAAAAAACTTTTACTCTTACTTCTTAAACTCTATAAAACAAAGAATAACTCTACCTTCTCAGAATCCTGTGACATCTACCCCAAGATCTCTCTTTCAGCACCTTAGATTTGGGACATCTGAGCTGCAAGGACTATGGCACTGAGGCCTTGTTGGTCAGAATGGTATGTGGAAGACAATCTTGATATTTAGGTTACAGTAGAGTAGGGGCCCACTGAGAAGGAGGAAGTCAGGTCAATAAGTATTTTTCAAGTACCCTGTATTGTGCTAGGTGTTGGGGATACAAATATAATGAATAATATGACCCCTTCTTGCAAGAAGTAAAATTCTACAGTGTAAATCAATAATCATACCAGTGGAGTACTGGCAATTTGGATATCCTATGGTGAAAGCAATTCAGGTATCCTGTGGTATCTTGTGATTTCAAGGGGCTTAGGTTGGCCATGGGTTATCTCTGAGCCCCAAGAAATTTGGGAGGCCGTTGGCATATTCTAGGATACGAGTTAGTCCTGGAGAAGTAATTAGAACCTTATTTTAGTCTGTAAAGAGCAGTTAGGTAATATTTAATGGATAGAGCTCTGACCTAGGAGTCAGGAAGACATGAGATGAAATCCTGCTTCAGACACTTACTAGTTTTGTGTCTAGAGCAAGTTACTAAGTTTCTCATCTTCAAATGTTCCTCATCTATAAAAAGGAATAATAATAGTTTTTTAAATGAAAGGTGATAATACCTATGAGGCACTTTGCAAACCTTAAAGTTCTAAGTAAATGACATTGTTATTATTAATACTGTTATTATCCGTCCTTTCTTGATTCAGTACAATCCAAGCCAGCAGAGCCATAGGACCACTGAGGAATAAAAGAATTCTAAATTCCCCCAAAAGGTACCCAAATCACTCCAAAGGACTTAGGGAGAGGAGTTGATTTAGAGTCAGGCCTCTGAGAACTTCCAAAAATGACCTGAAAACCTAGAGGACCTTAAAATTGTCCCTCACCTCAACATATACAATAGAATTTAGGGTGGGATTAGGTTCCACCCTTATGGCAGTTGTCTTCTGATGTACCTGATCCAAAACTGTCCAGACCTTGGAGTTCTGAATTGGGATACCCTAAATGCATTACTGCACATTTGATGCTATGCTGCAGGTGTTATATGCAGCATCCCATATTTCCTAAGAGAAAGTGCCAAAGGTGAAGAATAGTTTGCAACTGGGTACTTCTTAACTGATAAGCTATTTTTGAAGAATGGTGTCTCTCTATGGTAATAAGAAATTATTTTTGTTTGGAAGATAGTCTATGATTGGTTTTCTTATATTTTATCTTTATCAGTGTTATTTGGTGATTTTCAAGCTCTAACATGACATCATTCTCCACTCCCACCCCCACTAACCTTATTCCATATTTCAAAATCAACAGTGGTTAAAGTACTGACAAGTTAGAGTTTCTCTACTTCTCTGAAGGTATTGTCTTTGAGAGTGGTATGAGGCAGAAGAGTAGGACTGAGAAGGTATGTTTCAGGTCAACCAGGAAAACTGAGTCCAGAATACTCATTCACTGACAATTCTTCAATCTATTTGTGTTGTTATAGGCTCAGAGAGTGATAGGGCAAAAAAAAAAAAAGACCTTCAAGGTTTTAATTTTACAGATGAGGAAACTGAGACCCAGAAAAGGAAAACAATTTGTCCAAAGTCACACTACTAGTGAACAGCAGAGCCAGTACTGAAACTAAGGTCTTCTGAGCAGTAATTTTTCCATTACAAAATGCCATAGTACATAGTATGGAGATATGTGTGTGTGTGTGTGTGTGTGTGTAGATATATACATACATACATACATACATACATACATACATACATACATACCTATCTGCATATACATACCAGTTTGGGATGATTGTGGTAGAAGAAGGGCCTCCTGGCACCATTTATATCACCTGCTCCACCTAATAATAATAGCTAACATTTATATAGTGTTTCTATTAATTAAAGAAATGCAAATTAAAACAACTCTGAGGTACCACCTCACCCATTTCAGATTAGTGGAAATGACAGAAAAGGAAAATGACAAATGTTGGAGGGTTGTGGAAAAATTGGGACACTAATATAGTATTGGTGGATTTGTGAATTGATCCAACCATTCTGGAAAGCAATTTGGAACTATGCCCAAAGGGCTACAAAATTGTGCATACCCCTTGATCCAACAATGCCATTACTAGGTCTGTACACCAAAGGGATCAAAGAAAGAGGATAAGGACCTATATGTACAAAAAATATTTACAGCAGATTTTTTTTATGATATCAAAGAATTGGAATTGAGAGGATGTCCATCAACTGGGGAATGATTGAACAAGTTGTGGTATATGATTATAATGGAATATTATTGTGCTGTAAGAAATGACAAGCAGGATGCTTTCAGAAAAACCTGGGAAGACGTATATGAACTGATACAAAGTGAAATGATCAGAACTAAGAGAACGTTGTACACAGTAACAGCAATATTGTACAATGACTTAGCTATTCTCAGCAATACAATGAGAATAATCCAATGACAATTCCAATGATCCAAGACAATTCCAAAGGATTTAAGATGAAAAATATTATTCACCTCCAGTGAAAGTTTTTGTGTCTGAATACAGATTGAAACATGCTTTTAAAAAATTTCTTTATTATCGTTGTTTTTTTGGTATCCGTTTTCTTTTGCAACACAAGTAATATGGAAATGCTTTACATAACTACATGTATATTGCTTACCTGCTAAAAGATGGAGGAGGAGGGGGGAGAGAAAAAATTTGGAATCCAAAAATTTAAAAAACAAATGTTAAAAAAATTTTGCTTATATGTAATTGATAAAAAAATGAAATATTAAGAAAGAAAGAAAAAAGTTGAAAAAACACATTTACATAGTGCTTTAAGGGTGGCAAAGCACTTCTTTATATATGTTATTTATTCTATCCTCACAATTACCCTCTGAGGTAGATGTTGTTACTATGCCCATCTTATAGATGAAGAAACTGAGAGACTGAGAGAGGTTAAGTGACTTGCCCAGGTTACACAGCTGATAGGGAAGCTAGGTGCTTCAGTAGATAGAGTGCTGGGCCTGGAATCAGGAAGATTCATCTCCCTGAGTTCAAATGTTCTTTATTGCAAATGGTATTTTGACTACTATCTGAACAGGGAAAAGAGTTTGCCTAGACAGAGTATCCTTAAAGTTTAGGAAGACAATGAGCCTACTATCAAGGAAGAAGGCTGGAAGCAAATAAGCAAGTGGATGAAAAGGGGAAGAACAATTTTCTCCATTTCTAAAAGATTTCTACACTTGCCCAATGCAACTCTTTTTAACATAAGCTCTTTATACCTCAATATATGAAGGGGAAGAGGTTGAAGATGAGAGGGAGAGCAGAGGAAATAGCAAAGGATAGGATCAAGCACTCGTGGAGAGCTTTGGAAAGGAATGAATGAGTGAACCAAAGAATGAATGAATGTAAGGCATTTATTTATTTTTTTAATTTAATTTTTTTTAAGGCAGTTGGGGTTAAGTGACTTGCCCAGGGTCACACAGCTAGTAAGTGTCAAGTATTTGGTCTGGGACCAGATTTGAACTCAGCTACTCCTGACTTCAAGGCCGGTGCTCTATCCACTGTGCCACCTAGCTGCTCCAATGTAAGGTATTTATTAAACACTATGTGCAAAGCACATACTGGAGATCAAATAGAAAAGCAAGGCAGTCTGTCTTCTCAAGGATTCACATTCTAATAGGGGGAGACAACAAATATAGGAAGTTTCAGCTGCAGGTCTGATGGTCCTTGGGGTATGGCAACAAAATAGATGGTAATACATCTTTATTAATGTCATTTTGAATGATAAAACCACATCTATCAGCTGACAGTGCCAAGGACTTGGGTGATGAGAATTATCTTTTCAGGTCTTCAGTGGCAGTAACTACTAGAGAAGCAAGGTCTACAGCATTTGCAGAAGTAGTGGGCAGATTTTTTTGTTTCTCCCTGTTCGCTGCAAGGGCCAGGGAAGAAGTAGAACCATTGGGGGTGGAGGAAACACCATTTTACCCTCTACACCTGAAGGAAAGGACGAAGAGATAAGATTTTTAAGTGTAAAGGAGGTAGGAAAACTTACTGTTTTCTCAGTAAGTAGAAGGAAAAAATCACATCCTAATAGAGGGAAATGGAGTATAGTGAGAGGAGGAGTTTGGAAATAATCACTGAGTAATTTGAGACAAGATGAATAGACACACTGTGGCATAGCAAGAAAAGTCCAATAAGAGAACCTAGGTTCAAATCCTGCCTCTATCACTTACTTTTGTGTGCCTTAGGCAAGTCTTTTAACCTCCTTGGGCCTCAGTGTCGTTGTCATGTGTAAAATGAGAGGGTTGGATGAGATGCGCTGTAAGTTCCCTTGCAAGTCTAAATCTGTGGTCCTGTGAGGTTGAATAGCATAGCTACATGATGGACTCCCTCTGGCAGAACTGAGAGGCTTTGGAGTAGAAGAAGAGAAGGTGATTGGTGAGAATTATCTAGGGTCAGGAATTACCAGTATGGGAATGATGATGAGGAATACATGTCTGAAGGAAAGTACACCCCTAATAGAGCTGCCATATTGTCAAGATCTTAAAGGAAGGGAAATGAGGCCAGAACGAGGGTGAGAAATAAGGAAAGCAAGGAGGAATGAGCATAGAACGCATGGGGAAGGAAGAAAAAGAAAGAAAGTGATATGATAATTTTGTTGCATATAGGAAGGAAATAAGTTGAGCGTAATAGATTTGCAGTTTCATATGCCATCATCTTGTTATGGAAATGCTTGTTTTATTCCATAAATTTATTCCATAAATAAAAAATTAAGTTGTTTTAAAGGAATGCATAGGTTCTTTACAATGCTAACACACTATAGTTCTATCAGGTTGGTGCAGTTGTTCATAGGAGCTGAAATTAAGGGATTTTAGCATAAGAAAGAAATGAGTATAGAAGAAACACGCATCTTCTTAAGCCAAGATGTGCTTAAAAAAAAACATCCTCAGGAGATTAATAAGGTCCATAAGGGTGGCGTTAATATGCCTGTGAGCATTTTAGTATAATTTAACAGAAATTCAGAATTAAATTTAATTACAGAGTTGGCAGTCATCCTTGGGGCACAAGTGAGAACTTGTTGCTTTGTGGGAGAAAGTACTGCCATGATGTAGTTTGTTAATTCTGTTACTTCTAAATCTTATAAAATATAGTTTTACAAAAGTGCTGAAAATGGGGGAGAACATATAGTGAAAGGAAGAAGGTGTAGTTCCTGGAAAACTTTTGTAGGTTTATGTATTTAGAGTTGGAAGGAGCCTAAGAGGCCATTGAGTCAACTCTGTCATTCTATAGATTAGGAAATGGAGGCACTGAGAAGTTTGATCACTTTCCCAGGGTCACAGATTCAGTAATTTGTGTTCAAATTTAGCATCAGATACTTACTAGCTATGTGATCCTGGGCAAATCATCTATCCTCTGCTGACTCAGTTTCCTCAACTATAAAATGGGAATAATAATAGCACCTACCTACCAGGGTGGTTGTGAGGATCAAATGAGATAATATTTGTAAAGTGTTCAGCACAGTGCCTGTCACATGGTACTTAATAAATGTTTTTTCTTTCCTTTCTTCCTCCCATAGCTACCACCCTAGTTTAGATGGTCATTGTCTTTCTCCTAAGACAAGATCTCCCTGCCACAAGTCTCTCCCCATTCCAGTCCATTCTCTACACTGCTTCCAAAGGAAAAAAAAATATGTTGGGGGTTTTTTTTCTTTTTTTTTTGCCAGGCAATGGGATTAAGTGACTTGCCCAGGGTCACACAGTTACTAAGTATTATGTGTCAAAGAAAAAAATTTTTAATGGAAGATCTGACCAAGTCACTGTCCTACTTAATAAATGCCAGTGGTTCTCAATTGCTTCAAGGATCGAATATAAACTCCTCTTGTCTCAAATTACTCAGTGATTATTCCCAAACTCCTCCTCTCACTATACTCCATTTCCCTGTATTTGGCCCTTTACAACTTGGCTTCAATCTAACTTTCCATCCTCTCCATATATTACTTTATTTTTTTATAATCTACAATCCAGTCAAACTCTCAATGCCTGCAAACTAGCCATCCCAAGATGAGATAACATATGTGAAGCATGCTGCAGACCTTAAAGTGTATAGAAATGCTAACTAAATTTACTTTTAGTTATCTGCACCCTCCCACCTCCCCACCACCTCCAGGTTAATGCTAATTCAATCATAGTAAGTATAAATGGTTGTTAAGTTGAAATGAATTAAGGGAAGTAATAATCCCATTGTACAATGCTCCAGTTGAATTAACCCTGGAGTATTTTAGTGGGTTGAGTCTTTAGGCACCAGACTTTAAGAAGAATATTGACAAACTAGAAAGGGTTGGAAACCTACTGTTTTTGTTTTCAGATGAGTCCAATTCTTCGTTACCCCATTTGGGTTTCGGGGGTTTTCTGGCAAAGATGCTGGAGTAGGTTTTGCTGTTTCCTTCTCCAGCTCATTCTACAGGTGAGGAAATGAGGGAAACAGGGTTAAGTGACTTGCCTAGGGTTCTACAGCTAGTAAGTGTTTGAGGCCAGATTTAAACTCATTTTCCTTTCTCTAGGCCCATCATTCTGCATCACCTACCTACAAACCTATAAATCTATGTATTTAATTACTGATATATTTCCATAAAGACTAAAATAATTATTTGTGAATTCACAAAGAGGTTGATGAGGGGTCTGAGACCATGTAATGTGAAAAATTATTGGAAGACCACCTTTAAAAGTCCAGGGTATTGAAGACTTGGCCTGCAGATGAGGGCCTAGAACATGGGATCATAGATTTTGGGCTGGTAGAGGCCACATAGCCCATAATATTGGTTTTCATATATTGGGGGAGGAGAAAGGGTACAATCTTCATTGTTCTAGAATTCAGAATTAGGACACATAATTGTAAGTAATAGGGAAGGATATTTCAATTCTTTAGAAAAAGGAACTTTTTGAAATGTACTATGTACAAAGTAACAGCAATATTACAATATTACAATATTACAGTATGATCAGCCATGAATGACTTAGCTATTCACAACAATGCAGTGATCCAACTCTGAAGGAATTATGATGAAAAATGCTGTCCATCCAGAGAAAGAGCTGATGACATCTGAATACAGATTGAAATATATTTTTTACTTTATTTTTCGTGACTTTTTTTGTCTATATTTTCTTTCACAACATACCTATTATGGAAATGTTTTGCATGAACCCTTATCAAATTGCTTTGCCTTCTCAGTGAGGGCTGGAGGGGAGGGAGAAAGGGAGAACATTTGGAACTCAAAGTTTTAAAAACTAATGTTAAAATTGTTTTTACACATAAGTGAGGAAAAATAAAATATTAAATTTTAAAAAAAAAGGAAAAAGGAACTTTTTATTCATTAGACCTTTCACACAATGAAATGGGCTGCCTCCCTGTAGGCAATTCCTCATCACTAGAAGGGAGGAGGGGAAGAGAACAAGCATGTATTAAGCACCTACTGTATGCCAGGCACTTTGCAAATATTGCCTTATTTGCTTCTCCCAGAAACCCTGGGAGGCGTGGGGGGGTGCTATTATCCCCATTTTGCAGGTGAGGAAATTGAGGTAGACATCGCTTAAGTGACATAGGAACCAGGGTCACATAGTCGCATACTCTTAAGTATATGAGGCCTGATTTGAATGCAGGTCTTCCTGAAAGCACTCTGCCCACTTCACTACCTAACTGCCCCTTTGTTAGAAAAATCTGAAACAAAAATCTGCTACCACCCTAGTGGCCCATGCGCGCTGGTACAGAGGTAGAATCAACTTTTAAATAGTTAATAAGATCCATGCTCCTCCCATTGAGCCATGATTGTACCAGCTCATCTGAGTTATACTCTTCCTGAGCCGCCTATCCCATGTTCCTCCATGTTCCTCCTTGTCATGTTAGCTCCTCCCAGCTCGTGCATCCCATGTTAAAAAATGGCGGCTATCTCCGCCCTCAAGGTGTGTCAGTTAATATTCAATAAGCTTATTAAGCAAGTGCAGTGGAGAAAAGCCTTTGCCCCATCCTTGTCCCCATGGGTTGCAACCGGTTTAGCTTCCAGGGTTCTTTCTTAAGGAACTAGTTGTTTGCAGAATGTTTGGGGTACTTTCTGATTGGTTGAGGGACTGTCCACAAGCTCTTGGAAGTCCTTCTCAGAATCCCCTTGTTCTGTTGTGGAAACCTAACTTCTAAGCATTTCCCACACTGTTGAACCCTGAAAGTGTCCTAGAAAAGGCTGCATGGTCAAGTGTTAGGGATGCTTTAAAAAAAGAATTCTTTCTTCAAATGAGAAGTTAGATATGAAGATCTTTAAATCCTTTATTAATCCAAGATGCTATAGTTCTGGAGTCTGCCTGTACTAGCCCCAGCCACTCAGAAGTCAAAGACCGAAGTTACAGGAAGGTTTTGGATTACCTTAGGTATTCCAAGTTATGCCGCCCTTCCTACTTGTTAAGCCAAGAGCCAGTGAGAATTTTTTCACTTGGTTATTCCTGGAGTTGGGGATACAAGGATTGAGGGAGGAGTATGTCTTTGTGTCTTTCTATGTATAAATACCATCATACCATCATAGAATGTAAGGGCTGGTTGGAATCTTAGAGACACTTTAGTCCAGCTGCCTCTTTTTACATAAGAGGAAATTGAAACCCAAAGAGGAAAGGTGACTCAGTTAGTCCTTTCTACTCTACTGAACTTGTCTTTCAAAGGATGAGTTTCTATGTGAATGTTTTCATTTTACTTCTTGTTATCAAAATACTCCTCCCCACTATATATTTCATCATGTTGCCTCAGCATTGATACTCATTCTACATCCCATCACATCTGGACTTATCATCCCTGCTAAGAAGTCAGTAAATTGTGCTTTGAACAAAAGCATCTGTACTGATCAGGCCTCACTTAGAGATTATACTGTGCATGTTCTGTAATGCATATCAGTACTGAAATATAAATTGCGAGAATTTTAATCTTTGAGGAAAAAAATGTGATGAGTTTATATTTTGTTCTTCTGCTAAGAAAAGGAATTGGGGAAGTGGGAGGTATTGGGAATCAGAAGCCAAACTTCAGAATCAAAATTTACCTTATTTTAGCTTTTTTTTTTGCCATCGACTTGTTTTGTTTGCTACTTTATTTTTTTTGTTTAACATGTTTTTGTTGGTGCCTTTTATTTTTAGAAGCAAACTACCATTCCAGGCTTATCATACATGACTTCCCTTCCTGAACTCTTAGACGTAGTCAAAGTGACCTTCTTACGGTTCCTCACATTATCTCCTGACTCTGTGTCTTTGCACTGGCTGTGTCTCATGCTTGGAACGCACTCCTTTCTGACCTCCACTCTTAGAATGTCTTCTTTTCAAGCCTAAGCTTAGCTACTACGTTCTGCGGGAATCCATTACCGATCTTGTCAGCTCCTTGCCTCGCCAATGTTACTTTGCATAGCACCATTTTGACATTTAGAAGGAGATCAGGATAGTTGCTGGTTTGGGGTGGGTGGTCTCTCAAGCACTGCCCCCTCCTCTATCCCCAGGGCAGTCTGCCCCTGATCCTGTGACTTGGGGAGCAAGATGGTCTGGCAAGCTAGCCTCTCTAATGCCAAGGAAGAATGGGAAGGGAAAGCAGAGAGTGTGGATACTAAGTGGGAAGGAAAACTGAAGGAGGGGTAGCAGACACTATGAGTCATACTTGGGACTCCTGAGGCCGGGATGCATGACTGAATCATACATAAGATACATGGGACAGTTGCTGCATTGCTAGAACCACTCAACACTCCAAAAATGAAAGCTTATGATCCTTCTTGCCCCTTTTCCTCCTTTTCTTTCTCTCCCTTTTTCTCTGGGAAGGCCAGGGACCAGGTACCTTTCTTGGAGCAAAGGAGACAGTTCTGTTTCTTACAGATTTGTTTGACAAACATGATAAATGCTATTAATCACTGTATTACTAATTAACAACTGTTACACATTGTGTGGAATGCCTCCATTTTTTGCATAAACACAAAGAAGTATTTTTTTGCCATTTTATATTTCCAGATGTAATTTTATTTGACATATCAAGTCAATTTGGAAAAAGTTTCTCAGGAGCATTTGTTTCTTAGGCCGTCATTATGTAACTGGGTTTCAATTGGCTCCCATTTTCAGTGTGAAATAGCTGCTTATTCATAGGGTCTCCAAATTCATGGTCATTCATTCATTTTGATCGTCATAAAGTTTAGCTTGGACTTTGGGCAAAGTTTAAGCCAAGCATGGTCTTTGAGAGCAATTTGGAATCTGCCCCCTCTTACCTTTCCAGTCTTCTTACAGTTTACTCTCTGACATATACTCTTCAGTCTAATAACCTTGGCCTCTTTGCTGTTATACAAAAAAACCCAAAAAACAATCCATCTGAGCATTTTCTCTAGATGACCCCATGCCTGGGACACTCTCCCTTCTCCACTCTGGCTACTGACCTCCTTTTCTTCCTTTAAGTCTCAAGTAAGGTCTTGTTTTTCCTGGGCATCTTCCCCAACCTCTCTTAATTCTATTACCTTCCCTCTGTTAATTATTTTCTATTTATCCTGTATATAGTTTACTTTGCATGTATTTATTTTTTGTGTGTGTGTTGTCTCCTTCATTAGATTGTAAGCTCCTTGAGGGTAGGAGCTTTGTCTTTTACCCCTTTTTGCATCCCCTAGTGCTTAGCACAGTGCCTAGCACGTAGTAGATGCTTAATAAATGTTGACTGACCAATTGCCCAAACTTCAGTCCTCAGTCAATAGACTAGAATGGGCTTGGAGAAGGACAGGGTATCTTATAAGCATTAGCACAGTTTCAGGTAGTAAAGCCTTGTATAGGATCTGGGTCTGAGGTCTTGCACAAAATCAACAAAACTTCTGAGTATTGAGATCCAGGCTCTGAATTAGGCTTTGTTCTACCTACCTGACTGTCAGTTCACATGATAGCATGGTTGAAATTGTGGATCAAAGTAAATCAACTGATTACTACTCATGGGTTGGCATCAGAGGTATGCTAGTAAATGTTTAATAACCGACTGGGGTGGGGAGGGGGGAATGTGCTCACAATACACTTTTCAGTTTAATCTGTATTCTGCATTGGCAATTTCTCTATCACTTTCTGAAGTCTATATAATTGACAAAACAAAACAAACCTTTACTGTAGTGCTTGCCAATTTTTGGGGTATAAGTGTGAGAAAATTTAACAATCAGTTTGTGTGACCTGGTGGGAGCCAGCACACCCCTGGCTGGCATATCCTTCAAGAACATCCACAAAGCAGCACTGGGACAAGGAGAGGACATCTGACCTGTACATGCATAGCCTCTATACGCTGTACTCATATATTCTATACATACACCCTATCAGATCTATTAATGGAAAGAAACAGTGGATTGAAAATTTGACCTCTGGCCATGAAAATTTGTCTCATGATTTACTAGCAACCAAGAAAATTAAGCCTCAGAGTAAATAAACATCCAGATGGAGAAATCTGATGAGCTAAGAAAAGAATTACAGCAATACTTTCTGCTAATGGGCTGAATGTTTCCAATGTCTAAATTACCACAGCTTAGATGAACTCCCAGCCTTGGTCCTGTCCCAGGCTGTGATCTTCTGGGGAGGGACTCACAAGGCTGAGTTCATGCCTCCTCTTCAGCAGAAAACCTTTTTAGCAAAAGAAGGGAATATGCTGTTCCTGAGAGGCAAGTCTGGCCATGGGAGGGGAGGAGAATACAAGAGATGGGGAACTGATAACCCGAGGTAGTCTCTTCATGTTTATAAACTAAATTTCTCTGACCTTTTTATGGATGAAAGTGTGCAGTGATATATAACCTCCATATAAGCATTTGTCCATGTTTTAATTAGCCTATGTTTAGATGGTAAGTCTCAAAAGAAATAAAGCGTGCTTCTCCTATCTATTAACGTGTTTTTGTAACTTCCATGCAGACACATATCGATGGGTACATTCTGGACAGCATGGCTCGTAACTACTTATCTGTTTACAGATTGTATTCTAACCTCTTCCCCTACTCCCACCCCAACTCTAGCAGAACATAAGCTCCTCCAAGGCAGAGGCTGTTCTTTTTTGTCTTTATGTCCCTAGTTCTTTCATAGTTCCTGAAGCATACATTATTGTGGTTGTGGTTTTTCAGTCATGCCCAACACTTTGTGACCCCATTTGGGATTTTCTTGACAAAGATGGAATGTTTTGCTGAGGCAAACAGGGTTAAATGCCTTGTCCAGGATCACACAGCTAATAAGTGTTGGAGGCTGGATTTGAACTTGGGTCCTCCTGACTGTAGAACTGCTACTCTATCCGCTGTACCACTTAGCTGCTCATTCAGCCTTGTAAGGACTCAATACTTTCTTAGCCAATGGTGTTGCTACTTCCAGTTCAACTAAGGACAAAGTTTCCACAATTCAAAGAGATAACAAGGTGTTAACTGGTCTCCTCATTTTGTTAACATGCAAATAATTTATTACCTCTGTTATCTGTCCCATGATTTTTGCAACTACATCAACGGAAGGAGAAAAAGAAATTAGAGACTAACTGCATCTATCCCTACACACACACACACACACACACACACACACACACACACACACACACACACAAGATGTGTACAGTTTCTGTGACTCTAAGCTAAGGACACCAGTGGGTACCACTGAAGAACAAAGTGAGTTGGTCATTCTTTGTCTTTTACTCTCCCTTCCAACTGAAGGAAGGGGAGATGCCATATTCACTCAGACCACTCCTTTCTACTCCCATTGGGCTGATTCAGGGGTGTATAACCTTTTCCTTTGACCACGCCCTCCATTCAAGGCCTCTGTTCCTTACTTCTAAGACTAGATGTTGCCTATGGAAGGAAGGCTCCTCCACAACCCCTAGTAATCTCACCTGGTCAAAGAAATTGAACTTGTTTAAGCCTGGAGGCAAAGATGGCCCCTTGATTCTGGTATATACCTTTCCGTACTAGACTGAGGACTTTATAAGGGACAAAAAGTTGTTAATAAAATCACAACAGCACAGAGTGCCATGTTAGAAGAAGTCCTAACTTTAAAACAGAGTTTAAATTTCTGCTCTATTTAAATTCTTTATATTTCCAATTAAACCCTGGCTTTCTCCACTTCTCTTTTCTTAGCACAGACTTCATATCCAGACATGCCATATAAGCTTTCATAATTAACCATGAATTTTTATGTAAAGTAAAAATCAGGATAAAGAAGCAGATTTAAAAACTCCAACAACACCACCACCACAGTATTGGACTGTAGTCAGGAAGACCTGAGTTTTTAAATCCTGTTGCAGACACTAGCTCTTCAAGTGTGGACAAACAGCTTGACCTCAATCAGCCTTAGGTTCCTTACCCACAAAACAAAGATAATGATAGCACTTTCCAAACCTTGAAGTGCTACAAAGATGCCAATAAGTGCTATTATATTTAAGTACTTGTTTAATTTTGGGGTGAGCAACTTTTCTGAGCATCTTTGAGTCCTTGTGGAGGGTCAGAGGTATAACTCTTATGTCAGTACTCTCTTAGTTCAGGTTTTATTGGGGTCAAAATGAGGTACTTTGAAGTCACTGAACACTTAAAAAAAGGACGTTTTTACTTTGCCCTAATACAGCAAGGATATGCACCAGGCGCTTCCTATACAGTGTCTTGCTTCCTCAGGGAAACTTTATCAATAGGTCACTTGCATCATATGGTCTTAGCTGTCTACCAAGTCTAAGTGGCCTGGATTCCATGTGGCTGGGTCTTCTTATGCCTCTAGATGACCTGGAAGCTGCATCAGAGAAGCTGGATCTAATCAGGTCCCAAGGGCCTGGTTTTTGTTTTTTTGTTTTTTTTTTTAAAGAAAAAGCCTCTCCTCTTGTGAGTGGGGAGGAAAAAAGCTGCATCAGATAAACACGGGTCCTATCACATGGTGGTTATACCCAACAGCCTCAGTCTGGGCTCCTGTTCCATTTATTGAAAATTGTGCTTTTGTTCTCCAGCGTGCTCTTACAGGCCAGTTGACTAATTGTGTGTTAGATTTCTGTTCTGCCTTATCAACTAGTTGTAGACTTCTGTCCCTCTTTTCAAAACTCCTGGATGCAACCAAAATTGACTTCCTAGCTCAAAGATTGAGATAGTTCAGTTTCTCTTAGGCCTGGGAGGATATGTTAATCTATCTCAACCACAAATTCCAGAATGTCAGTGAGGTCTCAAACCCCTGTTAAACTTAGATAATAAATTCCCAATGAGCAAGGATTACAAGCAGCTGATGAAAATATAAAAGACTTAGTTAAATATCATGTGTACTTGGGCACTTAATACATGCTTTTTGATTGGTGATGATAATCATAATAAGACATTTAGAGGAACTGTCTTCTTATTTAGGGATGTGTACTAGCTGGAGTTCCTCCCCCTACACAGCCCTTACCACTTATTTACATTTTTACATGCTGCATAACTATTTCGGGGCCCCTTTACTGTATAATTTTTGCATACTGCCCTGAGGGATAATGATTAAGGAAGTAGCAAGTCAAAGTTAAGCTATTATAAAACCCATGAAAATGTTTAAAATAAGTAAGTATCGGTCTAGTAAATGTGCATAGAACTTTAAAACAGAAAGGGACTGTCAAGTTAGTGGCAGAGGCACTCAGATCTTCTGTCTTTGGGTTCCGAGTTTTCTGCAATGCTAGGGCACTCTGTGATCATGTGCCTACAGTGCTCACCAGTTGGTAGAACAGCCATCTAGCTAAAACACGGCAAGATAATACCCACTTTCATTTGTTTATTGTCATGGTGGAAACTGAGCTGATTAACTTATCTTTGCTAATGATTAACTTGTCTGTCTTATATAGTCAAGGACCAACCTCATAAGTAAGTAGAATAAACAGCCCCTTAAATAATAAGATTTTTAAAAGTGGTATAAAATTTCTCCGGCCCTACTGGTTATTGATGCCTCAAATTTCACCATTAAAATGCTTTCCTTTGTATCTGGAACAACTTTCAGTCTTCAAGAGCCTCTTAATGAAAAGGTGTTAAAATAACCTCCTTAAAGCTCAGATCTGACCATGTCACTCATTGTTCAGTCAGCTCCAGTGGCCCCCTATCACCTGCAGGATCAAATATAAAATTCTCTATTTAGCATTCAAAGCCTTTCACAACCTGCCCCCCCCCATCTTTTCAATCTTCTTACACCTTACCCTTACCACCTACATACTCTCCAATCCAGTGCCACTGGCCTCTTTGCTACCTCGGCCTATTTACAGACTTGACATTTTCACTGATTGCTCCCCCCATGCATGGAATTCTCTCCCTCCATATCTCCATCTCTCAGCTCCTGTGGCCTCCCAGATTAAAAAAATCCTTACCTTCTACAAGAAGCCATTCCTGATCAGAGAGGTGAATGGTTGGAACCAACTTAAAACAGTGGACCAGGTGAAGCAGTTGCCAGTAGAGGGGGACAAGGGAAGGGCTCAGGGCAGAAGTCTCAGATGACAGGGTTAAAACCTTCAGGGGGATGAGTTCTCAAGGAACTCTAGAAGAACAGAGCCTCAATATCCTTTCTCTCTTCAGAATCCCCAGGAAGTTAACTGCTCAGTGGTTGGGTTTGCTTTTCACAGGGCAGGGTGTTCTGGATAAATCAATCTGCAGGGCTCCCTGGGCTTGCTTCTGGATGGTCCAGCTTCAGGCCCAGTTTTAATCCTCCACTGATGTATTGCTCTTTCAGGAAGATCAGAGGCGCTCAGCCAGTGATTGGCAGAAGCCTCTCTACTCTTGCTCCCTCAGGATCTTGTCTCTGAAGTTTGTCACTTCTCACTGAGGAGTTGGAACAAGTTAATTTGTCCTGAACTGCTTAATGGTTTGTGGTGATCACTGCTCACCTTTCTGAGTACTCACAGGCAGTCCCTTGAGTATTGTTGCCAATGAGAGAAGAGAGCCATATGGGAAGGATGTTCCAGGGCAAGGAGGTGAGAGAAGTTCCAGGGTTAGAAGGCAGCTAAATCATGAGGGCAAAGTTCAGAGATTCAGTAACACAATCAGACCACTGGCCCTACTTTCAGCTGAGCCACTTTAACCATCATTCAGGGAAGCGAATCCTATGGAAATGGGGTCAGCCATCCTCGTTGACTGTCAGTAGCTGTCATCCACAGAACAAGCAAGTCAACTCCACCACCACCTCCTTCAACCCTGAGGGAAACGACTCGGAATTCAGAGCCCAAGAGTCCTGGGAATAGCAATATTCTCTCCAGAGACCTCTCAGCCCATTTCCTAGGCCACTGGCTCTGCTTCCAGCCAAGTCCCCAAAGCCAAGGCCTGGAGAAATCCAGATTCTAGAGAATCAACTCTTGTGGCACCTGGCAACTGATATACAGGTGTGGTAGGCCCTGTTTCCTCACCAGCCACAGCTAATGAAAAACAGAAAAAGAAAGTTCCCACAGCCAAAGTCCTTGGCATTGTCAAAGGGTCCAAAATCAGAAAGGGATATGGATTTATCAACTAAATTAATATTAAAGAAGATGCATTATCATCTATTCCACTACTCTACCATAAGGATGGTAGGGTATTTCCATCTGACTTACAGAAAACAAAACTATACTTGTTTACTCACTGGAATAGAATGTGAGCTCCTTGAACTGCCTTGTTTTTCTGTTTGCACATAGTACATGCTTAATAAATACTTTTTCATTCATTCATTTGTTCATGTATGTATGCTTGCATTCATTCAATATGTTCTAGAACAAATGTTTGTTGAGATGAATCGAATTGAATTCATCTCCGAGCCAAATTCTTCACAACCTTTCTTAGTCTCCTTTTTTAGCATTCCAGTATTCAGACCATTCTGTATTATTTCTAAATTATTTCTGTATCATTGTAATGTGTCATTTTATTATTTTCATCAGGTTCAGTATTAAGTGTATTTTATTATCCTTCTAATTCTTAGAAAATTGGTAAGCCCTGTAAGGGCTATCTGGTTAACATCCTGTTAACTAGAATACCTCAAGTCTCAGCAATGAAAGGACATGGTGTTTATACCTGTGAAGTTAGTGAGAACTCAAAAGCATTCTGAACAATGCCTAATAAAGGATGCCCAACTATATTCAATCATGTATTGGTTAATTTGTGCCCAGAACAAGTAAGCTTCTTCCTTTAAAGCCGTGGTAGACAGCCTTCTCTGGATTTATGCAAACCTGAACTCCAACATATAAACTGAAAAACCAGGCTTATTATGGAGTTGTTTTCTTTCAGTGCTTCCCACTTAAAAGAACATGTTTTTTTGCAGGAAATAAGTTTTTCTCGTCACCTCAGATTTTATGGTGTGTGTTTTTTTTAGCATAACGAGTTTGTCAGAGTTTCCATGGTGAAACGTGGAGCACCATGGAAACTGATAGATTTAGCTACATAGAAGAATAAATAAGATAGGCAGGCATTTATTTTACAGTGCAATGACAACCTTTCACATAACCAGTAAAGGAAAAGCAAGTCTGTATAAACTCATTTTCCCTGGTCCACTCTTAGACATGGAAATGTTGGTTATTCCTGGTATAGTATTCACCTTAGTCTTATACTAACTGGAAAGTGGTTTGCTACAAAAAAAAAAACGAAAACAACAACAACAAAAAAAACCCCCAAAAACTCAAAACCAACCCAAAATACAAAACCAATATTGTTTATGTCTGTATATCACAGACAGCAATTGAATGTGTATAATATAGAAACAATCTAGCTGAGAAATAGTCCATGTGAAAATTCAGTGGCCAAAGCAGCCATTCAAACAATTAAGCATTTTCACATACTTTTACAATTAATTTGCAAAATAATACATTAATATTCAAAGGATATATGATTTCCCCCCGCATTATAGAGATTTTTACTATAGTGATTTTTTTTAATCATCATTCCCCAAACTCCATTAACTTTTTCCAGTATTACAGGTTTTCTGCAACCTAGCAAGTCCTAAGTAGTTCCCTGAAACATGCAGAAATTAAATGAATTGTCCGGGGCCACACAGTTACCACTTGCCAGAGGAGGATTTGAACCCATAAATAAATAAAGATTTTGAGCTGAAAGGGACCAGAGAGGTTTATCTAGTCCAATGTCCTCATTTTACGTATGAGGAAAAGAGGAGCTCAGAAAGGTTAAATGATTTGCACAAGGACTTACAGGTAGTTAGTGATAGAGATGGAATTTGAACCCTGGTCCTCTGACTTCAAATCCTGTGCAAATCTTCCGAATGCCACATTTAGTGCTTTATTCTGCTGCTGCCTCTTGGACATCATTCTCATCATCTTCACTGTTTAACTCTGAATGGAATTTATGATATGGAAATCCAATCCCCTTAGAAAGATAAATAAAATGACCACATGAATTATGCTATGATCCAGCCATTTGCATGGACAGTCATAGGGCCAAAGGGTATGGACCCCACATACTAAGAGGAAACTTGAGACAATTCAGAACAACACCAAGAAAGAAATTGGGGTCTGGAAAACTGACCAATGAATACATTTCCTGAAGTTCAACCGTTCCTCTACTGCTATCAGTTGCTGCCTGAGATAACACATTTGCCCTTAGTACTTCATTTTCTCATTTTTAAAATGCAAATAATAATACCCTCCCCACTCACACCAATTAGCATGTTAATGAGAAATAGTGATAATGTATATTTCTTTGTAAAGAACTTGGAACTCCTTGAAGGGAATTGCTACATATCTCCGGCAAGCCTTATGAATAATTTTCAAAAATTACCCAGCCTTCACACTTTCTATGAAAGCCTTGTGTTTTTCAATTGTTATACCTACACATTAGAAGGACAGCTATAGTACAATGGATAGAGTCAGAACATTCTGGGTTCAGATTCAGCCTCTGATTCCTACTGCCTCTGTGACCTCAAGTAAGCCACTTAATTTCTTTTTGTCCTTAAGACTGTAAGTTGCACAACAGGTGCTAACCTATCCTGGTCAAGGGAATTTCCTTCCTTGGAGTTCCTTGTGACAATGAAATTACAGATCTTGTCCAAAGGGGAAAGAAAAATTTTAAAAGTCAAATCCTACATTTACTTATATCACTCTCATCCCTAACTAGCCGTGTCAGTCTCTCTCTACTTGTGTAACAAGTGTAACAACATGGAAGTTCAGACCAAAGCATGTTCACAAATGGTGGACTGGGAGATCAGAAAATCAATGGCATGAGTCTATGTTCTGGTAATTCAGACAGATGAAGAAATACCAGTTGGTTTGGGTGTTCAGTGGCTTTGAATTGGGATTATGTCAGAAAATGGATCTGAATGAATCTTCATTCAGAATCATAGCCTCTAAGAATTGGAAGGTATAGCAAAGAGCACGTAGTCCAACTTCCTTATCTTACAGGTGATTAAACTGGGGCCTCCATTTCCTTTCTTTCCATTGATTTCTGAACCCTTGCAATCTGGCTTCCTACTTCCTCACTTGAATGAAACTGTTCTTTCCCTAGTTACCAACAATCTCTTAACTGCCAAATTTGATGGTCTTTCCTAAGTCCTCATCCTTCTCAAGCTCTCTGTGGCATTTGGTACTGTTGACTAAACTCTCTTCCTGGACACTCTCTCTTCTCTAGGTTTTTGGGATATTGCTCTCTCCTGGTTCTCCTCCTACCTTCTGACTGCTCCTTTTCAGTCTCCTTTTCTGGCTCATCATTCATATCAGGCTAATTAACTGTGGGTGTATCTCATGGCCCTGTCCCAAATCCTCTTCTCTTCTCTCTTCTCTCACATTCAGTGGCTTTATCAACTTCCATGGGTTGATATATCTGGAAGGCATGTCCAAAGAGATGATTTAAACCAGGGGTGGAGAACCTGCACATGTGGCGGTCTAGGTCCTTGGGTGCAGTTTGTTCTGTGAAGTTCAGTCAAAGGGCTGCACTTGAGGACCTAGAGGGCCACATGTGGCCTTGAGGCAGCAGGTTCCCCACCCCTGGTTTAAACCCATGGGAGATGATGAGGCCACCTCTATACAGATGACTCCTAGTAATATATAATCCAACCTTAGTCTCTCTTTGGAATTCCAGTCATGTATCACCAACTACCTATTAGATATTTCAAACTAGATGTTCCAAAGATATCCCAAATTCAGCATGTCAAAAACAGTACTCATTTCTCTTTCCCTCCAAGCCTATCTCTATAGTTCTCTATTATGTTCATAATATTTATGTTATATTCTTCCGATTTCCCAGGTTTCTTAACATGAGAATTATCTTCAATTCTCCATTCTCACTCATCACCCATATCTAATAAGTTACTAAATCTTGCCATTTCTATGTCAGCAACCTCTGTCAGATCCCCTTTTCTCTACTCACACAGCCACCACCTTAGCTTAGGCCCTCATCACCTCTATGTTATGCTTTTGCAGTAACTCCCAATTAATATCCTTGTCTTCAGTCTTTCCCCTACTCCAATCCATTTCCCAAAAAAAGCTGTCAAAATGATTTTTTAAAGTACTATTTATTTATTTTAACATTAAAAAATGTTTTTCGTTCCAAATTTTCCTCCTTCTTTCTCCCCCTTCCCTTCTCAAGGCAAATAATGTGATATCAATTATACATGTGAAATCATGCAGATTTCCATTTAGCCATGTTGAGGGAGAAAAAAAAGCAAGAAAAATTAAGAAAATAAAAAAATTGTATTTCAATTTGTATTCAGAGTTTATCACTCTGCAGTGGAGATCATTTTTCATCATGAGTCCTCAGGAATTGTCTTAGATCATTGTATTGATCAGAGTAGCCAAGTCTTTCACGGTTGATCATTGTTACAATATTGCTGTTACAAAGTGATTTTCTTTACACTTAGGTCTGACCAAGTCCCTGCCCTACTCAAGAAACTTCAGTGGCTCCCAGTTTCCACTAGGATCAAATGTAAATTCTTCTATTTAACATTTAATGTCCTCCACAACTTGGCCCCAGACTATCTTTCTAACTCCATTATGTATTATTCCCATTCCTACACTCTGTGGTGCAACTAAACTGGCTTTCTGGATGCTCCTCACACATGGCACTGCTTCTTCCACATCTGTCCCTTTGCACTGGCTGTATCCCAAGCCTAGAATGGTCTCGTTGATTGCCTCTGCCTTATGGAATCCATTAACTGCTTGCTTGCATAGTGAATAGAATGCTAGACTTAGACCTGAGTTTGAATCCTACCTCAGGCACTTGGTAAGGATGTGACTTTGGATAAATCATCTGATGTCTCTCTGCCTCCGTTTCTTCATCTGTAAACTGGGGCTAATACCTTACAGGGTTGTTGCAAGGATCAGGTAAGATAACATATTGTGATGTTTAAAAAATTCAAGAGACATAGTTTCTGCGTAATTAATAATTGTATTAATAATGCTAGCATCTTACCAGTAAAATGGGTCGGGGACACTCTCAAATTCCAAAGACAGATCATACTAATGGGCTCACAATTCATATGCCTTTGGAAGAGTGAGTGTTCCCAAGGGTGGCAATCAACTCTGATTGGTTAACAATGAGAGAATGAATATTATAAGAGAGGTGGGCTTAGTCCAATGAGAGTCTCTTCTTATCACCTGTCTGACAACAGGAAGAATCCACATTTTCCCAGGCCTATCTGGGTAAACACAATGAGCAGGAATCCACCCCTTTGCCTGAACTTAGAATCTCTTTACTGTCTCTGACCAGATCTTTAGCCTTCCTGGCTGGGTAAGTCTTTGTCCAAGATTTGCCACTGTGGTTAATTCCTGGATGAGGAAGTAGAAAAGGGAAAAAAACCTAAAAACACCTTGGTCCTAATTAAATAATTAATTATTAAACACAAGAGGAAAATAATCATTTCTTTCAATATAAAAGGTGTTTTGCAAACCTTAAAGCTCTATATGAACATTATTATTATTGTTATTATTATTATTGAATTTCTCACCCCCTTTAAAACTTAGCACAAATACTATCTTGTACACAAAGCTTTTGACAGTTCTTCTCAGTAAGACCTATAGAAGGATCACTAAGGTGGACCTGAAGTTTCCTGGAGCCCAGCACCTGATCTCCAAGCTATATAGCTTATAGGTTATATAACCTCTCAGAGTTATTGGCCCTGTGAAAAAATGATTTTTCTTAGTAATTATTATCTTGAAAACTAAAAGCTTCCCCTTTTTCCAAAGTTCAGTTTCTTCTTCAGAAAGACATTAGTGATAATGAGATTGCATTAAGTCTTATACTAGTCAAACCCTAACCCAAGCCTGAATTGATTTAATCAAAGGTGTGGGAGCTCCATTGTGTTCTGCTCAGGCTTGGGTCACCAGCTTGAGAGAAATTAAAAATGTGGACACACCTAATCTTGTTTGTCTTTTTTTAGAACAAACTCTGTGGAGGTGGACAGCCCTCACCCAGGTTTGGACCCTCCCTGGATGTAGGGAAATTGCTAAAGGGCACACACTACCCCTGTATCCTACCTTCTCCCTCTTCCCACCACTAATCCCTGTCTTACTAGATAGGTTTATGTGTATCGTATGTATTGAGGGAAAGTGAGTGACAAAAGTGGCTTTTTTCACTTGGCTTCTCCACTCTTCATCCTCTTATCTCTTCAGAAACTATTTATTAACATCAAATGTTTTGTGTAAAAAAAAAAGAGAGAAAATTAGGATTTTGAGACTTAATCAATCAGTCAACAAGCATTTATTGTATTTACTATGTGTAGTCACTTTGCTAAGTGCTAGGAATACCAGGAAAGATGGTTCCTGCCCTGAAGAAGCTCACATTCTAACAAAAAAAGACAATAGAAGATTGCAAGCCCCCCCCATTAGATGGTAAGCTTCTTGAGGGTAGAGACTTTTTACCTCTTATTGAATCCTCAGCACAGTTCCTGGCACATAGTAGGCACTTTATAAATATTTATTGAATTGAATTGAATGATGTACATACATGATATAGACAGGGTAAATGAGAGGTAATCTTTTTTTTTTAAATTTACAATCATATTAATCATATTTCCATATTAGTCATGTTGTGAAAGTAGAATCAGAACAAAAGGGAAAAACCATACGAAAGAAATAACCAAAAAAAATGAAAATAGTATGCTTTGATCTGCATTCAGACTCCATAGTTCTCTCTCTGATTGTGGATAGGATTTTCTATCATGAGTCTTTCAGAATTGTCTTGGATTGTTGTATTGCTGAGAAGAGATAAGTATATCATAGTTGATCCTCTCACAGTGTTGCTGTTACTGTGTATAATATTCTCCTGGTTCTGCTTATTTCACTCAGCATCAGTTTGAGTAAGTCTTTCCAGTATTGTCTGAAATCTGCCTGCTCAACATTTCTTATAGCACAATAGTATTCCATTATGTTCATATACCACAACTTGTTCAACCATTCCCCAACTAATGGGCATCCCCTCAGTTTCTAATTCTTTGCCACCACAAAAAGAGCTGCTATAAATATTTTTGTACACATGGATCTGTTCCCCTTTTTTATGATCTCTTTGGAATACAGACCTAGTAGTGGTATTGCTGGATCAAAAGGGTGTGCATAGTTTTATAGCCATTTGGGCATATTCCATATTGCAATGAGAGGTAATCTTAGAATGAAGGCACTAGTAGTGGGGAGGGTGTTGGGTAGAGGGACAGAAAGGCATCTTGCAAAAGGGAGGATTTGAGCAGAGTCTTTAAGGAAGCAAGAAGCTAGGAAGCAGAGACAAGAAGGGAAAGCATTCCAGGCTTGAGGGACAGCCAGTAAAAAGGCATAGATTTAAAAGCTCTGAGTTTCTTTTATGAGGGAAAACAAGAAGGGCAATTGTCACTGGATCATAAAATGTAAGAAGACTGGAAAGGTAGGAAGGAGCCAGGTTGGGAAAGGCTTTAAAAGCCAAACAGAGGATTTTATATTTATTTGATCCTGGAGGTAATAGGGAGCTACTAAAATTTATTGAGTAGGGGAGTAACATAGTCAGACTTGCATTTTAGGAGAATCACTTTGATTGTGTTGTAGAGGGGTAAGGAGAGACTGGAAGCAGGGAGACCAACCAGTAAGCTATTGCAGTAGTTCAGGCATGAGCCTGAACCAGGCTGATGGATGTGTGAATGGAGAGAAGGGGACACATACAAGAGATGTTATGAAGGTAGAAATGACGGGACTTGGCATCAGATTGGGATTCAAATGCATATCTTTCTGACACCAAGCCTAGAACTCTATTAGGCCAAGCTACCTCTTAGTGGTTAATAATGGACTTTTTTTTTTTAATGCAGCATAATGGAGAGGGTTCTGGCTTTTGGAGCAGAAGACCTGGGTTTGAATTTCACCTTTGACTAGCTGTGTTACTAGGGATAAATCACTTAACCTCTTTGAGCTTAAGTTTCTTCTTCTGTGAAAGGGAAATTATAATACTTGTATTTATCTTACAGTTTTTGAGGATCAAGTGAGATAATGCGTGTTAAGGGCTCTGGAAAATGTAAAGTGTTATGTAAATGTCAGGTATTATTATTGCCAGAAAATCTCACTAGCCATTGAGGGGAGGAGGGAATGCCTGGAAGAGAATACCTGCTTGATGCCTCAAAATCTAGAGAAGACACACTATCTGAGGATGGGTAGAAAAAGCAAGCTGAAGGAAGCAGCCAGACTACTGAAGTTCACAATCAGTGGTGTGGGACCTGGGCTAGAAAGTACAATAGCACTAGGAGATGGGGCTCTTGGGCACTCATGACTTTGCAACAGCCTGTGTGGGAATGGAAACAGAACTGTGGTCCTTTCCTAAGGGTGAGCCATCTGAGAGGGAAATGTGCACGTGGCAAGATCCACAAATAGAATGAGTGACTTGTAGTCTGGAAGGCCATGAAGAGCAGATTCTGTAGCTCCCCACCTTCCCCACACACACTCCAAGAGCCTGTTTTTTATTTTTAATATTTTCCTTAGAGTACCAAGAAATGCAGTGAGAATGGCAGATCATCTATTTTGAAGTATGTGGATAGAAAGAGCTAGTTTCATTTATTTTTTGTTATTGGTTTATTTTATCAACAATCCATAAGCTTTTGAGTTTTAAACTTTTCTCCCCCTCCCTTCCCTCCTCCCTCCCCAAGAGGGTGCGCAATCTGATATAAGCTATACATATATGTTCCTATTAAACATATTTTCACAATAGTGATGTTGTAAGGAAGAATTAGAACCAATTGGGGAACCACAAGAAAGAGAAAACACCACAAAACAGAAGAAAAAATAGCAAATAGTACGCTTCGATCTGCATTCAAACTCCATAGTTCTTTCTTTGGATGTGGATAGCATTTTCCATCATGAGACCTTTGGAGATGTCTTAGATTCTTGCATTGCTGAGTAGGGCTAAGTCTATCAACATTAGTCATCATACAGCATGGCTGTTACTGTGCACCACATTCTCCTGGTTCTGCTCACTTCACTCAGCATCAGTCCATACAAGTCTTTTCAAGTTTTTCTGAAATCTGCCTGCTCATCATTTCTTACAGCACAATAGTGAAAGAGCAAGTTTCTACCTTTCTTTTATGATCTCTGTACCTGCTGGATCTCCTCAGGGTTTTGGCTGGGTGGAAGTGGTAGGGTAGGTAGTGGTCAGGAGAAAAGGGGGAGAGGGGGACAAGTGTTACTTCAGCTTTCTCAGCCTCAGTTATTTTATCCATATAGTGAGTCAATTGACCTAGATGATCCCTAAAGCCCCTTTCAGCTCTAAATCCTTTAAAGCTTAGCCCTAGGAAATGGTAACATTCTCCATGAGGCAAACATGGTCACCTAAGTTCAGCATGGTTCATTTGCTTTTTTTCTTAAAACAGCCCCACTTTCAAGAATATACATGTACATACATACAGATGTACACACACATACATATATAAGTATATTATATATGCTATATCACATTTCCTATTCTTGAAGTTATGTTATATATATGTGTATATATGTGTACATATATATATATATATAAATAAACATTGTCATTTCCTCTATTTCCCTCTCTCCATCCCCATCCAGAGAACCATACCTTAAAACAAGGATAAAAAAGAAAGAGATGGAAAAAATAACTTAAGAAAACTAACCAATATATCAACCAAGCCAGGCATTATATGCAGTGTTTCACACTCATAATCTCTTGCCTATGCAAAGAAAAGAGAGAAGTAAATGTATCTGCATACCCTCACTGTGGGGCCAAACTAGGTCAGACTCAGTTTCAATTTTCTTTGTTCTTTACATTGCTCCAATCACTGTGCATATTGTTTCCCTGGTTTTCTGTCTTCGCTCTCCATCTATTCCTATAAGTCTTCCCATGTTTCTCTGTTTTTTTATAGCCATTGTTTCTTACAGTTCCACAATATTCCATTATATTCGTGTATCCCAACTTGTTTAGTCAGTCACCAGTCAATGGGCATCTACTTTTTTTCTTGTTTTTTGCTATTATAAAAAGTGCTGCTTAGAAATTCCTTCCTTCCTTCCTCTGTTCCTTCCTTTATTCCTTTCTCCCTTCGTTTGTTCGTTCAGTTGTTCCTTCCTTCCTCCCTTCCTTCCTTCCTTCCTCCCTTCCTTCCTTCCTCCCTCCCTCCCTCTTTCCCTCTCTCTCTCCCTTCTAAGGATATATGTCTAGCACAGAAATCAAAGGGTAAGGACACTTTTAATCAGGAAGTGTGTCTTTTAAGGAGGCTTTGCAAAAAGAATATTCTTCATCAGACCCCAAGTCTAGGATTTTGGTTCATCAAATGGGGTCAGTTTAGCTTCTTTGAGTTCTCCATTTTGTGCTCCTGAAAATAGAGAATCCAAAGACTCCTTCACATGAGTTAGTATCATAAAAACAGCAATGCTGAGAATGCCTGTGCATATGTGGTTTTGAAAATATCTCTTTTAAGTAGGAACGGAAACATGGATTCACACAAGGCTAGCCTGGCACTGGCTTAGCCCTCCTCTCAAAGGTGGCAAGTAGAGGTATGGGGTATATATTCCAGCCTAACTTTCCTAAAAGAGTATCTGAAACTCTAAAGGAAACTTTTCATTTTAAACAGGAAATGAACACCAAGGGCTATGAGTTGTGAAAAGGAAGAGTAAGAACATGGCATAACTGACTTTCAAGTCCTGGCAACACCATAAAGATATCAGAGAGTGACTGGGCTGGACGTTTGCTCTGGAAAGCAAAAACAGAAGCAAAGACTGGACCAAAGTGATAAAAGAAACATGAATCGTTTGGGCTTTTTCTGATACCCTGGGTAAACCCATCATGGCACTGGACATGATGAGTATGACTAGAAGTTTTACAAAACATAGAAACAACCCTCAAAGCTAAATGAAAGTGAAACTAAATCACCGAGCCCCCAAGTCAGCATCAGCTGTCGGCAGAAGTTCTGAACTTTGCCTTCTAGGATGTCTTAGAAACAGGAGGGACTAACAGTAAGCACTAAATCTATGGGGTTGGATCTCGTCATAGAATCTGGGGCTGGAAGGGTCCTTAGAAGTAATCTTGCCCAGCCCTTCATTTTACACATCAGAGATTTAGAACTAGCACGAATTCAGGCAGTTGCCAATGGTCACACACGTAGGAAGCGTAGCTGAGAGTCAAATCCTACACCTTGAACTCTAAATCTCTCCATGCATGACTTTTTAAAAGGGAGGAGAAAGAGCTGTTTTGTTCTCAAGTTAAAAAAAAAGAAAAAAGATCAAGGCAGGAAACCCTTCTTCCACCTTTTTCATTTACCCACATCCTTAACCCGAGAGAGTAACTCAGAATCCTCCGCCTCAAAACTCCAAAAGTTAAGCTGATTTTTTTTGGTGGGGGGGGAGGGCCCAAAGAGTTAAATCGCAAAGGCAAGAGAAAGGCGGAGAAAAGGACTTTGCAAGAGCGTTAGCCACTCCCCAAAGGGGAAAGAGGGGTGTGGGGGGAACCCCTAGGGCCTGGAAGAAAGCCTATTAGAATCGAGGATCGCTGGGCGAGGCCTCCAGGGGGCAGGCGATTCTAGAGACTTGCAGCCGGGTGCAAGCCGAGACCGTGTTGCTTCTGCTGCGTCTATTGCGTCCGCAGCCTTGCCAGCCTGCCCTGCGGCGCCAGCAGACCCTGCGCTCGCTCCGCGCGTGCTGATCCCGCACCTCCACCCGGGCTCCCTCCGTGTCCTGCCCAGCCAGCACCTCCAGCATGTGCGCTGCCCACATGACGCCCCTGGCGCACATCTTCAAAGGGACTTTCGTCCATTCCACCTGGACCTCTCCCATGGAGGTGCTGCACGACCACATCCTCGGCGTGAGCGAAGCTGGCAAAGTAAGCGTCTGGACTGGGTGCTCGGGAAGAGGTGGTGTAGGCGGGCACATCCCCAGGAAGCGGGGGTGGGGCGGGGTGGGGGGGGATGTCGAGGGCTGGGACGTCGCGCCTGGTCCGTGACAGGCTGGAGCCAGTCGGAGGAGAGTGAACTCCAGGATCCAGAGAAAGGAAGCAATGAGGGCAACACGGGAGTTGAACGTGATCGAGCCTGCCTCTTTGCCACGTCTGGCTAAAACGCACCCCGATTGCCCTGGCGTCAGGTTTAGCCCCGGGTTTTGTTAGTTTCCAGAGGAAGGGATTCCCTCGCACTTTTGTATAAGACCGGTACTCTCCCCAGGCTCTGTTTTCTCCAAGCTGGAGGACAGGTAGCAGTGGCGGGAGCTGAAAAAGAAAACCTGGGACCTAATCATTGCTTAGGAGGAAATGTGTAAACTTAGAGGAAGAGAGAGGGTGTTGGGCTGAATGAGTAGAGGCCACTAAATGACTAATTACTTGTGTTACCAGCTGCGATTGCATCGAAGTGAGCTGGTGCTTCCTGTAAACCGTAAACAACTTGCAATATTTAAAAAAAAAAAAAGGAGGGGGGAATTCCAGGAAAGAAATTCTTAAATAACAATAACTGTTTTCATCGGTATTGCACGTGTATAGCCTTACACCAAGTTTATAGGTGGAGACTTCCCTATTGCCATAGAGAATAGGTATGAATCTGGGAATACCCTAAGCTCACCCCTGATCTCTAGTGTTGCAAGCAAAAATAGAGCTACACCTTGATGACTTGTCAAACCTAAGAAACTGTATATATCTATAAATGCTAACAAGAGTATTTTCGGTTTTGAATCTTGCCTCTGAAATCTAATGAGGAACCAAAATATTCATCTCTTTAAGTGTTTTAAACATGATTAAAAAAAAAAACAAACATCCTGGCTGTGGATTTCTAGGAGATCTGCTATTGTGTTACCTAGGTGATGGAGCATAGCTTCCAGAAACTTGAAGATAAAATGCACTCTCCCTAGACGGGTTGGTTGCTTTAGAAAGGTGGAGGTAATAAGTTTATGATACTGATGGACTCATGATGTTTGATGCCAGCATCATCCAGATTGGTGTAGAAAAAAAGCAGGTTTTTTTTTCTTTTTGAGAGAAAATAAGGCAAATTTTTCTTGCCCTGTTACAATACCATTTTAAAAATTAATAATTGAATTGAATTAGCCACTGAAACCATGTTATGTTTAATTACACTGGACTACCACCTCAAGCTCTCAGGGAAGGTTTGGCACTAAGCCAGTTTAGAAGAGGTAGCTGAGATTTTCACTGAAAAATGTAAGAGCAAGACTTGGGTTAAAATCCCTACTTTGATATTTACTAGCTTGTGTGACTTTGGACAAGTCACTTAACATCTCTGAGCCTTAATTCCTTTATCTGTAAAATAAAAATTATAATTACACTTCTCCTACCTACCTCCCAGGGATGCTGTGTGGGAAGTCTTTATAATTTATACCTTTAAGCTCTAGATAGATGTGAGAGGTTACTGTGAAAACTTAATTTACTGGGCCAGAGGCAACATGGTGCTGGATTTGAAGCCCAAGGAGCTGGTTTAAGAGCTACCTTACCTTGGACCTCAGTTCACTCATTTGTAAACAAAGGAGTTGGACTAGTTTATCTCTGAAGGCCTTTTCCAGCTCTTAGAGCTGTGGTTTCTATATTAATTCCATCACAAATAGCTGTTTAGCTCCTCTGTTTAGCTCTGTCCATTTTTTCACAATTTAGTTCAATATGGGGCAGGCTCAGGGTGATGAGTGGTGACTGAGAAGGATACAGAATAGAGATTTAATCATCTACAGAAATTAGTCACATTTTTTCTAGGTTCTACTGAAGGATTTGAAGATAGGGCTTAAGTAGTAGTGCAGGTAATTACCAGTTAAAATTCAAAGCAATATTTAGATAGCATTTCACAGCTTACAGTGAATTGAATGAATATAAGGATGAGTTGGTCAAGTTGATTGATACATTAAAATAGTTGATCAATGGATCAGATGTTTAGTGAGCTTCTGTTAGACACAAGGCACAGCTCCAATTGTAGCTCTTGCGAAGGAATTTCTGTACAATGTTTGGTGCATCATGTATCTTTAGTTTTTTTCTCAGTTGTAAGTTGCTGGGTGCCTTTGCTTCTATAGCATTGCTATGATGAATCTTTTATTAATTTTTTAAATGCACGGAGCTCTGGGGGCTAGAAAATGTCTTCCCATGTGAACACACGAATACTCTCAATCACATCATCTACTAATCCTTTAAAGAACCCCTAGAGGGTGTGTAAGTATCACTGAACAAGTGCAAGGCTTGTGTGTTGATTGTGAGCTCAATTCTCTTTAAGCCAAAGAGGGTGAGAGGTACCTGGAGCAAAAGAACTATGCTCACCCCCACCTCCATATGGCTTTCTTCTCCTCTCTTCTCTTCAGTCTTAGGCTGGGCATTACATTGCTTTTAGGGTAGGAAGAAAGAGCACTATCTTCTACCCCAGTCATAGAAAGCCAAAGCAAGAGTATCTCTGTATACTCTGAGATACATGGAGATTTTCAGGCCCAAAGAATGACTCACCATAGTAATTAAAGGTCAGTCAGAGTGAATTCATCAGAAAGCTAAATCAAAGCTAGTAAGCTGAATAAGATAATTTGTAAAATCTTACATTTCATACTTGTATTTTATATATTTGACTAAGCCAGAAACAGGTTTTGTAGCTGCCTGGGGTGTGTGTGTGTGTGTGTGTGTACACACACACACACACACACACACACACATACATACATGCTTATGTAATATATGTATACGACACATATGTGTGTATATATATGATACATATATCTATTATATACATGCACATGACATAGCACTTAGGAGCCATGAGCATAGTATCTTGCTCATAGTAAGTACGTAAATAGTAGGGCAGCTGAGTGGTGAAGTGGATCAAGTTCTGGGCCTAGATTCAGGAAGACTCATCTTTCTGAGTTCAGATCCAGCCTCAGATACTTCCTAGCTGTGTGACCCTGGGTAAGTCATTTAATCCCATTTGCCTCAGGTTTCTCATCTATAAAATGAGCTGGAAAAGGAAATGGCAAGCCACTCCAGTATCTTTGCCAAGAAAACCCCAAAAGGTGTCACCAAGAATTGGATACGACTGAAAAAAAAATGACTAAACAATAAAAAAGTGCTCAGTAGATCATAGACTCATAGATTTAAAGTTGAAAGGGACCTCAGAGGCCTAGTCCTATCCTTACATTTTACAAAGGAAGAAACAGAGGCCTAAGAAGGCTAAGTGACTTGTCCAAGGTCACATGGGTAGTAAACATGAGAGGTGGAATTGGAACCAAGGTCCTCTGATTCCAGATCCTGTGCTTTCAATATATGCTTAGTGATTGGTGGTTGGAGCTGTGAAATGCTATCTAATTATTGCTTTGAATTTTAACTGGTAATTACCTGCACTACTACTTAAGCCCTATCTTCAAATCCTTCAGTAGACTTAAAGGGGATGAAGGTGGTGGCAGTGTGAGTAGAGAGAAGGGATTGAATGAGAGGGATGTTGTAGATGCAAAGAGTGAAGGGAACAGATGTAGACAGCTTTTCCTAGGAGGTTGGCTGAGAAAGAGGAGAGATAGTTTGAGGCCATAGTAGGACCTAATGAAGATTTAATAAGGATGGGGCCCCAGACTTGGATGTGTTTCAAGAGACTTGGAAAGGAACCAGTAGATAGGGAGAGGTTGAAGGTTGGAGAGAGAGTATGACCATGCTTGCAGTCTGCTGGAGAAGACTGGGGGTGGGGGTGGAGGATAGGATCAAAGGCATATGTAGAGAAGGTTCATCTCATAAGAGACTGGAAGATAGGAGGAGAAATTGGGTTTGATGTCAAGGGGTTTTGAGAAGAAGAGAAGAGAGAATTCATGTTGAATGACCTCAGTTTTCTCAATAAAGAGGTGAGGTTCTTTTGTGAGAGAGAAGGGGAAGGGAAAATGTGGATGGCTTTTCAAAGAAAGAGAAGATGGTGGAACGGCTTCTATGGGGGTTGAGATAAGGAAACCAATTAAGGATTTCCTTGTTGCCATAAGGGCCCAATTGAAATTGGGTAAGGTGAATTTATGATATGCTATATAATCAGAGCCTTATGAGGACAAACAACTTTGAAAGACTCAAGAACTCCATTTAATGCCATGACCAGGCCTGATTCCACAAGCACTTGATGAAACATGCTTTCTGCCTCCTGCCAGACAGAGGCAATAGAGTCAAGATGCAGAATGAGGCATGTTTTCTGGTCATGGACAATATGGGAATTTATTTTGTTCAACTATATATATTTTTATCAGAGGTTGTAGGATGAGAAAATAAAAATAACTAAATTTTAAAGGTCAGTCACCAGTCATCATGGCTATGATGATTCCTCAGTGTTGATTACCACCTAAGTAAAATTGGGCAGGTCACCTAGCTGGCCTGGACCAAAGTTTTCCTCATACATAAAATGAGTGATGATGATAGATCAGAGGTCTGAAAGTGGCATTAGGAAGTGGCAATCGGGAGAGTATGTCACCCCCTCCTAACCATGTGGGGAGGGGGTCAGAAAGAGCAAAATAACAGGCAGCTTCACAGGAGGTGCTGAAAGGTGGTATTTGGTAACTGACTGACTGACTGGTGTCTTCGTCAGAAAGCTAAATTTGAGTAAGGTGATCATAGATCCAGAGTTGGAAGGGACGTCTGGTGCAATCTAGTCCGATTCCTTCATTTTACAGAAAAGGAAACTGAGTCACAGAATTTCAGTGACTTGTTCAAGGTCATGAAGGTAGATGTTAGAGGTGAAATTTGATTTTGTTAACAATAGCTGGTAGTTCCAAGGAGCAGAGTGAAGAGGGAAGAGCTAGGAGGATAGAGAAGAGGGAGAACTGAGGTTGAGTTGTGTAGGGATGAGAGTAAGGGGATAGTAGCAAAGGAAAGGGATTTTCACCCAGGCAAAAAGGAGACTCTGAATCAGGGGACAGGAATTTCCTAATTGTGTATGTGGGAAGTACCAAGTTGTTTTTATTCAGTAATTTCAGTTGTGTCTAACTCGTCCAGACCTCATTTGAGGTTTTCTTAGCAAAGATACTGGAATAGTTTGCAGTTTCCTTCTCCAGCTCATTTTACAGATGAGGAATCTGAGGCAAACAGGGTTAAGGGTCACGCAGTTAGTTAAGTGGCTAAGGCCAGATATGAACTCAGGGACATGAGTCTTCTTGCACTTTATCTACTGCGCCTCCCTCCAAGCCACCCAAGTATCAGGTACAGAGAAACTAAATGAGGTCTAAGGTCTTAAGTACTCCCCCCCCCCCGCAAAAAAACCCCGAAACCCACCATTAGAGTGGTATGCAAGTAGCTCTACAGATCCTGACTCTGAAGTGGAACCCTCTCACAGTTAGTCAGTAGTCAGTAAACATTGTCTACTGTGCTACATGTTTACACTGTGCTAAGTGCTGGGGGATTCATATAAGAAAAAGACAGTCCCTGCCTTCAAGGTGCTTACAATCTAATAGGTAAAGACAGTACACAAAAGGAAACTGGAAAGGAGATAGGGGGCAAAGGGATGAGGGAGGCCATGGGTACCTGGCCTATGGGGACATGATGTTTGTGGAGTTGAAAACAAGTAGAGCAGCTGAAGATAAATGAATTTAGCTGAAGTCTGAGCCCTCTGTAAACAAAGGCTTTGGGAGGAGTTTACTGCTCTACCCTCCAGCCTTCTAATCAGAAGGGAGTAGAAACTGAGGGTGTTGAGGAGGTGGTGAGTATCAAAGCTGCATCAGTCTCCTAGATGGTAGGATTTCAGGTGATGGACTCATCTTACAGGAGGCATGGTGTTCCTGGAGCCCAAGCCAAGCAGAGCAGCTGATGGTAAATGAATGGTTATAGCAATTATAATGAGAGGCTGGAGTAGAGACAAGATTATTTCTCTTGGTGGGAAACATGTCAACTTGTAATAGTTATCTCTTCCTATACATTTTTTTTTTCAGAATCATCCCACCGTACTCAGTTCAGCCCAAGCCTTTTTTCAAACTATTCAAATGATAATGACAGTCATAAGAGTACTGCTAATATTTTCACATATACAAAGTAAACAATTTGCCCTTATTGAGGCCTTTATAATTGGTCTTTAATGTTTACCTTATATTTCTCCTGGATGTGATATTCCCTTAAGTTCTAGGGTTTTTGTCTTTCATTTTGTTAAATGTCCATTTTTTTCCATTCAGGATTATACTCAACTTTGCTGGGTAAGTTACCCTTGGTTGTAACCCCAGCTCTTTTGCTCTACTAAATATAATATTCCAAGACCTATGGTCCTTCAACATAGTAGTACGGCTAAATTTTTTTTTGTTTTAATATATATACACACATTGGTTTAAAATTTTATTTTCTCCTTAATCCTGAGAGTTTTGAAACTTGGCTATGATATTCCTGTAAGTTTTCCTTCTGGGATCTCTTTCAGGTGGTGATCAGTGGATTTTTTTTTTTTTAAGGATCAGTGGATTTTTTCTATTTATGTTTTGCCTTCAGGCCAGTTTTCCTTGATAATTTCTTGTAATATTGTATCCAGATTCTTTTTTCATCATAATTTTCAGTAGTCCGACTATTCTTACATTATTTCTCCTTGTTCTGTTCTCCAGATCAGTTGTTTTTCTGATGAGATGTTTTACTTTTTCTTCTAGTTTTTTAATTCTTTGGATTTTGTTTTATGATTTCTTGGTGTGTTAGAACATCATCAGCTTCCCCTTGCCAGATTCTAGTTTTCAAGCAATTATTTTCTTTCATAAGTTTTTGATTCTCTATTTCAAGTTGGTTGACTTTCTTTTCTAATTTTTTTGATTTTCTTGGATTGCTCTTTTTTTTTCCCTAATTTTTCCTCAGTCTCTCTTATTTGATTTTTAAAGTCCTTTTTAAGTTCTTCCAAGAACTTTTTTTGTGCTTGGGACCATTTGACATTTCTCATTAGAAAAGGAGTGGCTTTTTAAGCTCCATTATCTTTCTTTGAATATGGACCCAGATCTTCTCTATCCCCATAGTTAACTATCTGTAATTGGGTTCTTTCCCCTTTGCTTACTCATTTTTATTTATTTATTTTTTGTTTTATTTCATTTTTAGCTGCTGGTAGTATAATCAAGTTGTAGTACCAGTGTATATATGGAATGATGCCCCAAGTCTCAGGTCCTTCTTTTTTTTTTTTTTGGTTAGGCAGTGGGGTTAAGTGGCTTGCCCAGAGTCACACAGCTAGTGAGTGTTATGTGTCTGAGGCTGGATTTGAACTTAGGTCCTCCTGACTTCAGGGCTGGTGCTCTATCCACTGCACCACCTAGCTGCCCCCCAGGTCCTTCTTATTGTTATTTTCTGAGGTCTGTCTTGGGGCCCAGCCTTGGACTGTCCTCTCCATTCCTAAGCCATGGCTAGGACTCCTAGCTACACTGTACCCCAAATGATTTTGCTTCCTAAACTGTCTGCAAACCACAGCTGTCCTGTTTGCCCTGGAACTGAAACCAAGGACTCTGTTCTCCTGCAAGTGCCCACAGCCAACAGCCCACAACCCACTCCTCACTACTGCACTCACCAGATGTGTGCTGGCTATTCCTCCCTACAGCCCACGATGGGTCTGGTCAGCACAGCTGTGCTTGATGTCCCTCAACAGTGGAAGATCCTTCAGTCTTCTACTCAGCCACACTATCTGCAAAATGAACATTTCTAAGGCTGAGGCTGCCTCTCATTGATTTTGAAGAGTGGGCCTGGAGGTGTTTGCACTCCACTCTGGCAGAATCTTGGCCCTGGAAGTTCCTGGGGTCTTCTCACATTGTCTTAGGAGGACAACTGCTTTACCCTGTGTTTATTTCTACTGCTCTGAGGCAATGTTCTGTCTTTTTTTGTGGAGGAAATTTGGACCTATTCCACCATCCTCCCAGAATCTTCTCTTTGGGAAAGGGGTCTTTAAGGATTTGGAGGACCATGTGGAAGAAGGATTAGTCTGATTCTTTATGACTCCAGAGGACAGACCTAGGAACTCAATGGGTGGAATTTATAGGCAGGCAGATTTCAACTCAATTTAAGTCAGAATTTTAGATGAGCCTAGAATTGTGATTTCATTGGTAGAGGGAACTCTAGGTGAGGAAACTTCTACCGACATCTGCACTTTCTCTGTAATTCATGGTATTAGAGGGTTATTTAAGCAGTGGTGTCAAACTCAAATAGAAATGGCTGTCACTGAACCTTACATAAAGATTCCTGTGAGCCTCATATTGACTTAGAAAACCACATATTAAGATCATCTGTGTTTTATTGCATTTTTAAAATTTTGTCAAATATTTCCCAATTATATTTTCATCTGGTTCGGGCCCTACTTTGGAGTGTTATAAGCCACATATGCCCTTCTCACATGTGACACATCTGGCCTAGAACACTGAGGTATTGCCCATGATCACAAAGATAAAATTAAAATAAAATTTTTTAAAAAAAATTTTAAATTAAAAAAACAACAACAAAAAACTAAAGATAGTATATGTAAGAGGCAGAACTTGAACCCAGATCTTTTCTGGCTTTGAGGCTGGCTTTCTACTACCTCTTTTACTTTTTGAGTACTACCCCTTGTCACCTCTCTTGCCTTTCAAAATTGAAACAGGCTGTTTTGTATAGCATTGAATTCCCTGTCAGTGTCCCTGTGGTATTTGAGCTCCACTTCTCAGAGATATTATAAAAGGCATTCATGTATTGGGAGACTAAACTAGAAAGATTCTCATCTGGCGTGCCGTGGTCCATGGGTTCACGAAGAGTCACACATGCCTGAACAACAAAAACTCTAACATTGCATGATTTTGTGCACGCCATATTCCCTATCACTCAATGAGGGGAAGGACAGTTACACTTGATGTTTCCTTTCTTCTCCACCATGAGTTATTCCATTTGAGTCACTGACTGCCATCATTTACCTTTCCTTCCATTCTCTCAACTTGGACACAATCCTGCCTCAGATGGGCAGGTCAACAAATGCTTTTTAAATGCCTAGTGTATGCAAGACAATGGAATGAGGCTGTCAAAGACCAATACCTAATCATCTCTGTTCTCAAGGCACTTACAATGGGTAGGGATATACGATATATTTATATACATATATAATATTATATTATATATTATTTATAAATATTTATATAATATATAATTTATATTCTGTATATATATTCTATATGACAGGTGGTTATATATATATGTGTGTATACATACATATATATGACAGGTAGTTGTATGTGTGTATGCATGTGTGTGTGTGTGTATATATATATATATACATGCATACCCACATACATACATATATATATATATATGTAAAACCTGTAGCCATATATAGTAGTCGGATAAGTATAATACAAACTGAAATAGAGATAAACGTAAAATTGTACCCTTAGCTTAAACACCTAGAAGCAGACAGTTACAAGATGGAAGAAATATAGCAGTTGCAGTGAAGAGGACAAAGAAGAGGCCAAAGAGCTCCAGGGGTATTTGAAAGGAAGGAGAGAACCCATCTGAGAAATATAGAATATCAAGACTCATTTCTCCTCTAATTTTAAAAAGTGACAATATATTGAACTCTTCAGCCTGAAGAGTAGAACTGAGTTGAGTTGCCTTTTCTTACCTCTGAAATTGAGTTTAGTATTAGCTGGCTAAGATGTTCTTGTCTCTATATATAAGCACTGAAAGTGGATTTTCTGAAATATCTAATTCTTAGGTCAGATTGCGCTTCCAGGTTGTTTTTTTTTTTCCTTAAGAGAAATGGAATGAAAAGGCATTCAGCCTCTCAGATGGATGAGAGCTTGTCAGTTAATTCTTTGAAACATTGTACCCTTCATGATACAGAGATGACTAATGAGGTGCCACTTATGTTCAGTAAGTTTTATTTCTTCTGGGAAACTCATGGCTCTCTCTGCTGAATTGGCCTTGTTTTCACAAAGCAATTCAAGGCTCAGGACTTTTGAGATGGGCCCATCAATTCAGTACTCAGTCCTAGAACCATAGTATGTTAGTGTTGCAAGGGACCTTAGAATGCCTACTCACATGCCTTTATTTTTTCAGATGAGCAAACTGAGGCTCAGGGGAGGGATTTGCTCCAGTCACACTAATATAAGCTCTTTGAGGACAGGGATCTTTCCTTCCCTCCTCCCTTCTTTTCTCCTTCCCTCCCTTCCTCCTCCCTTCCTTTTCCCCTCCTCCCTTCCTTTTCTTTCTTTTGTTCTTCCTTTCTTCTCTCCTCTCTGTTTCTCTCCTTCCCCTTTCTATCCAAAAAAGATAGTGCAGCAAAAAAAAACCATGCCTGGATAATTGCATTTCTTTCTCTTTTTTTTTTTTTGGATGGCATTCATAGACTGATATCGGGGGAATGCCAAGACAATATCTCCAGATTTCAGCAAGGTATTGGACAACAGTATTTCAAGATTATGTTATGGGCAAAACAAAGAGATATGAGCTTGATATTAGTATATTTATATGGATTTATAATTTCAAATAACTGGATCCAGTAAGTGGATGGATGAATGAATTAGTGAAAAAGTATTTATTAATTACTTTCCATGTTCAAAGTGCTGTGCTGGGGTTACCAAAAGAGAAGCAAGACAGTGCCTGCTCTTAAGGGACTCAATTCGAATGAGAGAAAACACGTATGGTAAATTTCAGGTATAAGTAATATGGAAAGGCCTCCTGGTCTGTAGGATGCAGTGGCAAAGCAGATGGTAACGCAGTTTCTATAGCATTATTTCCACCAGTAAAATCATATCCATTTCTGATGTTGAAACACTTGATGGTGCTGAAGTCTATGGTGGTGAGAACTTTCTTTTCCAAATCTAACTCCTATTAATTATTCCTTTAGTTGTGAGTTTCTTGAAGGCAGACACTGTTTTTTGTCTTTGTATTCAAGTGCTTAGCACTGTACCTGACACATGGTAGGTACTTAATAAATGCTTCTTGACTGACAGATCTTCAACAGCTACAACTACTGAGGAAACAGGGGCTGTAGCACCTGCAGAAATGGTTGCCAGGTCCCATCTCCTCAAGGATTGATTCTCTAGATGATGGTTTCAAGGGGATAGAATGGAGAGTCATTAATGGATTTGTAGCAAGAACACTCTAGTAGAGCACCAGAGGTCTGTCATTTTCTTGCTCTTCAATATTTTTATCAATGACTCACAAGAAGTCACACCACTCTTGACCCTAAGGAGCTTGTCTCAAGAAGATGACAAGAAGTGAGGGGAATGTGACATATACTCAGATAAGTATAATACAGGAAAAGATATTCCTGTAGGAAGTGATGCTTGAGTTGCCAGATAAACTGAGCCTTATGGTGCCAAAAATATTAGAGGCCCTGTACTTCCTGGATCTCAGAGACTGGCTGTTGAGTTCTTGCTCCATATGCAAGTATTTCTTTTATTGCCTTCATTCCCCCAGCTCTTGAGATGAGACTGTGGGGTCGACCCCAAGACTGGAGCACTAGTTATTTACCCACCCGATTGCCTGGACACAACTCCACTGTCGCTTTAAACCCTGGCTCTCTGTTGTTTGGAAACTCTGAAACTGAGGCCCATCCTTTCATTGACACTATTCTTAGTCACCATAAGATCCTCCAGGGTCGGGGCACTGATGAACAAATTCTTCTCTCTTGCTGTATATAGCAGGCCAACTCCCTAGTCCTGCCCCTTTGCTTCTGTGGTTTGGAGTCTATATCTGCTGACTAAAAAAACATTTCCCTCTACTACTGCTTCCCTTACTCTGTGCTTATCCTTGTCCACCTTAACCTTACCCCTCTTCAACCCATAACCTCCTCTGTCCCATAACCCCTTTGTCCTCTAATCCCCTAGTGTCTTCTGGACCACTCCTCCCTATTTTTTTCTTTTATTACAAAGATTTTAGAGGTTGTTATTTGACAACCAGTTACATCACAAACCACACAGACACTGTGAACAACTGTACATTTTTAAAATGCTAAAGTGATTTTCCTAAATGGGGAGCAGGGAAATAGGAATCGTAAGCCTAGCAGTATCATTCTTACAAAAGGCTGAAATGGGGAGCTAGGGCCATACCAGTCAAACCACTTTCCACCAGTCAACATAGGCATTTTACAAAGAAAAGTTCCCCAAATTATATGTTTAATAAAAATCAGTCACTACATATATTTTCCAGTCTTTTAAAACCCATTAGCAAAGTTTCTGGGAGTAAATTATACTTACACTCCCAAAGATGACATTATTATAGCACATGATTCTGAAATGGAGATCCAACATCAGGTAGCCATTTTATTTAGTAAACAGTCCTTCTGAAAGACAAGATGGATACAGAAGATAAGTGATTAAATATTAAGATTTTAAAAATGCACAACCGTGACTCCAAATCACGATCCCTGTTAGCTTTATTTAATGTAGTATTTTAAAAATGCCTGTGGAGTATATGAATGTATATGTTGAACCTATATCAATTTACATGCTGTCTTGAGGTGGGGGAAGGGAGAGGTGGGGAGAAAATTTAGAACTCAGAATCTTATGGAAGTGATTATTTAAAACTAAAAATAAATAAATTTAAAATGCCTATGGAGTGTTAAATCTGTACACAAGCCTGACAATACCTACTTTAATTAACATTCCATTGATTTCTGTTTTTATAGGAAAATAAGCAATCAGTACATGACTTAAGCTCTTTTTAAAAAGCATTTACAGGTATTCAAACATGTTAAAAAAAAAAGTTACATTTCTAGAGCTACTAAAAATTTACCTTTATAAAATAGTTGTTAAAAAATTATGCAAGAGAGCAGTGGTGGTAACAGGACCTGGGTGTAAGATGTTAATTAGATTTGGTTTCTCTCCAGCTGAATCTGAGGCTGGGACTTTCTTGTTTTTTAGTTTCTCTGTTTTCTGTGTCATTATTCTCTTAATTAGCCACTTGTACTCCTTTTGCTCCTTTTTTTTTTCCTTGTGTAAACTGGTTTATGGTTCTCTGCTGTTTTGGAGGCTTAGGTTCAGTTTTTTCAGGGACTTGTTTAGCTCACCCTCTCCCTGATCTCCTCTTAGACCTCTCTTTACTTTCCATCTGCAGGATTGACCTTCCTCCTCAGCATCTTGGCTACCAGTGTAGATGGGCTTCCTCCCTTTAGACACTGGCAGGCACAGGTGTTTTTGTTGTGGGGTGGGGAGGAGAGTGAGGGTGGGGCAGGAATGGGTATAAAAGCAGCTATAGACAGCACATTTTCTAAAGCCGACTCATCTTTTGATTTTCCCTCCTATCACTGCCTGTGTTGCCATCACTTAGCAAATTGTTTTTTGAGTTTCATTCCATCCCTCTCTATCACTGGCTCAGATCCTTTGTGCAGTCATCTGCCGGCCTCCTATCCATTATCCCTTCTTTTACAAGGGGCCCTATTCAAGGTCTTCAATATGTATATTGATACCCCAACACTCCCATATTCTAGTTCATTTAACCCCAATTTCCTTGAACTATGTCTTCATTCTCCCTCAGCCACCCTTAAGAATGATCAACTTGTTGATCTCATCATTACCTGTAACTGTTACTTCCATGATCCAGCACTCTACAATTCTTTCTGTTATGTTGTTGCTTATATCTTGCCAAAATCCAACCTTGGGGTACTCCTTTTGTTGTTGTTTGGTCATCTTAGTCATGTCTGACTCTTCGAGACCCCTTTTGGGGTTTTATTAACAAAGATGCTGGAAGTGGTTTGCCATTTCCTTCTCTAGCTCATCTTGCAGATGAAGCAACTGAGGCAAATGGTTAAGTGACTAGCCCAGGTTCACACAGCTAGTAAATGTCTGAGGCGGGATTTGAATTCAGGTTTTCCTAATTCCAAGCTTGGTGTTCTATCTACTGAGTCACCTGGTTGCTTCTTAAGTGCTGTTACCTTATCCCATTTCACAATAAATCTTACCCACTGCATTTCACAACAGGCTCTTCAGTGTGGCATTTCAAGAACTCCGAAATCTGACTCCCAGCCACCTTGCCAGACTTAGTTCACTTTCCTCCGCTTCCAGCCAACCTTTTCTCCTTGATGTTTCCCTAATTCAGCATTCCATCTTTTATCTATGTGCCTTTGTACAAGCCTGGGATGTATTCCTTTATTTCTGCTTCCCAGAATCCACCATCTTCCTTCAAGTCTCAGCTTCCTGTGAGAAACCTTTCCTGATACTCTAGTTGTTAGTATCCTCTCCCTCTTCAAAGTTATTTGGACTTACTTATCCTATGTATATAGGCTCATAGCTTTAAGAACCCCAAGGGCCACTGAATCCAACCCCTCATTTTATGGGTGAGGAAACTAAGGTCTAGGTAGGATAACTGACTTGCCCAAGATCATGTTGGTAGTAAGCAACATATTGCATGTGACAGAATATAAAGTCCTCAAGGATGGCTACTTTTTGTTTTTGTGTTTGCATTTATTGCCAGTTAGTTCACACTATTTTGGGGGGAGCGGGTACTAAAATGCCTGTTGAATTGAATTATAGTTCTGTTTTCCCTCTCGGTTTTTATGTCTCGGTTTATTTTTGATAGAATAAGTGTTCCTAACCCTGTCTTAACACTACCGAGCTACGTTGCCCTTTATTTAGTGGTGTGAGTACATCAGGAAGAGAGCTTCCTTCTTTCCCTTCTTCCCTCTTTCCCTTCTTCCCTCTTTCCCTTCTTCCCTCTTTTTTTGCCCTCTCCTTTCAGTTCTTTATGTGTATGTGAGTTTCTAATATGTCACTATTAATTGGTTGATCTCTATCTGGTAAATAATGCCACATCCTTTAACTTGGCGTGTATAATTGAACTGAGAAGGCTGGAATTACCAGATGGACTATATCCCTCCTACTTTTGTGGCTCTTTCTCTCTTACATCTCACCAATTTCTAGGAACCTTCTTCTGCCTCCTGCTCTGTTTTCGTGGTTCTTTAGTACACAGAAGTTCTCAGCCGAGGCTACATGTTGCATGTTATGTGTCCACTGTGTGATAATGCCATGCATATATATATGTATATGTGAATGCACGTGCATATACACACACATATACATATATATTTATACACATATACATATGCATGCATACATGGATACATACACACACACACAGAGCAGGATTGTTTTGCACAGTACCTGTCATGCTGTAGGCACTTAAAAATACTTGAATCAGTGGAAAAGTCTTTATTAAGCGTTTAATATGTTCTAGACTAGACTGTACTAAAAAAAGATGAGACAGTTCCTACCCTTAAGAAGTTTACATTCAAATGAGTGAGACAACAGGCATAAGGTAAGGGGGTGGTGGACAGACCAGGGCATTTTGGTCTGGGAAGTAATGAGGATGGAGAGAGGACAGTTCATGCAAGTTCATTACTCCTTTGGTGACAGTTCTTGGTGATGATTTTTTCCTCTCCACTCTGAGCTTCATTGAGTTGAAACAATATGCTTTAGAATGGGGTCAAGGGTGAACTTGTAGGGAACTTCATTCCAGTCATGTGGTAACTATTAACAATTCTGGTCATGCTGAGCTTTAAAATTTGTAAAGGATTACCCTTTGCATGCAGAGCCTTGATGACATTGTTTTGAAATATGTAGCTCACCCTGACACAGTAGCTCTTCTTTCTTGCCTCATGGTGACATGGAAGTGACCCAAGTTCCTGAAAGTTAGATTGATGGAACGGAATGTCTGCCAGATTCTGCCAAGATGGAAATGCTCTGAGCATGGGCCTCATAACAAACTACGTAACTAGTCTGAAGACAGCTTAGCTCATTTCAGAGATTTAGCATGGTCATGAATTTTTTTTGGCCCCAGCATCTCTTGAATGGTATGTAATAAATTATAGAAAGGTTATAATCTCCTTCCATGGAGAGATCACACATATCTACAAAAAGACATTCACCACCTCAGCTTAAATACAGGCTGCTTTCTTTTAAGCTGTCCTTCAAAAGTTTGGGTCTTTTCAAGCCACCTTTTACCTAGTGCAAGGGTAAAGTTGAATTTGGTCAGTCTAGAAAATGAAAAAAATGTATATGATCATAAAATATATAAAAGTCATTACCTGGTATGGGTCTTATTAGCTTTAGAGATTAAACCCTTGGTAAAAGACAGGCTAATGATCAGTCATTTGATTGGTGTTCTTCACACTTCCTAGAGTACTGTTTGTTTTAACTTTAGCCTCATTACCATCTTGATGTAATAAAAGAATCATAGAATATCAGAATTTCAAGTAAACAATTAGAAATTATTAAGCATCCACTGTATGCCAAGTACTGTGCTAAGTGTTGGTGATACAAAGAGAGGACCATTCCTGTCCTCAAGGACCTCAAAGATCTAAATGGGTGGTAGGGGAGAAAAGATGCAAACAGCTATGTACAAATAAGATTAATACAGGTTAAATTGGAGATAATCTCAGAGGGACTTCTCACAGTTTCCGGGTTGGAGAGTTAGAGGTCATCTACAGCCCAACCCACACCTGAACAGGAATCCTCTCTACATTGTACCAGCTGATCATCTGGCCTTTTCTTGAAGGCCTCCATTGAGGAGAAACTCCATTACTTCTTGAGGAAGCCTATCCTACTTTTGGACGGCTCTAGGAAATTTTTCACCCACTGACATTAGTTGTTCCCTCTGACCATATGGAACGAGCAGTTGCCCCTTTCATGAGATAGCCTACTATCTACTTGAAGAGAACTGTCTTGTCTCCCTTGAAATATTCTTTCTTTTCATCCCTAGTTTTTCAACCAGTCCTTGTATGGCATGATTTCAGGGCCCATTCAGCATCTTGATTATCCACCTTTGGACACTCTCCAAAGTTGTCATGTGGGTGGATGATTAGACTTCTTCTCTTTGGCCCAAGATGACAGCACCAGGAAAAATGGGTAGACATTACCAGGAAGCCAATTTGATCTTGATGTCAGGAAAAAAAACCACAACTTTTTAATGATTAGAGCTTTGTTAAAATGTGATGGGTCACCTTAGGAGGTAGTGGGTTTCCCTTCTCTGGAGGGGACAGTAAAGTCTGGATGACAATTTGATAGGTATGTTACACTGGGAATTTATTTGGGATATGGTTTGAATGAAATAACTAATTATGTCTCTTCCAACTCTCAGATCCTGTGATTCTGTCAGAATTGAACACAACAGTTCTGCACCCAGAATTGAACCCAACAGTTCAGATGTGATTGGACCAAGGCCTAGTATGACAAAAGCATTCAATAGGATTGACTTGGGTTAGGGCAGATAGAAGACCCTGGGAGATTGTCTCCTTACTGAAAACCTAGAATACAGGGTGTCCCAAAAGACTTACAGCAGTTTTAAGCTTTAATAGATACACTTAAAACCTCACCAAGACTTTTGGGACACCCTTTATAGGGGTCCATGACCAGTGAGTTGGGATTCACCAATAATTCCTGAAACCTTAATTAGTAGTTCTCCAAGCTGGTTGTCAACACCATTGTCCCTTCTCCAGAGTTTGTCAGGATTCCCACCAGGGAGAAGAGTAAGTTATTTATCAGGGGTCACTGACCTCCTTTACTTAGAGACATTCCTGTCTCTCCTCCGTTCCCTTAAGTTAATACAGCTTTCAGGAAATGATAAGTAGTTTTTTTTTTCCCCCAGAAAAAGGCTAGGGGCACCTGATATGTGCAATTCTTAGGCTTCAGAAAAATGAAGTCCAAATTCCTTTGCGTGTGACTCAAAACCTTCAATTGCCTGGTGGTCTCTGTGTACTTTTACGACTGTCATAGAAAGAACTACTCACGGCTCAGAGTTCAAGGTAGAAACTTTATTGAGATTATTATAAGTCATGGCATGGCTCAAGACTCTTGACTTTTAGTTGGTCATCCAGATATAGTTCTGAGATCACTTAACCTTGGTCATGTCCATTTATGTTTTGACCAGGTAGATGGTGGTTTTCCTGCTTAAGAATTCTTCCTCTAAAACAGAATTCTAAACCAGCCCCTCCTTCCCCTTTGCACCCCCCCCCCCAAGTTCACTGGGGTATATACAGGTAATCTAAACATAAGATATGTAGGGTAAAAGTGTTGTAATAGGTGGAAGGATTTCTATGTGAACAGCCAGATCCTTTAACGAAAGCAGACTTGGGTCATCAAGTTACTAAATTTTAAAGTTGAAAGACACCTCAGAGGTGCAAACTCACTCATTTCACCAGGGAAGAAATGAATTCCAGAGAAGGGAAGCAATGTGAAAATGTTAAACTTTGGGATCTCTTATTCACAACAGAATTGGGGTTAATTTGATGGTGTTCTCTTTTTTTGTTATTGTTTCTTTTTTTGGGTCAGCCCTTACCTCTACCTCCCCATTTTAGCTATAAACTGGGTTCATGACATTTCCTGCACATGAAAAATGATTTTTAAAAATTCACAAACTGTTCCAGCCAAACTAAATTTAGTCCCTTAAGAATATTTTTTTTTCAAAGTAACCATTTGTTTGATTTTTAAAAAATTTTTTTTATTGTTTTCCAAATTTAGATGTTAGATACAGACTATGTTTTATTATGGGGAGGTGATAACAAATCTATTCGCTGAGACAGGAAGCTTTAATTAGGATTTATGTTTCCCTTTTTGCTTTAGCTAAATTCAGGACTTAACTGTAATAACCACAGAGAGAAGTGGCTGGGATACACGTGACAAAAGGGAGGGAAGATGGTAATGTGAATGTAAGGAAAGTAAAAGCATCCTGGTCTAATGTAAGGGTGTCAGAATCCAATAGAAATAGCTACTGTAGGCAACCTGTTGACTTACAAAAAAAAAGTTAACATTATCTGTGATGTATTATATTTTTTTTTATTTTGTTAAACATTTCCCAAGTACATTTTAATTCAGTTAAGGCTGTACTTGGGAGTTTTGCCCCCACTGGGGAGTTTAACAACTCCAGTCTAATGATTGGAGCACTGGTCCCAGAGTCAGGAAAGCCCTGGGTTCAAATCCTAGCTCTGACTCTTGGCTGTGTAAGCATGGGCACATGACTTACCTTCTTAGAGCCCTTATTTCCTAATCTTTAAATTGGAAGTCATAATAATAGCTCTGTCGTACACACTTGTTTTAAGTACTTCATAAACCTTTAAACATTATGTGCATGGGAGCCGTTACTAGCCCAGAAACCTGGCACCATCTATTTTCCTACATTATTTGAACTAATTTTTGTTGTATTTTTATTTGTACTTGATTGTTTTCAAAGACATTGCAATTCCTTCTTGGAAGTAGGTGGTTATAAGTCCTAAGAAATAAAATTCTAATAACTTGGAATTGATGTACAGTCATTCTCAAAATAGAGGACTATTGACCTGGTGGGTGCCAGGTACTATTCCATTCAGACAGAGACAATACAAACAGTGGCATTTCCACACACAAAGATCAAAGCCTCTATTTTTTCATATTGGGGAATGGGGTGGGGATATAAGGGTGTCTAGAACTGTCTGTAGGGGCAACTAGGTGGCATAGTGAATAGAAGTCAGGTCCTGAAGTCAGGAAGACTCATCTTCCTGAGTTCAAATGCAGCCGTAGACACTTAATATCTGTGTGACCTTGGGCTAGTCACTTAATGCTGTTTGCCTCAATTTTCTCATCTATAAAATGAACTGGAGAAGGAAATGGCAAACCACGCCAGTATCTTTGCCAAGAAAACCCCAAATGAGGTCGCAAAGAGTCAGACAGTACTGAAACATCTGAACAGCAACAGAACTGACTGTAACACAATACTGAGAAGCTAGAGACCATTTTCCCTTACTTTTATTATTTTTAAGTGCTTTATATAACCACATGTGAATGTGGAAGATCATGGAGCTCAAGTAGTCGACTGCTTTTCAGTGAATGTGCTGAATCTCTTAGAAAAGTACACTCTTACGAATCTTTAAGTTGTAGACTACTTAGAAATACATAAACTCAATACATAATGCTTGTTAAAATTTTGCTGACCTCAAGTTCGTGTTTCATATTCCTGATGCTTTCATTTATAATGCAGAGTTCCTCAGCTTCTCCAAACTTCTGTGATTTTATCTAGTTAGTTTCTATTAGAAGTTGCATAAAAATTGTCCTGCTGCCAAAAAATGAGTAAGTAAGCTAGTAACAACAAAAGCAAGTCATCGTTTATATACTACTTTATAAAGTGATTCCTCCACAGCAGTTACAGGCAACTCAAGTGTAGAGAGATTAACTGACTTGCTTTGAGTCTCAGAACTGGAATTTGAACTCAGGTCTTTTGGCTTCCACTATAGGCTGTCTCTCTGTATTTTAGTAGATAGATCCCAAGGCAAAATTTAAAATTACTTTAATGGGGGGGGAAAGAGTGGGGCAGCTAGGTGGTGAAATAGATAGAGTACTAGCCCTGGAGTCAGGAGGACTCCAGTTCAAATTCCACCTCAGACACTTACTGTGTGACCCTGGGCAAGTCATTTAACCCCAATTGCCTCCAAAAAGAAATTAATAAATATTTCAATTACTTTTTCTCCAGAATGTTTCATAGTGTATATAATAAAGCTGGGCTTGGAGTAAGGAAGACCTGGAACTTGAACACATCCTAACTGTGGTATGATAGATGAGTAAGTGAGACTTTCATTGCCTTCAGGCAATTTTCCTAGATGTCGTATGTTTAAAATGAGCTTTTGATTTGCACTGGGGAAGTTTTCTTTAAAAATCTCAGAAAATCCCCTTGGTTTCATGGCACCATAGACAGCCAAGCAGTGAAATAAGTATCTCTACTACGAAGTCAGGCAGCTATGAACAAAGATGGATTGACAGTGTGGTATTGTAGAAAGAATGCATATTTGGATTGTCCATTGCTCTGCCTAAGACTCTGCTAAAAATCCACCTTGCCTTGGTGAATAATCTGTCTGTACCAGAGAAATTTGTTCTAGCTGACAAGCTAAGCTTGCCACAATTTTCATATGAATAGACTTCTGTTCAGTAATTTTCTCCAGGTACTGACAGTTAAGTGGTAAGAAGGAGAAAATGCCGATAGTGAAATGTTAGATTTATTTCCAGTAAAATGGACAAGAATCACACAGGACAAGGTGACATCTAGGGACTGTGTTCTGCACTGGTGAGGGAGTTTTACCCCTACCTACGTGAGATTGTAGGTCCACTGAAATATTCAGAACAAAATAGGAAAAACTCAATGTTTGGAATAATAGCATTAGGTTTACTTTAGATAATCTTCCAGAAGAGAGCTAGGCATTGTTTATTTGCCAGATCATCAGGTATTTTAGAGATGGAAGGAGCCTTTGAGATAGTAACAACTAGCGTTTACACAACACTTGCAGGTTTGCAAAGCACTTTACACATATCACATTTGTATCCTCAAAACAATGCTGTACAGTAGTTGCTATTATTATCCCCATTTTACAATAAAGAAACTGAGGTAGACAAAGGTTTCAGTGAATTAGCTACAGCTAACTTAACTGGATTTGAATTTAGGTCTTCCCCCAACTCTAGGCCCAATACATTATCCACTTTACCACCTAACTGCCCTCTAGTCTTGTTATTGTACAAATGACAAGTGGTTTGTGACAGCAGTACTACCTCCACCAATACTGATCATAACAGCCCTCATCTCGTGTGCAGTTTTTGGCCGTACTTTTTCCATATTTCCTATAAATACTCCATTGAGAGTTTAATTGTGTGTATGTGCGTTTTTTTTTTTTAAGCAGTTGGGGTTAAGTGACTTGCCTAGAGTCACACAGCTAGTAAGTGTCAAGTGTTTGGTCTGAGGGCAGATTTGAACTCAGGTCCTCCTGACTTCAGGGCCAGTGCTTTATCCACTGCGCCACCTAGCTGCCCTTAATTGTGTCTTCTTCTTGTTGTTGAGAGTTACTTTTTTGGTGTAATAATGATAGCTAGCATTTTTATAGCACTTAAAGGTTTTACAAGTGTGTTACTACATGTTTGTTCTCTCTCTCTGTCTCCTCCCTCTCTCCCTCCCTTCCTTGCTCCCTCTCTCTCCCTCTCTCTCTTAATAGAATGTTAGGCTTAGGGTCAGAAAAGACCTCAGTTTGAATTTTGCCTCAGTCATTTACTAGCTGTGTGATGCTATGCAAGTGACTTAACTGCTTGCATCCTTAGTGTCTTGTCTGCAAAATGTAGATAACAGCACCTACCTTAGAGGGCTGTTTTGAAGAGCAGATGAAATAACATAAATGAGATGCTTTGCAAACCTTAAGGCTGTTATGTAAATGCTGTTGCTGTTCAATCCTTTTCAGTCATGTCTGACTCTTCATGATCTCATTTGGTGTTTTCTGGGCAAAAATACTGGAGTGGTTTGCCATTTCCTTCACTGGCTCATTTTACAGATGAGGAATCTGAGGCAAACAAGGTTAAGGGACTTGCCCAGGGTCTCACAGCTAGTAAGTGTCTGAGGCCAGATTTGAACTCATGAAAATGAGTCTTCCCAACTCCAGGGCCAGCACTCTGTCTACTGGGAAATCTAGCTTCCTAATATAAATATAAATGTTAGCTATTTTTATTGTATCACATTTTACTTGGATGACAAGGTAGGGGTTGTGTTCTGCATTGGTGGAGGTATTGCTCCCACCTAAGTGAGACCAGACTTCTTTTCCAGTTATGTGGGTCCTCAAAGATTTTTTTTCATTTACTTCTGACATGTAAGTCATGGCTAATATGCAACCTACATACAGCCATTGTGCATCTATTCATTGCCTTTTAAATTTTTTGAAATTTAATTCTTCCAAGATTGTTGTGCGAATTACGTTCCATGCTTTAGCCCTTGAGCGTCCCTAGGAGGATGCCATTAAAAATGAATGCTTTTGTAGTGTTGTACAGTTGATAATCATTGAAAATACCATGTTATAGTCTATGCTGTATTTCTATGGCACCTAAGCAGAGCTCTTAAGGATTTTCAAGACCTCAGTAGTGAACATGAAAAGCATTCTCTTTAGATCTTACTATTTTTCTGTAGTTGAAAATGTTTTGAGTGACAGAGCACACCCAAGTTCTCAGGATCCCTGAACTAATGAGTGTCTTATCTTTAGAAAAAGGGAGAAGTAGGCTAGCAGACACATATGTGAACTGTTCATACCTAATGTGTTGTCTGGATTTGGAAATTTGAACCTAAGCTCTGCTGCTTACTATGTATATGTGTGACCTTGGGCACACATACATGACCATAGGGCAAATAGATGGTACAGTGGATAGAGTGCTGGCCCTGGAGTGAGGAATACTTACATTCCTGAGTTCAGATCTGGCCTCAGATTCTGTGTGATTCTGGGCAAGTCACTTAACCCTGTTTGCCTCAGTTTCCTCATCTATAAAATGAGCTGCAGAAGGAAATGGTAAACCATTTCAGGTGTCTTTGCCAAAAATAAACCCCAAATGGGGTCACAAAGAGTCGGCCAGAGCTAAAAACAACTGAACAACAACAAAATTGAGCAAGTCACCTCTCTGATCCTCAGGGTCCTTATTTGTAGAATAAGGAAGTTTGACTAGGTTACCTTCCAGCTTTAAATCTGATTACATGCCATCTCATAGAACTAACTCTTCCACTCTCCTCATACGTACCAGAAGTGACGGGTAGCTCAACAGAATCCAACCCAAGTTGACAATATGTTCATCATATAAGCTTAATGCCATAGCTATTTTAGACCCACCATAAGAAAACAGAGCCAAATGAAAAGTGAAGGAGTATTATGTCACCCAGAACATACCATATTTATATATTCAGTTTTTTAAAAAAAAGACTCTTCTGGAAATAAGGATAGAATTCCTGTTAACTTGGTTTATTTAAAAAATGCTCAAATGTGACTATATTAATACTGCATACACACGTGTGTGTGTGTGTGTGTGTGTGTATGTACACGCATATGTGTGTATGTGTACTGTTGTCTACTAACATTTTTTTCTGATGCCTCATTGCATAGAGATGACCCATAGGTCTGAAAAGCCATACCCGCAGAATATAAACTCTTGTGGGTTTTCCCAAGCTGGAAGGACTTTGAGAATTGGTCTGCTGTTAGTGTGTGCCTGTTATCTGGAGGCCAGCCAAGCTAAGTAGGGAGAACTCTATCCTAAAAAGGTTGAGGATAGCAATCCATCAAGTCTGTCTTCATAAGATCTCAGATCTAGAGCAGGAAGGGACCTCAATGGCTATCTAGTGCGACTCTCATTTTACAGATGGGTAAACTGAGACTCAAGAAGGTTAGGCATAAAAGGATCATAAACTGTGGTAGTGGAAATAATATATCCTTAAAACATTAATGGTTGTGTATGGGCATGTATGTGTGTGTGTGCACTCACACACGTGCGTGCCTGTGTGTACATGTGCATGCATGTACGAGACAGTGACAGAGAGATGGAGGGAAAGAGAGAGAGAGAGAGAGAAGAGAGAGAGAGAGAGAGAGAGAGAGAGAGAGAGAGAGAGAATGTGTGTATACATGTGGATGGGGAAGGAGGACTGGAGACTGGACCTGTAATTTCATTGGAATAAGGAGCTCCCAAATAAGGAAACTCCCCCTACTAATGTAGATTGGCATCTTCCATGCAACTTATAGTCTTAGAAAATTACCTGTAACACTAAAAAGTTGTGTGACTTGCCGAGGGTCACATTACTAATTTATAGTGGAGGTGGGGATTAAACTAAAAAATGTTTGGCCTCACGGCCAGCTCTATCCACTATGTTATATTGCCTCTATGTGTGAATATATATATGTATATATATACACACACACACACACACACACACACACACACGTGTGATTTACAAATATTTACATAATGGAGCCGTTTGGAACCTATTATGGTGTAAGATATACAAGTAGATGATTATACTCAAACATTCTAACACTACAAGAATGTATTATGTACACACATGCACTCATATGCACATATGAGCACATATGCTTACATAGGTATTTTGTATGGAAATACTTGTTGAATAAATGAAATGGGCTATTAGAGGCAGACTTCATCAATTTAACCTGGAAACTATCACCATACTTTTATTTATTTATGAAGCTCTTCCAGACTAAAGAAATAAGCCCTTGGTTTTGTTTGGCAGATGCACAGACTTAGGACTCAGAGTCTGCCTTTATCGTCTCACACAACTTCTTGAATACAGTCAAGAGAGACCCAAAATAGGCTCTGTGAGCACACCCTTGAATTAGATTCTGCCAAACATTTGGTTTCTGGGGGGAAACTGGGAATGACTTTGTAATTAATGTGACAGAGAGAAATTGAAATGAAGATGCCCTCAATTTCAACATTAAAGATACAAAGAAATGGAGAGTTGGGGGTGGAATGCATCTTCCAGCTCTGAAAAACAAAAAGGACCCTTCTTCTTAAACAGCAAGATAAAATAGCTCTATGTAATTTTGAGATGGCAGACAGCTTCACAGTGACTGAGAATAATCAAAAGAGCCATGTTAAAAATCATTCATTCGTACATCATACAGCATGGTACAAACGGACCATGAGTTGGGCCCAGAATTAAATAGGAGGGAGAGAGTGGGCTGGCTTGCCTTTCAGAAACTGCAGAGCTATCTTAATGACTCCTAGCTTCTCTTGGAAACAAAGGCTCGTCTTTTGAATGCAAATACTCTTACCTGAGTTGCTGTTTGACTAGGAGAGTAGAAAATAGGTTTCTGGAGAATTGAAAATGAATACCACCAAGTGGAGGATGGTTCGGATAAGGAGGCTGGAACGTAGGAGGAAGAAGAAGGAACTTCAAAGAACTCAAAGGAATATTGTCAGGGAACTTTAAGCTCTAAGAAAAGAAGATGGAGGGAGCAGCTAGGTGGCGCAGTGGATACAGCTCCAGGCTTGGAGTCAGGAGGACCTGAGTTCAAATCTGGCCCCAGACACTTGACACCTACTAGCTGTGTGACCCTGGGCAAGTCACTTAACTGCAATTGCCATAGCAAAAAAGAAAAGAAGCTGGCTAGCAATGTGGAGAAGGTAAGGAATGTGGTACCCAGAATGGAGTGCTGGACCTAGAGTCAGGAAGCTTTAAGTTCAGATCCCTCATCACATACTAACTGTCTAATCCTAGGCTAGTCATCAGTCTCAGTATTCTTCAGTTGTCTCATCTGTAAAATGAGGGTTATAACAAAACCCCTACTTCCAAAGAGTTGTGAGGAGAAAATGAGATAATATATGTAAAGTGCTTTGCAAACTATAAAATGCTATGTAAGTGTGAACTATAATTAGTAACAACAACAATAATAATGATGATGACAATAGAGTTCCATATATAACCAAATATTTGTAGAAAGCACTATGAGAAAAACAAAGAATAAAGAATAAAGCCCCACTGATGGGTAGAATTGCTTCCTGACTCTACGCCGGGCACTCTCTCCACTGTACCACCTAGCTGCCCCTAGTTATGGCTCTACCTTCAATGAAATTGACAAAGATAATTAAGGGATAAGGACGAGGCACTGTACCTGTGATTTCATTGATATAGGGAACTCCCTGTGCCAGTGCAGATGAGTAGCAGCATCTGCTCTTATCAAAGAACTTGCCATGGTTACTGAGAAATTAAGTGACTTGCCCAGGGTCACACAGCAAGTTTGTGTTATAGGTGGGACTTGGACACATGTCTTCCTGGCTTTGAGGCTGGTTTTCCATTCGCTGTGCCCTGTTGCCTCTTTCAGAGATAATGAAATATGATCAAGTTCAATTCTGGTATGATTAGGGTAAAACAGCCATGAAAATAACACTGATTGTGGGGTTGTGAATTAGTTCAACATTTGAGAAAAACAATATGTGTAGAGTAAGAATTTTTGTTTAATATTAACACATTTTAACCTAGTTGTTCTATTACTAGACATAAGCTGAGCTTGGGAGAAGAAAAGGAAGAGACAGGGTAAAGAAGGCTTATCTATGCAAAAATATTCTGAACAGCCTTACTGATGATAGCAGAATGCTCAAAACAAGCTAGGTGCCTAGTAATTGAGGAATGGTTGGGCAAATTATGGCATACCAATAAAATGAAATATTGTTTTGGTATGATAAATAAGAAATACGAGAAATTCAAAAGCACAAGAGAAAACTTGCATTTAAGTACCTCTCATTAAAGAAAACAAGAACCAAAAGAACAAAGTATACACTGACAGCTATGTACTTAAAGACAGAAATCACATTAATTTCCCATAATTCTAAAGAGGTCGCAAAATCAAGAAGGAAGATTTAGTTCTAGGTGAGCTAGACACAGTCAGTATGTACATCTTTTGTTCAGGAGTTTGCTATTAGCAAATAATTAAAAGTTTTCAGATATATAATATAATTTCTTTTGTTCTCTTTCCTTTGCATTTTGTGAAGATGGTCTTTAGAAGTTTCTAGTTTCCTTGTAATAGCAGCTGATTTAAATCCATTAAACTTCTGTGTGGACTTTTCATAATAGGTGTCAGTGTCCTTTCCTCCATCCATTTCTCATTTTTGGCATCAATAGCAATAGCTCCTATTGGAGTTACTTTAGTTGTATGCTGTATCTCTTTCTCATTTGTATTCTTCTAGCTTTGTGGTAATCTTGCTCTTTCTCTATTTCCATATAATCAACCTCCTTCTCAACATCTCCATCTGGTTGTTCCATAGGTATCTTAATTTTCATTTGTCAAAACCAGAACTTGGTACCTTTCTCTTAGCCCCCCAAATCTACCTGTCTTTATTTTACTATTTTTGTCAGGGTATCACTATTATTCCAGTAACCCAGTTTCACAATCTTGGAGTTAGCTGTGCCACTTCACTCTTCATTATAGTACATATCCAATCATTAGACAAATCTTAGCAATTTTGGAAGCTTTGTATCTTAGCAACTTCGTGCCTCTCACATCTATCTCCTCTCCATTCACACCATCACATTGCGACCATCAAACCCTCAACACCCCTCCCCTAGATTACTGCAATAGCTTCTGTCTTCTTCATTCCATTCCCCACACAGCTGCCAAATCAGAATTAATCACAAAATCACAAACATGGTTGTGACTGTGTCACTCACCTACCCAAGAAACTTCTGTGGCTCCGCATTATCTCTGGAATAAAATACAAATTTCTCTGCTTAGAATTTAAAGCCCTCCTCAGAGTAGCTCCAAGTGATCTATTCAGAATGTTTATACATTACTCCTTTTCACACACTGTATGGTCTATCCAAACTGGCCTCGTTGGTATTCCTCAAATACCAGTTCATTTACTGCCATCATGCCTTTGCACGGGCTGTTCCCAGTGCTTGGAATGCTTTCCCTTCCCACTTCTGCCTCTCCATCCTGGCTGTCTTCAAGGCTTGGCTCAAGTGCTTTCCCTGTTTCCTCTAGTTACTAGTGTTTGCTTTTCCTAATAATTACATTGTATTTTAAAAACATGTGTATTTGGGGGCAGCTGGGTGGTGCAGTGGATAGAGCACTGGCCCGGGATTCAAGAGGACCTGAGTTCAAATCCGGCCTCAGACACATAACACTTAACTAGCTGTGTGACCCTGGGCAACTCATCTAACCCCATTGCCTAGCCAAAAAAAAAAAAACAATAGCCCAAAACAAACATATATATTTGCATTTACTTATCTGTCATATATTGTTCCACCCTAGTTGAACGTAAGCTTCTTGAGGGCAGGAATGATCATTTTTGTCCTTGTATTCTTAGCACATGGCACAATGCAATGGTTAATGCTTCTTAGTATACACTTATCCTTATTAAATTAACTGGATTGAATTACTCCACATTTGTGGATGAACTACACTGATTATTTCCAAGGTCTCTTTAAGCTCTAAATCTATCTAGGATCAGTTTTGTCTTCAATCACTTGATGTAAAGTAGTGTACTGTGGCATTTTTCATTCTCGTACAGTGCTCACTAGTCCTTCTGGTCTTACCTTCTTGGACTCCTCTGGCAGCTTTGTTGGGATGGATTCGACAGTGGAACTATGGTTTGAGGATGGCTGTGCACTGTTCCATAGCAACAAGCTAGTTGCCCAAATCTTCCTTCTGCTATTTCAAGGCTGTATCTTCCAAAGATCCCGTTCATTAGCCGACAGCCATTACTCATTCATTTTTGGCATTAGGATCTCTGACATTTTCATTATTGCTCATCCCAAGTATTCTTAATTTCAAGTTTTAGAATGCATGGATGTGTTTGACTAAAGGAATAACAACTATTTAAAGATATGTTTCATGCCTCCTTGACCGAGAAGGAACTATGCCTTCAAGGGTAGGACTGTGTATGGCATGTTGTGGTGTTAGCTTGCTGTCGTGGCAAGTTTACATGTTTGTAAGGGTATGCATTACTCTTCCTTCCATACTCCGATCTGGCCAATCTGACCTTCTCGCTGTTTCTTATGCACACAACCTGCAACCTCCTTCTCCATACCTTTGCCCTAGCCATCTCCCATGCCTAGAATGCATTACTTCCTCAATTCTCCCTGACATTATTCTTGTCTTTCTTTGAGAAACACTTAAGGCACCATTTTCTACCCAGAGCCTTTCCTGTTTTCCCTCCTCCCAACTGCCATTCCCCATTTTCTTGTATTTAAGTACTCCATATATTTTTATTTATTAACTCTATATACAAATAAATATATCCATATATTTCTGTGTCTGTCTCCTCCATTAGAATGTAGATTCATTGCAAGTATGGGTAATTTCATTTTTTGTTTTTATATCCCCCAATACAAGACCTGACACATAGTAGGTGGTCAATAAATACTTGATTGATTGGGATCAGGTAGGGAATTCTCAGAAAGCGGAAACTCATTCTATCAATGCTATTTCAATACCTTCTCTGTAACTTACTGTCTTATAGAATTGCCAAGACTACTGAGGAGCTAAATGATTTGCCCAGGGATATATCAGATACAGGACTTGAGCCTGGATCTTCTTCGTTTAGAAGCCAGCTTTTTATTTACAATGCCATGTTGCTTCTCCCCATTTTGCTGTCATTTGTTTCTCAAATATTTCTCAAATAATATTTTTCTGATGGCAGAAAATCCATGAAGAAGGGGTCACTTGCCCTTATATATCAAATCCTGCTTCAGATACATATTGGCTCAGTGACCCTAGATAAGAAACCTCTCTGAGCCTCATCTGTAAAATGGACATAATAGTTCTTATCTCGAAGGGTTCTTATGTGAATCAAAGGAGGTAATGAATCTTTGCAATTCTTAAAACATTATACAGATGTGAACCCAGGACCTTTAACTTCTAACCCAGGGCTCCTTCTATGCCACAGTGTTGTTTCAGTAAATATTTGTAAAATGTTTGATTGGCCTTTCCTAAAGAATATTAGAACTATGATTTTCAGGTGTTTTGAATGGCTAACAGTCCAGTTAAGAAACTTGAGATGTAACTATCAGAAATATAATTATCCATAGCTACCACCTGTTTAGTCGTGTCTGACTCTTCGTGATCCCATTTGGGGTTTTCTTGGCAAAGATACTGGAGTGGTTTGCCATTTCCTTCTCCAGGTCATTCTACAGATGTGGAAACTGAAGCAATCGTTGCCCAGAGTCATACAGCTAGTAAGGGGTCTGAGGTCAAATTTGAACTCAGGAAGTTGGGTCTTCCTGACTCTAGGCCCAGCATTTTAGTTATTTCATCATCTGCATATGTATGTATTAACTTTATATTTATTCTGTATATTTATATTTACTTACTGTCTCCATTAGAAAGTAAATTCATTGTGAGTAGAGATTATTTCTGTTTTGTTTTTGTTTTTGTTTTTGAGTCCCCAGCTACTAGCACAGTGCCTGATGCATAAAAGCCTCTGAATAAATACTTACCAATTGATTGACTCCTTCCAGAACCTCTGTTTAAGGCAGGCCTCCAGGCCAGCCATGTCTCAAGCCTCTCCTGGCTCGGAGCTGCACTTGGGACTCCCTCTAGGACTTCCTCTGACATGCCAGGAGGTCGAGATACCTTTGTCGTTGCCCATCCCTTCCCATCCCTTCCCCGTCCCACTTTTCATCTTTTATATGTTATCTTTCCCTCTAGAGTGTAAACTCCTGGAGACCAGAATTGTTTTTATTTGTACTTATATTTGTGTTCCCAGCACTTACAACAGTGCCTGGCACATAGTAAGTGATATATACAGTAAGTGGTGTATATATGTGTGGGGGGGGTGGGGGGGTGTAGCTGAACTACTGAAATACATTTTTATTTTTATTTATTTAAAAAAATCTACCTAGACAGTTGTCACTAGCTTATTAATTTAGTTCCACTAAACTAAATTCTCATTTCAAAAGATATATATTAAATAGCAAATATACATGTGTATATGTGTATGTGTGTGTGTGTATTAACTTCGTGACTCTTTTTTCTTCCCATAAAGATAGTGTTTTTGGAACAAGCATCTCAGCAGGAAAAACTGGCAACAGAATGGGGCTTCACACCAATGGAAGTGAAAGAACTCAACATCCAGTAAGTCATTTTACCTAGAGCAATTAAGCTTGTTGACCACAAATCTTCAGGTACCAGAAAACACTACTGTGTTTTGTTTTACTGGATTTATTTGTACTCTCTCTGTAGGTTTCTAATCTCCCTCTCCCTCTTCCTCCTATTGGGCCAATAGGCCATTATTCCAAAGCTGTCCTTCTATCCCAAAGCTCTTGTGGAGGATTCACTGTGGTGACTGGGGTTTAGGTATTCTGGCCCCACTTCTCATATTCTGTTAGGAACCAAGGAAGATTGGAAAGAGGAATATGGTCTGATGGGGAGATGGGAGGGAATGAGGTACTTTCATCTAGGAAGGCTAAGACAAGGAACGGAAAAGTTGATGAGAGACCTTCAGAGGAAGGATGTTGTTCTGGGTTAGTGTCCTCTTCCTTCAGACTCTTTTCTGAACTATCAAAAACAGAAGCACAAGAGAACTTTTGGATGTGGATAATTTGGATTTTTATTGATAGCTGTATATGGGGTGTCCCAAAGTCCTAGTACAGTTTGAATGTTTAAATTGCACTAAGACTTTTGGGATATGCTCTATCCTCCCTCCCCCAAATATTCCAGTGACGTTAAAAGAGAGTGCTTAGTTTTCAAAGGTGCCCACATACCAAGAGGGAGCTTAAAGATTGCAAAAATCTCTTTAGTTTAGAATCAGCATAGAGAATGGTTTATAAATAGTACTTTTTTTATTTCGATGCCATCAACTGGAGTTGGATTGTAGGAAATCCTCCCTTAGGACACAGAACCTTTTTGAAAAAATAGAATAGAAGAGAGTATGGAGTTGAATGATAAAAAATATTTGAGAATTAGTGGTCTGCAGCATGAAATATTGAGGCCTTTTCATGAATAATATGGAATATTTCTTTATTGATCAGAAGGGTTTAATAGTGGTGATGATTTTTGTTTTTTGTTTTCAGAAATGGTTTTATGGTTGGCCCACAATCTCTCTGAATGAACAAATTGATCTATTTTTATAGAAACAGAAAAAAATAGCCATTTCATCTTGTTCCTAAAGAAGTATGTTTCTAAAGGCGGTGGGAATTGTGCCCATCATTTTGGTTCCAGGAATTCTTTTAGAAGGGTTGATAGGTATGCGGAATAAGTATTATTCTTAAGACCATAACTTGCCAAAGTCTGGAAAAGAAGGTAATCCATATAAAATCAAGTTAGACTATCTGCCATCTCTCAGTACAGTTTGGCTCGGACCTGAACGAAATTCAGCAGTAGCTTAAAGAAATTAAATTTTTTTTCTTTTGTAGTAGGGGGCCAAGGATAATAATAATATTAGCTAACATTTATATAGTTTGCAAAGCATTATATATGCATGTATGTGTGTATGTATATGCACACCTGTATATTCACACATATATAATTATCTCATGTGATTCTCATAACCTTGTGGGGTAGGTGCTATTATTATACTCATTTTACAGACGAGAAAATTGAGGGACAAAGGGGTTGAGTGATTTACCCAGGGTCACAGAACTAGTAAGTATCCGAAGCATGATTTGAATTCATGTCTTCCTGACTCCAAAATCGGCACTCTCTATCCACCATGTTTTGATCCGCTCATTTTCCCCAGCCCAGTTGATGAAATTACAGAAGTTAAGGGGCAGCTAACAGAGCCAAAGAAGTGTTGAAACCTTAAAAAGGAGAGCAAAGTGGGGCAGCTAGATGGTGCAGTGGATACGGCACCGGCCCTGAAGTCAGGAGGACCTGAGTTCAAATCCGGCCTCAGACCAAACACTTGACACGTACTAGCTGTGTGACCCTGGGCAAGTCACTTAACCCCAAATGCCTCAAACGTAAAAACAAAAAACAAAAAAAAAGGAGAGTAAAGAAGAGTCTCTATCCCCATTTATGAAATGTGAAAAAGTTCTTCTGTCAAGTAGCAGCACTAGAGGGAGGCTAGCCATTGGTTCTGGTGGCCATGCTTTGGTTAGCCCTTTGAAAAGCAAGATACACACTGTAGGGCATAGTCAGTGGAGAAGAGAGCCCTGAGGAATGAATGGGCTTGTGAGCTGAGAAGAGAGCCATATCTGGTCATCAGGAGTTGAGCTCTTGAGAGACAGGCACTAAACCCAGCTGAGCATCCTACCCAGGGGAGTTGCTATGTTCAGTGGGAGAAGCATGACCACAAGAAAAGAAAGGGTGTTGGGTCCCAGAGTGCCACAGGTATGAGTGGTTTTTTTATGTACGTGCCTCCCTACTAGATTACTTTCGGTGTGCACCAACTCTTCCCATTGGCCCTGAATATGGATATGGGAGAGTAAATCCCATATTCTTTTATTGATTTTTTTTTTTTTTGCATCTCTGTTACTATCCACTAACTCTTTCTCGCCCAAATAGAAGGAACAAAAAGTCGACACATTGGCCATATCTAATATATACATATATATATACATATATATATATATACATATATACATATATATACATATATATACATATCTAATATATACATATATATACATATATATATACATATCTAATATATACATATATATATATACATATATATATATACATATATATATATACATACACATATACATATACATACATATATATGTATATGTTTGTATATCTTCTTTTGTACCTTTAGAAAGATAGTGTGATATAGTGCAGAGATGTCAGATTCCTAGCAACCACAAAACTCCCGACTGTGGCCAGAACAAGATTAAATTGTAATTGGGAAATATTTAACAAAATAAATGAAAATGTATTAAAACATATATAATATTAATTTGTGGGTTTCTAAGTCAACATGCAGGGATTGGTTTCTATTTGTGTTTGACATCTCTGGTCTAATGGACAGAAAGCTGGTCTTGAAGCAAGAAAAACCTGGCTTTAAGTCTTGCTTCTGACATACTGGCTTTGGGACTTTTTTTTTTTTAATGAGGCAATTGAGGTTAAGTGACTTGCCCCAGAGTCACATACCTAGTACCAAATGTCTGAGGCTGGATTTGAACTCAGATCCTCCCGACTCCAAGGCTGGACCTCTGTCCACTGCACCACTAGCTGCTCATGGCTATGTGACTCTTGACAAATCATTTAAGCTCTTAATGCTAAGTCTCTAAGTTGTTCCAGACTACATCGGCAGAAGGAGTTGGCTCAAATGGGAGTTCCTTGTTATCAGTGAAATCCCAGTTCTAGTCTGTTCCTCACCTTTTCCAAGAAGCTTGGATATTTCAATATACAAAGAACAAAAAGAGTATTTTGTTATGAAACCGTGAATTTTTCTTTGTTTTTAATAAGTTTAACAAGGTAGTAACAAAATTGCCCTATTCGTGTGCCTTTCTGAACTCCTTTTTTTATTCTGTATTTTCTTCAACATCAGTCTTCTGAAGTCCTGATTAGTCACTCATTACTTTGATTAGAGTTCAGGAGTCTACCAGAGTTGTTTTCCTTTACGTTGTTGTAGTCATTGTGTAAATGGTATCCCTGGTTCTGCTCATTTCACTTTTCATCACATCATGTAAGCCTTCCCATGATTCTCAGAATTTTTCATATTTGTCATTTCTTAGGTTGTGATAATATTCCTTTACATTCATCTACCATAATTTGTTCAGTCATTCCCCAATTAATGAACACCTACTTCTTTGCTACCTCACAGAGCGCTGTATAAATATTTTTGTATGTATGGGTCCTTTCCCTCTGTCTTTGACCCTTTTATAGTATGTGCCTTCAGACTTTAGATACCTGTGGAGTGCAGACAGAAGGGAAACCGGTGAAGAAGTTCAAGATTCTAAGGATCAAAGCATAATTGAGAGAATTGAGAGTCCTTAAGGGGGATAGACATGATGGGATACATCCCGAACAGTATTGCAAATGGCAGCTACTGCAAGACAGTAGATAGTTTAGCAAATAGAAAGTGCAGTTAAAAAGCTTATTAGTGTGGCTTTTTTTCCTTATCCAAAACAGTGACAGTTCAGGGTAAGTGCCTATGCTTTCTTGATCCCTTCAGGAATTACTTGCAATTTATCCACATTCTTCCTTGCAGTACACTTAATCACCTTCAGTTGGTGCCCACTCCCTAAGTGCGGAGATTATGTCATGTTTTAGCTTTAAATTTATGGCACCTAGCTCAATGCCTGATACTTAGAGCCTGATAAATTCAGGATTTTCTCAGGAATGACTTGCAGTCTCCTTCATGTTCTCCCTTATTTGTATAGGTGTTTAATCCTACTATTCACTCTCTCAGAGCAGAGAAGGGGTCATTTTTCGTATTTGAATTTCCAGTACCTGGCATAATGCCTAGTATTGAGTAGAAGCTTAATAAATGGAATGCTGAATCGGCAATCACAGGACCCAGGTTCAAATCTCAGTGTTGCCACTTGCTTGTAAGTCACAACCCCTGGGCTACAGGTTGTCAGTCTGATGATAGGGTTGGACTAGATGACAGCTGCTAAGGTCCCTTCCTGCTCTAGAGCTCTGATTTTACGAAAGGAGGATTGTGTTGAAAACTCAGCTACTTACAAGCCAAGCCACAAACAGCAGACATGCAATGAGAAGGGAAAGGCCCTCATTTCTCTCTCTTCTCTTCTACCATCATACAGTGCCCTCAGCATTTCCCTGCTGCCATCTCATCATCAGTCTGCTGCACACATGAGACACAGCCTGACAAAAACCTTCAACCTGATACGATCTCCCAACATGGAGGTTGCTTTACTCCTCATGGGCAGACAGACACTGAAAACTGCAAACACACACATGCCCCAGAGTCTTGTATACGGTGATCCACATAGAAAAGACATGTACTCTACATGTTGCCATCCCACCTTATACCAGAAGCCCATTTCTTGAGTTATTAGACAAGGTCTTTCCAATTGGACTACCTTTATGTAAGTCAATCAGTCAAGACATATTTATTAAGCACCTGCTATGTGCCAGACACTGGGGTTACAAGTACCAAGAATAAGACCTGCCCTGCTTACAGAAATCTTATAATCTAATGGGAGAGACAAGTACATATTGTATATATGTGTGTGTATGTATGTATGTATGTATGTATCTATCTATCTATCTATCTACACATACACATAGAAGTACATATATAAATATATACACATATCTCTATATAAATTATAAAGTTAATAAATATGAACATACAAAGTCAACAGAATGCTATTTATTCAACTTCACATTAATAAGCATTTTGACTGTACTTTCTGCTTGCTAACCTATCTGCTGTCTTGTAGCAGGTGGCATTTGCAATAATGTTGGGGATGCACCCCATCATGTATGTCCCCCTCAAGGACATTGCTCCCTCAATTATGCTTTGATCTCTAGCATCTTGAACTTCTTCACTGGCTTCCCTACTGTCTGCACACTTCAAAGCACTTTCATTTGACCCTGCTGTTCTTATAATAACTATCCAATGCCTCTTTTTCTTTCATTGGAAAGCCTAGTGAGTACATCTGTTTGATGCCTTTACAACCACACCACCCACTTGCTCCTTATTGAATAAATGAAAAGAACATTTATTTAGTACTTATTATGTGCAGATTACAGGGATAAGTGCTGGGGACACAGATAGAAAAGCAAGACAAGTCCCGGCTAACAAAGGGAGACAATACATTCATATGGGAGATTTCAGCCTCAAGTCAGCTGGAAAAGCCCTATGGTCCTTAGTGTGCACCAGCAAAGAGAATGGTGATGATTCATCTTCTTTGATGTTATTTCCACTGATAAAACCATATGTGTTTCTGACGTGGAACCATTTGACAGTGCCAAGGACATTAGTGATGAGGACTTTCTTTTCCAGATTTTCAATAGCTGTGGTTGCCACGGAGGCAGGAGTTATATGGTACCTACAGAAACAGGTGCCAGGTCAGACCCTCACAACAGTGGCTTCCCTGGATAATGGCTGAAGTGGCTGAGCCCCACAGCTCCACTGCACCAAAACTGCTTTCCCCAGAAATCACCAGCAATTCCTAATGCTTGAATTCAGTTGCTTTTTCTTAGCCCTTGCACTGAAGTCAGTACTGTTAAGAGCTCCCTACTTCTTGAAACTCTCCCTCCCATAGGCTTTAGGATTCTCCTTCATCCTATTATATTTCCTTGTTTTCTGACTGCTCCTCTTCCATCTTCATTGGTTCTTTTCCTACTGCCACCTAACTGGGGCATCAGCAATCACCTGTGTCAGTCAGTGATACTTGAGTCTATATCTAATTGCCAGGCTTCTTTCTTGAACTCCACTTCTATATTTCCAACTGGCTATCTCAGATGCCAGCCATGTCTTAAACTTAACTATTTATCTCCTCCACACTCCCTAAATCATCTTCACCACCTGTTTCAATGATCATCCTTCCAGTAACTTACACTTTAAAAAGTTTTGTCTTTGACTCACTCCCCTCCCCCCAGTACCCTCCTTCCTTGGCCAGTACAATAAAATTCTAAGATTCTTCTTTATTAAGTTGAATATATTTATTAGGCCTTATTTTACTTGTGGAACAGAGTGAAAATGAGATGGAAAAAAATCCTATCTTTCCAAGAGATATTTTCTAAATATCCCTAGTATCTGTCCCTTCTCTTCCTTTCCTACTGAGTTAACATCCTAATTCAGGCCTATATCTATTCATATCTAGATTTATGTAACTGTTTTCTAGTGGGTCTTCCAAATTTCAGACTCTCCTTTCTTCAATTCATCCTGCACAGTCTTGCCACATTAATCTTTCATTCCCATCATATTGTACCCCTGTTGAAAAGCTTTCAAAGGCTTTCCACTGTCAGCGTGATAAAGATTGGCATTTAAGACCCTAGATATTCAGGACCTGTTACTTTTCATCTTTATTCAGAGGGATGCAAGTAAGTACCTTTTCAGTCTTACACAGAAAAATTCAAGTATTTATGACTCTCAGTACTGTTCTTGGTACCATTTATTACTTCCTTTTTGAGACATTTGCAGATAAACACAGACTTTGAATCTAGAGTTTTTTTTGGTTGAATTATCAGCTATGTCATATTTCTGTCATTCATGGCAGGGTATGTTTTAAAAGAAAATCATTGTGCTAGAGTTTCACAACTGTCAACCCCATATTTCCCTTTCCTTCAAATAGTACATTTTTGAATTGATAAATATTTTTCAGTCTTTTTTTCTTTTATTGAGGTGCAAGCTCAGGTAACTTAGATTATTCCATTAGAATGTCTGGGAACATGTGACTGCATACTCACAGTTAAGCAGATCTGTTTGGAGAAGTTTAGGGTTAGTATTAGATTAAAAGTGAATTGCCATAATGATGTGGAAAAGCTTTTTGTGTCTGCGTTAAGGCTGTTGAATCAATTTCAAGCCAATAATGATTTATTAGATTCCTTTGTGCATTCCATAGAAGTCCAATTCCAGTGTCTTATGATGGTACGGAGGGGACCCTGAGTTGTCAAAGGTGATGCTTGCAGCACAAGCTCTGGCAGGTTCTGCTACGTGCTAGAATGGTTTGTTGTACCCACTGCTTTACTTCAGTAATAGATCGTATCTGCTTTCTGGGATTCAGCCTTGATTAAGGATAGAAAGGTTCATAACAAATAGACAGGCTTCTTGGTAGTGATTTTTTTTTTCATCTTTGGAAACCCATGAAACAAGGAAAAATACAAAATGGCCCTCAGTCTTATGTAGCCACCTTCTGTTTCCCCAGTCATGTGGCAGACTGGCTGAAAGGGGAGCAGAAGGTGCTAAATAGCATCACTTTATAGACTAGCTATAAACATGAACTTCACTGTTTGTACTCTAAATGTGAGATCCTTGGATAATGACCAACAAGTCATCTGACTGCTCGAAGAACTGAATCATAGCAGTATTGACATTCTCACTAAAAGAATGACAGTGGCAGTGACTGGACCTGTGACTTCATTGATATTATAAATGTAACTGCTTTGCATTGGGTGTTCCATCTTTCAGAATCTGCTCTCTCCAGTCCATCCTGTACAGTCCTTCCAGATTAATCTTTCTGGTCCCAAATGAAGAAATTCCTTTTATATTCAATGCAAGTTGGCACTAGAGTTGCTCAGAGCATTAAGAAGTGATTTTCTCAGGGACACACAGGGGAAATTGAACACAATTCTTCCTGACTCCATGTCTGAGTCCCTGTCAGAAACCAAAAGACATAATGAGGTTGATATTAAGTGGAAGGATGAGTCACAGGTTTTCCTTAGGGAGGCAAATAAATGAGTTATTAGAGTCGGTTTTATTATATGTCCAAAGGCAAAAAAAGGAACATAATTTCACAGAATACTGAGTCATCTTGCATATGTTTATGATGAGAATAAACAAAAAGATTGATATGAAGAGAATTACAACTTATGTAATCTAAGTAGAGCTTAAGTATGTAATTATGTAATCAGTTACAGAAAATGAAGAAGTAGAGAAATTCTAAAAGGGCTTAGTAAGACCCTCCAAATTAAGTCAACATATACTTTGATACTTGGTCACTTCAGCTGAAATGTGGGCATAGTGTTGATGGATAAAAGAGATGTTGGAAAATATGGTTGAAAAACAAGAGAGGCCAAAGGCTTGTGGACTTCAAAGCAGCCACAAACTTACATATCATTAATATTTTCTTCAAGAAGGGCAGGCCCTTGAGGCATCCATGTAAGTTTACAAAATTGAAACTGACCAAATCTTAATGGACAGGAAATAACTGGTTAAAAATATAGGAGTACTTTCTGAATTATCTGTCTCTAACTCATACCATCAACATATTAAGAGTTGAGATCAAAGTCAACAGCAAATTTAAAAAAAGAATAAAAATGAGAAGATGTGGCATATAATCAAAACATTTCAAACCTGGCCTATTTAAGCAAGCTGTTGTTGCTGAAAAAACATGGGAAATTGACCCGGGCCGGATCCTTCAGGTACTTCTTCCTGGGAGCTAGGCTTCGGACGTCTCCGGACCCACCCTGGGGAAAAGATGGGCTCAAGGACCAGACAGGACGCGAGTGCGGTGTAAGATCTTTATTGCAGAGGACTCCCCCGATCCCTTGCTCTTAGCCCGTTATATACACTTACAAGAGCCCACCCCTCCGAGCCTCGTGAGACTCTGCGCCCCTCCCCTGTTCTATCCTAGAGGCGGAGCCACCCCGTAACCGTCAGCTGAGCGTAACTCAGCAACCTACAGCCGGGGGTCTACCACGACCCTTCCTAGGAAGCCAGGGTCCAGGGCGCCCCTGTCAGGAAATGGCTGGAGGAACAGACATCCATGTGGATTATTACCATTTTCTACAGAAATTTAACTGAAGTAAAGCAGTGGGTACAACAAGAATATCAAGAAAACCTAGACATCATCTCAGCCAACAAACACTTCATCTCATTGCCAAGAAGATAGATATGGCAGCCAAGTGCAACACCAACTTAGACTATAAACTTATTTGTAAAATTTTACAAAGATGGGTGGTGGAAAATTATGAAAAGTATCACCTCACAAAACAGCCAGAGACAGCAAAGGGGAAAGTGAGTGTACAGAAAGCTCAATGTAAGACCCCATTAAACCAGATCCTCTTGAGAGCATTTAAGAATAAAAGCAAAAGGAAGCCATAAAATTCAAAAGGCAAAAGAATTGAAAAGATCTGTCACTATTTCTATAACAAATCCTTTTATCATGCACTGACAGTAGAGCTACCACACCACATTTGTCATTATGGCCCTTGACATGCTGTGTGGAGAAGTAGAACTCACAATAAACAAGACAAAGAAGAAAGAGCAGCTGGACCAGATCATATATAGAGATCTCTTCTGGAAGCAATATGATTGGGGTGGGGGTGGGGTAGCACTTAGGGCAGTAACTCTCAACTTCTCTGAAAGAAGGGAAGATAGGAAAAGATGAAAAAATCATAAACTTTTTTTTTTTAAAAAAGGGATTGAGAGAATAATATCAAGAACTTTGGCTCATAACTTATTTTCTGATCTTTATAAAATTTTTGAGAGAAATTTACATACAAATTGAGGTCACCCTTGGTGAAAATATGAGAAGAAAAGAGGGAGGCTTTCTCAAGTAGTATTCTGTACCAGAGCAGACAAACATCTTTATAGTCACATAATTGACTGAAAGGTACACTTTGTACATAATCCCAGTGTGCTTACTGTTTGACTATTAAGTATTTGATTCAGTAGGACAAAATGCTCCCTTAAAGCCTCTCCTCCAACAAAATATCTACTGGGCTTATGTTAATGTCATCCAGCTTTCCTTTGGTACACCAATTATTTTAATTTTGATGTTCGTCTGACTATGAATATCAAGTGAAATATAGAAGAGGAGACATATTCAACCCAAATGAAAGAGAGATTTTCTGTAGAATGTGAAAATCTCCAAATACTTTTTTGTAGGTGATGTGGTAATTTTACTAATCCCTAGAACATTGCAGAACCTCCTAAATGAAATCCACAATCACTCAAAAGAGTTTATTTAAACACTCTTCTAGTTTTTTTTCACACTGGAAAAACCAAACCAATAAAGAACACCTATGTCCAAATAATGCTGTGTATTTTGATGGAGATCCCTTAGGGTTGTCCGATTAGGGTGGACACTAGAGATGGACAATGAATGGGGCCCAAAATTGAATAGAAGAATGAGTTAGATTACAATTGGGGAATTATGAAGTGCTTTTCCTTAGAAGAAAAATCTCACCTTTTTAATACCAGTACTCTTCTAGTAATGCTATTGGCTTCAGAATATGTAATATCACAAAACCATAACTCATATGGCTCTTACTGATGTGTTTAGTTTTTTTCTAGTCAGCCAGAGACACACTTAGTTCAAAGACATTTGTAATGAAATAGAATGGCAGGAAAAGTCCCAATAGAAACTGGACACATTCTCTTACAAATACACATGCCATCAGTGGGGGAGAGTGGGAATGATGGGGATCATGTAAGAATGTCACACATATAAGTGAATGTGTGTATTGCATATGTTATTAGTGACGAATTGCATACACAAAATGATGTAAAAGTATCATCAAAGAGATGATCTGAAAAGGCAATGAGGCAGTCATGTAGCAGAAGGGAAGGATAAAAGACCTCCCATGTGCTGTTTTAAGAGAAAGGTCCTCAGCTTATTGGGCAGACCCTCTGTGGAGGATTCATGGAAGCATATGTTCAAGAGTCATGTAAGAAATGAAGGTGTTCTTACTTACTAGCTGTGTGACCCTGGGAAAGTCATTTAACCGCAATTGCCAAAAAAAAAAAAAAGAAAGAAAGAAATGAAGGTATGGATGGTTTGTAGTGTATACTGTTGGCAGGAGAACCTCCATTGATGAAGTCATAGATCAAATGATGCATACTGCATGCCCAGCACTGTGCTGGTTACCTTCAGGTGGTTGGCTTTGTGAAGTAGCATCTTATCATGTCACGTGTTTTCAGTTCAATTCGACATGTATTTATTAAGCAGCTGTGCTAGGAAGATAAAGGTGAAAAATGACACTGGCCCAACCCCTACATACCTCACAGTCTAGCGGAGGGGATGAGTGAAGTGCGTAAAAGACCATCATAGAAGTTGGAAAATGTTTAATTGCATCAGAGAAGTGGGGATGATCTTGAATGGTTCAAGAAGGAAGAGATTACTTTTGCTAGGGAAATCAGGAAAGTTTTGAGAAAGAAATGGCATTGTGTTTGGGCCTGTAAAGAAGGGAAGACTATCAAAAAGTGGACATGGAGAGGAGAGAATTTTTTTATTCATGAAGGACAGCCTGCAGAGAGGCCAGGAGGTGGGAGAGGACAGAATGAGAATAAGAAAGAGTGACTAGCCCATGGTATAGGGGGGCAGTTTGATACAGTGGAAGGAACACTATCCCTGAAGTTAGAAGCCCTGGGTTCAAATCCTGATTCTGATGCTTAATGCTAGTATGATCTTGGGCAAGTCACTGAAGCTTCAGTTTCATCATTTGTAAAACGAGGGGGATAGACTGGATGGTTTTGGAACCATCTCTAGATTTATGAAATAAGAGTGGAGTAAAATTCTTCAGGGCCTTAAAATATTGAGATTAGAGAGCTTTTTACTTTATCCTACTGGTATTGGTAAGTCAGTACAGGGTTTTGATGTGAAAAGAGAGATCTTGATCCTTTCACACTTGATCCTCAAAAACCTCTCAACAGTGGCTCTTTGCCAACAGGATAAAATATAAACTCCTAGTCACGACATTTCAGGCAGCCAGGTGGCACAGTGGATAGAACTCTGGACCTGGAGTCAGGAGGACCTGAGTTCAAATCCTGCCTCAGACACTTACTAGCTGTGTAATCCACTGCAAGTCACTTAATCCCATCTGCAAGTCACTTAATCCCATGTGCCTCAGTTTCCTCATCTGTAAAATGAAAAGGAAATGTCAAACCACTCCAGCATCTCTGCCAAGAAAACCTCAAATGGGGTCACAAAGAGTCAGAGGACTGAGCAACAGTCATGACATTTAAAGCCCTCCGCAATCTGGCCGTAATCTACCTTTCCATCGATTTCACACTACTCCTGTTCATATAATCTTGACTCCAGCTATATTAAGCTGGTTAGCTGTGGTATATTGCAGTGGGGAAGTGAACAAAGGGTCTGGATTTGGAGTCAGAAGCCCAAAATGTGAATCCCCACTCCATCATTTACTATTTAAGTTGCTTAACCTTCAGTGTCTTTGTTTATAAGATCGTATTTCTGCTACCTTCCTCATAGGGTTGTATAGAGTTATGGTGAGGATGATGGGACATAAAGTACATAAACCATTTTGTAAATTTTAAGCACTATATCCATGGGTTCTGTTACTCCTTTGCTATTACCCATCTCACCCTGTTTCTCTTACACCTCCATTCATTTGCATAGGGCATCCCTCATGCACAGGTACTTTCCTTGCACATCTCCACCTGTTGAAATCCAGCATTGAGGTGAGGTGCCCCCCCCCTTCCATGAAGTCTTCCTTGATTCTCCTCCACCCTCACTCCCAAATAAAAGTGATCTCTCCTCAGATTTTCTTTTACTGCTTTTCTTGGATATCTTCTTTGCTTCCCTTACATTCTTTCTTTGTACATAGCCCCACTTTAAGCTCAGCCCTTCTAACAATAGAGGCCATGATGATGTAGAGGATTTCACACCTCCATGATTGTCTGGGTCATCAATCAGTGACATATATAGGTGTTAGGATATCGTTGGAGGAGAAGCTAGAAGGATAAGGAAAACAACTTCGTGTGCAGCTAACCTGTTTTCTCTCATCTTAATTTCCAGTGAATTCTTCATTCCTGGACTGGTCGATACACACATCCATGCACCACAATATGTGTTTGCTGGAAGTAATGTGGATCTCCCTCTCCTGGAGTGGTTAACAAAGTACACGTTTCCAACAGAAAACAAATTCAGCAATAAAGATGTTGCTGAAGAAGTCTATACCCGAGTGGTTGTGAGTATCATATATGCATGTTATTGTCTCTCAATCAAAAGGAATCAGTGTTTTGGGACTGAAAAGGTTCTTAGGGAGCAGCTAGGTGGCTCAGTGGATAGAGCACCAGCCCGGATTCAGGAGGACCCGAGTTCAAATCCGGCCTCAGACACATAACACTTTCTAGCTGTGTGACCCCGGGCAAGTCACTTAACTCCATTGCCTAGCCAAAAAAGCAAACAAAAATCCCAAACAAACAAACAAAAAAAGGTTCTTAGAAATTATTTAGCCTAATTACCCTTATTTTATACATGAGGAAACTGAGGCTCAGAGGAGTCAAATGACTTTCTTAGGTGACTCAGCCAGTAGGTAGGAGAACAGGGACAAGGGCCCAGGTCTGCTGACTCATTCTAATACTCTTTCTACTATACCATACTGGCTTCCATGGGCTAATGTTACTTAAAGTAGGCCTTACAGATGTATGTCTTTGATTTTTGCCTTTGGCTTTTCTGCAGCTCCGTAATATTGCTTTCAGTTTACAGGTGAGGAAACTGAGGCCCACAGTGGTTAAATGAGAGATTTAGAACAGGAAGGGACCTCAGACTCCCCTGAGCCTCAGTTTCCTCATGTCTAAAATAAGAGTAATTAGGGGCAGCTAGGTGGCGCAGTGGATAGAGCACCAGCCCTGAAGTCAGGAGGACCTGAGTTCAAATCCAGCCTCAGACCAAACATTTGACACTTCCTAGCTGTGTGACCCTGGGCAAGTCGCTTAACCCCAATTGCCTAAAAATAAAATAAGAGTAATTAAACTAAATTATTTCCAAGAACTTTTTCAGTCCCAAAACGCCTCCCAGGGTTAGGGTTCTTAACCTGGGACCAACAGATCACAACAGATTTCAGGAGGTCCATGAACTTTAATGAGGAAACTAATAATTATCATTATTATAGATATTATATATAATTATAAATAATACCATTCTTTTCACTGAGCTCTTAGCATTTCCTTCAGTTATTTAAAAACATTATTCTGGGAAAGAGCCCATTAGGCTTCACCAGGGTTCATGACACACAAAACGTTAAGAACGCCTGATTTCATCCAACCTATTTGTTTTACAGATGAGGAAACTGAGGCCCAGAAAGGTTGAGCAACTTGCCCAAGTTCACACAAGCAGTAATTACCTGAGGTGGGATTTGAACCCAGGTCCTCTAGAATCCATCCCCTTCCCACTGTTCCACAGTTACCTTCCCTTTGTTCCAAAATCACATAGCAAGTTAATGGCAAAGCTAGAACTAGAACTAGTGCAGTCCTATTGCATACAACTGATCAGTTATGACCAAAGATAATATTCCCTCAGGTAAATCATTTGCTTACTGGATACATGTTGTGTGTCACATGGAAATGTTAAAATTCCAATTTTTCATACCTAAATTCAGTGTAGTTTGGAAATCATTGGGAGGCAGCTAGGTGGCGCAGTGGATAAAGCTCCGGCCTTGGGAGTCAGGAGAAGTATCTGACCTCAGGTACTTAACAGCTGCTAACTGTGTGACCCTGGGCAAGTCACTTAACCTCAATTGCCTCACCAAAAAGAAAAGAAAAAAAGAAATTATTACCCAGCCCTAAGTATGAGATTCATTAAAAAGACATCTTGTAAAATCAGAACTTTTGAGCTGTGTAGGTGAAAGAAATAAAATTGAGGAGTTAGTAATACGTAGTTTCTTTACATTTGGTAGTTGCAGAATATACTCATATTTCTATCATCACCCTGGTTAATTCTACGTCCTAAGAAGTCAGCTCCAAATAAAAAGTATTGAAGATTGAAGGATTAGAATTTAAGCTTTCAGACCTTTCTGTCACATAGCTTTTTGGGGGCACAAGTGAACCTTGGTTTTTCTGGTCTATTTTTAGAGGAGAACTCTAAAGAATGGTACAACCACAGCATGCTACTTTGGAACAATCCACACTGACGCATCCCTCCGCCTTGCTGATATTACAGGTGAGCAGTTCAGAGTATGACAAGATATGTCATGCAGAAGCTACCAGATTAGACCAGTTTTTGACATCTTCACCCTGGCTGGAATTTGTACGTGAAAAGAGTCCTAAATGTAAATTGTAAGAACCTCAGAGTTAAATTTCTTGTAGTTCCTTAAATTGAAGGTCCTTATATTCTAACGGCCTGTGATTTTTTTTAAACTTAATTTATGTTTGTGGCTTTTACATCTAATTATGTACCACTGAATTCAAATTTTCTCAGGTGAGAATTTTTAGAAGCATTTTTAATTGCCTAAAAAAATGTTTCTAGCAGCCCCTCCTTCATCAATAAACATTTATTGAATATCTGCAAAGGAACTGTGTTAGGGGTTGCAATATCCTTCCCCTAAGACGTCCTTCTTCCTCTTGAGGATTTTATGACTAATTGGAAGGACTCTTCATAAAAAGGTGAGTAACAGCAGAAAGTAATACAGTACTGACTGTGAAACACATTCAAATCAATTTGACAGACATTGATTATTAAGCTTCTGCTGCCTATAAGGTATTATGCTAGGTAATAATCATCACTGTTATTTACTTAGCACTTTAAGATGTGCCAGGGTTTTCATACATCATCTTATTTGATCCTCACAACAATCCTTTGTGGTAGGTGCTTTCTCTAAGAAACTTGAGATGGGAACTGAAGATGGGAGCCAATGAGTGATTTGCCCTGGGGTCACCCAGGTTGTGCTGGAGACAGGATTCAAACCCTTATCTTCTTAACTCCAGGTCCTGTGCTCTATCTCCTTTGCCAGTACAACAGGCATTCAGAGGAGGAAGTTCTCACTCTGCGTGGTGAAGGAAGACTTTTAAGGAAAGATAGGTTTGGGTAAGGGGAGTGGTTACCATCCCTTATCCTTTCTCAGAGTCTTCCTTCACACCTCCTCTTTATTTACTCTAAATCTTTTCATCCATTCTAAGTCCTTCTCTGACACTCCCCATACTTCCTCCTCTAAACAATTAGTCAGTCAACAAGTCTTAAGTGCTTAATATTTGCCTTGCACTGTGCTAAGCACTAGGAATACCAAGAAAAAGCAAAAATAGTCTTTGTCTAAAAGAAGTTCTCATTCTAATGGAAGAGACAATATGTACATAAAAAGGTATAAATAAGATATGGAGTAAATTGGAAGGTGAGCTTAGAGGACGGCACTAGAGAGAACCAGGGAAGGCCTCCTGCAGAATGGTGGGTTTTAAGCTGTCTTGAAGGGAGACATGGTATTCTAAAAGGCAAAAATGAGAAAGGAATATGTTCCAGGCATAGGGAAAGGATCAAAAAAATCATAGGTTTAGAGTCACTTTATAGATGAGGAAAGATCCTGAGAGGTCAAGTGATTCCCCAAGATCTCATGCTAAAGTGACAGTCAGGATTTGAACCTCACCTTTTGACTCCACCTCATCATCTTTTCCCTTGTACCATAGAACCAAAGCATAGAAGGGGGAGATAGGGCATTATGTGTAAAGAGTGTCAAGCAGACCGGTATGGTTATTCCAAAGAGTAAGAGAGTAAGAGTCATAGAGGAGAGTAATGTGTAAAAAAAAGAAAGAAAGATTGTGTGGCACAGGTTTTGGGCTTATTCTTCCGACACATACTAGAACTGGTGGGTCAGGTACCTAGCGAGCAGCCTCTTGAGCTACTATTCCTACATGAGCCCCCACTAGAGTGCTCCTCAGTAGTATCCAACATCAGCATCAATTAGCTTTTACAAAAGTACATTTGCTGAGAAGGCATAGTGAAAATCAAAATACAATACTCCCCCCAAAAAAAACCAGGGGGGGAATACTCTCCCTTCTACCCACTCAATCAGTGCCTGGTGAGAGGAGGCTCAGACTTGAAGTACAAAAATGCTGAGACACAAATAGAGGACTGTATATGTGACAAAAGAGCATCTCCTGGCCCTGGGAGTTCTTTTCTCTCTTTGAAGAGCTCCCAACAAATTCACTTCTGGGTGGGATGTAGCCGCTAGTTGATTAGTGGCCCCTTGCTGACCTGGATCAGGCATGTCATTCCTCAAGGCTGTCTCCTTACCACATCCAGCCATTGTTTCTACCCTTGCACTCCAGGGCTCTGGTTCTCAGTGGCTCTCCCAGTCTCACTAGTTGCCTCGGTATGAGGAAAGAAGGAACACAACAGGAATACATATTCATAGAAACTGCTTCTTTCTCTACCTGGAGGCTTGCTGAAGGTGTTCCTAATTAAAAGCTTCAAGGAGAACAATGCTGTGCATACCTCATTTCTAGCTTAGCAGACAATTTAAATGCTTTTCAGCACCATGCAGTAAACTATCAGGAAATGGTCAGAAGATATTTGTGCAAGTTCTAAAGTAGGGGGAAAGGTTGCTCTTTTACACATACCTGGAAGCAGGCTTACTAGTCTACCATGTGGATTGGCACTATATAGAGCATTCCTGGATTTGAAGGAGATCAACATTCTCAAACTCTTTGATCTCAGGACTCCTTTACACTCTTAAAAATTGTTGAGGACCTCCCAAAGAGCTTTTGTTTATGTCTTTTGACAATTACCATACTACAAATTCAAACATCTTAATATTATGAAAATAGCTTTGCTTTCTCAGACCTCCTGAAAGGCACAATAACCCCTGGTGGCCCTATTCCTCTTACAACAGGAAGGAACTAGGTTATGAAGAATTTTAAATGCCAGAGGAGTTTAGATTATGAATTCTGTTTTGGATGTGGCGAATTTGAGATACCTGTAAGACATCCAGTTCAGATTGTCCAGTGAACAATTGGTGATGTAGAATAGGGGCTAGGAAAGGAGACTAGACCTGGAATGGTAGATACGAATGTTATCTGCATAAATATGTTAATTGAACCCAAGAGAGCTAATGAGCCCACCAAGTGAGAGTATAAGAAGGCAGCCCAGGACAAAGTCTTGGGGAGCAACTATGGTGGTAAGTGGGCTAGCTATGGATGAAGATCCAGCAGAAGTGACTGGGAGGGAGTGGTCAGACAGATGAGAGAGAAGCAAGAGAGTGCAGTGTCATGAAAACCCAGAGAAGTATCTGGAAGGAAAGGATGGTCAACTGTCAAATGCTGTAGAGAAATCGAGAAAGATAAGGATTGAAAAAAGGCCATTAGATTTGGTAATTGAAAAATCATGGGCGTACTTGTAGCGATTATGGTATATAATTTTTTACTTTTGTCTTTGTATTCCCAGTAGACAGTGTGTTTAATGTAGTGGAGAGAGCCCCAAATTTGTTGTCAACAAGATCTGGGTTTAAAAACTGCTTCAAATGTTTAGTAGCAGTAAAACCTGGGCCAGTCACTTAAGCACTCTAATCCCTAGTTTCCTTATCTTGAATAATAATAGTATAATAATAAGACTGTCCTAAAAGTCTTAAGGTTGTTTATAAGTGTCTAAGTTATTAAAGCTTAAGTCTCTAAGACTTTTGGGACACTATATATACTGTACAGGGTTGGCATTCCAGGTAGGGGGAATGTTGTGGGTAAAAGTGCATGGTATATACAGGATGCCACTTTGAATTGTTAAGGGTATGAGAGAAGTGAGAAAGAATATTGGAGAGGTAGGTTGAGGCTATATTGCAGATGGCATAGAATGTCAGGCTAAGTAACTTGGACTTTATTCATCATTTACTAGCGAGCCAGTGAAGGGTTTTGAGCAGAGGGGCAATATTTTAAGAAATATAATGAGAAATATAATATAATTATATATAAACATAATAAGAAATATAATCCAGCAGCAATTTGTGAAAAGGGATGAGAGACAGAAGGTAGAGAGAGATCCATGACTTCCTATTGCCTCTAGGGTAAAATATGAAATCCTCAAACTGGCCTTTAAAGGCCCTTACAGTCTGGCATCCATGTCCCTTCACTGTCTTATTTCACATTATTGCCCTTCCAGCACTCACTGTTCTTTCAAACTGGCCTACTAGATGTTCTATAGAGCAGTCCATCTACTCTTCCTATGCCTTTGCCTAAGTTGGTCTCCCATGCATGTCTGAAATACACTCTCTCTGCACTTTATAGAATCTCTAGTTTCCTTCAAAGCATTTTCCTTGTAGTATTCCTATAAGAAGTGGTCCTCATGGATCACTTCCTTTAGAAATGTTTTCTTGATCCTTCTTCCATCTTTCCCTCCTCCCCCAGATATTAGCATTTTCTCTCTTCTGCAGTGATTTTCTTCCCAGGATGTAGAATGTAGCATCTAGAAAATAGATTTTTCAAAGAAAACAGCTTACTCACATACCCCTGATGTGTCTCTCTTGCCCCTCCCTCCCCAATTTTGTCTTTGTATCCACAATGGCTAACATCATACCTTACACATAGTAAGCATTTAATGTTGCTTGAACTGAACTGACTCCAGTATGATAACTCATTTTATGGCGGACCTGAATATTTACAAAGTAATTTTCTCACAACACCCCATAAAAGTAGGAAGATTTTTACAAATAACAAAGAAGGACACTTGAAAAAAAATATACCTTTCTGCGTCTATTTAGCTCTCTAGCTGAAATTAAAATTCCATCAAAATCCTGAGTATAGCCTGAGTTATTAAGTTTCCTCTTTTGGCAGCCTATATAAAAAGAAAGAAAAGGAAAAGAAAAAGAGAAGTGAGAAAATAGATGTAATAGTAAATTGAGAGGGGAAAAAAAGGAGGAAAAAGAGGTGCCATGGTGGGAAATGATAGGGTATAATCAGCGCTCCTTATAAATGCCCTTCAGGGTCATAGGCTGCTTATCACTTCTGGATAATTTAATTGGGACATTAAAAATAACTTAATTTAATGTTTTATAGTTCACACAGCACTTTTAAATGCATTATCTCATTTGTACCTTACAGCCCCCTTATGGGATATGTGGTTCAGGTATAAGTTTTCATTTTACAGATGAGGAAAATGAGGCCCATAAAGGTTAAATAACTTACCTGAGGTCACATAGCAATAAGGAGTAAATTTTAACTCGTATGTTCTGACTCCCAAACCTCAGATTGTTAAACTAGTTAAGATTTGGGCTAAATATTTTTTTACAAACATAAAACCTGAATTTATTAAATTTTTTTTTGTTCACACTTTGCAGATAAATTTGGGCAGCGAGCATTTGTGGGCAAAGTTTGCATGGATATGAATGATGCTGTTCCAGAGTACAAGGAAACCACTGAGGAGTCAGTTAAAGAGACAGAAAGGTAAAATGCTGGTGTTATTTTGACATGGGGAACCTCTCAATATCTACCTAACTATCCATCCATCTATGTATCTATTGGATACATGTGTGTGTGTGTTTATGCATGTATACACATATATTCCTGCATGTATATGTATATTTACATATATACATGCATTGCTGTGTATCTATAAAGTCTGTGCATCATGTATGTATATGTATATGTGTTTTATATATGTATGTGTGTGTTTTATATATGTGTGTGTATATGTATGTGTATATATATATGTATATATGTGTGTGTGTATATGTATATATATGTATATACATATATACATGTATATATGTATTGTAAGGCAGCTTAGTGGATAGAGCACTGGGTTTGGAAGTCAGGAAGTCCTGAGTTCAAATTTGGCCTTGTGACAATTAAAAAGTTCCTGAGAGACCGAGTTTCTGGATAAATTAAGATCAGTTTTATTGGCTACATCTAGAAATCCATCAACAAAAAGAGGCTCAATGTCCCCTCAGTAGCTAGAGACATCAGACCTCTTGAACCTTTGATATTTATAAAGTCTTTTGAAAAAGGAATTTACTTGAGGGTGAAAATCAACTCTGATCGGTCAACAAAAGAATGAATATTATAATGAGAGGTGTCACCCAAATCTTGGCTGATAGACCTCAATTTCCATTTCACTAGTTAAGGCAAAAGAGAAAATCAGCACTTCCCCAGCCAGACCTGCAGAGCAAACACATTGAGCAGGAATACACACACCCATTAGCCCCCATTTAGAATTTCTTTTACTATCTGTTAAGATCTTGGCCTGGGTAAATCTGTAAGAGAGATTTCCCATACTAGTTGATTTTTGGATGAGAAAGTAGAAAAGGGGAAAAACCTTGGTCTTGATTCAATAATAAGTTATTAAATAGAGTTATTAAAAAGAGAGAAAAAAATAATTTCTCACACTTACTAGCTATGTGACCCTGGGCAAGTCGCTTAACCTCTGTTTGCCTTAATCCATTGGAGAAGGAAATGGCTATCCAGTCTTTGCCAAGAAAACCCTAGGGACAGCATGGTCCATGGAGTCACGAAGAATCAGACAATACTGATATGACCGACCAAAACAATATGTATTATAGTGGAATTTTTTTAGGGACCTAAGAGGGTTGTCACTCACCATTTGAGTTATTGAAGTCAAGGTTGAATAACAGCAGTAAGGAGTCAATTAAGAGTAGCAAGTCTATGGGTAAGTAGCCCATTTATTCCAGCTGGTGGTGGCATATTGCAAGATGGTTGGCAATCTCACCTGAGCCTGACATAAGAGTTTTCTGATAGGCATTTCTTAGGGTAGCATTCATAAGCTAATTATTATTCAAAGTAATGATGTGTGAAACAGAAAAGAAAGATAGCTATTCATAAAACGCAGGTGGCTATATAAAAAAATTGTATACTTGTTGGAGAAAAATGTTTATTCTTAGCTACAAGAGATGGATAAGGGAGTTATTTTCTGAATATAGTTGGTAACAGTAAATCAAAGAAATGTGCCTGCCAGGCCAGAATCCTCCACCTTTAGCAGCTAAGTCTTTCAGTACTGATAAGAGGCAAGAAGGAGACACAGAAGGACACAAGCAGCCGTAGCTCTGTCCTTCATCTCACTTAGATAAAATAGCTGAAGTCAGTGTGCCTTCATACCGAGCTGTTTCTAAAGAGGAGTTGGGTTGGGGGTGGGAGATGATGGGGGAAGGGAGGTCTTCGTATTACACAAATATATCAGAGAAATTCATGGTGCAATACTAAGGGATTCTGGTAAGGGATATTAAGGCAAGGATGTCAAGGAATTACTGGAAGGTGCCAACTCCAGGAAACTTGCTGAAGTCAGTCTCTGGGATTCATCTGGAGGGGGGAGTAATTTTGCCTGCTTTTCCCAAACACTGAATCAGTTTTGGCAATGCCTTCGTCAACCTCATTATCAATGTGTACATCCCTAGAAAGTATATTGCCAAGGTAATCAGACTTATCCACAACATTCAGAACTTTTCCATTTGCTGTAACCAGTGGTTCCAAGTATGGGTGGTGTGGTGCTGGCTGATGGAGTGATGTTTTCTTGGTGTTAATTGTTAGGCCAAAATTGGCACAAGCAACAGAGAAATGATCTATACTTGGTTGCATCTCAGCTTCAGAGGCTGAAAATCACGCACCAAAACTTCCTCCGTTTTGGTCTTGGCTTGTAGCCTTTTCAAATTGAAGAATTTACTATCAGCTGACCTTGATGCCATGTTCATCCTCATTGAAGGCTTTTGATAACATGGCTGAAAATATCATGCTAAAAAGCATGGGAGCAAGCACATGGCCTTGTGGGAAAGCATGAGAGCGTCATCCAATATCCAGAACCTGGGCAAGCGTGCCCCACAGCATTTACGGATATACTTTATGTGCACATAAGCATGCACATATTCACTCAAACCCTACTTAATGTAGTAGGAAGTGGTCTTTTAAAACTGACCACCATGTATGCATTTCATAAATGTGCTTAGCCCTTCAGGATCTTTGTGGGTGGATTACTCCGTATGTTAGAGATCCCTCCCAGCTTTGTGCCCCCTTTGTTTAATTTGTTAAGCATTTCTTTCATAGGTATACTAAAATGTTTAGAAGCCTGGGTATTAGGAATACTTAAAGTCTATAAAACTAAAAAAAGAAAAGACATAACTGAGTAATATTGCCACACTTTGTAACAGACTCTGCATAATTTTCTGCTTTCTGATGACATTGGTGTGCCCCATGGACTACATAACAGTCCCCTCAACGTTTTCTTAATTGTAGTGCCCATGGTAGAGAAAGTAAAAGGTATACCATGATTTCATTGACATAGGAATCTTCTGGATGAAGAAACCCCCTTTGCCTATTTCAGGTCATTGCTTTATCCACAATTTGTACTCTTAGAAGATTGCCTGGAGCATTGAGAAATTAATGACTTGTTCAGGGTCACACTGCCAATACGAATCAGAGGCAGGTCTTGAACCCAGGATTTTTGTTGTTGTTGTGTTGTGTTCTGGTTTTTTTTGTATTTTTTTTAACCTCCGAGTTTTGCTATTTGCTAAATGAAGGCTGCCTCCCAAAAGAGCCTTCACCACTATACACTGATGATTTGAAAAGGGTATCGTTTTATTGTATTCATCACCCAAAGGATGTGGAAGAAAGTTCTTTTAACTTCAGTCTTCCTTTAGGACTAAGCCTAGAGAGATTTGCTTTTTTTCCCTCAAAATACATAGAAGTAGTAACCCATTTCAAGAATTACTGTACATTGTAGGTGTCTAAAATTTCCCAGTTCTTACCCAAAGTAATGCTTTTTCCAGTTAGAGCTGGTAAAGCTGAGGATGGCCAGCTGCTAAATGCCCTAAAAAGAGAAACATTGTGGAAGCTATTCTTATTGCAATAATAATTATAATTATTATTATTATCATAATAAATAGCATTTATATAGCACTTTAAGGTTTGCAAAGTGCTTTACAAATATGAACTCATTTAATCCTCACAACAACCCTAGGAGATAGGTACTATTATTTTCCTTTTTATAATTGAGGAAACTGAGGCAGATAGACTTGTCCAGGGTCACAGAGCAAATAAGTTACTGAGGCACGTTGTGGACTCAGGTCTTTCTGACTTTAGGTCCAGCACTTTCAACTCCCTTCTTGAGTTTCTATGATCAAAAAATTTTCATTGTCTAGTGATGAACTTTTGAGGACTTAAGGCTGGTCATGAATAACAAGGACTCAATTTATTTCTAGGTTTGTGAGCAAAACCTGTCTAGCTTGATAGGACATCCCAGAGCTTACGTGCTTTTGGAATAACCCTTGCAAACCAATGACCACCATACAATGATTTGGCCTAAGTGGTAGGGCTTTTTCAGCTATTACGCATGTGAATTTCATGTGTAGATTGTGACCCAAGTTCCTGCTATTGTTTAATACATTGATGTGGAATATATATTCCATGCTTGCAATACATAGATCATTCTTGAATTGAGTAAATACATTGTATACTTTTATATATAATTTATTTTGACTTATCAGCCTACATGTATCTTGCCCCTCTGTCCACCCCCCATTTAAGCTCTTGAAGGCAAAAGGTTTTATCTTTGAATCCTAGCTCTGTGCTCTTCATGTATTAGCACTTTTGTTTCCATCATTTTCAGTTGTGTCTGACTCTTTGTGACCTCATTTGGGGTTTTCTTGGCAAAGATGCCGGAACCATTTGCTTCTCTGGTTCATTTTATAGATGAGGAAACTGAGGCAACCAGGGTTAAGTGACTTGCCCAGTGCCACACAGCTAGTAAGTATCTGAAGCCAGATTTGGACTCAGGAAGATGAGTCTTCTTGACTTCAGGCCTAGCACTCTATCCAGTGAGCCACCTAGCAGCCCTTTGGAGGGAGATATGAAAGTAGCAGCCAGAGCTGGTGGCTTCAGTTTACGTGTTTCTGGCTTACATTACCAACATCTTCATTTACTTACCAGTCCCTTTACTACAAACATGTGATTTCTTAGCCCCACCACCCTGCACCAGTCTCTGCTTCCTTAACTCCACCAATCTTTTCTACTCCAACTGCTTGCTCCAACTTATGTCTCTGTGAAGAGACACACTAGAAAATTGACTTGCAGCTCTCCACTTGCTATGAATTGAAAATGGAAAGCCCCCTGACTTCTAAGTCTCAATACATGACTTAAATCTCTACTACCATATTATATGTGGAACATCACGTCTTGCAATATTCCAAAAATAGAGTTTAAAATACTAGAATGGATTTAGTCCTGTGGAAACACTCATAAACAGCCCAAAGGAAGAAGAGCTTTTCTGTGTATGTTAGAATATACAATTATGTTTTCACTTGATTTTACTCAGCATGCTTTTGGTTCCATATGGAAAAAGCGTAGTAATTACCACTTGTCTTTCTTTAATTATCAGTGATAAAATTTGGGTGAGGTTACATGGTTTTTTGCATAAAAATTGGCATGTGGACCCATTACCATTTTAAAAGAAGGCTTACTTGTGAATTTTTGCATTTCCTAATTTGCTGTTTATTGTTTTGCCTTAGGTTTGTTGAAGAAATGCTAAAAAAGGAAGTAAGTAATGCCATAAAACAACATACTTATGATTATGTCTCTGAAAATAAAGCCAACAACTTTTCTTTAAATATAATTACTTGAGTTCTAAGATTATGCAGCATTGTTCTGTTTTTGGTTTTCATGAGTAGATTCTGTCTGTATAGCTTACTCTTAGAAACAGATCAGGTTTCGGTAAAAAACAAAAACAATTGATTAGATCAATGGTTTCACCCCAGAATATGTTTACCAGCCTAAATTTGGAGGGTCACTGAGTTCAGGTGTCTTAGTGTCTTATAGTTAATTCAGTAATGTCCATACCTAGTCCTATGTTAGAAACACGTTTTAAAATCAAGGTTTGTCATTTGAAACTACAGAAAAAAGCAAGAAGCTACGTGACTCCAAAGTGATCCCTTTCATTTTGTAGTAATAAGCTTGGGTTTGTTTTCTTGGGCCAAGTCCTCATGTTTTTCATATCAAATGTCTTTTGGCTGTTTCCAGTACCCTAGGGTGAAGCCCATAGTGACACCACGTTTTGTCCTTTCCTGCTCTGAGACTTTGTTGCATAAACTTGGTGACATAGCCAAGGACCACAAACTGCATATTCAGGTAGGTATTTACGATCTCACCTCTAACAATGGCTGCCTGCTCTCCACGGACTGCACATCCTTGGATTAGTCCTTGATCCTTTCAGGGCCCCGTAGAATCCTACTAGTTTAGAAGTAGAAGACTAGTGATCGTCTAGTTCAACTCCCTTGTCTCACAGGTGAGGAAACTGAGGTATTAACCAGCCATCACTGCTTCATAAACCTTAAAGCACTGCATAAATGTGAATTCTCATTATTACCTCTCTTCCTACTAGTCTTTTCTTAGAATTGTTGATCTGTTAGGTGGATTAGTAGCTTGAAATATACACCCACTGTGATCATATAGACAAAGACATTTTTCATAATCCACTGAGGCAAATCATAAGAGAGGTTATTTAGCTATTCTCTTTGTTAAGATTGTTATTGTATTTCTTTCTTAGCTGTATTTTATATGACACTTTTCCAGCACACTCAGTCTTTTTAGGGGAAAACTCACTGCCATTTGAAAAGCTAAAAGGACCTATTTTTCACCTTACAAAAATGCATTTTAAAGATCTTTTGTTCTAAGTGTCTCATTTTAACAGCAATAACCAAAAACACCCTGCATTTTACTTTATCATTAAGTTGCTGCAATTTTGAGATAAAATGCTTTTAAAAGCTTACAGCTGTGGTAAAATTGGGAGCTTCCCCCCCCCCCAATATCAAGCCTTAATTACACACTGTACTAAAATTTTCTCCACTTAAGAGTAATTCAGTGATGCTGCAAGAAGGGACAGGTAGGACAAAGACAGTGTAAGGATTCTTGACCACTTTTATGGTGGTAGTTTCTTTTAAAGTCTGGCCTTCTTAAGACCCATTAACTGTGGGTACCATTTATACCCTTCTCCTTTTTTATCTTTGTGCATTGAACACTATCATTTTTGTGAACTGTGTTACCTGAGTTGTCTCCCAACACCCTACACAATTCTGTCCAGTTGATGAACTTCAAGTATATCAAATCATTGCTACATCTATGCCTTGAGGAAGAAGGCTAACCACCAAAACAGCTGTAGAAGAGGGATTAGCCCTGATCTGTCAAAATATAAATAGTTTAGTTCTTTTTCATCTTTCCCTAACCTTCTACCCTCTTTGCTTAGGAATCTCCTGAAAGAGAGGGACCTGTATTTACTGTATTGTACTCACTTTGATGAAAATGCAATTAATTGATTCATTCACTCATTTACTGTTTCATTGATATAACTATGCACACTATAAATACTGCTGATGAGGGGGATACCACAACACCATTCTTGAGATTGTTAAGCTGCTCACTGAGTTATTAGCCCATAACACACACCCACCATCAGTTGTAGTCTAGAAACTGCACAACAGTCTCCTTCCTAGGAAATGTGCATTACATTGTCTTGTGGCCTAGAGAAAAGCAAACATAGAGAGTTGTTTGGGTTGAAGGTAGGGAGCTTATCACAAGTGAGTGAGGCCTCTTTCTCCAGAAATGACTAAATAAAAGACCTTATGGGCCATAGAACCATAGCATATTAGAATTGGAAAGGACCTTAAATATCATCATTTTACAGATAAGGAAAGTGAGAACTAGAAAGGTAAAGGAAGTTAATCTAAGGTCACGTAATATGTTCAGGGAAGAAGGCAGACTAGAATCCAGATCTCTGGTTCAATGCCTGATTCAATTAAATAATGTCACCTATATTCTCTGACATCTACTCAACTTTTTAGTAGCACAGAGTCTATTCACCTCTGATGAGGCAATTTACTAGAAAAAGGTGGTTTCTTTATCTTGAGGGAAAATGTTTTACTTATTCTGATGAGGTTCTGAATTTTAAAATTTTTGATTGGAGTTCAATTTTGAACAGATTTTAATTTGTTTGCATTAAATTATTATTGACTCTGAAAAGGCCATAATTTCTATCACCTGACTTCCCAAAAAACCCTTTTGTATATTCAAGGCCAAACCATCCCTTCCATTGTTGTACAGAAAGTTTAATTTGGTAAACTATGTTATAAAAAAACCTTGAAAGTACCATCTTATTTCTCATAGAGCCACATAAGTGAGAATCCTGATGAAGTTGAAGCTGTAAAAATGTTATTTCCTAATTACAAGAATTACACAGATGTATATGACAAAAACAGTCTCCTGACAGACAAGGTAATGTAAAAGACTGGCTTCTGTGACATTTATTAGACAGTATATGTGACTAAATGTGTTGAAAATTTTAATCATTGTGGTCCTCACAATTTTAATATTTATGTTCTTCAGACTAGGAAATTAAGACATTTTGACCTGAAATTTTCTCAGGTCAGATTCCCTCATTATGAGGATGTAATTCATAACAAAAAAATTGTGTTTAGATGCAACTGTGCAGAGTAGAAAGAACATTGGATTTAGAAAACCTGAGTCCCAGCCCTAACACTTTCTGGCTACATAACTGGGGAAAAGTTATTTAAATTCCCTAACACTAAATTTTCCCATCTGTAAAACAGGGATAATAATATAATTACCTACCTTGCAGGCTTGCTATGAGGGAAGCTTATTTTAAACCTTACCACCCTATGTAAATGTGAGACTCTGTGATGCCATTTTTAGACCCAGGGTTTTATTAAAAATAAGGACATGTTTCCTATAGTGTTCTGAAATTAAATACCTATTGTTGGATGGCACAGGTATATAGTCAATTCTCAAAAATCCAAATGTGGATTATCTGCAGATGTTAAGTTCTAGTCTGGTATACCATGGATAAACAGTATACTTCTGAATCTGTACTCCACTAACTACTGGTATGTTCTAATAGAATTTAAACCACTTTGAATATTAGATTAAATTACTGTTGTTTAAAAAAAGACGTGTTACTTCAATCCAAAGCAAAATTTGCCTTATCTGGTGTTTCAGATTGCTTCTGTCATGACCATTTATGTAGCTATTAGAAAAATGACTATAATAATAAGATTTTAAATAGAAGTTATTTAATATTCTTTGGGCTATACAACCTTTGTTTCCCAAACTACAGTATGGAAGTGGTAATGTGACTTGTTAGTATGTGTGTGCACATGTTAAATGAATATCCAGACAATTCCGCTCGTGCTATTCGTACTCTGTCCAAGGCCATGTAAAGGAGAAAAATCAAGCCAGGAAACATTCATTAAGCACCTACTATGTAGCAGGCACTGTGGCCAGTGCTGAGGATACAAAGAAAGGCAAAAACAGACCTCGCCCTCCAGGACCTCTCAGTCTAATTAAAGCTACAGCATGAAAATAACTGTATGTGAACAAAATCGATGTAAGTCACATTGGAGATTATCTCAGAAGGAAGGGACCAACATTAAGGGGGATTGGGAAAGGCTTCTTGTAGAATGAGATTTTAGCTGGGACTTGAAGGAAGCAAGGAGATTGAGGGGAAGAAGGAGAGAATTCCAGGCATGAGGAAGTCAGTGAAAGTGTCTGGAGGCCAGAGATGGAGTGTCTTGCAGCAAGGAGGCCAGAGGCACTAGATTGTAAGAAGACTGAAAAGGTAGGAAGGGCTTTAAAAGCCAAATAGAGGGTTTTATATTTGATCCTGGAACTACTGAAATGAATTGAATAGTAAACTTTTGCTCCAACTACTCACCTCCTTGACTTCCTTTAAGACCCTTCTATAGGAAGCTTTCCCCAACCCTGCTTAATTCTAGTGCCTTCTATTAATTATTTTCAATTTACATAGGATTATATATAGTTGTTTATAGCTGTATATAGCTTGCTTTGTATATATTTGTTTGCATGTTATTGGCTCCCCCATTAGATTGTAAGCTCCTTGAGGGCAGGGACTGTCTTTTGCCTCTTTTTGTAGCCCCAACATTTATTAGCACAGCACTTAACATGTAGTAGGTGCTAAATACACGTCTGTTGATTAATGGATTGAAATAAACCTTCTGACTACCACACCTATGTTTTTTTACCCCCTCAGCATTATACCCATTTAGAGAATCAGGTTGAATATGTTTTAAACCACAAAGAAGAAGGGCCAAGGTAGTTTAACCCACAGAGCAAATCTTTACTTTCTTAGCCAATAAAAACAAAAACTCAATGGCAATTTCAAATGTATGGGAATATGAACATTGAAAGAGGAAAAGACTAATTTTTTGCGTAAGTGACATAAAGGTTGCAAATGGATTTAAACCCCGCTTACATTCTTACATTTATTCGCATGTGATTCACAAATTAAACTTCAAATTTGTATATGTGGTTTCTTTACATACAAATTGTAGAAACTTGATTGCAGCAATATTTTTGTGCTCACTACACCATGACAACTTGAAATAGAAAACTACTTTGATGTGGATTTTGTTCTTATAAGAGTTGTTGAAGAGAAAGGGCTTGTTCTGGAAAACCATACAGATTTTGCAAGAATCTGGAGAAATAAGCAGAGGTTTCAAATGCTAGACAGGGCCTACTTTGTAGAGCAAGGTTTCTTTTAAATAAAAAACAAAGGGATGCCTCTTATCAGAGATTCTATCCCATGCTGCTTTTTTTTTCCCTTCAAAGAAATTTAATTATTTTCAGCTAAAAACATGAAGTGGCATCATGTCACAAGACCTTTGGAGCCTAAATTAAGCAAAATGGAGAAATGAAATCAAATTATGACTCTATAATGGCTGAAAACATAATTCTGCTAAATAGTGACCTTTTTCTTTTAAAGAAAATTCCATTTAAGATAAGAAACCCACAATTCTTGTAGGAATTCATTTGGTGATTTGGGGTGAATAATTGAGCCTGACTATGTAGCAATGGAGAAAATTGGATCGTAGAATTCAGAGCTCAAAGGAAGCTAAGAGATTCTGTGGTCCTGCTCCATCATCTCACAGGTGAGGAAGCCTTCAGTTGCTTGTCATAATTTGCAGAGTTACTGTGAGGCAAGACTTGGCCAAAAAAAAAAAAGTTACTTAAATTCCTTGTTCATAATGTGCAAGTAATTTAAACATACTCTTGCCACTATGATAACAATAAAAATAGCAACTCATACCATGTCTCTGGTCTGAATTGGCAGATATTAACATCACAGCAACTAAGCGGTAAAGCTTACATGATTTGTTTTCTTGTCTAGACGGTGATGGCTCATGGCTGCTATCTCTCTGATGAAGAGCTCCAAGTATTTCAACAGAGAGGAGCTTCAATCTCCCACTGTCCCAATTCAAACTTGTCGTAAGTAGATAAGAGTGTTGTTTTTAAGGAATTCTCAGTACGTAGGGGAGGTGCTTAACCTCCTGTTCTTTTATATATGAATGAGTGAATGAATAGATTAGTGAATGGAAGAAAAGGACATTTACTAAGCACTGACTATATGTAACGCACATTATTAGGTGGAGATACAAATTTAAAAATGAGACATTTCCTGCCCTCATGAAGCCTATATTCTAATAGAAGAGAGACACAACTTTAGAGGAGTTGTCACAGAGAGAGAGAGATTTGACCTATTTACAGGGATGGTGATTGGAGGATTGGTGATAGGGCAGTTAAATGATTTTCATGCTCTTTCCAGTAGTAATGGTAGTAACAGATTTCTTGTTGCGCATGTATGTAGAACCTATATCAGATCGCTTACCATCTCAGGAAGAGAGGAAGGGGGGATAGAATTTGGAACTCAAAGCAAAAAAAAAAATCGGATATTGAAAATTGTTTTTACATGTAATTGGGGAAAAATTAAAATATATATTTAAAAAAACAATGGTGGTAACAATTTTGATAAATATTACTTATTTCAATGTAAGGTTATGTAGACAGAAAATGTTGTTGTGGGGAATGGTGTGGATGACACTGTATGTGATGCAGTTGGACTGATTTGCACCAGACTTTAGAATCTATTGTGGCTCTCCTGAGTCAACTAATCTATCTAAGTCGACTCAGTGTCTTTCAGAACCCTACTACTCCCATGCATCTGGAACTTATCCAGGTTTTCTCTCTGTCCTATTCTAGATAATCTATTAAAGATTACAAGGGTTATTTCTTAGTTATATCTTACTTTGTCCTCTTAGAACCTATTAATATCCCACTTAAAATGGGGGGAATAAGTCCCAGAATCCAGGCTATGAGCTGTTTTATCTGGTCTTCAACCTTGTAACTTGCTACTACAGATTTTCCTCATGGGAAAAATTAGAAATCTCAATCCCTGGCTCATCACTATTCTGCAGCTCGGATGCACCGTTTCTCCTGACTTGGCAAATAACCTTTCATTCCAAGTGAGCAATACTTTATAACAAGTGACTTAGACCAAGCACAGACTAGCTCCAAATGAAAGTTCCATTGCTAGAGAGAATGAATCAATAAGGCAAAAAAAAAGTTCTTAAATCCTCTTAGTAAATAAACAAATATTTCACAAGGATATACAGGTACAACTCCCCAGGTTCTCACTCATGCGAATGTATCCAGGTCAGTGACTTGAAATACTGAGAGGCAAGATCAAAAAATTACTTTAAAGAAATGCCTCATTAATATATACAAGAAATTAATAATAATAGCATGTATATAGCTAAGGTTTGTAATATAGAGTATCTCACTTGATCTTCACAATTCATTTTACAGATGAGGAAACTGAGGCTGAGGTTAAGTGACTTGCCCAAAATCAGACAGCTAGTGAATATATGAAGAAGGATTCAGATTCAGGTCTTCATGACTCTAAGTCCAAAACTCTATCCACTGTGCCACCTAGCTGCCTTTTATTATTACACGTAACCTTGAAAATATGAAAACAACTACTCCTTCCCAACAGCTCATCAACTCTGAAGAGGCTACCTTCCCTTCTCGATGCTGATTTATATACGATTTGCCCCAAAGTGAGCCTTAGTTCATTTAGCTCGTCCCCAGTCAGGTCTCCACGACTAAAGGCTATATATTCATTTTAAATCATCAACAGTATATGGTCTAATAAGACCCTCAGGGCCCAAGGCCAAGATAGAGCAAAATTAAGTTTTTATATTCCTCCATTTATAATTTAGGACAAACAGACTGACCCAAAGAAACAAATCAGTATAGACTAGTTAGCTTTTGGGCTTGATTTAAAAACTTATTTACTTATTCTTCCATTCAAGTGATTTTCTTCTCTCTTTCACTTGGCCCCCCTCCCTTCTCCTCTTACTATTTCATTTGCTTCCTGAAGGGTAACTGGCAAAATGACCCAGCAGCAGAGCAAGGCTTTTGTGATTGGTCAGCCTCCCTTCTCCTGGATTCTGGAAAGATTTCCCGTGATTGATTTAACTTGGGCACTTCTTGCCACCTAAACATTAAAGCAGTAGCTTTGTCTGGATGATGTTGGGGAAGGGGGAGACAGAGAGAAAGACATACAAAGAGAGAGAGATAATAGGAGAGATGAAGAGGGGGAAAGAGGAGAGAGAGACAGACAGACAGTGGGAGAAAGGAGGAGAGAGAATGAAAAGGAGGGTGAGAGAGGAGGGGAAGAGGAGGGAGGGAGAGAGCCTAAGTGGGAGAGATGAGGGGAGAGGGAGGGAGGGAGAGAGCCTAAGTGGGAGAGATGAGGGGAGAGGGAGGGAGGGAGAGAGGACAGAGAGAGAGAGTGGGAGAGAGGAGGGGAGAGAATGAAAAGGAGGGAGAGAAAAGAGAGTAGGGGAAGAGAGGATGAGGGAGGGAGGGAGAGAGACTGAGGGGGAGAGATGAGGGGAGAGGGAGGGAGAGGAGGGAGACAGACAGACAGTGGGAGAAAGGAAGGGAGAGAATGAAAAGGAGGGCAAGAGAGGAGGGGAAGAGAAGAAGAGGGAGGGAGAGAGCCTGAGTGGGAAAAATGAGGGGAGAGGGAGGGAGAGGAGAGAGACAGACAGACAGTGGGAGAAAGGAGGGGAGAGAATGAAGAGGAGGGGATGAGAGGAAGAGGGAGGGGCAGAGCCTGAGTGGGAAGAGATAAGGGGAGAGGAAGGGAGGGAGAGAGGAGAGAGAGAGAGTGGGAGAGAGGAGGGGAGAGGATGAAAAGGAGGGAGAGAGAAAGAGAGGAGGGGAAGAGAGGATGAGGGAGAGAGAGACTGAGGGAAAGAGATGAGGGGAGAGGAAGGGAGGGAGAGAGAGAGAAAGGAAGAAAGGAAGAGAGAAAGAGAAAAGGAAGGAAGAAGGAACAGGTTGTATACTCTTTCCTTAGACTTCCTTTCTCTCCTGTCTCTAGGATCTCCAGTGGATTACTAAATGTCTTGAATGTTCTGAAACATAACGTGAAGCTTGGACTGGGCACAGGTCAGTAAGTCACTAACTCTGGTTTGCCAGGCACTTTACATGCATCACCTTGTCCGAGCCTTATAGCAGCCCTGTGAGGTTGGTACTAGAGATATTATTTTCTCCATTTAATAGATGAGGAAACTGAGGCTGGTGGTTATGGGAAGAGGTGGGGGTTAAAGAACTTGCCCATCATCTTATAGCTCATAGGTGACAGAGGAAGGATTAGAACTTGGGTCTTTCTGAATTTAGGTCCAGTGTTTCTGTCCATTATACCACAGTGCCTTTAAATGTTTGGCTTCACAGTACTACTTGAATGAGGATGACTTTCAAAGGCTATTATTCAACTGGCTGTGGTAGCACATGCCTAAAATCCTTGCTACCCAGGTAGTCTGAGGCTGGCGGATCGATTGAGCTCAGGATTTCAGAGCAGTCTTAGTCTGGTACCAATATAGTGAGCCCCGTAGGAGGAGAGGGTTGAACTGGTCCAGGTCTGAGCGTCCATGCACATTGGAAGTGGTATCCAGCCTGGTGAGTGGCCTTTCCACTTCCAGCCCAGGCTAGATAGGGAGACCAAGTCTCAAAAACAAACAAATAAATAAAAGGCTATTATTCCTTTAGTGTTAGAATAATTTAAAACATCCTGGAATCGTTCTTTTCTTCTGCTTCCATTTTATCTTATCCTTCTAAGTTTGCACAGTTTTTATTTATGTTATTTCTCAGTAGATGTCTAAGCACAAGTGCTAACTCTAGAAAAATTAAAGTTGTTTTATTTGACCCTATCAGCATAAATAAAGCATTTAGACAACTGACAGATTCAGCAAAACAAAATTCTCTTCTGTAGTCCCTCCACCAGTCTGGATGTTGACAAGACCTTTTAGGCGGCTGACGGATTAACTGATGCCTCCTGGTTTGAACAGTACGTTTGAGTTGTTTCTCCTAATTGTGTGTTGAGCTGTTCATTTAGGAAGCATGTGTCACACCCAGATGTCTGGGTGGAAAGTGCATTGGTACCTCTTTGTCTTACTCTGTATGGCTTTAAACTGAAAATTCTACAATTGAAAGTGACTCAAAAAATAAAAAAATAAAAAGGAAGGAAAAAAGCTTGGAGGATTTTTAGAATGCTGTTGTGTTCCATTCCAGCCGCCTACAATGAGAATGAGTAGGAGGGCAAGCATTTGTTTTTCAGATGCATAAAACCATTAGGATCTGTTCTGCTGATATTTATCCAAGCTTTTTCTGTCTAACCCAAATCTCTACAGAGAGCACTCAGATTTAATAGTATTGCTGTTATTTTGTTGACATTTCAATAGTATTGATACTTTGATGGACTTGTCATCTCATTGATGTGGGTAGAGTCTTTCCATAGCCTCAAATTGCAGCCCTTTGATGTCTTCTTATTCTTTGTGATTCCTGTCTGTGTCTTCCTGTAAATTCTCTATAGATTATCTGCCAATATGCTGGAGAACTTCTTATTCTTTTAGTATTTCATGCATGGCAGTGTGGCATTGGAGTTATCCATTTGAAGTCAGAAGACTTGGGTTCAGGTCCTGACTTCTCTATTTAATATGTTTAGCTTGCCACTTCACCTCTAAAATGAGCATGGTGGACTAGATGGCATTCCAAAACCTATCATTCTTAATATTTATCTCTAACTCTATCTACATGTTTTATTTTTTATATTTAGTATTTTATTTTTCTCCAGTTACATGTAAAAATAATTTTTAACATTTCATTTTTAAAACTTTGAGTTCCAAATTCTGTCCCTTCCTCTCCCCCACCCCCTCGCCATTGAGAAGGCAAGCAATTCGATATAGGTTATACATGTGTAGTCATGAAAAACATATCCGTAATAGTCATGTTGTGAAAGAAAACACAGGCAAAAAAAACTCAAGAAAAATAAAGTTAAAAAAGTATGCATCAATCTGTATTCAGACACTATCAGTTCTTTCTGTGGGGAGGGGTAGCATTTTTCATCATAAGTCCTTCAGAGTTGTCTTAGATCATTGTATTGTTGAGAATAGCTAAATCATTTACAGCTGATCATCTTACAGTATTGCTACACAGTAAATTTCACTTTGCATCAGCTCATGCAAGTCTTTCCAGGTTTTTCTGAGAGCATCCTGCTCGTCATTTCTTATATACAATAATACTCCATCATAATCACATGCCAGAACTTGTTCAGCCATTCCTCTGTTGATGGACATCCCCTCAATTTCTAATTCTTTGCCCCCAGAGAAAAGCTGCTATAAATATTTTTGTACATATAGGTCCTTTTTCTTTTTTTCTTTTTTATCTCTTTTGGGATACAAACAGTATACAGTGGTATTGCTAGGTCAAAGGATATGCATGGTTTTATAGCCTTTTGGGCATAGTTCGAAATTGTTCTACAGTGCACTCTATATGTAATAGCATTTCTGTAGCAGTTTTAGGTTTGCAAAATGCATTACATGTTATCTTATTTGATCTTTACAATAGCCCTGTGATGTAGATGCTATTATTATCCCTGTTTTACTGAAAAGGAAACTGAGGCAGAGGTTAAGTGACTTGCTCAGGGTCACACAGCTAATAAGTGTCTGAGGCAAGATTTGAAATCAGGTCTTCCTTACTCCAAGTCCAGGGCTCTTACCCACTGTACCACCCAGGTGCCAAAAAAACAACAAAAACTCAAGTGGATTTTTTGCTTTAAAATTTTTTTTGCCCTTTCTGTCTATAGTGTCCAGATTAAGTGAAAAATTACCAAACAATTCACTTCACTTTATTTATATGGCAAGAAGCCTGTTGGTTGATAGGCTGATACTTTAACACAAGGTTGGTTTATGTGACACCTTCACTGAAGTCAAAGTCTTAAGTGGTTAATGTGATTTAACCTAAGGCAAAAGTAAAACAGGTCCAGGGAAAAGCGAAACAAATATCTACAAGATTAGGAGAATATGTTTTTTTAAAAATAGAAACAAGAAAGCTTACAAATCCTGCTGTGACAAAGTTAAGAAGACCAATTTGTGATGGAAAGACTGGTTATATAAGAATTTATATAAAATATGTAAATATTTTAACCCATATAATATTCTCTTCTACTTTTCCCACTGAGTCACACTAAACCTGTTCTTTGCCCTTATTGTGACCTTCTGGCCCTTCACAGATCCATGTTCTTTGCATTTATCTCTTCCACTTGCCTCCATTACCTAATAACTGTTTCACTAGTTATCCTAGAATCCCTTGGTCCCCTAAACATCTGCCATTCTTGACTGGCAAAGGCTTTATCCCTGGTTAACTCCCACCATTCAATTTCTCTTCCTGTTTAGTCATTGCTGATTGTCACTGAACAAGGTCAGGCTGGTTTCACTCACTACAAACTGGTCACCAACCTCAGCCAAACATGTGCTGTTCTTTGAAGGCTCTTCTCCTCTACTCTTATTAACTTCATGCTTTTCCCCACAACAGCTATTCCAAGCTTTGCCTTCCTTTCCCAATTCCGCAATCACATCACTAATCCCTGACATGTACAGCAGATGATTGAACTTTCATCGTGAGCTTCCCCTCTTCCATTCCTCAGAATTCAGTGCTATCACCTGCTTTCTCTGTTTTTTTTTTGTTTCTACAAAAGGAGAAACAAGTAAATACGAAATATTTGAGACCTGTCATTTATATGTATGTTTGAGAACTCAACGTTACCTCCATGCCCAAGAAGGGACTGGAGTAGTGCTAGAGGAAAGGTATTCACAATTTTACATTTCTGGCTACAAATGACAAAGTTTCCAATGAATTATAAAGTATACTTCATTCTACATATAGAGATATTCTTCCCACTAACAGTATATTAACTTTCCTGCCATTTATTTATTAAATTAATTTAAAATAACATTTAAAGTAGCTTTTGTCAAAGATTGTTCAACTCAATTATGTTAAAGTACTTTGTTTTAATAACTTAAATGATTTGTTCATCAGATTAGAATGCTGATGTGCATATGAGATAGTTATTATCTATTAATTAATATATAATTAATTAACATGATATAAATAATTATATATTAATATTATCAGAATTAATATGCTCATTTCTAAAGAAAATCTTTCTTGAAAATTAACTTTATAGAACTTTGATTTTAATTTTTTATAAATTGTATTCAGAATAGGACTTGGAAAAGTTTCTAGATTAAAGAATGGTGGATCTGTTTTGAACTCATTATACCCTCTAAATAATCCATAAAGCTCTAAAGCTACAAGTTTTCCCTGGGAGTTCTACCAAGGATATATATAAATATGATTTCCTCACTTTACTTTACCAACCAAATTAGAACATACTTAACACCGTTATTTTCAAAGTGAATGTTATAGTATATGTTATTTGTGGCCATCATTTGTACATAGGATTTTTGCATTAATTTATCAGATGTACTCTCAGGAATGTCTGTGATGAAAACTGCTTCCATTTATATAGTGTTTTTAAGGTTTCCAGGGTGTTTCCTTTTACAATAATACTTTGAGAGAAGCAGTGAAAGTATTAACTCCATTTTACTGATCAGAAACCTGAGACTAAGTCAGCAAGTAACTAACATTTAAGTACCTGCTATGTGCGGACATTGTACTAAGTGGACACTAAGTGTTTAGGATACAAAGAAAGGCCAAAGACAGTCCCTGCTCTCAGGGAGCTCACCATCTAAGGAGGAAGACAGCACGCAAATAACTTTGTATAAACAGGATAGAGACAGTGTAAACTGGAGATAATATCAAAGGGAAGGCAATAAGATTAAGGAGAACTAGGAAATGCTTCTTGTAGAAGGTAGAATTCTAGCTGAGACCTGAATGAAGCTAGAGACGGAAGAAATGAGGAGGGAGAGGGTGCCCAGGCATAGGGGACAACCAGTCAAAAGGCTTGGAATCCAGACATGGAGTATTGTGTGTGAGGAACCAGGAAACCAGTGTCAGGGATTGCAGAGTACATGAGATTTGTAAAGTATGAGACTAGAAATGTAAGAAAGGAGCCAGGTTATGGAGGGCTCTAAAAGACAGTAAGTAATAGGGAACTACTGGAGCTTATTGAATGGGTGTGGGAGGGTGACATGGTCAGACTTGTGGTTTGGAAGAGTTTGACAGCTGAGTGAAGGATGGACTGTAGTGAGGCTATTGCAGTCATGAGGGGTGAGGTGATAAGGACCTGCACCAAGATGGTGGCAATGTCAGAGGAGAGAAAGGGGCATGTATAAGCCAATGGTATGAAGGTAAAATCAATAAGCCTTGGCAACTGATTGTATATGAGGGTGAGAAAGAGTGAGGAGTTAAGGATGACACATAGGTGACAAGCCTGCATAACAGGAAGGATGATGGGAAGTTAGTTAGAGGGAAAGGCTAGAAGGGAGAGAAAGAGATAATGAGTTCAGTTTTGACATGTTGAGTTTAAAGTGTCTGTAGGAAATCCAGTTGGATATGTCTATCAGCAATTGGAAATGTAAGGCTAGAGCTTAGGAGAGTGGTTAGGGTTGGACAGGTAAAACTAAGAATCATCTGTGTAAAGATGATAATTGAATCTATGGGAGCTGATGAGATCATCAAGTGAAATAATATATAGAGAGAAGAGGACCCAAGACAGAATCTTGTGGGGAGGTTACTCACATTTAATGAGCATGACCTGGATGATTATCCAGCAACAGAGACTGAGGAGTGGTCACACAGGTAGGCCGAAAGCCAGGCGAGAACAGTGTCATGAAAACCAGGAGTCAAGAGAATGCCAAAGAGAAGAAGGTTATCAGTAGTGTCAAAGGTGACAGAGAGGTTAAGAAGGATGAAGATTAAGCAAAGGCCATTAGACTTGGCAGTTAAGAGATCACTAGCAACTTTGGAGAAAGTGGTTTCAGTTGAATAATGAGACTAGAATCCAGTCTGCAGAGAGTTATGAGGAGAGTGAAAAGAAAGGAAGGAATCAATTATAGGCAACCTTCTCAAGGTATTTAGCCACAAAAGGCATAAGAGAGGTGTCAATGGGAGACCAAGAACAGGGTTTGAAAAGTGGCAGCCAGGGGCTCCAAATCACTGGGATAGGGATAGAATGATGTGGTGGAGGTATATTAATCATTAAGGAATGAGTTCAGGTAGGTGTTCAGCCTGGGGGAGGAGATGTCTCAGGGCATCAGGCAGCGGTGCGCATCAGGAAAAGGGGCGGTGGTGGTGATGGTGCCCAGGCAGGGCAACTGCCCTGGAGCCTAAATGGCCAGAGGGAGTGTCTGGAATGCAGTCCAGTTGCTGCCCTGGGAGTCCAGGAAGCCAACTGGCTGAACAGGTGCAGATAAGCCAACTACGATGGTGTTTAGGGAGCCAAGGAGAGTGACTAACCCATAGCAACACACCTTTCAGAGCCAGGATTCAAAACCGGGTCTTCAGATTCCAAATCCAGTGCACTTTTTATTACATGATGCTCCCTTGTTTATATACTTGATCACCTGTTTATCCGCATGAGGTTATTATTAATATTTTTTAAATCTACTATAGATGTTGCTGGTGGTTATTCATCTTCCATGCTTGATGCTATCAGAAAAACAATCATGGTGGCCAACATCCTTTACATGAAAAAAGCAAATGAGAAAAGCCTCACTCTGAAAGAAGTGTTCAGACTAGCAACTCTTGGAGGAAGCCAAGGTAATGGGCATTTTGTGTCTATCTCATTTCATATCTCTTTATATCCTTACGTGGACCATAATCTCTATGAGGGCAGGCATATAACTTTGTCCAAACTTTTTATTTCCCCTGGCATCTAGCACAGTTCTCTAGGTATGTTAGCTAATTAACAAATATTTATTGACTTGAAAGTCCTTAAATAAAGTATGGAAAGAAGAAATCTTTAAAATTTTTTAAATTTAAACTTTTTTTTTAATCTCTAAATTCTCTTGATTCGAGAAGAAAAATGTAGTAATCATGAAGAATAATCATGTTATTCTTTCAAACTTTATGTGGCACATCCTAAAAGTAATAAGTGATCATTTTTGGCATAAAAGATGAGTATGTTATCATTCAGGGAACCCTGTACATATGATTGATAAATAAGCATAAATATAATGCAAGTCTTTGCTGTGCCGAGTCCCAGTGGTGGATGGTGGTGGGGAGTCACTGACTACTTTGGGTCCTGTAAATTGCTAGCTTCCACTCCAAGAATGTCTTGGAATGTAGAAAACCATGAGGAACATTTGAAGAAAGAAAGGTCTTGAAACTGTTGATTTATTATCTAAAATTTCAGAAATTTCAGCAAAGCTAATGCCTTATAAGATTGGTAATCACTAATCATGTTTTTAAAAATCTCCGCTTAGATTGCTTGGCTGGTTTTTCAAAGATCAATTTATTATATGTTTGAATTTGCTTTCAGTGGTGCTTCTTTCACTCTAGGCTCCTTGTGATGCTACTTCATCAGGGATTCGCCCACTTTCTGAGCTGGCCAGCATAATAGGGGTGTATACCAGATCATTTCTTTTGTTTTTACAAGGTTCTCACTTCTAATTCTTAGGGCAGTATGGCCATTGTTGAATGATGTCTTCTTCCTAGGTTGTTTCTGTGCTATAATTTGAAGTGAAATGAGGGTAAATGGAAGCAATTGTGCTTCTTAAGGGTGGACTCTTCTCATCATTGTTTCAATGCTTAAATTCCCTAGTAGATCCGAATGTGGTTAAACAGCCCAAAAATCCAGGTTTTCCTCCAGAGGATAGTAGTTTTCAGTAAAACAAGTCTTCTGTAAATGGATTTGAATTATTTATCAGCTTTGGTATACCTCTGCAGACCTAATACTGATTGGCCTCTTGTAGGCACTTAATGAATGCTTTCTGTTTTATCTGTATTTCAAGTGCTTAAAATTCCTGGTAGATTTGGATATAGTTAAATTATCTATACGTATAGCCAAAGAATTGAGTATTCCTCCAGAGGGCAGTAGTTTTCAGTAAAACAGACCTTCTGAAAATGGATTAGAGTTGTTTACCAGCCTTCATGTACTTCTGCAGACCTTATAGCACCCATCCCTAGTAGGCAGTTACTAAATGCTTTTTGATTCATCTAGATTTGGGTGAATTTAGTAAAATAATAAATAATAATAAAATCTAGTAAAACCAATCAGATCATTTTTAAAAAAAGAATGTCTGGATTCTTTGACTGTATGTAGAGATGGTTTAACCACTTCCAAATCTGCTAGGATTATGAAGGTATCAATGAAATATCCAAATCAGTATAACCAGAAGCATCCTTATTCTTGCTTGCTGGCTTATTGAGCCTATAGCCATTACAGAATGATCTGACTTACAGTATTATTTTTCTACGTACTAGACAGATACTTCTAGAACCCAAGAGGCAGGTGTCACATACTTCAACAAGGGAAGAATTTCCACAGTTTTCCAGTATTCTTATTTTCAACTCCACACCAACAAAAATACAAAGAAAAACCCAATTTGAAGTCATCTAGCAATGGCCATTTCTAACCATTTTAGTACCAGCCCCCCCCCTTTTTTTGCTGTGATATTTCTTTGGCTTACAGACTTTTATTTCTGAGAATGAAAAAGTTACCTTTCTATAAATTGTTTAAAAAAAAAGACAAAGTCATTGCCCAGTAATTTTGCCAAAATTATTCTCAGACATAGTGGGCATTTGGAGATCAAAAGTCACCCATCAGGAGTTTGTTATTTCAGAGACAATTGCACAATGCTATGAGGGTGTTGGTTTCCTGAGATCACCTTTACAAATGAAATAAAGAAGTTCACTTTTTTTATCCAGACTTCGCCAGTTGTCTTGGTGTGTACATCTCCACCAATCTATAGGTTGGTGTTAAAGAATGGTTCTTGGCAGCATGGCACTGTGGGATGAATACCAGATTTTGGAGTAAAAGGACCTGGGTTCAAATCCTGGCCCTCCCAGGGCAAGTCAATTCCTCTTTCTGCCCTCTAGATTCCTGTAAGTGAAACAAGGGATTGAACTAGATGGCAACTCTAAAGTCTCCTTCAGTTCTAAATATGAACCTAGTACTTTCATTGGGCAGGAAAACCACATTTTGGAAAAACTACATTTTGGGGCTCAAGGTAAAACTCTTAGTAGTAAGGGATATTTGGATGTGAAATTCAGTACCAATCACCAAAAGGCACTGCAGAAGTCTTTGATCATTGAGAGAGGCCATTGACCCAATTTATTGGTTATTGATAGTCTAACTAATAAATTGATCATGGTCTCCCAGTTTACCTTAATTTTCAAACGTAACAATACAATGGCTACACCATTGTTAGTGGAAAGAATGACAGCAGAAAGGATCGATCCTTAATGATATTGATAAAGGTTGTCCCTGAAGAAAGAAAGAAAATGCAAGTCCCTCCCTTTGCAGAGGTTGGTCATTATAAATGTGGAATGCTACATATGAGATTCAATTTATGAACCCCCAGCCAACAGCCTCACCAGGAGGCTGTGTTCTCAGCTGCCTTACTATGAGATAGTGTCTGTCTCGAACTCCTCATCCAGTTAATCAACTTTTCCACATGCAAAGGGAGCATAGCACTTTTTCTGCAGAAAATGAATTTTCATTGTCATGCCTTTTTTGCTTTCTGCAATTAAAGTCTTCCTCTTTTAAATAAAAAGGGCATTGTAGACAGATTCCGTACTTCCTTAAACCTCAGGTTTGCTCTAGTGACCAGGAAAAATTTGGAAGTCAATGTAGTAAGCATCCCATTGAGATGCTTACTAGTCATGAAATAATTTGCTCAATTTTTTTTACAAAGCTTGTTTCTTTTCAGAGGATTTGTGCCAATGGCATCATATATATGTAATAGTATACTTGATTTTTTAGAGGTGATAGTAATAGATGATATTTACATAGTGCTTTAAGTTTTGCAAAGCTATATATATGTATGTATGTATACACACATGAATGATTTGATTCTCACAATCACCCTGTGAGAGTGGTTTCTTAATTTGATAGATAAGGAAATTGAGGGTAAGAGAGGGTAACAACAGTGGCCTCACAGCTAGTGTCCAAGGTAAGATTTGAACACAGGTGTTCTGACTCTGGGTTCAGCATTCTTTTTACTGTACCACACTGCATCTAGAGATAATGTCACTTCCATGAAAACAGACCTTGGGATCAAAATGATAAGTATGTGACAGAATAGAGGAGAAATAAAAGCTGGGAGCAGGAGGATAGCAAGGAGGATGCAGTTAGCTAGTAAATTTTAGATAATTTTAAGCAATGGTGTGCGTGCGTGTGTGTGTGTGTGTGTGTGTGTGTGTGTGTGTGTGTGTGTGTATGTTTAGCAGGAGGCAATAAACCAGCCTTCAGAATACACTGGCATAATTCAAAGGGAAAAATTTCAAAATGTGGAAACACATTTTAGATGCAAAAGAGACCTTAGAGGCTTTTGAGTCCACCTCCCTTATTTTATAGTGGGGAAACTGAGGTTAAGTGACTTGCCAAGAATCACAGCCAGTTAGTGCACTTTGAGTGAAAAAAAGGGCATAGACATTTCATTCTTAGACTTCGCTTTCAACGTACTTAACCTGCCTACTGTCTCTGTAACTATCTGAAATGAGTACACAAAAATTAACTTCTTTTATGCTTGACTTAAAACACTTGGCTGCTTCCCCCACCCCCTTCTATTGATATAAATGTCAGCAGACTATATATTTCTTCACAAATTTAACTTAAGTTTTGGGACACTTGAGCATTCTAGGAGTTCAAAAGTACCATAAACTCACTACTTTGCTCCCCATTACAGCCTTGGGACTAGATGGTGTGATTGGAAACTTTGAAGTCGGCAAGGAATTTGATGCTCTCCTGATCAACCCTAAGGCTTCAGACTCTCCCATTGATGTCTTCTGTGGCGATCTGCCTGGTGAGCTCTCAGAGGTAAGCCAAGAGAAAGTCTTTGGAGAGTGAAGTGTAGGACCCTGTACTTAATTTGAGTATTTTCTGTTAAAACCTTCTAATCATGCTGTTTAAAAAACGATCATTCAAAGCATAAGTTACATGATAAAATCTTTGCATTAGGAAGGACCTTGAGGGATTGCATTGGATTAGTATTTGTTAATCAATGTAACAGCAAGATGACTAGATTATAAACTCCTTGAAGACAGGACCAAGAATAAGAATAAGTATAACATGTTTTGAGCTCCTTAAAGAAAAGATCTATGTAAGTTGATATTGGTATAATTCATTATTTTGTTCACTGTTTAGACTCACACTGGAATGTACTTCCTGATGCCAAACCTATTCATCCAGTCCATGGTATTATTATTGTACAACTTCTGTGATGGGTCAATTATTTTACCATACTCATTTTTTAAGCTTTCAGAGCTTCTTTTCTCTGAAAACAGTCAAACACTTTAAAAACAAATACTGTTCTAGCAAATGATCCCTGGTTTTTAAAAAAATGGAAATAAAAATTCAATGCCAAAAAACAAACTCATGTCTCTTGGCTTTGCTAATTGCTTATGGTTTTTTTGCACTGTACCACCTAGCTGCTGTATACTAACAGCGTGATGTTGGGTAAATTACAACATCTTCGGGTGTCAGTTTCCTCGACTATAAAGTGAAGAGGCTAAACTAGATGCCTTCCAAGGTCCTTTCAGTGTTAAATCCTGTGGTTTCCTGTAAATGTCCTTTTCTATAGAAGATATCAAACTCTGCTTTCTAATTATTGTCTTTCATTGTTCATTTCAGGCTGTCATCCAGAAGTTCTTCTATCTAGGTAGGTCCCTGCATTTCTCTCATCCTTGGTGTTTATTATTCATCGTTATTTGTTACACCAGATTGCATAAATTTCTCTTTAATCTTAGCTCATTCCAATCCCATTATGCAGACTCTTGCCAGGCTTTAACTGTTTTAGTTTTCAAAGAAGATTTAGGGCACTCACAATTCATCAGATGTACATCCCACCCTAGCTTTGGCCTCTGCTACCATAACAACCTCCTAATTGGTTTCTCTGCCTCTAGACTCACTCTTTCCAATCCTTCTTACATATCTGTGTTAGACTTTCATCATAGCATCAAGTTCAAACTTCTCTGTCTTTTGAGACCTCTGTGCCTTATTTCCTTACTACTACCCAGTTTTTCCAAACTCTCTGTCTTTTGCCTCCATCAGCCTCAGTATGGCCTCACTGCCTTTGCTTATGCTGTTCCTGTTACCTAGAATGTTCTCCCACTGTCTCCATGTACCTCAAACCTACCCCTATTTCTTTTTATAATAATATTTTATTTTTCCCCAATTACATGTAAAAGTGTCTTTGACATTCTTTTTTTTGAGTTCTGGGTTTTAAATTCTATCCCTCACTCCCCTCCTTCCTCCCTGAGATGGCATGGCAATCTGATATAGGTTATACATGTGCAATCATGTAAAAATTTGCATATTAGTCATTTTGTGAAAGAAAACTCAAACAAAAAAGGAAAGAAAGACAGTGAAAGGAAGGAAAAAGAGAAAAGGAAGGAAGGAAGAAAGAAAAATAGTATGCTTCAGTCTGTATTCAGACAACATCAGTTCTTTCTATGGAGAAGGATAGCAATTTTAGTTTTCATCATGAGTCTTATGCAGTTGTCTTAGATCATTATATTGCTGAAAATAGCTAAGTGATTTATAGTTGATGATCATGTAATTTTGCTCTTACTGTGTATAGTGTTCTCCTGATTCTTCTCACTTCGTTTTGTATCAGTTCATATAAGTCATCCCAGGTTTTTTTGAAACCACCCTGCTCATCATTTCTTATAGCACAATAGTATTCCATTACATTCATATACCACAACTTGTTCAGCCATTCCCCAATTTATGGGCATCCCTTCAATTTCCAGTTCTTTGCCACCACAAAAAGAGCTGCTATAAATATTTTTGCACATGTGGGTCCTTGTCCCATTTTAAAAAATCTCTTTGCCTACCCTTCTTTCAATATCCAGTTCAAGGCTCAATTCTTCCATTACTCCATCCCACCCTGATCTCTCCATTATACTAGTCCATTTTACACTTTTTTCACCTAATGGTTATGTATGTCTTAGTCTTGTCACCCCAGTTAGATTATAAGCAGGGTCAGGAGTCTGGGGTGCTTGCCGGGCTCAGGAACAGAGGGCACAGGTCATATCCTGTATAGTTCATTGGAAATTTCTCTGGGATTCCCTACATAGTTCCAGGGCTATTGGCAACAGCTAAAGCTGCTTGCATTTCCACAGGGGAGCCCTATAGTAGGATAGGGACTGTTGTAACCTGGATCAAACTGGCTCATAAGTGAAACAGCACGGTTGAAGCTGAAATGAATCCAGTAGCCATTGTTCCTTCACCTCACATTATGGTTGAGAGGGACTGCTCACAATTGTCTGTCAGTCCACACTTGGGTCTTTCGCCATTCCAAAGCCCTAAATGATGCTGAAAGCTGTGATCAGCTCCAGCCTAGCACTGCCTACATGAATTGTACCAGCTCAACTTAATTCTGGTTTGCATGCTAAGGGAAGGGTCCTTACCCTTAAATGCTGGTCATGTAACACAGAAGGCTATATCATCCGCATCGTCATATCTCCCTTAGCATCTAGTTCAGTGCCAGGTACATACTAGGTATTAATTGACTAATTCTTGTTTTAGGAGATGATCGAAATATTGACGAAGTGTATGTGGGCGGCAAGCAAGTGGTTCCATTTTCAAGCTCCGTGTAGGTCCGCTAGGCTTCTGAAGACATTCTCCTGGGATAACTGATGATTCTGCATCTCTCTGTTCAGCCCAGGTGGAGTTGGAAAGTGTTGGTTAAAATATAGTACCTTCTTGTTGGGAATGACTACTAAGTTTCTGTGTCTAATTAGAGCCTCCACTTGAGAAATTACTAGAGGGAAACCAGGGATCATTTTAGGTTCCTGGGTTGGGTGGCTTTCATATATGTGAAAAATTTACCCTTTCAGCTGTTGAGATTTTTTTTGGCCATATTCAAAGATAAATTTTGCTTTATTAATTTGAAACATCAAATCAGTTCCATGGTAAGAAAGACAAAGTTGCTTTTCTTATAAAAATGAATCTTGGGCACACGTGAAAATTTTCAACTACGAAGTTGAAAATTGCCTAGTGGGGAAATCTTAATGAAGAAAGAAGTCTTTAAAAAGAGTGTGAAAAGAAATGTTGAAGATCATTTAAAGTTATTCGTGTTTGAAAATTACATGTCGAGCATACACATTTTAAGAGAGACCTTGCAGAATTTTAGAATGTGATTTCAGAGCAGGTCTGTGTGCTTGGAAATTTGCACTTAACTGACATTTGCACTTCATAGATATTTTGCTATTGTTCTTTGGCTTTGTTTTGGATGAAACTTAGGAAACAAAATGTTAAATGCTACATTAAGATAGTTTTTGGCTTGTTTTAAATGTGTGTTGAAAGCTGGAAAATGGCTTTTTAAAGGTCTCTTAGGACTATTTTTAATGCACTTACATGGCACAAGTAGGAGTATTTTTAAGTACCTTGAAACACCTTAAATTATAACCATGCAGTGTTGTTATCTATCAAAATTATACTGTTGGAAAGAAAATGGAAGCAGATTGCTTGAGGTAGTGTTATCCACAAGATAACAGAAATTGCAGAGACAGAGAAGACCAGTGGGCATCACCAAATCTATCTCATCTCAGACAAATATGAAAACTGTCATTGATTAAAGCTTTACCTGGGAAAGGTTCCATTTATTAAAGACAAGCTCTATCCACACTATCAATCACAATTGATGATTTTTCAAAGGCTGATACCAAGTAATGGCTGGCATTTTGAAATACACCTCCACTGTTCTTTTAATGGGTCTCATTAAAAAAGACCTTCTCTCTCCCTTAAAAGCAGACAACCCTTTGTCTATTGAAAATACTCTACTCCCATTTATTCTAATAAATTTTCAATCCAACAGTATTTAAGTACAAATAAATAACTTAGATACTATCTTAAAATTCATCTTAATTGGATTTATTCCATATTGAGGGCAGTCACTGGTTTTTTGTTTTTCTGTTTTTGCCTTTCTTTGTATACCCAGTGCTTAACAGTGCCTGCCACATGGAGAACACTTAATAAATGCTCGTTGATTGGTTGACTAATTAATGTTTCATATTTAGAAGGATACAAAAGCTTTAAGAGTACCTTAAAGTTACTAATACTTGCCATGTCCTAGAATTGGAAACAATTTTTGCCCCTGTAATAAATCTTTGAATATTATTGTTTATGGACTGTAACTCATTGCTAATTTTATAAAAATTACGGCTTTTTTCATACCTGTGCATTTTGGCCGTAGAAACCACAGCAGTCAGAAAGAAACAAAATCTCAGTATTCCAAGTAAGCAAGTACCCAATTGGGGTACATAGGCTAATTTTGTTTTGTTTTATAACCCCTAACATTGAAGAACTTTATATACATATCTGTAACTAAAGATATGATCTCATCAATAACATGTCTGCTATTTTGGAAAATTCATTGAAATATATTCATCTTATTCTACCCAGCCATCATGTTTTGGCTGGTTCCATATTTCCATCTTCCATAAGACTTCCCTAAGTCTTCCATAAGTCCTTCTTTCCCTGAGCAGAAACCTTCCTAGAATGAATTGTTTCTTCATCCCACCTTAAAGATAAAACTTTTTTAGGTCACCAGGTAAGCATTTGGAGATACTGAGTAGCTCAATAAGTCTTTGTTTTTCCAAAATGTCAAAGAAGCCAGGTAGAGTTTGCCCCTGCTTCTAAGAGGTGTTTTGAACTGTAGTTCACACCTTCTTGCTAAAGTTAGGAAGATAAGTAGACTAATGAGTGTTATGGGAGATGAACAATCTATCCCAAGCGGTGGTAGCATATTCCTAGCCACTGTTGGTTTTCTTGTTCACCTCACTTTTTTTCTGTCTGAATTGTAAATGAACTTAAATGTGGATCATTAACTTTCATTGATATTTAGAATTAGCATGCAATCAAAATGACAATATAGCAAAGAAAAAAGAGAGAAGGACAATGGATGAGCATGTTAAATGTTAAGTTTCTCCCAGATAGTATGTTAAGACCAACATAGTCTAGTGGGAGGAACACTGGATTTGGAGTCAGGGGACCTGAATTTGAGTCTCAGTTTTGCCATTACTGTGTGGCTCTGGGCAAATCATGCCCCTTCTCTGATCCTCAGTTTCTTTATTTGTAATATGAGGGTGTTGGACGAGATGATCTCTGAGGTTCCTTCCAACACTATCATGCTATGGCGTCGTCGTTTTTCTTAAGGAACCTGCTTGAAACGTTAGTGTCCTTTGACCTCCCTGCACTCCCAGAACTTGTTACTCTTTGTGTTTTATTTCTCCAAGAAAAGTGTTATTGTACATTGCATCTGCTTGTGTCTCAAGTGAAGTTCTTGCACTTAGAAACATTCTTTTCCTAATGTTGGCTAACTATTTAATAATAAAAGCTTTCACGAATCCTGGAACGGCAGCACACTGAGCCAATCCGAGGTGTCACTTGATGTAGAATGTTTTCCTCTCTGACAGAAGCAGGAGTTATGACAGTGATCTTAAGCAAGTCTGCATTTTGAAAATGCATACTTGTTGTCACCCCCTGCCGTGTATCACTGCAGAGTCCCTGACCCTCTTTTTAATCAGATATACATTCTTCTGGAATGTTGTTGCTCTTCTAGCATTGCAAAAATGCTGTTGCAACTAGAGTATGAAAACACTAAATAAGTAGTCAAGGCTTTTTTCATCGTCCAGAATAATAAAGGAAAGAAACAACATCCATAATAAGGAAGTGAGAGGCTGTATAGGGCAGTGGAAAGACCCCTGGCCAGGGGGTCAAAGGAGCTCAAATCTAGAGCTGGAAGGGACCACAGAAGCCATCTAGTCCAACCCCTGTCCTTTTTTAGGGAATAACCCTTGAGAGCTATAGAGGTTAAGGGACTTGCCTAGGGTCACATAGGAACAGCTAGGTCCTGTGACTAAAGGACCAGTGCTTTTTTTCCCCGCTACATATTCTGTACAAGCGATCACATTTCTAGCACTGGCTCTGCCCCTCACTAGCAAGGTGGCCTAGAGCAAGTCACATCACCTAAAGGAACCTCAGTTTGCTTGTTTATAAAATGAAGAGATTAGGTGATGAGTAAGGACCCCTCTAGCTCTGTGACTGTAACTCTGATTGTCTTCCCACATCCCTTTCTACCTTATCCCCTGCCTCTTAAACCTAAGGTTAAATTCAGGAGGGCAGAAGATGTTTCTTTTGAAAGTATAACTAAGGACATTTATTTTTTAAATTGAGATGGAAGCAGATTACAAGGCTTATGAATGTGAGCTTGGTGTATAAGATAGAAAAACTGTCAGTCTTGTTCACCCAAGAATTGCTTGTATTTTGCTTATTACTGCTTTGGGGAAGGAAAAGAAAAAGGTTAAAGACATTTAAATGTAAAACAGAAAGTTTCCATGAAAAAGCACAGATTTTTTTTAAAAGCTTCTCAATTTAAGGAGAATATGATTTATGGCAGACAAACTGGAAAGAGTACAGATGTTATTTTTTTTATAGCCTATGTGTAGACTGAGCAGAGAAACAGGTGGGGTGATGATAAAATGTTATGAGTTATTCAATTGTTTTTATGATTTTATTATATTTGGTTTTCAGCCCTTTCTCTAAGTTTAAATGTAACATATTTTGGAATAGAGAATACAGGAGCACACCGAGGAGTAGATTCTCCTGATATCTCTTTCAGAAAAAGGAAGAACCCTTTGGATGTACAACCCAACAGTCTCTCTCATATAAATAGAAATTCCACAGTCAGAACAAATAGTGTTGGGAGAGAAATACTACCTTATAATCCTCAGTGGTTTTTTTGAAACCACCAGTCAGCCAACATTGATGACTGTCTTTGGAGATTGTGAGGAAAGGACAGGATTAGGGATATATGATGTCACAGCGTGTTTTGAATGTTCACTCCCTCCTGGTTCTTCCTGTTACCTTCCCCTCCAAAAGTTCTCTCCCGGATTTTTGTCCCAAAAGGCACATTGTGTTCATTGAATATTGTGCTGTCTCTGTCAGATGCATCCTAACAGGAAGCCTTTCATGAGGGCACAGTTTTAAAGCAAATGATAATTACCCAAGCTCTGGGATTTTCCAAGATTAAGGTTATTTTTCACTTATAAAGATCATAGAATCATAAAGTTAGAGGTGGAAAGGACCTTTTTTCTTTTTGTTTTCTTTTTTTTTGGGGGGGGGGAGGCAATCAGGGTTAAGTGACTTTACCAGAGTTACACAGCTACTACATATTAAGTGTCTGAGGCTGGATTTGAACTCAGGTTCTCCTGACTCCAGGGCCAGTGCTCTGTCCTACCTCACTGCCCGAAAGGACCTTTCAAGGCCATCAAGTCCAGTCATCTTCATTTCATAAATAAGGAAACTAAGTCACTGATGTGACTTGCCCAAGGTCACACCAGTAGTAAATCACAGAAGCAAGAATCAGACCCAAGACCTCTGCCCTCAAAGGCAGTGTTCCTTCCATCACACCACCTTGTCTCCTTGGTAACTACAGAATGTTCCAAGACCAGTGACTTCACATTATTTTTAAGCTGAGCAGAGTTAATTAGTATATAATTGGTGTCTTGTTCAAAGGCTAAGAGCAGATTAAAAAGACTCTCTGATCTAAATCAAATGTGATTTCAGTCAGTGGTGAATTAAATAGTTTGGCCCCTGAATTTGATGTCTTTAGGGGAAAATTATTACATAAAAATATAATTTTTTTCAAATTCTAACATTAATTATGATAAAGAGCTTTTAAGTGTAATCCTACTTCTCTTCCTCCCCCCCCCACCACTTTCTTTCCCTTTTGTATCTTAAATGTTAAGGGTAAGAGATCTTGAAGGTGAAACTGTTTAATCTGTTTTCATGAAGTCAAAAGTTGACCTTTAAAACCAATGATGAAAAGAAAATATGTATTTTAACATGTCCTCCCCATTCCCACTGTGCCCATGAACACCCAGGTAACTACGGTGCTTCTTGATACTGGGATTAGTGGCAGTATCTGCCTGTCACTTTCCTGCTCGAAGACCTGGTTTTATAGATTCTGTCAGAAACTGCTTTTAAAGGAAAACTGCTTTAAAATGTTGCTTATCTCTTGATCGCTACTCTTAAGTATTATGTATTGGGTGGGAAAATGGAACTCAATATTTGTGTTGATTTGCTTATTTCTCTTGTGAGTGTGAGCACCTCTGTGTTGCAAAAACAAAAATAAAAGTGGTCTTGTGTTTACCTTAATCATTTGAGTTAATTTTTGGTAGGGGGAGAGGGCCCATCTTGGAATGCTATTCTCCTCACTAGAGTAAGAGAGACCAGAATACAATATACATGCTTATAGGAGGTGGACAAGGTGTATTGTGTCATTAACAGTCTGAAGACCTGAGTTCAGATTCCTGGCCTTGTCGATTCTGATGTGACCTAACCTCTCTGAGCTTAAATTCCTCATCTGCAAAGTGAGGGAGTTGGGACTACATGACTCCAAAGATCCTTTCTAGCCCTAAAGCCATGAACTTATGATCATAAGATTCCCCACTCTGAAAAGTTACTTCATCGCATGATAGTAGGAGTTCTTTAACCTTTTTTGTAGCATAGACCTTTTTGCCAGTCTGATGAAATCTATGGACCCCCTTATAGAACAATGATTTACATTTACTTTCGTAATTGGAGGAAATGCTTAATTTCAGTTAGAGGTTAGTGAAAATAGAGAAGTTAATTTTTCCCATTCAGGTTCATGGAACCCCTTGAAATCTATCCATGGACTCCTTGGCTTCCCAGGGATCCTAAGGTAAGAATCCCCATATTGTAGTATTGGTTGTAATAGAATCAGATTAAAAGATGAGCTTTATTCTCTCATGATGTTAAAATGACCAATTAAAATAAGCTGTACCACTAGCTTTTGCTTTTTGGAACTTTGAAAAAGAAGTCAGGAGTACCTTATATATTCTAATGAAAGAATACAGAAATTAAGGCAAAAAAATCACTCAAATGTATATTTCCCATTTTTCTGTCTAAATAAATTATATAAAAAGAACCCTGTGTTTGTTCAAAATAGACCTATATTTGGAAGGGACCTTACAGGTAATATCGTCCAGACTCTTTATTTAAAGCTGAGGAAATGGGTCCAGAAAGAGAGAAAAAAGAGACAGGTGGAGGAGAGGTAGAGGGGGGTTAAATGATTCATCTGAGGTCACACAGTTAAGTGACAGAACCGCTGAGGTCCAGTGACACCAAGTTCACCACCCATACTTCAGAAATCTTTCTGCTATGCCATATTCGAGACTTAACATAAAAATTTTCCAGAGTAATTTTGGACAGTAATTTTTCCCCCTGCAGTATGAGACAGAAAATAATAGATTTGACCAGTTGTCCAAGAGTGTGCTTTCCCCACACCAATTCTCAGAGCCTACATTTCATTTATATTTAGGCTTATGAATGACTTATTACGTGCCACTCACTGTGCTAGGTGCTGGGGATTCAAATGCAAAAGTAAGATAGTCCATCCCTCAAGGACCTTACATTCTACTGGAGGAATGTGGCTTTTTGTAACGTGTCTAACCTTGTACACTGACAGCACATACTTTCCTAGAAGACTATTAATAGATCCAGTCAAATCAACTTGGGCCTGCTGATGCAGGATTTGAGTGAAATAAAGCTAAAAGTAGCAATGCGGAATTTGGGAAGAGTGATGTAGTATGAGACAGAAGACTTTGAGTTCAAGTACCTGAATTTCCATTAACTGACTTTTAGGTATCACTTAACCCTACTGAGCCTCAAATGCACAGAGTTTGGGAGTTGGAAGGGCTATCAGAGAGTCTTTAGTGCAGGAACTCAACCTTGTGTCATGAACTCCTTTGGCAATATGGTGAAACCTACAGACTCTTTCTCAGGATAATGTTTTTAAATGCATAAAAGACACAGGAAATCAATCATTAAAATATGGTTATCAAAATATTTTTTACAACAAGTTCATGGGGCCCTGGTTAAGAACCCCTGTTCTAGTTCAACCCAGCTATGAACAAGAACCCCATCTCTAGCAGCCCTGACAGATGGACATCCAATTTTTGCTCCATCTTTTGGATAAGCCTAATTTTTTAGGATGTTTTTTCTTGTACCAAGCCAAAATCTGCTTCTCTGCATTTTCCATCCATTGTTCTTAATTCTGCCTTTTGGGGTCAGGTAGAATAAATATAATCCCTTTTCCAAATCATAGACCTTTAAATGTGTCAAAACAACTTTTCATCACCCCCTTTACGTCCTCTTCCAACTTAAAAATTTTTAGTTCCTTTGACAGATCCTCCTTGTGTGACATCATGTTAGTGATTTCCCTCTGCTGATTACTTCCAGTTTACCTTGTATAGATCATGTTTGCAGATAGTTGTTTGTATGTTTTCTTCCCCATTAGACTGTACATCTTTGAGAGCAAGGACTGTCTTTTACCTTTCTTTCTGTCCCTGGTGGTTGACACAGTGCCTGGCACATAGTAGGTATTTAATAAATGCTTGTGTACTAACTCTCATTCTGGTTGATAAACAAGAGATTGCCCAGAAGAGGGCAGTGCCCTACTAAAACGTAGTACCCAGAGCCGAAAACAGTCTTCCAATTGTGGGACAGACCAGAGTACAATGGGATTGTTAACTCTCTCCTTCTACATGCTATTCTTCTCAACACAGACTTTTTAGTTTGTTGGGCTGTAGTATCATAATGTTGAGTAACTGATCTTATGGTTCATTAAAACCTCTATATCTATTAGAGAAGTTATCTAGACTTGATAGTAACTTCATAGATACAAGGCAGGAGAGATATATTTCAAACCGAAGTATAACACTTTACATTTAGCCCTGTTAAATTTGACCTTAGAGTTTATCCGAGTTATTGACCAAAATGTTAAAACAGAATGGTGCCAAGCGTATGCTCCAGGGGTATTCCACTGAGGACCTCCTTCCTTCCAAGATGTCATCGAAGTGTTAATGTCTTTACATCCAGCCATTCAATCAGTTCTGAGGATATCTAGCCATATTATCATCAAGCCCATATCCTTCCATATTTTCCTCAGGAATAACTTGGGAGACTTTGTCAAATGCTTCATTAAAAATCATATATATATATATATATATATATATATATATTACTCTCAACCTACCATTTCACTATATGGACAGATCTGTTATTTCATCAATAAGCATAGGAGACTTCAGGAAAAAGATTTCCCTTCACTAATGAAAATCATAGCCTATAAGTGGTATTAGTTAATGAATCCTAGAGAGTTACTTAACGAACACAGAGAAGTAACTTGCCCAAGATCATATAGCTAGTGTCAGAAGCAGTATTCAAACCCAAGTCCTCCCAATACTTTTCCCACTGCACTGTATCAACTCTGTACAACCTGATAAGGGCTAAAGCCTTTCCCTGTCTTCCAACAGGCACTATTCAGCTTGTTTTATTAGCTGTCCCAGGGAGGTGGAACATGAGGGACTGTGTTAGGACCCAAAAAGATGATGAACTCTGCCCGGGTGAGAAAAAGCCAGAGGAAACTTTGATGGATATCCATAAAGAGAGAGAGGGAGCAGAGAAAGGGAAAAGGAGGGAAGAGGGAGAAATGAGCCTCTCTGTAGCACCTGCTATGTGCCAGGCACTGTGCTAGGCACTTTTTACAAATATGGCCTCATTTGATCCTTACAGCAACCCTGCAAGGTAAGTGCTATTATTATCTCCATTTTACAGTTGAAAAAATTGAGGCAAACAGATTAAGTGACCTGTCCAAGGTCATACAGCTAGGAAATGTCTGAGATCATAGAGGTTCTGGCACGCAAGCTGGTCATCTGGTCTTGGATCTAGGAGTGAAAGACCAGACCAATGACCCTGTCAAAAGAGAAAATAATTTTTCAAAAATCACTGAGAATAACTCAAAGTCCCATCTACCACTGCTTATAGTATCCTGGTATATAATTGGTCAGTGTTCAATGACCAGAACTCAGCAAGGTCAGCCAAGTGCCCTCATATTATCTTTTTATTTTAGGTTTTAGCCGATAACCTGTTGATGATTGTTGCTCTGACTTTTCTGGTCTCAAGATTATTCTTCTTGATAGAGAAAATGGAAATAAAATTAAATTGAGCGATTCTGGCTTTTCTCTGTGGTCCATTATTATCACTGCACCACTCACCTTTCCAAGCAGGTTCTATCACTTTGATCTTTCTTTTTCCTTTACTTTAAAAAACAATAACAAGCCTCTACTCACTCAAACCCCTCTCCACCTTTGAAAAACAACCTACTAAGTTGTTCTTAGCTTAATCCCCAGCTTCAGCTCATTTTAAGCTTTAGTACTCAGAACTGATTTCCTACAGGTTCCTGCCACACTATTTTTACAAATACTTATTATCTGTCCTACACAGCCCCTCCACCACAACAAGGCAGTAGCCAGGAGGAAAAATTTTTTCATTCATGTCCAACTTTTCATGACCATATTTGGGGTTTTCTTGGCAAAGATACTGGAGTGGCTTGCCATTTCCTTTACAGATGAAGAAACCATCACTTTACACATGAAGAAACTGAGGCAAACAGGGTTAAGTGACTTGCCCAGGGTCACAAAGATAATAAGTATCTGAGATCACATTTGAACTCAGTTCTTCCTGACTCCAGCCCAAGTATTCTGTCCAATTCGCCACCTAGCTGCCATAAAGAGTAGGATATGACTGAAAACAACAGCAACAATTATCTTTCCTTCGCCACTGCTCCTTTCCCAGTTGAACAACAACAATAAAGAAAAATATTAACATGTGCATAATCTAGCAAAAACAGATCCCCATGTTGGCCAAGTAAAAGAAAAAAATCTCATTTTTAATTTTTTAAGTCCTTCATTACCTCTTTGTCAGGAGAGGCATTTTTTATCTTTAGTTCTTTGAATTTTGTTCTATTATTACATCGAACAGTGTTCTAATGTCTTTCAAAAGCTTTTTCTTTACGACATTGTCATTATGTAAATTGTTCTCTTAATTATGATCACTTCACTCTGCATCAGTTCTTAGAAGTCTTCCCAGTTTCCCATGAAGCTGTCCATTTCATCACTTCCTGTCATACTTTTCTATTCATTTACCATCATCTACTTCCCTTGCTTCCGTCTTCTGTACATGGAGATAAGAATAGGAAATGGACCTGTTCCACTGCCCTCAGTTCCCTCATCTGTAAAATGTAGATAATAATAGCACCTACCTCCCAGGGTTGTTGTGAGGATCAAATGAGATAATATTTGTAAGGTGTTTTGCAAACCTTAAAGTGTTAGAGAAAAGCAAGCTATTTTTACATAATAGCTATTATGTAGGGAGTTCCCCTTTACCAGTGCAAGTAGACATAACTTTCTATACCTCTCTTAAGATACCCAAATCTCTGGTCATCTAATTGGTAATGCATATGAATGGATGAATGAGATTCCCATTTTACAACCTAGTGAAACCAGGGCCACAGAAAGAGCTTGGTAAAATCAGCCAGGAAAGAAGACCCTGTTAAGCTTGACTCTAGTCTGGCATCATGAAGAGACACATTTAGAAGAAACTTAAATAACAGCTTTTCACAGAATTAATCATTGGAAAGAAACATTTCAAAAAATGCTTATTTAAAACACACGTACGCATTACACACAAACACACAACCTGAAAGTTGCTTCAATTTTGAGAGTTACCTAGAACATTGAAGACTTAAATGACTCACCCAAGGTCCGAAAGCCAGAATGTATTAGCCAGGTCTTCCTGTCTTTAGGGCTACTTCTCTAACCATTGCACAACCTTGCCTCTTTTTAAAATAGAAATTGGTGGACAGGTTTCTTGTGTATCTGCATCAATCTCCACTGACCTTTTTCCATCTCTTTGAAATTATTTTTCCTCTTTGTACCTTCAAAATCTCATTCTTGAAAGTATCACATCTCCCTGGGCTGACATGCCCCTGGAGAACTGTAGGCCTTTGTATATCCTCCCTAAGTTTCTCCTCACTTCCACCTCCTGGCTTCTTTCAAGAATCAGTTCAAATTTCCCTTCTGCAGTAAGGAAGAGGAGTTGAGTCTAAACTATTGGCTAGGGAGCTTGACAGCACGGTGGATACAGCCCTGGCCCTGGAGTCAGAAAGACTTGAGTTCAAATGCAGCCTCTGATGCTTACTAGCTGTGTGACCCTGTAAATCACTTAACCCTGATTGCCTCCAAAAAAAATCAAAACAAAACAAAAAAAGAATAACTCCTGGTTGCCCTAGCCCACTAACTGAGAATGACTAAACTAAATTTCTCAGTTCCTTCCCATGCTAACAAGGCCTCTGCATGGATAAGTAATTTCACATTCCAATGATAGAGGCGCTTTCAAAAATCTGCATACTTTATGTTTGTATGTTGGTCTAATGAAATAGAGGGTACTGGGAGAGACAGTGGCAGCTAAGTGGCACAGTGGATATATCATTGGACTTGAAATTGGGAAGACCTGAGTTCAAATCCAGCCTCAAACACTTACTAGCTGTGTGGCCCTGGGCAAGTCATGTAACCCTCTGTGTACCTTGGTTTCCTCATCTATAAAATGGAGATAATAATAGTACCTGCCTCACACAGTTGTTGTGAGGAGATAATGAGATATTTTTAAATTGCTTTGAAAATCCCAAAGCACTATATAAATGCTAGCTATTTCAAAGGGACAAGACTTTCAGGCAGATGCTGCTGTTAAGAAGAGGAAAACATTTTTTACTGGCCTATGGAAAGTAGTGGGTGGGTAGGGTGCTGGGACAATTAGGTAGGGTAAAGTATAGAAGTGGGACATTGAAGTTTAGAGACCTCCTATTCCATCATTTTGCCTAGAATCATAGATTTGTAGATTTTTAGAGTGAGGGTGGTCTCAGATGCAATCTAGTCTAACATTTCATTTTCTAGATGGGAAGATCCAGGACCCTCATCATCATGTAAGTATTAATAATACCTTTGGCTTCATTACTATCAGATGAGGGCAGCTAGGTAGCGAAGTGGATAGAGTGCTAGGCCTGGAGTCAAGAAGACTGATCTTCCTGAGTTTAAATGCTTCCTCAGACACTTACTAGCTGTGTGACCTTAGGCAAGTCATTTAACCCTGTTTGCTTCAGTTTCTTCATCTATAAAATGAGCTGGAGAAGGAAAGGACAAACCACTCCAAGTATCTCTGTAAGAAAACCTTAAATGGGGTCACAAGGAGTCAGACACGACTGAAAAAAAAAGACTCAATAACAACAACTATCAGATGATCCTACTGACAAGTTGTTGATAAGTGGGCAGAAAGAGTAAGATTTTCTGGTGGATGCATGGTTTCTCTTAATCTAGTATTAACAGGGCTAAAGTTATCACTAAATTCAGAGTATAGTACATATTTTATGATCATTCCAACACTAATTTACCTATGCTTCCTTGTGAAAAATAAAAAATTAAAAGTGTAAAGAGACTGATGGAAGGAATATTTAGCAGACTTCAAATTTTTCAAGCACTCCAAACCACTTTGCTAGTCACTTTACACATCAGTCTCTATATGCTAGTTTCAAAATATGTGTTAATTGAAACAGATCCACAGAATCTCTCCTGGTGGGTGCGAGTGTGTGTCAGAAGGAGGTTGTCAGCCCGTGGTTTAGCAATTCCACTTGAAAGTAAACACTCTTATGGTTTTATGCAAATCGCAATCTCTGGGGTTCAATTTCTTTATTCGGGAAACGAGAGGATTGGTTTAGATGACCTCTGAGGTCCCATTCAGCTTTAAATCTGTGATCCTAGCATCCTAAGACACAGCATGGTGTAGGGCAGTGGTTTCCAAAGTGAAGTGGACAAGGTGATCTCTGGGGTCCCATGAAGAAAGTATTACAACTAAAGAGAAAAGCATAGCTGTTCAATGCACTTCTAGCTGCTAGTCACCTCTCCGCCCTCTTTCCCTTGCCCAAGTTCCTTCCCCACCAGCTGTGCTGGACCATCCTATGTACCTGCTCACCCCCAGTTAGGAGGCAGCTAGTCATTGCCCACCTAACCCTAACTAACCCTCAGGGCCACCACAGCAAAGTCTCCTGACTAAAGGGGGACATTTTTTTTTGTGCCATTAATAAATAAAATTTAAATCAGTTCAACATTTTGTTCATTTCATCTCTATGGCATTCTTTTTAATTTCCATTTTGTGAATGTTTTCTAATGCAAATAATATGCAAGTATAGTCATATATGTATGTAATTTATACATATACTCAAGCAGTGGATGGTGCAGTGGACAGAGGGCTGGACTTGGAAACAGGAAGACGTGAGTTCAGATTCTGATGTTGTGTGCCTCTGGGTAAGTTGCTTAACTTCTCTTAGCTTCAGTTTTCTCACCAGTAAAATGGGGATAATGATAACACCTACTTCCCAGGCTTGTTGGGAGGATCAAATGAAATAATATCTATAAAATGCTTTGCAAATCTTAAACTGCTATATGTTTTGGCTATATAAATAAGAATATGTATATATGTGTTTATATACACACATATACATATATACATGCATACATATACACACATACAAATACACACACGTGAGGATGCACATGTGCACACATACACACACACACATCCCACAAAATATTTTCCTACTGGGGCATGTGATCAAAAAAGTTTGGAAACCACTTATGCAGTTTATAGAAACCTGGTAGTGAAGTCAGAGAAACTTTAGTTTGAGTCCTGTTTCTGAAATACACTGGTTGTATGATCCTGGGTAAGTCACTTAACTTTTCAGTGCACCGGGCAAGCCTTTGACTCAGTTGCAGAGCCTGTGTCAATTTGCATTAGTGGAGGTATTTTCCTCACCAAAAGTCCCCTACACCAGTGACAAAGCAGGGCCAAAAATATAATAAAGTGATTTGATAATGTCAAAGCAGAAATTAAATTTCATTTTAATTAGTATCATAATTATTATTATAGTATTTATATTTATTTCTATTTAAATATAGTAAATATATTTAAAATATTAAATAATTTATAAACATAAACATAAACAATTCATTTGAAAAATAATTAAAATTAAATATATTTAATTATGTGCTAAATATGTTTATTTTATTATATGTATTACTTATTATATTTCCTTGCATAATATTATGTGTATATTTTTATGGCCTTTTCCTGTACTTATGCCATTACTAAGATTTTTTTTCTATAGTTTCAACCCATATTTCATGATAGACTGTGTTCTCTTTACCACCTAGGCAGTTAGGTGGCTCATGGGATAGAGCATTGGGCATGAAGTCAGGAAGACCCAAGTTCAAATCCTACCTTAGATGCTTACTAGCTCTATGAGCCTGGGTGAGTCACTTAACTTCTGTTGGCCTCAGTTTCCTCATCTGAACAATCAGGATAATTATAGCACCTACCTCCCAGTACTGTTGGAAAGATCACATGAGATAATAATTATAAAGCACTTAGCCTAGCACCTGGCACATAGTAAGCGCTACACAAATTATTATTATTATTATTATTATTATTATTATTATTATTATTATTATTATTATTATTATTATCATTATTATTACACTGATGCAAAAATGTTCTATTTTAATTCACAATTTAAAGACTGTTAGGGCTTTGTTTTGTTTTGCTGCTAGAAAGAGAACCCCAACACAACAGGCCACCTATACTTTAGCAATACTCACAGCTCATATTTATATAACACTTTAGGATTTACAAAGGACTTGCCTCACAACAATACTTTGAGGTAAAAGGGCAAGAATTATCATTCCCATTATATAGATGGAGAAATGGAGCTGAGAGTTAGAAACAGGCTGTGAATCTGGGTCTTTGATTCTGAGTCTAATGCTTACCACTCTACCAGGCTGTGCACAGCTATAATTAAGGTAGAATGATCAAGGCTTTATCCAGGGGGCAAACATGGAAGGGGCAGGGAGGTAGAAAAGGGGGAAGAAACGTCTTCCCTGAGGCAGCCTTCTGAGCCCAGGCCACAAATAGTATGACTATCTTTACTCCATGAGCTCCCAGACGCCACTAGGTCCTAAAGCAAGTCAAGGAGCACTTTCTTATTTCTTAAGCACTTGTTATGGGCCAGGCACTGTGCCGGGCTTTGGAGATATAAATACATGCAAAAAGGAAGATAGTCCCTGTCTTCAGGGGGCTTACATTCTGATGGAGGAAGATATCATAACAAGAGACTGCAAAAGGGTGAGGAAAAGATAGAAAGGGGGCATGGTAGTAAAGTCTGCAGAGTGAAGCATGGCTACTGTGGACTCTTCCTCAAAACAGAGGTTCTGTGGTGATGCACACGCTAAGGAGAGAAGGGAGACTCAAAGGTGGAGGGAGAAGGCAGCTGAAGTATAATGGAAAAGTCTGAGGAGTGAAGACCATTTCCATGATGTCTTTCTGTGGGCCTTGCCTTCCCCCACCACCCTGCCCACAACTGTTTTCTTTGCTTGGGTAAATGGATTTACTTCCTATTCACTATTTGTAATGGTATTTGGTGTAACTAGCATTTGGTGGGAAGGACCTAAGCTGGTAAGTGTAAGCTAAGGGCTATCCTTCCTCTTAGGAATGATCAGAGAAATGACTTGTTGAGCTCACTAGTTCAGAGATATTTGAGGATTGCAGACAGTTAAGATTCTAGTCTTATACTCCAGAGACTAGAGGCAAGAGTGAGTTGGGTTACTCTTGGGGACTTCCTGCCCCTCTCCTTCCCTCACCCTCCACCCACTAACTAGCATGTTAGCAATACAGGTACTGTGTTTTAGCTTTCCTCCTTTCTGCAGGAGGTGGACAAGTCTTAGATAATATCTATCCATGCTATACACAAACTACATATACACATTTAGACAACCCCTGTGGACATACCTATTTTGCAGAAGTAGTTAGCTGGGACAGTAAAAGAAGCATTAGACTTGGAGTCAGGAAGTCCTCAGTTCAAATCCTGCCTCAGAGGCTGAGCAGTCACTTGACCACTGTGATATGAAGGGGTTAGAGTTGATGGGCTTTAAGGTCCTGTCCAACGCTAAATCTATGATCCAATGACTAGAAATCAGGAAGGTTGAAATCGCAACTTTATTGGAGAAGATCTAGCATAAGATCTATGATCAAAGGATTAATCTCTAGGCTTTTTGTTGTTATTCAGTCATTTTTCAGTTGTGTCCGACTCTTTCTGACCTCATTTGGGGTTTACTTGGCAAAGATATAGAGTGATTTGCCTTTTCCTTCTCCAGCTCATTTTACAGATGAGGAAACTGAGACAAACAGGATTAAGTGACTCGCCCAGGGTCACATAGTTAGTAAGTGTCTGAGGCCAGATTTGAACTCAGAGAGCTGAGTCTTCCTGACTCCAGGCCTGGCACTCTATTCACCATGCCACCTAGCTGCCCCTGCCCCTTGCTAGACTTTTTGACCTGTGCAAAATGCATTCACTTGTGTTCTACTTTTTTCTTATCAGAATAGTGGAGAATGAGTTAGTGCTTGCCAGATTATATAACCGAAACACAAATCCCCAATATTGCAAACCTGAGCTGGAATAATACAGTGACCTGGCAGAAATTCAGTGAGTTCTCAGTATTGAGCAGTGTTCAATGGGAGGCTTGGGTGTAGAGAAAATGTTTTGTTTATTATTATTTTTTTTAATTTTGGAGCCATTAAGCAGCTCTAGACATTAAAGGCTAAATAGTACATTTACTAGATCTTCCGGGGCAATTGTAGCATCTTTTGTAAGACTGTTTATTTAACCTAATAGTCAACAATAACAACAATGGCAAATTGTCACTCTGTAGAACCTCATACAGAGTCTTCACATTTCCTGCAAAATTACTTTCCAGAGAAGTGGTTGTGCTCAGCCTCAGTGTATATGCAATCTCTGATGAGCAGCCTTTGTACTGTGTGCTGTTTAATGTGACATAAATGAATCATAAAGAAATTGCTGTTAGTCATTCAGTAAGCTCTGAAAAATAGTTGGCTTATCCCTCACAAAAGGGCCATTTTCCACAGTATAATCCTGCAGATTCATAGCGTCATCCCCCAAATTAACTACAAAGGAGTTATGAAGGAAGACACTATCTGCATCCAGAGAAAGAATTGATAAATAGAAGTACGTATAGAATGGTTTTACATATGTATATACGTACATATACATAATATACATATTTGTGTCTAATAGTAGCCATCTCTGTGGCAGGGAGCGGGATAAGAGAAGAAAAAAAGGGAAAAAAAAGAAAGCTACATGATAACTTTACTGTATGTTTAAAAAGAATAGTAAATTGTACATAATAGATTGCAGTGTCATGTACACTCATTTTTTCCTATTCTACTACATTATGGAAATACTTGTTTTATTTCTTAAATCCAGAATAAAATTTTTAAAAATTTAAATTAAAAAAGAAAGATTCATAGAGTCATCAAAAGCTGACAAGATCTATCAACTGTTTAAACCAGAGAGATAATATGATTTGCCTAAGGCAGGGGTAACCTGCTGCCTGAAGTCACACTGCTGGTTAGTGGCATGAAGTAAAGTTACACTTAAAATCAGGAGACTTGGGACCAAATCCCAGCTCTGTCTGACACTTGATAGCTGAGTGACAATCAGTCAAATCTCTTAATCTCTCTGAGCCTCAGTTTCCTCATCAGTAAAATGGGGCTTATTATATTTTCACTGCCTATCTCGCAGGTTTGTTGGTACTCCTCAAATAACATATACTTATTTGTGCACATATTCTGTCCTCCTCTTCCCCCCACACCATTATATAAACTCCTTAAGGCCAGGGGCTATTTCATAATTGCCTCTGTTTTCCTACCACCTGATGCCTTACTTAATAAATGTTTGTCAAATTGAATTAAATTATTGAGAGGGAAATATTTTATAATCTTTAGCAGGTCCTTTTCATTGTTGGTCAGTTATTTCACTCATATACAATTCTTCATGACCCCAATTGGGGTTTTCTTGGCATAGACACTGGAGTAGTTTGCCATTTCCCTCTCCAGCTCATTTTACAGATGAGGAAACTGAGGTAAACAGGGTTAAGTGACTTGCCCAGTGTCATACAGGTAGTAAGTATCTGAGGCAGGACTTTTATTCAAAATCTTCTTGACACCAAGCCAAGAGCTCTATCCATCTAGCTAGACAGTCATTTCCTGTAAGAAATAGTCTGAGTTTCTTTTTTCTTGACAAGTAAAGAAAGGCACAGTACTGAAGTCAGCTTTCTATGCTCAGTCCACAGTTCTGGTAAGATGGTTTTCCCTTGCCATAGCTCCACTCGATCTTTCCCTGACTTTTCCTATCCCTCCCTCAACTCCATCCAAAGCTTACAGTGAACTAGCCTTAACCCTTTCCTCCCATTCATTCCAAGTCACAGAATGCCTGGGCTGAGGAGTCTGTTCGTTAAGACACTGGACTACAAATCCCAAGATTCTTAGCATCGTCTTCCTTCACCTGCAAAAGAGTTGGCTCCATTGGAGCTGGGCTTATGAATTAACCTGAGTTACTTCAGGGATGTCAAGAGAGTACTTGCTATTCTCATATATATATATATATATATATGTATATTACATATATATGTATATTATATATGTATATTACACATATAAAATTATACATTATATATATATATATATTGAATGACTTAACAGCAAATTTATTTTAACATTCATTTTTTTTTAAAAAACTGAGTTCCAAATCTTCTTCCTTCCTTCAACCCCTTCCCCACCATTGTTGAGAAGGCAAGCAATATAATATCAATTACACATGTGAAGTCATGAAAAACATTTCCAGATTAGCCGTGTCACAAAACAAGCATTTGCTATTCTTTCCTTACCTTTATATTGGGAGATATACCCTGAAAACTTACACTGTATATTTAATAGGTTTTGGATTTGCCCCAGCTGATCTTTGCAAGGGATTGTAAAGAGCTTTGGCCCAGGGAAGGAATATAACTCCTGTCTCAAAGCCTGTTGGTACAGGACTTTCTCCTTATTATTAGTAGAGATGAAGGCCCTGCTCTTCTTGATGGGTAGAGCAGAATTTTTAAGAAACTCAGAGCTTCAATTCTCAGAGTGCCCTTTTGGGGATTCATCATTCTGGTACTCCTGACTTCCAGCTTTGAGAGAGAAGATGGAAGAGTCTAACTCCATTTCAAGTGACTGAAGGAAGAGACTGGAAGGACATGTATTTTCTGCTAGCTCAGAGAGTTTACAAAAACACTGACCCTCAATAAAAACTATAATGGCTTGTACTTCCAGATAAGCAGTTCCCTAACAGTTGACTAGAGGCAGCTAGCTTAAATTCTGCGTAACTTTTAGTTAGCCAGAGAGGAAAGGGTAGTGGGAGGTCTCCATTATGTCCCTATTCTCATCCGCTATTCTAGAGACTTGGGGGAGTTTCCCCTCGGGTGAGATCATGGATCTCTCTCTTGGTTGAGCTGCGTGATCCTGCTCCCAATGGGAGAGCTCCTTCATTCTGTATTGTCTGGTATATATTCTCCCATGGACACTTCCTCTGATTTATGTTTTGCTGTGATTTGGATAAGTATTTTTGTTTGTTTTTTGCTGTTGTCTGTGTGGTCATTGTGAAACTGGTATTAGGTGTTAAAGGAGTAGATGTAGAGCTTAAGGTTCTCATTACCCCCAGGAACAACAAAGTTCAAAAATTAGATGGAACCTGATCATTCCCCTAGACTAACAATATTTAAGGGAGCAGATAGATCTCTCTCTGAGGTGAACAGAGCAGTGGACTCTGGCCCCAACCTCCTGCTTTCCCTACTGTCAGGAATGAAAGTCTCCCTTGGAGAAGGAGGGGTGGGCACAGAAGAGGCTGAAGATGTATAGTCTGCCTCCCTTCAAGTCACACACAACAATGGGCATCCTTACCACACGTGGAGCCTGACTCCACATGTGGGACCCGCATATTCACTCCCTTCCCTACATCTGTAACAGACTATTTCCCTAAAGGTATTAATTTAATTTCCTAGTACACATACCAACTGTAAGGGAAGAGGGAGGCAACCTTAACTGTTGCCTCCTCGCATGTGTGACATGTGACCAGGAGAATTCCTCCTCCTTTCCTGTTCCCCCTTGACTAGAGTGCACCCCATGTTGTGCCTGGAGCTGGCTCATTTACTGTACTTGGAACTAGGCCCCTTCTGCTGATACATTTGCCCTTAGCCTTTTAGCACAAAGCCAGCACATATGTCCCCCTGGAAGGGGCCAGGACTGCCATCCTAGGAAGGGGTCCAGCTCCAAGGACAGCCCATGTGGCGCCATATAGCATCTATCCCCAGGCCAGCTCCACAGGGTGCACTCCAGCTGGAGCTGATCAGGAATGGGCATGGGAATTTGCCCTGATCACAACCCCCACATACATCTGCATTTTCTTGGGTTTCCAGCAAGATGAGTCTGTCTGAATTTAGCCAGGCTTTTCTTTGGATGATGGTTTCTCCCCAAGCCTGTAGTTGCCCATAGTTAGTGCTTAATAAGTGCTTTTTAAATTGAACTGAAGACTGAAAGTAGGCCAGATCTGATGTTCACTATCTGTGTGATTTGCGGCAAGTCACTTAGCCTTCCTCAGCCTGTTTCCACATTTGGAAAATAAAGAGGGGAGACTCTGAAGGCCCTTCTAGTTCTGGGTCCACAATCCTAATATAAATCTTGCAACCTGGTAGCAGAGCCTTTGAGAATTCGGGGTCAGTTCTATACCACCATCAAGCTAGCCATCAAGCAATGAATTTTATACCCATAAAACCTCATGAAATTATTTACTAAGCCTTAGGGGACTTGTAATCTGCATCAGTGGGTGTGCCCATACTCTTAAAGCTCAGGTCTAATCATGTCACCTGCCTACTCAATAAACTTCAGGATCAAATATAAAATCTTCCATTCGGTATTCAAGCTCTTCATAACCTAGCCCCCTCCTACCTTTCAAGTCTTACTCCTTGACACTGATATTCTTTTTTAAGATAGACTTCTGCCTAATTATAGCTCTTTCATATTGAACATATGAAATAAAAATTCTGAACCCAAGTGTAGGACTTTACAAATATCTCTATGGCATCATCTTAGATTGGGCCCAAATTCTAGCCTGTTGACACTCTGTTATCCAATATATCCAATGTCCAATATTATCTGATCTGAAAATCTGATAAGCACACTTCTATAACTTCATCCAAGCCATTGATAAAAATATCAAGTGGCACAGGGCCCTGGGATGCTCCACTAGAGACTTTTCTCCAAATTGACATCGAGCCACGAGTGAACTACTCTTTGTGTCCAGTCATTCAACCAGTTCTGCACTGGATTACTGTCTAACCTACATCTCTGCTGTTTGCTAACATTGTTTCCCTAGGAAGAGCATGCAACTGTAAAATGATTTGATTTTCAGTAAACTATCTGTAGAATTCCCCCTTCTACTATTCTATGTCAAAAAAAAGACAACGAGCTTAGTCCTGAATGACTTATTCTAGATAAAACCACACTGGCTCTGTGGTTAACATTTACTTTTCTAGATGTGCACTAAATATCTCTACAAATGTATTCTAAAAGACTCAGCACAAATACTACCTACTGCATAAGGTCTTTCTTTCTCTATCTCCCCTCTTGTTGCTAGTGTCTTCCCCTCTGAGATTACCTTTTATTCACCCTTTATGTTGTCTCTCCATTAGAATGAAATCTCTTTGAGAGCAGGGCTATTTTCACCTTTCTTTGTATCTCCAGTGTTTAGCAAAATGACTGGCACTAGTAAGCACTTAATAAATGATTAAAATTTTGCCAGGACTTAAAGTCAATCTCATGGGCCTAGTTTTTGCAGACTTTCTGTTAATTATATCCCCAGCACATAGCATAGTGCCTGAAATAAAGTAGGTGCTTAATAAATGTTTGCTGGATTGGAATTTTTTTTTAATCAGTAAATAAATGTTTGGGGAGTCTAGGGATTTTAAATATTCCCCAGAATAAAGTGAGTTTGGGAAAATTTTAGAATAAAGTGCTCTATCCTACTTCCATACTGGGGAGGAAGGAGGATCTGTTTCATATACTAAGTATCCTTGATACCTAATTTTTGTATTTCATATTTGAGCTAAAATATCACCAGCAATCTCTTAGATTGCCTATTCATATTGTGAAGAGCCCCAAGGTTCTGATCAGTAGTGTGGGAGACTGTTTTCGAGACTTCAAAAGATGTGAGCAATTCCTTCAGTGATACAGACCTCGAGATCTCTCCATTTTAGTTTCTGGTTTATGAGTTGCTACAGGAATGAAAAAAAAAATCACCATTTAGCAGTCAACCTTTTGGTAATGAACCTCTCTAGACTAAGTTCAAAGGACCTAAGTTCAAAAGACAAGTGATTTGGCATAAAATATCTTGCCAAGGACATGGACAGGGTGTGTCAACCTACCCTCCTTTGGTTCCACTCACTATCTCCGTAACTTCCAGGACTAAAACGCCCCTTTTTGGCCACTACTCAGCTATAGGTGTTTTTTGTCCCATTAGAAGGCAAATTTCTTGAGGTCAAGGACTGTCTTTGCTTTTGTATTTATATTCTCAGTACTTAGCACAGTATATGCTCCTGAAAAAAAAAAAGCTATTTCATTCATTTGTGATTAGAAAAGGAAGTAACCCATTTGAGTAGTGAGAATGAAGGATGATTGTATGGCACTGGTATCTATGAAATATTAGTAGACCTAAAGAAAGGTCCCTAGTGGATCTTCTATGGATGATTTATGGAAGGACCCTGGACAAGAAACATAGGATGTGAGTGCATGAATGTGTTGTGACCTGAAAAAGGTTATGTTATATCAACATCTATGAAGCCCAGATTTATAGAAATAAATGGTCAGACTGAGGAAAGTGTATTCTGCACTGATCAATCCATTTCCTTCTGGGTGCTACAGTTTTAGAAAGGATATTGACAAACTGAAGTACACTTAGAAGAAAGATAATGTTTTGGATGGTGAAGTTAATGGAAACCATGAGACCTATGGACTGGTTGAAGGAATTGAAAATATTTAGTCTAGAAAAGAGAACACATGGGGCAAAGGATGGATGACAGCTGTCTTCAAATATTTGAAGGATTGCCATGTGGAAAAGGAATTAGACTTGTTCTTCCTAGGACCGAACTGAGAATAATGAGTAGAATCAATCAATTAACCAATAGGCATTTATTAAGAACCTTCTAGGTGCCAGGCATAGTGCAAAGTGACATGACAGACATGAGAAAGTCTCTACCCTAAAAGGTGTTTACATTCCATAGAGAGAGACAACATATGTGTATATAAATGTTAATAGTCCTGGCAAGGCTTGGACTGGCTGCCTTGCAAGGGGTCCTAGGGTTGCTAAAGATTCTGGAAGTTTTGTTTCTTGCCAACTTGTAAATTTAAGCTAACATGAGATAGGCCTGGAAGAGGGCAGGATTTTTCATGACAGCTGGAGTTTTAAGTAGCTCTGAAGAGAAAGGAGGAAGTCACACTGAGAGAAGAAAGTTGAGTTCCTTGGACACATGGAACCTAGCCTTATGGTAGTAGTAACCACATTATTTCAGCCTCTTAGTGGTTACTTAGGGATATTCAAAAGACATAAAAGGAGATTTAGCAGTTGGGGAAGGTGTGTATGTGTATGTGTGAGAGAGAAAGAGAGAGATTGGGAGAAAAGTAATCAGGAAAAGCCTCTTATAGAAAATACTACCTGCCTGAGCTAGGGCTTAAAGGAGGCCAGAGATTCTAAGAGACAACAGTGAGAAGGGAGTACATTCCAGATGTGAGAAACAGCCAGTTTAAAGACGTGAAAATGGGAGGCAGATTTAAGTTATAAGGAAAGAAATCCTTTTAAGAGTCAAAGGTCTCCCAAGTGGAATGGTTGCTTCAGAAGGAAGGAAAGGAATAAACATTTATATAGTGCTTACTATGTGTCAAGCATTCTGCTAAGAGCATTTCCAAGTATTATCTCATTTGAACCTCACAGCAGTACTGGGAGGTAGGTGCTATTATCATCCCCATTTTACAGTTGAAGAGACTGAGGCAAACAGAGGTTTAGTAATTTGCCCAGGGTCACACAGTATCTGCAAGTATCTGAAGCTGAATTTGAACTCAGGTATTCTTGACTCCAGGCTCATTTCTTTATCCATTGGCCCAACAGCTGCCTCTAGAAGTGAGGAAGTCTTTGGGCAGAAGCTGCAAGCCTCTTTGTCAAGAATGCTATTGAAAGGATTCCCATGCATGAACAGGTTTGACTGGGATCAGGGGTAGGGAACCTGCAGCCTTGAGGCCACATGTGGCTCTCTAGGTCCTCAAGGACGGCCCATTGACTGAATCCAAACTTCACAGAACAAATCCTTGATTTGTTCTCAATTGTTCAAAGGGCCACACTTGGGGACCTAGAGGGCCATATATGGCCTCGAGGCCACAGATTCCCCACCCCAGGTAAGTGGCCTCTGATGCTCAATTCAGAGCTTCTCTAATAATAGCCCTCCAGGTGACGCTGTAACTTCTGTTTCACATCTGATAAAATCTTCCTCATAGTGTCTGCTTAGCCCAATATTGTTCTTAAATAGAAGAAATTATCTCACAGGTAACTTCTTCAACTTCATACTCATGACAGGAACATCTAAGAGAATAAAGAAGAAGTTGTTTCTTCAGCAAGAAAAAGAGAAGAAGGTCAAAGCAAGTAATCAGATTCTTTGACAGCTTGTGATCAATCATTCATCTAAAAGCACATATGCTATTCTTTTTTTTTTCCCTTCCCAGCACGGCAGGATTTGGCACTTAACGTATAAGTAAGTATGTTACACACAGGATCATAGAATGGTAGACCTGGAAGGGACCTTGGAGATGTTCTAGTCCAAGCCCTGCATTTTGCATAGAAGGGTTGGCCTCTCTAGTACTCAAGCAAATATATCCAGTGACTCCTAAGCTGTTTGCTGGTCAAGGCTGAACAATGGTCATTTGGTGTGACTTTCACACAAATGTACGTGTGTATATACACACACACACACACACACACTCATTAGCGGGGGGGGGGGGATTATTGAATCATAGTACTTCAAGTTGGCTTATTATTTTTTTCTGCATTTGGTACAGAAAATCCAAAGGAAACCCTGTTGCATTCAAATGTAGGTACATTTCTGTCATTCTGAAATAAATTAAGCAGGGATGGTCCAGTAGAAAGAGATCTGGCTCTAGAATCAAAGGACCAGGGTTCCTACCCTGCCTGACACTCGCTACCTATGGAACCCTGGGCAAGTCACTTAATCTCCCTGGGCCTCAGTTTCCTCATCTGTAAAATTAAGATGGTCTCTTAAGTCCATTCTAGTTCTATATCTGGAATCCTACGAAATTGGAGGCTATTCCTGCCTTTTTAATATACTTCTTTCTGATAAAAATGATTCCAAGTAGGATCTGCAGAGCCAGTGATTATGCTTAACCAGTGCATCCCCTAGTGGCCAGCATTTGAACAAAAGGAAAGCTGCTTTCCACCCGCAAAGAGCTGTCAGGTCAAAAAAAAAAAAGATCAAAAACCTATTTGATTTTGACATTTGCTTGGGAATTCACTGTTTCAATTACAGGCTGGGCGCAGTTGGGGAAAGAAAGAGGGAAGTGAGAAGAGAGGAAAATTGGGTAGAATGTTTTCCTAGTTGGGATTTAGAAATTTGTCAGTGAAGAACACAACCATGCTAAAAAGTAATCAGTTGTGTGTTTTTCATTCTGAGCTTAACAAACACCAAAAAATCCACAAGCATTTCATGTACAAAGTAGAACAGAAAAAGAGGATTGTACATGAAGCTACAAATCTCTATTTTGTTATACTCTGTGCTTTTCTTTTTTGAGTATATGATAAATTCAACATATTATTTTTAAAGATGTTCCCAATATCTCTATTTCCTTCCTTCTGTTTTCTTCCTTCTGAGACTACTTTCTATCTACCCTGTACATTCCTATCTAGGTAGTATGGTAGATAGAATGCTGGATCTGGAGTCAGGAAGACCTGAGTCCAAATCTAACCTCAGATACTTATTAATTGTGTGACTTTGGTCAAGTCATTTAACCTCTGTCTGCCTCATCCTTAACTGTAAAATGATATCTGTCTGTGACAACTATCTATCTCCCAGGGGTGTTGTAAAGATCAACTGTTGTCTCTCTCATTAGAAGGGGAACTCACTTAGAGCAGCAACTGTTTTTGCCTTTCTTTGTAGCCCCAGCACTTAATACTCAGTGCTTGCATGTAGTAGACACTTTAAAAAATGCTTGTAGACTGATTGACAGTTCTATGCATTTGAAAAAAAATACTTCAATGACTCTTTAAAAGAAATTGGCTTTATAAATGAAAACAGAAAACAATGAAACTAAAGAAACCTTGCAATAAGGAGTATGTGAAGTCTGAAACCAAAGTAAGAGAAGATAACAGGGACTGTTCTATAAAAACAGACTGCTCCCAGTCCAAATTGTCTTTTTCACCCTTCCCAAAGCCCTGCCAGCAGAATACAGTAGATACCATTAAATTCATTTGCTTCTTAAGCACTTGTTCTCTGTGGTTAACTGGGGCCAGGAAGAAATGATCCAGAATGAGATCATTTCTCCCAGGATTGAGGAAGAAATGTTTCTTTAGGTTGCCTCACCATTTGGGGGACACATAATCCAGACTCCTGTGGGGAATGAGTAGCAGAGTGAACAGGAAGAAGCATGACCCAATAATATATTGATCCTGCCCTCCTTCACTCAAAACAACAACAACAAAAAAACCACCACCACCACCAAAGAAAATTTAAGCTTAGTGGTTAAGTCCTGTTCTTTCAGGCTAACCAGAGGCATTTCCTTTTATATTCACAACTAGAATGAGAGCTTCAAGGGACTTCTCTAAAATATTTTACTATGATGTTTACTATATATCTTACTACAACATTTACTACAATGAGGTGCTAACCTCATGTATCTTTTTGATATTTATCCCACATATGTTCACTTTCTGGGACTGGTTATGTGTATGTTCAAAACTTTGTTGCTTGGGTTGGATAAGAATTTTATCTCTCGCTTCTGTGGCACTTCGTCACACATGCCTCACAACCCACTCTGCTCCAACCTTTCCTAAAAATCTGTTCTAGGTTCAAGACACTCTGTAGGTCAACACCCACAGAAAGCTCACAAGCCCCCACCAATGTGCTTACTTTCACCAGTTAGAGGATAAATTAATTCAACACAAGACATTTCCTCAAACAGCATAGCATATAAAGCAAAAAGAAAATATCTCCCCAAGTACCTATTGAGGACACTTTTTCACAATTTACAAAATAATCAGAGGAAAGGATGTGCATGAAGAGGACATATGGGGCAGGGAACTTGCATGAAAATATACATTCCAGGAACTCATGTGGCCAAGGTGAACAAAGGGAAAGTTAAGATGCCTGTAGAATCTTTGAAACAGGCTTAAGGAAGAGAGACTCTGCAATCAGTGATTTAAAGTGAATCACACGGAATTTTCTAACCCCAACTCAGAGAGTTTGCCTGAGACCAAGGATCTCAGATTCAGCAACTAAAACCGTCTATTATTTTGACTTAAACTATAGTCTCACAGCTAGTAGTCAAATAATTAGTCAATTCAGCCAAACAATGAATCTGGTTGATTTGAAAAAAAAAAAAGAATTAACCATCTGTTTAGCTGAACTGATCATTTGATTAATTTAAAACGTATTGGCTGGGCACATATTTCATATTACTAGAAGGCTATTGAGGTAGTCAAGGTCAGTGGTTTCAAACTCACATAGAAACAGGCAACATACTGACTTAGAAAATCGCAACTTAACATTATCTGTATTGTACTGTACTTTTATTTTTTATTAAACATTCCCAAATTATATTTTAACATGGTTGGGGAAATATTAGAGAGTTTTTCAGGCCTATGGCCTACAAATTTGACCCTTCTATGGTATGAAGTAGAGGGAAGGACCAAATACAGGTCTGAAGTTATACATCTGGGTGACTGGGAGAATAGAGCTACCAGCAATAGAAATAGAGACAAATAAGGGAAGGAACAATTACATATATATGTACATATACACATACACATACATATATATGTATATACACATACATATTTAGCAAGAGTGGAGTTATCTGAGGCTAGAAAGATGATAAATTCAGTTTTGGATATGTTGAATTTGAGCTAACATTGGGACATCCAAGTAGAGATATCTATCCGGCAACTGGAAATTTGGAACTGGAACTCTGAAAAGAGGTTGAGGATAGAAAGAATATCCATATGTCATCATCTTGACATATTATCTATCTTGAGAAGACAGACTTTCTAGAGGGCAGAGGCTACACCTACTATGCATCTTGGTGATGCAGTATCAGTCTGTCAATAAGCATTTGTTGTTGTCGTTCAGTTGTTTCTGACTATTCATGATCCCATTTGGAGTTTTCTGGGCAAAGATACTGGAGCGATTTGCCATTTCCTTCTCCAGCTCATTTTACAGATGAGGAAATTGAGGCAAACCAGGTGAAGTGACTTGCCCAGGATCACCCAGCTAGTCTGAGGCCAGATTTGAACTCAGAAAGATGAGTCTTCCTGACTTCTGGCTAGGTGTTCTAACCACTGTGACACCTAGTAGCTCTAAGCATTTATGAAGCACCTGCTCTGTGCCAGGCACCGTCCTAAATGGTAGGGATACAAAGAAAGACAAAAGACAGTCCCTGCTTTCCAGGAGCTCACACTCTAGTGGGTAAGACATGTAAGATGGAGCTCTGGGCCTGGAGACTTAAATTCAAATGTGACCTCAGACACTTACTAGCTGTGTGACCCTGAGCAAGACGTTTAACCTCTGCCTGCCTCAGTTCCTTCAACTATAAAAGAGCAGTGAAGATGTCACCCAGGGTTGCTATGAGGATCAAGTGAAATAGTGTTTCTGAAGCATTTAGCATAGTGTTTGGCTTTAAAATACTTGTTACCTTTCCTCCCTCCCTTCCTCCCTTCCTTCCCACTTTCTTTAAATAGCATCAAGCACCAGACCACATGCAGATATGCATATATCTGCTAGATGGCATAATAGATAGAGCACTATAGTTGGAGTCAGGAAGACCTGGGTTCAGATCCTGCCTTAGACTCACCATATGTTTGACCCTGGGCAAGTCATCTAATCTCTTTCAGCCTCATTTTCTTTATCTCAAAAATGAAGATAACACCACCTACCTCATGGGGTTGTTGTGAAGAATAAACAAGATGACAGCTATAAAATGCCTTGCAAACCTTAAAATGCTAGCTATAAATGCTAGCTGTTATTATATGCAGATATGTTACTTAACGTATGTCTTTTGAAGACAATAATAGGCATTTATTACATTAAATATAGGCTCTATTATAATTTAGCTAAAACTAGAGTTGTTCTCTCTATACAAATGAGTTTCACAATTTACTTATTGTCCTTTAGCTCAGGACTAAAGTTTCTCTAGGAAAGACATCAAACAAAAACTTTAGAAGATAAAACTGTCATACTTTCCTCATCTATCAGATAAAAGGACAAAGAAATGTTTACCAAGAGCAAAAACTAGTCTGGTGAAATGCTAAAGATGTGTCTATATATAGGCTTATTAATTGGAGCCAGAGAAAGAGGATTGCAATGAAACATTGTGTTTGTAACAAAAACTAATAGCAGACTATACGCACATATGTATACATATATGTATCATGTATATACATGTATACACTTCCACACACTGATATGTATATGTATACTTTTGGTATTTGATAAAAACATAATGTTTGTGTGTGTGTGTATTCATACACACCTGTGTTTTGTCTGTGTGTATACACGTATGTATACTCATATTTATGCTATACCATGTAGTGTGTATATGTGCACAAAACAAGGAAATGGTTGGGAATGCAAAGAGAGACCTAGGAGGTTGGTCAGTTGTGTAACCAATGCTGTTACAGAATGTAAAAATGTAAGCTCCCTAAGGAGAGGAATGATTTCGTTTTTTGTCTCTGTATCCCTAACACCAAGCAAAATGGCTGGCACGTAGTAGGTCCTCAAAAGACTCTTGTTGAATGACTGATTGTGTGCTGCTGACTCCAGGCAGACTCCCACTGAAGGCACAGTGAGGGTCCTCCAAGCCTAGCCCAATGGCACGATGCAATTAGGGATGGTTCACCATGTTTGAGTGTTGTCACATCAAAGGGAGAGGAAACTCATTCCTTAGAGAGTCTGGCGCAGTCCCCACTGAGCAGCTAATGACCTCCCAGACTCTCTCTGTCCTATTTCTTATATAATATATAATAAATACTTTTTTGATGGATAGATTGACTTAGATGCCACAACATTCTGCTCGATCTAGATTGAGTAACTTTGATTCTTTGTTACCTCCATCCCCACCTCCACTTAGTCACTGGACTTTCCTGCATCTCCACCTGATTTATTAACACCACTTCTGTTTAATTTGGTTCTAGATCTCACTTGCCCTGTTTTCCTCTACTGTCTTCACATCCTCCCACCCTTTGTCTGTGGACTATACCTCCCAGATATCTCTGAGACAGGGACTTCTGCTTAGCTCTATATTGCTTGGACAGACTACATCTTTCAGGGAACCTCATAACAAAGACTTCAATCCAGTGAATGGTTATCTCATCCTGGTGGTCAGGATAGCCCCAGTACCCTTTGGCAGTGGGGTTTGTGATGGAAGAAACAGTAGTAGTAAGAAAGAAGATGAAGAAGAGGGGATAAAGAGGGAACCCCATTCTTCTACTACTATAGGATCCCCATTACTGCTCTTTACTGTCCTCACTAAAGCTACCATTTCCCCCCCCCCAAGTACCACTTATGTCAGCTAAAAGAGAAGAAAGGAGACAAAGTCCTATCCTATGTCACTTTGGGACTCCTACCACCGTTCCTATCTTCAATTTCTCTTTTCCCCAGCTACCACCACATTGCTACAATCCAATGAAGCATCCCAAAATGGAGCTCTGAAGATATTTTCTCATCAAAACTCTGTAAGGTTCTATCATAATGAGAGGGTGCGTGGAGAGCATTGGATAGAGGATTAGTCCCCAAATCAGGAAGATCTAGGTTCAAGTCTGAGGGCAGCTAGGTGGTGAGTAGATAGAGCACAGGCCTGGAGTCAGGGAAGGCCTGAGTTCAAGTATGCTCTTATTAGCTACTTACTAGCTCTATGACCCTGGATAAGCCACTTAATCCTGTTTGCTTCAGTTTCCTCATCATCATAAATGAGCTGGAGAAGGAAATGGGAAACCACTCCAGTATCTTTGCCGAGAAAACCCCAAATGGAGTCATGAAAGAGTTGGACAAGACTGAAAAACAACTGAAAAACAGCAACAACAGGTCCCAGTCCTACCTCTGATACGTATTGACTGTGTGACCCCAGACAAGCCTCTTATCTCTAAGTGCCCCATTCAACTCTCTAAGACTAGAAGTTGCAGAGAAGGTGCTAGTCTTCACTGTTTGAGGGAGATTCCTTATTGGGAATTCCCTATTCCAATGAAATCACGATCTAGTACCACACTCAGCCAACTATTCGTGCCACAATTCACATGTGAGAACATTTGAAGGATCTATGATTCATCACCATGGGAATTTTCTCACCTAAGGCAGGTATGCTACGAACTGAATAGATATTTGTGGAAAGGCTTAGGAACTTAAAAATCATTTGTACCTTTTTTTCCTATGGATTAATGGACCTGAGTTCCAAGTGATTGACTTTAAAATGAACTGTGGGAACACAGCCTATTTGGGCTGGGACAACATCTAAAACAATATATGAGACCTGTTCTTAAAAGGGATATCCCACAGGACTTCTCATAGACATGCATCTCAAGTTTTCCTTTTATATATCAGTTTTCAGACATTTTGAATTGTTTCATATTAATATGGAAGGGTATTTTTTAATATTGCACATTTATTTTTAAACAATATTTTATTTTCCCCTAATTATACATAAAAACAATTTTAAAATCCATTTTTTAAAAAAAGTGTTGAGTTCCAAACTCTATCCCTCACTCTCTTCCTTCCCCCCACCCCGAGATGGTTAGCATTCTGATATAGGTTTATAGAGAAGTATTTTGAAGAGAATGAACCTGGGATTCAAAGAAGATCAATGGTAGAATTGTGGAAACATAGCCAGAAGGGACACCAGGTAAAGAGGGGCTTGAGTGATCTCCAAACTGTATTGCCCCATATAGCAAACCTAAGCAATGGTCATTTAACTTCCACGCAAAGACTTCTAGTGATAGGGACCTCATGATCTCCTGAGGCAGCCTGTTACAACTTTGGACAGTTACAGGAGTTAGAAAAGTTTTTCCCTTACCTTGAGCCAAAAATCTGTTTCTCTGTCACTTCCATTCACTGCTCCTAGTCCTGTCTGGAGCCAAGTAAAACAATCCTAAGTCCTTTTCCTCATGACTACCCTTGCAATACTTGAAGACAGCTAGTATGTCACTCCTAAGTTTTCTTTTCTTCAGCTAAATATCCCCAGCTCATTTTACCAATGGCTATCTGGCAAGGTTTCAAGTCCCTTCACCTTCCTGGTAACTCTCCTCTGGTTGTGCTCCAATTTGGACACAATATGCTGGATGTCATCTGGCCTCTCTCGTTTTGGACATTGTGCTTCTATTAATGAAGCCTAAGGTTACATTTGTTTGTTTGTTATCATATTGTTGATTCACACAAGAAACTTGGTCAGAAGTCAGAGAAGAAATTGACGGCAAGACCATAGGAATGACACTGAATCCTGGGCACATTTCTCAAGTATTTGTTTGTTGTCTTTTTCTGGTTCAAATTAGTGCCAGGCATGCTGGGAGAGGCTCTGCTGGCAAGAAGCCCAATTGGCCTGGTGGCCCTGGATATCTTGAGGGAAACTCAATCATTTATAAGATGTTGAGGCCTGTTCTGCAGGTGGGAGAGGCTTACGTTACGCTTGGTTTAAGGAACTGAACTAAAACCAAACCCAGAGCCTTTTGAACCTCACCAAGTTGGTTGAGGCCTCCCGCTTTGGGCAACTCTTTGGTCTGTTTTCCTGGAAGCTCAAAACAATGCTCCCTGGGGGTAAAGGATATGGCCTAAATTTAGGCCCTTTGCTGAAATTATCCCTGAAATAATATCTTTTATGCTGAACCATCTGGAGGCATGTGAAAGACAAGGATACCATTTATTCCTGTGGGTAACAGAGCTTTCCCAACTAATAGATTCAGTTAGGGAGTTGACGTCACAATAGAAATCACTTTGTTCTCTTTGGTGGTAAACCACTGTCTATAGCAGGACTCAATTATGTGGCTTTGGGCCATTCGCAATGAATGGACATTACTAACATTAACCAAAAGAGTCATATGAGTATTGTATGTTCTCTAAAATCTGGAACTTCAATACTTAGGTATTGTGATCTCATCAGTATGAACATTCAAGTATGCATTTCACAATCCATCCCTATCTTACGTTATGGGATTCTTGTCCCTGCCCTTTCCATATCTTCCGTAGAGGATACATTACATTGAAAGCCTTCCTCTAGACCTTTTTTACATTTCATGGGTAATAGTGCAGCTCTTTGGCTGTTTACTTTTACAGTACATGATTAGCCTACCTCCTCCTCTAACCATGTATTTACTGGTTATCTTTTGTACCACTTCTTGTATATAAGTCAACATTAGTCATTTGTTATCACCAATTCAGGTCTACCATACAAGTCTCTGTTGTCTTCCTGATTCCCCAGAGGATAGTCTAATAAAATATAATCATAATTAATTAATCAATCAACAAGTATTTATTAAGCATTAATTAGATGCCAGCCACTGGACTAAGGGCTGGGGATACATAGAAAGCACAAAAATCATTCTTGCCCTTCCTGGAGTTTTAATTCTAATATAGGAGACAACAGTCAGTCAATCAACAGCATTACCATGTTTACCATGTGCCAGGCAATGTGCTAAGTTCAAAGGACAAGCCCACATAAACATAAATTGACACATATAAGATTTATACAGGGTAGGTGGAAAGTAGTCTTAGAAGGGAAGGTGATAGCAGATGAGACTCCTGGGAAAAGTCATCATAGCTGATATTTATATAGCATTTTATGCTCATGGCAATCCCTCAATTTCTCTCAAAGTGATATCTTTCATGTGAAACCTTTCCTAATCCATCCTCTTCCAGATATTAGTGCCTCCCCCTGAAAAAATTTACCTTGTAATTTTGGGGGGATATTATGTAAACTTATCATCTATGTGCGTAGTGTCTCCCCTAAAGGCAGGGACCATTTCATTTTTGTCTTTGTATCGTCAACGCCTAAAGATGTTAGGCACACAGCTGGGGCTTAACCAATTCTTGTTGACTGACTGATTCTTTGACCACCCCAGCAAGGTAAGCAGTATAGGCATTAATAGTCCAACTTTAAAACTAGGGAAATAATGCATAGAAAGGTTAGATTCACCCATTATTTGGTAAGTGGCAGAGCCTGGATTTGAATCCAGATCTTCTGCACTTCAAATCTAGTGCTTTTTTAAAATTACCCTCAAATAAAAATGTGGGATTTTGAAGAACTTTAGGTTGCAGGTGAAAGGGGCATTTGTGGCTGTGGAAGCACAGTCTAAGGTTCGTGGCTTTATACCAAGTTCAGAGGCACCAGCACCTCATTTTTCTTGCTCTTTGCCTTTGCCCATTTCATTTCCTCCACCTGGAATGCCTTCTCTGGCCATCTCCATCTATTGAAATTCTAGTTGTCCTTCAAAGCGGAGCTCAAGTGCCATCTACTCCATGAAGCATTCCATAATTTTCCAGCTCAGAAAGCTCCAGCTGGGTGGGGCAGTGGATAGAACCCTGGACTTGGAGTCTGAAAGATAGGAATTCAAGTCCAGCCTCAGACACTTACTAGCTTTACGAGCGGTCCTAGGCAAGTCACTCAACCTTTCCTTGCCTTAGTTTCCCCATTTTAAAAATGGGGACAATAGCATTATCTCCCAGGATTGTTGTGATTATAAAATGAGATATTCAGAATGTACTTAGTAGGTGTTTAATTTTGTTAGTGTTCAGTCATTTCAACTCTTTATGACTCCATTTGGGGTTTTCTTGGCAAAGATACTAGGGTGGTTTGCCATTTCTTTCTTCAGCTTATTTTACAGAAGAAGAAACTGAGGCAAACAGGGTTAAGTGGCTTGCCCAGAGTCACACAGCTACTAAGTGTCTGAGGCCAAATTTGATTTTCCTGACTTCAGGCCCTACATTCTATCCATAGTGCCACTTAGCTGCCTTAGGTGCTTAGTAGATGTTTTGCAAAATAGTGTTTCTTGACCCTCTACTCCCTTCAAAGCACCATGCTACCAAGGAATAGGGGATTAAAAAAAAAAAAAGAAGACATAGCCCATGCTTTCAAGAAGCTTACAACGTGGAGTGATGTATTTCAAAAATCCAGTAGAGCTTCATTAAATGGGCACTATGGGGAAAATATTGCACAATTAGATATGCAAATCACATTTATATCTCCACCCTCTGCACCAGAGGTGTCAAATTCTGGTCCTGCAAAACTCCCAAGTGCTGCTGGAACCAGATTAAAATGCAATGGGAAAAATTTAACAAAATAAATTAAAGTACAATACAACATAGATCATGTTAATTTGTATTTTTTCTAAGTCAATATGCTGCTAGCCACAGGAATCTGTTCCTATTTGAGCTTAACTCGACTGTTCTACACCCAGCGTCATTTCCATTTGTCTCTCGTCTCCACGAAGATGACCTTCTGGTCATCCTCGAGGTACTTCCTCTACTTCAAACTTGATATGATCCCAGACTGAACTTATCATCTCCTCCCCTGAGACCTGACCCTTCCACTAACTTCTTCACTCTTACTAAGTAAGCACTTAGGCTCATAACCTCAGGTATGTTTTATTCTTCCTTCTCTTTCTCACCTCACACATTTGATTAATTGATGGTTTTAGCTCCATAATCCATCACATGCAGCCATCCCTTCCTTTTACCACTACAACTGCCTTTGTTCAGGTCTTTACTTCTCAGGATTGTGGGATCATACATTAAAAGTTAAAAGGCATCTAAAGGGAGGTGATAGACCAGCCCTCTTCAATCTCTCCCAGTCTAATGACTGCTTCCCTACTGCCTATAAACACACCTTTGTCTTCCCCATCCTCAAAAAACCCTGGGATCTTCAACCCCTGCTAGTTCTCATCCTATATCTCTTCTCCCTTTCTTGGCCATACTCCTTGAGAAGGCCACCCACAACTGATGCTTCTTTCTCTCTTCTTAACTTGCCACAATCTGACTTCCAGCCTCATCATTCAGCTGAAACTGCTCTCTCCAAGGTTGCCAGTGATCTCTCGATTGCTAACATGAATGGCCTTTTCTCAATCTGCACCCAACTGGACCTCTCTGAAGCCTTTGGCCCTATGGAGTACTCTCTATTCCTTTATATTCTTGCCTCTATAAATTTTCATGACACTGCTGTCTCCTGGTTTTCCTCCTACCTGTATGCCCATTCTTTCTCCAGCTCACTTCTGCTAACCAGGAGTGTCCCCTAAAGCTCTGTCTTGGGCCCCCTTCTCTTCTCCCTCAATGTTATTTCATTTGGTGATCTTTTCCATTCCATGGCTTCAGTTATCATATCTATGCTGATGATTTGTTCAAATCTATTTATCCAGACCAAATCTCTCCTCTTAGCTTGAGGCTCACATCTCCAACTGCCTATTAGATATCTTGAACCTGATGCCCTGCAGACATCTTAAAGTGATCACATCCAAAAGTGAACTCATTCTCTTTCTCCTCCCCCCAAACCCTCCCCTCTTCCCAAGTTACCTATGACTGGGAGAGCACACTACTATCCTTCCAGTCATCCAGGCTTGTAACCCAAGTACCATCTTTGATTCCTCACTCCCTTGCCTCCCGTATTAAATCTGCTGCCAAGACCTGTTGATTTTATCTTTTTTTTTTCTAGGCAATTGGGGTTAAGTGACTTGCCCAGGGTCACATAGCTAGTCAAGTGTTTGGTCTGAGGCTGGATTTGAACTCAGGTCTTCCTGACTTCAGGGCCAGTGCTCTATCCATTGTGCTACTTAGCTGCCCCGATTTTATCTTGATAGTATATCTCGTATACATCCCCTTCTCTCCTCTGATGCTTGCACTACCTTGGTACAAGTCAGTTGGTCTTCCTGCTTCAGGGAGCTCTCCTCACTGCAGTTCATCCTCCACTCATCTGTCAAATTGATCTTCTTTAAACACAGGTCTGTCTGTGGCACCTCCAGTGGCTCTCTATTATTTCTAGCATCAAATAGAAAATTCTGTGTTTGGCTTTTAAAGCTCTTTATAATGTGACCTATTCCTACCTGTCCTGTCTCCTCATATCTTACTCCATTCCACGTAGGATCCAGTGACACTGGCCTCTGATATGCCTTACAAAACAGACTCCATCTCCCCACTCCAGCCATTCACTGACTGTCCTGGATGCCTGGAATTCTCTCCCTCTTCCTCTCTACTTCCTGGCTTTCCTGGCTTCCTTCGAATCACGACTGAATCCTACCTTCTACGGGAAAACTTTCCCAATCCCAGCTCAGCCCTGATGCCATCTCCTAGGAGAAAACTTCTCCTATTCCACTTAGTCTTTTGTTGTTATTCAGTTGTGTTCTACCTCTTCTTGACCCCATTGGGGATTTTCTTGGCAAAGATAGTGGTTTGGCCATTTCCTTCTCCAGCTCATTTTACAGATGAAGAAACTGAGGCAAACAGGGTTAAGTGAGTTGCCCAGGGTCACATGGCTGATAAGTGTCTGAAACCAGACTTGAACTTAGGAAATGAGTCTTCCTGACTCCAGGCCCAGTTCTCTATTCACTGCGCCACATAGCTGCCCTTCCACTTGGTTGTGCTCTCTCTCTCTGTCTCTGAGTTTCCTAAAAAAAAAAAAATAATAATAATAATAATTGTTAAATGAATTTTGGCTTGGGATTAGGACAGAATTTCCACCTATTTCTGAAATGGCCCTAAACATACTTCTCCCATTTTGTACTACATATTTACGCAAAGTGTCCTTCTCAGCACTGACGATTATAAAATCAAAATATCGATCAACTCCGAAAAATGTTGAAGATGCTCTGTCCTGCAATATCAAATATTCCGCCAAGATTTAATTCTTTTTGTAAAAATAAATAAGCATATCCATCTCATTAGTATGCACATTTGCTTTTATTTTTAATAAAAATGATACATTATAAAAAATGATAAATTATATGTACACCAAAGAATTGTTTTAAAATAATTTTTTTATGATTTATTATTAGTAAATGTTTGATTTGCATACCTATTTTAGATACCCATATACCCGAGTTCACATAAAAATTTATTGGACAAAAAGTGGTCATGAGTGGAAAAAGTTTAAGAAGCCCTGTTGTGGCCTATTAAGTGTGCAATATTAAGTGTGCAATAGTATTATGTCTAAAAATACCAATGTACTTGATTGCACATATAAAACCTATATTAAATTGCTAACTGTCTTAGGGAGGAGGTGGTAAGGGAGGGAGGGAGATAATTTGGAGCTCAAAAAAATCTTTAATGAATGTTAAAAGTTGTCTTTACATGTAATTAGAAAAAAAGAACATATTAAAATTTTTTAATGTACATACCTTAATTAAAAAATACTTTATTGCTAAAAATGCTAACCATCATCTGAGCTTTCAGCAAGTGATAATCTTTTTGCTGGCAGAGAGGAAGATCTTGCCTGAATGTTAATGACTGCCAACTGATGAGGGTGGTGATTACTGGAAGTTGGGGTGGCTGTGGCCATTTCTTAAAAGAAGACAACAATGAAGTTTGTCTTATCAATTGACTCTTCCTTTCACTTGAACACTTACAGGTCATTATATGGTTATTAATTAGCCTGATTTTAATATTGTTGCAGCTCAGGGAATTGGGAAGCCCGAGAAGATGGAGAGAAATGGGTCAATTGGTGGAGCAGTCAGAACACACACAACATTAATTGTTTAAGTTTGTAGTCTTATATGGGTGTGGTTCATGGTACCCCACAAGAATTACAATAGTAACATCAAAGATCACTGATCACAGATCACCATAACAGATATAATAATGATGAAAAGTTTTGAAATATTGTGAGAATTACCAAAATGTGACACAGAGACACAATGTTAGCACATGCTGTTGGAAAAATGGAGCCTTATTCCACTTGCTCAACATAAAGTTGCCGCAAACCTTCAATTTATAAAAAACACAATATCTGCTAAGCACAATAAAACGAGGAAGCCTGTATTTGCTACTGCAAGGGACTATGCTAGATCCTGAGAATGACCACATGAAAAAAAAAAAAGAAAATGGATATCCCCTGCTCTCACAGGGCAGCCATTCTACTGGGAGAACATGTAAGCGTGCAAGGAGTGTAAAGAGAAACAAATACAAAATATATCCCATTCAAACTCAAGGAGATTTTATCAGGGATAGAAAGGACTAACTGGGAAGTGGGAGTGGATCAGGAAAGGTCTCGTGTAGAAGGTGGTGGTATTTGAGTTAATCCTCAACTGAGTCATAAATTCCAAAGGATAGATGGTAGAGGAGAAGAGATAGAGCATTTCAGACATGGGGGGACAGTCTGTGAAAATTTGAGAAGGTGGGCAATGGAATGCTGTGCATGGGAAAGAGAATGCAGGCCAGTTTGGCTGGCATGTAGAATGCATGAGGGGGAATAATGGGAAATAATTTTGGAAAGATAGGTTGGAACCAGATTTTAAATGCCAAACAGTGAAGTTTGTATTCGATCCTCATAGTGAGAGAGAGCCACTGAGGTTTGGGGTGGGGGGGGGGGGAATAGAGGTGAGGGTGGGCCCTGGAAGGGAGAGGAGGTGGAGTGACATAGTTAGACTTCTGCAAAATTAAATTATGTGCTGTTGTGAGCCAGTCTGGACTCGGGTCGATCTGGCAGTTCAGGTTCAAGGCTAGAATGAAATGAGACATTTGTAGACTTTCTAACAGGTAACAAAAAGAGATTGGCTGAGCCATAGAATGGGAAGCCAGGCTATGATAATGGTCCAGGGAGGTGCAGCTCATACAAAAATCAATTAACCAATCAACAAATATTTACTAAGCACCTCCTATGAACCTGGCACTGTGATAGGTGCTGGGGAAACAAATCCAAAGAAAACACAGTTGAGCAGCGTGGTGTGGTCCCCCACGACAGGGAGACATCCTCCAAATTTTAAGAGGCACTTGATTTCTCATAGAGCCATGGAGAAGCTCTATCAATGATTGGAGCCTTAGCATCCTGGACGAATTGTGTCTTAGGGATGGCTTCCCTGCCTTTTATAGAAAAAAAAAATTAGCTCAGTCTATATGGTAGGGACCCTGGTATACATTGCTCCTGCCATAGACATCATCTTTGCCCTCAGAGGGGTTATCTTGAGGTGCAAATAGAAGGCACTTAATAAATCTGAATTATACTGTCTTGTGTCTTAATTAGCACAATTTAGCACAATTCAACAAGGATTTATTATGTAGCTTGTACGTGCAGCTGGGTGGCAGAGTAGATAGAGTGCAGGGCCTGGAGTCAGGAAGACTCATCTTCCTGAGTTCAAATGTGGCCTCAGACACTTATTCTCTGTGAGACCCTGCACAAGTCACTTCACCCTGTTTGCCTCAGTTTCCTCTTCTGTGAAATGAGCTGGAGAAGGAATGACAAACCATGCCAGTATCTTTGCCAAGAAAACCCCAAATGGGGTCGCAGAGAGTCAGACATGACTGAAAAACAAACCAAACAAACTCAGCAATAAAACAAATGTGCCAGGCACTGTGCTAGGCACTGAAGGAGTAATAGGGGAGAGAGGACACACACTTGTATAGCTGTAACACTAAACCGAATATTCTGAGTATATGATAGCAGGACAGCATTCAGAGTAGAGAGCCCTCCTCTAAACTTCTCTGTGTGGCACTTCTAGCTGCCACATTCCTCAATTCATTCCTCTCACCTTGACAGGTATGGCCTTGTTATTTGTTTTGTTTTGTTTTGTTTTTTGGTTGGGCAATGGGGGTTAAGTGACTTGCCCAGGGTCACACAGCTAGTAAGTGCTATGTGTCTGAGGCCGAATTTGAACTCAGGTGCTCCTAAATCCAGGGCTGGTGCTCTATCCACTGTCCCACCTAGCTACCACCTAGCTGCCCCCTAGGTATGGTCTTGTTGTATGACTTATATGCCTGTCAGCTCCCTGGATAGATTATAAATCCCACGGGGAGAAAGCCTTGAAGCCCCCGATAGAAACTAACACAGTGTTAGGCATCTGCTGCACATAGTAGGTTTTTAGCAAACATTTGTTGAAGAAATGAACCCCTAAGAGCTTTCCATGTGGGGAAAAAAATCCCCATCTACCCAGATTTTAATTTACGACTGTACTAGATTCTTCAGTTGTGTGAATGTAATGAACCATGAGAAAATACAGCCAACGGGAGGCCATAAAAGTCGGGCGAGAGCTGCACCCTCACTCTTGTCTACCAGGGTGTATGTGAGTTTTCTAATGGGTGCTAGCATGGAGTCTCAGTGCTGCCTGGCACCGGCTGAGCTGCTGCTTGCTCTTCCATTGTTCCACTCTAATGGAGTGACCTGTTTTCCGTGCTATCCCTTTGGGGGGCCTTCAAATATTTTAACCTTTTTTCTTTTTGCCAGTCTGTTTTCATTTTCTTTCTCCTTCACCCACGTTCCCCCTGACTTCTTTTCCTTCACTTTCCTTTTTCATTGCCTCTAAATGCGCCCTTCTGGAAATCAATTGTTCTACTCTAATCACCTTCTCTTCCTTCCATTCCCTTATCACAGTTTCCATTAGCACTATTGCTCATCTTGATCAGAACTGTGGACACAGTTCACGCTGTGGGAAAATCTTCTGAAGGAAACAAATTCTGGAAAAAAGACTAGAGAAATTCACTGGAAAAATTTATCGCAAGGAACCTTTCTAAACTGGACCAGTTCTAACCAGGGTCAATTGTTAAATTTTCATTGTGAGAATTTACACTTAGGAAATCAGCAAACACTACAAATCAGGGCTTGATTTATTGTTCAGTTGGTTGTCTAGATTCAAGAAACTGATGGAGAAAGATGTTAGTCATTCAGATTAAACTTAAAAGCATGTTAATTGATCTTTTTTTTTTCCTGAAGAAAATATTTACCAGCCCACTAGGGTCACATAACTAGTAAGCTGCTGAATCATATTCTGACAAGATCTGTCGTGACAGTTTGCATTTCTCAAAAGGGAAAACCATAGAGATTGAAGATGTGAAAGCCACTGCTCAGAATAACTTAAGAAGTATGAGAAGTATTTTCGAGCTTTAATCTCCCTTTCCTCTTTTATGTCTGCCCTTCCCTGTTCTGCTGCTCTGTTTCCTATGATCACCAACACAATGCCCCTTATCACCTCCTTCCTATGGTCATGCTCCCCTCTGTACTTGGTCTCCCACTTTTCCCTCTTCAGCACTCCAGTACTGGCTGTAATAATTTTTTGTTCTGATTTGTTTGAGAAAATGGAGAAGCATCAAAGGACGAAGATCTGAAATGTACTGACTACAGTCCATCATGAATTTGATGCTCCTGAAATTCTGAAATAGGTTTTGGATCACATCCAGTCTTTATTAAACTGAACACACTAAAGCCCTACTCAGCAAACACAGCCAGTTATATCAGATAGATAAAAGGAGCTCATCCTTTGTAAACGCTAATACACGTGCCATGATTTCAGCTACAAAAGGGGCTCCCTCCACCCACATAACTCACCACAAGCCCTTGACTTAGATAAGGCCAGGGGAGTTCATAGATTTATAGCTGGAATTTAGCAATACTTTGTGAAATAATTCTGAATGTATTTTAGAAAAGATGAAATGGCTTTAATCTATATGTAAATTCAACTTAAGTGTATTCAAATGCTATTTAAAAAAAGTTACTGGGTGATAGGAATAATATCTGCAATGCTAGGATGATCCAAAGTAAAAAATAACATGGCATAAATGAGACTTTGCTATTTTGGGGGTAAGGGGAGGAATGTGGATTTGTTCAGAGGGTTCCCAATGTGGAAATCCCCTCTACAAATGCAGGCCTCCAAATACAGATGATCTGAGAGAGTGACCTAAGCAAGGGGACTGCATTGTTGAGTGACTTGCCCAGGATCTCACAGGCAGTATGTATGTGTCAGAGGCTGGTTCTGAGCTCAGATCATTTTAACTCCTTAGCTGGCTCTCTATCCATTATATCCAACCTGTCCTGCATTAAACTTCTGTGACCTTTACTAGGCTACATTCTAGATATTACAGAGAAAAGATACTCACAAGTAATAAGAAAAAAAATTGGGTATGAAAGAAGCTTCTTTTTTGTGATATAAAATATGAAGATGATCTTAGTAAGAAGAGTCTACCATTGAGTAAAAACTCAAGTTGATGTTCTTAGCTATTTATTCAATCAAACAGTGCCTGCTATGTGTCAGGCATGGTGCTAAGCACTAGGAATAAAAAAAAAAGGTAAAAGACTGTCCATGTCCTCAAGAAGCTTATAATCGAATGGGGGAGAGAACATGTAAACAAATATATATAAAGCAATCTACAGGCAGGATAAATAGGGATTGATTAACAGAAAGAAGATGCGGGCATTAAGGAGGATTGGGTAAGGCTTCCAATAAAAAAAGGGATTTTAGTTGGGACTCAGAGAAAGCTAAAGAGGTCTGTAGGTAGAATAGAAGAGGGAGAGTATTCCATGCATAAGGAAGAGTCAGAGAAAATGGAAGAAATGGCAAGCTATTTAAGGGCAGGTAAGGTGGTGCAGTGGATAGAGTGCCTGGCTTGGAGACAGAAAAACCTGAATTCAAATCCAGCCTCAGACACTTACTAGCTGTGTGACCCTGGACAAGTCACTTAACCCTCTTTGCCTCAGTTTCCTCATCTGTAAAATGAGCAGGAGAAGGAAATGGCAAACCACTCCAGGATCTTTGCTAAGAAAACCCCAAATGGGGTCATGAAGAGTCACATATGACTGAAAAACTCAACAACTACAACTCAATATTCCCATTGCTTCTGAAAAGAGCATGACAATGGATTCTTCTATGGGCTCATTCACCCTTTCAGACAAAAAACTCATTCTTCCTTGGTCACTGCTTTTTTTCTGTGTGTTGCCTTTCTCGATTGCAATGAAAACTCCTTAAGATCAGGGACTGTCTTCCTTTTGGATTTGAATTCTCAGTGCATATGACATAGTAGGCATGCAATAAATAAAATAAGATAAAACCTCCTCATTTTACAAATGAGGTTATACCCAGAGTATAATTTTCCTTTAATCTAAATTTCAAGAAAAGTAACATTTTAAAGAATTTTTTAAAATTTAATTAATTAATTGAATTTAAAAGTAGCTCTTAAAGAATTTCCCCTAAGATTAGAGGTGAAACTGAATCCATTTTCTAAATGTTCTATTTTACATGTGGAGTAGACCTGAACCTAGATTTTGACCTTCCTAACTCAATTCCATGAATTTTTAGTGCACGTTGCTTGGATTTATTCTACAATGGCAATAAGGGGGACAGTTTTATGGGGTTTTCATTGCTAGCTTAAAAATAATGAAAGATGTATGTAAGGCAGATTGGGCCTTCAAGGAGACTTTCCCATCATCGCAGACTTGTTTTCTTAATCTTTGTCTCTCTTCGTTTCTAAGTGCACTGTCACTTCTACACCAGCAGAGAGCGTATGGGGGTAAAATGAGATTATTCTTTTCCTGCAGTTTTTCAAATTTGCCCAGGAATCTTAACTTTACAGCTTATATTTAAGTACTATAGTAATTTGCACAGGACTGTAGCAAATAAGTACTATTTAAAATAAGGTCAGAAAATCAACCATAATGAGGATCGTTATATAATCATTTCTGCTAACGAGGCAAATGTTTAGTAACCAACATTTGAGAGAGATAGAATTACCAAGGAAACCTGTATTTACACATGCAAAGTGAAGTAGAGAATTGAGGCAATTAACCGGAAACTTACAGCAGAACTTTTCTGAATATTCCAGTGAACTTAGAGGTCTGTGTTAATCCAAATTATTTTCTGGATTCTCTCTTCACTTTGCAGCTAAACTTATTTATTTCATCAGGGAACATATCCACTAAATAAAACTTATTATGAGAGACAGCATGGTAGAATGAAAAGATTTCAGAGTCCCAGATTCTGTCATGTGTTATGCATGTGACCTGAAAACACTTTCCATCTCAAGCCTCAGTTTCTTCATTTATAAAATGGGGATAAAATTGATACTTACATTATGTATCTTATAGGACTATTGTGAGGTGATTCATTTGAAAGCCTTATATTGGTGGTAATATAGTGTCATGTAGTATGATATTTAATCACAAATGTAAGCTATTAGTGTGGTGCTTATATACTCCCTCCTTCCTCCTTTCCTTTCCTTTCCTTCCTTCCTTCCTTCCTTCCTTCCTTCCTTCCTTCCTTCCTTCCTTCCTTCCTTCCTTCCTTCCTTCCTTCCTTCTTTCCTTCCTTCCTTCTTTCCTTCCTTCCTTCCTTCCTTCTTTCTTTCCTTCCTTCCTTCCTCCTTTCCTTCCTTCCTTCCTCAAGGTACTAAGAGATCTGATCCAAGTCTGGGCTTTGTAACCTTGAACAAATCACTTGGCCTTTCTAAGCTATTGTGTCTCCATCTATAAAATAAAGATAACAATAACCTGGTTGTGCCTATTTCAAAGGCTTGTTTTGAAGGCAAAAATGAAATTATATGTGTGATACCTTTGAAAAACTATACAGACATAATACACGTCATCATCATTAGAATCATTAGTTTGTAATGTAATAGGGGAGACCTAGGTAGTGCAGCACTCCTCGAGTCAGGAGGACCTGAGTTCAAGTGTGCCTTCAAACACTTCCTAGCTACATGATCCTGGGCAAGTCATTTAACTCTGTTTGCCTCAGTTTCGTCATCCATAAAATAAGCTGGAGAAGGAAATTTCAAACCACTCCAGTATCTTTGTCAACCCAAATGAGGTTATGAAGAGTCAAGCATGACTGAACAAAAACGACTTCTTCACATAGCTGGATAAAATAATTTTTAAGCCTTTACTATTTTCTAAGAATATAATGTAAGCAAAAAGCAAAAAAAAAAAAGAGTCCCTGAGCTCAAGGAGTTTACCTTCTTATTTGTCAAGACAACTCTTAAAGGGGAGGGAACAGGTGAGGAAGGAGAGTAGAAGGTACCTGAATGGATGCAAAGTTGCTGGCAGGGAGGTAAAGTCCGGATAGTAAGGAGAGGAGCCAGGAGTGAAGAGAAGAAGCATGGCCTGGGCCTCTCATGATATAAATTGCATAGCTATTATCCCCTATCAGTAATTCAATTTAAAAAAATTATCTAACACTTACTTTGTGCAAGGCATTGTGCTATAGATATCAAGGTAAAAAGGATACTGTATTTCACGGCATAATCGTCACAAATATTATGCCTAATTTTTTTGCAAAAAAGTGGGGTGCAACCATTATGTGAAGCTTTAAAATTTGTGCCGGTACTACTTAAAAATCATTTATTACTAAACTGTCTTTGGTGCAACATTAGGATGCACAGAACACTTGTGAATATATGTTAAAATTGATAAGATGCAAGTCTTACCATATCATATGACTTACTCACGGCAGCTTTGCCTGCCAGCCTCTAACCAAACCACTCGGCTTTCAGAAATATACTGACAAGGTGCATGTGCTGAGAATTCTAGGCTTGCGATGCATGAGAGATAAATGCGCCACTAGTGAATACATTGCTGCTCTGTTTACCTTTTAAGCGGTGAGAGGAACAGAATTATACCATGTGATGATTACACAATGAAAGGCTGCCGATATTTGGACTGAGAAACAAACAAAAATAGGTGACAATTATGGGGTGAGATATGGCAGTCCGCCCTCGTTTATATTCTGCAAGGTGGTTTGAGGAGGGAGCAAGCCCCAGCAGCTAGAGTGATAAGCAAAGGCTTCTTGAAGGTGGCAATGTCTGGCCTTGGAGGAAGACTAGAGCTTTTCAGAGGCAGAGGTGAAAAGGGAGTGCTTTCTTCCTCTGGCTTTACTTTCTTCTCTTTCCAATCTAGAACGTTTATTTAACCAACTCACTTGACATCATCCTCTATTTTTGAACCCCTTGAGGCCTGGTTCTTTAGCCACCCCTGTCTTGCCAATCCTCAACCCTGATTATTCCCATTATTCATCTCCCCCACTACTTCTGCTCTTATGCTGCTGAATAGAACTGGATGAAGTCATGGAGGCTCCACTGAATCCTAATCTCTTTTCTAGTCTCAGCTGGGCCCTTACTCCTGCAAGGCAATCCTTTTACACTTCCTATTGGTCCTCACTGTTCTAAACCTTCTCTTCTCTATTCAAGCCTACTATACCCCTGCTGCTGTTCAGTTGTATCTGATTCTTTGTGTCCCTGAAGACCGGACTGTCCATAGGGTTTTCTTGGCAAAGATACTGGAGTGATTTGCCATTTCTTTCTCCAGTTCATTTTACAAATGAGGAAACTGAGGCAAACAGTTAACTGACTTGCCCAGGGTCACAGACCTAGTAAGTGTCTGAGGCCTGATTGGAAACTCGGGTCATCCTGACTCTAAGCTGGGAACGGTATCCACTAAGCAAATTAGCTAACCCCAGCTGTACCTCTACTCCTCACCAAATCCCCTTTAGCTCATATTTTACTTAGATGACCGCAGGGAGGCCCTGGTGAGTAAGGCCAGCTGAGCTGTTAATCCCTCCCTGAGCTTGAGGCCCCAACTATCCATACTTAAAGAACTCACTCCTCCTCCCTTGGTGTGGGCAGTTTCCTAGCAGCTAACTCCCTTCTGGGAAATGGCTTTCCTTTCCCAGCAACTCACTTCCCCTGCCTTTGCAGAGCAGGGGCTTTCTTTTTGGGCCCAGCATGGGCTGTGCCACTGACTCCCAAGGAAAAGGGCCAAGAAATGGCTGCCACCTCTCTTACTTAAGTCACCTCTGTGACTTTTGGCTTACCATTTCTAGGCGTATCTGGCCCCGAGGATTATTTTCTCTCTTTCTCTGTCTGTCCTCTTGTCTGTCTCTCCGTCTCTTTCTCTCACAGATTTTCATCTCTATTAAATCTCCAAACCTTCAGCTAGTTTGCACTGGCATCTCCAAATTGAATTTATAAAACCTCAAAATTCTAGAGCTAGTCCCCTCTGGACTCCCTCCCTTCCTTCCCAGTCTCCTCATATACATTCAAATAAGTAGAATTGGCATAGGTTCAACAGTGATCTGGTTTTAATACAGTTTTAAATGCATAACAAGAAACCCAGAAAATGCTGCTTGAAGAAGTAACATTTCTAAACCCTGGCCATTCAGTTTGCATCCAGGAAGGCAGATTTCTTCTCCAATTCTCTTGTCCCATTCTCCATTGGAACAGGTAAAAGGAGGAAGTAAAGATAGATATGAAGGGAATGAGTCTCCACTCATCTCCGAGGGAACCCCACACCACTCTCCCCACAGACACCCCTGGCTTTCTATTAGGCTTTCCCAGGCTCCATACTGTCATAGGGTCATCAATGTAGAGCTAGAAAGGATCTGAGAAGCCATCTAGTCCTTTCTTCACATTACAATGTCTCAGTGCTTGAGTCTTCTTGACATAGGTGGGAACGTGGCTCCTGCTCTCAAAGCTTAACCCTTCCCTGGAAAGTTCAGCATAAGGATCCCTCCTGACCCTCAACTATTCTCACATTGCCACCATTTTCCTAAATCTTCAAGGTCAAAGTTCCTCTCCCTCCTTGACAGGGGGAAATTGTGTCACTCTCTCAAAACCTGAAGACTTCCAAACAAGAAGATCTAGCAGAAAAACCTGGGAAGACTTCTATGAACTGGTGCAGAGTGAAGTGAGCAGAACCAGAAGAACAGTGAACACAGTAACAGTAATATTGTAGGATGATCAACTGTGAATGGCTTGGCTATTCTCAGCAATGCAATGATCTAAGACAATTCCAAAGGACTTATAATGCAAAATGCTGTTCACCTGCAGCAAAAGAACTGATGGAGTCTAAATCCAGATTTTTAAACTTTATCTTTCTTTCTTTCTTTCTTTCTTTCTTTCTTTTCTTTCTTCTTTCTTTCTTTCTTTCTTTCTTTCTTTCTTTCTTCCTTCCTTCCTTCCTTCCTTCCTTCCTTCCTTCCTTCCTTCCTTCCTTCCTTCTTTCTTTCTTTCTTTCTTTCTTTCTTTCTTTCTTTCTTTCTTTCTTTCTTTCTTTCTTTCTTTCTTCTTTTCTTCCTTCCTTCCTCCTTCTCTCCCTCTCTTCTTTCCTTCCTTTTTTTTTGCTTCTTGTTCTTCTATCTGTATTCTCTTTTGCAACATGGCTAATATGGAAATATGTTTTGCATGACTGCACATGTATAACCTATATAAAAATACTTGCCTTCTCAAGAAGGGGAGAGGAGAGGGAAGGAGGGAATTTGGAGCTCAAAAATTGTAAAAAATGAATGCTAAAAATTGTTTTTACATATAATTGAGAAAAAAATAAAATAAAAGCTTCTTTTTTTAAAAAAAGTACCAACACTTTGCTTAGTTTGCAGACATCTGGTACTCACTGATGTCTGGAGAAGTGCTACACTGAGAAAAATGGGGCAATTCACTGTGAACCCCCTCCACTCCCCTTCTCTAAATCACTCCTCTCTTTCTCATTCAAACTCCTGAAAAAAACCGTCTTCACTCACTGACTCTACTTTCTCTTCTCAGCCACCACACTAGGACAAGACCCTAATCACTCCTTGCCTAGATATTATAATAACCTCCTAATTAGTCTTCCTGCCTCAAACCTCTCCCCACTTCATCCTTTCTTCCACACAGGTCTAACCATGTCATTTCCCTACTCAATAAACGTCTTTGGGGCTGACTGCCTCTAGGATTAAACACAAACTCCTTTGTTCTATATTTAAAGCCCTTAGCAACTTAACTCCAACATAAATTTCCCTGCTTATACATTGCTCCCCTTCTCATACTCTATAGACCAGCCAGATTGGCGTTCTTACTATTGTTCCTCACCTGACATTCCAATGATCTTTTCTATACTTTCGCACGGGTTGTCCTTTATGCCTGCAAAGCACTCCGTCCTCACCTCTACCTCTTAGTATATTTAGTTTCCTTTAAGACTTAGCTTGACTTAAGTCTTTCTTGATATTTCCCCCTTCCCTGCCACCCCACTGGCTGTTATTGCCTTGTCCCTTAAAAACATTACCTTGTATTTATTTTGATTATACTTATATATGTACATGTTTCTTTCCCTATAAAATATAAGCCCTCTAGCATAGTGTCTGGCATGTAATAGAAACTTAATGATGATGATGATAATAATAACAACAAGAATTAGCATTTATATAACATTTTGAGGTTTGAGAGGCATTTTACAGTGTTATTTTATTCTTATAACAACTCTGGGAGTAGATTCTACTATTACACCCATTTTATAGATGAAGAAACTAAGACTGAGAAAGGTTAAGTGGCTTGCCTAGGGTCATGCAAGTAGCTGAGGCTGGATTTGAACTCATGTTCTTGACTCTAAGTCCAATGCTATGTCAGTTGTACAACCCAGCTTAATAAAAACTTATTGATGGATTGATTTCCAAGAGCAGAGGTAGAAGATAGACCACTGAGTGAAAGGAAGAGCAGGTAGGTCATTTTGACTAGGATATAAGATTATTGAGAGGGGTAATTCTAGAAAGTTAGGATGAAGCCAGATTAAGGACTTTAAACACCAGGCTGAGGAGTTTTAACTTTTTCCTATGGTGTTGTGCAAATTAATTGTGATGAAGTAAAATAATTAAATTTATTGACATGTAATAAGCTATAACTTTTTATGCCTTTAAGAAAATTTTAAACTATGCAATATGCCTTTGTGCTACAGTCCTATGTTTTACACAATTTGGAATGGAGTTCACATGATTTTGACATGTAATCTTTAATTTCTCATCGTGAAACCACATTTTTATCACATTAGATACTAAGCACACCTTTCATCAACGGTCCATTTCCCCAAGTCTAGCCTTGATGATGAGCCTCAGATTTTCGGTGAGGTTTAAGGCCACTGAGTTCCCAGATCATGGAACATGTTTATCTTTGTCTCTTGGGTAAGCAAAATAACCTTTTGTGACATGTGGCACAGTATAAGTCTCTGTAGTTTTCCATCTCTAGCTGGGAATTTCTTAAATTCTAGACCAATTATGTTTCTCAGTATATCAGTATCTTTATGAGAATTCATCCTTCCCTCAGTGGGGATAAGACTTCCAAGTTGAATGGAAGTAAAAAGTCTCTAACCAATTTTTTGAGAAGATGGATGTTTTACAGTCTGATCAAGATATTCATCTCTTATGGGTTCACCTGGGCTTCTGACAATTTTGATAGAGCCTTGGATGGAAAAAGTAAGTTTCATCAACAAAAAATAACTGTTTCCAATCTTCAGTATTTTAGTCTTTGTACTATCTTGCCCATGACAAGTGTGGTGTTTTTTTTCTTCATAGTGATAATTAACAGCTGGTTTTATCCTGGTCTTCTCACTGTTCTTCCAACTTCAGGTAGCCTATGTTGCACTTTAGGGGAATCAATAATAACCCCTCCTGCTTCCTGGTCTTTCTAAAGGTCTTTGTTTTATGAAGATTGATCATTCACCAGTTCTTCACGTTTTTCATTTTCTTCTACTTTTTCCTTTGACCTTTGGTACAATTGATCCTATTTCATTATGATCTTTGCTATATTTGCAGCAGATCATATAGAAAGGCAGCATAGTATAGTGGATAAGGAACTGGACTTGAAATCAGGAAGCCCTGTGTTCAAATCCTACCTTGGATACTTACTAGCTGCATGATCCTGGGCAAGTCATATAAACTCTCTGGGTCTTAACTCCCCAATCTGGAAAAATGCAGTGGGCAATAGATGATTGCACTCTCCCCAAGAGCTTTCTTAAGGACAGGGAATATGAATGTTCTTACTGAGGACTGAGATGGAAGGATCTTCTTCACATTTTCCTGAATATATGCCAAAAGGGTTTACTTCTCTTACTTATCCCTCATTTATAGAGTGGTAATATCCCAGGAAAAAAGTTTGCATGAAAATTTTATCCCTGGGTGGGGTGGCAACTGATCTACTTTGTCTTTACTACATGCAACCCACAAATTCTGAGGGTGACCGTGCCCTTTGAGCCTTATTTGTAGCTAGCACCCCAAGAAAGTTTCCTATGATACCACTTGCTTAGGAAAATGCTGGTATCTCATTCCATGCAAAGATTGTGTTGTTGTAACCATGGCAACCTAAACACTAACAATTTCATATCAAGGACTCCCAGAATTATTTGTCCTTTACTGCCATCTGCTTGCCAATGGAGAGGAATGATTTCATATCACACTAGCCCTCCCCTCAGAGGCCTGTCTTCCACAGTAATCATATACCCCAGTAATACCTTTAGATATTTTCTTAGCATATTTCAGATAATATTCAGTAAAATCTTAGTTCATCAGATCATATATTAAGAGCTGGAAGGGGCCTGAGGGGTCATTTAGCTGTATCCCTTCATTTTATAGGTAAGGAAACTAGACCCCACAGAGCTAACATGATGTGACCAAGGTCACACAAAGGAGGTGACAGGACCAGCATTCAAACCCAGGCCATCTAGTTCCAAAATCCACGGCACCAGATCTACCTCCCAGTGCCCCAGCATCCATTTTAACTCTATGCAATTTGCCTCTTCCTGGGACCCCAAACTATTGTGAGGATAAAACATACCAGGACAGCCCCTCGGTTACCCAAAGTTCTTTCTCTTGATACCCAGTGAATGCTGTATTGCTATCTGAAATCTCCCATCTCATTTCAAGCTCTTTTTGCTTTCCCATTCTGTATATCTACACTGGTTATTTAAATTAAATGGAGGGGCAGTGAGACGGTGCAATGGATAGAGCACTGGCCCTGGAGTCAGGAGGACCTGAGTTGAAATCTGGCCTCAGACACATAATATTTCCTAGCTGTGTGACTCTAGGCAAGTCACTTAACCCCAATCACCTCACCAAAAGTAAATTTAAAAAATTAAATTAAATGGAGACTCTGGGCCTGAAGTATAGAACCAAGTAACTTGGTTTTCCAAGCCTGAAATGAAATGGATGCCTTGCAGTATATTCCTACCATTTGGGTAACTGAGACTTCCCACTAACCCCTCATTGCACTGTTGCTGGGTCTTCCCACTCTTTCTTTTCTTATCTATTCTCTGATATCCTGGGCAAAATGGCACCTCTCCTCTATGTTTCCAATCTCTCATGAAATTGGTGCATTAGTCCAGCTAAATTCTGCTGTCGCAGCTCCCTTGCTAATGGATCTCTGAACTTGTGATTCCGTTTTCTCTTAAACGTCTCAATCAGCACTGATTCCTCCTCATCTGAAATTGCCCAGTGCCTCCAAAATTCTTTGATGCATTCGATTACAGCCTATTTGCTTGCCTTAATCCAAATGAAAGTCTCTTCATTCTTTTTCCTCTGTGTCTATCCAAAGATTACCAAGCACTGAAATACCTTGTGGAAACATACAGAAGAGAAGGGAGGTCAGAAGGAATCAGAGAGAAGCAGTGCAGCTTTGAAAGTAATATATTGAATGTATTAAATATTTACAAAGAAAGGCAAGCTGTACATAGGAGATTCTCAGTTTGTGCAACCCTGCCTTTCTATTTCAGTCTGTGAATGGAAGTGCTCATATCAGCTGATGTTTGCTAAAGTCAGAATTTTAAAAATGGGGAAACCCAGGACAGCCAGGTGGCACAGTGGATAGAGCTCTGGCCTTGGAGTCAGGAGGACCTGAGTTCCAATATGGACTCAGACACTTGATACTTACACTTACTAGCTATGTGACCTTGGGCAAGTCACTTAAACCCTGATTGCCTCACCAAAAAGCAAAAAAAAAAAAAAATGGGGAAGCCCCTGTAAAAGAGTATCAAGACCTCAGCTTTGACTCCCTACTACTGGGGGAGGATACTGCATATGTGTGGAGTCCCTGATATTTTTACATGCAAAATCTTTGTAAAGCTAGATAAAAATGTAGCAAAGCCTTACTTAAACCTTTTATTTCTTCATATTTGTTGCTAAAAGTTATTATTAATACTTGGGGTCTTCTACTGACACAGGGTTGTCCTTCACAATAGAACTACATAAATATAATTAATAACGACTAAAAGTTGTAATAACTAGCGTTTACATAGTGCCTTCAGGTTTACAAAGGTTATCTATCTATATAGATACGTGTGTGTGTGTGTGTGTTATTCAGCTGTTTCAGTTGCGTGTGACTCCTTGTGACTCCATTTAGGTTTTCTTAGCAAAGATACTGGAATGATTTGCCATTTCCTTCTCCAGCTCAATTTACAGATGAGGAAACTAAGGCAAACAGGGTTAAGTGACTTGCCCAGGGTCACGTAACTAATAAGTATACGACATCAGATTTGAACTCAGGAAGATGAATCTTCCTGACTTCAGGCCCAACATTCTATCTACTGGGCCATCTAGCACACGTGCGCGCGCGCACACACACACACACACACACACACACACACAAGTATATCTGTATATATGTGTACATATATATGTATCCCCCTCCCAAATTCACCATGTTATTTTGAAGTGGAGCTACTCTACTGATAGGAGACACTGTTTCCAGGAGGAAACAGAGATCCACACTCCAGACAATAAGGATAGAGAGAGATAGTCACCCAATGGAGGAAGCAGATTCAAGGAACATGACTCCTGGAAGTAGAGAAGTATTGACCCAAGAGAGAGAGCTAGTCCTGGCAATCAGAAATTGAGAGATGAGCCTCATAAAGGCCTGGACAAGGAGAGAAAGGACTTCTGGTCCCTTCAGTTCCAGAATTGTAGGTTGCTGTGGCACATATATTCCCTACATATGAACCTCATTACCACCGTCTTCTAAGTTTACGTTCACTCTTCCCCCAAATACTGCGTGTATTTGTGGGATAGTGCACAGGTTTCTCTGTGTGTGGTGTGGTGGTGGGAGAGGGGAGGAACATTCTATAAATACTGTTCTTAATATACCATCTTAGTATACTACACTATACCATCCTTTGCCAAAAGCTAATTGTGTCCGCTGATCACTTGTTAATGGAAAATGCACCAGTAAGGGCTCATGAGCTATAACGTTGGAATTGCAGGCATGTGAGGTGTACTAGAATCTTTGAGAATAGTAAGCACCCTCTGGAGACCCAAACCAAGGGTGTGAGTACGAGTTGAGGGAGTAACACAGAAGGGGTGCTTACTTAAATTAGAACATCAAAATTGAATAGTTTGGGAGCAGTTTTTCTTTAAACTGTCTGACAATTCGCTAGCCATTCAGCATCTACAAACAGGGCATCAAACCACTAGCTAAATATTTAAGCCAGTTTCTGTTTCATTCTCTTCTTTTACCATTTTCCCAGTGACTCTTTTCCCCAAAGGCATGAGAATGTCAGCACTTTTCCATGTAGTTATTTTTAAAAAAGTAAAATAGTCAGCGCTTACAGTATTTTGATTTCTTTTCCCACTGACTAGAAAATGAAATCTCTTCTCTGTCTTTTATGTGTCTAGGCATGCCCAAAGTCAAGCTTTTAAAAGATTTACTCTAGCTATTTAAACAGATGGGCACAGGTAACCTTTACAATATTTTCTCCCTAGCACTTCAGTGCCCACAGAATCCTGGTTTCTAAAGTTTAATGAAGTCAATGGTTAACATTGTCTGAGCAACAGGAACCCAGAGTTGACCTCATTCACTGCCTGCATCCCAGATCCTTCACATTCAAATATACCTATGTAGACAAGATAAAGTGATATCTCTTTTCAGTGGCAGAACAGAGATGTAGTTTCATCCCAGATACTATGAAAACACATCAGAAGTCCTGGTTTATTATCTGAGTTAATGTATCTTTAAAGTAAGAGACTAACAGTGAGGGTAGCAGCAGATATACACCTAAAAGCACTGATGTTAAATATTGAGTGAGCTGTATGACAAGGGGCTAGAAATGAAAGTCTTTAGGGAAAGACCTGGGAAAAACTCAAAGAGATGTTTCAATAGGAAAAGTGAATTCATGAAGATATTAATCAGCTACAAACCTGTGCTAGCTGGCAGTACAATGCTTTGGGTCAGGTACTTATTACTTAGATGTTCACTCCCTAATGGGCTGGGGAGGGGGGGAGGGAGGAGGAGAGGAATAAGTATTTATATAGCACTTACTGTGTGCTAAACAGTATGTGCTAATAGCATTACAAATATCTCATTTTATTTTAATTCAATTCAACAAAAATGTATTAAGCACCCACTTGGTACTGGGATTAGGGCAAATAAGTTAATCAAGCAAATATTTCTCAAGAGCCTACTAAATACAATGCTGCCATGTTAGGTGCTGGGAACAGTGACAAAAATGAGACAGTCTTAGCCCTCAAGGAGCTTATAGTCTACTATTTCTCAATTGACGAAACTGAGCATAAGCAAACATTTAAAAAATTCTTGCTGTGTGTCAAGCCCTGAGAGAATCAGTCATGCCCCTTGAACCTATATAAAAAAGCAGGCCAATTGGCATTTTTAGCCAGCAATGGATAAGGAATTCACTCTTAGTGGATGGTATTTCTCTTTTCCCTCCCAAATCCACAATTTTATTTTGAAGTGGGGCTACTCTATTGGTAGGAGACACTGTCAATTGCGTTAGATTTAGCAATAAACCACTAGTAAATTTGGAGAGAATAGTCTTAGGCAAAGGGTAGGGTCAGAAGCCAGACTGCAGGATGAGAATTGAATGGGAGACATGGAAATGAAACAACTTTTCTAGAAGGTTGAATGTGAAAAAATATAGGATTATAGATATCTTGAGGTACTGAGTTTAATGAAAATGTTTTTGTGTGTGTGTGTGTGTGTGTGTGTGTGTGTGTGTGTTTGTGAGGCAATTGGGGTTAAGTGACTTTCCCAGAGTCACACAGCCTGGGAGTGTTATGTGTCTGAGGCCAGATTTAAACCCAGGTCCTCCTGACTCTAGGGCTGGTGCTCTATCCACTGTGCCACCTACCTGCCCCAAGAATCCTTTTTCAATCATTGATTGGTTCCACCCACTCCTCCTAGATGTACCTTCTGAGGCTAAATAGAACAAGTCTAATCTGCCTTCCAAAAGCAGCCCTTTCAATGCTTAAAAACAGCTATCATGTTCCCCATGAGACTTCTCATCTTCAGGCTAAAACATGCCCAGTTCTTCCACCTAATCTTCATATGACATGGACTCAAGGCTCTCTTCAACATCCTGGTTGGTCTCCTGGGTTTACAAGCACTGAATATGAGTGTAAGGTACTATCCTCTTAAAGTTTCATATGGCACAGTTTGGTATTGAAAGGAACAGAAAAAATACTTTTGCATAAAAAACAATTAACGGGGAAAATATGCAAGATATTGCCTCTTTCACAGGTGAACCATTTAGTAGCTGGAAGAAGTAGGAAAAAAAATTTGACTTAATGAAAACTACTAAAATCTCTGTGTAAAGAAACAATTTTCAGACAGGCTGTGAGCAGTTGTGTTTCAAAAGAGGCAGAAAAGGGGCACAAAAATATGAAGGCTCAAATCACCTTGTAAATGATATGGGTGATACCTTTCTTGTATGTGAATAGTTTGATGTCTTAAGGGAACCGAGAAATAGCTTTTGCTTACGAAAATTCCAGTACAAAGAAATAGTTGTTAGATGCACAGAAAGGACTTTTTTAAAAACTATGAGCTTCAAGGCATTCTGTTCCTTCAGTTCATTTAACTATCTTAAGAATAAGAGTGTAAAATTCACAAAATTTAGAATATCATATTGGAGACTATGGGATAATTAAATGAAGATTATTGATTTTGTGGGGGAAATTTTGGTGAATCACTGAGTCGCTAGCAGAAATGAGGGGCCCGTAAGCCACTGAAATTTAAGAATGAAGAGGTTGGAGAAGTCTGGCTGGAATGGTCCAGAAAGGGCAGGAGAGGAAAGACTTAGCAGAGATGTGAGGAGGAGGGGTTAGAAAAAGCAGATGTGATAGAGCTGGTAAAGAACTCAGTGGCAGGAGCAGTCGGCTAACAAGAAAGCTTCAGCTGCTGCTTTCTGACTGGCTGAATAAAAAGGCTTAAGGTCATTGCAAGAGAGCTTCAGTTTTAGCTATTGCTTTTTTTAGTACCACCGATAATTTGAGATGAATTGCTTTTTCTTCATTCTCAAAGAGGACCAAAATGACATCACTGTAGTAGAGTTAAATTATGATGTGTCCTGCTGTGGCTGATCAGACGAATACGAGTTCAGAATGCTTCACCACAGGTTGGGCGTGGATTCTCTACATTTGCGCATCTCTAAATTTGTCTTTCTAACTACTTCAATTCTGCTTTGCTCATAGAGCACAGCACCTTCTTTGATGAGGGCATGCCATGCTGGGTGGTCCTGTGCCAGTGTCTCCCATGTCGTGCAACCAAATGAAAGTTCTTTAGAGAGATCTTGAGAGTGTCCTTGTATCACTTCTTCTGACCACAATGGGAGCATTTGCCTTGTGTGAGTTCTCTGTAAAATAGTCTTTTAGGCAAGCATAGTTTGGCATTTGAACTCTGATGCCAGCCCATCAAAGTTGTGCTCTCTGCAGAACCGTTTGAATGCTTGGTGTTTAGCTCGAGAAAAGACCTTAGTTTCTGATACCTTATCCTGCCAGCTGATCTTCAGAATCTTCCTAAGACAATTCAAATGGAAGTGATTCAGTTTCTTGACATGGCGTGGCATGCTGTCCAGGTTTCACAGGCATACAACAATGAGTTCAGCACAATGGCTTGGTAAACCTTCAGTTTTGGTAGTCAGTTTAATACCTCTTCTCTCCCACAGTTTCTTTCAGAGCCTCCCAAACGTTGTGCTAGCTCTGGCAGTGCCTTCGTCAACCTCATTATCAACGTGTACATTCTGGAAAGTAGACTGCCAAGGTAAGTGAACTTATCTATAGTATTCAAAACTTCTTCATTTGCTGTAACCGATGGTTCTACATATGGATGGTATGGTGCTGGCTGGTGAAGCCCCTGTGTTTTCTTAGTGTTAATTGTTAGGCCAAAATTAGCACAAGCAGCAGAGAATAGATTCATATTTTGTTGCATCTCAGCTTCAAAGGCTGCACTGAGTGCACAATCATCTGCAAACAAAAAGTCTTGCACCAATTCTCCCTCCACTTTTGTCTTGGCTTATAGCCTTTTCAAGTTGAAAAATTTTACCACCAGTGCAGTAGCTGACCTTAATGCTGTATTTTCCTCATTAAAGGCATTTGACAACACTGCTGAAAAAAACATCATGCTAAAAAACATGGGAGCAAGCACACAACCTTGTTTCACTCCATTGGTGACTGCGAAAGTGAGAGAGCAACATGTGTTATTCAGAACACAAGCAAGCATGCTGTTACTGATGAACTCTTTGGGCAACCATATTTTGACATAATTTTCCATAAGCCCTCATGACTTACAGTATCAAAGGCCTTGGTCACATTAATGAACATTGTGTACAGACCTCTGTTCTGCTTCTGGCATTACTTCTGGAGTTGTCCAGCAGCAAAGATCATATTAACCATTCCTTGGCTCCTTCTGAAGCCACACTAGCTCTCAGGTAGGTGACTATCTCCCAGGTGAAGGATCAGCCTATTAAAGAGGCCTCTGGCAAGAATCTTGCCAGCAATGACTAAGAAAGAGACCCTCACTGTGATTGTCACAGGACAATCTATTTCCTTTATCTTTATGGACATGGACAATGGAGCCATCCTTGAACTCCTTTAACTTCCTTTTGCCTTATAACCGGAAAATTTCAGTTGGCCTTTATATGAGCAATGGACCCCCCCTACCTTGTAAATCTCAGCTGGAATAGAATCAGCACCAGGTGCTTTGCCCAGGAGAGGAGCCTGATGACATTCAAACCCTCTTCTTCAGTTGGAAATTTCAGTTGAAGTCAGTCAACCTGAGGTAAATGGTCAATGGTTTCAGCATTGATTGATGACTGTCTGTGGAGAACACTGTGGAACTATTCAGCTCATCTCTCCAGGATCATGTCCTTATCACTAATCAATATGACTGCATCAGCACTAATTAGTTGAGATGCACCATACATCTTTGGCCCATAAATAGCCTTGAGGGCATCATAAAAGCACTTTGGATTGTTACTATCAGTGTAAAACTGAATTTCATCTGCCTTCTTCCCGAGTCAAGAATCCTGCATCTCACTAAGCTTCACTTGTACTTTACTTTTGATGGAGTTAAATGCTCCCTTCTTAGAGATGGATGAACTACCCTGCTGGTAAACCCTGTGTTCTCATTTTTCATTTAGCAGCTTCTGAATTTCCCCATCATTTTCATCAAACCAGTCTTGATGCTTGCAAGCATTCTGATCAAGATGAGCAAATGCAGTGCTAGACACCAAATCCCTGAAAACTGCCCACTCCTTTTCTGCTCCACTGTTGCCAACTGTATGTTGACTCAACCTTCCCTCCAAGTTAGCAGTGAGCTGTTCCTGTTCAGAGAAGCACTCTAATCTGTTGACATTAAGTCTTCCGGTAGTCATCGTGCCTTGGGGCCTCTGCTTTTGTTGAATTTGAGCATTTAGCTCGAAGAGGATAAATCTATGATCAGTCCAGTGCTCTGTGCCACACATTACCTTTGTCACTCTCACATCCTGTCTGTCTCTTCTCCTTACAATCACATAGTCTATTAAATGCCAATGTTTGCTGCAAGGGTGCATCCACAAAGTTTTATTGTGTTTAGGTAAATGGAAGACAGTGTCGGTGATGAAAAGGTCATGAGATACATAAGTCTTCAGTAGTAAGTAATCATTGCTGCTGTTGTTTCCAACTTCATTTCTTCCAAGGACTCCCTGCCACGTCTGGTAGTCTGTGCCTATTCTAGCATTAAATTCACCCAAAATTATAAGCTTGTCCTCAGTTGGCACATTGATGATGAGGGTCTCCAGGTCTTCATAAAGTTTTTCTTTGACTTCATCAGGGCTCATCATGGTGGGAGCATAGGCACTCATGATGGTGGTATGGCATTTTCCTGCAAGTGGCAATCACATCGTCATGAGCCTATCATTCACTCCTTTTGGAAGGCATACAAGCTTATTGACTAGATTAGTTTTGATTGCAAAACCTACATCAGCTTCACAGCACTCCCCTTCACTACAGTAATCCAGAAAAATGTGTATCCCATTCTGACTTCCAGAAGCTGGCCTTCATTTGCCAGCCTTGTTTTACTCAGGGTTGCTATTTGGATGTGATACCTGCTGAGTTCTCACAAGAGCTGTCTGTCTTTCAGGCCTACTAGATTTTGTGTTATCTCTTCCACGTACCCATGATGAGTGGTATCACCTTTGCAGAAGTTTTTGTACATTTTTTTGTGTTTCAGCCACAGAGTGGGATCCCTGACTGCTACAGTAAACAGGCCAGGGCTATGCAGACAATTTTTAGGGCACCTTTCCTAGCCCCTTCTTCACACCAGTAGGTAAGCAGTGCAGTCCTTAAAAGGCTGCTCAGACATCCTGAGGGCTGCTGAATCCCACTGCTGCTTCCAGTGAGAATGACCCTATGACCTGGGCTGCCTATGTGTAGGGGCATGACTACAACTCCCAGTGTATCTATACTTGCTGCTTCCTCATTTGCCTGTCACCACAGGGATTTGAGATAGGTAAAAATGGTAAAAATGGTATGGGTATGTCTTTTGATTCATGCACAAATTAGATTTAAGTCTTTTCCAGAGTGTCACAGTCCAGTGGCAGAACAGAGTCAAGATGACTGGAGATACAGTGGATAACCTTGGCATCTTCAATATCTGACCAAGCTCTAAGTGTCAGGTTTAGCTGCCTTCATGATCATTGGAACGAATTTTTCTCATCCACCCATTTCACCAGGGGAAGTCATCACATGCTTGGGTAAACACCCCTCCCCCCAACTCACTGCTGGGTTTGAGACCCCTCAGTTACCCTCAACCTGATCCACCTAACTCTCACCAGTGGCTCCAAAAGGCTGTAGCATTCACACTGGCCACACCTGGGGAACCGTTTTGGCAGCATGTGAAGACTTCCCCCCAGTGGAATGGGCAGATGAGAATATCCAGTGACCATGAAGGCAGCTAAAGCAGGTGCTGTCTCAATTGGTTATGGAAATCTATCTTACCCTACAGGAAAATAGGGGGAAGGGGATAAGAGAGGGGGGATGATAGAAGGGAGGACAGATTGGGGGAGGGGGTAATCAGAAGCAAACACTTCTGAGGAGGGACAGGGTCAAAAGAGAGAATAGAATGAATGAAGGGAAATATAGTTAGTTTTTCACAACCTGGCTATTATGGAAGTGTTTTGCATTACTACCCATGTATAACCTGTATCTAGTTGTTTGCCTTCTCAATGAGGGTGGGTGGGGAGGGAGGAAGGGAGAAAATTTGGAACCCAAAGTTTTAAAAACAAATGTTAAAAAATTATTTTCACATGCAACTGGGAAATAAGATATACATGCAATGTGTATAGAAATCTATCCTGCCCTACAGGAAAATAGAAGGGGAAGGGGATAAGAGAAGGGGAAAGGGAATGGAAGGGAAGGAAGATTAGGGGAAAGGGTATTCAGAATGCATGCCATCTTGGGGTTGGGGAGAGGGATGAGATGGTGAGAAAATTTGGAACTCAAAATCTTGTGGAAGTGAATGTTGAAACCTAAAAATAAATAAATTAATAAAGCAGGTGCTGTGGATCAGGTAAACACCAAAGGTGGATAGCAGCCCTCCAAAGGGGTTGGCAGCCCTCACACCAGAGATAGTACTCTTCCCTAAACACACCCTGCACTCCAGTTTGAGATGAGTAAAGCCTTTGAGGAGGGCTTGTTGCTCCACTGCTATCTCTGATTTGAGAGGGAAAAGCAGAAAGAAGAAAGATATGCATTATAAGTATTTTGCTGTACAGGAAGAAATACTAAGAGCGATGAAAAATAAAAATGAGTGAAGAGCTAGCATGCTTTGCTATTAAGGAAGAAATACTAATATAGGGCAATATAGAATACTAGTGAGTAAAGAGCTATCTGGGCTTGTCTGTATTGCCCAGAGAGAGCTAGCCTGATGAGCTTGGCAGTTTTTTGGCTTTAAACACGTTTAAGGGTGATTGTGAGTTACGAGTGGTAAATGATTCATAGGTTTGAGAATCAAAGAGAAGATGATTTACCCCACTGTAAAGCAGTGAAGTTCAAAAGGGGAGCAGTGAGTAGGAAAGAAGTGATTTCATGTGGTGTAGATACTCCTGAATGAACCAAAGATATTAAATCCTGTAGTCCAGAGTTGTGAGTTACCCTGAACACATGGGTTTTACTCCTTCATGTGCTTCCTTGTCAGGTTTCTCTAAGTATATGCCCACTCTTCTCCAAAGTTACTGAATACATTAGTAGGTAAATATGATCCAGGTTTATGTGTAGATTGAGATGTACAGACAGTTCTCACTTTATATAAGTGGACCATTCCGCAAACCTCTATGTAAAGCAATTTTTATGTAATGTAAATTTGTCCAGGGATATGGGAATGGGAGGGAAAGAGGGAGGCAGGAAGGGGACCTTGTACAGTTGAAGGAGGGGGATAGCACACTGTTCATGGACACATATGGCTCAGGGACAAAGAAGTGAGAGCAGGAGAAGGAACACAGGGCCAGCCACAGGGGGCCTGGCTGGAACTGAGAGGAAGAACACACAAGGGGCTGACACATGGGCGTCAGACACAGTCACAGACAAGAGAAAATGGATGACATGTGGGGTGCAGGAACAGACACCTGATACTTGAGCTTGGACTGAAGACAGATGTGTGGGAGCCAGACATGCAGCCAGGTGGGCATATGTCTCTAGGCAAACTCCTGATCCAGCAGTAGTGGTGGAGGCAATCTCTCCCTACATCTGTTCTTTTGGTTTCCCTTGGAGGGGTTTTTTAAGTTGGTCTTTTTTTTTTTTTTGGTGGTAGGGGTGGGGTGGTGGAAGACCAGAGAGCACTAAGCTGAGGGGCAGGAATGGAGAGAGAATGCACAGTACTGTACAGTAAAGTTAATATAGGTGTTTCTTTGGAATGCAGATTTCTTTCAGAATTCTTTATGTAAAGTCAAATTTGCACAATGTGAATTTATGGAAAGTGAGAACCGTCTGTATGTATTTTTCCTAAACTTTCATATATGTGTGTATGTAATACATATGGTTATGTGCGTATACACACATATGTATGTGTGTTATCAATGTGAGTAGCTAGTTTTATGTGTAAATAGAAGCATATCAGTAGGGGCTTAGGAGCTAAGGTAGTGAATAAGGAGAGTGTATTCCCCCAGAAAGAATTACCCCTACGACCCTGAGTGAGTTCAAGTGTAACTGTGTGTTAGTGGTCTTTTTCTGGGAACCTAGACCTCCCACTGTGAAGGCAGGTTGGAATGAATGAGCCAGGCCAGAGAGTGAGTGGGTGACCCTTGTCTCACAATATAAGACCCTTGTCTTATATTGTGGAATTATGGAGGATGAGAGTCCACACTAGGCGGGTCATACTGACATTTCATGAGAAAGACCATAATCATTTTACCCAAATTATCTTTCAACATGTTTCCAAAGAGAGATGATTGACCAGGAATGAGATCCATATATTAAGAGTAGTCAACATGAATGATCTCAAACTCAATTTACCAAATGCATTAAGAAACATTCATTACCATCCCTTCAAGTGTCAGGGCTGTTTCTAAGAAGTACAAATTAGGTAGTATTAATGACACAGCTTTGCCTTTAGATGATAGCATCCCAAAGGTAAGGCTGGAAAAGGTCTCTGAATAAATAAAACCTTGCCTCTGACGTAAAGCAAATATACAAGCTGTCCACTGTCATCTTAGTAAACAGATTCATCCCCCAAATGCTAAGTGCTTTGATGATCTTAAGCTTCATAAAAGATTAATGAAAAAAAAATATTCTTCTCCTTCAGGATACAGCCAGAATCATCTGCAGTATATTTGACATCACCAGTATTATTTTGCTCAGGGTAGCTAGTTGGCAGAAAGAGAATTGCCTTACCTGCAATGGGTAGCTACAGCATGGAAATAAGACAGTGAAGCAATCAGAATATTAAATGCAATTTAAAAATAAATCATCATCATCATCATCATCATCCTTTCATTTACCTGCCATCTCTAGCCTTTCTAATAACAACAGTGGCAGAACAATAAGTAAAAGTAATAGGCACTTGACATAGAATAATTTTTTCAGACACATTTTCTGCAATGTTTATCAGTCTTCTTTTGATGAAGTCAGTTTTGATTCATGATGAATCACCTATGTAGACTTTAATTTGTTTACCTAGTACAGATAGTGTGGGAGTATAAGAACCCCCCAAAGATCACTGTTTCTTTCATCTCTTACCCAAACATCACCCAGAATTACACAAAAGAATTTTAATTTACTTGTTGCTTCACCATTCAAGTTAGAGCGATGCACCCACGCACAAGGCTGATGTTCACCCTTGTGTGTGGGTACATCGCTCTAAGTGGTGAACATCACCACTGGACAGCAGGCAGTAGGCAGCAATTGGATCATATTTTTCTTTCAAGTTTCTTAGTTTTGCAATGATCTTAAATGCAAAGTAGTACCACCATTAGTTAGAACTGGAAAAGATCTTTTAAACCATCTAGTCTGACCTTCTCTTTTTACAGATGAGGACACTGAGGCCCAGAGAAAGGAAGTGACCTTTCTAAGGTCACACAGGCAAAAGTAAGAGAATGAGGATTTAAATGCAGGTTATCTGAATTCCAGTCCAGTGCTCTTTTCTACCATCCCACACTGTATTCATATAGGACTCAGTAAGGATGTTAGGAGAATTAGGATGACCTACATAGTCCTACTGTTGTCACCACTGTACAAATAAGGAGTGGATGTGCACTTATAAATTGATTTAAATAAATGACTATGAGGTATGACATATTTAGAAAAGTGAGGCTTCTGATTCCCTCAAAGTCTTCAGGAAGAGGCTAGGTCACTATTTACCGGAATGTCATGGTGGCCGTGGCAAGGGGGTGTTCCTGTTTAGGAATACATTAGACTAGATGTTCTTTTTTTGTTGTTGTTCAGACATTTTTCATAACCTCATTTGGGGTTTTCTTGGCAAAGAAACTGGAGTAGTTTGTCATTTCCTTCTCCAGCTCATTTTACAGATGAGGAAACTGAGGCAAACAGGTTAAGTGACTTGCCCAGCGTTACACATCTAATAAGTGTCTGAGGCTGGATTTGAACCCAGGTCTTCCTGATTTCAGGCCTTCACTATATCCACTGTACCATCTAGCTGCCTGTCAGTACTTATAGTACCCTCTGATAGAAGATTAGAGGGCAGAGTAAAGAGCTTTTCTCAAAGTTTCCATTTAAAGAAGGCTCCCAGGCTGGCCAGCTCTTCATTTCTCACCAGCTGCACTCCTTTGAGAAGACTCTACCACAGTCCTGTCCTGGGTACTTTCTTCTTTTTCACCCTCCTCCACCCCCATCTCATCTTCCTTTTGCGTGTGGTCTTCCCCATTAGATTGTAAGCTCTTTGAAAGGCCTGTCTTTCTGTTTCTTATTTGTCCCCAACACTTAGTTAGCATAGTGCTTGACACATAATAAATGTTTATTGACTGACACTGAAAATTTAATAATCTTCTCTAGTAAGCCTGTGATGACTCTAACACACCACCAGACAATGTTCAAGTCACTTAATCTCTATTTGCCTCAGTTTCTTCACTTGTAAAATGAGAATAATAATGCAATAATACATCCTAGGATTGTTGTAAAGATGGATCAAATGATATGATAATCGTAAAGCTCTTAGCACAGTGTAAGCACGTAGTGAGTGGTATATAAATGTCAGCTGTTATTATTATGAGGATCAAATGAGATCGTATATGTAAGATGCATTGTGAGCCTGAAAATACCATATAAATGTGACCTATTTTTAAACCTATTATGGTCATAGTTTCTCCTGAACCCACTGAGGCATTCTGGATTCTCTTTTTTATTTTATTTAATCAAATGAGTTAGAACTCAAAGTAAAGGTTATTCTAAGTTTATTATACTAGTTAAGAATGGACTGAAGAATCCAATATTAAAATTGAAACAGGGCAAAAAGGGACTTTCCTGTCTGCATATTTGAATAATATTAATGAAAGCACTCTTTAATACTGTGACCTTTTATATTAGCCATGAAAATAGGCTGTGCTCCACTTAGCCCTGTGAACTCTGAATACATTTGCTACAAGGTGATGTTTTTAGTTCTATTATTATGCACAGCAATTGAAAGAGGTGAGGATTACTAAGAAAGTAGGGAGAAGACACTGGTAAGTACGGGTAGAACCAATGCAAATTTTACAAACCAAATATATTGTTTTCAACAAGCTGATTTTTGTTCAGTTTTAGACCCAGGTCACTGTTTTCTTTCTGAGATGTCCATACTGATGAAATAGACCGATCATGTGGTTATATATCATGGGTGGGGGGAGTAGAGGGAGCCCTCCTTGACTCACAATATTATTACTTTGTCAGACTCCTAGTATGGAGACTTCCTTCACCGATGCAGTTAAGCAACTACTCACAGCTCTATTCTGAGAGAGCTGACAGACCCATTGATAGATTATACAACTTGCCCAAGGTCATACTTGGGCAGCTTGTATGTGTCAGAGGTAAGTCTTGAACCTGAGTTCTTCTGGACTCTAAGATTGGTTCTTTATCCACAATGCCACATTTGCCCTTATGTCATATACAGTATGGGTGGTTTTTTTTTAAGTTTTATTGGTTCTCTTTTCCTTTTATATATTACATATTTTATATTTTTATATATTACTTTTAATTCCCATTGAATCATCCTGCTTTCAGTAGAGCCCTCCTTTGTAACAAATTGACACATTGGCCATGTCTGAAAACGTATGCCTCGTTCCATACCTCTAACCCACCACTTTTCTGCTGAGAATGGGAGGTACTATTTTGAAAAGAGTTCTGAAGCTTCCCAGTGTTGTTTCCTTTATTGCAGTCATAATGAAAATTGTTCTGTTTCTGCTTATTTCATTCCACATCAGTTCACACAAGTTTTCCCAAGTTTCCTTAAATTCTTCATATTCATTTTTTCTTGCAGCACAATAATATTCTATTGTATTGATGTACCACAATTTGTTTAGCCATTGCCCAATTTCTGAGCACCCATTTCATCTCTGATTCTTTGCTTCCTATTAAAAAATGTTGCCATGCAATACAGTGCTATGGAGCAGGGAGTAACTCTGCAGAGGAGAAAATCTAAAATATCCCATTAGAATTCTACCCAGGACAACATGATAATTCACTGAAACTACACAAATTGTTTGGAGTTCCTCAGGGCTGGGTATCGTGAATTTCTATGAGTGCTGATGCAAGCCTTATTTCTATTACCTTGAAAATTAAGATGTTATTTTTTATTACCTTCTGCTAATCTTGAAAATTAAGATGTTACTTTTTTTAAAGTTTCTATAAATATTTTTGGACATATGAGACCTTTCCCTTGGTTTTTTTTACCTCTTTGGTGTGCATGTCTAGGAGTGGCATTGCTGGGTCAAAGAGCATGTCCAGTTTAGTGACCATAACAAGTATGTTCCCTTACTTTGTTTTTCCACAGTGGATAGTTCAGTCTTTCAACTGGACAGCGATTTCACAGAGGAGACTGTATAGTGTTCTGGGGCTTGGTCTAATACTGTGTTTTCTTGGAACAGGAACATTTGAAGACCCTTCCAATCAACAGTTTGTTATTGGAGCAAGACCTCTTTTCAGGACACTGGCAAACACTTTAGCTGGGCTCACAGAAGGAAATATCCAGGCTAGATGATATTTTGGAGATTGTATAGCTCTTTCAATGATTCTAAACTACTTTGCTGTTGCAATAATTCAACTCTTTAACACTAATATTTTTCCAGTGATGTTATAAAGCTTCAAATCATGAAGGAATTAAGATTACAGATAACTTAAAGGGTGATTAAAAATATATATGTGTGTATATATATATATATATATATATATATACACATATGTATGTTTATATATACATATATGGGGCACTAGGTGGCACAGTGGATAGAGTGCTAGGCTGAAGTCAGGAAGATGAGTCTTCCTGAGTTCAAATCTGGACTCAGACACTTATTAGCTGTTGGGCAAGTCACTCAAGCATGTTTGACTCAGTTTCCTCATCTGTAAAATAAGCTGGAGAAGGAAATGGCAAAGTGCTCCAATATCTTTGCAAAGAAAACCCCAAAAGGAGTCACAAAGAGTCAGACACAACTGAAAAACAACTGAAAAGCAACAACAAAATATACATATGGGCATATATGTATATGCGTATATACATACATATATACTATATTATACTATGATATACTGTATGTGTGTGTGTGTGTGTGTATGTGTGTGTAGATAGACAAATGAAATGAAGCTGCAGCCTGTGCCCAAGATGACTTATGTAAACGTGGCATTATTGAGAACGTGTATGACAGGAAGATGAGGTGGGGTGATCATGCAGCAAGAATGAAATGCAAAGCAAAATAGCATGACAGATTTTGAGCTAGAAAGAATATTTGAGGTCACCCAGTTTAATTCCCTGATTTTGCACTTGAGGAAAGTGAAGGCCAAAGAGGATAAGTGACTTGGTCACCCAGGCAGTAAGTAGCAGCATCAGGATTTGATCTTTAGGCCTCTACAGTCAAATCCAGCACTCTTTCCTCGGTCCCTTGTTGCCTCATGGGCAACTGGAGTGACACATCATTCACCTGAGCAGTTATACATAACAAGAGGAGATCTCAGGCATGTTGGGCAGATCTCCTAGAGAGGATTTGTGAAGAAATGTGGTAAAGACTTGAACAGGATGAGAAGACGCTAGGGGAGGAGGATGGACAAAATATGTGTGCTCTGTATCGTTTGAAGAAAGGCCCACACAGATGAACTAACAGATCTGCCTAAGCACTCATTTCCCATTTCTGAGAACTATTTTAAGGGAGACTCAAGACTTTAATTGACAGTAAACTAAGCCATATACCAAAATCGACCAACTAAACAAGGAAACAAATAAGTAGGATTATAGGTCTAGATCTGGAAGGGACCTCAGAGATAATCTAGTTCAACCATCCTCATTTTACAGTTGAGGAAACTGAAGCCCAGAGAAGCTAAGAGGTATCCAAAGTCAGATAGGTGGTAGGTTATCAGATATGACCACAAGTCCTCTTGACTCCAGAACCAGAAGCCTTTCCATTAGATCACACTGCCTCCAAGAAAAGTGCAAGCTCTGTAAATGTTAAGGGGGAATATATGCATGGGTACATATGTGTATGCATGCACACAAATAAATACATATATGTATTGTTGTCTGTATATACATAGATATGGTGATAGACATAGATATGTATTCATATTGTTTTCAGAGACTGTCTTAAAACGGATACCACCCTTTGGGGTTGTGCCTTGTAATCAGGGCAGAAAATTCCACAGCAGTCTATTCTCATCATAATAAAAGGATGGGAAGAAGGGGGGTGACATATACTCAACCCACTCTCATTATACAGTCTTGTATAATCATTAGTCTGGTGGCTGTTTTTTGTTTTTTTCTTGGATGTTGTTTGTTACCTGGCATGAAGTCGCTTAACAGATGACAGGAAGTTAATTAGTACTCCCTTTGCATCATAACGAATTTCCTCAGGGTCAGAACAAAGTTTTATTAACAAAATAGTACAGTGGTGAAATAACGTGCCCAATTATTTACTGACAGGGGAGTGGAGGAGACTGTATTGATATTTCCAGATGGCCATGATTTCTTGAGGCCTTGAGAGGTAATATGAGATAACAGATAAAGCCAGGAAAACCTGGGTTCAAGTTCCACTTCTGAAACAGACTGACTCTGTGACATGGGGCAAGTCTCTTAACCTCACAGGCAATTCTTTAAGACTATAAATTGCAGAAAAGGTACTACATTGATGGAGTGAATGTTCACATCCAAGAGTTGCCCATACTAATACAAAAGTAGGTCCAGGGGCAGCAAGGTGGCACAGTGGATAGAGCACTGGCCCTGGAGTCAGGGGGACCTGGGTTCAAATCCAATCTCAGACCAGACACTTGACACTTACTAGCTGGGTGATCCTGGGCAAGTCACTTAACGCCAATTGCCTTGCCAAAAACAAAATAAAACAAAAATAGGTCCAGTCCCTGTCCAATAATTTCTTAAGGGTAGTTAAAGTAATAAGATATTACTACTACAGAAGTTGAGTCCCCTCATGGAACAAGTAGGGCTCAGTAGCTGACAGAGGGAAGTGATGGGCTCCCTGAGGCCTAGGGAAAGTATGAAAATCTCTATGGGCCCTTGAATGTGTCTTTTAGCTTAGTTCAGGCAATGGGGGGAGGGGAAAGGGGCTAAAGGACAAATGTCCTTCTGAGCTCAGATTCTAGATAGGAATGTAGAAATCCAGACTTAGAGGCTAAAAATGGAGAGGGGAGGAGAAGGAAGTCCTCATGGCTTAGGTGTAGGTATGATTTCATTCTTTTTCCTTCTATCCTCAGCACTTAACACAGTGTCTGGTACATAGCTGATGCTTAATAAAATTTTTTGTATTGATCTGGTAAAAGAGACAGTTTGCTTTTATTTTCCTCTTTTTTTTAATCCTTTGTTAAGGGATGTCTGTAGAAGAGGGTGGGGTGGGATGTATTTGGAAAGGAAAGTGATATAAAACCAAATGAAATTCTTTTTAAAGAGACAATGGTTTATCAGGAGTCTGATGGCAGCCATGACAGAGAGCTAGACAAGGTAAAAGGGTGAGTTGATTTTGATAGGACAGCCAATATTGGGTAATAGAGATATTCAGGTTCAAAATCTCGGGGAAGGTAGCATTGGCAGTCAGATAGGAAAATGTCATTTCTTATGGGACCATACATTTAGGACTAGAAGGGATCTGAGACATCACCTAGTCTAATCTCTTTTCACAATTAAGGAAACTGATGCACTGAGAGGGGAAATGCCTTATTTAAGTCCACATAAGTAGCAAGATCAGGATTCAAAGTCAGGTCTTCTGATTTTATGCTCTTTGTACTGTCCCACATTGCCTCTTGCTGGTAATTTAGGTGGGAAGAAGGGGAGGATAGGCTCTCCTAAACCACCCAAGAAGAGCTTAGCTCCGCTGTATTAAAAAAAGTGCCTGCATGGCACCAGACTCCTATAGGCAATACTGGGGACTGGGAAGGCAGATCCTGCAAAACTGAAAAGCCTACCTCTGGCTGCCAAGACTACTGCCACTTAACTCAGGAACTGAGTTAAAATGAAAGGCCAAACTAATTGTAGTTAAGAGGAGTGTGAAGAAATGCAGGTATCTTCTATCTAGCTCTACCAATTCTAGACCGAACCAGGATTAAACCGCAAGGATATTTTGTAAATAGTGGCTTGATGATCTTTTTTTTTTAAAATCCTATTACTGAGCCCTCATCATCATTCCTAATTGCATGTTCCTCTATGTTATAGTAGTTTATATACTTAAGAAGCTGGTGTGCCATTAACTGGGGGCAGAGAAAGATGTGGGGTGAGAAAAACCTTATGGTTTTCTCAGAACACCTGAGGGTTGGTAAGTAAGGTCAGAAACATGAGGAAAATTGAGGCTTAGAGAAATTGAATGACATGCCCCATGGCCAGGCAGCCAGTAAACGTCCAAGGCAGGTGGGAGCTAAAAACCTGAAGGGGGCACTGCTGAGCCAAGAACTGGACAGGCCGGTTAAAACTACTGGGAGGCGCTTTGTGGAGCCACAAATACCAAAGATACAAATTTTAGTTTTCCTTGGCCAATAAATTAGTTGGTATAATTTTAGTTTTAATTTCAATACCATCTGGGTAATTAAACAAACTATTTATAACTATATTTGTTATGGTAATTTTCTGTTTAACTTCCAAGAGGAAGATACTGTAAAAGGAGCTATGATTATAAGGAAAGCACACTGGACCTGTAGTCAGGAAACCTGGGTTCAAATCCTGACTCCGACATTTACTAGTGGGGGAACATGGGCTAAACATATAACTTTTCTGAGCCTCAGTTTCCTCATCTGTATAATGGGTATAATAATATCTGTACCACTTCTCTGAGAATGTTAAAGTGTCCTATAAATGTAAATTATTATTAGCATAAGAATTTCTTCCCTTCTTTCAGGTTTAATAATCTAGTTTTTAGGGGCAGCTAGGTGGCACAATGGATAGAGCATCGGCCCTGGAGTCAGAAGGACCTGAGTTCAAATGTGACCTCAGACACATAACACTTACTAGCTGTGTGACCCTGGGCATGTCACTTAACCCCATTGCCTAGCCAAAAAAACCAAAAAAATATTAAAGTTCCTGTCAGGGTCCAAAACCTGACTTCTTTTGTATATATCGGGATTTTTATGCTCCCATTTTACTCCTATACAGACCAATCGGATCAGAGAGTTAGAACTCTCTAGCCCAAACTCTTCATTTTATATATGAGAAAAAGTGATTTGCCTAAGGTCACACAGGTAGTGAATGGCAGAGCTTGTGTTTGAACCTAGGTGCTCTGACTCCAAATTCAGTATTCTTTCAACTATATTTAGGTGGATCCCCAAATTGCAATACACAAAGCTGTCATCTCCCCCTGCCCTGAATTCCCTACAAGAACTTGAAATGAAAGATAAGAAAGCTGTAAGAAAAACAAAACTCACAACAAACTACTGACTCCCCCATGCTTGCTTTATAGCTTCATGAACTGTGCATTATCTCTAGGGACCATCCAAAGGGCAAATGACTCAATTAAAGGAGAAGCTGTGGAGTTTGTTTATGAAGTTATGAAGGGCCAGCTCCCTTCACCGACACTTTTCTGTATTCTTGCATCTGTAAAGTGATTGTATGCTGCAGATGGTCACAACTTAATTAAATCATCCGCTGATTAGCTAAGAATCCAGAGCATCCCCTTCTGCAGTGACCCAGTGGATAGAGAAAGTGCTGGAGTCAGAAACAGGAGCGGCTGGATTTGAATCTCACCTCTGACAACTGCTGGCTTACGACAGACATACTCCTAAGCAAATCACTTAATCTCCCTGAACCTCAGTTTCCTCATCTGCAAAATAAGGATCATAATGCCTATGGAAGCTACCTCCTGGGGTCGTTTTTGAAGATCAAATGAGACAGCTTAGGACTTGGAGTCAAAAAGACTTCTGCCTCTGACACTTACTAGCTATGGGGCAAATCACTCAGACTAAGCCTGTTTCTCATCTATAAAATGAGGTTAGGCTTAATGATCTTCAAGGCCTCTTCTAGCTCTAAATTTACAATCCTATCACTTTTAAAATGACGTGTCAGTTATTACAAATTCCCAGGAATCAAGATAGTGATGATTTTCTTGTTCTCAGGGACCATTGACTAGCACATAGTAGGCACTTAAAAACTCTGACACGTGACTCATTTTTGCCAGATGTTCTAGTGAGTTAAAGTCTGGGCTTCATTTCTTTGCTAGCACCTAGAACCTATTTGGCACTATAGAAGTTAACCTCCTGGGTCAGAACTAGTTACACAAATGTTCTGTGACATAAAAGTTTCTAATTGCTCTCCTTCAGATATAAGGATCTTATCTGAATTTCCTTTAAAGATCAAAAGTCACAGACACATATTAAGGCTATCCCTGAGAATTCAATTCAACAAGTATTTTACTAGATACTTAATAGTGGGCCTATGAAATGCAAGGCTTCATGCTAGGTGCAGGAGATACACAATCAAAATAATCTTTTCTCTCAAGGAGCTTACTGCTCTAAGCTTTGCTATCAGGCATCAAGTGTAGGTGGTGCAGTGGACAGAGTTCTGGGTCTAGAATCAGGAGGACCTGGTGCAAGTCTGACTTCAGATATTTACTAGTTACATGATCATGGGCACGTCACCTAACCCTGTTTGCCTCAGTTCCTCATCTGCAAAATGAGCTGGAGAAGGAAATGGCAAACCATTCCAGTATCTTTGCCAAGAAAACCCCAAATATGGTCACGGAAAGTCAGACTCGACAGAAATGACTCAACAACAATAACATCCAGCCTGAAACAAGCAGCTAATTAGCTACACTCTGGGTAGAGAGAGCAGCTAGACCTATAGGGAGGAAATTCCCTCTGCCAGTGCAGGTTGGCACCTTCTCTGAAATCTTAGCCTTAGAAAACTGCCTGGAGTGTTTAGAGGTTAAGTAACTTGCCCACAGTCCCATAGTCAATTATGTGCCAGCGGTCAGTCTTCCTGACTCTGAGGTGCAGCTCTCTATCTCCCATGCCATGCTATTTCTCATACTAGAGATATTTCTACTTTTTTTTTTTGGTATTCCCCACCCCCATTCCCCAACATTGGTTCTCCTGTTCAGCAAGTTTATATTTCAGCCAAGACCAATAGTGCTTTTGTAATAATAAGCTGCCTTTCCATGACTGGTCTATCCTTTGTAGCCAAATAGTGACAGTGTCATTGCCATAGGGAGAAAAAAAAAAACAGAACTGGGTAAAAAATGTAAAGGATAACAACAATTAAGCGATTCTCTCATAGAACTTGGTTCAAAAGAATTGAGTGTATTGTCCTCCAAATATTGGTATTAATTGGAGTCAATTGAAAGCCAAACTAGACATGGCAGCACAAGCCTATAACCCCAGCTATCAGAGAGTTTGAGGCTGTGGTGGGTCTCAAGCATGGGGTTTGAACTGTAGTGGCCTATGCTGATAGGGTGTCTGCATTAATTTTGGCATCAATATAGTGAGCTCACAGGAGTGAGGGTCCACTGGGTTGCTTAAGAAGGGGCAAACCAGTCCAAGGTCAAAAATGAAGAAGGTCAAAGTTCCCAAGCTAATCAGTAGTGGGGTCAGCCTGTGAATAGTCCCTATGCTTCCACATTTCTAGCCTGAATGAGATGAAGACACTCAGTCTCTTAGGGGAAAAAAGGAGCTAAGACCCTCTTAATAATTAAATGACTAAAACCTAATTAAGTGGCATTCTTAATAAGCTGTAGTATCCCTATCCCTGGTTTAGGGTAAAGGAATGCAAAGTAAATTTAAGCTTAGCTTAAGTGATGCTTTTTCTACTTCTCTGTCAAGGACTTCTCCTTTGGGGTCTTTTTATGTGTTTGGAGAATGGGGTGAGGGAAGATGGAAGAAGGATCATGGAATCATAGATTTAGAGCTACAAGGAATGTTAGAGGACATCTAATCCAACTTCATTTTACTAATGAGGAAACTGAGGCCATTAAAGGTTAAGTGACATGTCCAAGATCACAAAGGTAGCAAGATAGAAAGGCAGGATTTGAACTCAAGTCATCTGACTCAATCCAACACTTTTACCACTACACCACAGCGCCTCTGGAGACTCCAGGATATTGATCATTCCTAGAACAAGTCTCCAGAGCTTAAGAATCCTGGAGCAAATGATTTCATTCCAAAGGAAATGGAAAAATCATATCTGTCAGCCACTGATTTAGATTATTCATGTTACTGCATCCTTTCCATTTTAAGCAGGTCATTGAGTTTATCCTATGTATCTATATAATTGCTATGGATGGAAGCCATTTTAACTGAAATTCCTACTGAATTTATAGACTATTGAAGCTGGAAGAGACCACAGTGATCAATTAGTCTTACTCTCTCATTTTATAAATGAGAAAACTGAGGTCTAGAGAGAAGGAAAATGACTTGTCCAAGGTCACAGAGCTAGTAAGTGGCAGAGACAGAACTCAAATCTAGGTTATCTGGCAAGACCAGGTTTAGGGCAGAGATCATATCTACTTTGCAGCCTACATTTCTTTCTTTCTTTCTTTCTTTTTTTTTTTAACACCAAGTATAGCATCCATTACACATCCAGTGGTGGTACAATAAATGTTAATTAAAATGAAAAGGGAAAAGAGAGACATTTTTCAAAATTATCATGTAATAATTGGACCCAATATGTGACCTTGGTGGACCATAAGTGAATTATTGTTAGAACAGACTTATTTTTATTAGCTGAACTAGAATTTTAATTTTGTTTAAACCAGACAAGAATTCTGTCTTATTTTTATTGGTGTTCAGGAGTTGGAGAGAAGACTTCCTTTATAGGAATGTTTGGGAAGTGGCTGTTAATTTTGAAAATTTTGGGTTGCACAATTTATTTGTTTTTGCTTTAAATAAGTCAGTTGCTATTATCTTTTTTTCTAATATATGGGGTTCTATTTTTATTTTTGGTTTAGGTTTAAATAACCCAAAATTAGGGTTAGCTAAGAAAAGTCCCCACCAACAAGTGATATTAAGGAATGTCATTATTGAGTAAACAGACTATAAATAGGGGGAACCAGAGGGAAAAAGCCTCCTGGACTTAGAAACTGATACTTATTTATCTTTGAGCAGATTCACTTTATTGACAGCTAGAATTAAGGTTGCTAAACATTACCTTAAAATATCTAAGCTGTGGTCCTCACCACTCTAGGTTTCCTGACTTTACTCTGCATTACTGCCATAATCAAGATTTCTGATGAGCTTTGGTTAAAAGTAATCACTTTCTACTCAGCTTTTCTCCTGTCTCTCGTGATTTACATTCTTTTCTCTATCTTTTTCTTTGTTTGTTGTTTGGGGGAGGTAATGGGGTTAAGTGATTTGCCTAGGGACACAGCAAGCATCTGAGGCCAGATTTAAACTCAGGTCTCTCTGATTCAAGGGACAATGCTCTATCCATTGTGCCACCTAGCTACCCCTTCTGTATCTTTTTTTTTTTACTTGTTCTGTTAGGTATAGATTGTTTGATTGTTCTCCCCACTTAGCTCCCTTTCAGAATAAGTAATTTAGGGATTATCCTGGAACCCTGGTCTACTTTCATTTATATCTTGTTACTTGACCAGGCCTTTTCTACATACCTTTACCTGTAAGTATTGACCCCATCTGAGCATTACATTGCACTCTCAAGGTCAGTGTAACAGAGACAGAGTGGCCTACCTTGTTTGCTTATGACTACTCCACTTATTACCATAAGGCTGGCGACCATGTAATGAATATTTTTAGCCACAGGGGCTCATTTTTCAAGGTTTGAAGGAGTTGTAATCTATATGGGTAGAGGGAACAGCCTACATTATTGAAATATTGATGTATGCATGTACAACTTAAAAAGGACAGGAAGAAATTAGAACTCTTAATAACTGACAATTATGTAGTACTTTAAAATTTGCAAAAGACCTTATAAATATTAGCTCATATATGCCCCACAAGGACTTTTTGAAGTGGGTGCCATAGGCCTTACTGAGATAATATATGTTGTTATGCATTCTTTGTTCTCAGAGAGGACGAATGATATCACAAGGGTGATATCTTAACTTATGCATGAATTGGATTTAAGGGAGACAAAGCTGTGTAAAGTCATCAGCCTCACTCTCCCCTCCAGAATCATCAAAGTCCAAGTGGCAAGATAAGTGTTAAGATGACTGGGGATGGCCTGGGATACAGTAGGTGACCTTGGCCTTTCTAAATTAAGGTCTTTTCCAGGTCTCAGTTTGTCTGAGGCAATACCCATTCAGTAACTAAGGGTTGGGTAAAAACTAAGACAAAAGATGGCCTAATTTATAGTACAGATTCTAGGGCTACTATCTCAATTTCCATTTGAGTTAAGTCTCCAGAGTATGGCTATCATGACTTGTAACTGAAGGTTGAGGAGTAGGGTAATTTTTCTAGTACTATAGAATTAGTCTCCACCAGAACATTTAACCAGACAGACTTGTTCAACTGTTAGGGGCTATTTGCTGAGGTGGCTTAAGGAGAAAAATCAGTACAAACCATTTCCCAGACCCCAAACTGGACACATAGTTTTCCACAAGTACAGACAGAGTCAGGGAAAGCTTGTGGCAAAGACAGTAACTCACAGTGCCTGATGACTAGAAATCCATTTCTCCCTTACATGGATCCATCACATGGACACTGGGTAATGCTGGGCTTTCTGCTGGACTTCTTAGAGAGTTCTGAAGCTGCCTTTCCTAGGTGTTTGTCCTTGGTATCTGATACAGACAATGGAGCCAACCACAGCTCTTCTGGGGATACTGCTAGGGTGCCAAAGAGAAATTCAAGTCCTCTAATCTTTTTAAGTTCCCAAGGTTATCCTCTGGCCAAGGTGGCTTTCTGAGAAAATAGAAGCTCTTCTTTCTTCTCAGTGCCTATCCCCAATAAGTCACTCCCTTTCAGGGACTTGGCTAGAACTACTTTCTCTTCTCGGCTGGCCAGACAGTGGAACCTTAGGTTCCAAACTGGTTTGCTACTTTATCAAATATCCCCAGGGCATGACTGTCTCTTCAGCTAATCCCAATATACATCCTATATAGTCACTCCATTTCATTTCTTTTCACTCCTCCCAAATTGATCATGGACTTCTATATTAGTTGAATGAACTCAGCTGATTGATTTAATAAAGGTATTCTCACTTCATTGAGGCAGTTCCTTCAGTGAGGTGAAATCCATAATTTGACTCAATCCAACCCCACCCTTACCTTTGTAAAATACTTTCCAGGCTTTAATCACTATATAAATGTTATCTGTTATAATTATAAGGAAAGTGAGGTACAGAGAAGTTAAATGACTTGCCCAAGGTCACACAGCTAATAAATAGATTTTCACCCAGACCTTCCTGAATGAGTCTAGTACCATGGTGTCCTCAGATGACAAAACCCCTTTGCCAAGCCCGTCCTTGAGATCTTTCCAGCTTGGTAGGACCTGGCAGATCTTTCTCTCTTCTGGGAGAGTTATTCAGGATCCAAGTCACTTACTTTAGTGGAGTTTTATGATACATTAATTTAAAATTTGTTGCTATTGAGTCATTTCAGTCATGTCTGACTTTCCATGACCCTATTAGGGGCTTTCTTGGCAAAGATACTAGAGTGGTTTGCCATTTCCTTCTCTAGCACCTTTTCCCGATGAGGAAACAGAAGTAAACAGGGTTAAGTGACTTGCCCAGGGTCATGCAGTTAGTATGTGTCTGAGGCAGGATCTGACTCTAGGCCCAGCACTCTATTGCACCAGCTCTGCCTCACTTAAATCCAGTGCATGCACTAGTCAAGATATTACCCTTGTGATGTCTCTGGTCCTCTGAGAATAAGAACAAAGAATGAACGACAGCAAAGCATTCTACATGAGGTCTCTATGAAGAGAGGACTTCCAGAATAGGTGTGGTGATTTAAACCTTTGTCACACATATTTCTTACATGCACGCCTCACTATTATTATGGTCTAAGTTTAAGCTTCCTCCTTCCATGGATGCTGTGTGTATTTGTGGGAAGAAGTAAGCCAAGTTTTTAGGAGAATGTTTTTGTATTAACTGTCTTTACCATGTTATCTGAAAGTAGCCGAGGCTGCCCTCTGGGGACCCAACCTGCCAATTCAAGTAGAAGGTAGGGGTTGTTGCTATTTTTTTCTCTTTCTCCTCCTCTTCTTGCCTCATCACATGTGGTTCCTCTTTCCACTTGGGGCTCCATACACTTACATGTGGGTACTCGGTCCATAGGAATATAATTTTTGGTGACTTACATTTTGTAATATATTCCTGGGGCTTGGGGGTCAGAATTTTTAAAATTATTATTATTTTCAAAAAGCTGAAACAATTTACCTTCTGTCCTGTGCAATTTTCATTTATGATTTCTTAAAGTATAGCTCTGAAAAAACATGCTTTAAAAAAGCCTATTGTGTTTCAAATAAGGCTACTAGACTATGCTTTTAAACCCAAATCATTCCAACTTTCATTGAATCACCAATAATAGCCCCAAGCCCCAAGCCTAAGCCTCCATGACTCATTATTTAGATTTTGATGGCCTAGAATGAGTATTAACAACAATTGTTTTCTGCTCTGGCCAGAAACTCTGAGATTGATATTTTTGTGGTGGTAAATTAGGCCATCCTCTGTCTCAATTCTTACCCAGCCCTTAGTCATTGAATGGGTGTTGCCTCAGACGAACTGATACCCTGGGAAAAACCTTAATTTAGAAAGGCCAAGGTTACCCATTGCATCCCTGGACCATCCTCAGTCACCTTGACTTTTGTCTTGCCATCGAACTTCAATGACTCTACAGGGTCACTGTAGTTGAGAGACTGAGGTTGATGATTTTGCACAGCTCTGCCTCACTAAAGTCCAGTTCATATACAAGTCATTGGTCCTCTCTAAGGAGGAAGGACAAACAACAACATTTTGACATCTGACTAGCTTAAAAGTAATTAACTGGAAAATTTAAAACGTATTATGTTCTCAATGAAGGGTATCTCCTTTGTATTTGCAAGCACAAACTAGTGATAATCGCAAAGTTATTAATATTTGGAAAAGAGGTCTTGATTAGAAAGAAACCAAAATGATTAAAATTCTCAAAATGAACTTTGTGTAATTACAATAACCAAACTTCTCCCTAAAGAGGTGATGGGAAGATATACCTCCTTCCCTTCATTTTTTTTTGGGGGGGAGACTATGGTTGGGAAGCATTGTGTAAATTATAAGACTCAATGTGTTAGTTTTGCTGAACTAAGGGATGACTTGCTAAATAGGAGATGGGAAGGGATATCTGAAATGAAGGTGATGTAAAAACAAAAGATATCCGCAAAAAGTAAAAGTAAAAAAAGAAAGAAAGAAAATTATATCCTGAGCATAGTCATGTTGACTACAGATTCAGATGTCTATTTAATTAGTAAATTGTGTGTAGCCAGAAGTGTATATGGTTAAAACTAGGTAAAATGGCTTCGTACTTTTGGAAAGACAAATGTCAGACTTAATTATTTACTTCGGGCTTCGAAGACAATCCATTTCCTAGACCCAGGGGCATGAGTTCAGCATTACAAGGTCAGGCAATGACTCAGAGGCACAGTCAAAATAATTTCCTGCTTTAAATATGAGACAGCACTGGATCTTGCATCACTTTTACTCTATATTGAAACATAAAAGTAACCATCAATATCATTTCTGGGAACTTGCAAAGCACCTTTCTCCTGTAGTTCTTTCAGATATTCTGAATACATTCACTAATTGGACACCACCCACTAAGATCAAAGGTCAGTTTTGAAAGCTGAAAGGATCAAGTTTAACTGCTAAAAGAAGGTCAACTGTCAAATCTTCTAGGAAAGAATCAGTATGTTACAGCCATTAGACAAGAGTCCATAGATCAAAATTCAAAATGATGAGGTTCCAAAAAAAAAAAAAGCTAGGGAATAAAAGACCATAGGTCAAAGATGACAAAGATCTGGGTGTAAGAAGTCAGGGGCCAGAGAATAAAATGTTAAATGGCTATAAGTGAAAGTTCAGTGGAAAGGTCAAAGGCCAAAATTCACCAAGTTGGCCAGACTGAGTAATTTTTTCCAAGGCAGAGTGTCACTACTAACATCTCCTCAAGAATCATAAGAGTAGTTCATATATTTTTAGTCTGGCAAATACTGAAATTAAAATTAGTAGGTAGTTTGCCTATGTAAGTCAAGAAGCATTTATTAAGGGCCTACTATGTAGCAGGCACTGTGCTAAGTAAGCACTAGGCATACAAAGAAAGGCAAAAACAGTGTCTGTCCCCAAGGAGGTTCCATTCTAATGGAGGAGACAAATAACTAATAATGCTGATGGTAGCCAGAATTTATATAGCTCTTTAAGGTTTGCAAAGCACTTTATAAATATTTGTTCATTTTATCCTCACAACAACACCTGGAAGGTGCTGTTATTTTCCCCATTTTACAGATGAGAAGACTGAAGCAAACAGAGGTTAAATAATTTGTTCACAGTTACACAGCTGGTAGGTGTGTGACATTGAATCTGAACTGATTCCATTTCCAGCACTCTATTCATAGTGTATGTAGGCACATACAAGATTTATACAGAGTAGATAGAAAGAAATATGGGAGGCGAAGGCACCAGCAGCTAGGGAATTGGAAAAGTCTCCTGCAAAAGGTAAGATTTGAAAAAACAAAAATTTTTTTTAAAAAGGTAGGATTTGAACTGAGTCTTGAAGGAAGCCTGGAATTCTAAGAGGCAGAAGTGAGGGACCAGAGTGTTCCAGGCATGGGCAAAGTGAAAGGAGAAAGGAGATGCAATGTCATGCTCTTGGCCATAGACCAGAATCTCTAAAACCCAAGTTTATTCCAAGATTGCCAAAGCCCCTTAGGTCACTATAGAAAATCTGATCTAGCCCTAAACAGGCACCAGATATTTAGAGGAACCCACAGGATGAGTTACCTCTCAATGTAACCCATTTCATTTTTGGATAGCTCTGACAGAAAGTTTTTCCTCCAGTAAAAATAACAACTATCACTGGACCCAGAGGCCTGAGACAATTATACCCTCTTCTTTTCCCCTAAAGAACCTTTTTAGTTCAGGACCCATGAACATGGACCTGTGGGAGTCTGACCTCTAAAGAGAAGGATCAGACACTCTTGCTTCTTTGTACCCTCATCCTGGAGCCTTGGGGACTCCCAAGGGGAGTCTATTCAATGTACATTGTAAATCAGGTAGAGGACAGCTATTTATTTCTTCTACACAAAAGAAATGCTAAAAAAGCAAACTCACAGTACACATTAACAAAGACTTAAAATGGGAGAGACCAGCTTATAATTACTATTATACTATGTCTGTAGGTCAAAACAAACATTTAAGCATGAAGTAGTTTGCAAGACCGATGAAACAATGTTTTATAACTTGCTTTGGCTCTGTACTGCCCAAATACTTCCCTCTAGATTAATGTCTTACAGCAAGCCAGGCTGGGGAGTGAGCCTGTCTCTCTGGCTTGCGGTGACCTTCCCCTTTCACACGTGTAATGATATAGAGAGGGCATCTCATAACAACTAAGGACCCAGGATCTCCAGATCTACCAAACTCAAAAGATGTCCTCTCAGGCTAGAAATAGACATCTCAGAATCATTGCTTGGTCAGTCACCTCTAATCAGGAAAAGATACAAAGCAGAAGAGGCCAGTAGGGCTTTGAGACTTACTTTAAGGTTCTCCCAGGCAGGAGGTATGTTGTAGCTGCCATGTGCTCATAACAACCATGAAGCCAGGATGGGGTAGAGGGTGAGAATTCTTTGCCCTGTGTTTTGAAAAGTTAAAGTAAGAGGATGACCATGTAACCACCCAGAGTTGCTTGAGTCCAAGCAACAATTCATCTAGATTTAAGACTTTGTGGACCCAGAAGTTGCCAGAAGAACTCAGTACACACTCTGTGGGGTGGCCCCTATAGGCTGCCTATGTTTGTTTCAGGGAAAACAATTCCTGCTATGCTTCCATCAGACCTAAATCTGCCTTTCAGTAACTTCCACCAACTTGTCCCAATTCTGACTTCTGAGGCCAAGCATAGCAAGTACAATGCCATAGCCACATTACAAAACCTGCAGGTACTTAAAGGCAGTTATCTTGGTCTCTCTCCTCCAGGCTATCCACAATCAATTCCTTCAAATTATCCTTGTATGGCATAATCAAGAAGCCCTTTACTATCCTGGTCACTCTTCTCTGCATGCTCTCCAGGTTTTCAGTGTACTGAAAATATTCCACCCAGGACTGAGCACATTTCCTGAGACATGGTCAAATCAGGATGGAATACAGAAGAACTATCACCTCCTTTGTTCCAAACACTGCCTTTCTTAAGGCAGCCTAGGATTACACTGGCCTTTTTGGCTGCCATAACACACAATTAACTCAAACTGAACTTGTAGTATACTAAAACCCAAAGTTTCCACCCACCCTTCCCCAATAAAAACTGCTCTCCAGCTATCTCCCTACTTGGAGAGGGGGATCTCAAAGATTTTAAGCCAGATTGGGTCACTTTGATACCTCTAGGGGATGCTAAAATATACAACCCTTTTCCAATGAGTCATGGAAAATCATTGGCATAAAAAAATGCCTTCAAGTTTCATCATGAGTCACAACCATCACTGTGAATTTCTCTTTTCCCAGGTTAAATGCAAAGCTGATAATGATTATACAAAACATATAATAATAATAATAATGCATCACATTCCACTTAGAGTGAAAAATGTTTACAGCCAGTTAATATTTGCATATTGTGATAAAACACTCAAGTGAAAAAGGAAACATATAAACCAAGCATGGTCACGAATACATTCATCTCATACAAGTGTGGAGGCAAAATATAAAGCTACTTATCACATCATTGTGCCTAGACAGGGAGACAACAAGAGGCATGATGTTTTTTGTTCTTAAATCTGAAAAACACTTCTCTTCTCTAACTTTGTAACAAACTCAAATGGGATAAAGGTCAGGCTTTTTTTTCTTTTTTCTTTTTTGCTATCGGAGAGATAATTGGGCACACAGCTGTATTTAGATACTGTCACTTCTGCAAAGAAATTCATATAAGGAAATGAGAAATTAAACTTTGTCCTTTGACCAAGAAACTAAGTTCTTTGACCAAGAAATTGATTTTTATGCTTCTCCAAACTTGCCTTTTCATCACATATCTCCACGCCTTTGTGTAGAGGCTGCCCTCTATGCCTAGGGACCCTCTTAATTTCTGCCTTCCAGAAACTTTAACTTTCTTCAAGGCTCAATTCAGGGACAGCTTCCTACAGGAAGGAAGCATTCTCAATTCCCTCCCCAGGTCCTCCCAGTTGTTAGCATTGTTTCCTTCCTCAAATTATACTTCTTGTTGTTCCATTGTGTCAGACCCCTCAGGACCCCATTTGGCGTTTTCTTGGCAAAGACATTGGAGTGGCTTGTCATTTCCTTCTCCAGCTCATTTGACGGGTGAGGAACTAAGGCAAATAGGGACAAGTGACTTTCCCAGGGTCACACAGCTAGTAAGCAACTGAGACCAGATTTAAACTTATGAAAATGAGTCTCCCTGATTCCAAGCCCAGAGCTCTATCCGCTGTGCCATCTAGCTGCCCCCATATATTTATGTTTATTATTTATTAGATTTATTACATATTACACATTTAAACATATATTTATGTTTAAATGCTGGGATACAAAGACAGGGAAGGAAACAGGGATTAGGTGCTTACTATGTGTCAGGCACTGTGCTTAGTGCTTTATAAATACTGTTTAGTTTGCTAATGCAATAGCAGAAATGGAAGTTACCTGAGGACCAGAACCATCTACTTTGCCATTGTACTTAAGGACTCTAATAAATGCGTTCTTATTCATTCATTTCTTTTTTTTTTTTATCTCCAGCACCTAGCATTGTGCTTAGATTCAACTGAAATGAATTAGATTAGCTATTCACACTCCATCCAGAGCATGAAAAATACGTTTTTAAGTGGATTTATATAGTATTGCTGGCTAATGTAGGAAGCAATAAAAATGTACTATATATTTCATTGCCTTGCTTTTCTTACAAAACACATCTGTGAAAGTAGAGCAAAGACCAAAGTTATAAAAAGAGAGAAGAGAAAAGGAAAGAAAGGGATAAAGGAAGAAAGAAAAAGTGAGAGTATGAAAGAGAGAGAAGGAAAGAAAACATCAATATTTTAAAATGCAAAGAAGACAAGAAAAAGAAATTCAGGTGGAAAAAAACAGGGCAATTTTGTTACCACCTTGTTAAAGTTAATATGCATTTTAAATATGAACTATATGTGACAACTTCATGAGCACATATGCAATCTTCTTTTTGGTTCTTTGTTTCTTGAAATGTTTATTTGTTGAAAATTGTCAAATTCATAAGAAAAAAAGGTTTTTGAAAGAGAAGATACCATACAGTTTTTATCTTCCTAGTTCCCACTCCCCATTCAACAACTCTCAAGAGATATATATTAACAAAAATTAGGCACCAGAACAACTTCCATTTTTATAACTTAGCTGTTTTTAAATGATCTTGTGGCAAAAATTTCTTGAATTGCTTTCTGAAACAAAAATATGCTGCCCTTTCCAGAACAACTCCAAAATAGCTGCACAGGTTTGGTTCAGGCTTTTTTTTTAAGAGCTTTTCTCTTTTGGGATCCAATCAAATATTAAGAAATACAGCCCTGGGGGAGGAGAGTAGTTTCATTCATTCATTCATTCATTCATTCATTCATTCATTCATTCATTCATTTAGGACAAGTGAAAATCAGAAGTTTGGACTTAAAGTCTGCAAGAAACCTCAACTGTCATGTCAGCCTTTAGAAGCACCATAACATATGTCTATTTCTAGCTGTAAGCACAATTAGTTATTTTTAGTCACAATCTCTGTGACCTATGTATACATTATTTCTACAGATGAGTCCTGAAAGATTAGTTCTATTTGGAAAGCTAAAAAAGGAAGGGAGGAAGGAAGGAAGGAAGGAAGGAAGGAAGGAAGGAAGGAAGGAAGGAAGGACGGAAAGAAAAAAAGACAGTAAAGTACCCTGCAGTTTTTCAAACCATTTTAGGATTGCTTTAAATAAGTCTGAAGACGTTTGCTCTGGACAGCATTAATGCACCATCTGAGGTTCCTGCCAGGAGAAAACTGTAGGGGCTGTCAAAGCAAGCAACAGGAGATTCTCAACAGAAAATTATTATTTTTAGGTAGGGGGCAGAGTAGCAGCATGGGGTACTTCGAAATCAACACTTGAGCATTTGGAGAGTTGGAGAAAGGTATTCGTATTTTCCGTTTTTGTGAGACCCTTTAGAGTTAAGGTACAGATTCTAGATTTCCCTCCCTTACCTCCCACATAGATACATCATGTGATGGACCCGGCTGCAGGCACTGAATTCTGCTAACAGCTGAACTTGGCATTTGAATAAGCTAACATTTGCCCAGTGCTTTACGGTTTACAAAGTGCTTTACATATTCTATCTCATTTGACCCCTCACAATAATCCTGTGGATACTGTGCTCCCCATTTTATAGATGAGGAAAACTGAGGCTCAGAAATGTGAAATGATGTGTCTTTATTTGAGAAGCTAGTTTTCAGCAGGGGCGACATTCAAACTCAGGTCTTTCTAACTTCAAGTCCAGGACTTCTCTCCTCTAAAACACTCTGCTTTTCAAGAAGTTTCCCTTGGCCCTTAGACATTTTGTTATCTGTTTAATTGCCCAAAGTAATGGCTGAACTGCTTTCCTTAGACTGGGATCTGACATTTATTAGCTATTTCAGACAACTGACCTACTCTCTCTGACCCTTATTTCTTCATCTCTATGTAAGGAAATGCGCAGCAGGTCTTGCAGGTTAGAATGCTGGGACTAGAGTCAGGAAGAATCATCTTCTTGAGTTCAAATCTGGCCTCAGACACTGACTAGCTATTTGACCCTGGATGAGTCAGTTTGCCTCAGTTTCCTTACCTGTGAAATGAGCTGGAGAAGGAAACACAAAACACTCCAGAATCTCTGCCAAGAAAACCCTAAATTGGGGAATAGAGTTAGAAACAAATGAAAATGACTAAACAACAAAATGTAAGGAAATAATGAGAATTTGTGCTGGCCGGAACAAACCCCAAAAGTCAAGGGCTTTGTTGTTAGTAGATATAATGAAGACAGATGTGTAACAGGAAAATGGAAAGAAATGAACTTATTTTATTTATTTACCTTTTGTCATTGTTAAATTTCAATGGCATGCCAATTAGAGAAGATCTTGGGAGCTAGAGGGACTTCATAGCCCACAGCTCCTGTGGAGTTTGGGGCAGGGCAGAATCCCCAATTTGGGTTTTAGGAGAGCAAGGCCCTTCTAAGGGCCTCACACCAGATTTAAAAGGCAATTTTAGTCCTAAATCAAATAGTTATCTGGGACCACGGACTTTAAATCAGCAGTCAGACACAGGGAGTTAATAGAATAGATTTAATCTTAGCCTGGAGCGTTCTGGCTTTCTGTTTTCAGCAGTCCTTAGGTGTGATGGTCCATTGCTTTGACTATGAATTAAACAGCTTTCGCTTGCAGTCTTATAAGGGAAAGATCGTGTAGTTACTGCACCTTAACACTTGGGTGCTGAGAGCCGGGAAGAGGGACCCGAAGAGCTGAGGCACAGAAGATTGTAGCAGATAGAAGCTAGGGAACCATGAAATTAGTAGCAATCTGTCAGTGCATGTTCCCTAGCTGCACATATTCCCCCCATGTGTCCTCCATGCATGTACTCTGAGTTACATTTTCTCTGCGTGTGCCCTTCTTCACTGGTAACATGGAAATCTCTAGAAAAGTGTGCCCCAAGTGTACACGGAGGAGTCTTTTCCTATTACTTCAATTGGTATGCTATTTGATTAAATGTCTTTTGTTTGACTAATGCCCTCTGGTTGTCTGGTGAGAGTAACTACACAGGTTGAGATTTATGTTGTTAAGTGAGGGCTGTTTCATAGACTGTCTCAAACCTAGGGCAGCTTTCTTGGGGACATATGTGTGAGGGCATGTCCCAGCTGCTACACATGAAATGAAAAAAATGAAACTTTCACTACCTACCTTACAGGTTCATGGAAAAAAAGCATTTTGGGAACTTTCAAGCTACATAAGAGTCAGTTGTTTATTATTAGGTTGGGGAAAGGCTAGCAGGGATAAGATGCTTGTCTAGAGGGAGCATCTCAGTTCTTCCAGGGATGGAAGGTTGATTCTAAAAAAGAGAGGGACATGTAAGGTAAAGAAAGCTCTTAAAAGTTTTTGCTTTGCTCAATTTCCCTTCTAGCAGACCTGAGGCATCTGAAACAGTCTGCTATAGCCAGAAGCAAAGGTTAGTCACTCCTCTGGCATCAGAAAACAAACTTTCAGGGGATTTGAGGAGAAGCTGTCCTTCCAAGGTGGGGGGGGGGAGGGTTGGACTTGTTTATTTTTTTTCTCCTTCATCTTCTCCCCTCTAACCTGTTTGGTACTAGGAAACAAAATAATTTTGGTGTGTAAGCTGTCTCCCGGGAGTGGAACAAGATTCTGTCTTATAAACAACAGTAACTGCCAGAGCCCCACAGCGAGCCCAAGCCAGGGAACTCTGGCTCTTTTACAAAAATCTCTCTTCAGGCTGGTCAGTGATTACTGAGGAGCAGATTGTCGTCCTGAGTGAGACTGTGTGACAGAATGGGCTTGCCTCTGGGGAGTGTTCCTCCCTGCCCTTCTTTGTGGGTAAGCTTTTAAAAATTCTCAAGCAAGCCCCTCGCTATCCTCAGGAAACTAGGGAGTAAAGAGGAGCTCTCACTGAAAAGGACACAGAGCTCACCGCTTTTATTTCTGGAGCAGCTTATCCCCAGGGTGATCAGCCTACTTTCCCCCTTGTAGAACCCTGGAGTATTTAAGGGAGCGCTATCCCCTCCCCCAAAAAAATAACCCCCCAGACCTAACCCTTCTTTAATCTAGATCTAATCCTCCTTAAACCTCATCTGACCCAGGCTTTGAAAAGTGCTGCCAGCACTAAAGGCTTCAATATTTATTTGTCCCCAGGTCTTTCACTATGTCCTTGTGTCACAGAAATCAAAGGTGGAAGTTTCAGTCGACACCTGCTCTGACTTGCTAAATAACAGGGCTGTCAAGACCACTGGAGGCCCAGAATCTGAAATATGTTTGTATCCTCCTAGCTCAAATTAAGGACACAGCATCTAAAGAAAATAGGCTTTGGGCACAATTGAATGTCAGGCCAAGTTGTTTGTTAGCCAATGGCAGGTCTGTATTGCTTAGCCCCCTTTTCCCAGACCCAGCGGCTATTCAACACCGCTTCAGCCTGCCAACAACAACTTGCCCCAGAGGAAGTAACCAGGGGTAAGGTGTACAGCTGTCATGCCTTGCACACGTCATAGGCAGGGCATTAGATTCCGTCCATGGCCACTTTCCATTGCTGATCCTCTTCATCTTCAGAGGTCATTTTCTGTAACATCTTTACCTTACATGTCCCTCTCTTTTTTAGAATCAACCTTCCATCCCTGGAAGAACTGAGATGCTCCCTCTAGACAAGCATCTTATCCCTGCTAGCCTTTCCCCAACCTAACAATAAACAACTGACTCTTATGTAGCTTGAAAGTTCCCAAAATGCTTTTTTTCATGAACCTGTAAGGTAGGTAGTGAAAGTTTCTTTATTTTCATTTCATGTGTAGCAGCTGGGACATGCCCTCACACATAGGCCACCGAGAAAGCTGCCCTAGGTTTGAGACAGTCTATGATACAGCTCTCACAACATAAATCTCAACCTTGTTTGTTTTTCTGGTTTGACTTTGTCTTCCTTTTCATCCTGATGTTGGATAACATGTATCCCCTTATATTCATCTGGATTCCTGTGGTCATATTACTAAATCCTAGCATCCTAGGATCATAGTTGGAGAGCTAGAAAGAACCCTAGAAGACATCTAGTCCAGCCCCTCATTTTACAAATGAGGAATCTGAGGAACAGAGAGATTGAGTGACTTATCCAAAATGGGATGGGTAAAATTAGTGTCAGAGGCTAGATTTGAACCCACATCTTCTGACTCCAAATTTGGTGTTTCATCCAATGAACCACCTTTTCCTCTATTGTCACTAAATTATAAATTTTAAATATTTTCTTTTTTTAATGGGGAAGAAAAAGCAAACAAATCAACTATCCAAGCCTGTGGTGATGAGGGGATACTTGTTTGACAACAGCTCCTGATGGGGAGGGAGGAAGTACTTACTTAAGGATATTAGCTGTCTAAAAATTCAATACAAGCCAACAGGGTGACATGGCTGCCAAAAAGGCTAACATAATCTCAGGTTGCATTAATAGAAGTATGGTTTCAGATTGTTGCAAAGGGTATCAGTAACGGCCAAGTAGGAAAGAGATGATGACTGTGCTTTGTTATTGCTGACCTATTCTGGAAAGAAGTACAGGCTTATAGAAGCATGAGATTTTGAGCTTCCAAGGGACAAACCTTAGAGATCATCTAGCCAAGCCTCTCATTTTACACAGGAGACCTAGTCCCAAAGAAGCGAAGAAACTTACTTAAAGTTACACAGGTAGGAAGTGTCAGAGCCAGGATCAGACCATATCAGAAGCTAGGTCTTCTAACTTCAAATCCAGGGCTCTTTCTAGAATATTAATGACAGACACTCAAAAACACAAAGGAACTCAAATAGAATAATATACTGAACCACTGAAACCCCTAACATACAGACATAACACAACATAATCATCCTACTGTTCTTTGCACTAGTCAGACTACATCTGGAGTATTTGGTGTTACATTCTGGATATCAATTTTTTAAGGAGGAACATAGAAAAATAAGAACATGTTCAATGGAAGGCAACCAGTATTGTGATGTGTCTAGAAATCATGTTATATGAAGAAAGGCTGAAGGAATTGGGATTGTTTATGCTGAAGAAGATGCAGAAAGAGCTGTCTTCAAACAGTTTGAAGAGACTATGCAGGGGCTCTTAGCCTGGAGTTCTTGAACTTTTCATTATTCTTGTTATTATCTTGATAACTATATTTCCACATATTGGTTTCCTTAGTAATCCTATGCATTTTATTCTTACATTTAAAAACATTATTTTGAGAAGAGGTCTATAGGTTTCACTAGACTGCCAAAGTGGCATTATTACTCCAGAGCAATTATGACTCACAGTACTACCAATTCGTGGAAGTTAGGAGGTACAAAAGTCCTTTTTCAATGTTTCTTCAGAGTATGAAGGTGAGTCATGGTTCTCAAAGGCTATGCCAGTGGAGTTCAAACTCTGGCAGATACTGCCAACCTGGAAAAACATTGACCTTGGCCCCAATTCAAGAAGCATTTATTAAGCACCTACGCTGTTCAAGGGATTGTATGTATAAATATAAATATAAAGCCAAAAATAAAACAGTTCCTGCCCTCGAGGAGTTTACATTCTATTGGGGGGGGGATATATATGTAGAGAGAATTACAAATATAAAATACAAAGTAATTTCTTTGGGGATTGTCTGCTATCTGAAGACTAGCCTAAGTAAGGAGATGCTCAGCAGAAGTCTGACCATTAGGTGGTGATTTTTTTGGCTATAGTGACCTATGAAACAGATAAAAATACAAATGTCTAATAGTCAGAGAATCTGAGCATTAGAATTAACTTCAAAGGTCATCTAGCCAACCCATACTGAAAGACTCCCCTTTAAAATATCTTCTTCAACCACTAGTCATCCAGCCCTGACTTGATGACCTCCAGTGATGGGAATTCCATTACTTTAAAAAAGCATCCCATTTTGATTTTTAGTCATCTCTAATTGTAAGCACATTTCCCTTATAGTCTCAAATCTGCTCCCACAGTTTCTACCTTTTGTTCCTAATTCTGTGGCCAAGCAGATCAAGTATAACTTACTTCCACATGGGAGCCCTAAGATACTTGACTTGTCCTTTTCTCCAACATAAAAAACCCAACTCAACTACAAACATTTATTGAGCCTCTATACTGTGCTATACAAAGGCAATGTCAAAACAGAGACAAAAATAAAATAGTGCCTACTCTCAAGGTGCTTACATTTTTCTTGGAGGTATATACCATGTACATGGATAAGCAAGTAAAAAGTAATCGTTTGGCCCCTTTCTACTTCCAGGATACCAGTGACAGAGAAAAGGGGACAGAGGGAGCTAAGTACCACACAGTTCTTAGACTAACTACAAACGTTAATTTAACTCTCAACGTGCAAACTTTATAAAACTCTTGATATACACTACTAGAGAAATGAATCACATTCTCATATTGACATTCTCACTATAAATAAAACCAGAAGACAGGAAAAAGGCACAGCTATGTGAAAACATTGTCCACAGGTTCTCCTTAGGCAAAGGCAAATAAAGGATCCAGAAAAACTGATTTCATCATATATCCAAAGGCAACAAGGAACATTATTTCATGGGACATTTAATCATCTTGTCTTACGGTGCTTGTAATCAGCATAAGCAAATCAACCACCTTGAAGATAATAAGATAACTGTAGCTTATGTACTAACAGCTGTTTTGGGGGTGAGTACTTCACAAAATTCTAAGAAGAATAATGCAAAATATTCCAACCTAAATCTACAGTTATCTATTGTCATCTAGAATTATAATGGAATCACCACATTTGGATTCTATCATCTTATTATCCACTGTACCATGTGAAGAACTAGTAATGGTATTTAAGAATTGAGATCAGGAACTGACTCTCTCTTTCTCAGTAAATATTAAAATCTATACTGGAAATGAAAATGCTGAAGGTACGGAAGGATCAATTGCTCAAACATCTTAAAGAGGAGTGGAAAAGGATGGAAAAGATCATGAGTGGTACCTAAAAAGAGTACTAAGAAGACATTTGTAACTATTGATCTATATGTCTATTATCTCAACTCTATCAAATATTTATGAGAATCATCTATATACACACTGAAAGTATGTTTCATGAACACATGAAAAGAGAATAAACTGGCTTCTGTAGACAATTTTCTATACCAGACTACATCTTCACAGTCATACAACTCACTGAGAATTTGCCTAAAATAGAACTTCCATTGTGTCTATTATTTACTGATTAAAAAAAAACACATTTGATTCAGAAGAATGAAATTCCACCTTAGAATCTCTTCCTCAACAAGGTGTATCCCATATATATTAATATATAAGATTCTATGACAGATGCTATTACACAGATAACTTTGTTCAATAACCCTTTGAAAACATCAAATGACACCCAAAACATACATTCAACTAAGTATCTATCAGTACCATGGAGTATGTTCTTCAAGGAATTCAAATCAAAGAGGTTCTCCAAATGCTACAAATCACAGATGACATCTAAAATGTCACAATTTCTGAAACACTACAAATTTTCTTCCATGAAAGCCAAGGATCTTTGAAAGAGATCAGATTAATCATTCATACTAAAAACAAAACAACAACAAAAAATAAAAACAAAAACCCAAGATGGATGAAAAATACATTGCCCAGACACACAGTTGGATAGCTCACTGGATTTGACTATAACCATCTTGGATAGGCATTGTAGATGTGCCTGAATATAGGAGTTGAGTATAAAATAGAAAGGGAAAAAAGAGATCTGGCTACATAATAATTTCATTTAATAAGAATATATTAACACATTGTATTTGGGAAATATTTCTGTACTCTTAATGATTCCAAGTTGCTGACTGCCATAAAATCCTACCTTTTCAATGCTATGATTCTCCCAGTGATGCTATGTGACTGTAAATCATGGCATATCACAATGGCAGAATAATAAAAATTACAGGTGATCCAAAGACAACAGAAAGATGCATGGTATGTTGATGTTGTTTGTCCTTCATTTTCAAAGAGGACCAATGACATTACAGGTGATATCCTGACTTGCACATGAATTGTATTTAAGTTGGGGCAGGATTGTATTAGCCTTGCCCTCTCTTCCAGAGTCATAAAGTCCACTGGCAGGACAAATGTCAAGACAACTGGCCATGGCCTGGGATGCAATGGATGACTTTGGTGTCTTCAAACTCCACAGCACCTGCTTTAGGTGCCTTCATGACTATTGGAACAAATTGTTCTCATGCACCTATTCTGCCAGGGGAAACTTCACTTGCTTGGGATAGACATCCGTTAACTCACCCATGGGTTTGAGGGCTATCAGCTGCCCTCAACCTGGTTCAGGCTGTCTGCTAAGATAATTTTACCTAGGTGAGGCCACTGTGCATTCTACAGCTTCTTGGAGCCACTGGTGAGGGTTGGGTGGCAGGTAGACACCAAATGTGGGTGAGCAACCATGAAAAGGGCTCAGCAAGCCCTCACTCCAGAGGTGCTATTCCTCCTGAACACCCCATACACCCTGCATGGTGTGTACTACCCATGAGGATCTGTGCATAAAAATGACATAAAAGACATCATTAAGGATATATACAATTAAATAAAACATATATGGACGGAGCAATGCATGTAGTGAGAGTGAGGGGGTGGACATCTCTAATACTTACTACCTGTTTGACCTTGGACAAATGGGCCTCAGTTTCCTAACTACAGAATTAAGGAGCTGGACTAGATGGCCTTTGAAATCCCTTCTAGGTCTAAATCCATAATCCTATGATATTATTACACTGGTACTCTCAAAACGAGAATGAGAAAGAGGTCTCATGCACATTTGGTAGATCCTTTATGCAGGATTTATGGAAGGAAGCAGACATGAATCAAATAGGATATAAGTTTAGAGGGACCGTGATATGTACTGGGGATTGATTGATTAAAAGGTTACTTACATAGATGAGATCATGGATCTGTCCAAGTATCTATATAAGCCTAAGAACGAACTTTCTCTAGCAATTATCCAAAAATGGAATGTACTGTCTTGAAAATTAGTGAATCACTGGATTCTGGAAATCTTCAAATAAAGGCTGTTTTAACTATTTATCAGGTGTGTTATATAAGGAATTCCTAGAAGGATAGGAAATTGGACTAACTTACCTCCCTTTCTACTCAAAAATTTTATGGTTCTATGAATCTGGTTCACTGCCAAGCATAGTACCATGTAGTTAATGATTCTGCAACTTTCTGCTTTCGTGATTCTCCAATTTTCTATATTCCAAGTTACTTTAACAGCCCCAGTGTCAACTCTAGCTTGCTTGACGAACAGTATAAATTCTATAGTGTATTCTAAAGATATTTTGAAAAGGGTTCAAATCATTTACATTGATCATTCACAATACAGAGAACTTAAAATGTTCACGTACAAGACAAATCAGTTGGTTATTTCATGGCATTATTGAGTATCTTTTGTGATATTAAGTGATAATTTGATACCTTCTGAATCCTTTTTATCAATTATAGTAAAGAGGAAAACTCTGGAAAACAGATGACTTGTTTGTGAATCTAAACTCTTTTGTTTTGTTTTGGTTTTGTGTAAAGTTGCCATTGTGAGAAAAAACAAAACAAAACAAAACCCTAAAACAAAATAAAAAAGAAACCCGGGTCAAATAAATCTATATCACAAAAATAACATGATTACATAATTGAATTTCAAAGTATATCACAGGAATAAAGGCCACATTTATATTATTTTTAAAAAAACCCAACTATCTTCATATTTATTTGGGATGACTAATGACTCAGGGAAATAAAACTTTTTTAAATAATAAAAATCAATGTCAGCTTCTTTGGACCAGGAGAGAATTGATTATGCATTGAAGATATAAAGTCTTCCTTCACTGTCAGGGACTCTTACCTGTTAGAGGAAGGATAAGAAAAAGTTGCAGTTCAAATAGGTAGAAGTTTATAATTGGTCATTTAAGTCTAAGTAAGGCTCAGCTAGTGGTGATTTTGAAGCAGGAAACAAGGCTGATGGTCCAGACTGCTATGGACCCAAGATATCAACTGTCTCCAAAGAGGAGGCCAAGGCAAAATCAGGAGCACAATCCTGTTGGGAAGAGGCAGAGGACCACAGAAAACAGATTAGCAGAAGGTAGATATTTCAGAGGTTCAGCTATCAAAAGTTCACATCTGGATGAGCAACAGGATGCCAAGTCAGACCAGGAAAATAGCAGTGTCTTGCTGTCATATGTCTAAGGGCTCAAGTGAGATTTTGAAACTATGTCATTCATAGTCAAGATCGGGCTTTCCAGCTTCTGGTGAATTCAGTTGAGCTGAGGAGCTCTTGCCTCCTCTGCTGATCTAGCTTGGAGAGCAATCATGGAACCTCTGTAGCAGTCAGCAATTTTGTATTCTCTTTGGGAATGGTTAGCCAAGCACTCAGTTACAGGCTTTGCAACTTTTCTGAAAATGCTAAATGAGAATATTTCTTGAACACCAGTTCCATGGTGACTTGATTTTTTTTTAAACCCTTACTTTAGAACCTTGTTAAAAGCTTTTTGGGAGCAGCTAGGTGGTGCAGTGGATAGAGCACCAGCCCTGAAGTCAGGAGGACCTGAGTTCAAATCTGGACTCAGACCAAACACTTAACACTAGCTGTGCGACCCTGGGCATGTCATTTAACCTCAATTGCCTAAAAATAAATTAAAAAAAAAAACAAAACCTTTTTGAAGGTCTGGGTTATCTCCAATAGTTTCTCACTTGTCAACATTCATATTGATCCCTCCAAGAACTTGAGTAAATTAAGTATTTATAAAGGTGTGTTTTTTCTAAATGACATCGCTGATTAAAAAAAAATATATTTGTTGCATGTTGTCTTGGCAACTTTCACGACTCTCTAGATTTCATAGAACATAAAGAGTAAAGCCATGTAGACTTCCATGAGAACTGGCTTGGCTCTTCCTTTTCTTAAAACACACAGCTAGGGTCTTCGTTCAGATGTAAATATATGTGTTCATACACTCGCACAGAGTTTCTGTCATTTGCAGCATGTATACCTATTCCACTATTTCCATTTGGTCAGGGAGCTATTTTCCACCTCACTAATAAATGACCACTTGAATGCAAGTGTCCCAGCTCTACCTCATTAACCATAGTGGCAATGGGCACACAAGTCTTAGCATTACACAGAGCAAGCTAATTCCTGCTCTCCTCTCCATCCCCTCCCCCCACCCAACCTGTGGCTAATTTAGCAGCTAATGTCTCACTATTAGGCTATCAAATTTAAAATGGTAATAATTAAAATTATTAATTAAATTAATAATTAAAAAACTGAATTTGCAAAGTTCCTCCCTGGTTCCAGTACTTTCTTTTTTTGGGGGGTGTGGGAGGTAATTGGAGTTAAGTGATTGCCCAGGATCACACAGTAAGTGTCTGAGGCCACATTTGAATTCAGGTCTTTCTGACTCCAGGGCCAGTGCTCTATCCACTGTTCCATGTAGCTGCCTCAGCTTCCAGTACTTTCAAACAGCAAATGTGTTTTCCCAGCTGTGTGCTGTGCACAGGCTAAGTGGGATGGCTGTTGAAAGGAAGGAGGTTCATTAGACCCTAGATCATATGGGAACAGAATGACAGGATTATAGATATACAAGTGACATGGGGTCTTACAGGTCTTTAATTCCAACTTCTTCACTAGGAAACTAGAACCCAGATTTGTCATGTGTTTGCTCAGGATCACACAGCCAGGAAGTATCTGAGATAGGACTTGTACCCAGGTTGTCTTGATTCCAGGTCCAGTATTTTACTTACCCTATGGAGTTGGCTGTTTCTCCATTAATACTCAGGCTATGAATTTGCGTTTCCCCTAGTGAGATTGCCTGCCCCTGGCTTAACCTTTCACTAACCTCAGAATAGCCACCTTTTCAGTCTCATTTTATATTGCTCCTCTCCTACCCCATCCCCACCCACCCCTCATTTCATACCACAGCTATTTTCTGTCACTTTTCAACTCAGTTTAGGTGTGAGCTGAGGCTTGTACATTTGCCCTACCCAAATATTCCTCCCACATTACACTCCTGTGGTGTAAGAAGTTTGGGATCACTGCTTTTGGCTAAGATGTTATGCCTCCAGAAGGTCTCCCAGTCCAGTGCTATGAGCGCCCACCAACAGTTTAGCACTAATTAATACATAAGATTAGCTTGTCAATATTCATATGGATCATTCCCAGAACCTGAGTATATTAAGTATCTTTGAAGATGTGTTTTTCTAAATAATATCTCTTATACAGGCAATGGGGATATAGAAATCTAACCTGCCCTACAAGAAAATAGAAGGGGAAGGGGATAAAAGGAGGAGGGGAGGGTGATAGAAGGGAGGGCTGACTGGGGGAAAGGGTATTCAGAATGAATACTGTCTTGGGGTGGGGGAGGGGAGAGATGGGGAGAAAATTTGGAACTCAAAATCTTGTGGAAGTGAGTGTTGAAAACTAAAAATAAATAAATAAAGTAATTTTAAAAAAGAAAAAATGATATCTGATTTTAAAAATATTTGTTCCAAATTTCCATATTTAAACTATATTTGGTTTATCAAGATGTTAAACAAAGACATAGGGAATGGGACAACAGAGGAGGGAGGGAAGAAAAGAAAGAAGTTAAGAATGATTCAGAATATTGGAAATTGTCCCAGTATGGGTAAAAAACATGTCATATCAGGGGATAAGTAGATGTGAATATACTTATGACAGCATGATGACACATGACCTTAAGGAAGCCTAGAAAGATCAGATGACTCATACAGGGTCATATAGGTTGGAAATGACAGAAAAATAATTTGAACCTTAGTTGAACTTTTTTTTTTGTGGGGGAGGGAAGGTTGAAAGCACCTAGGTGGCACAGTGGATAGAGCATCAGCCTTAGAATAAGGAGGACCTAAGTTCAAATCCAGCCTCAGACACTTATTAGTTGTGTGACCCTGGGCAAGTCACTTAACCCGTATTGCCTCCAAAATAAAACAAACAAAAAACCCAAACCTTAGATGAACTTCCAGCTTTATGATCCTGTGATCCTTCTTCGATCTTCCTGGAATCTCAGAGTTAGAAGAGTCCTCAGGACTCATCTATTCCTCTAGTTCTAGAATGAGAAATCCTCTTTATGATATAACCCACTCTACTTTTGGACAGCACCGTTTCCCTTATTGTGAACCTGAAATTGTCTCTCTGCACCTTCTACCTGTGGCTCTTAAATCTACCTTCAGGAGCCAAGCAGAGGAAGTCATCTATCTTCCAGGGAATAACCATCTGAACACTTGAAAATAATAATTTTTTGTCCCTACCACCTCCAAATTATTCTCTTTTCCAGAATAAATATCCCCAATTCCTTAAATCAAGCTTTTTATGATGTGATATCCTGTCTCATCATAGTGGTTGGTCTCCTCTGGAAATTAATTTTATGATTATCTCATGCATAGGGTTTTCAGCATAATAGGGTTCTCTAGGTTAACCAAATCTCTAAGGGATCTCAAGACCCCTTTACATTCTTAAAAAATGTTGAGGATTCCCTCAAAGAGTCTTTGTTTAGACATTAGAATATTAGAAATTAGAAATAGATATTAGAAATTAACATGTCTTTATGAAAATAGTTCTGACCTCATAGACCTCTTAAAAGGGTCTGGGGATAGCTAAGTTTCCCAAAACCAACTGAGAAAATGCTCTGGGAATATAAATGATCTCAACATAAATTTCTTTCCACAATTTAATTCAGTTGAAACCAACAAATATTTACCAAGAACTCATTGTTTGCAAGGCAGCACTGAACTAAACCCTCTAGGGAAAGATGAGTAAGACCCAAATCTCAGCCTCAAGGAGCTTAGACTCTAGAAGGGAGATACTATAAATATACACCTATTTTTAGTATCAAATAGGATGTTTTAAGATCTGTAAGAGAGAAACAGAGTACTATAGGGGCTCAGAGAAAGAGCTTATCTAGTTGAAGGGACCAGGGAAGGCTTCACAAAAGAAAATAGCATCATAGAGATAGGGATATGCAGGATGTGTTTGGAGGGGATAGTCCAATTTTACTGGAGCCAAGATTACATACAGATGCACAGAAACATTTATGGAGGGCCTTGACTGCCAGATTAAGGATTCTGGACTTTTCTTTGTAGGTGACAGAAAGTAATGGAAGGTCTTTCAGCAGAAGAGTGATATAATCAGCACCAATCCAGCATGCAACAGAAACCAGATTCGCTGTTTTGGCATGGGTTTAAACTTTTTTTTCTATCCATATATAAGTACAATTCTATAAGGGACAGTGTGATAGCAGTTCTGGTTTCATTTATATAAGGAGTTTCTAGAAGAGGAAACTCCTTCTACCAATGCAGGTTGACATCTTCACCATAATTTATAATCTTAAAGATCTGTATAACAGAGAATATTATGAAATGCAAAATGGATAATTTTGATTACATTAAATTGAAAAGTTTTTTGCACAAACAAAGCCAATGCAACCACCATTAGGAGGGAAGCAGAAAATTAGGAAAGAATTTTCCCAGAGTCTCTGATAAAGGCCTCATATTTAAAATATATAGAGAACTGAACCAAATTTATAAGAATACAAGTCATTTCCCCAATTGATAAATGGTCAAAGGAGATGAATAGGTAGTTTTCAGATGAAGAAATTAAAGCTACCTATAATCATGTGAAAAAATGTTCTAAATCACTATTGTTTAGAGAAATTTAAATCAAAACAACTCTGAGGTACCACATCACACCTATCAGATTGGCTAACATGACAAAACAGGACAATGATAAATGCTGGAGAAGATGTGGGAAAATTGGAACACTAATGCATTGTTGGTAGAGTTGTGAATTGATCCAACCATTCTGGAGAGCAATTTGGAACTATGCCAAAGGGCTATAAAAATGTGCATACTCTTTGACCCAGCAATACCACTTCTAGGGCTGTATCCCAGAGACCATAAAAATGGGGAAAAGACCCACGTGTGCAAAAATAGTTATAGCAGCTCTTTTTGTGGTGGCCACGAATTGGAAATTGAGAGGATGGCCATCAACTGGGGAATGGCTGAACAAGTTGTGGTATATGAATGTAATGGAATACTATTGTGCTATAAGAAATGATGAGCAGGCAGACTTAAGAAAAACCTGGAAAGACTTGTGTGGACTGATGCTGAGTGAGGTGAGCAGAACCAGGAGAACATAGTACATAGTAACAGCCACATTGTGTGAAGACTGACTTAACTCTTCTCGGCAATACAATGATCCAAGAGAATTCCAAAAGATTCATGATGGAAAATGCTATCCACATCCAGAGAAAGAACCATGGAGTTGGAATGCAAATGGAAGCATACTATTTGCTCTCTCTCTTTTTTTGTTTTGTTTCTTCTTTCTTGTGGTTCCTCCCATTTGTTCTAATACTTCTTTACAACATGACTAATGTGAAAATATGTTTAATAAGAATATATATGTAGAGCCTATATCAGACTGCATACTCTCTTGGGGAGGAAGAAAAGGAGGAAGGGGGAGAAAATTTAAAACTCAAAAGCTTATGAAGTGAAGGTTAAAAACTAAAATAAATAAATTAAAAAGTAAAAATAATAATAATAAAAAAGAATGTATATGTAGACCCAATGTCAGATTGCACACCATCTTGGGGAGGGGAGAGAGGCAGAGAAAATTTAAAACATAAAAGCTTATGGAAGTGAATGTTGAAAATTAAAAATAAATAAATTTTAAAAAAGATCTGTGTAGAGCATTGATGTGTTAAGGAAATTTGTGAAGGTCACTTAATATGTGTCAGAGGTGAGAATTGAACCCAGGTCTTCCTGGCTCTGAGGCCAATTCTCCATCCATTACACCATGCTGCCTATGAACAATTCTATATCACAGAAGAGCCCCATTTTCCCTTAGCAACTTTTTATTATGTCTTAGCACAAACACCAGGCTATGTATGAGGTGTGCATGTTTTTTCTGCTCTCCCCACATGTTATTCTTTTCCCTACCCCCCCAAAGTGGTTTTGTATTACTTTCTCTATATTTTATAAATACTTGTCTGTGCATGTTTAGTTTCCCCCAGCAGAATGTGAGCTCCTCAAGAGTAGGAACTTTCACTTTGTCTTTGTATCAATTCACATTTATATTTTTGTTTTTTTATTTAAATATTTAAAATATATTTATGTTAAACATGAATATATAATATGTATTATGTTAAACATGAATATATAATATATTTATGTTATATTATATAAATCTATTATGTAATTATATATTCTGTTATATGAATATATCTATGTTATATTATCTAAATATATTATGTCTATTATGTTATCTAATATATTCTATATCTACATATTGTGTTATTGTAAATGTATATCTGTATGTTGTTACAGTACATATAAATATATATATAGAATAGTACATAAAATATATATGGCTATGTATTGTTATATTGCATATAAAATATCTATATGTTGTTATATTATATATATAAATGTATCATATAGTTACATCTTTGTATCAATATACATCAACATGCATTTTTAAAGTATTTACTGTGTACAGACTGGATATACACAGAGACACACACACATACATAAAATATGTATATATATATGTAAATATATACACACACACACACACACACACACACACAAGACTTTTTGCCTTCAAGGGCTTGTGAAGGGCTTGATGTTATAGAACAAAATGTGTGTATATATACATAGGTGTGTACATACACACCTGCATGCATATATGTGTAATGCACATGTAGAATACATGTATGTACATGTGTAATATATACATGTGTAGATGCACATGCACACATATAAATATGTGTGTGTGTTTGCATACATGTGTGTAGATGCATAGATATAGTCAATATAGGTAATAGTTTTCCAAGCTGTTACTTGGTCTCTATGGTCCTTTTTCTGTTAATGTTTATAGCCTCCAGTACCAGGATACCTCAATCACTAAATTAGTTTCCTTTTGGGTGAACTTGTATAAGAAATTAAGCATCCTTCATTTTGCTATATCCCTGTGATTTTTCAGCCAGGAGCCAGATTAAAATGAATTGGCAAATCATTTTCAAGTCCACGTTTAACCATCCAAAAGAATATTAATTTACTCTTTTGATCTCTTTAAAAACAAAAAGATCAACAAATTATAATAGAAGACATTTTTCTTAGGTTTGTTTACTAGATTTTAAAAATCTTTGCCCCATTCTACCTCCTCCCTCACTTACTTTGTCTCCAAGGTTTCCACAGTCAAATTATCATTAATTAACATATTGGTAACCATAATCAGCATGAATAAAACACAATGGAAAGAAAATCATCAACTTATTACTTAATCAGGGTAGACTAGATTAAAAGGAAAGGTACCATACTATGAAACTCATAATGCTGAGGTTCTTTTAGCCTAAGCACAAGGAAAGCCAAAGAGCACACATTCTCTAGGGGAAATATCCTATTTTTATTCTGTTTAAGGGTTGATTCAGGCATTAATGGGAGATCATTTGTCACTGAAATCAGGAGTTTCCATTCTATCTTGAAATAGAAATACAGACAGAAAGTTAAGGATTACAAAGACTTTAAAGTTACTAGTGCCTTTCAACCAGTTTTTCTCTTATTAATTGTGTGAGTTTTATCCTTCTCTCATCCATAGCTGCTAAATGGTGAAGGATGGTATAGGGGTGGGGGGGCAGGTAAGGGCTACAAGAGGGTCCCTTCTGTGGAGGTAGGTAGCTTTTGAGAGAGAAGGTAAGTTGTGAAGTTGACACAATTTATACTACAAATTGCAAAGGATTTGGATTCAAAAGATTTGATTTTGAATATTGTTCTGATACATAGAAGGCAGCATGGTATAATAGAAAGAGCGCTAATTCTGGAGACATAGACCCTGAGCTCAAATCATTTGTGCAAGAGGTTCTCAGAGTTCTCATCTACAAAACAGGGGGATCGAAGAGATGGTCTCTTCCTTCTAGCTGGATGAAGCTAGGCGGCACAGTGGAGAGACAGCAATGGGCCTGGAGTCAGGAAGACTTGAGTTCAAATCCAGCCTCAGACATTTGCCAGCTGTGTAACCCTAGTCATATCACTTAATGAATGTTTGCCTCAGTTTCCTCAACTATAAAATGGGATAACAGCATCACCTCCTGGGATTGTTGTGAGGATCAAATAGATAATATTTATACAGCACTTAGTACAGTGGCTATCACATATTAGGTTCTCTGTAAATGATTGTTCTATTTCCCCCTTTCCCCTTCTTCCCCTTCTAGATTTCTGCTTCTACCCAGAGACGTAACTAACCTGGGACATTGCCCAAGGGTGCCACAATCTAGAGGAAGCTCACAGTAGTATTCTAGGCACACTTCTTCCCCTACTCACTCTTCACCATTATGGCCACACCCCAGGTGATACATCCCAGGGTACACTTGCTCTGGGCAGGGGATGCACTCCTAGCCTCCAAGTCCCACCTCCCACCATCACCTTCCCAGTAGCAGGCAATCATATGGCAGCATATAAATTTTAGTGGCCCAGGACATAATTATTTCTGCTAAGGGGACAGTAAGAGGTCTCCTTCCTTGCCCCAGGCACAAAAATTCCTAGTTATGACTCTGTTACTATTTACTACTTGCATAACTGGGACTAGTTCCTCTCCTATTCTAATTATTATATCCTAGAAGTCAGTTAAATTGGTACTGTAGAACCCCAAAAGGTAAATTTGTGAACTTTTATCTGATCAAGTAATAATCAATCAAGGCACTCTGCTAGGTGCTAGGGTTATAAAAACAATAAATCTACTTGCAAGGAGTTTATATGCCCATGGGAGAGACAAATGTATATACATACGTGTATATATATGTATATATGTGTGTGTATGTATATGTGTGTGTGCATGTATGTGTATCATATACAAAGAATGTAATCAAAGTAGTTAAATTCAAAGCAGTTTGGGGCAACCGTGGTAGCAATTGAGGGATCAGGAAAAGCTTCATGTAGAAGGTAGGCAGTGCTTGAGCTGCATCTTGGAGAAGAGGGGGCATCTAAGAGGCAGAGGTAAGAGGGAGGCATTCCAGGCACTAGGGAATTCCCAGTGGCCCAAGGAGAATATGACTTGCCCAAGGTCTTGCAAGTGGTAAATACAGAGAGAGCCATAAGTAGGAATTTTTGTACCAGGGGTAAAGAAGGAGACCACTTGGTATCCCCTTGGCAGAAAGAATTGGATGCATAGAGACAGGAGACACACTGTTAGGAACAGAAAGAAGGCTAGTTTGGCTGGATCACAAAGTATAAGAGAGAGAGTAATATGCAATGAAGCTGGCGAGATAGATTGAGGCAAGGCTAGGATGGGATTTAAAAGATAAAATGAGGGAGTTATATTTTATCTTAGAGGCAATATCCAAGATGGCTATTATGGGAATTCTCCCCTCCAACCCTTAGGCTGCCTTGAATGCAGGTAGAACACAGCTGTGAACTGCTTTCCCTCTCCTTCCCCTATCAGAAATTTGCAACTTCAAATCTTAAGGCATCTGACTTTTCCCGGAAACAAATTGGAGACTCTCTAGGATAGACCAAGAGGTCTACAAGAGAAAGTAAATTGTGATGAATGTAAATCTGCTGGAAGTTATGGGAAGGAAGCTGGAATTGACAGAAGGAACTCAGTAGAAACAGAATTTTTCGTTATAGTGAAGACTGTCTGGAAGTGGTGGCGTTAATTAAGAAGACAGGGAAAAAGGAACAGATTCCAGACAAAACTTCTCTGAACACACACACTTAAATTGAGCAAACATTTAATGAGTCCCCACATCAGCAAAGTTGTATTCGAGGCTCCCTGGTGAATATGGCTCCTCCGCTCAATCCCTGTTTACTTTCACATCAGCTGCATTTGCTTATATGCTCAATTATCACCTTCTCCTCACCATTTCCTCCTCCTCTTCCCTCCCATCCAAGTAAGCAAGGACTGTGTCATTGTTGTGTTATCATCCCCAGCTTTTGGCACAGAATCTAGCATGTTAGATTCACAATCCCTGCCCTTAAGGAGCTCCCACTCTAGTAAGAAAGATGCATTACATACAGGAATAACTGATAGAAAGTAACAAAGGAGTTAAGGGTCATGACAGAGGTATAAACAAAGCAGTACTAAAGGAACAGAGTGAGACTGTATCTGGTCAGGGGCTGTGGGGACAAAGCAAGTAGGACTTCATGGAGGAAATGGGGTTTGAATTGGGCCCTAAAGGATGGCTGGTGCTTTGAAAGAAGGCTTTACCAAGAAGGAAGTAATATATCCATTGCTGGATTCAAACATGAATATTTTCCACCTTAACATCCTCAGTTAATCTACTCTAACATAGTGTTTCCATGGTTAAATCAGGGCTTCTCATATTTTTCAGGTCACAGACCAACCAATTTACTGGGGCGGACAACTCCATGAACCATCTGTCTGCCCTGACCAGTCAGTCCCATGACAAAGATCAAAAACCATTCACAATCACTAATGGCAGGCATGGCATTGCTTTTAATAAGACAGAAATGTGAAATTCATAAAAAGACAAATTTATTCCTCAAATTAAAACATAGATATTATCACCTCATAACCCCACATTACTGTTATAGCATGGTAGAATGTGTAGAGATCTGGCCTTGGAGTCAGAGAGACGTGGATTTTAGTCCTGCTTCTGACATATACTGGTTTGTGGGATCCTGAGCATTTAATGTCTCACTGTCCCAAGCAACTATTTAAGACTATAACTTGCAGAGCAGGTGCTGATTTGCATTAGTAGAGTGAGCTTCCTTGCTAGAAGTTACCTTCACAAATGAAATTACAAGCAAACAAATATTTGAGTACTTTGCCAGCCCTAGCTCACAGGCTACCTGCAGATCACACTTTGAGAAGCAAGGTGTTGGAAAATGAGTTGGAAAAACTAACCTCCATGGCCAGGATGCAGGACCTTCATTAAAGCACCAAGTGCTTTGATAAAATGGCAAAAGATTTCATTAAAGAAAGCAGAATTCATTTGCCTAAGAGAATCAGAGTTCAAATTCTACTTCTCTACTGACCTGGAATATGGTCTTTCCTCTGACAGCCTCCACAATTGTTTCTATTATCTGAGTTCCCATCCTGATGACCATAATCATAACCAAACAGCTGGGGAGAGAAGGAAATGTAATATAAATAAATAAGTCAAGCATTAGATTTTAAAATGTGATTAACAATATAAAATCTTTTTTTTAATTTTTAATGCAGTCATTCCTTGTTATTTATTTGTGTGTCCAGATCTGCAATTTCATCGGTATATGGAAACTACCCAGTATGGAAATTTCGTTCAAAGTTGCAAGTTGTCTTTAACTTAGTCTTAGTTGTTTGAGGGCAATGAGAGGTTAGGTGGATTGCCCATGCTCACACAATTAGTATGTGTTAGAATAAGACTTGAGGCCAGGTTTTCTAGGCTCCAAGATTAGTCTCTCCACTATTTCACATTGCCTTTCAATATATTCATATTTAATGCAAAGCTATTTTTTAAAAAGTATTTCAATTCAAAAAGCATTTATTAGGTGCCTAGTATGTGTTAGACACTGTGCTGTGTTATAAAGATACAGACAAAACCAAGACAATCCCTGCTCTCAAGTGACTTACATTTTACTGAGGTTCTATGGCACATGCACCAATATTGCCAGATCAGTGTAAAATAAATACAAAGGATTTGGCCAGGGATGGGAACAGGAATACAGAAAAAGCCTTTTATAGGAGATGATACTTGACCTTTGCCTTGAAGGGTCCCAAGAAGCAGAGGTGAGGAGGGAAAGCATTCCAGGTAGAAGGGACCCTCTATGCAAAGCCCCAGAGTAGTGGGATGAAACAACTTGTATAGAAATAGCAACTGGACCAATATGACTGGGCCACAGAGTTCATGATGGGGAATAATGTGTAATCATTCTGGAAAGTCAGGTTTTTAGCCATATTGTGAGAGGTTTTAAATGGCAACAGCTGAGTTTCTATTTTATCCTAGAATAGGGAACCTTTGAAATTTCTTAACCTGTAGAATAACATGGCTGGACCTATGCTTTAACAAGATCAATTTGACAGCTGTGGGGAAGATGGTTTGGACAGGGCAGGGGGGAGAGTGGACACAGGTAGACCAATTATGATAGTATTGCACTAGTCTAAGGAGAAGATGAAGGCCTGAACTTAGGGTGTTGTGGCACTAGTAAAAAAAAAAAAGGTGGAGGGGAAACAGATAAAAGCAATATCGTGTAATTAGAATTCACAGGACTTGGCAACTAATTAGATCTGGGAGAGGGGCAGGAAGTGAGTGAGGTATGGATTTTAGATTGTAAACCTGGGTAAAGACTGGAAGACTGATGGGTCTCAAAACTGATGGCCCTCAACAGGAGTAGAGAAGTCAAGGGGAAAGATAACGAATTCTGTTTTGAGATTCTGTTTTGTTAAATTTGAGATACCTATGGGATATACAGATCAAGATATCCAGCAGGCTTTTGTGGCTGGAAGAGACCCCAGAGGCCAATCCCCTCATTAGAGAGGAGGAAACTGAGTCTCAGAGAGATTTAGGAACTAGCTCAGGATCACACAGATATTATGTGTCAGAAGTGAAATTTGAACCCAGATTTTGCTACCTTCAAGTCCAGCATTCCATACACTATGTCACACTATCTACATTCAATGACATGTTAGCCTAAGAAGACATCAAAACACTATAAAGGAAATGAAGCTTAATAGGTTAATATAACACTAGAAAAGATTAAGGGCAACAACTAAGTGAAAAAGAAAAAATTATCTGAAGAGATGTCCTTATCACTGGGAGGTCAGTAATTTGAATTTGCTTCTAAGGTGTTTCAGCCCGCCTACCAACCTCCTCCTGGTTGACAATGATCACATGAAACATGGCCCTATATTATAGGACAGAAAAACTAATATTGGCCAAAGTTGCCTTTGCAGTCCTCATCTGTACTTGATCCCTAGCCTCCAAGGCCACTAGTACAAATGAAATAAACGGCAGCATTTCCAGGAGGAAACAGAAGGTCCTTTGCCTCTCATTGGATCCCAACACTGCCTGCTGGCATTTGGAGATGGGCAGACAAAGTTGGATGTATGGGATCTGAAGGGCGCAGAGAGGTACCATCTGGCATTTGGAAGAGGGATTATTAGACTTGTTGTGCTTGGCCCCAAGGAGACAGAGCAAGGAACAATGGGAAGAAGACACAAAGAAGCAGATTTAGGTCCTAGGTAAAGAAAGACAAGCCATCCTAACAATCAGAGCTGTTCTAAAGCAGAATGGGCTACCTCAGGAGGGAGGGAGTCCTACATCACAGAAAGCCATTGAAGGAAGCTTGGACGTGCACTTCATAGGGAGTTGTAGAGGGGGTTCTTACTCAGGGAACGGTCAGATAAGAGAACTTCTGAGGTCCCTTCCAACACTGAGATTCTATCACCGTGCTTGAAACAAGTTTATTTTCAAGTATATAAATTCCTTCATAATCCTTCTTCACATTATTCATTTGTCTGAGCAAAAGCTTTCTTCCTCAAATTGCCTATATTGTAAGGCTTGGCTGATTTATTGGTTCATTGGATGAACTTTTTTTTCTTTCTTTTTTATTCTTTGTTATAATGGATGGATTATGAGGTAGGAGAGGTGGGAGCAATATGTTCATAAAAAGTGACATAAAGATGAAATATATCAGCAAGTATTTTTTAATATGGCAAAAAAAAAAAAAAAGCCCAACAACTTTCTTCGGATACCAGCTGGTTTCCCTTGTATTATCAGACCATAATAATTTAGAGTCTGGGGTAGTGGAGTTTACCTGTATCCAAAATTAGGTTTCCATTACAGGTAATGTGAAAATGGGGCACTTTATCAGCAATTTCCTAGGGTACTATAAATTTGGCCCTAGAATTTCAAAGTGCACATAAAACAAATCTCTTGCAGTTAACTCACCGGTCCATATCACTGTATTATTCTTCCAAAGTTACATTTTGCATCAGCATTTCTTAAATGCTTGTCAAAATCGTTACCTTGGTCCTTCTTGAGGCTTGACTCATTTTTAGTTTGCTAAGCGAAGACACTCTTTCAGTGTCTTCGCTTAGCAAACTGTTCAGAACTGTCCACAATCATTTTTTTCCCTGTGATTACAGTCATTGTAGTTAATATTCTATAGTTTGCAACAGCCCACAAATTCTCCTTCACTTGGTTGTTTCCAGTTTCGCAATTGTATATTATATTCCTTAAGACTTTGTGTCCTGAGTTCAATAGTACTTTAGGGGTGAGGAGAAAAGACAGTTTTATCTTATTCTAGGGAAGGTTGTTCTTCAGTGACTAGATAACAAATCTTCCTTCTCCTTTCAAAGTCATTGCAAGTCTTTTTCCAGATGAAAGTTTGCTATATGTTATGTATTAATGCAATCACAAATTGCAAGTGACCCCAGGAAATGACTATGAAATAGTAAAATACAATATTTCTAAAACCTGAAAAGTAGGGAAAACTGGGACACTAATCCACCGTTGGTGGAGTTGTGAACTGATCCAACCATTCTGGAGAGCAATTTGGAACTATGCCCAAAGGGCTATAGAATTATAAACTGTAAAACTATAAAACTTTGATCCAGCAATACCACTGCTAGGTCTATATCTCAAAGAGATTTAAAAATGGGAGGGGGGGATGGAGGACCTATTTGTACAAAAAATATTTATAGCAGCTCTTTTGGTGGTGGCTGAGAATTGAAGATTGAGGGGAATGCCTATCAGTTGGGAATGGCTGAACAAGTTGTGGTATGTGATTGTGATGGAATATTATTGTGCTTTAAGAAATGACAAGCAAGAAGGTTTCAGAAAAACCTGGAAAGACTTACATGAACTGATGCAAAGTGAAGTGAGCAGAACATTGTACACATTAACAGCAATACTGTACGATGAAGAATTGTGAATGACTTAGCTATTCTCAGCAATACAGTGAATCATAGACAATTATGATGAAACATGCTATCTGCCTCCAGAGAAAGAATTAATATTGTCTGAATACAGACTAAAGCATACTATTTTTCCCTTCCTTCCTTCCTTTGAGTCTTCTTATACAAAATACTAATATGAAAATGTTTTATATGATTGCACATGTATAACCTATATCAGATGGCTTACCACCTCAGGGAGGCAGCAGAGGAGGGAGAGAGAGAATTTGGAACTCAAAACTTTTTAAAAAAATGTTAAAAATTGTTTTTAACATGTAATTGGGGGAAAATAAAATATTTTTTAAAAAACCTGGAATGAATATTTTCTCTAAAATGTTAAAAAAAAATTATCCACATCTGTGGTCTCATTAATAGGTAACTCCTACATTAGAAACTCCTTCCCCTCTCTTGGAAACAGGGGGGAAGGGATACTTGGGATAACTATGATAATGTAAGAAACAGAAGATATCAATAAAAAGGAAGGAAGGAAGGAAGGAAGGAAGGAAAAGAAAGAAAGGAAAAAAGAAAGAAAGAAAGAAAGAAAAAGAAAGGAATGAATGATGAAGGAAGGAAGGAAGGAAGGAGAAGAAACAAACAAAGAAGCTCTTTCTCCTGATGAATTCTAAAAACTCATCTGTAGTTTATTCTTAGGAAGTTGCCTGGGTCCCAGAAAGTTTAAGTGACTCACCCACGGACACACAGCTTAGTATGTCTCAGAGATGGTTGTTGAACCCGGCTCTTCCTGACACTAAGGCCAACATTGATTCACTATGCTATACTGTCTTATAAAGTTTTATTAAATGAAAAATTAAATAGTGGCTTCTTGTAAATATGGCTACAAAAGAAAAGACTTCTAGCCAGTTTGCATTCCAAGTAGTAGAAAGGATAACAAAATAATCAGACTACTCCTCAAAATACATGAAAAAAATGGTAGAAATGCATCTAAGAGCCCATGTATTCCCTAAATAAGATGATTTTGTGACTCTAGTATAAGAATCAAACCACAAGTTGATATCACCTGAACCCTTCAGTATACAGACAGTACTGAAAGGTTATTTTGTGCAGCCAAGAAGGAAAATTGTCTTGAAGGATCATCAAGACTTGTTGTTGTTGTTGTTGTTGTTGTTTTGGTTGGGCAATGGGGGTTAAGTGACTTGCCCAGGGTCACACAGCTAGTGAGTGTTCTGTGTCTGAGGCCGAATTTGAAATCAGGTCCTTCTGAATTTAGGGCTGGTGCTCTATCTACTGTGCCACCTAGCTGCCCCCTCATCAAGACTTTTTTAAAATTTAAGACAGCAGCTGTTTTATAAAGATAAACATTTTATAGTCAATGAGTCTACAAAATTATATGAAGCGTGCTGTATTATATGAAGACAAATTCTTTATATATTGTATTGAGTTTGCTACTCTGTCCACTAAACACAGCTTAGAAATGTTTGGCTAACTTGGACCATTTAAAACATTGTAGTATTTAATTGGTTGCCTCCCAACACCTTTGTTCTTCCCGCCAGTAAAAGTAAGTTCCTTGAGGGCTAAGACTGTCTTAGCTTTTTTTCTGTATCCCTAGCACAGTGTTTGGATCATAGCAAATGTTCGAATATTGATGTTGAATTAGATTAAATTGACATTGAATCATTTTTCTTCACTCTCCTGCAATGGCTCCATGACTCAGAACAGAAATATAAAAAAGAAGAAAGTCCTCTAGTCCATTGGGTGGATGACCACGGAGTACTCATGGGAAGACCTTGAGGGGCTGTCATCTGCGTAGATCTATCTCCTTACTACATTGTTACAGATAAAATTCCATATCATTGAGTCTGTTCTTTGCTATATCTTTTACTCACAAAGGTTATAGCCTTTTTCAGAAGTAAAAAGAAATATCAACCCAAAAGCTGTAGTCCTCTTGAAAAAAAAAGAAAAAAGTATATACAACAAACAAGCCTCCCATACATCAGAACATCGTGTTCCTCCCTCCGTGGGAGAAATGAGGTTGATCACTATGACCTTCTGAAACACTAACATAGAGTAAGTATCAGTATTACAAAAAACACATGTCTATCCAGGACACAATTCTGTTTGTTTACTTTCTGAAGTTCTGTGGAGAGGACAGGATCACCAACATTTGGCTGGACCTTTATGCTCCTGGAATGTTGATACAGTCTAAAGAGGGGACATTAGTAAATACTTCTTGGAAATCGTTCTGCATCAAGAAAACAAAAGCAAAAACCAAAAAAAAAAAAAGGTTCCTAATGACGGGGGCTGGTATGTGATGCCAAGCAAAACAGTTGTTTTGTGTTTGGGTTGACATATCCAATTTGGAACTCCACCAGGCAGAAACCATTTCATGAGGAATTGCTGCTGCCAGCAAACCACTGCATATGTTCTGTGAAATCCAGCCAGAGAAATAATAATACTGATAATTGCTTGACTGCTTTGGGGACCATTATTGGTAACGCATCTGTTTAAATCTGGGAGTGTGTAATTTTGCCTGGAACAGCAAAACTGTAGCCTTTTGGCAGTGTGGTGTAGTTGGGAGAGCTGGCTTCACAGGTAGGAAGACTTAGACTATTACAGATATTAGTTACGTGACCCTGGGCAGGTCCCTTAAGCTCTCCGTGCTGAGGGCAGCTCTTTAAGACTATAAGCTGAAGAAAATCCTCCACCTTCCTGCATTGGGTAGAAGGTGTTTCCTCATGGGAGAGTTTCCTGCATCATTGAAATCATAGGCCCAGCAGCTATCCCCTATCTTCTCTTCAGCATAACTACTAGGTTACAGTTGAAAGCACATTGGATTTGGAGCCAGAGGATCTGGATTCAAATCCCACCTCAGATGCTTCCTATGTGTGTCTCTAGGGAAAGTCACAACCATCTTGAGCCTCAGTTTCCTTGTCTTTAATATGAGGAAGTTGGACTGGATGAGTTTTGCAGTTTCTTCAGCTATAAAGCTATCAAACTCTAGGGAGCAGGGACTCTAGTTGTCAGTGTTTTGTCAGGGTTTCATCACTAATCAGTTTTTGTTGAAAGGGGATGATTAGCTGCCATTTTAACTCCAGTAATACTAATGAAAGACAAAACAGAACTCAGGATCCCAGGAGTGGTGAGTGGTTGTTCAACATCAGTCACCCAGTGACGAAGAAGCAGGGGTAGGATTCAAATCTACATCCTTTCACTTCATATATAGTTTTCTTGCTATATATCATGGTCAATAACTCTCCACTTTGTAATAAGGGAAAAATGTTAAAGTAGATTGGTCTAGTATTCTAATGGGGCAGCTAGATGGCTCAATGGGTACAGCACTGGGCCTGGAGTCAGGAAGACCTGAGTTCAAATCCAGTCTCAGACACTTACCAGCTGTGGGACCCTGGGCAAGTCACTTAACCTCTATTTGCCTTAATCTACTAGAGAAGGAAATGGCAAACCACTCTGGTATCTTTGCCAAGAAAACCCCAGGGACAGTATTGGGTGCTGTGGTCCACTGGGTCACAGAGAGTCAGAATAACAACAGTATTTTAACATGTAGTGGTGATTCATTTAGTTTCTAAGCAAATTCTTCCATTTGGCATTCAAGACCCTTCACAAGCTGGCTCTAGTCTACCTTACCATCCTTATTAAATGTTATTCTCCTTCCCATATTCATTATTATAGCCAAACTGGTCTTGAGCTTACTCACTCACATTCTTCCATGTCTTTGGCTGAGGCTGTCTTGTAATCCCTACTTTCCTTTCAAGTTCAGTTTACATGCCACTTTCCTGACTGCCCCCCCCCAGCTAGTAATGCCTCCCTCCCATCCAAATTACCTCATTATCTTGTATACAATTTTTTCTTGTAGGTCTGTTCTCCCAGGTACTTAGTACAGTACCTACCACATAGTAGGGATTTAAAAGTGACAAGCTTGAATAAAAATAAGTTTTGACAGGTTGGCTCAGATATGACCCCCCCCCAAAAAAAAGTCAAATCTTGTTCATTTTTACTAATGAGGAGAAAGAATATTTAGAAAAATTTATAGTTCAAAACTTATTTGTAATTTTTTTCATTGGAGGTATTTAGGGCACAAAGGACCCAATTTACTTTGTAGAAGTGTTGGTAGAGACCTTACCAAGAAACTTGGGAAAACCACTGCTGTCTAGTTATAGGGCACAGGGTCTCAAACAAAGAATGTTCATTAAAACTGACATGCAACACTATCTAAAGACAGCAGTCTAACAGCATACCCACTCCATAAAGGGCCCCAAAGGAGCTACTTACACTTTTAGGTCAAGATGTCTCCTAAAGCAGCCTTCTACCTGTTATATTCCTTGCCATCACCATGGCTTACGTATTATTGGTCTACTTTATGTCTTTTGCTGGCACAACCTGTTTCTATCAAGTCTGCAGTTCTTAACTAATAGTCAAATATGTCTCCTTGAACCACACCTTTCCTGCATCTTCCAGAGGTCTGCAGCTTTCCTTGGCTGCTTTTGGTATTTCCATATTCCAGAATTTCCATGGATGTAGCCAATAATTGGCTCTTTCTGTGAAATAAGTTAGTGTTAGATAAAGAACCTAATCTTCAGGGGCAGCTAGGTGGGACAGTGGATAGAGCTCTGGCCTTGGAGTCAGGAGGACCTGAATTCAAATCTGGCAGCAGACACACTTACTAGCTGTGTGACCCTGGGCAAGTCACTTAACCCCTATTACTTCACAAAAAGAAAAAAAAAAAGAAAAAAAGAACCTAATCTTCCAGAGCCTGCCTTATTGTTTACAATTCCTCCATGCCCATAGGGGTGAAGTGAACTCCATTCAGAAGCTGGTGATCATAGGGAACAGGATTCTGATATATCTTCCACATAACTCTTCTTAATTTCATTTTTGTCCTGACTTAACCAAGAGACTGCTGTGATCTCATCCTCAGTTTTGATGATTTCTATTTTATATTTCTATTTATATATATATGGTGTCCTTTTGGCTTTCCTTGGAAAACTGTAGGATATGTTCACCAAAAAAACACAACCTAGCTCCCTAGATGCTACCAGATCACATTGATTGTTTCTTGTTTTCTTCCAAAGATGATGCACCTGAGTTTTCTGGGAAAGCAAAGTTAAATCACCAGACTGCCCATTCCCCTCCACCCGTCACTGCTGCTGTTTCTCCTCCAATCCCAACCCCCAACTAGTACATCTGGCTTTGCACTTTGGGTTTTATAATAAATGGATTCTGTAACTCAACCAAAGAGGTAGTCACACCAAATAAAGATAACAGGGTATTAGTACATCATTAGTACATTATTTGGGACCTGCTTACATTTGAGAAGAGGTCTGTGAAGTCACACATTTTCCTTCTTTTGATTCTGTTCATACCTCTGACAATCTATGTTAAGGATAAGCAACTTTTTCTCTTCCTAAATAACAGGCTAACTAAAATTTCCCTCTCTTAAACCCTCTCTGGAGCAATGGAGGTAGCCAAGGGTTTGAGTTCCAGTGGGCTTCCTTTGTGGAATAAGGACTAGGACTCAGAAGAGCAAATATAAAGATTTCAGGAAACTAATTTAAACGGCTGCCTCATCACCAGAGAGCTGTCAACAAAGCAGGGTGGCAGAGAATTGCAGGTGCTGTCAATAAACCTGAAAGTGAGATTTACTGAGCCTGAGCCAAAACACAGATATCTATCAGATAGATAGTTAACCACTAGCAATAACTTTCCCCAGAACATTTAGCTTAATACGCTCTGTATTTAATGTCTGCTTCCAAGATAATACCTGCTCTGCTCCATCTAACAACATGATTAATTGAGATACCTATCGAAGGAAAAGTTTCCAGCTAAAATGTCGGCAAGCTACAGATTGATGATACTAGACTAATCATATAGAAATTAATGTGCCCCTCTGTCAAGTATTCACCTACCATTTCCATAGTAGCAGTAGGGAAGGATATGACAACCCTAATAGTTAAGAAGATGCATCCTGTATTCTCTGATACTGCTATTTTATGGGAGCTCACAGCACAGACCAGAAAGGCTTTGAAGCCCAACTAGAGGTTGTAAGAGGCAGATAGGTGTTGCAGTGGATAGAGCACTAGGCTTTGAATCAGGAAGACCCTTCATGAGTTCAAATCTGGCCTCAGACACTTACTAGTTGTGTGACCCTGGGTAAGTCAATTAACCCTGTTTGCCTCAGTTCCCCATCTGTAAAATGGGCTGTAAAAGGACATGGCAAACCACTCCAGCATCTTTACCAAGAAAACCCCAAAATGGTGCCATGGAGAGTCTGAAATGACTGAATAAGGACAAAGATTATAGGAGAAGAAGCTTGGCAGAGTGAATAAAGAACTGGCCTTGGAATTAGGAAGGTCTGGCCTCAAATGAGGTCTCTGAACCTATGTGACCATGGGCAAGTGACTTAAACTCTTAGCAACTCAAGTAACTCTTTAAGACTAACTTGCAGATGAGGTGCTAAGATTAGTGGAGGCTGTTATTTATGCTAATCATCTGTAAACACAGCTCAACTATTTCTACTTCTAGAAATAGTTCTATTGGGCTAAGACTACAAGGAAGAGTGAGAGACATATGATTGGTAATAACTTGGATCCCTCCCAACTAGAGGAACCTAGGAACAAGGTATGCACTGAAGTGGCCTTAGGCAAATCAATTAACTTCTTTGGGACTCAGTTTCTTCATCAGTAAAATGAGGGGGGAAAATGAGAGAGAGTGCTTGGAGGATCTATGATCTTAGGTTGTAGGATAGCCTCCTAAGTCATCTAGGACTCTAGGCCTTTTGGCCTCTGTGGTCCCTCTCAGATGAAACTGGACCCAGAAAGGCAGTGACTAGTCCTCAGTCACACAGATAGTGTCAAAAGCAGAATTTGAACTATCAGAAGCCGGTGCTTTTTCTCCTGCACTGCCTATGACCCTGAAGAGAGCAGGGCAGAACTAATACTTTGAATAGCCCGAAAGAAAACTCAAAGCTTACCACCATCCTAGGCTGGAACAAAAACAGTGCAACTTTTATAATGTGAATGCTTTCCTGATATCCTCAATTAGTAATGTACTTCCTTTCTAACTACCTTGTACTTAATAACCTGGTATTTACATGAATTTAGTCAAACAATCAGCAAACATTTATTAAAAAAAGTTGTGTGCCAAGTATTGTGCTAAGCACTGAGGATACAAAGAAAAAACAAAAACTACCTGCCCTCAAGGAGCTAACATTCTAATAGGAGAGATATGTATAAATCAGTAAGTAAAGATAAAGTGGTAGACTTAAGTAGACTTAGAGAAGGCACTAGCAGCTGGGGGTGACCAGGAAAAGGTCTTTGTGGAAGAGGTGGCACTTCCTCTGAATCTTAAAGGAATTCTAGGAATCTCAGAGCTGGAGGTTGAAAGGTAGAATATTCCAGGGATGGAGGAGGCCAGTACAAAGGCATGAAGGTGTTCAATGCAGCATAGTTTGTGAGGAATAAGGAACTGGCCAGTATATATTCTCTTTATGTTTATTCTATATGTACTCTAAATATAAGCTCCTTAAGAGAAAGGATTTAAATTTTTTTTTATTCTTTGTATTTTTATGCCAGCAGAGTGGTTGGCATATAGTAGGTACTTAATAAATGCTTGCTGATTGACAGGATCATAGGATTATAGATTTAGAGCTGGAATGGACTTTAGCAGCCATCTAATTCTAATTCCTTTATTTTGCATTTGTGAAAAATGAGATCCAAAGAGGCAAAAAGATTTGCCAGTCACATAACCACCAAGTGGAAAATGGGGGATTCAAGTCCAGGTCCTCTGGCTCCAAATTCAACACTCTTTCAATTTCCTCAATATAGCTGTTATTATACCTGTAATATTCAACTCAAAAAGCATTTATTAAGTGCTTGTCCCATACAAGGTACTGTTTTTAGGTGATGGGGATGTAAAGACAAAATGAACAATATTTTTGACCATCAAGGAGCTTATATATACATGGGCTTCAGTTTGTCTCTCTTACAGGACATCTATACCAACCCTTCCTTGGGTGTTTTTCATGAATGAAATTGGGAAATGAACCAATTCCACCACTCCTTAGTAGGCTATAGCCCACTTAAAGGTATCCAAGGCTAGGAATCAATGCAATAAAGAGCTATATACTAGTATCTCAGCTCTGGCCCTTGCCTTGCATGTTTTTCAACTATTCCTTCTTTGTGGGAGAATTGGGGGAGGGGAATAGAAAAGAATTATTACTCAGCTCTCTATATAATTCATAATAATAAAGAAAGAAAGTTTTAATTTGTAGCAATCCTTCTTTTCCTCTCCTAGCTTCTGCGGTGGCTGTTACTGGAGGGTTAATTGAACAACTTTTCCTACTGTAATGGATTACATCTTAATTATAATAGTTATTACTATAGGTCAGGCCTGATTCAGGCTGATTTAGTGTTTCAGGTTTGCAATTAGAATGAAAGGAGATATGTGTAGATCATCTAACAGTTAACAAAAAGATGTTTACTTGGCCATAGAATGGGAAGGCTAACTGGAATACCGATGTATCCTGAAGGAGGCACAAAATTCCTCATTCCCTGACTTTTCCCTGCTTGGATCACCAGTAAGCTATGCTAAGGGCCCAAGCTTAAACCTATTAGGTCTGGAGGGTAGTTTCATTGCCCATTAAGAAAAAACTAACCTAGTCTACATGGGCAGATATTGCTTTGACCACAATAATAGTGCACAGCTGACACCCATATAGTGCTTCACATACATTGCCCCACTGGATCCTCACAACCAGCCTGTAGGGTAGAGATGGATGATAGATAATATTATCTCCATTATACAGATAAGGAATCTGTCTCTCAAAGACTCTTTTGAATCCAAATTTAGCTCCCATTCGTGTGTATGTGGGCTTAAAATGTGGTTCATTTGGGAGACAATAAATCCATCAAAATAATAAAACTCATATCAAGGAAGGTGGAGCCCTCTTTCCACTATGCCATGCAACTTCCCTCTCTCCATCTAGAAGTGGTAGTGATCTCAGAAACAAAGCAAGATGCAGATTTAGCCTGCTGGTATGACTGACAGCTTCTCCTTAGCCTACTCAAATTCTTTCATCCTAAAGAAAGGTCAAACTTTACTAAAATGTCTCTCATTCTTAGGGGTGGGGTGCAGGGAGAGCTGGGGTAGGGCTCAGCCTCCTTTCCATCAAACCAAGTTTCCTGTTTATCATAATCAAGTATACTTCATCCAAAATTAGCAGAACTTTAGAATCTAAGGCTTGCCATAGGCCTATGTTGTAACACCTTATGTCTAAAGTTCTCCCTGGTTTGAGGGAGGGGGAAGAAAGGAAAGGGATGAGGCTGCACCAAAAGCAGGTACAAGATAGTGGAAAATTTTTCTCTTTTCCATAACTTCTGAGGGTATACTAATGCTGGAACAAGAGAACTGGACTCAAATAAATGACCAACATCTTGTAACAAGAAAACAATTATTCTGAAGTAATTATGATTTCCATTTGATTTTCCCATTGTCCTATACCAATTTTGTCTGCTCACTGAATGTTCTAAACCTGGTGGTTTAGAAGTCCCTGGATAGATTTCAGGGGGTCCATGAACTTGGAAGGGGAAAAAAAAATCTTTATTTTTGCTAACCTCTAACTAAAATGTATCATTTCCTTCAATTATTAATTTTTTAAAAATTATGAGGAATTCATAGTTTTTACCAAACTTCCAAAGGAGCCTATCCTGTCAAACTCCTTCATTTTATAGAAAAAGAAACAGAAAAATACAACTTAATATTCTCAGTGTTGTATTGTATTTTTATTTCATTTGTTAAACATTTCCTGATTCTATTTTAATCTGACTTGGGTAGCACTCAGGGGTTTTTCTTTGCCCCACAAGGAGTTTGAATGTAAGGGACATAGGATGTTTAAGCAGACATTTTATGCTTCTAATGTTCTTAGAGATCATGTAATCGTTCCTTCCTTCCTTCCTTTCTTTCTTTAAACCAGGTTAAGTCATTTGCCCAGGGTCACCCAGCTAGTAATTGTCAAGTGTATGAGGCCAAATTTGAACTCAGGTCCTCCTGACTGCAGGGTCAGTGCTCTATCTACTGTACCACCTAGCTACCCCAGTAATGTTTCCTTTATAAGAGGTTAAGTAACTTGCCCAAGATCATCCAGCTAGTTAGTGGCAGGACAGGGACTAGAATTTAATTCAAACATTTATTAAGCACTTGCTGGATGCAAAGCATTGTGCTACCAATGCACTAGGGAAAATTCCAAGTTTAGATAAGACACCAATTCAGCTCTCATGTTATCAGGTTTCCTGGATCCCCAATTAGACCAGTCTTTTCCCACCATATTCTACGTTACTATCAATCTCATAATCAAAATGTTCAACTCTTAGTTATTCAAAGGAGGATTATTTAGCTCTTGCCTAGAATGTCGTGGTTTTACTTCTCTGAACATAGGCTTCACCAGACTGCTAATGGGATCCATGACACAAAAAAAGTTTAAGAATTTCTGCTCTGAAACAACTTCCCAAGAACTCAAAGTGTATCAATCAGGCTAGCTGTTTTTATTGACTAGTGCCAAAATAGTTGATTTGCTATATCAATTTTTGAATTGTCATTGCTGTATTAACTATTTAATATGAAATGGTAAATTCTTTTTTTTTGTGGTTTTTATATTTTTTTTTAATTTTTTTTAATATAAATTTATTTATTTTTAGTTTAACATTCCCTTCCACAAGTTTTTGAGTTCCAAATTTTCACCCCATCCTGTCCCTGCAACCCAAAATGGCATGCATTCTGAATACCCCCTTATCCTAATCTGCCCTCCCTTCTATCTCTCCCCCTATCTCTTATCCCCTTCCCCTTCTATTTTCCTGTAGGGCAGGATAGACTTCTGTACCCCATTTCCTATATTTATTTCCCAGTAGCATGTGAAAACATTTTTTTAAACATGTTTTTAAAACTTTAGGTTTCAAATTTTCTCTCTTCCTCCCTCCCCACCCACCCTCATTGAAAAGGCAGGCAACTCAATATAAGTTGTACATGTGCAGTTATGCAAAACACATCCACAGTAGACATGTTGTGAAAAACTAACTCTATTTCCCTTAATCCTATCCTGCCCTCCCGAAATGGTAAATTCTAAGTGCCTCTTTTGAACAATTTGATTCTAGGTCATCTTGACAAAGTTTCCTTCTCTTTTTAAGAAATTTGTCCCATGGGTCAACAGAGCTAAAAGTTCAGGAAGTAGAATCCAACTTTCTGCCAATTTTTCATGCCAACTTTTGGCATGCTTAGCCAGGCTCCTTTCACAGTGGAATCAATCACTAGATTGTCTTCATAGCCTTTTCAGATACACAGTACCTTCAAAAAATGGTGCTCTGCTGGTGTTGCCTTTAAAAACCCAGTGTCAGTTCTGGGCTATTAATTAGGAACCAGACTTTTATGGAACACATTTCTTTTATTGCCCTGCTCAATCAAGGGATGACTGTTGCAACAACTTTCCAAAGGCCAGGATTCTGTGAAACAAACAATTCTAGCACATTGGACAAACATTGAGAAGTGGCAATCTCAAATCAACTTTGTGATTCATACTGGAAAAAATGGAGCCCATCAATCAGGAATGGCTGAATAAGTTATGCTATATGAATGGGATAGAATACTATTGTGCTGTAAGAAACGATGAAGGGGATGGTTTCAGAAAAACCTGGAAAGGCTTGTATGAACTGATGCAATGCGAGTAGAACCAGGAGAACAATCCACATAGTAACAGCAATATTATAATCAAATACAATGATCTACCACAACTCCAAAAGACTCATGATGAAAAATGCTACCTCCAGAAAGAAAACTGATGGACTCAGATTGTAGATCGAAGCCTACTGTTTTCCCTTATTTTTCTGGATTCCTCTCTCCCTCCCCTTCATTCTGTGCCTCCTCCACCCCAAATGTAGCTAATACAGAAATATAAATCTAAATGGGTATTATATTTCTTGCCTTCTGAACAGGTCAGGAAAGGGCAAGAAGGAGGGAGGGAATTTGGAATGGAAAATAAAACTTTTTTTTTTAATGAAACAAAATTTTTAAAAGAAGTAATTGATACCCCAGAGCTGGATTAAAGATTCAGTGTGGCCTGAGGTGAGGACCTCCATTTAGCGGGGCTGACCTGTGGACCTATGGCTGTCTTGGCAAGAAACAGGAACAGAAGAACCCCAGAGCATCTGTGTGGTTCTGACTCACCCCCCACATATTAGGGTTTTCCATTCAGCCCCAGTCCAGTCTGAGACCTGCAGTTCTGTCACTTTGAATCTGAAGAGACTTCAAAGCTAGCTGAGGAGGTTAGGGCCAGCAAAAGTTTATTGTAGCCCAAACTCAAACTGAGATGAGGACCTTGCAAAGCTCGGACAAGAAGGGCATTGATCAGATTTTGCCCTGGACTGCTTTAGACTGCTTCAGAATCAGTGAAAGCTTGTAGGTACCTGGCCTGAGCTGCCCTTGAGATCCTTGAAGAACACAGCATGATACCTGGAGAAAGCAGCAGTAAGACCCCAGAAATTAAAAAGCAGGACCAAACAAGGCCCACATTTTCCTTTGAGAAGTATGCGTGGTCTTGTTGCAACACGAAGTCCCAATCTGAGAATTAAGACTGGGAGAATGAATAAGTAAGCAAGCAAACAAACAAAAACAACCCTCACCATAACGAGCTATTATGGTGACAGAGATGCCCAAGACACAAAGTCAAAAAAGAATAACTACAAAAACAACTACAAGTGAAGACTCAAAGAAAAACACAGCTTAAATACAAGTTCAACTAGACCATCTGGAAGAAACAAAGAGGTTTTGTTTTGTTTTTTCTTTTTAAGTAAAAAAAAAAAAAGAAAAGGAAATTCACTGGGGTGTGAGGACAGAGCAAGAGACACCAGCCTCCTATGGGGGGAATGACCCCACAGAAGAATCTTGGAATTGGAAGGGAACTCAGTGGCCATCTAGTCCAACTTACAGCCAAAAGGAATTTCTGCTACAAAATACCAAGGTCAGCCAGTCCCTGCTTAATGACTTTCAATGAGAGACAACTTATTACCTCTTAAGGCAGTCCACTCCACTTTTGGACACTTCTAACTATCAAGAAGTATTTGCTTTCATCAAGACTAAGTTGGACTCATTGCAACATCTGCCCACTGGTTCTCATTCTGCTCTCTTGCGAAAGCAAGCCTAATCTCTCTTTCACATGAGAGACCTAAAAATTCTGGTTCTTCTCCTTTGGGCTCAACATACCCAGTTCCTTCAACAGTCTTCAAATATTATGTAATCTAAACTCTTCCGCATCATGGTCGCCATCCACAGGATGCTCTCTGGCTTGTCAACATGGCATCTGGTACTGAACATAATACTCCAGGGCAAATTTTAGACAGACTGTCCTTTTTCCTTGGAAGCTATATCTCTTTGATGAAGCCCAAGAATGAATTAGGTTTTTCTGGCTGCCATATCAGATTGCTGAGTCATATCAGGTCTTTTCATCTACTAAAACGAACTGCTGTCTAACCACACATTTCACCCATCCTGTACTTGTGAAATTGATTCATTTTTACCCAAATGTAAGACATTACATTTATCCCTACTGAATTTTGTCTTATTAGATTAAACCAAATGTTCTAGCCTATCAAAATCTTTTTGAATCTTAACTTTCATCTAATCAATCAGTAAGCACTCATTAGGCACTTATATGCAAAACACTGTATTAGGTGCTGGGACAATAGAACAATATTACTTGCAAGAATCTTACATTCTGTTGAAGACAACCTGTACATATAAAAAAAGACAGAATACAAGATAATTAGGGAGAGACTGCACCAGCAGTTGGCAAAATTGGGAAAGATGTCCTGTAGAAGGCAATGCTTGAGCTGTATTCTGAATTGAGAGGGATTCTATGAAGCAGACACAAATATTTAATATTAGGTACCCCTCCCAGCTTTGCACTAGTCACTAGATCAGGCAGGCAGTAAATCAATAAGTATTTATTAAGCACAGGACTATGCTAAGCATAGATGATACAAAGACCAAACAATAAGGGGGCAGGGGGCGGCTCTTCACATCCTAATAGGTAAGATATATAAATAACTATATATATACAAGATATCTACAGTGTAAAAGGTAATCTCAGGGGGAAGGTGTGGGGTGGTGAGAGGAGGGTGTATACTATAGAAATTGGAATTTGAGCTGAGTCTTGAAGGAAACCAGGAGAGGTGGAGATAAAGGAGCACATTCCAACCAGGAGAAATAGCTAATACAGATACAGTCAGGCCACGGGCGTAACTTGTGTTAAGAACATCAACTAAGCCAATGCAGCAGGATCTTAGGATGGTGGAGAGGAGTGAAGGATATGGAGACTGGAAAGGTAGAAAGGGGCATTGTGGTGAAAGGGTTTAAATGCCAAACACATTACAGCAGTAAGGGGAGGGAGTGATAGTCATGGGCTTTGGAAAAATCATTGGCAACCTGAGTGACGGATGGATTAGAGTGGGGGGTGAATTTGATGAACATGCTATGCATGTATTTTATGCAAGCCACCGACAAAAAATTAAAGTAACAGAACCAAGCATGGATCCCTGGGACATTACACTGGACATCTAGAGAAGGCAGTATTGAGTTTCACCTGGCCACTTAGGAAAAGGAAAGAGCAAGCACATCTGGAAACCCTCCTTTGTTTGTCCTAATTAGTTTCTACACTGTTAAAGTATTGAAAAATAAAATACCATGCCACTGAGCTGCTAGAATCTGCCATGCAGTCTTATGTTTTGCATTTAATTTTCCATGTACATTGGTTGCCTCCCTCACCTCCTCACAGAATGTAAGCTCCTTGAGGGCAGGATTATTTGTTTTGTGTCTGTAGCCCAGTGCCTTTCACATGATGGATGCTCAATAAAATGCTTGTTGAATTGAAGTAATCTAGATAATTTCCATCAGGAACTCACAAATCTTCCAAAATGTGACTTTATCATCCAGTCTGTGAATTGTGAATGTCCAGCTCAAACAGGTACAACCACAATCAAATGTAAATGTCCAAACATTTCAAAGCCTCATAGGAATGATTAATGGATTATCAACTCCTCAAAGATTTAAAACAGCAATTATTACTGAATATCAAAAAGAATGAATATTAAATTGCTGGCAGTAATTGAGGCTGTGTGCCCAATCAAATGCCTACACTTTTTCATAGAACTAAATTCAATGAATTTCATTGACTTAAGATACATCCTATCTATGCTTGGTCAACTCAAGATAAATCCCATTAGAAGCAACTCTAACTGATCAGGTTTCTTTCTTGACAAGGGGTCTTTGACCTCAAATAAACACTACCTCAGGAGAATGTATATATTTTAAAAATATAAAATATACTACCTTAAAATGCTATTAAGAAAAAAGTCACATACAAATACACCAAAAACTTTTGCCTTTTAGGGAGAACTAGTCCATAGTGTCCCTTGAACTCAGAAATTAGCATCAAGTACACGTATTGCTTGAGAAAAATGTTTTATAAACTGTAAGTACTATAGAAACACAATTTATTTTTATTTTGTGTTTGAGCTTGGAACATTTAAGCTCCTCTTTTTTTTTTTGGTTTCACAGGCCTCCACAAAAGTCTGCCTCTCATACTTCATCCAGGTATCAGAGAACCCTGGAACATTCTGGAAATCTATTAATCTAATCCAACAAGCATTTCAGTGACACCTAGGCACAAAGCAGCCATGTTAGTCTCTAGTATTTTGGGGATAAATGGAAAATAGTATCCTTTTAAAAGAGTTTATATTCTATTGTAGTGGGGTGGGTACTATCCCAATGTCAGATTTTAGGTATCTATAGATTAGCCTAGCAATTTAGAGAATAAGGCAGCTAAGTATGGAAAGGCTTATCTCAGGAAGATTGGCCACCAAAGACGAATTTTTTTTTAAGTTATGGCAACTCATAACCAAACTATTTTTCTTGGTTCTCAGATTGATCTCATCTCCATGAATTAGATGAGCTGCACAATATTGAAATTACAAATTATGATTTTTTCTGTGTATGCTATTTAAATAATGATGAAAAAGGATTAATAGTTAACATTTATTTATATAGCACATACCACATGCTAGGCAGTATGCTAAGTGCTTTATAATTATCATCTCATTTGATCTTCACAACAATACTGGCAAATAGTGGTTAAATTATTTGCCAGGGTCACACAGCTAGCAAGTGTCTGAAGCTCTATTTGAGCTCAGTTCTTCCTGATTTTAGGTTCTGCGCTCTATAACTGTGCCACCTACTTGTCCCTATTTAAGTGTACATAGTAAGTCCTATCACTAGCCTGCAACAGCAGAGCTGAAAAGATATTGGAGGCCAAACAGTCCAGCTACCACATTTTATAGACGAGGATGCTGAGATCCAGGGAGGTGGTTACTAAGGAAATAAATGACAGAGGCAGGATTCAAACTCTGGTGATGACTCCAAATCTAACACTCTCCAATGCCTATGCTGCTGCCTCTACTAGCTTCTCTCCTCAAAAACCTCTTCTTCCTCACTTCCAATAAAGAGAAAAACAAAATAACCATCCCAATGAAGGCCTTGGTCACAGATCACACAGTTTGAGTATGAATATATGCTCATGGATGACACCCAAATATCTCATGTTACATTTATGTCATCTGACATAACCTAGAAGCTGGTGAAACATGTGCTGCCTTGGATATGGGAAAGTGGATCATTTTCATATCAAACAAATGGAGTTTCCTATACAAGATACTGCAGCTGAAATGTCTACTGCTGGAATACAGTTTTTGCAGACCCATAATTAGAGTGAAAAGCTAAGCAACAATAGTTTAAAGTCTACTTTCTTATACGTAAAAAATACATTATTTAGTCATTGGTTTTTATTCCAAGAAGTCATCAACAAATAAGTCCAACTTGACTGACCACATGACAATGTCCATGTCTTATTCTCTAGCTTCCAGAGTACCCTAGCAGAGCTGCTGCCTTGCACCTGCCAAACTTGTAGATATTCCAATAGAGCTATCTACCTACCTTATGGAAATTAGGGAAAGCACCATAAGCACCACTGGGGGTGGGAGCGGGGAGTGCCTCCTTCCCAGGCAGAAGTCTTAGTTCCCATCACTGATGAGCCATATAATATCACTCCAGATGAGCCACACTCTCCTTTTTCAGGAGTATGCACATGTAGTATTTTCTCTTCTTGGAAGAGGTACCAAATTAATTGAAGGTATAACCAGCTATTCATTTTCTATGCTAATGGAAAAATAAATACAGGATGTGGTAACAATGTCACTCAAAGAATAAATCAAGGCTTTCTTAGATTGTTAATAGTTAAAACTTACTGAATTCCAAGACTATTTTACATAGGCTAGCTTTTAAACTTGTATACTTTGCAGATACCAAACATGCATGTTTTTGAAACGGAGTAGTACAGTGAATATAAGGAAAAGCAGCATGAGGAGTCTAAATCTGCTATGGATAACTCAAGAGAATGTATCATATGCAGAAAACAGCCGACTACATTTGTATGAATTTCCTCATAAGCACCAATATTGCAGTGTTATAGAAAATATTTATTCTACTTCATCTCACCATCATTGTGTTCTTCATATTCATGTCCTTATCTGAACACCTCTATGTAAAGGAGAATTAAATAGTCAACAATTTCTCAAATATCTGACACAGCTAAATTATTCTGGATCTGCCACTTGCTGGCTATGTGATCTTGGACAAGTGACTTCATCTCTCTGGACGTCAGTTTCCTCAAAAAAGGTCCCAGAGAGAAAGATAAAAATGAAACAGTTCCTATCTTTAAAGTATTTCTGTTCTATCTGGACGGACACATAAATTTACTTTGGGGTGGGGGGGAAGGAAGATACCTCAGTTGGGAAGTGACATTTAAATTAAACCTGATGGAAACCAATAATTGTAAGAGGCAGAGGTAAAGACGTACCACATTCAAAGTATGGGGGATTACTGTGCAAAAAGCATAGTGATAGATGGAATGTCTTGTTTGAGGAATAAGAAGGACCACTACAGAGTATAAGAAGGGAAGTAAAATATAAGGCTGGAAAGGTAGGCTGGAACCTGGTTTGGCATACTGAGTTTAATTTGATGCTAGCGGTAATATGGAGCTACTATAGTTTCTTAAATAAGGGAGTGACAATGATTTGTGCCTTAGAAGTATCATCTGGGCAGCTAAATGAAAGGTGGATTGGAGAGGATCGAGACTGGAGGCAGCAAAACCAATTAAAAAGCTATTACCATAATCCAGACAAGAGGGGAAGGCCAGAACTGGGGTGGTGATCACGCAACTCATGAGAAGATATATGCTAAAGTAGTTCTGTTGGTAGAATCAACAGAAGATCTGGCAATTGATTGAAAAAAAATAAGATGAAGGGGAAAGAGTTAAGGATGACTCCAAGGTTGTAACCCCAAGTAACTGAAAGGACGTAAGGTAACTACAACAGAAATGGAGAAGTTTGGAAGAGGAGTGGATTTGGAGATGAGGTTTGTGTCAGACACACCGAGTTTAATATGCCTCTAGGATCCCTAGTTGAAACATCCCAGAGGTAGTTGGTGATGTGCAATTAGAAGTTAGGAGAGATTAGGGTTGGATATATAGGTAAGAGGATCATCTGAAACGAGCTGATAATTGAATTCATGGAAACTCATGAGCTCACCAAGATTAAGGCTATGAAGTGGGCCCAGGATATAGCCTCAATGGATACTCAGTCAGTGGGTATATAGCATTAAAGGAACAAATAGCTAGGAGAACCAAGTTAACACCATCAGGAAAACCAAGGAAGAATAATCCATGGTATCAAATTATGCACTTTGAATAAGGCAGTTTCAGCTGAGAGATGAGGGCAGAAAGAACAGAGACACCATAGAGGCAACAACCACAGAGCACTTTTTCTAGTGGTATGGCTTGAGAGGATAGGCAGTGTCAAATGAGAACTTTTTTTTTTGATGAGAACCTGGGCATATCTGTAGGCAGCAGGGAGGGATTCAGAAGAAAAGGATTAAAGATTAGAGTGAGGATAGCAGAGATAACATCAAGAGTACAAGTAGATGGGCTAGCCTTAGTGAGAAAGCCACTTCTTCATGAGGAACTGAAATAGAGGGAAAGAGAAATGGGGATGAATTCAAGGGATTTTGAGCTGTAGAGGAGAAAAGTGGGAGCTACAAACTACTATTTTTTAAGCAATTGCTACGTGCCAGGTCACGGGGAAAGACAAAGACAAAATGGAAATAGTTGCTTCCTTCAAGAAATTAACATTTTATTAAAACCCGAGTTGTTTTTCTTTTTTTTCTTGTGAGGCAACTGGGGTTAAGTGACTTGCCGAGTCATGCAGCTAGTGAGTGTTATGTGTCTGAAGCCGAATTTGAACTGAGGTCCTCCTGACTCCAGGGACGGTGCTCTATCCCGAGCCATCTAGCTACCCCGAGCTGTTTTTCTAACCAAGTATGAGTAAAGGTGATCTGCTGAGAATGGAGAAGGCTTTGAGAAGCTTGGAACAGTTCAATAACTGACAGTCAATTAGATTACAGATATTCTTTAAAATGAAGGTACTGAACTAGAATCTACACTTCTTAAAGTGTGGGTAATATGAAGTCTCAACTCACAGTTTAAGAAGCGCTGAAGGCGTCAAGAGTGGAAAAAGTTTAAGAAGCCCTGGACTAGATGACCTCCTAACATACCTCTAAAGCTATGAGACCCATTTTGGCTGTAAAAAGTATTTGTAAATAAAATCTAGAGAGGAGAAAAGGCTAGTGTCTGATATTGTACCTATATATTCCACGTACAAGACAGGACAAAAATAAAAGCACCATATGCTTTAAACCTCAACCCAAAATTAACATTTGATTCTCATAACCTTATGGGGAAGTGATACCATATTTCCCATTTTTTAGATGAGGAAATTGAGGCAAGAGATTAAATAAGTGGTTTGGCCAGGGTTATAGCTATGTGAAACAGGGTTTGAACTCTGGTTTCTTGACTCCAAGTCTGGTACTCTATTCAATAAGTCACCTAGTAGATACCTCAGATAGTACAGGTAATTCTCTGGTCCCTAGTATGCAAACTCAAACTAATACAGAATAACAATTATTTCCCAAGTGTTGGAGCCAGGCAAGAAATCAATCATTTAATCAGTTAGATCATGCTAGTCTCTAGTTATTACACCCCAATTCTCGTGTATATATAATCAATAAAAAAAACTTTCACACAAAGGGCTATAAAAGATTAAGATACATAGCCATGTATCTTTGGCGGACCAAGCACATAGCAAAAATCAGGCAGCACACTGTTGCGTTAGCAGCCAAGTAATCACTCCAGCACTTTGGCTGGACCCCTGTGGAGGATTTATGGAAGGATAGGGACTAAAGTCACACAAAATGGTGTGGACGCATAGCAATCAGCACCACTGGAGGTGTTGCCTACATTAACAAAACTGACAAGCCATCGTGTTTCAAAAAAAGCAGACAGTAACACTATGACTTCTTGCCTAGAAATTACCTCAACTGGTCAGGGGCTACATTTAAGGCTCTGAGACCTATTTTGGCTGTGAAAAGTATTTGTAAATAAAATCTAGAGAGAAGAAAAGGCTAGTGTCTGGTATCGTACCTATATATTCCATCTACAAGACAGGACGAAAACAAAAGCACCATATGCTTTAAATCTCAACCCAAAATTAACATTTTTTCCCCTTCTTGGCCTAAAGTGTTGTTATAAAATTCATTCAGATTTTATGAAGCATTGCATTTCCAAGATCCAGAATAATGCATGCAGCCTTACAGGATTTTAAAGATTTTTCTCCAATTTTGTATTTAAAACATTGATAACTGCCTTGTTTACTTGACTTCTCAGTTAACTAATGCTTCCCTTTACTTGAGCCACTAAACACTTTTTAAAAAACAAAGCAAATAATTCTTATGAACGGCAACTTTTCTTAAATAACTAGCACTCACAGCTCTTGATCATGCAGACCTTCCCATAATCGAAGTTGTATGGTCTCCAAAGGTTCTAGTTTATCTTTCTGCAGAATTCTTCCTTCTCATTCACCATACATCTTTCTTCTACCAGTAGCTATCACGTAAAATTTTCTATCAGTTAGCTGGAGGTAGAGTAGGGGAATCAATTGAAATCTGTACTTGGATAAGAGAATATCTCACCCCCCCCACCTCCATGCTCTAGAATTATGATTAATTAGATTCAAAGTTTTTAACATCATTCACATTTTTGTAGACATAGACCATTAATCCCAACATGCACATTTCCATTTCTACTTGTAGTCTTTTCCTGTATCAGAAATATGAGGCAGCCAAAAATAAAGAAAAAGAAAATTCCCATTATACATTACAGGAAGCACTAGAGTACAGATAAAGTGAACGGACTCCTTCCCACCCCTAAAATCACATCATGGGTAAGTTGGTGGTGTTATCCTTTGCCAACAAGACAGCTGCTGCCAAAGCTGGCCTGGGAATTACACTGTTCCTTTCTCTCCTTTTGGACAGCACATCTGCTGTTTGAATTTTTTTTCTTTAACAAAAACACTAAAATCCAAGACAGATCAAAATAGCAGTGGTATATGCCTTTGGAAAATTAAGCACACTTGTATCTTGCTATGATAAATCCTAAAGGAGAGAAAAGAACTATCACCATATATAGACTAAATTGAGAGTAAGGTAAGAGTTATGGATCTTCACAGATTTCCTTTAATCTGCAAATAATGATCTGTCCCCTAGAAATCCTATCCTGGCATACTGATTGATAAAAGTCCAAGTTTTAAAAATTACATTCCATCTGTCATGCTTCTCAGTAGAATAAATCCTCTTCAGGAATTGATGAAAAAGGTGATATTACAGCTATGCTGAGCCCATATACATAGCTTAAAAAAAAAAAAAGAAGAAAAAATGAATGCCTTATGTAACACAGATATCAATTCTTTTCCCCTTTAAGGCTCCTAATTCTGAAAGTAGCCCATGGCTAAGAAGCCAATGAATGAGTGGAAATAACTCCCTCTGTACATGATTTTTATTATTTACATAATACAATATAGCATAAACGCTGAGGAGCATGATTATGTGCAATACATAAATATGAACTATCTGTACACATTTGCATATCTAACTCCAAACTAAAGTACATAAAATTTAAGCCAAAAACCTGATGCCTTGAGTGAAGTGAAAACTAGGACTGAACACCGCAATAAAAAAGTCAAAAGTAGCGCCTTGTGTACATCCTTAACTATTTACAAATGAAAACAGGCATTACCACAACACTAGTCTAAACAGTACTCATTTATATGTAAAAAAACCACAAGTTTCATACATCACAAAAAAAACCTTCCATTATAACACAGAAGTGATATTACCAGACAAGCATCAGTGAAGTATACTGCCTTTTCTAGAGTTGTTATTGTACAATGCTGTAGATAATGCAGCCCATGCAATACACCCAAGAACAACTATAGTCCTACACCCAAGTACAATTAAAATGATAAAAGCAGCCCTCTGACAGTGGTTCTGGGTACCACTTAAGCCATGTTGGTTATGTTTTTTTTTTCCATGCAGAAGGGTGCAATTACAGCGAAAACTTAAGTTTTAAAAAAGCTTTAAACAACCTTTCTGGAACCAAAAACACATTCAACAGAAGATATACACAAGAAATCAAACTGTTCAAATACCTTTTGCAAAGTAAGATTCATCAGATGCACGTAATTTGATTAAAGCTGCTGTATGTAAAACCATGTAGCGTTTATTTCTTCTTGTAAACAAACAAAAATCTTACTACAGTATTGTGCTACACAACATTTTTAGCTACACAAGAGTAAAGCAGACAAATCTTCTGGTGCAGGCCAGCACGCTGTTTCAGAGACAGAATCAAATCCTTGAGTCAGTTTGATGGATTTACTCCCATATAACTTGTTTCAATGTTTTTACCCTTTGAGCCAGAATGTCTTACTTTCACAGCATTCAGTAGACCATGGCTTATATATGGCACCAAAGATATTCATTTCACTGAAAGGTCTGATCCTTTATATATAGCTTACTTTCTGCTTCAAAAGAATGAGTTGTAGAAATTAACAGGGCAAAGTTTAACTATGGTAAAAGTAGACTGCCAGTCTTTTTCTGGTGTACCATTTTTTTTATACAGGCACATAACACTAGCCAAAGATATTATACCTTGATTACATTCCCAAAAGGCAGATATGCTGCAAACATGCAGGTTTTACATATTTGTTTGGCACATGTGAACTAAATATTCTTGTCTCCAATATCTGTGCATTTCAATTTATGGTGCAGGTTATCATCCAATTTTATTCAAAGGGAGGGCATATACATTTATAGGGCTGTATCTATCCAATTCTGCCTGTAACAAACACCCAAACATCCTAAAATATCAATTATAAGACAGACAAGTTTAAAGTAAAACTCTGGAGAAACATCAAAGGAAAATGCCATGCATCTGCTCTTTAATGTTTTCCTACGATATATTAAAATAAAAACAAAAACAAAATTCAGTCTCTTCACAAGTAGTAATTTAGTTTATATTCTCTGGATTTTTTCAGCCACAACAACTGGATTCTCTTTCCTGATTTTTGCTGCAGCTTCTGCTTTATAATCATAGGGGCAGTTGTGCTTGTCAGAATAACGGTGAAGTCCACAAAACAAATTTCCACACCGGCAGTCAAACCCTGTACAAACAGGAGAAAATAGAGTCACTTGAGAACTTAGCTCTAAAATACTGTAATTTATAGGTTTTTAGTTACTACAGAAGGAGAAGTGAAGTTCAAAACCTCTATAATATAGAATTTTTTGAATTTCAGTAATACATACATTTTCATCCTATGTGCGTGTCATGTCAAAATTATTTAGTGCATGAACTTAGCTCTAAAATACTGTAATTTATAGGTTTTTAGTTACTACAGAAGGAGAAGTGAAGTTCAAAACCTCTATAATATAGAAGAATTTTTTGAATTTCAGTAATACATACATTTTCATCCTATGTGCGTGTCATGTCAAAATTATTTAGTGCATATTAAAATAACTTTTAACCTTATATTTAACTTCCATCAAAAAATCAGTTATTTTCCTTTGGGCAACAGCACTGATATTTATATAGTCCTTAAAAAATGAAAAGCTCTTTATTATTTCTAATATATCTATTTTATAGATGAGGAAACAAGTTTAATGTCCATGGTCACATTAAATAGTAAGCATCAGAGTTAGAATATAAATAGACATCTGCCTTCCTGACTCCTAAAGCCCAAATGCTATACATAGAGGTTAAAAACATTCCCCTGTCTACACGAGGCTGGACCTCCAAAACAAGCCTTTTTTAGCATTCAGAGCACCTACCAACTAAATGAGTGGAAAGAGACTATGACCATGGCTAAAGAATGCTCTCTACCTACCAAAAATAATTATGAATTAGTCCTTAGATTGTCATTATATACTGGAAAATTGTCCTTAGTATTTGCCAGGTTTTTCTTCCTTACCCTTATGGGGAGGCTGAGAACAAAGGGAAGAGAAAAAAAAAAAAGGGGGGGGGAAGACTTAAGATACATGAGTAAAGTTTTTATTCTTAGTTGTGCCACAGTGGAATATGGCAAATAGGGCACATTTAAGCTATACAGCTGAAAAAAAGGATTTAAGAGATATCCCTGACCCCTCTCCACAGCTCAAAACAGAAATCTTGATTGGTGGTGGGATTTTTCCATATGAAGTTTGAAATTTAACATCATGCCAATCCCTCTAACTAGTATTAAACATTGGTGTTCTCTCTCAGGCTTATATGATTTTAAGGCAGTTGCAATACCTGTAAGGCCAACTTTCTTTCTGCACATGAAACATCTGTTCTTCTTTGGTTTAGGCAATTCTGGAGCTTTTTCTTCACTTCGAGAAGTACTAGGCTGAGAAACTGATGGACTTGGCTGAGTGACAACTGGAGAATAAAGCCAAGAAATGGAAATTTGACAAGAGTTAACTGGCTGACAACTTTGTGAAATATCTGGTGATCATATTCCCTCAAACGATTCCTCAAAGATTCTCATCCTACCCTCATTCTGTACAGCAGTGTTGCTAAAATACTCTCAAAAACAGCTCTTTTGATAACATTTCTTACTAGTTAGGATTCTTAAAGACACAATGCTACCTACTTTTATACAAGCAGATTTAGAGTTTGCAAAAGAACATGAACTCATACTGTATAGATCAACATCTCATCTTCTATATAGTATCAACTTATAGGACAATAGAACAAGCTGCAGCAACACCCAAATAAACTATAAGGAAGAACCAATTTAACCAGAACATAATTATTCTCATCTGGATAAACAAAAGCAAATTTTTCAAAACTGGTAGGCATTGGCAAAAATACACAAATAAATAAAATCAAAATACCATATGAATCCCAAACCATCTTAACACTAGAAGAGTATTTTTTAAAGAGTTCAAGTGTTCAATGTCACTCACCCGCATCCTACGCCCACCAAATGGAGAAAAGAAGCTAGAAACAAAATTTCTCTTCTGCCCAATCCTATTTTTTGAAAAGTCTTAATGGCAGAAGTAACTCCAAGCACTCTAGCAATATTTATAAAATGAATGTGTTGATGATTTAGGATTATGGAGACAAGATATTTCTCTTTATTAAAGACAGTCAGGTGTTTCACTATCGGGTTTTTACTCCTCTGCAAACCTAACTTTAAATAGATGCCAAATAAAAGATATAACCAACAAATTATGAAAAGCCCCTAGAAAACAGATTAGTCAAATTCAGTCAACCTAAGAATAAGCTTAATTTTTAAAGCCCCAAATTTCCAATATAAAGCCATTAGGACAGTATTTACAAAACTTAAAACATTCTTCACTTGAGTCCCAAGGTAATATAAACCAACTTTTCAAATGTGTCATTAACTAGTAGCCTTTTACAATTTACTAGGCAATACAGAAAATATAACCTTACTTGTGGATCCTTATACATTTTGCCTAAAGGTTTATAAGCATCAATGCTTTCAGCCCAAGGTGTAAACTCTGGGTTTAGAGGCAAGGGTTTTGTGGAACAACTCTTTCAGGGTCATTTATTAAGTACTATAATTAAAGAGTAATGAAACTATTAAGAACGCCTAAAAACAGTTTTAGTGCCCTGGAATCTCCTTAGTGTAAAAAAAAAAAAAAAACCCCACCCCACCCTTTTGTGGATAGAGCATTGGCCCTGGATGCAGGAGGACTCAAGTTCAAATCCAGCCTCAAACATATAACACTTACTAGCTGTGTGACCCTGGGCAAGTCACTTAACCCCCATTGCCCAACCAAAAACAACAACAAAAATCTTTTTAACTCTGGCTCAAACTGGCGCATCTATTGGTATAAATAGAAAAGGAACAATTCCTTGGTGTGTGTTTGTATTTTTTTTAAAAAATCATCTGGGAAGTATTATAAAATAATTTATTTGGTGGAATCCAAGAAGTTAAGGAGGGCTCAGTGTATATTCAATATTACAGCAGAAGGAGGACCTTTAGAAATAACTTAGCCTAATCTCTTCTTTTTAAGAGGGAGTAAACAGGTCAGAAGTTATGTGATTTTACCAAGGTCAAACTGATTATCAACTAAGCAGATGATAGAAACTTATCTCCTCTTATCAGGTACTCTTTCCATTAAATTGCCAGCCAAAATGCACCATTAGAAAGGCAAAAGGAATGGAGAGGGCGATGTTAGTGGGGAGGAAGGCTGGGAGACTCAGCCAGTTCTGTAAAAGGAGGAAACTTACTTTTTTCAACATATACAAAACTATCTCTGGCCTAAAGTAAAACTGAGAATTTCCTGGGCTAAGTAACTTTGTAAATATAAACTACAATCTTAGCTATGGTGTTAAAAGTAAACAGCTAAAGAGAGCTTCATTAATTTTCACCTAAGCCACTCTCCTATAAAGCTGTACACTGTTCATATTTGCAATTTGCAAGGAAATTATAGGATGAATGAATGACCCATATATAGAACACACAGCCCACCCTGTGTTTTTCCAGCACAGATATTCAGACATTCTTTCTCCAGATGTTCAAACAATTCCCAAACTAGGACAAATGCATAAAGTTACTATCTTACGAATCTGAAATGCTCTTGCTTAGTCTTATTTCCAAAAGGAGGGAGTATAGTACCTACAGTCCATTTGTTGTCATGGAAACATGCTTCTGACATACTCCTAAGAACTACTTGCACTGGTCACTAAGTTCATTTAATTTTTACTGATGTGATCAGTCATCCTGAGAATACAATGTATTTTCATCCTTTCCAAACCTATCCCCCATAACCTAAATGTCTAGCAGACCATTAAGATAAATTGCTAAAATATAACATCTTAATTTACATTTTAACAACCAAAGAGGCTTTTCTCAGTCCAGTCTAACAAAGCCTAGGTAAGGAAAATGAGACCAATACTAAGCCGGCTATGTTAACTGTTGAAATTCATGTTTTCTTGACAATTCTGTCACCTCCTCCCCCAAGGAGCCTCACATTGACTTATAATTCCTCTGAGATTTACTTCGCTAAAGTCTCTTAGCCATGTATCAAACAACTTTATTTCTTCCAGATAATGTTAAAATAAAATCTTACAGCACACTACCTGTGCATGCAATATTTTCTTCATGGCTTATGACAAGTCTTTACTGAAAAGTTTCTCTGAAAAACTAAGACTGTTTCTTTTATAGAAAAATCTTTAAACCCATTAACATTTATTTTTCAAATAGTCAGCCTCACTGTCTTCCTGGGGAAGGGGAAGAAGGAAGAGTTAAGTAAAAATGAGAATAAGTCACATGAAGACCCCAAAATATTTTTCCAAGTTCCTAGAATCTGCAAAAGCTTTAACCCACTATTTAAAATGCTGCACCTGCTGGTCCTGCTTTAGAAGAACAGGCCAAGAACTACTTTGAAACCAGCAGCATATATTTACATAGACAAAGCTGAATTCCTTTAAAAGGTTATTGTAAAGTAGGTTAAACTGATACCATGAGAGACATATTTATTTCTATTAATTGGTTTAGGAATTTCCTTTTCCTCAGACATTACAATGGTAATCATCAGGAAGAGCCAGTTTGAATTATCACAATTTTCAAATTAGGAGTATCTTGAATTTAAAGTTTTACTACCACATATACATGTGAGAAAAAAATTAACTGATTTACCACATACTGTGTCACCTGTGTGGGAAGACACACAAATAATTTTATAGCTGTATTAAGAAACTGAGCAGCTGTTCAGTCATTTCACCAAGCTAACTGCAACTTATTAATACCTTAACCAAAAGAGTCACTGGAGGACCTAATTTATCATCAAAATTAGTACATGTAGATTTTTTTTGGTAAAGACTGACTTTAAAGACCTCAAAATGTCCCTTCACATCTGCTTAAAGTTCCATATTACTAAATGCTTTGTTACACAAAAAGTATATTGTTTTACATCAGGACTTATCAGTTGAAGGAAAATGCTTCTTGCAAATACCTTCTCTTGTTCAATAGAACTGTGAAGACTCCCGATATAAACCCTTTCTTCAGAATTCTGAGGAGCATTCAGAAGGAATTAATGTCAAGCAATTAAAAGCATTAAAAAACGTACCTGGCTCTGATGCCTCTGTTTTCGGTATGGTTATTTTGTCCTCTCTTGAAATGCTCATTTCTGTCATTTGCTGTGTTACAGGCAAAGCGGCCACAGGCACATTTCTATTTGAGGTCAGTAAAACAAAAAAACTTAAAGGCATTAATAGCTGACATTTTAAATGTATATTTTCAAAATATTTAGCTTCTTGGGTACTATTTTAAAGCTTGTATGTCTACATATGTAGACACATACTTTGTCCTCATAGCAGTTTTAACTTTTAAAAATACTTTTATAGTCTAGTCTTCATTTTAGTACTAGTCTTTCTCCTTAAGAGAAAAGGTCAGTTCTTACACAAAGTAGGCACTTAACAATTTATCAGATGGATTTATCTGTAATCTCTGACTAAGACAGAGTCAACTGCTTTTCTTTAAAATAAAGAGAATAACTACCATTCTCTCTGTGTTATGTACACGCTAAAGAACAAGCAACAAAACTACTCCAAATTCAAAGTCCAAGGCCTTCTACAGCCAAACTCTCTACCACAGCACTTTGGCTAGCTTTGTCCTCCCATTCTAATTTGTACCATAGTTATAACAGGCAATAGTTTCTTTTACTAAACACAGATTTTTGTTGGTTTATGCACTTTTACCCCTTGCATTTTAATTCATTTAAGCCTTTTCTTAACTGCTATACTTGAAGTTCCTTGAGGGCAAAGATTATGCCTTGTTCATTTCTTAAATTCACCTGTTCTCAGCATGGTGCTTCTTATTATCTTGAGTTGAACCAAAAGCTGAATGAGTAGTACTCCTCAATACTACAATGGTAATTGCCAAGTTACAAAATTATATTACACTCCCAAAATTTGTCCATTTGATTAAATAACTCGAGTGCATTACTTGTTGACTCTGTGCCCTCCTCTGACATTTAAAATGTACAAACTCTCTATTTAGTGTTTTCTTTCTTTCTTTTTTTTTTTTTGGCTAGGCAATGGGGTTAAGTGACTTGCCCAGGGTCACACAGCTAGTATGTGTTATGTGTCTGAGGCCACATTTGAACTCAGGTCCTCCTGAATCCAGGGCCGGTGCTCTATGCACTGTGCCATCTAGCTGCCCCCTATTTAGTGTTTCTTTAAAGGAGTGTGTTGTAATGCTTATATTTTCATTCAAGCATCTACTACATATTTTCTATATGCAATGCTTGATACATTCGAAGTATTCCCTTATCAGGAAAGAATATGGCACAACTTTACTTATGCATTGTAATGTAACACAAAATAAACTGAAAACAAAATCTTACCTTGATTTTTCAGATGTGCTGCCAGCAGCACCTTCACAGTTGTTTAAACTAGCTTCTGCTCTTTGAACTGATGCAGAGTCTGAGGTAGGACTGTTGGAACCACTAGCTGATCCTATAAAATAAAAACAGGAATAGCAGATTGGAAGCAACTTCTTAAAAATTCAGGAGGGAAAAATCTTCCAGCCTACAAGATGCCCAAAATGGAAAAATTTTCCAACCCACAAGATGTCCAAAGATGGAAAGGGCCACCTAAGTAGATACTGAGTTCCCCATCACCAGAGCAGAAGCTAGATGACCACTTGTCAAGAATGTTGTAGGAGGGACTTCCTGTTCAGGTACAAGTTGGACTAGATGACCTCTGTCTGATATTCCTTACAACTCTTGAGATTTTGTGATTTCTAAGAATTAGTCTACTATCATGTAACCTCAAAGAGATTTCCACACAAATAATCACACATAAAATGTTTAGGTATGTTGATCTTCTTCTAATCACCTGTACTATGCTGGCAGAATCCTCTACTTATTCTTAGAGTGATGGTTCAAACAAAACACAAAATTAAAATGACATATCCAAAGCATTCTTGAACACGTGGAGCAAATTCTCAAATATAAAAATGAGAAGCTAAATCATCATGCAGCTTCCCCTTCTCTTTCCCCCAAGTAGGCTCCTTGAAGTCAGGGCCTTTTTTTTTTCCTTTGTCTTTCTCTAAAGCACCTTGCAAAGTGCCCTGCACTTAATAGGTGCTTAACACAAGCTTGCTGAATTTAATATTTTCACAAGTATTGGGCTGTTGCCTTTTGTTAAGTTCAAAAATGTTCTCCCCCTCAAGGTTCCAGCAGATTTCAGTATAGGTTCCCAGCTTTGGCTCACATACTTGGTTCTAGAGTTCTTTCCACCACTTCTTCAAATATTATGATTTTCCTTGGCAACAACTTACCCATTGGGCTCATTCTGCCACTATTCTGCTGCCGTTGAAGATGTTCTTTGTAGCAAACTGAACACATGCCATTTGTCCTAGGATTTCCATAAAAGCCACATCCTGTGCTACACAGCATGGGCCCTGGGGTCTGGTTTGTCTCCTGAGCCATTTCTCTGGGCTTTAAGTAAAACCAGAAAAAAATGCATTAGAAGCTGGCATATCTCCAAAATCAATCATTGACTTGCTATGATATCATCAGTATCGTTGCTTTTTCTAGAAACAAATGACATCAGCATTCTTAACAGAAGCAGTAACTGTATTCATGAGTTTCAGTAGAGCAGAAATATATTAGTTTTTTATCTCTTTTCTGAACCCAAGGCATATTGAAAATCATATTTTCATACTGAATTGTTTTCATATTGAAAAATTCTAAAGCCATATAGTCACCTTTCCTTCATCATTAAACATTAATTAATTCTCATTAATAACCAATCCTTTCAGAAGATAAACTAAACAATGTGATTTTTCACAAGCTTTGAGATTTGGTATTACTGTCATTCTATTTCGTTCCTTTACTCGAGTAATTTCATGAACAATATTTAAATTATCTACAAAGTAAACCATTTGGATGAGTAAAAGGAAAAAAAAACATGACAAGGAATCTCAATGTGTCTTCTGTTAAGCTTGAAAGGTGTTTATAAAGTTACAGAGGGAGTTTAAACAAGGTTGTGTTTGTAATCTGACCCAGCCTGCTAACTGGCAACAACATATGTACAGATCCTTAAGTATCTCTAGGTCAGCTACTTCTTGTGAAATCTCTCCATGTACTCTTCACTTTAAGGAAATCAGTTCTCCAAGTACTTATAAGATATTATTTATTGTTGATAATTCTGCTTTATCAATTTTTAGATTAGTGAGCCCAAGGACTCCAGCCATTGCTATAAATTTAGAGTGAATGCTCCTCAACATTCCACTTCCAGCAGGTAACAAAACTCTGCTGTTTGTGGGAACAGGGACATGGAAAAGTTATGGCAATATAAATACTTCACCTTCACTAGTGGTTAATCTCTGACGCAAGGTTACTAGACAGAACTCGATATAGCAACCAAATCCTTGTGTTTCCAAGGGCACCGTTATAATTGGCACTCAGTGTAATCAACTCATCTGCCACAAATTGAAGAATTAAGTTCATTAGGTTGTCCTCTGGGTAAGAATTCCCTGTTCTTAGAAAAAAATGATCTATAAGAATTTTTAAAAATAGAAATTGGAAGGTTTTTCAGGTCATTCTAAAATATTAGTATAATTGCCAGTAGCAAATAATTTTAAAGGGCAGCACCATAGGCTTATGGAACATTTTAATTCTTTTCAAAATCTGTAATCAAACCGTAACTAAGAAATTTCTCAAGAGTTGTAAACATTTTGGATAAGTACACCAAAAAAGGCTGTAAGCATAAGATATAACTAAAGGAAACCTTCAGAAAATCACATACTACAAGATGTGTTTTGGCAATTTTAAAGGCAGTTATTGAAATACTTTAATTTTTAGTACTATATTATATTGCTTCCCTAATGTAATAAAAATTGGAGGGTTAATATCAACTAGAATCCTGAATTCAACAAATATTTAACTGTCTACTATGTACAAGCTTGTTGGTAGTGCTTAAAATACAGACTATAGGAAAAACAGCCTCCTGTAAAAGGAGATTCTATTTTAGGGAGTGGGAGAAATTACAAATAAGCAAAGAGAAGATAACTTGAGGAAGGAAAGCATTAACTAGGGGGAGACAGAACAGGAAACACTTCCACCAGGAAGGAGCACAGGACTTTTAATGCACCTAAAATCTCCTAAGGAGGTTAAAAGGTTTATGATAAATATTACAGGTTTTGGGGTTGGTCTATGCAAAGGCACTTCGGCATGAATATATCTCAAGTTAATATGAATTCAGTACAAACCTAGGTAATGGAAAGTGATTATTTGATTACATTAGTGAAAACACTATCCATTATTTGTCAAGCTGACCTGTGCCCAGATTTGACTTCCTATAATTTAGCTAGCTGCCTGTCCCTTTAAATAGGACTTATGGAAATTTAGCTTACTCATTTTAGAGCTGGATACTGCAAACATATTTCATCATCACTTTATTATTTAGAAAACTGGCTGAAAGTATTTTAAATAGTACCAAAAATACCCTTCTGTGATTTATGCAAATGAAAATGTGATGGCCTACCAAGTCCCAAGTACTAATCTCTGTATTTTTATGCAGAAAAGTCAATCCCTTAATTTCCAAGTTACTACTTCTCCAACGACTAAAATTATCCTAGTTCATTACTCTTGTAGTAGGTCCAAGTATCACTTGACAACACAATAAAAAATCGTGAACACCATATAGCTCAAGCCACAATCTGATTAATGTTTTAATAATCCCAAATTTGAAAACTAGAGATGGGTTGGGTGTGTGTGTTTTTTTTAGTGTTTTGAGGCACATAAGTACCAAACTATGGAGAACCATAAAAAAAAAATAAAAAGTCACTTGGCAGATCAAACTTTGCCACCTTCTTCTCTACCCCAGAGGATACATATAAAGTTGTGCTTGCTAGATAATGCTACTAGGAAGTCAGCATCATCTAACTTGCTTTATCTCACTGTTTTCCCCAGGAACGCCAGTTTTAAATGTCATCACGTGTGCTCTACTTGCTTTAATACTTCTCAGAAGCTTAGATCACATGGGTGGGTACATTAGCTTCCGCCTGTCACAAGGCTGCAATGTGACAGGCTGAGGTGGAGGCTCTCACATACAACCTCGTCAACAGGGGCCTCTGAAATCAGCTTCTATTTATATCCCAGAGGCTGCCAACTCCTACAAGACCTAAAGAATTGAGGCTGTGGAACTCCTACCACTACTGTAGGGAAAATGTAAAATCCCATTAACACTGCTCCAGTTTCCTTTATGTAAGGAGGGAGGACAATCTAAAATCCCATATAGAAGATAAAGCATCATCAATCAGTCATTTTAAAGAGCCCCAGACATTTCAACATGATAAGGAACAGCTGAGAGGACCATCAAAGGCAAGTCATGCTAACTGGCCAATTCTCCACAAACTTTTGGGGGTGGGAGGCCTGTTTACCATTAAGTCAGGTTATCAAATAATCAGGTTTACAAATTTTGTAAAGAATAATGCCTTTGTTTAGGACTGAAACAGGAATTTATAAGGTTGCATTTCTCAGTGATTAATTTTAAAGCTGCAACAATATTGTAAAAGGCAAACTCCCCTTTTATCTCATCTTAAAACAGATAAGTAGCAAAATCTTCCCCACATTTAAAGGGTAGTACCTCTATGAAAATGCAGTTCTTTGGGCTAACAACAATAAATTTTAATTTGTGGGAAATTCACTTTTAAACCAGCGTTTCTTAATTCAAATTAACTACCAATATTTCCACAAACTTATAAGGCTTCAAAAGGTTTTTTTTTGGGGGGGTTGGGGGTCTTAAGAATTGGGGGAGGAAGCCATGTTAGGTCAAAAAGTGAATTCTTGGAATAATTTCAGTGACAGGATAAATAATATTTAGGTCAGAGAGACCCAGTTTCAGATCTAATAACCTCTTCTTGAAAAACAAAGTCACAAAAGGCCCACACTTAAGAAAGAATCGTGTGGACAGCCAGCCTTCAAACCCTTCCTAATAACGCAAGCTTTGTTTTGAGCACATTATTTTTGGCAAGGTTTGGTCCATGACTTGTAAGAAAAATGGCTTAAAAAGGATCTCACGTTCACGACCTACAACCAGAGTGACCTAGAACAAAAGGGAAAGCCGTACACTTCTTTCAAGCCAGGGACAGCTGGGGGCAGAAACACACAAAAGAGGAAGGGAGGAGTACTATGAAACAGGGGATAGCAACACCTCCCCCCCCAAAAAAAGTCTGGGGGAAGGGGAGACTTGCCCCTCGGTGAAACAAAGCCGACATAGAAGCTTGTTCACAAACAGCTACCGTGTTCAGCCTTGGAGAACAGGCCGCCCCCCCCCCCGGCTACGACAAGAGCTGCACGGCCTGGAGAGGTACAAATTCACTGAGTCATGCTGAACAAACTCATCGGCACCCCGGGTCTATACCCCCCTGGGCCTTCCCCCTCCCCATACGCTAAAGCTGAACCCAAACCCTCCCGGTTGCCAAGGATCAGCTGAGCACCCCCCCCGCGCGCGCGCGCACACACACACACACACACACACACACACACACACACACACACACACGCGCGCGGAACCCCGGCGCGTGGTCCAGCCCCGCGTCCTCCTCCTCCTCCTCTTTGTTTCTTCCTCCCTTTCTTTCCTCGTCCAGGGCAGCGGCAGCCGCCGAGGCAGAAAAGGAAATAAGCCGCCGTTTCCTGACAGATTTCTAGGGGGGTGGGGGAGTGGCGGTTTCCACGTTCTCGCCACGAAGAGGCCGCCGCATTGGGGTGGGATAAAGGAGCGATGGAGGGGAGGGAGGAGGAAGCCAGGGAAGAAGGGCCCCGGGCCACGACGACAAGATGACGCCGCCGCCTTTGTGCTTCCTCGGCGGCCTCGCTCCCTCCCCTCCCCAGGCCTCGCGCAGGTGGGCCCCCACCCCTCCAGGCCCGGCCAGGCTCGGGCCCAGCACGTTCGCCCCCAAGCCCGGGCTCCTCAAGCTCGTTCCAGGGAAGGATTTCCATCCGGACGGGCCACGATTCTCCCAGGAGGGAGCCGAGCCCCCCCCTCCCCGGGCGTCCTCGCCCCAAATAAGGAAGGCCCCAAAGCACTTTCTTCAGGACCGCCCGTTCACCCCCTCCCCCATAACCGTCCAATTCCCCCCTCCCCCTCCCTCTGTGGCTTAGCCTATACAAAGCACGACGGAGGCGCGACCCCTCAGCCCTCCCAACCCCCGAGATCCCGTCAACTCCTCACTTACGAGGTGGGCTGTAAGCGGCCGAGAAACCCTCGAGAAGATAGGGCTGAGAAGAAGCTGCAGGATGGAAGACGGCGGCCAGCTCTTGAGAGGCGGGAGAAGGGAGGACGCGCGCCGGCTGCAGCGGCGGCTCCGGGCCGGGCGAGGCGCGTGCAGCTGGGCAGGTTCCAGGCGGAGCTCGCGCCCACCAGCGGGAGCACAGGCGGCGGCGGCAGCAGCACCAGCGGCGCCTCCTCCTCAGGCGCCGTCTCCTCCACAGCGCCCAGGTGCCGTTGGTTGCCCCGGAACCGGGCGCGCGAGCGAGAGGAAGCCCGGGGGCCCGAGCTCGCGCGACCGCCTCCGCTCCCTGGTTCTCTCCTTTGTTTCGGCGGCGCGGAGCGTGGCCGAGACTCGCCAAGGGGCTCGGAAAATGGGAGGAGGGAGTGGGAGGGGGCCGAGCGCTGGAAAAGGCGGAGGGAAGAGACGACCACGACGACAACGGGGCCGCTTCCTCCGCGGGGTCAGGCGGCGACTCCGAGGCCGGGCTGGAGGGGAAGGTCCCAACGGTCTTTTATGGGGCGCTTCCTTCTCCTTACCCCCCCCCCCCTCCGGGCGAGGTTCTCGCGGCTCCCGGGAGCGGGTCTCGCGCTCACGCTTGCACGCTCGCTCGCTCGCGCCGCCCCCTCTCTGCCACCAGCACCCCAGCGTACAGACAGCCCCGCTGCGGTGCACTTTCTGCCGTCTGTTCACTCGCTCTCAGCCCCAAGTCTATAGGCAGAAGGAGGCGGGGCGGGGACGTCAGCGAAAACCCCACCGGCGGCGGCAGGGGCGGGCCGAGCACGCAGCAGCAGCAGCAGCCCAAGCAGCTGCAGCAGCAAACAACACTCTGACCAACCGAGGCGGCGGTTAAAGCTCCTCCTGCCGCTGCCGCTCCCGCCTCGAGGCCGATGACGAGGATGACGAAGTGTTCTCTGTGACTCCGCCCCCGGGCTCCCAGGCTCCGGGACACTAGGGCCGAGGAGGCAGCGGGCGGGGGGGAGGGAAAGCCGAGCCTCGGGAGGGCAGTGGGCCGTCCCGGGAGGGGCAGACAAAGCAACTGTCACTGAGACCTATGCAAAGAAAGCCCGAGCTGCTGGGGCCCCCACCCCGAGGGTGGGACTGGGAGGCGGGGGGAGTGTGGAGGATGTTCGTCTATTTTTAACTTGATTAACGCCCTCACCCTCCTGCTACTTTCCCATTAAAGCTCCTATCTCCCCCTCCCCAATCCTGAAAGTTCTCACGCTTTGTCTGAAGCCAAGGGAGGACTTTTTTTTTTTTGTCTCTGTTAAGTTCGGAGAGAATCGCCCAAAGAAGCCTCTCTAGTCTGCCAGATAGGTCAGCCTCTCTTCTTCTCTTGCTCCTCTCATCGCAGCCAGGCTCGCTTTGTAACACAGGCTTTTCTCTCCCGGGGCCACCTGGAGGTATCATTAACACCCCTTTACAAATGGGAAATCCGAGCCCAGAGAACTTGAAGTGACTCGCCCAAGGTCGTGCCGTGGTTATGCTGTGTCAGGAACAACTCTTGGCGCCCTGGGCGGCCTATTCTTTTGGCCTCAAAGTAGCATTTCTGTTCTGGACAGACTGTTTCTCTTCCAGCAAAGCGATCGTGAATTGGGAGAAAGTACCTAGTGTCCTATCAGAGGAATGTTGGAGTAAGGAACACACACGCGGAAAGAAAAAAAAAGTGGGGGGGGAGCCGGGGGCGGAGAAAGAAAGCGGGAGAGACCATTAGATGGAGACCGAAAGGGGAGAGACTCCGAGGGGAAATTCAGAATGGCACAAAGTACGAGCGTTTGGAAAAATCAGGAATGACCGGAGAATCAATTAATGCAATCTGACCTCGCTAGAAAATGCAATAACATTGAAACTAGCAGACAAAAAATAAGTAATAGCTAAAATGTATCTGATAAGCAAAGGCCTGTCAGATGTTTAGCTATTTTCCTTCCCTTCTTTCGTTTGGTTGTGGGGGTAGGGGAGCTGTGGAAGGGGAGGTTTGACAAGTGGATAATTCTGGTTTATGACACGTCGTGCATAACTGAAACTCAGTCAGTCAAAACATTCAACTCCTTTTAGTTTACATATTCCCAAATCATAGCACATCTTAGTGAACTGTATGGGTGCACAAGATATTTAACTTTTTCTGCTCCCTCAAGATTATTGTGATCAATTGTCAAACTGTGGTGGTGTTGTTTGGGACAATGAGCTAAATCATTGTCAAATCAGAACCCTTGGAAATTGCTTTCTTGAATAAATTTCTGACGAATCTATTTATTTTAATTTGCCCCTTTTTCATAAAGGGGAGTGAAGCCACCTGAATGACCTCTTGGATGGTGTGATATGTTTTGAAGGCTGTTAAAAGCTGAAAGGCATCACCATCCTTGTTGAGGGCAGAAACACAACTTTAGTGTAGTATACTTCAGACTTTTTTTTTTAATGTTGCATAAATACAAGATTAAATAATTAGCTACTAGAAATCTAATAAACATCGTATGTGATTAATGATTGTGCATAACAGGCTCAATATAAGTTAACATGTGTTAGAGTTTAATGAAATTAACTGCTTGGAGAGACACCCTGCAACAGAGGAATGACAGTCTCCCCTCTAAATGTCTGTGTAGCAGAGGAGGGAAATCTTTCTGGAGGCTGGAGCTATAGCTATATTTCCTAGTCTCCTGAGTTTTCAGTTAGAACTTGGGACCCATTATCCCCTGGAAATTTAAGGGGAACCTGTTACTACTATAGCTCTACTGACATTATGGGCCAAATTTGTGGTCTAGTGAAAAAGAGCATGGGCTTGACTATCAGGACCATTGTTACATGCCTAGTATGTGGTAGGCCCTTAATAAATGCTTCTTGATTTGATTTGGTTTGTGTGACCTCAGGTACGAATCCCTTAATTTCTCTGGAACTCAGCTTCTTGGCCTATAAAATGAGAGGACTGGACTAGATGATTTCTAGTGTTCCTTTCCGTTCTTGATCATATGATTCTGTCCGAAAGACTTTCATGGCTCAGCTGAGGAACTAGCCACCATTTAGGATATTGCCTATTCCAGGAAAACAATAAAATCATAGAATTTTTATAATTGGAAGTGATATTAGATATCATCTAATACAACCCCTTCATTTTTCAGGAGAGGCAACTGATAGGAAGAACATTTGTGATATAACCCAAAGTTATACAAACCAGTTAGCTACTCTACTTCTGACTGACTGTAGTATACATGGCCTCATATTCTGAGTTCCAAACAACTGACTTAGGAGTGAACTTTTAGAAAGCCACCCACTTGTAAGTTAAGGGCTACCCACAACTGAAACATAAGAATATAAAGGAAGAATTTGGAGAAAGTCTAAAGGAGAACCACCTCACTGGGAAAGAATTAATACATGGGAAATGGCTCCTAAGAAGAAAAGCTGGGGCAGCTAGGTGGTGCAGTGGATAGAGCACTAGCCGTGGATTCAGGAGGACCTGAGTTCAAATCCAGCCTCAGACACATAACACTTACTAGCTATGTGACCCTGGGCAAGTCACTTAACCCCATTGCCTAGCCAACAAAACAAAACAAAAGAAGAAAAGCTAAGGTATCTGAGTTTACAAGGAAACTCAGTAACATCTGTCACTTACTGACAAGGATTAGTTATCTGTGACCCACAAGTCTGACATTCTCCAGTATCAAGGAGCACAGTAAAACTGTTAGTAAAAAGAGAACCAGTGCTGTTTGCATTTGTAGTTGCAAAAATGCAAATTTTCTTTAACATCAGTATCCTACATGTCCACACATGTGGAGTTGTTTCCTCGTGAAGATAATGCAATTGATGAATCGACAACAATTTATTAAGTGCTTGCTGAATGTTGGGGATACAAAGAAAAATAGTTACTATTTCCAAGAAGCTTGCATAGTAAGGGAGAAGATATATACTTAAACTGGTAATATAAGATAAACCCAGAGTAGATGGAAAGTTACCTTAGAGAGGAAGGCCCTAGCAGCTGGGGGAATAGAAAAGGCTGAGAATATTAGTTGAGATATCCAGAAACACAAAACACAGTTTGAGAGAGGGGGCTTGTGATGAAACCACGTGGCTTCAGATGTCTATACATATATGCACAAAGTGTGTGTAAGAAGGAAGATGAATTAGGTATCTTCACCCAAGGAAGCAAATTGGACCTTTTAAGTATCACAATGTGGCAGACTTAGACTACAATTAATATGGCTTTGGGATGCAAGTGATCTAGAAAGTAAGTTAAGAGGTTAAAAGAATTACTAATGCTTATAACAAAGTCTGAAGCAGCTTTCCTTTATAATACTTTTCTTGCCCTCAGTGATATCTTCATTCTTTATCAGTATTTAAGTTTTCAGCAGCATCCACACAATCATCTTTTAGTATCAGTAACCACTTTAACCTTGTAATTAGGAGGCTACTTACTATACAATACATGTTGAAATTCTTCAAATATTGTTTCCTTTAGTATTTGTGCAGTTTTTTTTTCACTCCCTAAATTAAGTAAAATACTGTTGAATAATAAAAAGGCCTGAAATTCTGTGGATACCTACAATCATAACTAGAAATTCTGGTACCCAGAGCAAATTCAGTTTTGGCTGAGGAAAGGGGGTAGTTCAGAGGACATTTTGGCCCCATTTAGTTGCTATCACATCAGGAAGCCCCCAAAACCACAGTAAGAACTCATAGAAGCTCATAGAAGACATCCCTTGATCTAATGCAATTTTGCTGAACAATTCCTTCTGAGAGATGGGAGGTGGAGAAGAATGTAATAGATGAGAGAGTGTGTTGATGGGATGGGAAAGGAACAGGAATTCTGTGGAAAGGAAATGCCTTGCTTCCTCTCTGACATCGGCTTCACTAATGCAAAGCCTTTTAACCATTCCTTCTAGCCTTGCCGTTTGAGAAGCAGAAGAAGTCTGGCAAATATGACCTTTAAGTTATATGGTGTTAAAGACCTTAGAATTAAGTTTACTCATAAAGCACCAACTTCACACCAATAAACCATATGTGCCTAACGTGGAAATTTTTATGGGTCAGCAGACATCAATTGAGATACTTGAGGTCTTTGATTATTGTTTGTTGACTATTAAAAAAAAGGATAAGATTTGCAGATCATAATGCTGTCTTAAAGGCTTTCCTCCAAAAGGAGTCTCTCATGTGTAAATTAAAATCATAAAAGATTCATTGAAAGATGGCATAATTTTTCTGGACAACCCTATGATTATCCAAATGAAGAGGAAAACAGGGAGACATATATGCCCACCAGAGGTGTTTGCCACTTTTCATGGAGGCTGTCCAGCAGAATCCGTAAGTAGAGGAATTTCAGTTTGCTGGGATTCTCTTGTTTGTAGATTTCATCAAACCCTAGAGTACTGAGATCTTCCAATGAGCTCCACAATCACTCAAAAGAATTGGTTCTAATGATTCACAAGGGAAATACCAGATAGATGATGGATACATAACTGGTCCCTCAATACGTTATCTTAAGGCACTTCAAATGGACAGTAAGCTAAACCCAAAATTAGATAGGCCCAGAAGTCCTAAGATAACTTTGTAGGGGCAGTTGACACAGCTCACAGGGTCCTCAGATTATATCAGTAGGTCAGATGATAGTGCTAAGGGTCTTTAGCATGTAGAGTTAAAACTGCGCAGCGCTTGTGGAAGAAGGGAGTTAATTCCCCAACACAGGCCTCTTCAAGGACAAAAGTTTGGTGAGGCTTAGGGGTCGAGTGAGGAGGGAGGAGGTACTAGTCAGTGGACTAGGCAACACTGGATGAGTGTTGATACAAGGAGATTCTGGGTATCAATCTTAGCACCAGATCAAGATTTCTGCAAGAGAGTAATTAACCTATTACTAAAGATATCCCCAGTTTGGGATGAAGATTAGTAACTATACCAGAAGTACCATCATCTGCACAAACTGGGCCTGCTACTGCTTATCATCTCCATGTTACAAAAGAAGACCCATTGTGAACTGAAAAAATTTGTAATCCCCTACCACGTGGACCAGATCATTAAGATCCAGGATGCAGTCATTCTGAAAGCTGAATGCAAAGGCCAGGATTTCTTGTTTTCATTTTCTCCTATATTATGTAACTTTTTGAGGAGGTTGATACATATTATCTTTTTTGCTATTTTTCTGCTTTCGTTTTTTTTTCATTTCCTCCCCTTGTCTTGCCGGCACTGACCTTTTCACGTCCCCAAGGTTCAATTTGTCCAATAATAGTCCTAAGGGCAACTAAATGGTATAACATCTTACAGGTGTGGGGAATCTGCGGCCTCGAGGTCCTTGGGTGTGGCCTTTTAACTAAGTCCAAATTTTACAAAACAAATCCTTTTATTAAAGGGATTTGTTTTGTGAAGTTTGGATTCAGTCAAAGGACTGCACTTGAGGACCTAAAGGGTCCTGTGGCTTGAGGCCACAGGTTCCCCACCCCTGTTCTAGAAGACCTTTAGTACTTTGCCACCAATCGGTGATTTATTATAGGATCAACATCTAATCCATGCAGGCTAGGCTAGTTTTTCCTTAAACAGAATTGATACTGTCCTTAAAGTTTACTGGATAGGAAAATGACAGTAATTTCTTGTATAGTACTCTCAAGTGTAACTGTGAAATCAATTCATAGATGCAGATGACATAAGCTATAGGACTGAATTGAAATTAATGCCTGGAGATAGCATGGAACCTATTTTCTAGAAAGAAAAAAAAAGATACGTATCTGAAAATAAATAAAAGAAATTGTGCTTAAGACTTAATTGATCCAGAAGACAGCTTTCTGGAGGCCTAAGCACAAAAGCCAGTACATAAGGAAGGAGGGGACCCCTTCCTCAGGCTTAACATACATATCGGACCAAACTTGAGCATGGCTAACACAGAGGTAGGAAAGCTACACCAGGTGAGTCAATGTTGTATCATTGCTGAATATTCTTGCCATGCTATGGCTAAGTGAACTTCCCATTTATTTACTGTAAGATAAATTATAAGTGTTCCATGTCATTCTACATCAATTGGCCTATAAGACCAAGATCATACAGATTGTAGGTGGCAAATCCAGGATTTGCATCCAGATCCTCTGATTTCTAACCTAATACTCCCTCTACCTAGGTTAAAAAAAAAAAGTAATACTATGATGTTATTCTTCATTTTTCACTAGGCTGCAGTTCCTCTGTTATGCCCCTGTACAGGGTTCCAACTCTTCCCCCTTTACCCCTTCCTCCTCTCCCCCTTTTCATCTTTTCAGATTTCTTATATGTGCTATCTTCTCCCATTAGAATGTTAAGCTCCTTGAGGGCAGTGACTGTATTTCTTTTTGCTTGTGTTTGTATTCTCAGCACTTAGCACAGTGCCTCACCCACAGAAAGTATTTAATACATGCTTGTTCACTTTACTCCACATGTTAATTGTCAGTGATGTTAATTGTACTCTTTATAGAATTTTGTTTTTTGCTATGACTTCTTTATTTTGTAATACTTTGGGCATATTAAATAAAGTGTTATGCTTATCAGCATGAGACCCTCAAGGCTTTCTTCTGTGAATCTATTCTAAAACTAGTTTTGTGATTGTTTAAATGATGTATGTGTAGTTATACTTTTGTACACTGTTTCCAGCCATCAGGGTAAGTTTGTAAATTAGTAAACACTATCCTAAGCACAGCCTACAAAATGTATGGTGTTTTGAAATAGTACAGAAGACTGAAAAATCCCAAGTGGTCCCTGCTTTGTTTTTAATTTGTGGTATTGTGACTTTGCAGTAGGACATTGGCCTTATCCTTTTCCTGACATAAAATAGAAATTTTGTGTCCAGTAGTCTGGGCTATGCTGGTACATATTTCACAACTAGGGGGAAAATGTACTCACACGCTTTTAATTTTAATTTGCATTATTAACACTTTCTCCATCCTTTTATTAAGTTCAGATAATTAACAAAACAATAAATTAAGCCTTGGTGTTCAGTTTTTGCCTATTTCAGAGGTATAAATATTTATACTGGAAATTTAGCGATTGGTTCAACAGGCTTCAACACATTTCTGCCCACAGTAACAACAACCTGTTGAGTTTTTTTCTCTTCCTGCTCTCCTGGAGTACTACTCAATTCTACCTTCTGTACTCAGTTGTAACCTTCAATTCTATCTCACTTCTACCTTCTTTACTCAGTTTTCATCTTCTCAACTGGAATTGCTTAATAATCCCTACCTAAAGGTTCAGCTCTGCCTGGGTACTAAAATGCTGTTCCTGGGTGGGGGAAATATTACACCAACAACTTCTGTAGTATCCTTTCACAAATTAATATGCTTGGTCTTTACGTTGATTCTTTTACTAGAGTGAGCCAAATAATGTGACCATTACAACCCAAGAGGATGTAAGATGCTAATTCAGAATGATTAATTAGCTTAGTATCAAGTTAGACTTGCTTGCTGATCCTGCTCAGACTTTGTGTCTTAATTCTAATAACAGTCCCCCCTCCTTGCACCCCTATTGCCCATGTCTCTATTTTGAATATTACAGTTGTCATGCCTGATCTCATTTGTAAATGGAGGTCAGGGGTGAACTGTGTAATACAATGCACAACTCACTTAAACTCTCTGGGCCTCAGTTTTTCTGTCTATAAAATGAAGGGGTTGGAAGTTGAGAACCCTTTAAGGACAGGGGGACTGAGTGCTTCATCTTTGTATCATCAATGCCTGTCACATAGTGGGGATATAGGCTAATCTTTGACTTCATTAATATATGGAATTCCTAGATGAGAAAACTCCCATAATAATGCAAATTGGCATCTTCTCTGCAATTTATAGTTTTAGAAGGTTTCAGGAAACAAAGGTGTCAAACAGGAGGTTCCTCCTGCCTGAAACAGATTAAAATGTAATTGGGAGATATTTATTTATTTTTGCTTTTAGGCAATTGGGGTTAAGTGATTTGCCCAAGGTCACACAGCTATTAAGTGTCAAGTGTTTTGTCTGAGGCCGGATTTGAACTCAGTTCCTTCTGACTTCAGGACCGATGCTCTATCCACTGCACCACCTAGCTGCCCCGTAATTGGGAGATATTTAACAAAATTAATAGAAATACAACAAAACATAGATAATATTTCGTTTAAAACTAAGTCAATATGCAGTTAGCAAGGATCCTTATGTGTGGTTTAGTGGTCTGTTTCTATTTGAGTTTGACACCACTGGGCAAGTACAGTGAAAGGTTAAGGGACTTGTCTAGAGTCAGACAGTGAGTATTTTGCCAGAGGTGGACCTTGAACTCAGCTCTTCCTGGTTCTGAGGCCAGCTTGGCTGACTTTCAGGACACAGTATACACTTAGTAAATGCTTTGTGATGGATTCAGTGTAGGAATGAATGATAATATTTTCTTGATCTCACTCCAAGCAGTGGCTTCTAACCTTTTCTTACCATAAGCTGTATTCAATACTAATGATGGTCTTTGAAATACTTGACTACTATTATTTTTTAGCTAAGTCTTCTCATTTCTAGTTCATTCTGGTTTTTTCCCCATATGCTACAGTTTACCAACATCTGTACCATAAACCTTTTTAAATTGCCTTCTGAATACTCTCTAGTGATCTTAAAATGTAGCAACAAGAAATGAGCATATTACTCCAAATGTGGTCTGATTAGTGCCAGAGTATAGCAGGGTATGATCTACTTTGAACGTGTCTTATGAGATGTTTTTAAGGCAGCCTAAGATTGCATTAGATTTGTTTTGTTTTGAATCAGCTGTTGTCTTATATTGGGCTAAAGAAAACAAAGGTTAATAGAAAAAAAACAAACAAAAAAACCCCTCTTTTTCTCATGACCTGCTTGAAAACCAAGCCTCCCCATACTATACTTTTGTAATTCCCTTTCCCCAGCAGCTGAAATGCTTGTTAAATTTGTGAATATTTATATCTGTTAAATTTAATATTGCTGGTTTCAGCCCTTGGTTCCAGCCTGTTGAAATCACTTTAAGCTTTGACTTTATTAATTTTTTTTTATTTGTTGTTGTTGTTTTTTTTTTTGCTAGGCAGTGGGGTTAAGTGACTTGCCTGAGGTCACACAGCTAGTAAGTGGTATGTGTCTGAGGTCACATTTGAACTCAGGTCCTCCTGAATCCAGGGCTGGTGCTCTATCCACTGTGCCACCTAGCTGCCCCTTAAGCTTTGACTTTAACATATATTGTATTACCTTATTTCTTCCAGCTTTGTATCATCTGCAAGTGGATAAGTGTATCTTTGATGCCTTCATCCAAGTTGTTCTTAATGTTGAACAGGATAGGAATGAAGATACTGAACACACTGCTAGAAACCTCCCACCTTTGCAATATTAACAATGATAATGATAATAGGTGAAAAAAGATAGGAGCAGTTAATGCTGGTGGGATTATGGAAAGATAGGTACACTAATACACTACTGACAAACCTGTGATGGTCAAAATATTCCAGAAAAAAATGTGGAATTATGCTGAAACAATTGATAAAATATTAATACCCTTTTACTCAGAGATCCCACTCTAGAAATACAACCCAGGGAGGTTAAAGCAAAAATAAAAGTTCTTACGTAGACCAAAATGTAATAGCAACTTTTTTTTTTTGTGGTAGCAAAGAAAAGGAAACAAGGTAGATGGGAAGTGGCTAAAATTGTAGTATATGGATATAATAGAATAATTATTTTATAAGAAATAATGAGTATGAAGAATTCAACATGGGAAGATATAAATCAATAGAGTTTGATGCATAGTGAAGGAAGAGCCAGGTGAACAACATACAGGACAACTTAAAAACATAATGGAAGAACCCCATCCCCCCCCAAAAAAAAGGAAAGAAAGAAACTGAATGCTGTATAATTATAATTAACAAGCTTGTCTCCAAAGAAAAAATGAGAAAATATACTGCCCTTTATCCTCTGGAGAAATGGGGAATATGATTGTAGAACTCTGCATATATTGACAGACTGTGTTGATCTGTAGGTTATTTTTGTTAACCTGCTTTTCCTCTTTCTTTGTTTTTCTTTGTTACAAAGGATAACTCTGGGTGAGGGAAGAGAAATTAAGGTGATGAAAAAATCAATGAATTAAAAAAATTAAATTGTATCTTAATTTATGTGGATCCTTTCAAAGCGCTTTCATCTCTAATTTAATCTCTTTTTGTCCTCATAACAGCCCCCTGAGGCAGAACAGGTATTTCTCCCCCACCCCCACCCCATTTAATAAAAGAGGAAACAAGTAGAATAAAAATGATTTGCTAGGTCTCTTAGCTAGTTAGTGGCAGAACAAACATTAGAATTTATAGCTCCTGAGATCTAGACTTCTGCTCTCTCTACTAATCCATAAAAGAAACTTCTTTAGATATTTTCTCTTCTTTAAAATAGTAATAAGAAGGTAGCCACTATCTAGAAGCTGCATGTTGCAGTGAGAAGAACACTAGCATGACAGTCAGAAGACCTGGGCTTGAATCCTGACCCTGCTGTCTATTCACTGTGTGATTTTTGTGTGAGTTACTTATTCTTTCTTGGGATCAGTTTCCTTATCTGGAAAATGTTGGCCTTCTAAACTTTTAGCTGTAATGCTATGATCCTCTTACAAACAGTAATGTAGTAGTTGATCTCTGTATGTAGAGCTTAAGTATTTAACCCAACATCACTATTTATGATGAGTTAACATTTTATCTTTGCTTTTTGTTTTCTTTAAGTCTTGGGACCTACATGATTAATCAATGGAGAATTTGATTTTGGCATGCTTTCTTTTAACTTGAAGTTTGTTCCTCTTGCTTTTTCTTAATATCATAGTTACACAGAAAGCTTTTGCAATTTTTAAAAGGTAGACAGAGTTAGGAAATACTGTTTTTTAGAAGGGTGAGTCATTGAACTGGGCTTGCTTGGAGTGTGAGTAAATGTTCGTGGGACATCAGGTTTTGATAAACTGAGGAAGTCAGGGCAGGGATATGGAAAAACTGGTAGTTTTTTTCTCCCTGAAATACCTGGTTTTTCCTATGACTCTTCTACATTAGACTATAATGCTAACTCCTTGACTAGCCACTCCAATCCATCTTCCACTCAGCTGCCAAATTTTAAGCACAGGCTGGTCATGCCACTCCTCCTCCCTCCTCACCCTTATTCCCAGTCAGTCAACTCCAGTAGCTCCCTTTGCTCCAGGAACAAATATAAAATTCCCTGACATTTAAAGCCTGTCACAGTCTTGCCCCTTCCTATCTTTCTAGTCCTCTTACACTTTACTTCTCATCACATCTTCTACTATCCAGCAATATCAGCCTTGTTGATGTCCTCTCACACAACACTCTATCTACTGACTCTGTCTTTTTCACTGACAATCTCCCATGCCTAGAATGTTGTCCCTCTTCATCTCCACTTCCTGGCTTCCCTGGCTTTCTACATGGCTCAGCACAAATCCCATATTCTGCAGTAGGCCTTTCCCAGTACCTCCTCTATCACAGCTAATGCCTTCCATTTGGGATTACCTTAATGTAGTGTGTATGTGTGTGTGTGTGTGTGTGTGTGTGTGTGTGTGTGTGTACACATATATACATATATGATGTTACATAATTAAATATGTGTGCACACATATATTTATAGAAATATGTATATATGTATCTTGTATGTTGCTGTTGTTCTTTATCCTTCAATCTCGAAAAGGACCAATGACATCATGAGGGTGATGACTTGCAAATGAATTGGATTTAAGTGAGGCAGAACTTCACAAAGTCATCAGCCTCACTTTCTCCTCCAGAGTTATCAGAGTCCAGTGGCAAGACAAGAGTCAAGACAAATGGCAATGACCCATCTCTTCTATGTACATTGTTGTTTGCATGTTGTTTCCCTCATAGTATCAACTCCTTGAGGACGAGAACCTTGTTTTTGCCTTTCTTTATATCCCCAACACTTAGCATGGGGCACAACACATAGTAAGTGCTTTGTAAATGCCTGTTGACTCTGTGACTAGCCATGATACTCAACTAAGTGGATGGCCTTCTGGACCAGGCTTATGATTGGTAGCAGTAATGATTCTGATGCTAATGTCAAACACTGCTAAGGAGTCACTCCAAGAAGCTATCAGAATGTCTCTTTTCTTCTTTCAACATCTCATGTGCTCTCCACATTGGAACACATAGATAAGTCTTTGGTTAGTGGCTTTTCCATATCAGTGAAACTCCTGAGACACCTTAGGGCCCTTCTAATGGCCAAGACTTATATAATTTTCCTTATTCAATTTGACCTAGCCTCATAAGAAGGATTCAATTCAATAGGAATTTATTAAGTTCCTATCAGGAGCTAGGCACTGGGCATACAAAGACAAAAATAGACAATCATTGCCCTCAAGGAGTTTACATTCTAGTGGGGGAAAACAACATTTATGTAGATAAGAAAATACAAATATACACACAGAGACTAAATATATGTGTGTGTGTGTGTGTGTGTATTTCATGTATATATATATATATATATATATGAAGAGAGAGAGAGAGAGTGGGAGAGTGGGAGTGAACAGGTAAACCTCCTGATTTGCTGAATTGAATGGAACACCTGCCAAGGAACTGTGTATTTGCTCTGGTCCCTTCTGAAGGAACTATGTCTTGCTGAGATGACACAGCATTGTTGGTAATATCTGTGATTGAGGGGACTTGTATCACAGATAATTGGATGTGAGCCAGGAAGAGTCATCTGTGGACTATAAGGTAGCTGAGGAGAAACCAGCCTTCACGTTTGGGATGCATCCAGTGCTTTCTCTCCCTTGAATTCCAACAACACAGTGGGAGAGCATTTCTCTTCCCTTGTCCCTTCAAGTGGCAATGGAGGCTGTATGCACATATTGAAGAAAACATTTGCTTCCCCAAGTGAGCCTGAGTCCCTGGCTGCCTTCTGCTTTCTGTTTTCTTCCATGAGTAAATGTCAGCAACCAGTGAGTGATCTTGAGAAATGGATATTTCCAGCTTTGGTGACTGACTACATCCTGAATTTAAGAGTTCCTGGGTTCCTGAGTCAGGTACTGGCTGGAATGGGAGGTGAATCCCATATACAACAGGAGGAGATGATGACTACCAACAGAATCATCCTGAAACCTAAAGAGACAAAAGAACCATTTTCTGATAGGCCAGGAGACCTAGACCTTGTGAGTTACTTGAAGCAGATAGGAGGTAAATGCAAAATACTGTCCAATAATCTATTAACAGCAGCTGCTGCTTCCCTAACCCCAAATTTCAACTGCCTTGCCTCTCTGATTGTGGTATAAGAGCACATGCTTCCTTCTTCCTGTCTGGTTGTAGGAGTGATGGTCATGCTTCTCTGTCTGCCTTTGGCAGGGAGCCAGCTGACTCCTGCACAGATCTTTCCTTGCTTATCATGCTGGGATGTTGCTTGGCCCATGTCTTCTGCCAAGGCTTTAGTATCACGTGGGTAAAGGCTTTTGTGGAAGATTCAGGTCAATTTAATAAACAATTATTAAATGCCTACTATACGTCAGGCAATGGGGAGTATCAGTTATCATTATCATTAACCACTGGAGATACAAAAAGAGGCAAAAGACAGTCCTTGTCCTCAAGGAGCTTATAATCTAATAATTTGAGGTGAATGCAGTATATCTGTTCAATAGTTCTACAGAAGGTCTTTACCCTTGTAGTGGGGGTACAATGAGTGTAAATGACTATTTGAGATGTTGTCTGTATCAGTCCATGCCTGCAAGTATGTCTTTAGCTCCTTTTGCCATTTTCTGTGGTAGAAGAATTAAACCTTCATCCTGCAAATGCTATTTGTGTTATACACCGAGTCTCTTTTCTGGAAGGGACCCTGTTACCTACTTTTGAGGGGAGACCCTAGGCATGAGTCATGGGCAGGTAATTGGTGAAGTGGATAGAGTACTGGTCCTGGAGTTAGGGAGACCTGTATTCAAATCAGACACTTACTATATGTGTGATCCAGGGCAAGTCACTTAATCTCTGTTTGCCTCAGTTTTCTTATCTGTAAAATGGGGATAATAATAGCACCTAGCTCCCAGGGTTGTTGTCAGGATTAAATGCTTAGCACAGTGTTTGGCACATAGTAAGTATTATATAAATGTTAGCTATTATTATTATCTTAGCTTTGTTTTAGAGGTTTTTTTTTTCTGCCGTTATACTTGGCTAGGGTGCATGAGGACTCAGGGACCTCTACAACCCCTTCCCCTCCCCTCCACTTTAGGTGAGGATCTTTGTAGGATGTAGGATATTTGTCTACAAGATTCCAGGACTGGAGCCTTTTGAAGGGGCCCAATACAAAGTCATACATACAAAGTGTGTGTGTCACATATACAAAGTAAATGGCTAAGACTCATGTTACAAAAATGGAGGGCATGCACCATTAGGATTTAAGAGCGTTACCTGAGAGTGCTCTAGGTAGAATAATATTTAAGTGTGATGAGCATGTGACCCATGTTTCCCTCGTCTCTTCTTCTGGTGATTTGCTGATATCTCATTTCACCTGTCAAGATTTGGAGATCCCCTCACAGGTCTTCTGAGGGAATAAGAAAGAGTTTGGAGGGTATTGTCAGGGATGGAGAGCTGTCCCTGGTCTTGTGACATAGTCACAACATAGTCATCAACCAGTCCTTTGGCATTTTCCGTGCCCAAGATTTTGAGCAAATTACAGGACAGCTTAGCACATAAGACTTCCCATTAGATTTCACATAAGACTTACACACAACACAGGGAAACACATAGTACAATTTGGGTACAACTTACTCATTTTTCAGTTACTTTAATCTTCCATAAAGAGGTAGGTCATACCTGGCTTTATTGTTCTCCCTCCTTCTAACATACTTGATTCTGTCACTATAGCTTTATTGGACCTATCTAAACAATAGCCCCCTTTGCCCTCTTAGTAGAATATAAGTTAGTCTCCTCATTAGGTCTATTAACAGCTGATGCTGCTCCCTAACCCCAAAGGTCAACTCTCTCTTGCTTCTCTGATTGTGGCAAGACCTGTGCTTCTCTCTTCCCTTAAGGGCAAGGGGATGGTGACCATATTTCTCTTCCTGTCTCTGGAAGGGAATCAGCTAGCACCTGTCTGGATCTGTTTTTGCTTCCATTCTGGTGCACTTCGTAGCCTAGGTCTTCTCCTAAGCCTATGGTTCCATGTGTGCTTTCAGGCTTTTATGATTTGCCTAAATGTATCTCAGTGTATTCAATAACCTCTATTTTTTTCTTTCAGCTGATCTGAAGAGGTAGGCAATAGTAAGACCAGCTCTGCTTATTCTCTCTGACTCCTTTGTATTTTTCTCAAGGTTGGTTTATTCACCTCTCTAGCTTTAGGTCCTGAACTGGGATTTTGTACCAAGGCCAGGCTTTGTCCCCTTATGCTCTTTTCTTTTTTTTTTTTTTTGGGGGGGGGGTCAGCCCTGCTTGGTGTCACCCTGGGTACCTGTACTGACTTCCACCTTCTGGAGTTACCTCCCCTTCCCTTCCCCCCTCTCATCTTTGAGATTCAGAGTGCTGGTTCTTTAGCATCTCAGGATAGATGCTAGAGACCTCAGTGGGTCCCACTGGTACTGCCTTGCCCAATAACTCCAAGGGACTCTGTTGTGTGTTTAACCACTACAGGGCTTTCTTAAGGACTCCTTAACTCTTGCTGCCTCTAAACATAGAACCTTGTAGGCAATATGTGTCTTTGGCCCTTCTCTAAAGGCTTGTTGGCCTGTGCTGGCACTGGCTTTGAAGGCAGCCCCCTTTTCTACTACCCATGTGCTTCTGTCTACACTTTTGTACAATTCTGGGCTGGAAGAAGTCACTTACTTTAGTTTCTCGTTGGATTTCTTGATCATTATTTGGTCCCACATGAATTTAAGGTGTTTGCTAGAATCATTGTAGGAATGCTGCTCTGTCTGATTCTCATCCAGAAAGCCATCAAAACCTCTCAATCCTGGGTAAAGGCATATACTTGAAAAGTCTTGTCCTCTTGGAGCTTCTCTAATCACCATTTATTAGTGGGGCAGTAAAAGGCCTCTACCTCTTCCTACGTGCAGACATTTTCCTTGGGTGGAGACACTAGGATAGGGAGATCCTAGCTTCATTTCTTCTCCACTTGTGATTTTGAAAGAGAGCACATTTCTGGGGAAGCATCTAGGGTTAAAGGATGAGACCCAGAGGGTCATGAGGAGTGGACCCCAGAGAGACCAGCCAAAGTTCTAGTAGTTATAGAGGTTATGATTGTCAGTCATAGGGATCTGGAGCAGTGGAAGACCAAAGTGGTAAAGGAATCTCAGTGTCAGAAATAGCAACCTGGAGGATTGAACCCAGAACTCTCTCCCCTTGGCCAGAGCCCTATGCAGGCAATGCTGTCATGTGTAGCATTCACCTCTTTTCTGATCTCTGGCCCTGCCACTGGCATCACCATAGGCCTGCTAACCTTCTCTACCTGGTTAAGCCATAGACATCTCAAACTCAATATGTCAAAAACAGAACTCATTATCTTCATCCTCCCCAAACCCATTACTCTTCCTAACTTCCCTATTTGTTTTCATTAGCAATACATTCTCCCAGATTGGAATAGCTCTTGGTTGCTAGAATTCATTTAACACTCTATCAAAATCCTTCCTTTCCATCTAAATTTAGCATGGTAGATATTATGTCCTGCTTGTAATGGGGGATAGATACCCCTTAAGTAGCTCTAAAACTACTGATATTTCCTTAATATTGACTTTCTCTCTTCCATCTGAAGAGCTTTTCAATATAGAGCCTTCCATCCCAACTACCAAAAATGAACACCACAGGTCTGCCACTTGCCAGAGCTATTGAAAAGATCTGTGTCTCAGTTTTTAAGGCTAGCTCACAGTGGCCTAGACCTCTCCTCCTGTCCTTAGAACATGAGTGAGTAAACACTGGCAAGCTCAGTTAGTAACAATCTCACCACAGCAAGGAACAGTGATGTATGAGAGGCCAGAAGTCTAGTAATCACACTAAAAGTTCCTGTAGCTCTTGGCTAACTAACCTTCATCATACCCTCCATAGCTGTGGGCAAGAAGGGTAAACTCTTTAGTAATGTTACTGTTGAGCTCCCATAATCTTCTGGTACAGATACATCCAAGAGAATAGGAAAGGATTCAGACAGAAAAACTTAAGGTATAGCAGGAAGAGCAGCATCAGAAAAGTTGCATTTGAAAAAAAAAAGATTTTGCTGCTTATTACCTGTCTGTTCTTGGGCAAATCATTTTCTCTATCTATAAATATGCAAGTTGAATTAAATGATATGTAAGGTTGCTTTCCGTTCTAAATCCAGGGTTGTCGAGGATGTAGCTCTTGCTAACCTTGTAACACAGAGTCAGTTATCTTTGTCTGGCTTTTTGGTGTTCTTTGTGCCAAGACCTCACGCAGCTTGAAGCGTGGCCCAGTGACTTTCCCAGGGACATGGACAATGCAAACACACAGAGAAATCCACCCAGTATTATCAGACTCCTGAACTAAATTGCCTTGCCACATATTTGTTTCAAAAGTTGTGTTTTCTTGTATGGTAATTTTGTATTATTTTCATTGCTCTCCACCAAAGTCCTATTCTGTGCCAATGAGGTGACCTTGGTTTCCTGAAAAGTATGCCAGTAGAGCAACAGTCTTGGCAGGTCCTATCAGATTGGAAAGACTTCAGGTATAAGCCTGGAGACAAATTGCATCTCTCAGCCAGTAAGTTTGGGGAAACTAATCACAAGAAGTTTGACCACTGGGAAATGATTGGGGCGGGGAGGGTGGAGAGAGGGGAGACCAGTATTGTGGAAAGGTTTTAATCTATTACATTGGAAGAAATACCCATATTGGTGAAATCACACTCACACACACACACACACACACACACACACACACACACAAACCCACAAAAAACCCAACAAAAAACCAAAAAAACAAAACAAAATAGAAAAACTCCTAGTATTTGTGGATATAGTATTTTTTACTTTCAAAAAGATCTCATTTCAAAGGCATAGGCAGTATTCTAATCAACACAGTTATACTTTTGAGAAATAGCGTGTCATAGGGGGATAGAAAGATGACCTTGGAATCAGAAAGAGCTTGATTCAAATCTCACCTCTGATAGGTACTTGTTATATGACCCTGGGCAAGTCACTTAACCTTTTAGTGCTCTAGGCAACTTCTATAAGTCACAGAAAAAATTCAGATCTACATTAGTCAGGAAGACTTATCTTCCTGAGTTCAAATCCAGCTTCAGATACTTACTAGCTATGTGACCCTGGACAAGTCATTTAACTCTGTTTGCCTCAGTTCCTCATCTGTAAAATGAGCTGGAGAAGGAAAGGGCAAACCACTCCAGTATCTCTGCAAGAAAACCTCAAATGGGGTCACAAAGAGTCAGACACAACTGAAAAACAACTGAACATTCATTTATATTCCCTTGATATGGCAGCTAGGTAGCACACTGGATAGAGTACCAGGCCAGAAGTCGGGAAGACCTGACTTCAATATGGGCTCTCAGATGCTTACTAGCTATGTGACCTTGGGCAAGTCACTCAACCTTGTTTGCCTTAGTTTCCTCATCTGTAAAATGAGCTGGAGAAGGAAATGGCAAACTACTCTAGTATCTTTGCCAATGGGGAAAGAACATGCTTAGAGGTCATATGCAGGCTCTGATACCTAATGTGCAGCTGAACTTTAAACAAGTTATATTAATTAGAATAATGACTTCTTTAGAGACAGCTGGTGGCTCAGAAAGAGCACTGGGCCTAGAGTCAGGAAGACTTGAGTTCAAATCCAGCTTCAGACACTTCCTAACTGTGTGGCCCTGGGCAAGTCACTTAACCTCTAATGGCCTGACAAAATGAATCCACTGGATCCACTGGAGAAGGGAAATGTTTGCCAAGAAAACTCCAAATGGGGGTTTCAGACACAACTGAAACAACTGAGCAACAACAAAAACATACCAGTGAAGTTATGGGTCCAGTCCACATGTTCTATAGTAGTAAGTCATGAGAAAAAAGGCTTTCTAAATCACATTTCTCAACACTGCTCCATGTTCTCCACTGGTCTGTTATAACATTGTGTTAAAAAAAAAAAAGACTCCATCCTCAGCCAGGAATCCTGTGGGCTGTTTGGCAATTGGCTGGAAGAGCATTATGTTGGCCTGAATCTCAATAAAACAGATACTACTCCACCCGTTTCTGAACAATTTCAACAATCCAAATAATAGCTGCTATTTATATAAATGTGTTACAGTCTTATAGGTTACCTCATTCGTTCTTCCCAAGGACACTGGCAAGGCAAGAACTACTGGCATTATTATCCCCATTTTACAAATGAGAAAACTGAGGCAAACGGAGACTAAGCAATTTACCTTGCATCGAATAGTATGTATCAGAGGCAAGGTTTGAACCTAGGTCTCTTTTGTCTCCAAATCTAGCCCTCTCTCCACATTGAGTGAAATTAAGAGGGAGCCATATTTAATGAGAAGTACATATACTTTGAGAAGCAGGGGGATTTTCTAGTTCAATCTAAGTATGCAAATCTTTACGGAATGTCTGCTAGCAAGTGGTACCATAACTCACACAAATACTCCTGCAAAGAAGATGAAATTTGAGTACAAATGAGTACTTTTTCTATGACACTATTGGACTTAGTTGACATTAGGTCACATAGATGACAGAAAGAAAGAAAGAGAAAGAGGAATACAAGACAGGGAGACAGAGAGACAGAGGCAGAAACAGAGAGAAATAAGCAGAGACAAAGAGGTGGTTTTCAGCCTACATCTAAAGCGTGAGTGGATAGTATGGTCAAATGAAGGTTTTTTTTTTTTCCTAATGGGAGAGACCAAACTTTGTGTGTTGGCAGCACTGAAGGAGCGAGTAGATAAGAAATTGAAATTTAGAGAGGGGGTGATTTCAGAGGCAATCTGTCAGAGGAGAGGGGGAGGACATAATATCAAGGGCAGGGGTTTGCCTTGGCAAGGAGAAGGGCTAACACTTTATCAGAGACTTAATAAAGGAGAGAATGGGAGGTGATAACAAGGGGTCATGTAAAGTGGGAGTGAAGTGGGAGTTCACAGGAACACCCTCTATTTTCTCAGTAAAATGTAAGTCAAGGTCTTCTCATGACAGGAAAGGGGGAAGGGGTGGTGTCTGAGACTTGAGGAGAGGAAAGAAAGTTTGAAACAGCCCTTACAGGGGATAAAATATACAGTCAGTTGCCAAAGAGTAAAAGAATTACCTTGAGGCAAATGAGGGCCCAACCAAGATTAAATAACAGAAGTTTGTAATGGATCCAGTCAACACATATTCCAAACTTTTTCTTGTTATGAATTGTATGTAGGAGTGAGAGATAGATTGTGAGGGTAGTCTAAGTTGGGATTTGATATGGCATATGTGATGATAAGATAAAGAGGCTAGGGATTATTCTTGAATAAGACTATAGTTTGCAATTGAACTGGTTAACTAGAGGATTAAAATTGGGAAGGAAGGAAAGCACAGCCAAATCAAGGTTGATTTAGGAGATCCTGAGGGATGATGGAGAAGATGGAGGTTACCATGGGGATAAGGAATGGGTTTGGAAAGAAGAAATGCACAGTGGGGGAAAAGATTTGGAAAAAATTATGATGAAATGGGGATTACTGGCAATAAGAGCAATGTTCATGACCTTCTTAGCTGTCGTTGTTCAGTTGTGTCCGACTCTTCATGACCCCATTGGGGGTTTCTTGGCAGAGATACTGGAGTGGTTTGCTTTTTCCTTCTTCAGCTCATTTTGCAGCTGAGGAACTGAGGCAAACAGGGTTAAGTAACTTGCCCGGGGTCACATAGCTGGTAAATGTCTGAGGTTGGAGTTGAACTCAGGAAGACAAGTCTTTCTAACTCCATCCCAAAATTCTATCCACTGCACCTCCTAGCTGCCCAGTGGTTCTCTTTGGTATACAACAACCTTTTTTCAGTAAATATTTCTTGTCCACCTACTGTATGTAAGGTGCAGTGCTAGATGCTATGGAGGGCACAAGAATGAATAAGACATGGTACCTACTTGCTTGGAGCTTACAAGAGGGAAAGAGAAAATCATTTAAATGATTTTTGAAGGGGGGAAAGTTTGAGAATCAGAAAGCTAGTAGATCAAATGCAAAAACCACCAATTATAAGTTCCATCCTTGTCTGTCATTATTCTATTATATAGCTTGAGGCAAGCTGCTGTTTCAAGTAATGAGGGCTTTTAAGACCTGTGGAAGCAATATATTAAGCACCAGTTTTTGCTTCTGATGTCCCCTACTTCTTGCCCAATGCTGCTTCTGCTTTCATTCCATGTTGGTGCCTTACATCAGGGTGGTCCCTACAATTCCAAGTTTAATACTGGCTGCTTCTTCTACTCTTATTTTTCCCTCTGTGGAATGGTGGAGTGGGCAGAAATAGCACTGGGTTTAATCAAAAGACCAGTGTTTGAGTCTTGCCTTTGCCACTTCCTAGTTTAGTCACTCTGGACAAAGTCTGGAAGGAAATTGAACCCAGTTATCTTAAAGATGAAGAAGCTAAAGCTCAGAGAAGTGGCTTGCCCTAAGATTTCACAGGTAGTAAGTAGCAGAGGTAGGGTTTGAACCCAAGTGCTCTGGTTCCAAATCATCAAGCTGGAGCAAGTCAGCAAGGACATATTAAAAGCCTATTGTGTGTCAGCCACTGGGGACACAAAGAAAGACAAAAACAGTCCTGGTCCACATGGGACTCGTAATCCAATGGAGGGGAGACAACATGTAAACACCTATGTTCAAACAAGATATATACAGGATAAATAGGAAATAGTCTCAGAGGAAAGCATTAAAATTTAGGAGAACTGGGAAAGGCTTTTTATAGAAGATAGGATGTTAGTGGGGATTTGAAGGAAGTCAGATAAACCAGGAGGCTGAGAAAAGGCAGGAGAGATTTCTAGGCAAGGGGGACAACCAGAAAAAATGTACCTGAGTTGGAAGATATAATATCATGTGTAAGCAACAGTAAGGGGATCAGTGTTACCAGACTGGAGATATACATGGAGGAGAGTAAGGAGTAAGAAGACTAGAAAGTTGGAAAAGGGTCAGTTTATAAAAAAAAGCTTTAAAAGCCACACAGAAGATTTGGTATTTGATCCTAGAGGTAACAGGGAGCCACTGGAGTTTACTGAATGGGGGGAGGGTATTATGATCAGATCTGAACTTTAGGAAGATCACTTTGAAAGCTGTGTGGAGGATGGGCTGGAGTAGAGAGAGACTTGAAGGAGGGAAGTCAACCAGCAGTCATTGTAGCAATAGTCAAGACATGAAATAGAAAAGAAGTAAGAAAAGAAGGAAGGAAGGAAGGAAAGAAGAAAAGAAGGAAACAAGAATTTATTAAGTACCTACCACATACCAGGCATTGTGCTAAGCACCTTACAAATATTGTCTCATTTGAGGTGATAAGGGGCTGCACTAAGGCTTGTATCTGGTGCTCTTACCACTACACTAAGCTACTTGTCCTCTCTCAACCTCAGTTTCCTTATAATAACACTGCTACTACCTAACTCATAGGACTGTTGTAAGGATCAAATGAATCAAAGGCCTTTGAAAGCACTTTCCAAACTGTGAAACATGGCATAAATGTCAGCTGTTTTTAAAATGTATTATTTCAAGCTGCATCCAAATAGCCACATCATTTACTCTTCCCCTGTGATTCTATTGTGTGGAAGACCTAAAACAATGATGTCCCATTAAAAACCAAACCAAACCAAACCTTTTTATAAAAAAAAACCAAAACACTAGCAACAAAGAAATGTAAGGGGAATTTTGGCCCAACATTTCAATTGTCTTCTTTGTTTATGTTAATTGTGTATTGACTTCACAAGCCCCTTCCAAAAATAAGTTAATTAAGGTCACTTAAACTATAATTCTATTGAAATATAATACTGAAGGAATACATGTGTCTTTAATATTAGGAATTTAAAACTTGTTTATTTCATCATATCCAAAGCTAGGAGAAATTCAGCTACAGATGACTGCACCTTAGCTGAATGTTTGGAAAATTCCAAACCAGAAGAGTGACTTGAATACCCTGCTCCCACTGTCCTCTCTGTCCAAGTTTTGATCTAGCCTTAGTTGTTAGGTTATAAAGGAGATATAAAACAAACAACTAATTGACCAACAGAAAAAAGAAAGACCCTGTCGACTACTACATAAACACAAGGTAGCTAAAGGGAAATGCCATTGGTTGTAATAAGTAACAAATTTTATTTAAAAAAAATCTAATGTGTCAAGCTCATTTGTATGATAAATCTATTACTTTCTATTCAAGATCTAGTTTATCTACTGGGGACACTCAGTATATTCAATGTCTGTGAGTGGACTATCTGCTTAGCAGTTCCTCCACAGAGGTTTGGGATCTTCTTGAAACCACATAAGCAGGCCTGGGGCCCCCAACAGCATTACTGCTGTCTTGTTGAAGTACCAAAATAACTTTGTGAGAATTATTTTGGTTTGTGCCCCTTCTTTTGCTAAGCCTCACTTGAGCCTGTCTGGTAGTTTAGGTTTGAATTTGGGATGAAAGGAGACACTGGTAGAACATCTAGCAGTTAACAAAGGAAGATTTTCTTGGTCTTAGCCAAGAAAGAATATTCAGTAAGGATTCAGCATTGATTCAGTCAGGCATGACTTTCCTGTCTCTGAATGGGACATACTGCTCTGCTGGTCAGAAACATGAGGGAGGAGCTGCAAATTCTCCTGTGCTGGCTTTTTGTACTTAGGGCAACAGTAACTACCTACATCAATGTTTTGAGGATGATTTCATTATATTTTAAGGGAAAACTAGCTTAGTCTATATGGCAGATACTGCTCCTGCCATACTTTCCCTGCTGCTTTCCAGTTCTTCCTGGTCCTTTAAATATCTGCTTTGAAAATGATGATTGTTTTATTCTATTTCATTTGTATTCTGTTAAATAGTTTTCTTTTTTTTTTTTGATGGGTCTGGCATATTCTGCTAAGGTATTCTCTAATAGCAGGAAATCATTATTAGAAAAACGAGCTTCAGGAGCATCTTTAGGGCAAAAGGGTTGCTGGGACAGAGGTGGAAAGCCAGGAGCATCAGGAGCAGATCAGGGTGACAACTGAACATAGATGACCTGGGCAGTTCTTTAAATAATGATCACTTTTCACCCAGCTTTGCTGTGGATTCTCTTGAGTTTTCTATATCCTTCCCAGCAGACTTTACACTATAGAGATATCTTTGCTCCTGTGGCCCCATCCTCTGATTGACTGATGAATTCCTGCCCAGGATGACCGTTTTACAAAACTTTCCAGTTCATCCCTGCTCATTTCTCATCTAGCTCTGTTCCTGACTCTTTAGACCAGAGGTGAGGAACCTGCAGTCTCAAGGCCACATGTGGCCCCTTAGGTCCTTAAGTGTAGCCCTTTGACTGAATCCAAACTTCAAAGGAGAAATCTCCTTAATAAAAAGATTTGTTCTGTAAAACTTGGACTCAGTCAAAAGGCCCATACCCACGGATCTAGAAGGCCACATGTGGCCTCAAGGCTGCAGGTTCCCCACCCTTGCTCTAGTCTTTTCCACCTTCCTCCCTCCCTTCTCACCAGCTCTCCTTCCAGGTGTCAACAGGCAATCGCACTTTCGTGAAACACATGAAAACTAGGTTTATTACAAGAGAAATGAATGTGCATGTGGAACCCAGAGAGTTCACAATCCATATAGTAGTTTGCATTTTTATAACAGCAGGACAAAGAAGGGATAAGATACCAGAAATCTCCACCTAAAAGGGGCGAGACATGGGAGGTGGAAAGGTGCAGTAAAAGTGGAAAAAGAAGAAAACCTCTCCCCAAAAAACCTTTTCCTTTGGGAACTGCTAGACTATGAAGATAGGATGGTCTGCTTATCTACATGTCCCAAGAAACAAGCAGTTTCTCAACCTAGTGCAGACTGACTGGCACCTGTCTGAACTCCCAAGGACACACAAGGAGGCCAGTTTGGGATGAAAACAACAAATTATGTCAGAGGGACAAGGGGGAGTGGGGGTGGGGCAAATGTTTTGTCCTTGACACATTCAGGGCCTCCTGCATGCTCTGGAAAATATGACAACTCAAAAAGACAAGTTCAAGGGACCCCTTCAGGTGTTTAACACAGATACCCTTCCCTTTCTCCTGATTCCTTTCTTCCTTTTATTATGCATTATCTTCCCCAATACAGCAAGAGTTCCTTGAGGGTATGGATTCTTTTTGGGGGGATGGGGTGGGGAAGAATTTGTATTTGTATTCCCAGAGTTTAGCACAATGCTGGCCCATAGTAAGAGCTTAATAAATATTCTTTCTTTATTTCTTTCTACCTACCTACCCACCTATCTATCTACCTATCTCTCTATCTCAGTGCCCTGAGACCTCAATAAATATTTCGATTGACTATTTCCATTCATTTGACAATTTATTAAGTACCCACTGTGTGCAAAATGGTATGCTTTCTTTCTCTTTTCTCTCTGCTTCCATTTCTATGCGTCCTTTAGACCATAAACAGAGAAATCTCCTGAAACCAACTTCACTTTCAAACTTTGCATACTTATGAAAAACTGTCTATGTTCAATTTGTTGAGATTGGTCCTTGGATAGGATTTAGAATTAGAAAAGGCCTTAAAAACCATCTAGTCTAGATGTTCGAAGCCTGTGGATCTAGTACCCTTGGGGATCTGTAGAACTACTGTAAGGGGTCCATGGATCCATATACAAATCAATCATTGTTATTTTGGTCTTTAACTCTAACAAAATATTCAGCACAGTGTAGTGTAATAAATAAGCAAATGCTTTCTGTAAGCTGAATAATGGCTCACATATATACATATACATTGCAATATTTCAAACTATGCTGACATTGTGATTAATAAAGTACAAATGCATTTTAAAATGTTACCAAATTCATAGTGGTTTTTTTTTCTTTTTAAAAATCAGCATGAGTTTCCTTCAACAACGGATACTAATAGCATATGTACTGCTATGTGGGAGGTGTGACATTCTTTTGGTATTCTGTTATTGTTATTAAGTTGTTTCAGTTGTGTCTGAGTCTTTACGACCCCATTTGGGGTTTTCTTGCAAAGATATTGGAGTGGTTTGCTATTTCCTTCTCCAGCTTGTTTTGGAGACGAGGAACTGAGGTAAACAGAGTTAAGTGACTTGCTCAGAGTTACACACCTAGTAACTATCTGAGGCTGGATTTTGGTATTTAAAAGGTCACTAATCCTCAAAAAGGTTAGGAACCACTGATCTAGCTCAGCATTTTCCTTTTAATGATGAGGAAACTGGGCAAGTCCCTTTGCCTGGTTTCCCTTCTTCCCAACTTTCCTAGAGGAAGAGTCATAGGCTATAGTGTCTGCTCTTCTAGTCCCCTTCAGGCTAATCTTAAACATTAGTTCTCTCTTTCTCAATCATAGCTCAGATCTCCTTGGGAACAATCAAGATGCTAGAGGTCCTTAGATAGTTTCCTAATGAATGAAAAACTATTAATGAATCTCTTACTAGGTGACTGGCACTGTGCTAAGTATTAGGGATACCAAATATAAGCAAGCGAGACTGTCCATGCTCTTAAGGGGCTTATATTCTAATGACAGGAAACAACAGATAAAAAAGAGCTAGAAAAGGATGGAGGAGAGGAGGAAGAGGAGGATGTCCCAAATGCTTGAGGCCTAGTTTGGGAAGAGCTATAGACCTAACAGAACATTGATAAACTGAGTTGTAAGAGTTCCATACAACTTGCACAATCCTAAGGGAGTTTTAGATCATTAAAAAACAAAACAAAACAAATGCAGGATGGGTTACTGTCAAATTTTATCGGAAAGGTTCACTCAGTTCTCGCTGTAATATTGACAATGAAGAATGAGAGTCTGAGGAGGAACTTATTCCAAGACACAACTTTCTTTAGAACCAAGGCGTTTCTTTTCCTTCTTTCCTTCCTTTTTAAAGTAAGACAATCTAGGCTTAGACCTTTTTCCCATTCTATTTTTAGCCTTTGGGATTTCTAGTCCTTCTTTGTTTTCACTACAGCCATAAGCCTGAACTACTTCTGGAGTTGTCTGCCCCAGGAAGCCTTAGGCTTCTTCTATAGACTAGTCTTTGCTGCCTTATATAAAAGAGGATTGTGGCCCTTTAAGAAAAAAAAAAAAGAAAGAAAAGATCTTATTCTATTCTTCAGAGCAGTCTGATGATTCTGATGTTATCACACTTATCAATAGAACATACAAAGGGTTTTATTTTGGATTCATAAACAAATAAATAGACAAACAACAATAAAAAACCCCCTAAAAACTTCTCTCATAATTAAACTTATGGGGAATCAGCATACCAGGAATCAGTGAGATTTCTTGTCTGGAGACTGAATATGGAAAACTTCAGGTCATGACTGGCCTTATGCCACCATGGCATGTGGAGCCAGTGGCATATTATACACTGCCCAGGGCAGCAACATCTCTCAGAGGAAAAGAGGCTGTGTTCTCAATGATGGATAGGGCTGTTTTGAAATGTAATCAGTATTAAATATTAATTAACTGGATCATACAATTGTTAGAATTGAATCTTTTGATTAAAGAATTACACAGAAAGTGAAAATGCCCTCTCGCTGCTGGTAATAGCTAAAAAATATTCTGTATGTCCTCTACCCTATGGAGCAGTCACAAACCTTTAGAAGGCAGGCCTATGAAGATTTACAAAATGGTGGAGGGGAAATCTATTTTATTCCTCCTCTGCCTGGGAATAGAGTAGTTCTCTGTACTGCCATTACATTTCTGCTCCCTGAAGGTCATGGAGTAAGCCTATATGTGTTTAGGGAATACACTAATGAATTAGTGTGACAGGTTCTAATTCTGTACTAATTCCCAAGTGTGTAAGATTCTGAGAATAGCCACTAATTAGATTCAATTTAGTTCCATTCAGTTCCATTCAATTTATTTCAATAAGAATTTATTAAGTACCCACTCTCTGCAAGGCATAGGGGGGCAGACACTGGAGATACCTAAACAGAAAAGAAACAGTCCCTTCCCTCAAAGAGTTTGTATTCAATTGATGGGAAATGAAGCACACAGGTAAGTACAAAAGACAACCAAAATAAATGCAAGGTCATTTTGAGAGATATGGGGAGGTGAGATAAAAAACAAGGAAATGAAATGGTCCTGGAGCTGAGTGTGGAGAGAGTTAGGGATTCCAAGAAGTAAAGATTTAGTTTTCTAATACTGGGAGACAAGGTGTGCAAAAGCACACAGTTGGGAGAATGAAGAGCAGAGAGACAACAGGTTTGGCTGGAACTTCATTTGAGCGTTCGCCTCAAAACGTGAAATCAATCTGAAAAGAAAGGAGGCAGATTGTGAATGATTTTGAATATTGAATAGATGAGGTGTTTTTTTTTTTTACTCTGGAGACAATAGGGAGCAACCTAAGCTTCTTGAGTAGCGTAGTGGCATGGTCTGACCTATCTTTCAGAATGTAAGTGTGGCAGCTGCTTGGAGTATGGATTGGAAAGGAAGGAGACCAGAGGCAACAAGACCACAGCAGAAGGCCAAGTCTATACAGGCCTGATAAGAGGTGATTAAGACATGAATTAGGATCATTTCCATATGAGGAGAGACAGGGGAATGGATTCAGCCCTTGGGTCAAGTACGGACTCAATTCCTAGGTAGATTCTATGAAGGAGCATTCAATTTAATTCAGTCAATTCAACAACCCTTTGATAAGTTCCTACTAGATGCAAAGAATAAACTAGGTCCTGGAGAAAACAAGGACAAAACCAGAAAAGAACCATCCTCCAAGGAGTATGGGTCATAAGATCATTGATTTTAGAGCTGGAAATCTCCAAAGTAATTTAGTCCAACACACACAGTTTATAGGAAATGACACTGAGACCCAGAACATTTTAACTACTTATCAAAGGACTCGAAGGTTAGTAAGTAAATAGCCGAAAAGGGATTTGAACTTGGGTCCTGGTACTCCAACTTCAGTGCTCTTTCCACTGTACCAAATCCAGTGTTAGGTGAAGCTTATTATAGTTTCTTTTTATTTCAGTTTTAGGGAAGTTGAAATAAGCCCATGACATATAACATTTATAAAACTTCTTCCCCTACATTTTAATTTTCAGTGCTTAAACTTGCAGTCTGAGCTAAGCAGCTATTGAGGAGAAGAAAAGGCAAAGAGATTTAAACAATAAAAAAATTATTTGATCTCCCATTTGTCCAAAGTGAACAGATGTGAGCTTTGTGCTCTTAGTCATCACATGGCACATATGTTCTTGGTGGATCTTGTAGCTGCCGTTCAAACAAACACTCTTTGTCATGCTGGAAAGACCACCTACTCTCACTCTGCTAGAACGAGGTGATCACATGCTTATGTGAGAAACTGAAACTGGTTAGTATAATTCATGGGTAGTGGAACATAGATTGTCCTTGTATTTACCATTAAATTTCATGGGACTTAATGGACAGGGATAGCATTGTTTTTAAAAGGCTTCTGAACATCAAGATGATGTAGATAAAATACATCATCTGGGAAAGTTCATCTGAAAATTCGAAGAAACATGGGAAAACTTTATTTGGACTGATACAGAGTGAGGTCAACAGAACTAGGAGAATGATATACATGACTTCAAAAAATCTAAATGAAGAGAAAAATAAAATTAAGCTAAACATTGTATAGTTGTTGCAGTCATACATGACATTTTAAAAGGGTCAATACCTTGCTAAGTCTTTGAAGAGATACGGAGAAATTCTTTCATAAAAGCTAATGGAATTTGAGAGCAGCTAGCTATCGGCAGGTTAATGTCATGTCCCTGGTGGGCCTTTAAAAAGGGAGATCCTCTCTCTAGGGAAGTACTCTGAAGAGAATGAGTTCCAATCAGATGAACAGAGAGCTAACTTTGGCCACTGGGCTTTGAGCTGCAGAGTGGAGCAGGCTTGAGTGGCCTCCCGAGCAGAGAAGCTGTTTCCAGGTAGTAATATGAGGACACTATGAGAAAAGAAGGGACATCAGGCTCTGGTGTGCTGGAGGTATGAGTTGTCTGAGACACATGTTCTGTATCTGTGGGCCTCTGTTAGTGTCCTCTGTGTTTTTATCCATTTTTCTCATTGATGCTGTGGATGTTTGTAGCAGAGTGTGTTCCTAATTTATAGTGGGGGGAATGGAGGGGGGGAGTGTTTGTTACTATTGTTTTTGTGCCATTTTAGTAAATGCCTCTCCTATAAGCTAATTGTTATCAGCTGATCAACTATTAAAAATAAACCCTCTGATGATAGCTGGGTACTTTGAACCCGAGGTATAACATAAAAGTGTGAATTGTGGGGAACACCCCAGAGGGGATGCTGTGTTATAATGACCAATACTGGTCACAGAGAAAAGATGTGGTGATGTACCACTTTCTTTTTGATAGACAATAGGTAGAGAATGTTGCATATTTGTTGTTCAGTGATTTCAGTAGTGTTGGACTTTTCATGACCCCATGTTGCATATATGTGTGTGTGTATGTGTGTATGTGTGTGTGTGCGCTTATTTATTTCTACATATACATATATTCAAAGGTGGTCCTGTGTTGGTTGGTTTTGCTTAACTGTTTTTCTTTATTATAATGATAGGAAATGATAAGGAAACTAGATACACCCAGGGGTACCTGCAACCTCAAGGCTACACGTGGCTTTCTAGGTCCTTAGGTACAGTTGTTTGACTGAGTCCAAGTTTTACAGAGCCAATCCTTTCCTTAAGGGGATTAGTTCTGTGAAGTCTGAATTCGGTCACAGGGCCATATTTGAGGACCTAGAAGGCCACATGTTTCCGTGAGGCCATAGGTTCCCCACCCCTGCTTAGACCTTGCTGGAACATTCTCACCTAGGTTCCTTTTCTCCCAGCTCTCTTAGAAGAGGGAACACAAACCAGTGTCAGAGCTACTCATTTAGCTGGGGTGGAGAATAGCATTAATTTTCCTCATATGAGGCAAAAATCAACGAATCAATGAGCAAGTATTTATCAAGTAACTAGCATGTAGATATGTTTTGTGTTAGGTGCTGGAGTTACAAAGAAAAATGACAAAAGTGAGACAGCCCCTGCCCTCAAGGAGCTTCCATTCTACCAGGGAGACAACATGTGCAAAATATGAATGTCCATAGGGGTAGGTAGCTGGTTTGGGGAAAATGAAGATGAGTTCTCTATCAGACCTTTTGAATTTGAGACAACAGTGGAATACCAAAGCAGAAATATCTTCCAAGTAGTTGGGGATGTGGGCTTGAATAGCATCTGAATAGTAATGAATGTCAAAGCCATGAGAATGAGTAAGATCTTGAGTGAGAAGATAAAAAGCAGAGAAACAGGGCCAAGAACTAAATTTTTGGACTGTCTGTGAGCAAAATGACAAAGATAGAAAAGGACAGTCCTTTGTTCTCATGGACATATAGTCTAAGGGATGGTAATGGGAAGGGATGGAATACGTATGATATATAATAATAAGGATGATGCAAGGTAGGATTAAGGTAAATAATAGATGCACCCAAAGTGTTTTAAGAAAATTTGAGGGAGGAAGGAAAGGTCATTTCCAGCTAGGAAGGCAGAGGAGATTCATGGAAGTTTTCATATAAGTTCTTTGAGAGCAGGGATTGTTTCACTTCTGTCAGTGTACTTAGTGCATAGTATGATGCTGGGCTCATGGTAAGTAGATAATTAATACTTGTTGCTTTACTGATTGGGTACTGAGGAAAAACCAAAGTCTTCAATAGTCAGAGATGAGGAGGAAGTATAGTCTACACAAAGGAGAGTACTGAAGAAGGTCAGGGATAGCTAGTGGTTCAGGAGAGAATAGAGTTGAAGAAAGTTTTTTTTTTCTTTTTGAATATAATAAAAGAAAGAGCTGATCATGGAGACTGAGAAGAAGGGGAAAGGAAAAATTTAAAGATCTATTATATTGTATAAATTTGTGTACTTGCTTCATCTGTCCTACTATATTCGAAATTCCTTAAAGGCATGGATTATTTTTATTCATTTCTGTAAGCCTCTTAATACTTACCATAGTACCTTGCATTGTGTCAAGCATCTGTGATTTTTTTTTTAACGTGGGAACTCCCTCCAGCAACTGAGATTGGAACTTGTCTATAATTTATAATCTTAGAGAGCTGCCTGATGCTGAAGAAAGTTATGTGACTTGCCCAGAATCACCACAACTATTAAATGTCTGAGGAAGCTTTTGAACAGAATTTCCTGCCTAATGCTACACTGGGCAAATGATAATCTCCCTTGACATCAGTTTTCTCATCTGTAAAATGGACAAACTCAGTGACCTCTACAATCCCTTCCAGCCCTAAATCTATGATCTTTTGATACTGCACAAGGTTTCCTCTAGTTCCTCGGTAAATATTTGTTGAATGAATTTACTCAGAACTTGAAAATATTTTTCAGTATATCTTTGTTGAAGCTAATGGCTATGCTTGTGTACAGTGGTCTTACCCTGGTAAACCAACTTGGCAGATGGGCTAAACTAGGTTGAGGATAACTATAGGCCTCAAACTTGTCGGCAAGTTTGGGGGGGGATGTCTGGCCCAAACATGTAAAGACTTCTCATGGGCAATTGAGAATTTGTTCCAACAGCCAAGAAGGTAGCTGAAATACATTCTGTGAAGAGGTTAAAGCTTGGTCAGACATCTAAGATGCCAGGGTCAACCACTGCCTCCTAAGACATAGTAAGTTGTCTTGACTTCAAGTTTGCCATTGGACTTCAATGACTCTGGAAGAGAGAGAGAGGGGCTGATGACTTTTTGAAATTCTGCCTCACTTAAATCTAATTCATGTGAAAGTCAAGATATTACTTTGGGGTGTCATTGGTCCTCTTCCAAAATGTAGGATGAACAATGTGTGAGTTTTCAAAGCACCTCATTGCTTGTGGATCTGCAAAATCCCTTCAAGACCCACCATTTCCTGTTTCCTTGAACTTTGACTAATCTGACCCCAGCTATTTCTAACTGTGTATTTCTTACTTGTTCCCTTCTCTGTATTGTTACTGACAGACCTCTTGTTGAAAGAACATTTCTTGGATTTGCTAAGCATTCCCATTTTTCTCCTTTGTTAGTACCCATTTAGCTGAGTTTTTCCTAGGCAAGAATTGCACCAGAATGACTCACAGACTTTTTTCATTGTAAGTAGCTAACAGTAGTTGGAACAGGCTGCCTGTTGCAATTTATGTAATACCAGTGAATGGAACAAGAACTTTTTAAAAAAGTAGTCAATCTAGGCAGGTATACTTATCTATTTGATGGAGCAATGTGGAATTCTGATGACCTAGGCATGATTCTTTTGTTGTTTCTGCCTTTGGTTTGCCATCATTTTTAAAGATTCAGCCCACATTGATTTTTGAAGTATTCTACTGGACTTCTCAAACTTTCCTTAAAATGTTCAGAGAATGACCACAGTATCAAAATGACTTGGTTTATGATCCATAGAAGTACACTTTTACTACTTCCACTTCTGAGAGCCAAGATGGTAGAGTAAGAAGTAAATCACTCTTACCCTCCCTCACTGACCTCTGAAAGCCCAGAAAATATCAACCCAGGAAAAATCCTGAGGCAGCAAAAAGACAGGGCACAGCAGTCTTGTACCCCAGGAAGCTTGGGTGATTAACAGGAAAAGCCTTCTTGCTCTGGGGGAGGAGGTACAGTACAGGATTGGAGACATCCCAGAAAGCCAGCAGCAAGCGCCACCTCAGCATACCAGGGGGAGATCCTGAGACTCAGGCTGGTGGAGCAGGCAAGTGCCAACACCAGGACTCCTGAGAGCCTCAATACAGGAAGGGGAACTAGTAGACACCAGTTCAGAAAACAACTACGGGCGATAGTATTCTCCAACAGTGAAGTCACCCAATGCCTCAACACAACTCTGGGAAGTACAACTCCAGAAGGAAAGCTCCAGGCTGACAGAAATCCACTAGCAGCAAAATATCCTTGTGCAAGACCTGGGTGACCAGGAGCCAAACATTCAAGTACAAAGCCCAGGTGAGCAGGAAAAGAAGCTTGGGTAAGTGCCCCTTTCACTCCAGCAGGAGAATTCAACTTTTTGTTGTTGTTGTTGTTTTGTTTTGTTTTGTAAGAAGTCAGGAAATAGGCAAACACCATAAACAAAAAGCAGAAACAGAAAATGACTATAGATTCTTATTTTGGGGAAAGGGAAGATCAAGGCACAAATTCAGAAGGAGGACAACATTGTTAATATTTCCACGTACAAAACCTCAAAGAAGAATATGAACTGATCTCAAGCCCAAAAAGCCTTCTTGGAAGAGTTCAAGACGGATTTTAAAAGTCAAGTAAGAGAAGTAGAAGAAAAATTGGGAAAAGAAATGAGAGGTATGCAACAGAGAGTCAACAGCTTGGAAAAGGAGGGACAAAAATTAGTTGTAGGAAACAAGTCCTTAAAAAGTAGAATTGGCCAAATGGAAAAGGAGGCACAAAAACTCAATGAAAAGAAGAAATCCTTCTGTTAGTTTTTGTCCTTCCTTCTTCATTTGGCCAATTGTGGTTTTTAGGGACTTGTTTTCTTCAGCGTATTTTTTTTTCCAGTTGGCCAATTGTATTTTTGAAGGACTCTTCTATCTCTCTCATTTGACTATTAAACTCCTTGAGCTCTTCTAAGAAGGCTTTTTGGGCTTCAGACCAGTTCATATTCCCTTTTGTTGCTGCAGATGTGGGTTTGTTGACAATGTTGTCCTCTTCAGAATTTCTGTCTTGATCTTCACTCTCCTCATAATATGAATTTATGGTACATTTCTTTTTACTCATGGTGTTTCTTTATTCCCTGGCCTTTAAAGAGATTGAGCTCTTCTGCTGGGGAACAGAGGGCATTGACCCAAGCTTCTTGTGTTGGGAGCCTAGGTCTTGGTCACTAGCTTTGTGTACTGGGGCCTCTTATGTTGGCAATTGGAGGCTGTAGATTTCTGGCAGCTTACCTCATATTGGGCTGGAATCAGCAAGGCTGGAACTTTCAGGCAATTCCAGGTTGCCTGCTTTTTCTTTCCTCTAGCTTTCTTCAGCTCCTTTTAGATGGGTGCTGCAGACTGTTTATCTACCTGGGGCCCCCTGCAAGTGTTGTCTCCCTTGTTTCTGCTAATTCACTGGAAGATTCCTTTGCGGTAGAGTGCCGAGGCACATGGTGGTTTTCTGAGCTGGTTTCCACTGGTTCTGCCCTCCCCTCCCTCCCCCCCGCCCACACTGAGGTCCAGGTTTTGGTGTTTGCCTGTTCTACCACCTGGGCTTCAGGATTTCTTCACAATTGGAGGCTTCAGGGCTCCGACAGCTCGCCTGGTGTTGGGCTGGAACCAGCAAGGCCCGGGCTTTAGGAAGCCTTTAGGTTGTTTTCTTCACCTCCTTTCAGATGAATGCCGCAGGGTACTTATCTGCCTGGGGCCACTTGTAGTTCTGCCTCCCTTATTTTTGCTGAGGCACTGGGAGACCAATTTGCTGGGCTGCTGCACTGCTGCTCCCCATCTTTCTTCTAGTTCAGCTGTTCCAGGGTTTTTTTCTGGGGTGATATTTTCTGGGTTTTCAGAGGCTGATAGGGGAGAGTGAGAGCGACTACCTTTTCACTCTGCCATCTTGGCTCCTGGAAGTGGAAGTCAGAAGAAATCCTTGAAAAATAAAATGGGCCAAATGGAAAAGGAGGTACAAAATCTAATAGAAAGAAATGACTCCTTAAAAATTAGAATGGGGCAAGTGGAAGCTAATGACACTATGGGAGAGCAAGAATCAGTCAAATAGAAACAAAAGAATGAAAAAAATATAAGAAAATGTAAAATACATCATTGGTAAAACAAGTGACCTGGAAAATAGATCCAGGAGAGACAATTTAAAAATTATTGGTCTACCTGAAAATCATGATGAAAAAAAGAGCCTGGATAACATTCTTCAGGATGTCATCAAAGAAAACTGCCCTGAGGTCCTAGGACCAGAGGGCAAATTAATCATGGAAAGAATCCACAGATCACCTCCTGAAAGAGATCCCAAAATGAAAACTCCAAGGAATATAATAGCTAAATTCCAGAACTACCAAATCAAAAAGAAAATACTGCAAGCACCCAGAAAGAAACCATTTAACTATCATGGAACCACAGTCAGGATTACTCAATACCTTGTAGCTTCTACATTAAAAGATTGGAGGGCATGGAATATAATATTCCATAAGGCAAAGGAGCTTGGATTTCAACCAAGGATGAACTACCCAGTGAAACTGAGCATGATCTTTCAGGGGAGGAGATGGACATTCAGTGAAATAGGGGACTTCCAAACCTTCCTGATGAAAAGACTAGAGCTCAAAAGAAAATTTGACCTTCAAATACAAGACACAACAGAAATCATTATAAAAAGGTAAACAAGAAAGAAACCCCCCCCCCAACATATTATCAATAAGGGCAAATTGTTTACATCCCTACAAGGGAACATGACACTTGTCACCGTTAAGAACTATAATGTCATGGCAGCTAGGTAGCACAGTGGATAGAGCACTGGCCCTGGATTCAGGAGGACCTGAGTTTAAATCTGGCCTCAGACACATAAAACTTACTAGCTTTGTGACCCTGGGCCAGTCACGTTTTAACCTCATTGCCTAGCTAAAACAAACAAACAAAAGAACTGTAATATCATTATGACATTTGAAAGGGAGGGCATGGGTTTAAGTTGACTTGATGTGATGGTAAAAAATCTAACTGAGGGGTGAAAAGGGATTGTACTGGGAGAAGTAGAAAGGAGGAGGCAGACAAGGATAAATTATATCACATGAAAAGGCACAAAAACCAAATACAGTAGAAGAAAAGAAGGGAGGGAGATGAGCATTGTTTGAACCTTACTCTCAACAGATTTGGTTTAAACTGGGAATATTATAATCAGTTAGGTACAGAAATCTAACTTACTCTGTAGGAAGTAGAAAGGGTAAAGGGAAAAGAAAAGAGAAGGGGCTAATACAAGGGAGGGCAGACTGAGGGAAACAGTGGTTGAAACCAAAACTCTACTGAGGAGGGAAAGGGAAAAAGGAGAGAAAAAAGCTGAAACCAGAGGGGAGGAGAATAGAATGGAGAGGAAGACACAGATAATAATCATAACTGCGAATGTGAGTGGGATGAACTCTCCCATAAAATGGAAATGGATAGTAGAGTGGATTAAGAACCATAATCCTACAATATGCTGTTTACAAGAAACACATTTGAAGCAGAGGGATACACATAGTGTAAAGGTAAAAGGCTAGAGCAGAATATATTGTGCTTCAGCTGAAGTAAAAAAAAAAAAGCAGGGGTAGAAATCCTGATCTTAGACAAAGCAAATGCAAAAATAGATCTAATTAAAAGAATTTAAGGAAGAAAACTACATCCTGCTAAAAGGTATCATAGATAATGAAATAATATTATTACCAAACATATATGTACAACTGCTATAGCAGCTGAATTCTTAAAGGAGAAGCTAAGGGAGATACAGGAAGAAATAGACAGCAAAACTATACTAGTTTTCCCCCTCTTTGAACTAGATAAATCTAACCACAAAATAAACAAGAAAGAAGTTAAGGAGATCAATACAATCTTAAGAAAGTTAAATATGGTTGACCTCTGGAGAAAACTGAATGGGGACAGAAAGGAATATACCTTTTTCTTGGCAGTACATGGCACCTGCACAAAAACTGATCATGTACTAGGGTATGAAAACTTCACAATCCAATGCAGAAAGGCAGAAACATTAAATGCATCCTTTTCAGGTCATGATGCAATAAAAATTACGTGTAACAAAGGGCCATGGAAAGATAGACTAACAATTAATTGGAAACTAAATAATCTAAAGCTAAAGATTGAGTGGATCAAACAATAGAAATAATCAATAGCTTCAAGAGAATGACAATAACGAGACAACATACCAAAACTATTGGGATGTAGCAAAAGCATTCCTTAGGGGAAGTTTTATATCTCTAAATGATTATATGAATAAAATAGAGAAAGAGATCAATGAATTGGGCATGCAACTGAAAAAGTTAGAAAAAGAACAAATTGAAAATCCTCAATTAAATACCCAATTAGAAATTCTGAAAACCAAAGGACAGAGTAATAAAATTGAAATTAAGAAAACTATTGAACTAATAAATTAAACTAAGAGCTAGTTTTATGATAGATAAACCTTTGGTTAATTTGATTTAAAAAAAAAAAGAAAGCAGAAAACCAAATTCGCAGCATCAAAAATGGAAAGGGTGAATTCACCACCAATGAAGAGGAAATCAAAACAATAATTAGGAGCTATTTTGCCCAACTGTATATCAATAAATTTGACAATCTTAGTGAAATGGATGAATATCTACAAAAATATAAATTGTCCAGATTAACAGAAGAGGAAATAAAATATTTAAACAATCATATTTCAGAAAAAGAAATTGAACAAGCCATCAATGAACTACCTAAGCAAAAATCTCCTGGGCCAGATAGATTTATAAGTGAATTCTATCAAACACTTATAGAACAACTAATTCCAATACTATACAAACTATTTGGGAAAACAGGTGAAGAAGAAGTCCTACCAAATTCTTTTTATGATACAAATATGGTGCTGATACCTAAACCAGGAAGAGCCAAAACAGAGAAAGAAAATTATAGACCAATTTCCCTAATGAATATAGATGCAAAATTTTTAAATAAAATGATAGCAAAGAGATTACAACAACTTATCTTGAGGATAATACACTATGATCAGGTAGGATTTATACCAGGAATGCAGGGCTGGTTCAATATTAGGAAAACTATCAGCATAGTTGACCACATCAACAACAAAACTAACAGAAATCATATGATTATCTCAATAGGTGAAGAAAAATATTTGACAAAATACAACACCCATTCCTATTAAAAACACTAGAGAGCATAGGAATAGAGTCTTCCTTAAAATGATAGATAGCATTTATCAAAAACCATCAGCAAGCATTATATGCAGTGGGGATGAATGAGAAGCATTTCCAATAAGATGGGTGTGAAACAAGAATGCCCATTATCACCACTGTTACTTAATATTGTGCTAGAAATGTTAGCTGTAGCAATTAGAGAAGAAAAAGAAATGGAAGGAATTAGAATACATAAAGAAGAAACAAAAGTATTACTCTTTGTAGATGATATGATGGTATATCTAGAGAATCCAGTAAAAAATTACTTGAAATAATAAACAAATTCAACAAAGTTGCAGGATATAAAATTAGCCCACACAAATCATTGGCATTTCTATATATTAATAACAAAGCCCAGCAGCAAGAGATAGAAAGAGAAATTCCATTTAAAATTACTGTAGACACTACAAAATATTTGGGAATCTATCTGCCAAAACAAAACCAGGAACTATATGAACACAATTACAAAAAATTTTCACACAAATAAAATCAGATCAAAATAATTGGAAAAAATATTAGTTGCTCATGCGTAGGCTGAGCTAATATAATAACAATGACAATTCTACCTAAATTAACTTACTTATTTAATGCCATACCAATCAAACTACCAAAAAATTATTTTATAGAGGTAGAAAAAACAATAACAAAATTCATCTGGAAGAACAAAAAGTCCAGAATATCAAAGAAACTAACAAAAAGAAATGCAAGGGAAGGTGGCCTAGCTGTATCTGATCTTAAATTGTATTGTAAATTAGCAATCATCAAAACTTCTTGGTACTGGCTAAGAAATATAGTGGTGGATCAATGGAATAGGTTAGGTATGCAAGACACAACAGTCAATGACTATAGTAATATACTATTTGATAAATCCAGAGACTCTAGCTTCTGGGATAAGAAATCACTATTTAGCAAAAACTGCTGGGAAAACTGGAAAAATGTATAGCAGAAACTGGGCATAGAACAACATGTTACACTCTATACCAAGATAAAGTCAAAATGGGTACATGATTCATATATAAAGGCTGATACTATAAACAAACTAGAAAAGCAAGGAACAGTTTATCTTTCAGATCTATGGAGAAGGGAAGAATTTATGACCAAACAAGAGATAGAGAATACTATGAAATGCAAAATGGACAATTTTGATTACATTAAATTGAAAAGTTTTTGCACAAACAAAGCCAATGCATCCAAGATTAGAAGGGAAGCAGAAAACTGGGAAAGAATTTTTACAACCAGTGTCTCTGATAAAAGCCTCGTTTCTAAAATATATCGAAAACTGAGTCAAATTTATAAGAAAACAAGTCATTCCCCAATTGATAAATGGCCAAAGTATATGAACAGGCAGTTTTCAGAGGAAGAAACTAAAGCTATCTATAGTCATATGAAAAAATATTCCATATCACTATTGGTTAGAGAAATGCAAATCAAACGACTCTGAGGTACCACATCACATTCATCAAATTGGCTAACATGACAAAATAGGACAATGATAAATGTTGGGAGAAAATGTGGGCAAATTGGAACACTAATACATTGTTGGTGGAGCTGTGAAATGATCCAACCATTTTGGAGAGCAATTTGGGGCTATGCCCAAAGGACTATGAAATTGTGTATATCCTTTGACCTAGAAATACCACTTCTAGGTCTGCATACCAAAGAGATCATAAAAATAGGAAAAGGACCCGCATGTACAAAAATATTTATAGCAGCTCTTTTTGTGGTGGCAAAGAATTGGAAATTGAGGGGATGCCCACCAATTGTGGAATAGCTGAACAAGTTGTGGTATGTGAATGCAATGGAATGCTACTGTACTATAAGAAATGATGAGCAGGCAGACTTCAAAAAAACCTGGAATGACTTACATGAACTGATGCAGAGTGAAATGAGCAGAACCAGGAGAACATTGTACTCAGTAACAGCTGCATTATGGGATGACTGACTTTGATAGACTTGGCTCTTCACAGCAATGCAAGAATCTAAGACAACTCCAGAAGATTCATGATGGAAATTGCTATCTACACCCAGAGAAAGAAATATGGAGGTCTGAATGCAGATGGAAGTATGCTATTTGCTCTCCTTTTCCTTTGTTGTTTTGTTTTATTGCTTTATTCTTATGGTTCCTCCCAAGTTCTAATTGTTCTTTACATCATGACAAATGGGAAAATATGCTTAACTTGAATGTATATGTAGAGCCTATATCTGATTGTACGCTTTGGAGTAGGGGTTGGGGGAAGAAATGGGAAGGGGAGAAAATTTAAAACTCAAAATCTTATAGAAGTGAATGTTGAAAACTAAAAATAAACACATTAAAAAAAAAGAAGTAAACTTTGAGGACCTCTATTCTCTTCACATCTGAAGATGTATGCCATCTGGAAGCCTATCTATCAATGTCCTTTTTCTTTTATTTTTATCTCAGCATAGTAGTTCTCTTTTGTCCTTCCTAGCTAACTAAAACATTAACTTTTTCCAATATGTGCCCATTATTTCATTACAGTGAAAAGCAAATAATATTAGTAATAGTAATAATAGTAGCTGCCATTTATTCAGTTTTAAGATTTGCAAAATACTTGACTACCATTAGTTCATTTTATTTGATTGCATTGTCCCAACAACCTTGTGTAGTAGATACTGTGACTATTATTAAACAAGACACTCACAGGTTAAATGACTTGCCCATATTTGTATAGCCAGAAAATGTTGGAGTCAAGATTCTCAGCTAGATCTTGCCTGACTTCAATTCCTCTTGCTTTTTCCAAGTTAATCATATTAATGAGATTAGTGTCCATTTCTAGTATAGTTAACTATGCTTATGTAAACTATTTTTGCAGGGCTGCGGTGGGGGGAATGGAATAAACATATTGAATTATCTGAATTCTTTTCTTTCTTAATCTAAAATCCTTTCATTTCATACATTTTACTCTTAAAAACCAGAAGTGAAATACATGAAATAACCACCAATTCATGCACTCACAGTCTTGTTCTAGAAAGCATCGTAGAGATGATTCTGTTCAAACAATGGTTTTTGTTGTTGTTTTTCAGACATGGAGTCCCTCTATTGTCCAGGCTGGAAGTGCAGTGATCACTCACAAACCTAATCCCAACACTAATCAGCATGGAATTTTTGACCTGGTCTATTTCTGACCTGGTCTGGTTCATTTCTCCTTAGACAATCTGATCCAATTCCTTCCCCTCCCTGTCTCTGCTCACTATATTAATGCTCCACTTAGGGGGGCACATAATCAACTTAATGCTCTGCCATTCAGAGCTCCTGAACTCAAGCAATCCACCAGCGTTAGTCTCCCCAATAGCAAGGATTACAAGCATAAACCACCATACAGGGCCAAACCACTCTTTAAAAGATGAGGGAACTGGGTCTGCCTTCTTGTCTGAGGACATTGGAATGTTGACAGTAACAAGGATAAAAACAGTGGCTAGACTCGGTTGCATCATAAACAAAAACTGCTGAGGTACCCTCTTCCAATTTCTGGCAGGTCAAATTGCCTCTGATCTCTGGTTCAGCTTCTGGCTGGTTTCAGTGCCAGTTTCTATGAATGCTTCTTAAATGATCCAGTTACTCTGAGTTGAAGAGAAGTCGTAAAGTGATTTCACAACTGCTCTCTTCCAAATTTCTTATCTGTGCTGTCCAAGTAAGTCCAATCTGTCCACTTCTGTGGAATAGTTGGATGAGGTTTTTATTGTTTAAGAAAATAGAAATGCATTTCAGGAATCCGAGTATTGATAAATAGCTAGTCAGGGACACAGAGATTAGCCAACAGTATGTTTTAAAAACTGGTGTTGACAAATAACCAGTTACAGGGACTAAGTTCAGCCTACTAGCGTGTCCTGTAAGAATCAGATATGAGTCATCTCTTCTGTCTGTTTAGCATCTCTGTTTACAATCCATCTTGAGCCTTCTCTTGTAGTAATGTTATTGATAAATATCTTACTGTTACTTATGAGCATGAGAGAACAAAGAATGACCTTATCTTGGTTGACAAAAGTTTTGGGCCTCATGAACAGTGAAGAATTATTTTGGAAGCTCATGTGCAATTATTCAAATTTCATTGTGTGACCTGTGTGATGTGTGATGATTCATGGTTGAAGAGGGTGTGTTTTCCTTTTTGAAAGAGCTGGCATCCTTCCCACCCTCTCAGAAATGGGAAATTTCTTGAGCTAATTTGGACATGCAGGCTATGTTTTTGCTTACCAGACACTACTGCCAATTATCTGTGAATACTCCTATTCATGAAAGTCTTAGTCTAAAAAAAAAAACCTTTAATTTTTTTTAGCCTCTTTTGCATTTGATCTTTCAGGACAATTCTATGTTTCTGTGAAGCAAAGGAGGTTTTTTTTTCTTCCCTTAAAGTGATAATCTGAAAAGCTTCCCAAAAAAAAAATTATATCTACAATATGCTTTCTGCAAGCTGGGCCATTTGGGGCAAACCCAGGCTGGAGTTCAGGAACCTGTAGGATCCAGTCCCAACTTTACTTTTGAGGATAATAAGGGTTTGCCTAAACCACTTTTTTATGCCCCATTTTCGTTATCTTTTCAATGGGAATCACAGTACTTATGATGTATTGTGGTTAATGTAAAGTGGTTAATGCACTGCAAATCCTGCCTGCTCCTCAGAGGAGAGGAGAGGAGAGGAGACCTTGGATAGGTCAATCACCTCATCTGTAAGATGGGGTTAATGATGATCTCACTAACTGATGATCAAATGAGATAAGATATGTAAAGCACTTTGAAAAATTTAAAGTGCTATGTAAATGTTAGCTATCATTATTTAAAAATAAATTTTATTGACATATTTTGTTTTTATTTAGCTTAAATTTCCCCCTGTATCTTTCTTCCTCCCAACTCCTACAGCACCATTCTACATAACAAAGATTTTTTTAAAAAGAAAGAAAAAGGGCAAAATAATCAATACATCGAAAAAAGTCTGACGACATATGCAATATTCCACACCCATGATAGTCCTCTCTTCCCTACCCCAACCCCTACAAAATAGTAGTGGGAAATATCTTCTCATATCTTTTCTTTAGGACCAAACTAGTTTTTTTTTTTAATTGTAATTTTGTCACACTCATTTTTTATTGTCTTGTGGTTATTATCCTTTCCATTTAATAATCATAACAACTATTACTTATCTAGCATTTTAAAATTTGCGAAGAACTTTACAAATATTTCATTTTATGCCCACAATAACCTCATGAAGTAGATGCTATTATTATTCCCATTTTGTAGATGAGGAAACTGTGGCAGACAGAGATTATGTGACCTTCCCAAGGTCACACAACGAGTTAATGTCAGAGAGACTGGTTTGAATTCAAGTGTTCTTGACTCCAGGCCCAGCTCTCTATCCACTGAATTACTTAACTGCCTCCATTTACATTTTTGTAGTCATTGCATAGATTGTTTTCCTGACTCTACTTCCTTCTATTTGGCATTAGTTCATATAAGTCTTTCCATGCTTAACTGTACATTTATTGGTCTTCTTTGAAAACAAGGAAACAACCACCAGCACCACCACCATATTCCTAGTTTCTTATAGCATGGTCATGCTCCATTCCACTTTTTGAATTGATGGGTCTCTATTTTGTTTCTTGCTCTTTACTACCACAAAAGTGCTAGCTATTATTGTTGTTGTTAGTGATAACAACAACAATAATAATCCTCGTAGGAGAAAGGAATAATCAAGCATAGACTATAGCTTTGAAGATATGCAGCTGTGTGAAGGTTCATCCCTTTTATTTGAATTTGCCAAACCATGACATTGGCTTTAAGATTATTGGTCTCATTGTAGCGCCGGACGGCCTTTGTTGTGCTCAGACACCCTACTGGAAGGTCAAGAATTGTAGTACCAAGGGCACAATCCAGAGCTTGTAACTATGCAGAACATAGCCAGGCAGGGCTAGTGAAAATTCCATTATGTTTTCTAAAATGTGAACAGGGAAGTAAATAAACCTGCATGGCTGGAACTACAGGTTTCAGGATTTACTTTTCTGGAGAAAGCAAACAGCAACTAAGAATAAAGAGGGTCTTTCTGGGCTAGTTCCAACACAACTCTTTATGGTGGTGAGGAAAGGGAACCTTTTAGCAGTTGGATTCTGGATGTTTTTGTTCGCTCCACTAATACCTTAGTCCTCACCTAAGACCAGTCTTCAAAACAGATCATCACAAAACAGATTCCTGTCTCATGGCTTGTATCAGTCAGCCTATTGGTGTAATTTATCAGTTAACCAATGCAATAATTAGAATTGCTCATTTGGATGGGTAGCCACAAAGTGGACAGTCTTACATGGCCTCACATTGACTGTTTATTGGCCTAAAAAGCAACGTGGTATATTTGAAATAGCATTGGACTTGGAGTCAGGAGACACCTAGTTTTAAATACTGCCTCAGACACTTATTGACCATTGGCAAATCACTCTGAATTTCCATTTCCTCATCTGTAAAATGAGGACAAAATGAAGCTATATATGTAAAGTGCCTTATAAACCTTAGAGCAAAGGTGTCAAACTCAGAACCTGGGCCAGCTGCAACTGCAAACCTCCTATAGGGCCAAACCAAATGAAAATGTAATTGGGAAATGTTTAACAAAGTAAATAAAAATTCAATTAAAAATTGACAATGATAATTTGTGGTTTTCTAGGTCAATATGTGATCACAGGGATCCATTTCTATTTGAATTTGACACCACTGCCTTAAAGAATTAAAGACATGTCAAATATCATCATATATATATTTATATGTATATATATGTATGTACAGTACCTCCAGATTGAATGTGAACTCTGCGAAGACAGTCAGTTGACAAACATTTATTAAGTACCTACTATATGCCAGGCATTATGCTAAGTGCTGAGGATACAAAGAAAGACAAAAACCAAACCAAACCAAAACAAAACACCACGTGTTAGGCACTGCTAGAGTAGTGCCTAACACTGGTGTTTCCTTAATAGAGAGAAACAGTGTGACATGGTGGCTGGAGAACTGGCAGTGAAGTCAGGAACGCCTGGGTTCAAATCCTATCTCTAATCTATACTAGCTGTGTAACCCTAGGTGCAGCCTCTCAGTGCTCTTTGTCAGTGGTGTCAAATGCAAACAGAAATAGGAACCACTAAACCTTATATGAAGATCCCTATGGAGGCATATTGGCTTGGAAAACCACATGTTAACATTATTTATGTTTTATCTTATTTTTGTTTATTTTATTAAATACTTCCCAATTACATTTTAATCTGATTTGGAGGCGTGGGAGAGTGTTGTAGGCCAAGTATTTGAGCCGTATATTTGACACCTCTGCTCTAAGTAACTCTTTTAAATTGCGGAAAAGGTTCTGACTTGTATTGGTAGATGTAGTTTCATCATTTGGGAGTTTTCCGTAGTAGGGAAATCACAAGCCAAGTCCCTAAACTTAGTGTAATTAAACTCAGTCAAAGACCAAAGTTTGTGTATTGTGTTCTAGAGACCATAAAAGTCCAACTACCTTATTTTATAGATGAGGAAACTTGGGCACAGAAAAGCTAAGTTCCTTGCCCTGACTTTACACAGCTTGTAAGTATCTGAAATAGCTTTGAACCTACCTCTTCATGACTCCAAGTCCAACAGTCTAACATGTATAGATTAGTGTCTTGGTCTAAAGCCCTGGTTTACATAGAGGATGCTATTATTATAATAATTTTTTAAAAGAACTTTAACTAGGTATTCTTACAGAGGGCAGCTTAATGTTATCTCAATAAACTGGAATTAGGGGTAGCTAGATGGAGCAGTGGAGAGAGCACCAGCCCTGAAGTCAGGAGGACTTGAGTTCAAATCTGCCCTCAGACCAAACACTTGTCATTTACTGGCTGTGTGACCCTGGGCAAGTCATTTAACCCCAATTGCCTTAAAAAACAACAACAACAACAAAAACCCTTAGGCCTAGAAAATCTTATAAGATCACACAGTACATTCATTTTCCTAGAAAAGGGTACATAACCTTTTGTGTGTGTGTGTGATAGACCTCTTTGATAGTCTAGTTAAGCCTACCAACACAAATTGCCTACTGTAGTTTATTGACTAAATTCATAAGTAAAGGAAATGCTAACTTCCATTTAGAAGAGAAAATAAAGGTGCTAATTTTTTTCAATCTAAGTTCATGAAATCTCTGAAATCTCCATATGGACCCCAAGAAAAAAAAAAGAACTACTCTGCCCTAGAACCTAATTTAAATGTCAGTTCTTAACGTTCTTCTCTAATGTTTTTCTTACTCTTGCCTCTGCTTAACTGTATAACATTTCAAATAGTTCATATTTTCACTAATATTTTCAATTTCAAGTAGGTACATTGATCCCAATAGAGCCAAACTGGACTGGATCTGGTAAAAGCGACAATGTCCTTGTCCTTTGGCCCCTGTAGTGGATAGTGATGTAGGAAAGAGAGGACTTGAAGTGCCCAGGAGCACAAGTGCTTGTGATTAGCAGGTGTTGGATTCAGTCTGAAGCGTGAGAGAATCAACAGGGTGGAGGATTATGGTCAGAACACAACACTTCTTTCTAGGAATCAATTGGGCAATAAGTAAGGTATGCTAGAGATCAAAAGCAGATACCTAACCACAAGCAAGGATATAAAATACTGGGCCTAGTCTGGAAAACTTGTTAAAATTCGGGATCAATGTGTCCAAAGTCAAAGGCTGGCTCTATCCACACAGACTGTGGTTAGGGGAACACCACCAGAGATTAGAGCTATGATGGAATTTAAAGCAATCCAGGGATTGTTCACTTGCTCCCCATTGCCACTTCCAGTTCAGTCTTCACCCCCATCATATTTGAGGTTCACTCAATCTATACCTCCCACCTGATCTAAAATCTGGTAGCTGATATTTGCCAACCTCTAGGACGCTCCCCTACTTACCTCAATGTGTTCAGTGCCTAGCTCACAAGCTTTTTCTCCTTTCCAATTCCTGCCCTCTTACTAGGGGACTTCAATATACATACTGATATTACTTCAAACATTCTAACCTCATAGTTCCTTCACTTACTCATTTCACAAGACCTGCTCCTCCAATCTACCTCAGTTATACCCAAAGACGGTCATACCTTTGATCTTACCATCAATCACAAATGTGCCACTTCAGTATTCATGAATGGTACTCATCTCTAATGCTGTTGGGGTGGGGGAGAAAAAAATGAAAAAAAACGTTATGGGATCATTTTATCATACATTTAAAAGGAACAGCAAGTTGTACATAATAGATTGGCAGTTTCATGTACACCAATCTTTTTTTTCCTATTCCACTATGTTATGGAAATGCTTGTTTTATTTCTTAAGTTCAGAATAAAATAAATAAATAAAATTTAAAAAAAGAAATCTGAAATTCCCTTATCTAATCACAACCTGTTATCATTCCACCTTTCCCTTTGCCTTGCAACCCTAAGCCCTGTTCTTTGTCCAACTTGTGACCTCCAAACTCTTGATGTCTCACTTCTCTCCACGTCCATTTCCCCCGAGCTAGCTACATTCTCCTTTCCTCATCTTGACTCTTGGTGAACAATTTCATTTCTATACTGTGTGCTCTTCTCTTGAGTCTCTTGCCCCCATTATTATCTTGCTCTGCCTACCCTCATCCTTGGATCACTCCCATTATCCCCTGTCTTTGCTCCTACACATACACAGCTGAACAAAAGTGGAGAAGAATCATGAAACCATGCTGACTGGGCTCATTACAAATTTATGTCAAATAATCTCAACTGGACTTTCACTGCTGCAAAACAACCCTTTTACACATCTCTAACTTACTGTGTCACTCACCAGAGCAGCTCTTCCAAACCTTTTCATCCTTCCTCAAACTTCTCATGGGCTCCCTCTCCTCTCAGCTGAAAACCTTGTCTCATATTTTACTGAAAAGATTAAAGCCTTTCCATGACCTCCATCTTCCTCATTTCACGTCACCCAGTTGCCTTCTGTCATTATCTCCTCCTTTATCCCTCTCTCAAATGAAGAGATGGCCTTTCTTCCTGTTAAGACAAGCCCCTCTTTATGAGGGATCCCATTCCATCCCTTCTTTTTTCATCTCTTTTTTTTTCAGTTGATTAACCCCTTTATCATCCTTACTTTCACTTATTTTTAATCTCTCCCTGTCTGCTGGATGTTTCCCTATTGCCTACAGATACATCCATGTCCTATTGCCTACAGATACATCCATGTTTTCCTCACCCTCAAAAAACCCCTACTTGATCCATCTATTCCAATTAACTATTGTACTATATTTCTCTTCCTTTTTGTGGCTAAACTCTTGAAGAAGGCCAACTCTCATAAATACCTCCAATTCTTTTCCTCTCACTCTCTTCTTAACTCCTTGTGGTCTGGCTTCTGAACTCATCATTCAACCAAAAACTGTTCTCTCCAAAATTGATAGTGGTCTGTTAATTGCCACAAATTGTCTTTTCCCAGTCCTCCTCTTTCTTGACCTCTCTGCAGCCTTTGACACTGTCAGTCATTCTCTTCTCCCTGATACTCTCTTCTTTCCAGATTTTTGTGATACCACTCTCTCCTGGTTCTCTTCCACCTATCTGACTGCTTCTTCTCAGTCTCCGTGTACCTTCCGCTGTGTTATATGTACAGTGATTTGTGTGGTATTAGTGTTACTCTGTGCTAAAAATACTGTCACCCATTCCCTTCACCCCCACCTCCAACTCTGATGAAGGTAATAGCAGTGAGCTTGGACATTCATAGATGGAAAATTACAAAGAAATTCAGAAGAGGAAGAAAAACACTACATATATATTGATACTTTTTTTTTTTCTGGTGAGGCAATTGGAGTTAAGTGACTTGCCCAGGGTCACACAGCTAGTATGTATCATGTGTCTGAGACTTGATTTGAACTCAGATCCTTCTGACTCCAAGGCTAGAGCTCTATCCACTGTGCCACCTAGCTGCCCCGACATTGGTACTTCTTTATCTTGTCACAGATCTCCAGGGGCTGGCAAAATGTCAGTTGTCTCCACCCGCCTTCAAGCAGGATTGCACCTAAACTAGAGGTCCATGTCTCCCTATTTTACCCAGGCTGGAAGTCCAATGGCCACTCACTGTCTTGATCTCATTCCTGAGCTGTGACCTGTTCCGTTTTCAACCTGGGTTGGTTCTCCTGTCCTCAGGCTACCTGGTGGCCCCGAATTCCTGGGGGCTTACCATACAGGTGCTGGACTTAGTGTAGATAACATATTCAGCTTCATGCACTGCAACTCAGAACTCCAGAGCTCAAATGATCCACCAGCCTTGGCCCTCCTAGGCCCTTCCTATAGCAAGCACTATAGTTGTGCGCCATCATGCCTGAGAACGGAGAACATTTTAAGCATGAGGGGACAGGCAATGAAAATGCCCAGAACCAAGGAAATAGCATACGTTATGACTATAAAATGTAAACAAAAAAGAACGCCATCACAAATTAACAGACTTCTTGTGTAATTATAATGACCAAGATTGATCCCAAAAGCCATTTGGCAAATTCATCTTCAACTCCTCTTTGCAGAGGTAGGGAACTGCAGGTGTGTGCTGTTGTGTATTCTTTCCAACATGGCTGATTATATATATATATATATATATATGGGTTTGCAAAATAATTCTTTCTCTGCATAGGAAAGGGAAAATTTTTTACATGAAGATAATGTAAAAAAAATTAAATTAAAAAATACTACACTATTGGAGGCTAGGAGGTCACTGATTCCTTTTGAGAGTCTTATTCTCCTAGTCTGTTATGCTAGCATGCCTTTCAATGCAGATTTGTACTGCTTTTACTGTGGTCAGGATCAAAATAAGTGATTTTAATAACTGAGACTAAGATACCATGAGCACATTCTTCTCTGAAAGCAAATGACTCACCTGTACATGGAAATTGCCTTTTTCCAGGGAAAGGAGTCATTATTTAACAACAAGCATACATTCTTTCAATGGGATTGGTAATCATTTAAAAACACTGTTTTGCATTCCCTTCCTGGGGATGCAGCCCCATCTATGTTTAGAATGCATACGTATGTGCGCACATATTAAAAGGTTCCTGCCTCTTTTTGTATCTCCAATGCTTAGTACAGTGCGTGGCACATAGTAGGTATTTAATAAAAGTTTATTGACTGACTGACTTTGTGGGTCTTTTGTATTATTCCTACTTTACAGTTTTGCCCCAGATTTTTTTCTCCATAATTTACTGAAAGAAGTGTTACCCTGTGTAGTCACTGGGCTTCTTTTTCTGCCATGTAGAATTTCATATTCATTTCTAGCTTGCAAATTTGGGACCATTATTTCCCCATGAATGCTTTCTATATTGCCTTTGTTCTGGTTTTATCTTGCCTATTAATGTTCCAGATGTCTGTGAATTCTAGGTTTATTCTGGAAAAAAAATTGAATCTTTTTTAATAACAAAAATTTTTACAGCATCAGTATACATTAGAACTGCAGTGTGTATCTCAACAAACTAAATTTCATCACTTTGCTGTTTATTTCCTTTTCCATCTGTTCTGAATATATCTCATAAATACTTACATAAATAGTACATGTTAACTCTCCAATTAGAATGTAAGCTCTTGAAGGCAAGTGGTGGGAGTCTACTCCACTCTATCTGGACATAGAATGCCCAGACCTCTTGACTGAATCAATCAAGGGATCGAGGAGAGAAAGGGACTTCTGCAAACCAGGAGATGAGATACACCTTAGCCACATCTGCTTTCTAAGCTTGAGAACACTTTCCTCTGGACTCTATATGTACTTACAGAAGAGAGTGCCCCCAGACTGAAATGGGGATGTTTTGTACCAAATGTTCTTATGATACCATCTAAATCAATACCTATTTCTAACAGCTAATTGAGGGGCAGGTAGGTGGTACAGTGGATAGAGCACCAGCCCTGCAGTCAGGAGGATCTGAGATCAAATCCAGCCTCAGACACATAACACTCACTAGCTATGTGACTCTGGGCAAATCACTTAACCCAGATTACCACACACACACACACACAAAAGCTAATTAAGTTAATTATGTCACCTGGATAATCAGTGGGGCACACACTGGTGGGGGATTGTAAGTGAAGCAATCATATTCAAGAAACTGTACCCAACCCCTCAGAATTACCCCTAGAACTCTCAAGGGAGCAGTAGCCAACTGCTTCTAAGAATCTAACCTGCCAGTGTGAGTAGGGATAGGGAAAGTGAGCCTAGATATATGTTATGCAAAGATTGTTTTTGCTTTTTTGGAGGATGGGAGGAATATACTTAGTATGTTGTTTAGCACATAGTAGGTACTTAAAAGCTTGTTGATTGATTAATTTATTGACTAATTGATGGAGGTAATCATAAAAGTAGGCCTTAAGCTCAACACAATGACATTCTACTACCTGCCTCTTTCACATCAAGAAATTTGATCAATGCCTGCAACCAAAATAAAAGTTTCTTGAAGATAGGGGTTATGCCTTATATTTGATACTTTGCTACAGTACAATGTATTATACAATGTAAGTATTCACTAAATGTTTTTGGAATTAATATACATTTAAAGGAACAGGTGACTTTCTCCATCCTCTTTAGTCAAGGCCTTTAATCACCATAGAGAACTCACAGTGTGGAAATGCCCTTCACTGAAGCAGATCAGCTACTCATCTGTAACTTGGTAGTCTTAAAAAGCTGGCTGGAACATCAAGAAGTTAAATGACTTGCCCAGGGTTGTACAGATGGTGTGTATCAGAAGCAGGACTTGAATTTATGTCTGTCTGACTTCAAACTAAATAAAGGAACTTTATTCCTCAGCAGTTAATTTCTTTTTTTTGTTTGTTTTTTTAAGGCAATTGGAGTTAAATGATTTGCCCAGGGTCCCACAGCTATTAAGTATCTGAGGCTGGATTTGAACTCAGGTCCTCCTGACTCCAGAACTGGTACTCTATCCACTGCACCACCTAGCTTCCCCAGTTAATTTCTTAATACTTAGTTTACTTGATTATATTCTTCATGCTCAGAAGGATACCATTTTGTACCCTCATAAATCCTTTTTTTTCCTTTCCTTTTTTGTAGGAAGGAAGACTATTTTGATAGTGATGACTAAAAGCTTCAGAATCAGAAATAATTGGTTCAAGTCCTGACTGATATATATGTAGGTTGTATGGTTGGTTGTAGGCAAGTCACTTAACTTTCTAGTGACTTCAATCAAATCTCTAAGGTGATAAAGTTACAGAGAATTTCCTGGTCTGCATTGGTAGAGGGAATTTCTTCCCTGGGAGTCCTTGTTGCCAGTGAAATCACAGATCCAGACCAAAAAAAAAAAAGATTGAAATTCTTTCATTCTTTCAAGTATTTATTAAATACCTTCTATGTGCAAACCAGTGTTCTATATGCTATGACTACAAACATGAAAAGAGAGAGTAAGAATCCTTACCATCAAGTATTTTACATTTTACTAGAGGGTTCCAATGTCTGCATAAAAAAAGAAATAAATTGTGGCATGCATTAATTTTTAACAATAACTCACATTTACATAGCACATTAAGGCTGACCAAGTGCTTTCCTCATAACAACCCAATGAAGGTTTTTTACTGAAGATATTGTTATCCTTATTTTGCAGATGAGGAAACAAACTTGGAGAAGTTAAATGATTTGCCCATAATTACAATGAGTAAGTGTCAATGCCTGGATTCAAAACCAAGTTTGAATGAAATAATAATCCAATGCTCTTTCCATTATACCATGCCCTCCTCTTCCTAGACCTAAGAGCTTGTTTTCTGTTATTACTAAAAAGTATGAAGTTGTGTGTATGTGAATCCAAGTAAACAAATAAGTCTGGTCATAGGCCTATAGATCTAGAGCTAGGAGGAACCTCAATGGCAGTTTGGTCCAAGCTCTTCATTTTACAGATGAAGAAACTGAGTCCCAGAGAAGTTAAGAGGTTTTGGCCAAGTTCACACAAGTAGTAAGTGTCAGAGGCAAGATTTGAACCTCTACCCCTAGAGCCAGGGATTATTCCATTGTACTATACTGAAATTCCAGTTTAAAAAAATCAAAATTTAAGTTGACTATTTGGAATAGATTAGACAAATTATTGGGGCAGATAAGTAGGGCAGTGGATAGAGTACCTGGTCTGGAGCCAGGAAGACCTGAGTTAAATACAGCCTCAGACACTTACTAACTCTATGACCCTGGGCAAGTCACTTAACTATATTTGCCTCAGTTTCCTCATCTGCGAAATGAGCTGGAGAAGGAAATGGCAAACCACTCCAGTATCTTTGCCAAGAAAACCCTCAAAGGGGTCATATAACTGAAAAAAAAACTGAACATCAAAAGACAAATTATTAGATTGGTGGACTAAATCGTTATTGTTATTTTACATCCATTATGAATGAAGTTGGTGTCAAAGTCTCCTTTGGACACTTATAAGCTATGTGACCCTGGACAACTTCTCTCAACTTGTGTTCTCATCTATAAAGTGGAGGAATTTATAACATCTCATAGGATTACTGTGATGATCAGAAGAAATCATGTATACAATTCAAATGTGATAATGTATGCAAAGTACTTTGCAAACCTTAAAGTGCTACATAAATGTCAGTTATTATTATGCAGTGTATATTATGTTTGACTATAGTATGTTATACAGTGGTTTTCTATACAAGCTCATTTAGAATATTAATCTCCTTTTGAACTCTTAAGTGCTTTCAAGGATTTAACTTGTAAAACAATAATACCAAAGAATGTTTATGCACCTCTCAAACAGGTTAAAGAAAAGAAGTTAAAGATTTTTCAAGTCATCTTCTGTGTCAAGTTTCAAACAAATACCAAATTTTGCTGAGCTTTTGAAGTCTGAAAAGCCATTTGCAAATTTTGTGAAACAGTGACATTAAGCAGCTAGATGACAGCCAAATAAAGCAGTGTTTTTAAAAAGAGGATTTTGTTGGACTAGTATAGTCTAGCCTTTAGACATGTTATAGAAATCTACAAAATGAGTATGTGAAAATATTCAACAGGCAACTCCTTTCTTATATGAGAGGCAACAGTGTCTAGGGGGAAAATACTATACTTTCAGAGAAACCATGATTCTCGACTGTACTGTTCACTAACTATGTGACTGGGTAAGTCCCTAACCTCCCTGAGCTTCAATTTATTCATCTGTAAAATGAAAGTAATAATAATACTTGTAATCACCTGCTTCAGAGTATTGTTGTGAATGCACGTTCCCTGGGGGCAGCCTGTTTGTGCTTTTTCTTCAGCACTTAGCACAGTACCTGGTATACTTGAAGCAATTAATTCAAGCTCTAGTTGATTGTGAACACATCTTTTCATAAGCTGTAGAGTGTGACATAAAAATGAGCTATTAGATTACATCATTATGATTATTGTATTTCACTTCATCGGAACAAAGGATACATACATTTTTAATTTTATCTCATTTTCCATATACCAGTTTTTATTTATTCTTTTTATCTACTCTATGTTTACAATAATAGGAAATACATACACACACACACACACATAGGAAGTAAAATAAAAATGGCACAAATGCTCTAATAATTGAATCTTAAGTGTCAAATGAGACTATAACACGCAGTTTGGATGTTCCACCAAACTGTGTGTAAAAGTGGTTATTTTCTTCCAAATGTGACCCCACTTCTGAATTCTTTATTTGGTTATTGGAACTACTATTCTTTTAGTTGCCCAAGTTTGAAATGAATAATTTTTTCTTCCTTTTCTATTGCCTTCTATTAGTCACTGTCTCATCAGTTCTTCCTTTTAAATGTCCCTTGCATCTGTTTATTTCTTTTCTTTCTCACTGACACCACCTTAGTTTTGGTTTGGATATTCTTATAGTCTGATTATTGTAATAGCATCTTAACTATCTCTCTGTCTCCACCTTTTTCTCACTCTCATGCATTCCGCACATCATCTCTCCTGTTTAAAATCTTATTGCCTATAGGATAATCTATCCATTAGTTCATCAAAAAGGAAGCATTTACCAAGTACCTACTACCAGGCACTGGGCTAGGATTTGAGGATGCAAAGCTAGAAATGAAATGGTTCCTGCTATCAAGGAACAAATTCCATAGCTGGAAGATCTTCCATAATCTGGCCCCAAACTACTTTTCCAGTTTTATAGCTCAATATGAGAATCTCCTACAGTAATCATATTCTGCAGCAGTCAGCATGGTCTATTCACTCTCCATCAAACAAGTTGCACACAGCCCAACCTTTCCACCTTTGTTCATGCCATGCCCCTTTGCCAGGAATGTTTGTACTTATTTTATTCCTAATCTGTCTTTCAAAGCTCAGCCCAAATTCCGTCTCCTCCATGATGCCTTCCCTGACTGCAGGATCTTGCTCTATTGCCTGAAACACTTAACCAGCAATGTAAGGAAGAGAACTTTATACACACACACACACACACACACACACACACACACACATATATAAAATATTTATCTTAACTCCCCAGGGTGACAATAAGTTTCTTGAGGTCAGGGGCTACATTTTATACTTTTTAATATTTTCCACAGTGCCTAGCACAGCATTTTGTGCATGACTGTGAATGTGCTTCTGTGAGAAAAACTGATATCAAGATTTTTTTCCCCACATGCAGTATTAAACTTGTGTATCAATTTCCCATCACTCGCACTGCATGCCCTAGTAATTTTTTATCTGACTCAAAGCCTGTCTTGTCTGCTTTTCTGATTCTATGAATGACTGGAGACTAAAAATACTTCCAGTTTCTTTTTGTCACTTCCAAGACATTATGCACTGTACACACCTAGTGAGGCAGCATACTGTAGTAGACAGGATACTGGACTTAGAGTGAGGAAGTCTTGGTTTCAAATCCGGCTTCAGACACTTACTAGCTGTCTGACCCTGAGCATATCACATAACTTTTCTGATCCTTTGTTTCTTCATCTATAAAATGAAAAGGTTGGATTCAATGGTCTTTAAGGTACCTTTCAGGTCTGAATCTATGATTCTATGAATCCAGAGATGCCGGGAGAGGTTGGATTTGGGAATACTGAGGTAACCAGTGAGAAAGTATAGAAAGTGCTATCAGCTGTATCTGAAAAGACAGCAGAGGAGTGAGAAGGACAAGTTTTATATTCTTTCTTAGTCACAAAATGACATTCATACAGCATATTGGAGTAGCTGATGGCAGAGAAATTAAAACAGATCAATGCTCTTAAATTCTAATCAGTTGTAGTTCTAGCTAAATTTGGCTGTTTGGCACTATGTTGGCAACAGCCTGACATCCCTTGATGAGTCCAATTCTGTGGTCAAGGTGCCCCATGACTAACTGAACTGACCATGCTTTTTGTGCTCTTACTTTTTTGTGTCTAATTTTGTAGACTTAGCCTAAGCCAACTCAATGCAATCCCCAGTCTAAACAATTCCATTCAAACACACAGGGCAGAAGTGATCTAGGCTAGTGATCTTAGGCAAACAGTTATGAAACAAGTCAGCAAACATCTATTCTCACGGGTCCCTAATGTGGAAATCTGGCATGTTGCTAATCAGATTGTACATGCAATGAATCAAATTGTGATCCGCAGCTGGCCAGTCCATCACATGAAGTAGTTATTTCCCAGGAGGGTGGGATATTTCATTTAATCCTTGTAGCTGAAAATTATTTTCAAGGTATTAAGGGTGGAAAGTTATATATATATATATATACATATATATACATATATATGTATATATACATATACATATATATATACATATACATATACATAGATGTATACACATATATATACATATATATACACACACACACACACACATATATATATATATATTTATTTATATTTATATAAAATGTCCAACTGAAATGTTTTCAGGCATTCTGCTCAATACATTCCCAATGTCCATAAGAAAGCATATTTGCTTCTCATTTCAGTGAATAGCAAAATGTGTTGTCATTCAAGGCAAATATTGATCTTTTTTTCGTGAAGTCAACACTTCATTCCTGAGTCAACAAATTTTTATAGTCATTTCAACTTAAGTTAGTGAGTACAATTTTTCGGGGTTTGTGTTGAGTGGAAAACCACAAATGGCAAAAATTACTACAAAGCAAAACTCAGCATTTGAAAACCTAACCCCTATTAAGTTCTTTTTCTGATGATTCACCTTGGCCTTGAGTTGGACTTTTGGTTTTTGAAGGTTATAACAATAGGACACAGGCTCTGAAAGGTATTGCCAAACTGAAAAAGCTTTGCTCATTCCTTTCTCCCTTCCCTAACAACTGGAGGGATTAGGATAGTGTTAGGATAGAAAGTGTTAGTTGTCTTTTTTTTTTTGATAAATAGTATTTTTATTTTTTCCAATTACATGTAAAGATAGTTTTCAACATTTATTTTTTATAAGATTTTGAGTTCCAAATTTTTCTGCCTCCCTCCCCTCCCCCTGTCCCCAAGACAGGAATCAATCTGATATAGGTTATGCGCGTGCAAACATATTAAATGTGTTTCCACATTAGTCATGTTATGAAAGAAGAATCAGAACAAAAGGGGGAAACCATGAGAAAGAAAAAACAAAAACTAAAACAAAAGTCAAAATAGTAGGCTTTGATCTTCATTCAGAGTCCATAGTTCTTTCTCTGGATGTGGATAGCATTTTCCAATTATCTTGGATCATTGTATTGCTGAGAAGAGCTAAGTCTATCATAGTTGATCTTCTCTCAGTGTTGCTGTTACTGTATACAATGTTCTCCTGGTTCTGCTCACTTCACTCAGCATCAGTTCTTGTAAATCTTTTCAGGTTTTTCTGAAATCCACCTGTTGAACTGAGTCTTAAAGGAAAGAGGGGATTCTAAGAGGTGAAAGTGAAAAGGGAGCATATTCCAGCCAGTGCAAAGGCTGCTTCTATAGAAGGGACACCCATTCCTATCACAAAATCATAGGTCTTTGAAGTATTAACACACTGAAAACCCCATTCCCCATGGAATCAAACATTATGAGATGACCATCTGAAAATTTGACATGAGAATGAATTAGTATAATGCTTTGAACTTCAGTGATGCACCCTGAATGTATACTTTAAAAGTGAGCAAACATTTGGACCAACAGAACCAGTCATTTGAGCAAATTTAACATTATCTGGGTTGCCACAGGATTGATTTTTCTGCTTACTATCTATAGAGATCCAGCAAACTTATAGTGAACTCAGCTCACCAATCTGATTATAATGAAGTTCAATTATAAGGTTGTATGAACAGAGCTGTATCTAGAAATTTTGGCTCCTGGTACAAAGTGTCCCATAGGATAAAGCAGCATAAGGCGCTCCCTTTGAAATTTAGACACCAGCACCATATAAGGAGAGAGCCAAGACATCTCTCTGGAGTGCATAGGTAAAGATCCAGAATGTGGAGACATTGCAGGGAAGAGGGAACACAGTGTTCCTGGGCAAGAAGGAGCACACCTTGGATGAGGTCTCTGCAGGGAGGAAGCATGAAAACTGGAGCTTCCTTTAAAAAAAAAACCCAAAACCTAGTTATTCTTCCTAAGTGCTAAGCTTTGTTGTTTCTACTTGGTAAATGTTGTCAATATTCCCAGAATTTTAACACTTGGGGACAAAGTCCCAAATACCTCCATCCCTAGCTACAGTTCTACATATGAACAGAATCTTAAAGCAAACAGAAATGAAAAGATGGGTAGACATACTCTACTACTAATGAATAAACTATTTCCTAGAGAATGAGTGTGAGGTACTTTAGAGTGTTTTACAGATAGGTGGGGCATGATTTACTGCTAAAGAAGTTCACTAGAAAGTGATTAAATTGTCCATACCCTTTAACCCAGAGATCTTGCTTGCTAGGTATATACCCCAGGTTGTCAATAGCAGGAACAAAGGTTTAATAGTCAGATCAATTTGACAAGCATTTATTTAGCACTTACTATGTGCCAGCACTTTACTAATTGCTAGGGATATAAAGAAAGGAAAATAGTCCTTGCCCTCAAGGAATTTATAGTCTACCAAAATATCCGAAGCATCATTTTTTTTTTGTAGCGGCAAAGGAACTAGAAACAGTAGATGCCCATTGACTGAAAAATAGCTAAACAAATTGTAGTATGTGAATGTAATGGAATATTATTGAGCTATAAGAAATAATAAATATTATAAATACAGAGAAGCATACCAAGACATGTGATCTAATCCAAAGTGAAGTAAATAGAATCAGTAAAATAATATGTATAGTAGCTGCAATAATGTGAATGTAAAGAGCAGAGCCTGGCATAGGGTAGATGTCTTGTTGTCGTTCTGTTGTTTCTGATTCTTTGTGACCCCATTTGGAGTTTTCTTGGTAAAGATACTGGAGTGGTTTGCCCTTTCCTTCTCCAGGTTATTTTACAGCTGAGGAAACTGAGGCAAACAGAATTAAGTGACTTGCCCAGGGTCACACAGGTCTGAGGTCAGATTTGAACTCAGGGTGAAGAATCTTTTTGACTCAGGCCCAGCACTCTATTCACTGTGCCATTCAGCTACTCATAGTAGATGGTTAATAAATGTTTATTGATGGATTGAAATTGATTATTGTATAATGATAATGACTAAGCTTGGCTTCAGAAAAGAATTAAGGAAAAGTACCTTGTTTTTTGCCAACGTGCAGGGGAATGGGGTGGGACTGTGGGGATTAAATATACATTAGATATTAAATTTAATTAAATTACATTAAATATAATAATAATAAATACATGATTAAATATACAGTCAGACACAGCTAATGTGTTGGTTTTACTTAAACTGCTATTATTCTCATCCTTTAAAAAAAATCTTTGTTACAAGAGATAGCTTACTGGGGTGTGGAGGAAGGAAGGAATATATTCTGAAATAAAAGTGATGTAAAAGCAAAGTATGTCAACACAAATAACATTTAAAATTTTTTTTTAGATAATATACTAGCATGAGAGATAATTATATCTAGCCTAGCTTTTGTTATATGTATAAAAGCACAAAAGTAACAAGGATTTCATATTTTTCTTTTCTTGTCTTCCTAAAATGAGAATACCAGCATTTTGTATGGGAACAGCTGACATCAAATAGATCAATACAGTGGAATCTATAATACTTGTATCGTTTGGGACAATAATAGTTTGGAGTTATGGAAATCCAGATAATGTGGATTTTTTACTATGCTCCCTTTCCCTTATAGTGGAAGAAATACTGCATACTAAAGAAGGACAAATATACTGATTTTCAAAAAAGGGTAGAGAAATGAAAAAGCTTCATTTAAACTTTTTTTTTTTTGCTTTTTGGTAAAGCAATTAGGGTTAAGTGACTTGCCCACGGTCACACAGCTAATAAGTGGCAAGTATCTGAGGCTGAGTTTGAACTCAGGTCCTCCTGACTCCAAGGCCGCAGCTCTATCTACTGCGCCACTCATTTCAACTCCTGATGAAATTATAGAACGTTATTTAAAAAGATGTCTAGTGAATAGCTGAAAAGGGAAGCAGCAATGAGAGAAGTGATTCTTAATAACCAATAATTTGGGGAGATCCAGAGTTCTCCCCTTCTAAAGTCCTGATTTTTAAAAGTTGAAAGGAAAATTGCTGATAGTGAGATTAGACTAACTTTCTTGTTCAAGACCCCACCTTGGTGGAGTAGCCATTGTGTTCTGCTCAGGCTTGGGTGGGATATACATTCTTTGAATAGATTGCCCAAGGCTGAGGGAGTTCTGGGTATAGAAATAAATTTCTCTGTCCAGGGGTGACATGAAGTCACTCTCAGCCCCTCATTGAACACCTACTCTTGGAAGGGTATATAAACTGTGAACCTGCTGCCATGATTGTCTTTGGTCTGAGAGACAGCCAAATGTCTATCCTTTTGTTAATAATGTGCTGGTTTTATTAATAAAATGATTAAATTACCCAGAAACTATGTCTCTTGAAAGAACCTTTTTAACGGGCACAGTGATCAAAAAGAAATGAATTAATATATAAAGTACTTTGAAACCTTAAAATGTGATGAAAAATGTGAAAACCTTCAGATCTCCTCTTCCTCCTCCTCCTCCTTCTTATCTTCAAGGAGAAGATTCCATACAGACTAGTAACTACTTTGCCACTTGGAGCCTTGGAAAGCTGCCTAGCAGTTTGAGAGGTTAGATATGACATTCCCTCACAGTGATGGCAGCGGTGATTGCAGTAAACCCAGTGATCCCCTCCCAGCACTGACATACTTCCTGACCCTGACTTCAACCTCCATCCAGAGCAAGTAAATTACTTCTTGGGATACTGTGTACCCAGTACTGTGCTAAATGTTGGGAATACAGATAAAGACCACAAAAACAAAAACCAAAACAAAACAAAAAACAGTATGTACTCTTACGGAGCTCACAGCATAATGGAGGAGACAACATGGAAATTAATTATATACTAACAAGATATATACAACATTAATTGGAGACAATTCACAGAGGGCAGCATAGCATAGATGGGGACCGGGAAAAGCTTCTTGTAGAAGGTGGATTTTAGCTGAGAGTGGAAGGAAGTCAGCTAAGTAAGTCAATATAGTATTCTCCTTTAACTAGCAAATCCAATCAGTTGCCAAATACCGCCATTTCTATTTTGACAACGTCTTGTATACTTTCCCTTCTCTCTATTCACATAACAACTACATTAGTTCAGGACCTTATCATTTTTCACCAGGACTGTTCCAACAGCCTCCTAAATGTTGTCCTTGCTTCAAGTCTCTTTCCACACCAAGTCATTCATTAAGCAGCCAATAAAATGATTTTCCTAATCATTGCTAATCATTTTCTAGTCATTTCTAATCAGCTAATTGCCAATCATTTCTAAATTATTTTCCTAATCATTCCTAATCAGATTGACCATATCATCTCCCTACTTCATAAACTCCAGTGCTCTCTATGATTTTTAAGATCATATATGAATTCCTCTGTTTGGTGCTTAAAATTCTTCACAACCTGGCCCTTCCCTATGTTTCCTAGCTTTTAAGACATTGCTATCCTTCATGCTGTGCTCCAGCCATTTTGGTTTACTTACTAGTACTCAAACACAACACTCTTCTGTCTCTTTACCTTTGCACTGGTTATCCTCCATTCTTGGAATGTGCTCTCTCCTTACCTTCATTGTTCTATGCTTGTTGACTGATTGATTGATTATTCTATTTTTGTGGAAAAGATGGAGCAATATGGCTAGATGATAGCACAGTCAGGTAGATTTAGAATTAGGTGAATGGGTAGATCCAGAGTGATCATTCACGATTCAATGTTAACTTGGAAGGAATTCTCCAATGGAGTATCCCAAGGATGAGTTCTTTGCCCTGTATTGTTTAACATATTTTATCAATGATTTAGATAAAGGCCAAAGCAGATTCAGAGCCAGAGTTCAAAGACATGTCTCTCTGTGTGTCTTGATATATGTGGGTGCATCTGCATGCATGCATATATGTGTATGTATGTATATAATGTATACATACATGTATACACACATATTACTGTATGGTACTGTATATACAAAAGTACCACATGTCATATACATGGATGCATATGTATATAGGTGTGTATGTATATATGCAGAGACATGTCTTTATATATGTGTGTATACACACACATATGAAATATAGTACTTTTAATAGTGGGGCAGAAAGCAATGGCCCTGGTACTGATGGGGTGTGGCCCAAGTTGAGGTCTGTGCCCCTTGACCTGGAGGGAATTTGGCTCCTATTTTAGGTTTTTGTTGACTTCCCTTTTTGAATCTCCTTGTTTCCCTTTAAGGGCCCTAATCTCACCTGTTTGATTTTATTCTAATTAGAATCCCTTCTTTCCCTTTGAGAGCCCTAGCTCCATCTGTTTGATCTTATTCCAATCAGAGTTCACACCCACACCCTTTTCCCAGACCCTCCCCTGATTACCCAGAGTCATTTTAAGTATATAAGATCTCCCTTGGCCCTCATTGGGGAAGAGAATCCCAAGCCTAAAAGGTGGAGATTCTCTCACCCATGTCCATTTTTGTGGGCGTTACTTGGTTTATGTCTTTTATCCTTTTTAATAAACTTTTCCTCTGGCTGAAGAAGATTCGAGTTGAATTCGTTCAGGCAGGGCCCGGTACTACGAGTTTGGGGTTTCCAGCACCCCAACACTTCTAGACCTCATCAGTACTGCAGGTACCTGGTACCTTGACTTATGGCCCAGTGCCTTCGAGGGGGTACTAATTGATTGTCTTCTATATTTAGAAAAGGCTTATATGCAAAGCTATTGTTATTTGAAACTAGCCCCCATTATATTGCAGCTGCAGGGCAGAGAATGTATGGTTACAAGACAGAGCTGAATGGGATCTCCACCATGGCAAATCCTCTTGTTTGCTCTTGTTTAAGAGTTCCTGGGTTCCTTTCTTCTTTACCCATGAACATTATCTTTGTCTCAAGCTGGTATCTCTTATCTGGAGCTCAGAAATTGGTTTGTATGTATTATTTCTGTGGTGTGAATTTGTCTGCCTGTGGCTGTAGTGGTAAATAGTTAGAGGATTAGAGCAAAGCAGACACTGAAGGGAAATAAACTTATATGGGAGCTACGCAAATGACCATAGCACATATGATATTAACTGGAGTTAGAGGTCACTCTACAATTTTCAAAACATCTAAAGTTAGTCCTCAAAAACCACCCTTTGAAGCAGGCAGAGTTGGTATAATCCTGCCTTTTAGAGATCACAGAATTGTATCATTGGAAAGAAATTAACCTGGAGGCTGTGAACTTATTATTATTATTTTTTTTCTTAGTATTTTGATAACCTTATTTCAATATAATTGGTTTCCTTTGTAATCCTACATATTTTCATTTCATGCATTTAAAAATATTATTCTAAGAAGTCAGTCAACAAGCATTTATTAAGCATCTACTGTATGCCAGGCACTGTGCTAAGCGCTGCGGTCAGGTTTCATCATGCTTCCAGAGGTGTTCCTGACACAAAAATAGTTAAGAACTCTTGGTTTAGTCCAACCCCTTAATTTTAAAGATTGGGAAACTGAGGCTCAGAGGGCTTTTAGGTCATTAGGTAGTAAATAGTGAAGTCAGATTAAAAGGTATGAGTTCTGACCCTTAATCTAGTATTCCTTCCACTATTCTCCACTGCACCTTTCACTATATTCTCTATGCCTGCTGTCCACTGTCTTAAAGTGGAAAAAAAAGTTTCACACTCTAAGAACCAGCTGTAGATATTGAATTTCTGCACTGCGTGATCAAAATTTTAACAGTGAGTATAGATGACATCTGTGCTCATCTTCAGAGCTTCTGCCCTAGGGTCCACCTCAGTTAATTGTAGGTTGAGGAATTCAAACTGGCCCACTTAGCTCCATATAGCTATTGGCTGGTTTCAGGCACCAGACTTCATCTTTGCATCCTATCCAGCTGTCTTGCCATCTGCTTGCCACCATTCATAGACCACCCAACCCCTCTCTACCTTGTTTTTCACCTCTTGTTCCAGGCACAAAGCAATCAGTAGAAGCATTGCTCCTGGAAGGAGTATGTCTATTGACTGTTCTCACTACCACTGTGACTCCCCAAACCAAAATTTCCTTCCCTTGGCCGTTGCTCTCTAGCTGTGTTGTCTTTTCCTATTAGAATGTAAACTCCTTGAGGTCAGGGATGGCCTCCTTTTTTATATTTGTATTTTCAGTACTTAGCAAAGTACTTGGCACATAGGAAGCATTCATTAAATGTTTTTTCATTCATTCAATCACTCATTCTCTCCTTTCTTCATCCATTCATTCATTGCCTTTCCCTGAGGCATGAGTCATGAAGGAAATGAAAGAGATCTGGGTCCTCCAGTTTGTTCTGTGCATTGAGTCACAGAGCTGCCTTTAGTATACTTGCTTTGGGAAGCCCACCCATAATTTAATAGTCTAATGGATTCAAAGTGAGATACAAATCTAGGCTCAAGACAAGAGAATGAGGGGACCATCTGGGATCTTCTACAACATCTTGCTTGGGTCTTGGAATTCAAACATTTCATGAGCTGAAGCCCTTCTTCTCTACTACTCTGTTAATTCATTTCTGCCCTGAAAGTGACTCAATTCTTCATGCTAACCCAATTACTTCAAATACCATCTCTGGAATGGAGCTTGGGATGAAGGATCAGTGGGAAGAAGCTGTCTACTTAAAATCAAATTGGAGACTTTAGTAAATATTGATTAAGTTCATATTATGTATTAGATATTGTGGTAGATTCAAAGTATAAGATATAGACCTTGCCCTCAATAAGTTTTCATTCCAAATAAGAAGATAAAGCATAAAAATATGAAAATAGGATTAGATGTCATAGAGTTGGAAGTGATCTTAGAGATAATCTATTCCAACAGCTACCTTTTATTTTAGAGGATAATAAGGCCAAGGGGTGTTAAGTGTTTTCCTTAAGGTTACGTGCAGCTGGGGCAGCTAGGTGGTGCAGTGGATAGAGCACTGGCCTTGGATTCAGGAGGACCTGAGTTCAAATCTGGCCTCAGACACATACTAGCTGTGTGATCCTGGGCAAGTCATTTAACCCCATTGCCTAGCCAAAAAAAAAAAAAAAGAAAAGAAAAGAAAAGAAAAAAGGTTACATGCAGCTGGTTAGCACAGACAGTTAGGTGGCATAATGGATAGAGCATTGGGCAAAGAGTTGGGACAGATCCAAGTTGGAATCTTACCTCAGATACTTAAGTTATATGGTCCTGAAACAGTCACTTAACCTCTCCGAGCCTCAATTTCCTCATCTGTAAAATGACAATAATAATTATCTCTACCTTCCAGAGTTATTGTGAGGATCAAAAACACTAATATATATAAAGCACCTTGCAAATCTTCAAGTGCTATGTAAATGCTAATGATTATTATTAGACAACAATGAAAGATTCCATTTTTTAGTTCAATTTTTAAAGTTTAAAAAAACAACAAAAAAACCCCAACAAAAATTGACAATACATAACAAATTATTAAATGACTTTGAGGATGTAGAAATCATATCAATTTGGCATGATCAGGGAAAAATGGAGAAGTTGGAGATTGAGATAAATCTTAAAGGATTGATAGGATTTTTTCTCCTTGTCCTCATCCTTCTTGAAGTCTATTGACTAATCTCTCAGTGCTCTCTATGCTTACTTTACTTTGCAACAGATCATGTAAGTCCTTCCATATTTACCATATTTGTCATTCTTACCGCACAGTATTATTTCATTACATTAATATATTACCATAATTTTTATAGCCATTCCCCGACCATTGGGCATCTACTTTTGTTTTCTGTTCTTTGCTACCACAAAAAAAGGCTTTTATAAAAATTTTAATATATAAAAGCCTTTCTTTTTGTTAATGAACTCTTGGGGTATTGCCTAGCAGTGGAATCTCTGGATCAAGGAGTATAGACATTTTAATCTCTTTATTGCATAATTCCAAATTGCCTTCCAGAATGGATGTACCAATTCATAGCTCTACCAATAATGCATTATTGTACCTGTCTTTCCATAACCACTCCAACATTGATTATTCCTATCTTTCATTATCTTTGACATTTTTCTGGGTGTAAGATAAAACCTTAGACCAATCCCCGTTATCTTACAGATGAAGAAACTGAACCCCAGAGAATTTAGGACCTTGCCCATATCTATAAAGGTATTAAGTGGAAGAATCAGAATCTGAACTCTTTTTATTGTATTCTGCTGTCTCTCATTTTTTTTCCAACCAACAAGTCAGGTGTCCCTCCTAGCTTAATGTCATTTTTAATTTTTAATCAGTATACAATATAAGCCTCCTTCCAAGTCACTGTTCTTCATCACAAGCCCGTGGGCAGATCTCTGGAGCACTCTACTAGTGATCCTCTTCCAAGGTAATTTTGGTCTACAAATAAGTACCTGAATCTTATCATTCAACCAGGTCAGAAACTACCTAACTGTCCTATCCATTTAGACTACTTCTCTCATCTTTTTTTTTTAAGGTGTTATTTTCTTCAGCATTTTTTGGGTCTCCTTTAGCAAGCTGTTGACTTGTTATTCATGATTTTCTTGCATCACTCTCATTTCTCTTCCCAATGTTTCCTCTACTTCTCTTACTTGCTTTACAAAATCCTTTTTAAGCTCTTCCATGGCCTGAGACCAATTCATATTTTCCTTGGAGGATTTGGATGTAGGAACTTTGACTTTGTTGTCTTCTTCTGGTTGTATATTTTGATCTTCTTTGTCACCAAAGTAAGATTCTATAGTCTGAGGGTTTTTTTCCCACTGTTTGCTCATGTTCCCAGCCAATTATTTGACTTTTTAACTCTTTGTTAAGGTAGAAGTCTGCTTCCAGTGTGAAGGGTGTACTATCCCAAGATTTGGGGGTTTTGTGCAGCTGTTTTCAGAGATACTTCTAGGGACCTATAAATTTTCAGTTGTTCCAAGGTGGTATGATCTTGCCCTGTGCTCTGGTCTATGAGTGACCACAAGCACTGTTTTCTGCCCATAACTGTGAGGAGGATTTTCTCTTCAGCACTGCCACAAGCTCTGCCATGCCAACACTCCTCTTTGCCCCAGGACTATGACCCAGATCCAAGTATGGGCAAAGCAAGAGAATCCTGCCTCAGCACCAGCAAAGAGATCCCTGCAGACCTCTCTGAGCAGCCACTTGATTCCCCCACTGTCTGTGGGCAGAGAGCTCTGGAAACAACTGCTGCCTCTATGGCAGCACCCTTAGGGCTGTGCTAGTGCCAGGGCTGGACCACGCTCCTCTCTCACCGCAGTCACAGATCTTTCCTACTGACCTTCTAAGTTATCTTTGGCATTTGTGGGTTAGAAGTCTGTAAACCACCACAGCTGCTCATGATTCAGTCTCCTGAGGCCTGCTCCAGGTTCACTGAGGTTCTGTCTTTGGGCCCACTCTGAACTGGACTCCTCTGCCAATCTGGTGCAACAGACCTTTCTCATCAACCATCCAGGTTGTCTTGGGCTGGAAATTTGTTTCACTCTGTCTTTTTATGGGTTCTTCTGCTCTGGAATTTATTTAGAGTCATTTTTTATAGGTATTTGGAGGGGTTTGGGGAAGAGCTCCAGCAAGTCACTGCTTTTACTCCGCCACCTTGGCTCTGCCCCCTCCATCTTTTTACATAAGGATAATTTGTAAGATTTTGGGGCTGAGGGTTATTTATAAATGAGGAACCTGAGGCCTGTCTCTTCTCAACCAAGAAGCTATAGGGAGAAGTGGGAAACTAACAGAATGGTTTCTAATACTGTCCATTCAACCTGCTACCTTGAGAAGAAAGGAAGACGAAGTCGTGAACTATCGAGGAAACTTCAACAGCCTCATCAGAGTCTCAAAGTAGATTAAACAAACCTAAATTCCTTCCCTACAGTACTACATAGATCCAGAGCTGGAAGGGATCTCAAGGGCCATCTAGTGCAAGCCCCCTTGTTTTTGCAAATGACAAAACTGAGGCACGTATTAGTTAATGGATTTGTCAAATCTCAGACAGGGAATCAGCATCAGAAGCAGGATTTGAACCTAGATTCTCTAACTTGGGAGTCAATGCTCTTTCCCTTGTACTAGGCTGCCTCCTTCCTCTTACAATCCCTAACTTCTTTCAAGGCTCAGCTCAAGTAGGCCTTTCTTTATCCTTCCAGATGTCAGTGTTTGATCTCCCCCAATAAGTTGCTTTGCATTTATTTTGAATCTTTGTATTTACTTGACTTATCTTTGAATATGTTGTATACTGCTCCCCACTTCCTTACTTCTCTCCTTCCAGTAGACTATAAGCTCTTTGAGGACAGAGACTGTCTCATTTGTCTTTATATTCCCAGTGCCTGGCAAAAAATGGGCTCTTAAATACCGGGTTAGTTCAACTGAATGAGGATACATTGAAAAGACTAATGCATTTTAAAAATACTTAGTGATTCAAAATCTGAACTTACATTCCTGAGAGCTATAATATTTAAAAATTGACCAAAGTGAATCCAAATTGGTGTAAGATAAATAAGTTTCTCTACCAAGCAGGAAAATGAGATGCATAGAATGGGGTTGAGAAGGAGGAAAGGGTATTAAACAGAAAAGTAGCAGATGGGATTTTCCTTGTATTGACCTCAATAACACAGAAAGCACATGTTAGCAAGATCTTATTGTTTAGACACTGTTGATTGGATACATGGTTCTCTGCAAAATGAAAGCCGAAATGACAAGGTCCCTTCCCTGAGGAGCTTAACAGTTCAAATTAGACATAAGCACAGCTGAACAAAATAAGACACAGCATAACAGTGGGCCCCATAATTGAATCAATGTGATAGGAGAGGTCAGTCCTAGAGTTATACACTGAAAAAGTCTTAAAGGAAACTTGGAATAAGAGATTTCTGAGTAAGAAAAGCCTTGGGGGAGGATGGATACCCAGCATCTCAACCCTATGATAGCAGATGACACACCAAATGAAGGACAAAGGAAAGGAGCAGTGAGAAGGAGATGAAAAGGAGGTATTTATAGGATATGGATGATTTATAGCTCTAGCTATTAGGGAAAACTTAACAATTTGAGCTGACAAAAAGTAGAATGCGCCTAGACACAATTCTTCACTTTAGGTCTTCTAGCAGAGGTTGGGTATGTTATAGGGTTTTCCTTTGAGGTATGGGTTGGACTAGATCACTGTGGAGGTCCCTTCCAACCCTAAATTACGTGATTTCTTCCACATCCTCATTCTACTGTCAGTTTAATTCAACAAACAAGTTAAATGCTCAAGGTACTGGGCTAGGTGCAAAAGATATGAAGACTGGATATGCACTTTATTTACAATCTGATAGGAGGTTAAAAAATGTACACAGATAACCCTGATATGAGGGAATGAGATGACTATAAGGGCAGATCTAGGGAGAATGCTAGGATAACTCTAATAATGGAGAGATGACAGATTTGACAGTAACTCACACAGCACTTAGTTGGTTGTTTTTCAATCATGTCTGACTCTTCATGACCCCATCTGGGGTTTTCTTGGGAAAGATACTAGAGTAGTTTGTCATTTTCTTCTCCATCTCATGTTACAGATGAGGAAACTGAGGCAAATAGGGTTAAATGACATGCCCCGGGTCATACAGCTAGTAAGTATCTGAGGCCAGATTTGAACTCAGCAACTTCCTGACTCCAAGCTCCATACTCTCTCCGTTGTGTGAGAATGACTGCACTTTACATAACATAGGTATTTGATAAATTCTGAATGATTTTATTTGAGCTGTTTTGTCTTTGGCTGCTACTAGAGGCCTTTAAAACAATACTTCTTAACCTATTCTGTGTGTGTTATGGACCCCTTTGGCTGTCTAGCAAAATCCTTTTTCAGAATAATGTTTATAAGTGCATAAAATAAAATACATAAGATTACAAAGGAAACTAATCATACAGAAATAAATTCTAAAACTTTTTTTTTAAATGTACTACGCTCCCTGACCCATGCCAGGATTTATGTGATGATAGACTTAGGACTCAAAGGTACTTCAGAAACTATGCAGTCCAACTCCCACATTTTATCATTGAAGTATCTGAGAGACCCATAGAGTTAAAAGGACTTGACCCAGGTCATACAGATAATAAGATTTGAAGAATTTGAACTCAGGTCCTCTGCTTTCAGAGTTTATGCTTTTCCTGCTAATAGTGTTCCCTAAATATCACATCTGATCATGCCATTCCTTTTGATCTCTTTCCCTAGAATTTATGGTTAAGGTATGAAGGAAACAATCACAAATGCTGCATCCTCCTGGTATCATCTGATCTGATGAGAAAATGGAAAAACATCTGGTGAGAGAGAAAATGTCTATTCACTCTGACTATATAATTTGTAATAGTGCTAACTACCATATCTCTACGCTCTGATCAGTTAAGACCGGAAGGGTATGTGTTTCCCCTTTCCCTGTCCATTCTGCTGTTCTGTGTTTTGTTCTTTGATGTTTTCAATAGACATAGAGCCAGAGTACTCATCAAAGAGTTTCCCTCTCAATATAGCTTTGACTCATTTCCCATCATTCCACTTTCACAAAATCACAAAATGAGAGACTTGGAAGGGACCACATACTATCAAGTCTAACCCATATCTAAGCATGATGCACTGTTGGTAGAGCTGTAAATGGGCACCACCATTTTGGAAAGCAATTTGGAATTATATACAAAAAAGTTACTTAATAATGTGTCATTTGACGCAGTTATACCACTACTATGCCAAAAATGGATCAAAGAAACAGGAAAAGGTCTTCTATGTACAAAAATATTTAGTAGTTCTTTTTGTGGTGGCAAAAAAACTGGAAACTAAGGGGACATCCAACAATTAAGTAATTGAGTAAACAAGTTGTAGTATGTGAATGTGATGGAATACTATTGTGCTATAAGAAATGAGAAAAAGATGATTTTAAAAAAAAACAGGGAAAGACATATAGACTGATGCAGAATAAAACAAGCAGAATCAAAAGAACAACATATATTATAACAACACTGTAAAGACAAACAACTTTGACAGCCATACTATAAGAACTATGATCTAGTGGAGGGAAGAGCTCCTATTAGTACCCCCTCTTAAGGAAGGTACCTAGGCCAGCTATCTCTTAATTTCCCATTCTCTGGACTTCTTCATCATGCCTTAGGAACATTCTCACCTTCAAGATTACTTTAGCCATAGAACTCTTATCTCTTCAGTACTCACTGTCCCTGAGACCCTTGTCTTTCTTCCTCTGATTTTGTATCCCCTTTGCATATGCTGCTTGCTTTTTGTTTTAGATAGATGCTTTTTTTATAATATTAAAAGGTCCCTCTATGCCTATACTTTGTAGAGTTTTTAGCATAAATGAGTATTGTACTCTATCAAATGCTTTTTCTGTATCTATTGAGATGAATATGTGATTTTGGATTTTTTTTTTTGGTTTTTAATATAGTTAATTATGTTGATTGTTTTATTAAAATTGAATGATCCTTATATCCCTGATATAAATCCCATTTGGTCATAATAAATGATTTCTTGGATAGTCACTGAAGTCTGTTTGACCAAATTTTGTTTTACATTTTTGAGTCAATGTTCATTAGTGATATTGCCCTGAAGTTTTCTTTCAGTGTTTTGTCTTTCTCTGGTTTAGGTATTATATATATATCTCATAAAAGTATTCTGGTAGAGTGTTTTCTTTATCAGTATTTGAGAATAATTGGTAAAGTATGAGTACTAACCGTTCTTTAAAAGTTTGACAAAATTTTCCTGTGAGTACATCAGTATCAAGAGACTTTTTCTTTGGCAGTTCCTTTACAGCAAGATCTATTTCGTTTTCTGAGATTGGGTTTAAGATCTCTACCTGGTCTTCTAGTAGTTTGGGTATTTTATATTTTTGAAGGTATTCCTCTATTTCTTCTCTCTTCTCAGTTTTGTTAACATGTATGTTCTGATTATTCTTTTTATTTTTTCTGGTTTTACTGTGATTTCACCTTTTAGCCATTTTTTTGGTCACGTCCAACTCTTTGTGACCCCATTTGAGGGTTTTCTTGGCAAAGATATTGGAGTGGTTTGCTATTTCCTTCTCTAGTACATTTTACAGATGAGGAAACCGAGGCAAACAGGGTTAAGTGACTTGCCTAGGGTCACAGCTATAAGTGGCTAAAGCCATATTTGAATTCATGGAGTTGAGTCTTCCCGACTCCAGGCCCGGCACTGTGCCACCCAGCTGCCTGACTTTACCTTGCTCATTTGCTATTTTATTGATGTTTTTCTGCTGTCTTCTTTTTAATCAGGTTAGCTAAGCATTTATCAATTTTATTAGTCTTTTCAAAGAATCAGCTTTTAGTTTTAGTTATCATTTCTATTATTTTATTTCCAATTTATCTCCTCTCATGCTTTTTTTTAGATATGTCAACTTTCTCATTTTTACAAATGCGTATTCATTTCATCAATCCTGTCTCTTTCTATTTTACCAATATGTTTATAGAACATATATTCTAACATGTTTCTAGGGATATGATTTCCCCCCAAAGACTGCTTTATATGCATCTCAGAAGTTTTCATCATTACCATTTTCTTTTGCAGAGTTGTCAATTCTTTCTATGATTTGTTCTTTGACCCACTCATTATTTTGGATTTCATTGTTAAAACTCCATTTGGGTTTGTATCTTTTGTTTGTGGTCCTTGAACCAACTGGTCCTTGGGTCTGCTAGTGCAGCCTCACTGCAGGTAGCATGGGAGGTAAAGGAGGGTTTTTGGATGAGTTAAGGGTCAGTAAGCATCAGTTCATGGGTTTGATGTTTGAGGTTTTTAATCTTCTTTTGGATTCTAGGTATCTTAGATGATGGAGACAGCTGAAGTTGCTTTACATTTGGTGCATAATTTCTGTTTTGAAGAGGTTTGAGAGGTCATGAGAATTAGAGATAATGTCTAGTCCTCCATCTTGTTGCTTATATGACCTGGAACTCAGGAGTGCATATTTGTTACAAAGAATTAGCTTTTCTCTCTCTCTGTTTGTCTCTGTCTCTATCTCTCTCATTTTCTCTCTCTCTCTCATTTTCTCTCTCTCTCTCTCTCTCTCTCTCTCTGTCTCTCTCTCTTTTTCTCTCTTTCTCTCTCTGCAATGGGGTAGGGACGGGAGGGAGAGAAAACAGATTTATGTTCATTTAAAAAAAATACTTAGATTGGAGGCCTAGTGGGATGGAATGTTGCAATATCACTTCACTGTATTGTTAGTTTTGCTTAATTGTTATGCTTTGTTATAAGACAGCTCTTTCTGGGTGGGGATAATCTGGAAATATTTGTAATGTAAAAACAAACAATAAAACTTAAGAAAAAAGAAAGCAAAGACAGCTCCACTCCTCATGATGCTTACATTCTAATACAGGGAAATAATGTATATGCTTTGTATATGCTCAAACCTGTTAAGGGATCTAGTTTCTTGAACTCTTGGATGTCATTAGATTCCCTTTGTCTCTTGAATCTAAATGCTACTGCTCAGTTGACCTACATTTCTGAAGCTTGGACAAGCCTCTTGCCTCTGGTCTTTCGTTGCTGGTTACCTCACATTAACTGCTCTGTTAATGGAAACTATTGTCTTAAATGACCCATTTTTTTCTCCTTTTGGACCCTCCTTAGTGGAGTCATTTCTGGTGCAGATAGTTCTGTTTATCCAACCAATCTACTGGCATTGGAATTTGTGCTACAAAGTGCTCTTGGTTACAGCTGGCTCAGTGCCTGACCTCATTCCTGGGTGATACAGAACATGTCTCAAGTTAAGCTGGTCTAAAGACCCAGGACCCCAGCATCCACACTATGTCTTAGCTGCCAACAATCTATTGCTGCCGGAGAAGAGACCACCGGGGTACCTCTGAGTTATAGGCCTAAGGGTCTTCTAATGAACCTCAGAAAAACTTCCTGCTAAACCCAGTTTCTCCTTTCCCTTCTCCCTAGCTGACCCCAGAAATTCTTGGTTTGGCAGTATAAAAATTATAGCTATTATAGTCATTTATGTGAACTGCTTACCATTTATGCTTAATTGCCATGCAGAAAAATAATGATTACGCATATCATTAAATGTGGGTCAGGTCAACTTTGTTGTAAGCTTTATTTGATTACAACTGTCCAGGCACAAGATTGTGCAGATAGAAGGGGTATAGGCTTGTGTACCCTCTCAGAATAAAAAGTTATGCCATAAGAGAAACACAGAAGTGCCAGGCAAATCAAATTGTCTGCTTGCTGGCTACTCTCAGTAGCTCTTTGCTTCATTCTCCATGCATTCCCTCCTTCCTCACCCCCGCTCTGCACTGATTGGCTTCCTTCCTGAATGAACTGTATGCCAACCTCTGATACTACCCCTTTGCTCTCCAGTGATAATATATCGCCCATCAATTTGATTATATCCTGAAGGAACTATGCTTTGAACTTCAACATCTGCCTGCATATCCCTATAGGTTGCCTGTCTGTTTGATTATCCCGACCAATATACTCTTTGAACCCTAATTTAGTTCCCTATTAACTTCAGTCTCCAGAATACCAGTTTCCTGGACCTGGCTCCACCCTCTATGATCCAGGATCTGGCAATGCTAAACTGTCCATGGAATCTCAGTATTCACAATTGGTTGTCACTGTTTATGACTTACGAATAATCAGGAAACAGTGGTAGAGAATACTGTTGGGGAACAGTGAAAGGAACGGGTTGGGGGACTGCGAATCTGGATAGTCTTCAAATTAATAGTGATACATAATTCCATTTTGGGTTTGTGTTTAGAGATACTTAGGAAGTAGCATAAGGGACTCCTATGTCCACCCTCCCCAAGCCAGAATCTGAAGACAGACAATTTCTAACCTACTCTTTACTTGTTTAATACTGTCCAACATCAGGAAGTGACTGAGGCAGAGGGGGGAAAAAGAGTGTCAGCAGCTTTTGGGCCAGCTAACGTCTCTTCATTTTGAGATGAGCCTTTTCTTGCATGCTGTGCTCTGAAATTAATCTGGCTTCTGCCTGCCATGTGCTGACATAGACTGTTACTTTAGAGTTATTTAAGGCGCAGCATTTACCCTCCACAATTAGACTTTTCACTGCTCTCCCATTATTAGATCAAACAAAGTGATGCCCTGTTCCCATCTTTGAAAGCTGTGCACAGACTCCAGCTAGCCACAATATGCCCATTCTTCTGCCAGAATACTACCAGGCAATAGGGCATTTTATAACTTAAAACTGTGTATCCAGCATATCCTTATGACTCTTTAGAAACTATGCACAATATAGAAAACACTCTCGTATAATTTGCATAAAAGAGAAAGTGTTTTTGAATTCCATGTACTTCATTAAGATAATCTGATTTCATTTTTATCTTTGTATCAAATCTGGATACAACATAGAATTCAGATCCAGAAGGGTCCTTGGGCATCATCTAATCTAAGCTCCTGATTTTTATAGATGAGGAAACTGAGGTTCATAGAAATGGAATGACTTGATTATGGTCCAGATAGCAGGTTGTAGATGCAGAATGTGAACCCAGATTCTCTGGGCTTCTAAACCCTTTTTGGGGATCATGTACCTCTATAGCAGCCTAGTGAAACCTATGAATCCCTTCTCAATGTAAAACAATAATAACTAGCATTTATATAGCACTTTAAGGTTTGCAAAGCACTTTGCACATTTGGCTCTCACAGTAATCCTGTGATATAGATGCTATTATTATCACCATTTTACATAAGGGTAAACTGAGGCTGAGAAAGTTTAAGTGACTTGGCCAGGGCCACAGCTAGTGTCTAAGGCAGAATTTGCACTTGTCTTCTCATCTCCAAAGCCAGTGCTTTATTCATTATATTACCTAGCTGCCTTAAATAAAAATAAAACATATAAGAATCTACAGAAAATGATTATATTAAAAGTCCATGCACCCTTGGTTAGAAACCTTTGCACTATACTATGTTGTCCACTTTCCTTCTAAAAATATTTTTATTGATAATATTGTTTTTATGTAACATTAATTGTTTTAAAATAACACTCATTTTAAATATCTCTCTCCCCTTTACCCAGTGAGCTATCACTTCTAACAAATAACTTTTTAAAAAAAAGAATGATAAAAAAAAACAGTTCAGCAAACCCAACAGAAAATCTGACATCATATGCAATATTCTCCACCTATAGTTTTCTACCTCTGCAAAGGAGGCATATTTTTCATCTTTTCTCTAGGGTCAGATTTCTTGATTGTTATAATTATATGTATCATTCAGTTCAATTTTTTTTTGTCTTTCCTTTTATATTGTTCCAGTTATAGTAAATATTATTTTTCTCATTCTGTTTACTTCACTTTGCGATTTGTGAATGTTTTTCATATTCTTCATACTCATTTCTTACAGTGAAGTATTATTTCGTTATATTGTGTTATTTGTATATCTTTTCCCTAATTGATTGCTTGCTTTCTCTTTTTGACTACTACTGTATTAAAAAAAAAACTTCTAAGCATCTAAATCAGAGAATTTAATTTATTGGCTTTTTTATCATACATATGAGAAAAAAAAACAAGAGAAGGAGTAAGCTGGTAGATATTGACATAGATGGGACTTCCTTATTGGAAAAGGAGGTAATATTTCAAACAAAATATGAGATCCAACTTCTTTTGTCCTAGCATTTGAGTGGGAGTTTTCCAGCCTAATTGTTAGCCAGCTAGGGTTTTTAGGCTGTGGTTCAATTTTCTTCTCAAACAATTGGATAGCCATGAAGGAAGGGGATAGGACTGTGAAAGCAGAAAATAACAGTTCCTCAGGCAACCTGGGTACAGTTCTCTGAAATCTGTGTATTTTTATTTACCCCACATTATGAGTGGTCTTCTATTGCCTATAGCACTACTATTCACTGCCCCATTTTAAACTTTCAGCTAAATTAAGAGTCTATCTCTGAGTCACATCTTTTAGTTATATATTATTAACCCCAAATAGTTCCTAGTCTGCCCTTTTGATTGGATGAATAAATCATCGTGGTGGGAAGAAGGAGTTACCAATGTAGTCATGTGCCATAATGCAGGGAAATATAATTAGGAATATATTTTAATGTTACTTTTTGTAAATGCACATTTTATTTAATGCCATAAAATTCCACTCCCTCAAGCATGTACATATTTATTTTGTGTTAAGTCAAGTCTCTTATGTCCCTTGATCTCTTTGTGTCTTTTGTTACTATCTATCAATCACCTTCTTCCAGACACTTTCTCCTATGGCTTCTATGACACAACTTTTTTTGGTTCTCCTCCTTCCTGGCTGGCCACTACTTTTTAGTCTTCTTTGATGGATCATTATTGTCTCCCACCTACTAAGTGTTAGTGTTTTCCAAGCCTTTGTCCTCGGCCTTCTAATATCATTTAGATCTAAATGATATTATTGATTTCTATGAGTTCAATTATCATTTCTATAGAGATGATTCCCAAATCTATATATCCAGTCTTTATCACTCTTCTGAACTTGATCCTTGGGTTGCCAACTGCCTACGGGACATCTCTACCTGGATGTCCTATCCCCATCTCTAACTCAGCATATCCAAAACGGTGTTCAGTGTCTTCCTTGCTAAACCTACCTACACTTCAAACTTCTCCATTTCTGTCAAAGACATTACCAAGCTTCCAGTTACTTAGTTTTATAACCTTGTAGTCATCTTCAAGTTTATTTCATCTTAACCCTTCTAAATCCAATCAGCATTTTTAGGATGAATGGAATCAGGAAAACAATATTCATAACTAACAACAATGAAACCAAATGCTATCTAATTATAATTAACAGGGTTAACCCCAAAGAAGGGATGAAAAAATGCTTTTTGATTCCTTCACTGAAGAGGTTGGGGGAATATGGGTGTGGAATATTGTGTATATTGTCACATTCGTGGTGTATTGGCAGGTTTTGCTGAACTACTTTTTTCTTCCTCTTTCTTTTTTAATTCTTTTGTTCCATGTGATAAATCTCTGTGTAAGGAGTGGGGGAAGGATATCTTTGGAAACAAAGGTGATATAAACAGAAGATGTCAATAATTTTTTTTATTTAATAAAAAGAAATAGTATTATGAGAATGAAAAATTTTCAACGTTTTCTTTTCTGTTAAAGGCCTTTTCTATATAATTGTAGCTGAACAGTTTGTTAGCTTTGATTACCTGAGGGCCATCTCAAAAACATGGGAGCATCAGGACTCCAAATAGTGCTTTTTAAAATTTAAGTGATTATGAACTTATTTTACTAAGTTCTTTGGGAGATGGAAGTGGTGAGAGGAAGGACTAGATGGTATAAACCTAGCATTAGAGAGTCCCTTCTGATAGGAGGAATTGTATATAATTTTGGAGATTTCACTCCCAAAATCCTGATGTGATCCTATACAGGGAAATATTGGACACATTAATCTCTGGTTCATTTTGCTCCTCCAAAGGGCCCCTCAGATCCCTTGCAAGTGCTCAGGCTGATAATCAGGAAGGGTTCTATTTATGCAACAAAAATACGGGAAGAACCTATACCCAAGACCTTTGACAGTTAAGAAAACTCTTCTGTTCATATCAATCAATAAGTCAGTCAATCAACATTTATTAAATATTTACCATTTGCCAAGTATTATTCAAAGTTCTGGAGATATAAAGACAAAAATGAAATAGTCTATGTCTCCAAGGAACCTATCTTCTATTGTGGGAAACAATGTCTACATATGGAGGGTGTCCTAAAAGTCTTATCAGTTTTAAGCTATGAAAATTTAATTTTCCCACCAATATGAGTTATTCATGTGGCAATTTTAACGGTTATATATTAAATATAATTTAAGCCATTAAAGCTTTAAACGGCACTATAACTTTTGGGAAACCTTGTATAAGTATTTACAAAAATATATGAAAAATAAATTAAGCTTTTAGGGAGTAGGGAGGAGGGCACTAGCAGCTGAGGGAATTAGGAAAGGCTCCATGTAGAAGGTGGACTTGAGATGAATTTTGAAAGAAACAAGGGACTTTAAGAGACATTCTTTCCCAAGCTGGGATTGGGATAGAGGATGAATGGGGTGGGATAGATAATGCAAATATGGGAGGAACTGTAAGAAGGCCCCTTGCACGTGTATAGTCAGTCACCTGTATTCATAGCACAGTTCCATGTGGCTCAGGGTTTGAGCTGAGTCCTTAAGGAAGCCAGAATTTTCTTCCTCATTGGAAGAACATTCTAGGCGTGGAGGACTACCAGTGAAGAGATAAAAAGACAGGAGATGGAATGTTGTACGTTACGATCAGCAAAAAGGCCAGTGTTGCTTGATTATAGAGTATATATCTGGAGGAAAGATACCTGTCTTGTATGTCACTGCCCTTAGATCTGCACCGTGTCATTCTCTGTTTACACCATGTCATTCTCTGTGTGTGTCTTCTTCTATTCATGTTTGCCTTCTGGGGACCATATGGTCAAGTATGCTTACCAGAAACAGTTCATGCCTTGCGCATATACATGTTGGGAGTCTTCTTTGCACAAGGTGACAGGGGTTTGCTCCATTTTTATGGGCACACACCCCATATAGAAGTGGGGTTCAACTAAAGAGGCAGTGTGGTTCAATAGGAACACTATGGATTTGGAAGCAGAAAGGCTGGGTTCAGTCCTGGATCTGTTGCTTACTAGCTGTGTGAGACCTCGGATAAATCACTTAACCTCTCTGGGCTGCAGATTCCTCAACTATAAAATGGGGAATAGGACTACATGGCTTGTAAGGTCCTGAAACATATGATCCAACAATAATGCAGGTTAATCTGGCGCATGACTAGGCATTCAATGGGACCTCACAGGTGCAGTACCTCAAAGGGTTATTCTGAGGATGGAATGATAGCCTGCATGCAAAGCTGTTCCCAAACAGAAAAAAAAAACTATATAAATGTGAGGTCTTATTGTTATACATTGGAATTAAGGTTTGGCTGTGTTCACAGAGTATAAGGATTAAATCTCACAGTTCATAAGTTTCCAAACTATTGTTTAGTCTCTGGAGCTATGACCTTCTCTGTAAGAAAATTACTGTGTGGTAAAGAAGAAAAATTAGAGAATCTGAATTGGGTTATATTTTAGTTTTACTTGGTGCTTTTTTCCCCTCTCTCAATGTTTTCTGTTTGCCCTGTAATTTTCTTGGGTACCTAGATGTCTGAGGTGAAAAATTAACAATTGAAAATTCTCAAACAGATAAAAACTCTGATTACCACTTAGACTCCTCGATAATGTAAATAACTCTTAGAACAAATATCACCACACTGATTTTCATCTGCACTGGATTAGAAATAAAGCATTTGAAACAAAGAATACCTTTTTTTCTGTTGTTCTTTTGATATTTATCAGATAATGGGGCCAACTAAACTGTTTGGAATGGGGCACACATAGTGACTGGGTGCACATTTTGTCTTTGTGGATTAAGACTAATTCAGTAGCACACACTATGTGACTCTTATTGGTAGGGTTTACTGGTAAGGTTCTTTGAAAGAGTAGGAAACTGAGTTTCCATGAAGCTGTCCAAATTTTAATTTACAAGACGGTGACATTTCCCCCATTCTGTTTCATTATCACTTATCTCTGCAGATCTTCAGCTTCCCTCCTTCAGTAGAACTGTAACGGGATGGTTTGTGCCAGACTTGTGGTAGAGGCTTCCGAGTTCGTATCGGTCTGATCAGTCACAGTGGGACACACCGTACCTCGACTCCGACATAGTGGTGTCATTTTGGGCCTCTTTGAGAATGAAGGGCAACAACCAACCAGTGGGATAGTTAGCCATATTAAGACCTTCCCTCTGCCCTGAAGCAGTATCCAACTGGGCATTTATTTAGTTTCAGACTCTTAGGAGTAGGGATTATAATTCAAAACCTTGAAGGCACCATGATGACTGAAACTTTATTTTAAAAGTAATCCATTATGTTATGTAATTTAAAGTTCAGATTAAAAGGAGTACCCAATCTTCTTAGGTTATTACTTTTCATTAGAGGTAGCATGGTGCAGGAACTAGAGGGACAGTTCCAAAGTACTCATTATGGAATATGCCGGCTCTGTTACCATAGGTGAGCCACTATTTCTCAGTGGCAGCCAGTTTTGTAAGACTAGTTACAGGTGCTATACATTGTTAGAGGGAGTTTCCACCCCTGAAGCTTTCTGTGCCAATGAAATCACTGGTCTGGGTAAACAAACAAACAAACAAACACGTAGTTTACATTTCCCCACCAAAATTTTTTGTGTTGTTTTGGGCAAATGACTTTAACTTTATGTGCCCCAGTTTCCCTATCTGTTGAGGTGGGGGGGTGGGGGGAGAGAGAGAGAGAGAGAGAGAGAGAGAGAGACAGAGAGAGACAGAGAGAGACAGAGACAGAGAGAGAGAGAGAGAGAGAGAGAGACAGAGATAGAGAGAGAGAGAGAGAGCGCGAGAGCGTGTGAGCGCGCGCGCATCTAGATTATGTAATCTCTAAGTAAGCCCCATCCAACTCAGACATTCTATGACTGTATTCACTGAGACAGAATCTGGCCAAATTTTCCCAGACATTCAGATTTAATCCTCGTGTGACTGTTTGATGGCAACATCCTGGTTTAGTTTCCTTGTTGAAAAGAGTTTTGTTATGGAGATTTCTGAAGAAGATTGATACTGTTGGAAGCTGGAATTAAGTGACAATTATTAAGGATGATTCTGCTTGCTTTAAATGATAACCATCTGTTTTCCATCACACATTTAGCTTGATCAGATGGCCTGTTGTGACTGAAAGGTTATCTCTGAAGGAGCCTGGTGGCTCACCCTTTGGCTAGAAGTCTACCAGCTGTCACCACACGTGTTCACATAATAATGAACAATGACTTTTTTTTTTGGTTAGGGCTCTGATAGCTTTTCTAAAGGGGTGTGTGTGTGTGTGTGTGTGTGTGTGTGTGTGTGTGTGTGTGTGTGTGTGTGTGGTGTGTGTGTGTGTATCTGTGTTTAGGTATTATTAGATTAAGGTATTTTCATTTTAAGCCTAGTGACAACTATGCCTCTTTTTCCTTTTCATTCCTATCACCAACAACTCCCTTCCCTTCACCCTCCCTCCCCTCCTTCCACCTCTTCTCCTCCCTTTGATTGTAGCCAGCTTCTTGGTCTGAGCCATGAGTCACTTGTACTGAAATGGATGTTGGTGCCTTTGGGGTGGTTTTGAGATTTGCTAGCGGGGAGAAAGACTGTCATTATCAACTTCTGTTGTAAGAGCAAACTCATTGCCTCTTCCTATTGCCCGATTTCTATCAACCAGAAAAATAAGAGCTCTCTCTACACCTAGACTGTGGCCTTTTCCTTTTCACAAGAGATAGTGACAGTGAGGAAAGAAAGAGAGAGAGAATGAGAGAGAAAGAGAGAGAGAATAAGAGAGAAAGAGAGAGAGAGAGAGAGAAGAGAGAGAGAGAGAGAGAGAGAGAGAGAGAGAGAGAGAGAGAGAGAGAGACCTTTTGACAACAGCTGTTTCTGTTTATGAGCCAAATGACAGAAGGTCAGCATCTAGTAATTCTATAGCAGTAAAGTCTCTGCCCCTCCATACTTCTTGGGGGAAGGGTTCAGAAGGGCATTTGGGGAGCATGCTTCCTCAGAAGTGTAGGTCATATAGATGTCACGTGAATATTTTGTCTCGAAACAAAAGTGGCTGGTAATTGTCATTAACTTCATCATTGCTGTGACATTTATGCCATATTCTCACTCCACACTTGGTACAATGTTTTTCCTTTGAGAAACAAACAAATTTAAAAATCCTGCTTTTTTTCAGAAAGCCTGCTTCTGATTTTTTGGTGGTATCAAAGAACTGGCAACAAAACGGATGTCTATTGATTAGGGAACAGTCAAACAAATTGTGGTACATGAATGTAGTGAAATATTACTGTGCTGTAAGAAACAACAGATATTACGAAAGTGAAGCAGAAGACTTAGGCGAACTGATGAAAAGTAGATAGAGCCAGAAAAACAATATCTATAATGATCAAAACAATGTAAATGGCAAAAATAATCACCAAAGAACAACTGAAAATGAATGCTACAAATGTACAAAGAACAAGCTTAGCCCCAAAGAAGAAATAGAGAGGACACTTCCCTCAATTTCCTTGAGGACATCAGTGATATCAGATTTTCTCAATGTATTGATCATTTTTTCTAAGTTTTTCATCCTTCTTCCTTTTTTTTTTTTTTACTTTCCCCCCCTCACCCCCAAATTCTTTGTTATATGCGTTGACTCTCTGAAGAGGGAAGGGAGATAGAGAGGAAAATTTAGGCCGTGTCAAAACAAAAGATATCAATAAAAATTTATTTTTTGAAATAAAGACTGCTCCTTTCACTGGGATTTCAATTTGAGTAATTTTTGTTAGTGAACTGACATAAAAGAAATAAGGTTCCATTGAAGTGTTTCATTGTAAATATAAATGTTATTACATATCAATTACAACCAATCAATAAACATTTATTATTTAATTGTTAATTATTTATTAAACTCCTACTATGTGCCAGGCATTGTACTAAGCTCTGGGGATACAAAAGGAGGCAAAAGACAGTCTTTGTTCTCAAGGAACTTACATGCAAACAAATATATAAAAAAGCAAGCTATATACAGGGTGAATAGGAAGTGATTTACAGAGGGAAGGTGTTGGAATCAAGAGGGGTTGACTTTTAGTAAAAGATAGGATTTTGGTTGGGACTTAAAGAAAGCTAGGAGGTCAATACTTGGTGCAGAGGAAGGAAAGAGAGCATTCCAAGCATGGAGGACAGCCAGAGAGAATGCTGGAACATAAGAGATGGAGTATCCTGTTTGTGGAACAGCCAGGAGGCCAGTGTCACTGGATTGAAGAGTATGTGATAGGGAGTTAGTTATAAGAAGACTAGAAAGGTAGGAGGAGGTGGGTAGGTTATAAAGGGCTTTAGATACCAGAGTATTTTGTATTTGATCCCGAAGGTAATAAGAAGCTACTGGAACTTATTGAAGGTGATATGACTGAATCTGAGCTTTAGGAAGGAAAGTTCTTAAAAATTAGACTAGGTATTATCAGTCTTGGTCCATTATACTTTTTAAGATATTAAAGTGTGTGGAGAAGCAATGTGGGAATCTGTGGGGGGGGGGGTTTGTTTTGTTTTGGTTTGATTTTTAAAGAAGCCATTCTTTGCCTCATTTCTTATTAAGCCTTAATCACTGAATAGGCTTTGCCTCAGTCAAACTGAGACTAGTTAAATACCTTAGCTTGAAAAGGCCAAGGTCTCCCACTGCATCCTGGGCTATCTTCAGTTGTTCTGATCCGTATCTGGCCAGACTCAGATGGCTTGGGAGGAGAAAGTGAAACTGGTGACTTTGCACAGCCCTCCCTCACTTAAATCCAATTCACTTCATGTCACAGTATCACCTCCCTGACGTCATGGTCCTCTTTGAAAATGAAGGACAAGCAGCAGCAGCAAGGTATTACTCTAGTCTGGACATCTGCTGCCTAGTTTCAACTCCATTGAACAAGATGTCCCTCCCAGGTTAGTCACCTCTAATCTCTTCACTGTGCTACCAACTCAAACCTTGACTGAGACCACCTCCCTCAGCCTCCTCTATCCTCTGACTGGAGGGCTGGAGGGTAGAGCACCAAACTCCTTCTAATGCCTTCCTTTGTAGAGAGCAGAAACTGGACCTTTGGATTTACTCCACTCTGAATCTGCCCTGTTGCCTTGGTTTCAACTCCACTGAACAAAATACACCCTAACGTTCACTTCCTTTTCCTGTAGTTGTCCCCTGTTTGATGGTCAGCTCCTTGAGGGTAGTGGCTGTCTTTTTATTAATTGTATCCCTAGTGTTTAGCACAGTGCCTGACACATTTGTTGTTCAATTGTTTCAGTCATGTCTGACTCTTCATGACCGCATAAGGCGTTTTCTTGGCAAAGATACTGGAATAGTTTGCCATTTCTTTCTACAGGTCATTTTACAGAAGAGGAACTGAGGCAAACAAGGTTAAGTGACTTGCCCAGGGTCATACAGCTAGTATCTGAGGGCAGATTTGAACTTGGGTCTTCCTGACTCCAGGTTAGGTACTTTATCTACTCTACCACCTAGCTTCCCCACTGCCTGGCCCATATGAGGCACTTAATTAAATGTTTATTGGACTGGATTGAAACTGACTGTCATATAAAAACAAAAAGCATCAATAAAACCTTTTATTTAAAAAAGGCAACACAAAAACATAGAGTAGGATCCTGTGATAACAAATCCTGCTATTATATGGATTCAAGCCTACCACAGGGCTAATTTAGTACACAGAAACATAATAATTAGTTGCAGCCAAAATCTGATGGAACAGATAGAATAATGTTCTAGTTTTGTCCTCCAGTATTAGATTAATGGGGTTCTGGTGTATTTGACTTTAAAATATACAATAATATCTCATTTATTCCAACTTCAGTGAGTCAAAATTTGCTATAAATTAGACAGGGGATGGGTTGAACTTTTCCTCTGCATGAAGAAAAAAGTTTCTAAGCAAATTAATAATATAAAAACAAAGTGGACATGAGATGTTTAGATCTCTATTAGGAGACAGTAGCTTACTCTTAATTACTTTAAGTGATAAAAACAAAAGCTATATTTCTTTAAGATAATTCTATTGGGCTTTCCCTAATTTAGATAATTAGTGAAGTTTTATGGTACTAAATAACCTGTTTCTTTGTTCTCCCTTATTTCCCAAGCACCCAGCCACTCCTTAAAATCCATCCTTTCCTCCTTAGACTTTAACTGTGTCAACATTTAAATCCCAACTCAAATGCCACCTGCTCTAACTGGACAATTCAATGTTTCTTAAGAATTTTAGATTTGTAGCTGGGAGGGCCTTTAAGGTTATCTATTCCCCACTCATTGTATAGGTGAGGGAAATGAGATCCAGGTAGGTGAAATTATTTGCCCATGGTGACACAAGGCCTGAGTGACAAAGATAGGACTTGACTCCCAGTCTTTTGATTTCCATATCTAGTACTTTTTCTGCTACACCAGGAACTTACTACTCACAAGGCATCCTGTAGGAGATACAAAGACAGGAACCAAATGGTCCCTGCCCTCAAGGAGCTCACATTTTGTCTTGCAAATTAGTTTAAAAACAAATGATATGCCTTTTGATCAAAGAGGTAGCATAAGAAGTAGTTCATTAACTGGATGAAAGAGTAAACACTATGAGCAAGAGAGAGAGGGGAAGAGTGAGGGAGTAAGGGATAGTAAATGAGAGAGAAGAGAGAGAGAGAGAGAGAGAGAGAGAGAGAGAGAGAGAGAGAGAGAGAGAGAGAGAGAGAGGGAGGGAGAGAGAGAGAGGGAGAGAGAGGGGGGAAGAGTGAAGGAGTAAGGGATAGTAAATGAGAGAGAAGAGAGAGAGAGAGAGAGAGAGAGAGAGAGAGAGAGAGGGGGAAGAGTGAGGGAGTAAGGGATAGTAAATGAGAGAGAAGAAAGAGAGAGAGAGAGAGAGAGAGGGAGGGAGGGAGAGAGAGAGAGGGAGGGAGGAGGGAGAGGAGGAGAGGGGAGAGAGGGGGGAAGAGTGAGGGAGTAAGGGATAGTAAATGAGAGAGGAGAGAGAGAGAGAGAGAGAGAGAGAGAGAGGGAGGGAGAGAGAGGGAGGGAGAGAGAGAGAGGGAGAGAGAGAGGGAGGGAGAGAGAGAGGGAGAGAGAGGGGGGAAGAGTGAAGGAGTAAGGGATAATAAATGAGAGAGAAGAGAGAGAGAGAGAGAGAGAGAGAGAGAGAGAGAGAGAGAGAGAGAGAGAGAGAGAGAGAGAGAGGGGAGAGAGAGGGGGAAGAGTGAAGGAGTAAGGGATAGTAAATGAGAGAGAGAGAGAGAGAAGAGAGAGAGAGAGAGAGAGAGAGAGAGAGGGAGGAGGGAGGGAGAGAGGGAGAGAGAGAGAGGGAGGGAGGGAGGGAGAGAGAGAGGGAGAGAGGGAAGAGTGAGGGAGTAAGGGATAGTAAATGAGAGAGGAGAGAGAGAGAGAGAGAGAGAGAGAGAGAGAGAGAGAAGAGGGGGGGGGGGGGAAGAGTGAGGGAGTAAGGGATAGTAAATGAGAGAGAAGAGAGAGAGAGAGAGAGAGAGAGAGAGAGAGAGAGAGAGAGAGAGAGAGAGAGAGAGAGAGAGAGAGAGAAACAGAGGCATAAGGGAGAGTTTTTGTCTGTCTGTCTGTCTGTCTGTATGTATATACATATGTATAGTGGTATAATAGGGATCTGGCACATGCCCTGAGAGTCCCAGATGGAGTTTCTACTTGGGAGATGCTAGGGGGCTGTTTCTAGGGAAATTATGATGATGTATAAAGAAAGTGCTTTGAAAAGACAGACTGTGGAGCATGTGTCACCATTCTGTAACTGGTTCTGGTTGGCTCACCGTGTGTTGGAGAGGACTCTCTTTGATGGGCTGCAATTGCATTCAAAAAGTCCTGTCATCTTCAGTTATTGTCTCTTTGCCATGGGGTTGTTGGGGGAGCTTGACATCGGTGAAGGGAGTGGAGTCTTTGTGGGAACTTGTGAGTCAAAAAGCTGAGAAAGCTCCTTGAGCATCTGGTATTCTTGAGCCAGCACAACACCAGTGCCCTGAGGAGCAAGGAGTGACTTTTGGGAGTTGCCTTCGGGGAAGCCAACCTAGTAGTAGATGATATGCAGGATCACCTGGCAGTTATGCTGCAAGGGGAGATTAACTTGGGGATAGCATGCTATATAGGAATTGAGCTAAATTTTGAATCTAATCTACCATCACCCTCCTTCTCTCAACCCAGAGATTAAGGTGACTAGGGGAAATGCTTGTATGTTTGTTCTTGTTATACCTATGAAGTATATTGTTGTTTGTCCTTAATTTTTGACAGGGTGATATCTCGACTCTTACATGAATTGGATTTAAATGAGACAGAGTTGAACAAAGCCTCACTCTCTCTTCCGGAGTCATCAAAGTCTAGTGGCAAGACAAAAATCAAGATGAACCAGGGATGATCTAGGATACAGTTGATGACCTTAGCATCTTCAGTGTCTGACCAAGCTCTAAGTGCTCCAAAGCTCATATTTCAGCTACTGTCATGGCCATTGGAACAAATTTTTCTCATTTGCCTGTTCCACCAGGGGAAGTTTTCACATTCTTGGGGTAGACATCCCCCTGACTTGCCAAAGATTTGAAGCCATCAGTTATCCTCAACCTGGTTTAGCCTATCTGCAGAGATGATTTACTGGGGTGTGGCTGCTGCACATGCTACAGCTTCTTGGAGCCACAGATGACAGCTGAGTGCCAGGAGGATGAAAAAGGTGGATGAGCAGCCCTGAAAAGGATGCCGTGAGCCCTCACACCAAAAGTGCTAGTCCTTCTTGAATAACTTGTACATCCCTGGGAAGTACATATCCCTTTGTCAAAGGCAACCTATCAGTCAGTAAGCATTTCTTGCACTGTTCCAAGCACAGAAAATCAATCCAAAGAAAGACAAAAGAAAGTCTTTGCCCTTGAGGAGCTCAAAATCGAACCTGGTGTTAAGTGGATAACTGGAACTGGATTACTAACCCCTAAAAATGTGGGAACCGTAGGTGGTGGGTACTTGAGCTAATTACAGCAGAGAAAAAGCCATCCCTAAACTTTTCAGGGTACGCAGAGGTGGATGTAGCCTGGGTGGCTCTGGGAGACAGGGGCAGAGCATGCTTGCTACCTTGGTTATCTGTTTTCTGAATAAGAAATCTTCTACCACCTCTTCACCCCCTTTCCTCAATTGCAACCCTTTCCTCCTCAGATCTGACAAAGCTCTCATTTTATTTTGTACCTCCCACCTTCCTAATTCACCTGTGTTTTATTAATAAGCTACAAGCTCCCTGAGGACAGGGATCATGACTTAAGTAAACTGTTTTTTTAATCTCTTCCAATGCTATGTATGTACACAGAAAGGGCTTAATAAGCAATTGTTGACTTGAATTTCTTGATCTTGGACTATTAGTAGCAACAACAATGGCACCACCTGGGCCTTGTACCTGGAACTATTACTTCCTGTCTTTCCCTTACTTTATTTTATGGTAACTTGGTTTGATGCCAATTGCATTCATCTCATTTTACTGGGCAGTAGGAAGATAGAACAATATAGCTCACTCTTTGACCTCCAAAAGATTTCAATACAAGGAGAAGACAATACACACATATGTGTTTTAACTTATAGCAACAAGGAAAAAACAAATGAGGAAGGGGTATATTAATACAAAGGTCTTTTTTGAAGCTACCCTGGCCTAAGGCCTTGGACACTTTTTCCTCATTTGTCTAGCATCAGAATTGCTTGTTTCACAGCATTGAAGCAGGTTGTAATTCCTTCCTTTTCTAAGGAAGCAAATGTTTTCCACAGACATGAGTAGAGTGGGGAGAGGTGCAAGATCGAGGAACTACTCCATGGCACTATTTCAACAGTCTTAGGAAAGTGGTATTTGAAAGCACTTCTGGGGGTCTGCTGTCCAGTTTCTGACCTCTAGAGAGATCATTTCCTTCTCTGGAAAACTCTATCTCCTCAGATGCAGGGGCCATATCATTTTTTGCCTTTCTGTTCTCAGTGCCAACCCTTTTCATATTTATTGCATTTTGGATTTTCTGAATAAACTGTGATGGGTCCAACAATGAAATGGGACATTATAATTCAAGGAGGATTGAGAAACCTGAGGATCAAAGAGAAATTTGGAAAGATATGTGAATTCATTGATGGAAAGGAAGTGAATATAATGCAAAGGGTATTGGATTTGGAATTAAATGACTGGGTTCACATTCTGGCTCTGGTGCTTGCTATCTGTGTGACCATAAACAAGCTGCTTCCCTTTTCTGAGTCTCTATTTCTTTATCTTGAAATGAGGAGGTTGGATTAGAGCAGGAGTTCTTAATCTGGGTCCTGCAAACTTATTTTTTTTAAAATTGATAAATATATTTCAATATAACTTTTTTTTTAATAATCCTATGTATTTTATTTTTTGCATTTAAAGACATTATGCTGAGAAGTAATCCACAGGGTACTGAATAAAATTAGTATAAAAGGAAAAAAACTTGAATCACAAATACAGGTATGAAAGGGCAAACAAAGAAACTGAATAGGTCACCTTTAAAAGTTTTGTGGTTGAAAAACTAGTCACTTAGTAATCTTTCTGGTGATAGGCCTCTTCATAATTTATTTCACTGGTCTGTGAACCATAATGATAAATGACATTTTTATAACACTGTGCAAAGCGTACCAAGCGCTTTATTTATCTTGCTGCATTTGAACTCTGCAACAGCACTGTAAAGTAGGTTCTACAGATGTTATTCTCATTTTACAAATGAGCAAACTGAGGTTCAAACAGGCTAAGTGACACAGAACTGTCTAGTAGAAACAAGAATATGGGTTTTAGAGTTAAAAGACCTGAGTTCAAAATAGGACAGTGCCATGTACTACCTGTGTGACCTTGGGGAAAGTCAATTAAACTTCTTGGGCTTCATTTTCTTCACTTTTAAAGAGAGGAGAGAGGCTAGATGGCCTCTCTGGTCCCTTTCAGCTCTAAATCAATGATCCTATGACTTCATCCCAGGTTAGAGGACTAGGATTTGCATCCTGGCGCTTGTACTTCCCGGCCATGTAAATCTGGACAGGTTCTTTCCCCTCATTGGGCCTCTGTTTCTCCATCTATAAAAGGTGGAGGCTCTGTAGCCAGTGAGGATCAGAAGTGAGATTTGAACACAAGTCTTCATGACCACAACTACAACACTCAGTCTACCATGCCATGCCATACTCAAAGCTTTTCCAGTTTTGTAGAGCCTGCTAGAATTCGGGATGATAGAATATAAATTCCGTCAGTCCAAGAACTGTTTTATTTTTGTCTCTGCAGTCCCAACACCTGGCGTATTGCCTTGTACACAATAGGTGCTTCATAAATGCTCATTGATTGATTGATCTGGTGCTACAGCCTTTTAGAGCCCAGCATCAATCCACTGGAGATGTGTTTTAGAGAAGATAAATAATTTAAAATTTATTTGCCCAAATGGAAGTAGCTATGAAATACCCTTGTTTTGATATGTGGATACTTCAAGTTTTGAATACATTATTCAGAGAATATGCATATGTTGGGGGGAGAGTATGTTCACCTCTTTTAAAGACATCATTTGTGTATCCCTATCTCATCCTGTACTTTTCCATCTGCATGTATTCCCACAAGGGTTCTCATCTGTTGTTGAAATCCTTCTGTTCCTTCAAGACCCAATGAAGATAACCACCTTCTCCATGAAGCTTCCTCTGATTACCCCTAGAAAAAAACTGCTCTTTCCCTTCTAAAATATTCCCAGAACCCTTTGGCTGGAGTACTCCTTTGTCCCTATCCTTTTCAACCTTGTACCATTCATATTTTGTGTGTGTATGTGTGTACATACATATATATATATATATATATACACACATACACAAATATATCTATGTATGTGTATATAAATGTATGCACACACATATGTATATATGTGTGTGCATATGTATGTGTGTATGTATATGTGTATATATATACACACACACACGCACATAAATACACACACATAAATATATAAAATACACAGGATTGCAAAGGAAACCAATTACGCTGAAATACAACTATCAAAGTGTAAAAAACAAAACAAAACAAAAAAACCTAACAGACCTAAGGTTAAGAGTTCCATGATCTAATCCAGGGGTGGAGAAACTGACTATTAGATTATAAACTCCTTAAGGGCAAGGACTATGTTGCCTTTCAGCCTTGTGTCTCTAACACCTAGCACAGTGGACCTGTATACAGTAGGTGATCATGAGATGTTGTTAAGGTGAAATAAAATACCTATATCATGTGGGTAAAATGGCAGCACAGCCCATCCAGTTTTTCAACATATCTTGCCATGGAGATGCTTGATAAACTGTTTTAGTGTCCAATAGTCACTATTTCTGCTCAGTATTTCTTCCTTAATTGTCTGTCTCAGCTCTCTTTCTGTAAGGAAGCTGCTATATTTTTTTAGTGAATAAATCATCCTAATCCTTGCTCTGATTGATCACTCTTCCCCAGGAGTTCAAATTCTATGCTTTTCAGAAAGTCATTAGTATTCTTTCCACGGTCCTTAGGAATATAGTGATCCAAGTATGTATTTGTGTCTTTAAGCAAAGGGACTACTGGAGTGCCAAGAAGAATTAACTCCCCAGTAAACCCAAAGAGGAAGGCTGGGGTAATAAAGAAAACCAGAAGATTTAAAAAACAAAAAAAACAACTCTGAGGGAAAATAATTTACATTTTATATATCAATATTTTGTGAAGTTCTTGGTGGGGAAAAAATTATCTTTTCAGCATAGTATAGTTTTCAAGATTTAGTACTTGTAATTAAAATCTTTTGGGAGTCTCTTGATAGAACTTTAGAACTTTCTATGGAAATTCACCCCAATTTTCATCTTCAGGCTTTGAATAGTAGAACACCAGGTATGTCTCTCTCTACCTTATCCCCAAAGCTCCAAAGTAGGGAAAATCCTCCATTGGTTTATGTTATGGACTGAAAATTAGATTTATCAATACTGTACTTTGGTCCAGTTTAAGCAGAGCATTCTTTTAAAGGGATAGTCTTAGAGTATCATGGGATAAATCCACTGCATTGAAAGTAGTGCTGACCTTGCTCACTGAACTGAACTGGGAGTCATGGTACCTGATTTCAAATCTGACGTCTGCCAGCAGATCCAGCATGCCAATTAACCTCTTCAGGCCTCATTTTCGCCATTTGTAAAACAAAGAGATTAGACTAGATCGAGGTGAGGAACCTGTGACCTTGAGGCCACATGTGGCCCTTTGACTGAATCCAAACTTCACCTAACCCTTTTTATTTCTTTATTAGTTTTTTTAAATTAATTATTTAATTTTTAGTTTTTTAACATTCCCTTCCACAAGATTTTGAGTTCCAAATTTCCTCCCCATCTTGTCCCTCCCCACACCCTGGGCACATTTCAAATACCCCTTCCCCTAATCTGCCCTCCCTTCTATCTATCCCCTCTCCTTCTCTTATCCCCTTCCCTTTCTATTTTCCTATAAGGCAGGATAGATTTCTATACCCCATTGCCTGTATATCTTATTTCCCAGTTGCATGTGAAAACAATTAACAAAACCTCTTAATAAAAGGATTTGTTCTGTAAATCTTGGACTCAATCAAAAGGCCTCACCCAAGGACCTAGAAGACTATGTGGCCTGCAGTCTCCCCATCCCTGGACTAGATCATGGAACTCTTAACCTTAGGTCTGTTAGGGTTTTTTTTGTTTGTTTTGTTTTGTTTTTCACTCTTTGATAGTTGTATTTCAACGTAATTGGTTTCCTTTGCAATCCTGTGTATTTTATATATTTATTCTGAGAAGGCATCCATAGGTTTTACCAGATTGTCAATGAGGTCCATGACACACAAAAAAGGCTAAGAACCTCTGAACCTGATGACCTCTGAGGTCTCTTCTATCTCTCGATCTTTGATCCAATAATTCTGTGATTTGGCTCAAGTCCTTCATTTTATACACAAGGAACTAAGGCAAGAGAAGTTAAATCTTTTTCACAAGGTTACCTGAGATTAAACCCAAGTTCCCCATTCCAAATCCATTAATTCTTCTGCTAGATATGCACCCAATCAGCAGTAGTGTAATTGGTCTTGCGCTCATATGTTTGGTCCCATTGTGATGACATTACTCCTTTGTGTGTGCTTTGCATTAATTCCTGGAGGACTTGCCTTTACAGGTTTAACATAGTCCCCTTCTCCAATGTTCAGGAAAGAATAGGATTCATTATTGAGCTTTCTCTTTCCCCTGAGGAAATTAAGAGAAATAAACCTAGAGCGTAGGGTAAGACAAAACAGTAATTTTAGAAGAGATTCTCGAAGGCAAGTGAAAGGAAATTAAATTATTGTGAAAATTAGCAGAACTAAATTTCCTATATAAAGTAAGTTGGGAATGGTGACTCATGTCTTACTCAGAGGTGTACTTTGAGCTGGAAGAAGTCATGCTAAGAATTTTAGTGCTGGGTTGGAGCAGGGAGGGGTGGAATTGAAATCAGTGGATTATGTACCTTTAGCAGGGCTATGTACATATCTGTGTACTTCCTCAAGGCTTGTTTAAATCCAGAGTGATCTGGGATTCAAATCTCAGCTCTGACCCTTACTAGAACATGATTATGGGCATGCTTTTTAACCATTCCTCAGTTTTGTTAACTGCAAAATAGGGATTCTAATACCTGCATTCACTATCCTATAGGTGAGGAAAATCTTTAAAGTACTTTAGAAATGTTAGTTATTTAGTGTCCTCTGACCTGTCGTCTTGTGATAGATGGTTTGAGCTGGAACTAATCATCCCTTCACCCTGGCTTTCATGCCAATTTACTCCTACATTGTAATGCACAGGTGCCTAACCATTTTTGTGTCATTGAACCCTTTGGCTGTCTGGTGAAGACTATGGATTCCTTCTCAGAATAGTATTTTTAAATGTAGAAGATACAAAGGCTTACAAAAGATGTCATTTGAAAAACAGCTTTCAAAATATTAAAAAAAATTATATTTATCAAGTTCAGGGACCCAAGGTTAAGAATTGTGGTAGAAGCGATATCTTAACTGCCCTCCCCCTCCCCACTCCACTCCCAGCCGTGCAAGTTAGTTTAGTTTTTCCTTAAAAGATATTGAGATATTCCTTGGGACTTGGTTACCTGTGAGGGATAAGGCCTTAGACTGTTGGTCACTTCCTCATTGCTTGAGTGAAAACAGCCACGAGATCCTGGGGAAGGGAACCTACAAGGCTCTCAGGCTGTGCCTGGGACACAGGCAAAGGAGCTTCTCTCAGATGAATCCTCGCGAGGGACCCTCAGTGCCTCTGCTTATTATCTTTCACCAGCTATGGCTAAGTAAATCTTCCTTTGCTAGCTGTTGCTTGTTTATTTTAGTCTATGAAACCTAAATTATCAGGGGACTGGACTTAATCAGGCCCTGCTCAGAACGAGAACCTCTGCTTTCTGGATTTCAGCACCATGTTGCCACTGCATTCTCACCCTGGAAACTTGCTTAGTGCCCAGTGCCCCCTCACCCTGGAACATCCATCTGTCCTTCTCACAGGGGAGCATCCTTCACCCATGACAGCCCACCTGGGGCCTCCATGTTGGGGAAGAGTCCCAGATCGCCAACCTTTATTCCTTTCCCATCGTGCTGCTGACTTTTCCTGATCTCAATACCATGCCTCAGCTTCGGTCTCTCCCTGAAACTTCTCTCAAGTGCTTGTATTTGGATCCCTAGAACTTAGTGTGGTACCTGGCCCATAGTAAGTACTTAATAAATGCTTGTTGCCTGCAAATCTCAACCCATCCATGCCTACCCATCCTCGGTGATTCTTAGCTATGTCCTCTCATAAATTCTTCACAGGAGATCCATTCATTGTGCTGGGATTCTTCCTTGAGTTCTCTTGTCATCTTGAACAGACCAAATGGAGCACCTAAGTTTGCCCATCAGTTATTTGTTGCTTTTGCTATGTGATAGCCCATCTTCATTTTCAATCATCCATTTCTTTAAGGATAATTGTAATTCTGCTTCTTTTTATCACTGTTGGTTTTTTTTTTAATGTGTTACCACTTTCTTACACCCACCATGCAACTTTCTATCATCTTTAGGGTAATGTTCCCCTTCAATTCTTGTTCTTCAGGGATCCAAGCACTCCATGACTTGCAACCATACTACACCACCAGAAGAATTGGGCAAAATTTGGTTAGAAAGAAAGAAAGAAAGAAAGAAAGAAAGAAAGAAAGAGTGGGTGTTTGTTTCAGAGGGAAGTTGGGGGTCATGAAAAGAACTTTGCAGTTTCCCAAGGACAGCCCTGCCCACTCTCTTCCTGTTCAATTCTGACCTAACTCGTGATATATCATCTCTTTCTTTCTCTCTCTCTGTCTCTCTCTTTCTCTTTCCACCTCTACCTCTCTTTACCTCTACATCATCAATATCTATAAAATACATATACATATTACATATGAATAATATATGTATGTATGTATACAGTCAATTTGTTCTTCCAATTGCACATCATAGCCTAGACAATCCTATAACAAAAACTACATGTATATTTTTTTATTCCAGAATTTGCTTATTAGAGAAATTATCCTTCAAACCTATTCATCACTCTCCTCACTTGTTTCCTATGTTTCTCTTCTCTTTTTTCTTCTTCAGCTTTACATTTTCTGCCCCCTACCCCTCTCACTTCTCTTTCTGCAGAGGACAGTTCTGGTTTTAGGTAAAACTAGAGACTAAGGCTGTCACCAGCTTCGCAGACCTGTGCCCTTTCCTCTCTTCAGTGACATCCTCCTTTTCCCCCCCAGCGTCCTTGCCACACTCAAACTTTCTGTCAGGAAAGGATCTAAACTCATTTGCACTGAGGTTTGTGATCAGCTCTAAGTTTCCTTTCTCTAAGAAGAATTTGCATTTTAGTCTGAGCCTTAACCTAACTGAATGCCTTCTAAGGGTAGAATTTCAGGTATCAGCAGGAGGAAGAGATTTTTTTTTTCCCCTCATCAAATCAAGGTGTTCAAGCAGAAATGGAACAAGCAAAGGTCTGACCAGGAAGAGAGTGAGTAGTAGTGAAGTCTGGTAGTTAATACTAGGATACTGTAATAAGGATACTGAAGTGTAGGGCAAGGAAATTCAGTTCCCCAAACTGGGTTACCAAGAAGGGAATTGCTTATAGGGAAACAAAGCAGGAACCCAGTTATTCAGCAACTCAAGGAGAGTAAGGACTCATGCACAGGGAAATAAGGAAGGAATGTAGGTATTGAAGAATTGGGCTACCAACATCTGTGTGAGATATGCACCTAAGATTGTAAATCTGGGACTCCTTGCATATTTGTGCTTGTTGAACTATCTTTATCTAAACCGGCAAAGAAAACTAATCTTACATGGCATTTACTTTAATGAATGGGTCACATGGCCTATTGGACAAATTATCTGGAGTGTGTCCACAGGATAGCAAACAGGGAGAGAGAAAAATGTGAACTATGCAATTACAGGATGAGTTGAAGGAATAGGGTATGCTTAGCCGAGGGAAGATGGGATGTGAAAGGAGTCTTTAAGTGTTCTAAGGGCAGCCATGTGAAATAGGAATTAGGCTGATTCTGCTTGTCCTTGGCAAATCTGAACAATGAAGAAGTAGTAGAGAGGCAGATTTAGTCTTAATATAAGAAAAGAAGAAACTATTTGGTATAGTGAATAGTCAAAATCAGGCCAACTTGAGTTTGTTCCACCTCTGATTTCTGGGCAAGCCACATAGCCTCTCAGTGGCCTAGGTATAGGCTATGCCTTAAGTCTATATGTCTCAAAATGCTTGCTCATTTGCAGTGCTAGAGAGGATTTCCAGGAGAAGAAAGAAAAATCTCAAAATCAGAGTCCTCTAAAAGTGGGATCAGATACATGAGGTAATAAGTTTGATGTCACTGGAAGTCTTTAAGTGGAGGCAAATGATCCCTCTGTTGGGGAGTATTTCAAAGGGGATTCCTAGCACACAGAAGTTGAACTAAATATTCACCAAAGTCACTTCCAACTTTGAGATGTTGTGATGCTATAATGTGGGACTAGCCTTACATGAAGCCATATCTGTGTTTTGCCTAAGGGGGTTGGGACAAGCCAGAGTCATAAGCAGGGCAGAGTTTTGCTCCAGGGTGCCAACATCTGGACTGGTTCTCCAGCCCAACATTTGTGCTTTGTTATCCTCTGCAGGCCCTATACCATGTACTGAGGGTTCTGCCTCCCAACAGAGGCCCATCTTCTCCTTTTCTGATATCTCCCTACTCTACTCTCATAGTCACAAGTATTCTATGGAGGATGGGCTGGTCTCTCTCCTAGCTTAATTATACCTCACTGGAGCAGGCTCCCTTCTGTGCTGCCTCCAGGATCAGAGAATTGCTTGGTGTGTCTCTGGGGAAACACTCTTATAGAAGTAAATTCCACATCTCTGTTCTCTGGCACTTGAGAGTTTAGAGGGGTCTTCTTGTTTCCCTGCATTTAAACTAGGGGTGTGTGTGTGTGTGTGTGTGTGTGTGTGTGTGTGTGTGTGTGAGAGAGAGAGAGAGAGAGAGAGAGAGAGAGAGAGAGAGAGTGTGTGTGTGTGTGTGTGTGTGTTGGTACAAGTATATTCTGCGCTTGTCATTTTCTTTGTTACAGTGTAGAAAGTAATATCAGAGACAGGTTCTTATTAATCATTTTAAGGATTCCCAAGGCAGCTAGTAGTGGAGACATTTTTTATCCTTAACAAATAAGTAAAGTTTTAACTTACATGAATGGATAGCTTTTAAAAACTCTATATATCAATTTGACCTTGGAAGAAAAAAGCTTTCTGAAAGAAGAACCAATGTAGTATTTGTGCCTGTGCTGCTGACATGTCTCCAAGGATCTGAGGAAAGAGGAACCAAAGATAATATTGATATAGTGTTGGACTGAATCTAATAACAAGATATTTAATAGGAGGGGATATAAAGTTATTGCTGATTGTTCAAATAATCAGTATCACAGGTACAAGATAGGGGAGGCTTGGTGAGAGCAGTTAGTCAGAAAAAAAATTGTGTATGTATGTGTGTGTGTGTGTGTGTGTGTTTTAGTAGATTATTGTGACAGCCAAAAAATAAATATGATTTTGGGTTACATTGAAAGGCATTAGCTTTCAGGAAAAAGAAAGTGCTAGTCCCACTACATCTTCTCTTGGTAATACCACATATTTTGTTCATTTCTGGGTATTGTACAAAACCCATTGATAAGCTGGATAGCATTCAGAAGAAGACAACAAGAATGGTGAAGGGCCTCAAGTTCCTTTGCAGCAGAACTTCAAAATCTAGGTCTCTTGAAGGAATTAGGGAAGTTTAATTTGGAGAAGACTCCATGGGAATAATAGCTGTTTTCAAAGATCTGAAAGGTTGGCATATGGAAGTGGGATGAGACTTGATCCTTTCAGTACCAGAGGGCAAAACTTATAAAGAGCTTGAGGTCCACGAAGGCTCTGAGATCTTTTGCACACAAAATGCCATCTCATGATACCTTCCCATTTTGTATTTGAAGTCATTTTTTTGGAACCCAACAATAAGATTATGCTTATTCTTATTAAATTTCTTTGGGTCAGGTTCAGCTCAATGTCCTAACCTGTCCAAAAGTTTCTGAAGAGTGACTTTGTTATGCAGTGCATTGGCTGTACCTGTCTCTATCAGTGTCCTGTCTAGGACTGAATGCAATATTCCGGATGTGTTCTGACCCTGACAGAGTACAAAGGAACTATCCTCTCCTTCTTCCTGGAAGTTATGCCTCTGTTAAGGTAGCTCAAAGTTGCATTAGATTTTTTTTTTGGGGGGGGCTGCCATATTATGCCTGTGACTCGTATTAACCTTATTGTCCACTAAAATTTTTTGTGGATAGACTACTGTCTCACAATAGCTCCCTTATTTTGTGTTTGTGAAACTTATTTTTTAAATTTGAGAGTAAGAGTTTATATTCATCTTTACTGAGTTTCATCTCAAATCTAACCCAGTGTTCTAGCCTTTTAAGATCTTTTTGGATCCGATATATTTGGATCCAGTGAATGAGAGATTTCTTTCTTCCCTGGTTTTTGTAAATGTAAAGCTAATTCCATCTATACCTTTATCCAAGTCTCTGATAAAAATGGTTAATTTAGCACAGAACCCTGAGGCACTCCACTGGACATTTCTTTCTAAGCTGGCATTGAACTATTAATGACAATTCTAAGATTCTATGATGCTTTGTATGAAACTTCTCTCTGACTTATTCCTTCCAACAACAGCTATGGAAAAATTCATCAGGACAAAGACAGGAAAACTCAACTAATAACAGCACCAGGATTCACAATGAATTTAATTTGTTAGGCATCTCCCACAAATTCAACTCAGTTTAATTCAATGCTTAGCATGAACAAGGCGCTGTGCTAGGTGCTAGAACACAAAGATGAAAAAGGACCAGCCATGACCTCCAAGGTTCCTGTCAGCTCTAAATAAATGATCTTATTATCTATGGGTTTTCTGTATATTGGGAAATAGTGACTCTGAGTATGTACTCCAGGTATGTTATATAAGGGATAATGTAATGGGGTAAAGTAGAGATCCAGACAAAGTACTTTAAGAAAATTGGTGGAAGGATCACTTTCAGCTGGAAGTATAGGTAAGGAAGACTTCGTAGAGAAAGTGGTAGCTGAGTTAGGCCCTGAAGAAGGATTTTAGTAGGTGTAAATTATTCTAGGCATAGGGGACAGTCTTTGCTAAAACATGGAGGTGGGAAAATTCATAAAGAGATCAGTGAACAGTTAGCATTCCAATTTGGCTAGAACATAGAGAGCGAAATGCCCTTTTAGCTAAAACTATGTTTGACATGAAAAGACTTAAGAAGAGATACAGAATGAAGTAAACAGAACCAGGACAACAATATACATAATGATTGCAGCAATGCAGCTGGAAAGAACAAGAAAATGAAATTAGATGCTGTATTATTATAATGACCAAGTTTGGCTTTGGAAGAAGAGTTGAGAAAATGCACTTCCTTTCCTTTTACTGTAGAATATTGCACACATTGACAGATACGGTAGGTGTACTAGTTGGTTTTGCTGAGATAGAGGTTTTTTTCTTTTTCTTTTTAAACCTTGGTTACATGAAATGGCTTGGTGTGGGTGGAATGGGAAGAGGGATATATTTGTAAGTGAAAGCAATGTAAAACAAACAGCATCAATAACAAATAATGATAATACAATTGTGCTTGTGGGCCTGTAAAGCACCAAATAGAATCAACCTGGATTAGAAGAAGCTGATTGTGCAGATCTGTAATATTAGTCCTGCTAGAAACAAATGAAAAGAAAATGGTTTCATTCATGTTAAGCTGACAAAGTAAACAATATTGAAGCAGTAGCAGAAACAATGAGGGAAAAGTCTGCCCAGTCATACAAAAGTGAACTGTACTATTTATTTCCTCTCCTCCCTTTCCTTCCCATAAATTTACAGTGTAAGAGTCCCTGGCAGCAGCAAGGCAGGATGTCCCTATGAGAATTGCAGCTCCCCAACTTGGTCTCGGGACCTGCCAGCCATCTGCCTTGCCTGAAGGGAATGGAGAAAGGGAGGTGGCCTATCATATCTCTTCCCTTTACCCCATTCTTATTTTTCATTTGCTTCTTCCTGTTTCTTTCTTCCTTTTCCTCTGCCTCTTCCTTCTTCTCTTTTATTCCTTATCTCTCCTTCCTTTCTTTCTTACCCTTCCATCTTTCTTTTTCTCCCTCTTTCTCCTATTTCCCTTGTCTGTTTTCTCCCATCTTTCTTTCCTTTTCTCTCCCATCCTCTCCCTTTGCTTCCTCTCCTCTATTTCTCTTCTCCTTCACTTAGGCAGCTAGGTGGCTCAATAGATAGAATTCTGGGCTTAGAGTCAGGAAGACCTGAGTTATCTCTGGGCTCAGACAAGTGACCATGGGTAACTCACTTAGCCTCTGTCTGTCTCACTTGCTTCATGGAGATAATAATACCTACTGCCCAGGGCTGTTGTAAAGAACAAATGAAATATTTGTAAAAGCACTTATCATAGTGCCTGACACATAATAGGTGCTTAATAAAAGTCTGTTTTCTTCTCTCCCTTCCCCTTTCCTGTGTGCTCTCTTCTACCTTCTTCTTCCTCTTCTTTCTTTTCTTCTCCTTGTTACCTCTTATTCCTCCATTTTTTCCCTTTTTTGTCACCTTCTTACACAATCTTTCTCCCCCTCTTTCATTTCCATCTCTTTCCTCCTTTTCCCCCCCTTCCTCTCCTGTTTTCTCTTCTCTGTCTTCTTCCCCCTTCTTCCTACTTTTTTTCTTCTCTTTATTCTCTACCCACATTTGTCTCTTTTCCTCTTCTTTTTTCATCCTTCTCTTCAACCTTTTTCTTTCTTTTATATTCACTCATCTCCTCCAGTTTTATTTCCACTTTCCTTTTCCTCTGATTCTTTTCCTCCTGAAGTTTGCAATGAGACTTGGTCTTGCCAAGTTCATATACCCCAAACTAACAAAGTGATCCATGACATTTCTCACTACCCTTTTTGTTAAAAGTAAATTTAATTTATCTTAATCATTTTTGAACCTGCCAATTTTCTTAGAGCATAAAACTCTGTGGCAATCAAAAATGAGCTACTCAGAAATCTACCTAAATTATCTATTTAGCTGCTTCATTTTTCTCAGCTCTGCTTTGTCAGTGAAGTTTTGAGTACTGAAAGATTTCCACTTCGAGGTAGGCAGACACATCTTAAGTACTATTTTGCATAGTAACAGACACAATTTTTTATGGGGTATTTAAATTGCTTTCAAAGAAGTTTATGTTTACACTGTAGGCTCTCTTAAATATCAGCCCAGCTCTTCAGCACTGGCTCCCACCTACCTTTCCATTCATATTCATTTCATCTCAGTTCAACTTAACAAATGATAAATATTAAGCACTATATTTATGCATGAGGTACTGGTGATACGAAGAGAGAAAAGAATAATGGTCTCTTCTTTTTTTAATTAATATTTTATTTTTCTCAGTTACATGTAAGAACAATTTTTAACCTTCATTTTTAAAAAATTTGGGTTCCAAATTCTCTCCCACCCTTCCTACTCTCCTCTCCAGTGAAAAGGCATGTGAGTTGACAAAGGTTATACATGTACAGTCACGCAAAACATATTTCCATATCAATCTTGTTAAGAAAAAGATATAAAGAAACACAAGAAAATAAGTAAAAAAAAACCCAAACAAACAAACAACAAGCCAGTATGCTTTGAACTACACTCAGATTCCATCAGTTCTTTCCCTGGAAATGAACAGCACTTTTTTTTAATCATAGGTCCTTCAGAATTGTCTTGGATCTTTGTATTGCTGAGAATAGCTGGCTCATTCATAGTTGGTCATTGTACAATATTGCTGTTACTGTGTATACAATATTTTCCTAGTTCTGCTCGCTTCACTTTGCATCAGTTCATGTAAATCTTTCCCTATTTTTCTGAAAGCATCCTGCTCAGCACAATAGTATTCCATCAAAATTATATACCACAACTTGTTCAGTCATTCCCTAATTGATAGGCATCCCCTCAATTTCCAATTCTTTGCCACCACAAAAGAAGCTACTATAAATGTTTTTGTATATATAGGCCCTTTCCCTTTTTTCCTTTTTTAATCTATTTGGGATTCAGATCTAGTAGTGATATTGCTGAGTCACGGAGTATGCACAGTTTTATAGCCCTTTGAATATAGCTGTCCTCTGGAATGGTTGCATCGGTTCACAACACCAATAGTGTATTAGTGTTCCAATTTTTCCACATCCCCTTTAACATTTGTCATTTTTCTCTTCTGTCATATTAGCCAATGTGATAGCTGTGAGGTGGTACCTCTGAGTTGTTTTAATTTGCATTTCTCTAATCAATAGTGATTTTAGAGTATTTTTATATGACTATGCATAGCTTTGATTTCTTCATGTGAAAACTGCCTGTTCATATCCTTTAACCATTTATCAACTGGGGAATAAATTTGAGTCAGTTCTCTATATGTTTGAGAGATGAGGCTTTTATGAGAAAAACTTGCCATAATATTTTCCCCCTCAGTTTTCTGCTTTTCTTCTAATCTTGGCTCCACTGATTTTGTTTGTGCAAAACCTTTTTAATTAATTAATTAAATTTAATTTAAAATCATCCTTTTTATATGGCATAATGCTCTCCATCTCTTCTTTGGTAACAAATTCTTCCCTTATTCATAGATCTGACAGGTAAACTAGATCACACATACACAGAGATGGTATAATAATATAAATCGGGACAGAGCCAAGATGGTAGCGTGAAAGCAGTGCCTTGTTTGAGCTCTCTCCCAAACCCCTCCAAGTACCTGTAAAAAATGGCTCTAAACAACTTGAGCAGCAGAATCCACAAAAAGACAGAGTGAAACAAATTTCCAGCCCAAGGCAACCTGGGTGGTTGATTGGAAAGGATTGTGCCCAGCTGGGAGAGGAACACAGTTCAGCATGAGCTCACAGGCAAAGACCAGGCCTCAGCAAACCTAGAGCGGGCCTCAGAGGACTGAATCATGCACAGCTGTGGTGGTTTCCAGACTTCTCAACCCACACATGCCAAAGACAACTTAGAAGGTCAGTAGGAAAAGTCTGTGACCTTGGTGAGAGAGAAACCTGTCCCAGCCCAGTCCTGGCATAGCCCCAGGGCAGTGACTGCTTCCTGAGCTCACAGTCCACAGACTGAGGGGGAATCAAGTGGCTGATCAGAGGGGGATTGCAGGGATCTCTTTGCTGGTGCTGAGGCAGGATTCTCTTGCTTTGCCCACGCTTGGATCTGGGTCACAGTTCTGGGTGGTGGTCCTGGGGTGAGGAAGAGTGGTGGAGTTTGTAGTGGTGGTGAAGAGAAAATCCTCCTCACAGTTCCAAGGCAGAAAAGAGTGCTTGTGGTCACTCATAGATCAGAACACAAGCCAGGAAAGGAGTAAACACCTCACCTTTGATCATACCACCTTGGAAGAACTGAAAATTACAGGTCCCTAGAAGTATTTCTGAAAACAGCTGCACAAAACCCCCAAAGCTTGGGACAGTACATTCTCCACACTGGAAGCAGACTCCTACCTTAAAAAAGAGTCTATAACTCAAGTAATTGGCTGGGATCATGAGCAAACTGCGCAAAAAAGTCAGACCATAGAATATTTCTTTGGTGACAAAGAAGATCAAAACATACAACCAGAAGACAACAAAGTCAAAGTTTCTACATCCAAAGCCTCCAAGAAAAATATGAATTGGTCTCAGGCCATGGAAGAGCTCCAAAAGGATTTTGAGAAGCAAGTAAAAGAAGTAGAAGAAAAACTGGGAAGAGAAATGAAAGTGATGCAAGAAAATCATGAAAAACAAGTCAATAGCTTGCTAAAAAGGAGACCCAAAAAATAGCGCAGAAAATAACACCTTAAAAAATAGCCTAGGGGCAGCTAGGGCACAGTGGATAGAGCTCCAGCCTTGGAGTCAGAAGGACCTGAGTTCAAATCGGACCTCAGACTTGACACTTACTAGCTGTGTGACCCTGGGCAAGTTACTTAACCCCAATTGCCTTATCAAAAAAAAAAAAAGACCAAAAAAAAATAGCCTAACCCAAATAGCAAAAGTAGAATTGGTCAGATGGAAAAGGAAGTCCAAAAGTTCACTGAAGAAAATACTTCCTTAAAAATTAGAATGGAGGAAATGGAAGCTAGTAACTTTATGAGAGATCAAGACATTGTGAAACAAAACCAAAAGAATGAAAAAATAGAAAACAAAGTGAACTATCTCATTGGAAAAACAACTGACCTTGCAAATAGATCCAGGAGAGATAATTTAAAAATTATTGGACTATCTGAAAGCCATGATCAAAAAAAGAGCCTAGACATCATCTTTCAAGAAATTATCAAGGATATAATAATATAAATCACTTAAGTGTCTACACTTTGCTGAGCACTGGGGATACAAAGAAAAGAAAAACAAAGCAAACAAACAGAAAACCAACTAACCAAATGGAAAAACCTCTGCTACACTGCAGAAGATGGGGAGAAGAATAAGTTTTAGGAAGGTTGAAAAGGCAGGAAGGAGTCAGGTTATGAAAAACTTTTAAAGCCAAATAGAGAATTTCATATTTGATCCCAGAGGCAGCAAATATTTGATGGGGGTGGTGGTGACATGGTCCAGACCTGCACTTTAGGAAGATTAATTTGACAGCTGAGAGGAGGACAGACTTCAGTGGGGAGAGACTTGATGCATGAAGACCAAGGTGAAGGCTAATAGTCCAAGACAGATATAATAAAGGTCTGGACTAAGGGTGGTGGCAGTATCAGAGGAAAGAAAATGATAATATGAGGGGGTGTGACAAAGGCAGACAGTAAATAATTGGATATGGAGGTTGTGAAAGAGTAAAGATTTGAGGATGGTACTTAGGTTGAGAACTAGGGTGACTGGGAGAATGATGGTGTCCTTGACAGTAATAGGGAAGCCAGGATGAAGGGAGGTTTTGGGGTAAAATATGAATTCAGTGTTAGACATGTTGAATTTAAGATTTCTACAGGACGTCCAATTCAAGATGTTTATTTAATAGGCAGTTGGAGACATAAGATGAGAAGTTAACTTCTAGTTAAACGGGGCTACCTGTTGTCCTTTAAAGATTTACTATGCTTTTCTTCCTCTGTACAATTTTGCATATGTTGGTTCCCTGTGCCAAGAATGCCCAAAACTCATTGATGGTGGAAATCACCGTTCAAGGCCCAGGTTTAAGTGCCATCTTCTTCATGAAGTCTCACCTTGATCTCTCACAGCAGGAAGCAATCTATCTCTGTTTACAGAGCTCATAACATTTTGTAGCTTTCTTAGGAACTCATCACATTCTCCCTTATGTTGTAAATGTCTTAGTTTCCCTTTTAGACTATAAGCTGCTTGAAGGTAGAGACTCTATACCTTACTCACTTTCATAGCCTCCATGGTGTCTGTCTTGTTAGACACAGGAGACATAGGGACTTGGATTTCCATACACACAGGGCTTCTTTGTCTTCTATTCCATAAACCAAGCACTTTATCTTTGCTACAACATGGAACCAAAGAGCACAGCCAGGCTTATCTTTTGGTGCTGATTTGAGGGACACAAAGGAGGCAGTGTCAGCAATACCAGAGTTCCAAGTTTTTTCTCTCCCTTCTGTCCCATCTCCCTCATTAATTTCAACTGTACATTAAGAGCATGAAAAACATATTTCCACATTAGCCACATTGCAAAAGAAAACACAAACAAAATAAAACAATAAAAATTTAAAAAAGTATGCTTCAATCTGCATTCAGAGTTCATCATTTCTGCCTTTGGAGATGAATAGCATTTTTCATCATAGGTGCTTCACAATTGTCCTGGAACATTGTCTTGATCAGAGTAGCTAAGTCTTTCAGAGTTGATCATTCTTACGATATTGCTGTTACTATGTACAAAGTTCTCCTGGTTCTGCTCATTTCACTTTGCATCAGTTCATGTAAGTCTTACCAGATTTTTCTGAAAGCACCCTGCTCATCATTTCTTATAGCACAATAATATTTCATCACAATCATATATCATGTGTTCAGTCATTCCCCAATTAATGGGTGCCCCCTTGATTTCTGATTCTTTGCCATCACAAAAAGAGCTACTATGAATATTTTTGTGCAAGTGGGTCCTTTCCCCATTGACTTCTTTGGGATACAGTTCTCGTAGTAGTATTGCTGAGTCAAAGGGCATGCACAATTTCATAGCCCTTTGGGCATAGTTCCAAATTGTTCTCCAGAATGGTTGGATCAGTCCACAATTCCATGTCCCAATTTTTCCACATTCCCTCTGACATTTGTAATTTTCCTTTTCCGTCATGTTAGCCAATCTGATAGATATGTAGTGATATCTCAGAGTTGTTTTAATTTTCATCTCTTTAATAAGTAGTGACTTAGAGTATTTTTCTTGTGATTATTAATAGCTTTGATTTCTTTTTCTGAAAACTGCCTGTTTGTATCCTTTAATCATTTATCAATTGAAGACTGATGCTTAATTTTAGAATTTTGGCTCATTTCCCTATATATTTGAGAAATGAGGCCTTTATCAGAGAAACTTGCTTCAATTTTTTCCCCTAGTTTCCTGTTTTCCTTTTGGCTGCATTGGCTTTGTTTGTGCAAAAGCTTTTAAATTTTCTGTAATCAAACTTATCTATTTTACTTCTTGTAATCCCTTTTATTTCTTATATGGACATACACTCTTCCCTTATCTATAGATCTGACAGGTACATTTTCTCATGCTCCCCTAATTTACCTATGATATCACTCTTCATTTTGACCTTATTGTGGCATATGGTATGAAATGTTGGTCTATGCCTAGTTTCTTCCAAATTGCTTTATAGTTTTTATAGCAATTTTTTTGTCTGATGGTGAGATCTTACCCCCGAAAGCTTGGATCTTTGGGCTTATCAAACACTATATTACTATGTCATTTACTACCGTGTATTGTGTACCTAATCTATTCCACTGATTCAGTACTTTATTTCATAGCCAGTACCAGATTGTTTTGATGATTACCACTTTGTAATATAGTTTGAAATCTGGAACTGCTAGGCTACCTTTCTTCACATTTTTTTTTCATTGATTCCCTTGGTATTCTTTTGTTTTCAAGATGAATGTTGCTACTATTTTTTTCTAGCTCTACATAATACTTCTTTGGTAGTTTGATTAGTATGGCACTGAATAAGTAAATTAACTTGGGTATAATTCTTATTTTTATTATATTGGCTCAGCCTATCCATGAGCAACTAATGTTTCTCCAATTGTTCAGATCTGTTTTCATGTGAAAAGTGTTTTGTAATTTTGTTTATATAATCCTTGGGTTTCTCTAGGCGGGTAGACTCCCAAGTATTTTGTCTACAGTTACTTTAAATGGAATTTCTCTTTCTATCTTTTCCTGCTGGGTTTTGTTAGTAATATATAGAAATTTTGATGATTTTTGTTGGTTTGTTTTATATCGTGCACCTTTGTTAAAATGGTTAACTGTTTCAACTAGTTTTTCAATTGATTCTCTAGAGTTCTCTAAGTATACTATCATATCTTCTACAAAGAGTGATAGTTTTGTTTCCTCATTGATTATTTTTATAACTTTAATTTCTTATTCTTGTCTTATAGCTAGCATTTCTAGTACAATATTGCATAAGAGTGGTTATCATAGACATCCTTGCTTCACTCTTGCTCTTATTGAGAGGGCTTCAAGTTTATTCCTGGATACTTACAACATTAAAACATGCAGTCCTTGAGGAGACTTCCTCAGGCAAGAATCCTAGATTTTATCCTTGATTTTTCACTGTTTCTCACCCAACCCCGCCCTTATATTCAGTCTGTTTCCAAGGCCCACTGATTTCACCTTTGCAACATCTCTCAAATATTCCTCCTCCTCTCCTTTGATACTGCCACCACTCTGGTACAGACCTTCCATCTTACATCTGGATTATCTCAATAGCCTGTGGTGGGTCTGCCTGCCTCAAATCTCTCTGATTCTTCTCTCAGTTGTCCAATTGATCTTCCTAAAGTACAGATCTAATCATGTCACCTCTCTCCTCAATAAACTCCAGTGGCTCCCTATCATTTCCAGGACCAAATACAGGATCTGTTTGTCATGAAGATTCGCCTCCTCATAACATGACCCCCTTCCACCTTTCCAGTCTTCTACATTCCCTCCTCCCATGTATTGTTCAATACAGTGACACTGGTGTCTTTGCTGTTCCATGAACAAGATGCTCCATTTCTCAGCCCAATTCAGTTCAATTCAAGTTTTATTAAATGCCTAATGCAGTATATACAAGGCATTGTGCTAGGCTGGGCACATGAAAAACACACAAGCCTACAGCCCTCTAGACAGGGGAATACAATTTGTAAGGAAGTAAATAAAGTAAATAAATACAAATAACTTCAAGAGGGAGACTGCTGGAGGTGGGAAGGGAAGAGCTGTTGGAGAATAAGTAAATGCAATGTAGGAGGTGACATCTGAACCGTCCTCTCATAGAGGAAGAAAGGGACTCTCTGAGTCAGAATAGGAGAAAGAATTTGAACCTAGGTCTCCTGGGTTTAAGTCCAGCACTTGGTCCACGTAATTTTGGGACAGACTCTGGCCTGGGAGACAGAAGACTTTATTCTATTGTGCAGGTGGTCGTTTAATATTTGTGGAGGGTTCCTAGGGTGCCAGGTACTGTTAGGGAGCCATGCCCTTTAATATCTCTCTGGGGTGGCTACAATTCTACTTTCCCACCGACTGGAGAACAAAGAGATACTTTCTCACTGACCACATTGTTTTCCTATCTCAACAACCCCACAGGAAAGTGCAGTTTAGCAACTTTGTTTTCACTTTGTAAATCATTAATATTAAAAACCTGTGTTAACTACTAGGAGAGTCCAGAAGATTTAGAGACCACTGAGAGACCACTATGGACACCCACTGTTTCCCAGATGCCACCAAGGGGGCAGGTATGCCCAAGAGTCCTGGGAACAGCATATACTCCAGACCCTGCTTCCAGCCTGGCCCCTGCAGCCACAATCCAGGGAATCAATCTGTGTAGATATGCAACCTGGCAACTACCTCTGCAGGTGTTGTAGCCCCAGCCTCCTCAGCAGTTATAGCAAATGAGGACATGGGGGAAAAAAACACTTCTCAACACTGAAGTCCTTGGCATTATCAAATAGTTCCATATCAGAATCACATGTGGTTTTATTAATGGAAATAGCATTAAAGTTTGGTGTTGCATACTAAGAAGCCTGGGGCTTTTCCATCTGACTTCCAGTAGCTGAAACCTCCTACATGTGTTGTTTCTCCCTGCTTAGAATGCGAACTTCTTGCAAGCAGGGTGTCTTCTTTTTCCAATTCTTCATCACTTAGCACAGTGCTTTGCTTATGATAAGAGCTTAAAAAATAATTTTTCATTCATTCATTCCCTATTCAAAGAGACTTGCTCAAGTGCACACAACAACCTAGTGGCAGAAAATTAAAGGACTTGGTTAAGGTCATCGACTTAATAAGGAAACCTTTTGGTGTATGAGTAAGCCTTGTAAAGGTAGCTTCAAAGGAACTGTTCAAATTCTATCCCTGATAACTACCTCTTTAAACTTGGGTAAATCACCTAAGCTGCCCACACCTTAGTTTTCTCCTGTGTCCAATGGACTCTATGTTTTTGGAGGTCTTTTCTAGCTTTGCATCTGTGATTCTGCAATATTTAAAAAAAAATATTCTTTCCCACTATATCACACTCTGCCTTTTTGACAAGTTTCAGGGGGGTGGGAATTCTTTTCTTTCAGATCTTTCAGTTTAAACAAATATTAAAATTCCAAAAGTTCTCATCAACCTTTCATATAGATTTGAATTATAAGTAAAAACAAAAATTCCCTAGTTTGATCCTTACTGAGGCCCGGGGAGCTGAAGTGATTTGCCCAAAGCCACATGTGTAAGTAGTAAAACCAGAATTTCATCCTAAGTCCTCTGACTCTAAATCCAATATTCTGCCTGAACTGTGTGTGTGTGTGTGGGGGGGGGCAGGTTGGGAGGAGTGGGGAGCAGGGAGATGACACATGGTGATTCATCTAGCTAAAAGATCCAGTGGGTTCAGTTTGTGTAGCTTATGAAAAACACAGAGACTGGTACCTCCAGACACGTTACTTCTCAAGCATTTGTGAAGATTACTGGCACTAAACGGAATAGAATCTCTTAGAGTAGCTCTCCTTTTATGTATGCTCCATGTATGTTCCCTAATGTAAAATAAAGGATGACAGAGAACGTGATTTAACATAGTCTATCATCTTTAAAAATAATTTTTTAAACATGGTTTCTCTGGACACTGAGGTTAAAAGTGAGTTTTAAGATCTCATTGCACATTATGGAAAATGATCTAGTATAAAATTAGTGGGACCAGGGTTCAGCCAATGAGTTTATCAGAATTGAACTGATTTGATCCATTATTTTCTATATAGTGTTGGCTATAATGTCTAAGGCTATGGATTATCTTTGCCAAGCCTCAATACTTTTTAGAACATCAGAATCTGTCCTTTCATTGAATGTATTAGATTAGATATCTCAACAATGAAAAAGAGTCTAGCACATAATATCCAGGGGCTGTCAATCCATGTAGAAACACAAAGCCATTTTACCATAACACTATTGACTTCTTTAGCAATCCCATCTCAGGTTTCTTCCTTTATGCCTCAACTACCTTCTGAACATTAGAAAAGGGACTCAACTTTTCCTATAATTCCTTCTTTGCTTTCTTTTGTAGGTTCATGGCATTATAGGAAAGGAGAGAGAAAGCCTATGAGAGAGAGGACTTTTATTTTCTGTTAGTTTTTTTTCCACTTCAACTCCGTGAAAGGCTTTATTGTCCCACCTTCCATAGTTTATTGATGGCTCTGGCAAAAGTGGTAAAAGACCAAGAGAAGGAGAGAAGAATGATTCCTGACAAGCATTTCCAGAGTGGCAAGACTTGGCCAGAGAGAGAATTAATTGATTTGTATAAGAAGAGTGATGTTATATTTTAATATCTGAAAGAAGCCTGCTTTATCTCCGGTTCCTTTCAGTATACTCCATTAAATCTGGTTTTAGGCCCTTCTGACTTTGTAAATCCTACAAGACAGTAGTTGTTTATTAACTGTGATTAGTTTTAGTTAGCATAAATTAGAAATTATCCAAGTTTGCCCACTCAGAAGCAGTTTTTGTTGTTTTTTTGGGGAGGGGAGGAAAAGGAAGGAGTATCTCATTTATTTCTGGAAAGTGTCTTGTTCAATTCATAGTTTTGAACAATAAAAATGCAAGTATATGTAGGGTATGATAAACTGATAAAATCTACAGAGAAACATTTTGGGTAGAGATCAGATCTGGGGAACTCCCACTACCAACATTTTCCTCTGCTCCAGTTAAGCATGGGATGGGGGTAGGGAGGATTGAGAGTTTAAATGATTTCTCTAGGGTCACATAGTCAATAAGTATGAAAGGCAGAATTTGACATTCTGATTCCAAGACTCTGTCTATCCACCGCTCTCCATTTCTTCTCATCAAAAAGCACAGCCTGAGTTTTTAAGCTCTGAAATAGGAAAAATTTGTCTGGCCCATAAATAGTGATAGACATAGAATTTCAGAGTGCTTTGTAAGATACCTTAATATAATTTAACCTGGCTATTTAATAAATTGTTCTCTTTAATTCTCAAGCTGGTTACTACCACCATGTCTCCTTTTCCATGGTTTTGGGTGAGTTTCAAAGAAGAAGGATAAGTGGTTAATAGTTTCCCCCTTTGAAGCTATCCAACGCTTTGGAGCCCTGTCCCAGGCCATCAACTCTTTCCTAGACTGGCAATCATAAGACTTGGGTAAATTATAAGTAGAATCATAGTTCCGTGGCTTTCTACCAATGTAGTTCTACTTAAACCCTAAAGACCTGTTTTCTCATTTTTAAAATGAGAGGATTGAAATGTATGACCTCTGCGTTCCCTTTCAGCTTCAAATCTATGACCCTGTGAATGCAAGTTTCTTCTCAAGAAATGATTGAGGATCCTTGACCCAGGTCACTCTCTGGATAGCATGATGGTCATGTTGCAATAGCAGAATGTTATGCTCAAATTTCATTATATATCTGTAGTTAAATGTTTGTCATAAGACACTGCAGCAAGAGGAGACAATACTTCTTCCAGTAAAGAAAATGGTAGCTTTAGTTGAGAAAGTGGTTTAACATATGCAACTAGTTTATACAAAATAATAAATTTTAATAATTGCAACTTTAGAATAATTTTAATCACATTGTATTTACATTTTAGACGTAAAATTTATTCTACCTCGGTCTTTCCTCTTCTGTCCTCAGAAGGGAAATAAATGAGAGGCTATGGGAATTTTTTACCTCTCAGTTTAATTTTAGACATATTTTGTACTTTAATATGTATATAAACTTTTATTTATTAGAAAATTCTAGGATGATTCATTAGACAGATGATTAGTGATCATCCAGAAAAGGAAACAGTAATTACAAAGAGCCAGTCTGTGAAGAACAGATCATTCCAGAATAAAGATTTTTTTCTTTCCTCTTTTTTTTTTTTGACAACGTTAATAAACTGGTGAGAGGTAGGTAGCATAATATAATGTGTAGAGAGCAGCCAGTCTCAAAGCCAGGAAGATCTGGGTTCAAGTCTTGTCTGATACATACTAACTGTGTGGCTTTGGGCAAGTCATTTAACCTCTTAGTGCTCTAGGCAACTCTAGAAGGTGATGACCTGTATTGGTAGAGGGAATTTTTGTATCTGGAAGTTCTCTGTATAACTGATATTACGTGTCTAACAAAACAAAACCTCAAAAGGATAAATAATAAAGCATGCTGCCCACCTCCTGACAGAGAGGTGATGAACAAAGGGTCTAAGATGAGACATTTTTTGGAGGTGGCCTGTGAAAGAATTTGTTTTACTTGACTATATATATTTGTTATAAGCAGGAGTATGCAGGTAAATGTTTAACAACCAGTATACACACACACACATACACACATGCACCCACACAGGTACATGTATATTATGCATATGTATTATGTATATATACATATGCATATATGACATACTTTAAAATTTAATCTGCATTATTACATTTTTTCCATCACTTTTTTTTTGGGGGGGGACTGGGCAGTGGAGTTAAGTGACTTGCCCAGGATCACACAGCTAGTAAGCGTTATGTGTCTGAATCCAGATTTGAACTCAGGTCCTCCTGAATTCAGGGCCTGTATTTTATCCACTCTGCCACCTAGCTACCAGTTAGAAATCAAAAAAACAATAAATCAAGCCCTTGTTTGTAGATTTTGCCAATTTCTGAAGTATAAATGCTCACAATGAAAATTTAACAACAGGCCCTTCTAAGCCAGTTGGAGCTCCAACACACCCCTGGACAAGGATTTTGTTTATATTTCTTTCTTTAAAAAAAAAAATTGGAGACAGAGATAAAAGGGAGAGAAAATAATTTTTGTTAATTGAAAAATTGAAATGAAATAAAATCACAAGTCAAGTCCTTATCTTTAGTGAACTGATAGATCAGAGAAATGATGTAGATAAAATTTATCTGGATTTTAGTAATGTTTGATAAAGTATATCATAGTATTCTTATGGAGAAGATGTAAGGATATATATTACATAATGACATAATTGATTTATTTGGTCAAATACCTGGGGCCAAAGAATAGTTGACAGTAGTTAAAGTCAACTTAGGAGGAGTTGTTCAGTAGAATACCCTCAGGATCTATACCTTGGCCCTGTGTAGTTTCATATTTTCATCAATCCCTTGGATAAAGCCATGGATGGCATGCTTATAAAACTTGCAGCTGACACAAGCTGAGAATGATAGCTAACAATAGATGACAGAATGAGGATCCAAAAAGATCTGAGTATACCTACCAAAACAAACACAGGGACTATATAAACAAAATTATAGAAAAAATCATTGTATGCAAAAAAAAAAGATTTAAATAATTGGAGAAATATTAATTGTTCATGGGTAGGCAGGGCCAATATAATAAAAATGACAATTGTACCCAAACTAATTTACATATTCAATGCCAACCCAATTGAATTACCAAAAAATTATTTTACTGAATTAGAAAAAAATAATAACAAAATTCATTTGGAAGAACAAAAAGTCACAAATATCAAAGGAAATAATGAAAAAAATGTGAAGTAAGGAAATTTAGCAAGGTAGTAATCATCAAAACTATTTGGTACTGGCTTAGAAATAGGGTAGACATACAATTTATAGCAGAAAATAAACATAATGATATTGTATTTGAGAGGCAGCTAGGTGGTGCAGTGGATAGAACATGGGCCCTGAAGTCAGGAGTACCTAAGTTCAAATCCGGCCTCAGACACATAACATTCACTAGCTATGTGACTCTGAGCAAGTCATTTAACCCCAATTGCCTCACTAAAAAAAAAAATAAATAAAAAAAAAAATTATTTAAAAAAAGGGGATGGGGGGGCAGCCAGGTGGTGCAGTGGTTAGAGCACCGGCCCTGGAGGCAGGAGGACCTGAGTTCAAATCTGACCTCAGACACTTGACACTTTTACTAGCTGTGTGACCCTGGGCAAATCACTTAACCCCATTGCCTAGCCAAAAAAAAAAAAGATAGTATTGTATTTGATGAGTGTAAATACTTAAGATTTTGAGATAACAATTCATTATTTGTTAAAAAATTGTTGGCAAAACTGAAAAGCAGTATGGCAGAAACTAGGTATAAACCAATATCTTACACCATTTACCAAGATAAGGTCAAAATGGACTACATGATCTTATATATATGGAGATATTACAAGAAAAATATAAGAGCAAGGAATGTTTTACTTATACTTCTGGATAGGCACACAATTTATGAGTAAACAAGAGATAGAGCAAAAAGTTAGATGTTAAATGGATCATTTTGATTAAATTTAATTAAAAAGGTTTATACAAATAAAACAAATGTAGCCAAGATCAGAAGGAAGGCAGAAAATTGGGGGAATTTTTTTTATAGACAGCTTATCAGATAAAGGACTCATATCTCAAATATATAAAGAACTTCATCAAATCTGTAAGAATTTGAGTCATTCCCCCTTTGATAAATGGTCAAAAGATATGAATAGGCAGTTTTCCAGTGAAGAAATCAAAACAATTTATAGTCATATGAAAAAATGCTCTAGATCATATCTCTAATCAATAATGATTACAGAAATGCAAATCAAAAGAACCTTGAGATGTCATTTTATGCCTTCCAGTTTGGCTAAAATGATTGAAGGGGAAAGTGACAAATATAGGAGGGGATGTGGAAAAATTGGGACAATAATTCATTGTTGGTGGAATTCTGAGCTGATCCAATCATTTTGGAGAACAATCTGGAATTATGCCTAAAGAGTTATTAAACTACCTACATATAACCTTTGACCCACTACTAGGTCTATTTCCAAAGATGGTTAGGGAAAAACAAAGAACCTCATAGCTCTCTTTGTGGTGGCAAAGAACTGGAAATTACAGGGAGGTGCATCAATTGGGGAATGGCTGAACAAGCTGTGGTATATGATTGTGATGGAATATTACTGTGCTATAAGAAATGATGAGCTAATGATTTTAGAAAAACATGGAAAGAAATAATGAAGAATGAAATGAAAAGAACCAAGAGAACATTGTATATAGTAACAGCAATATTGTTTTAAGACCCACTTTGAACAAATAAGTTATTTGGACTATTATAAATACCCAAATTAACTACAAAGATACATAAGAAAGATGTTATCTGTATTCAGAGAAAGAATTGATAAATAGAAATATGTATGGAATAATTTTACATATAAATATCTATTTTGGGTCTAATGGTAGCCATCTCTGGGAAGGGGGGAGAAGGAAGAAAAAGAAAGAAATTTACATGGTAATTTTGTTGTATATTTGAAAGGAATGGCAAGTTGTGCATAGTAGATTTCGCAGTTTCATGTGCAATCATCTTTTTTATTGTACTATGTTCGGGAAATGCTTGTTTTATTCCATAAATTAAAAATAAAATAAAAGAAGAATCTGGAGATTTTATTAGACTGCAAACTCAATATGGGCCAGAAGTATGATTTTGTAGTCAACCCCCCTACCAAAAAAGACCAAACTCTAATGCAATCTTGGGTTGAATTGAGAGGCATCCTTCCAGTTATAAGGAAATGATAGTCCTTCTTAACTCTACCCTGGTCAGGCCACATCTGAAATATTGTATTTAATTCTCAGTACCACAGTTTTAAAAAAGACATAAGTTGTTAAGCAACAACCAAGATAGTGAAGGGCTTGAAATCTTTTCATATGACAAGTAGGGAAGTTTAGCCTGGAAAAAGACAATGCTAGGAGCAGATGTGATAGTTGATCTCAAGTATGTGAAGGACTGTCCTGTGAAAAAAGGGTTCAACTTTTGTTTTAATTATTAGTTCTCTGAAAGCACTTAGAAGCATTGGCTGGAAGACATACTGCTGAAGATGTAGGCTTGATATAAGGAAACAATCCCAACAATTAGAGCTGTCCCTAAGTATAATTGGCAGAATTGGGAGGCAGTGAGTTCTTTATCATTGTAAGGCTTCAAGCAGAGATGAGATGACTCCTTATTCTGGTGGTCAGAGAGGAGACAGCTTTTCTGAGACATATTGGAGTAAATGACCTCACAGGTCACCTCCATCTCTGAGGACCCATGATTCAATCTATGATTCCAAGAGTCAGTTCCAAGAAAGTTGTGAGCTAGGACATCTGAAAAAGCTAGATGAGAAGACCGAGCAAGGGGGTAACATCAAGGAAGGAATAAGGCCAGCAAAAGCAGGTCTGCTGTACCAGAAACAAGAGTATCTTTTTAAACATGTTTTATTAATTTATTTTGATTTGTCAACAATCACTTCCATATGCTTTTGAGTTTAAAATTTTTCTCCCCCTTCTTCCCCACCATCCTCCCCAAGACGGCGCACAATCTGATATAGGTTATACATTTACATTCCTATTAAACATATTTTCACATTAGTGATGTCGTAAGTGAAAATTAAAACCAACAGGAGGAACCATCGAAAGAAAAACAGGAGTATCTTAAAGCAAAACATGCTTCAGACAGAAAGCTTTTTCATATGTCTGGCTTCTCAGGTTGTTTATTCTCAGAGACTGGTCAATGAAGGACCAGAAAATCTATTGCAGCACAGCAACTTGCTCAACTGGATGATCTTAAAATACAGTTTCAGCTAATGTATGGAATAAAAAATAACACAATTGCATTTCTTAATAACTTTACTTAATATGTAAAAGTTCTGTGTATAATATGTTATAGCAAGAAATTTTTTACAGGGATGTATTAGGTAAGAATCTGGAGATTCTTAATGTCTTTTTGGGCCATGGATGCCTTTGGCAATCTAGTGAAATCTATGAACTCCTTCTCAGAATAATGTTTCAAAATACATAAAATAAAGCACATAGGATAACAAAGGAAACTAATTGTAGTGAAATACAATTATCAAAATATTTTTTAAAAAGTTCACTGATTCTAGATGAAAAAACTCCTGGAGGATGTTAACCGAGGTATATTTTAACTTTAGTATTCTGTGATTTTTTTATGATCTCTACCTAATGACCTCCTTCCTGTTTTTAAAGCCCATTAAAATGCTGACTCCTCTAGGAAGCTTCACCTGATTCTTCCTGGTTGGACCTTCCTCCACAGAATTTTTACATTGTACTTTTTTTTTTTTGTAACTGATGCATCATATGAGCATAAGATCATAGTTTTAGAGCTGTAAGTGATCTTAGAGGTCAATGAGTCCAACACCTTCATTTTACAGAGGAGGAAACTGAAGATTAAGTGTCCTCCCCAGGGTCACACACCTAAAAGTGTCTAAGGCAGGATTTGAATTCAGGTCTTCCTGACTCCAAGTTTTGTGATTTATCTACTATGCCACCTACATGATATATAAAGTTAATTTTATTGGTGCCTTTTTCCCTGCTAGGTGGCAGTTGGGGTTAAGTGACTTGCCTAACGTCCCCCACAGTTAGTAAGTGTCTGAGGCTAGATTTGAACTCAGAAAGAAGAGTCTTAGGGGCAGCTAGGTGGCTCAGTGGATAGAACACCGGCTCTGGATTCAGGAGGACCTGAGTTCAAATCTGGCCTCAGACACATAATACTTACTAGCTGTGTGACCCTGGGCAAGTCACTTAACCCCATTGCCTAGCCAAAAACAAAAACAAAAACAAAAAAAGAAAGAAGAGTCTTCTTGTCTTGCCCCACACTTTATCCATTGCACCACCCAAAGTCAGGAATATCTGAGTTCAAATGTGACCTCAGCTGTATGATTCTGAATGCATTACTTAACCTATGTAATGTTTGTCCATCTTTCCTTGATTGTTAAAAAAAATGGGGATAATAATAGCATTTATAAATGAAATTATATTTATAAAGTGATTAACACAGCCTTGCACACAGTAAGTACTTAATAAAATAAATTGGAGGGCAGGGATTATTGTCTTATCTAAATTTTGTATTGCCCCCCCCTTCAGTATCTTGCACCATTCTCTACGTTTAGTAGGTAAATATTGATTTATTGACTATTGTATACACATATCCTATGCCATTGGCAACTGTGATAATGGCATCTTATTTTTGCATGCCAGATCAGAGGAGTATTTCCATTGGAAAATCCAATAGCTCTTAAATTCAGATGTCAGACTGCACATCTTAGGTTAGAGTATGACTAGGAGAATTATGAGAATATATTCATAACATTTCACCGACAGTATGGTACAAGGCAGATAGAAAAAAACAATCTTACAGCACAAATATTATGAAACTATCTGACTCAAAAATAGATAGATTAATAAATAAATAAATGGAAATGTTCACAGTAATGCTATAAATATCAACATCAAACGTACTTTGAAAAATAACACTGGAAAGTGGTAGCTTGGATGGAATCTATTTTATGAATAATCTTAATCTCACTCATCAACTTTCATATATGGCTTTGATGGGGCTTATGAAATAATAATATAACAAATATAAAGAAAATTATTTCTTTTCCTGTGATGCTGAATTGTGAATTTTAGTGATATCCTAACATCATTTTAGTTGCTTTCATTGCCCTCCCCCATTTAATGACATGGCCACCCATAGTAAGAAGTGAGGCAGAATCCCAAGAAAACGTCCTGTCTCCATCTGACAAGCAATCATCATTTTCTTCTACTATCCAGGACTGTTCTGTTTTTGGTCACAAGTAGTAGTTGTGAGTATTTGGGAATAATTTAAAATTAAGCTTCTTCCTGGGACACTCATAGACATACATGTATGCATATATATACATGTGTATACATGCATATATGTATATCTACATATAGGCATACAATAGACATGTGTGGCTTTAGTTCAGATGCATATTTGCCTTTACAATGAAAATAAATACTTGCTTGTGAACTTAGAGGGAAAAAACGTGAATTCATCTCATTTTTTGCCTCTTGTTCTGCTTTTCCAGCTCTCTGCCCCTTTGCCGTATTAAGCATTTTGTAATCTTATATAAATGTGTTATTGTTGTTGACTTTACCCGTGAAGTTGTCTAAATTTCTTTTTAGTTTCTTTTTTTCAGTTCTTTTTAAATTAAATTTATTTTTAGTTTTCGACATTCTCATCCATAAGATTTTGAGTTTTAAATTTCTCTCCCCCACTTCTCTTCCCCCTCCCCCGAGATGGTGTATGATCTGATATAGGCTCTACATATACATTAAGTTAAGCATATTTTCCCATTAGTCATGATGTAAAGAACAATTAGGACTAATGGAAGGAACCATGAAAATGAAGCAATAAAACAAAACAACAAAGGAAAAGGAGAGCAAATGGTATACTTCCATCTGCGTTCAGACTCCATAATTCTTTGTCTGGGTGTGGATAGCAATTTCCATCATGAATCTTTTGGAGTTGTCTTAGACTCTTGCATTGCTGTGAAGAGCCAAGTCTGTCAAAATCAGTCATCCCCTAGTGGCTGTTACTGAGTACAATCTTCTCTTGGTTCTGCTCATTTCACTCTGTATCAGTTCATGTAAGTTTTTCCAAGTTTTTCTGAAGTCTGCCTGCTCATCATTTCTTCTAACACAATAGTATTTCATCACATTCATATACCACAACTTGTTCAGCCATTCCCCAATTGATGGGCATCCCCTCAATTTCCAATTCTTTGCCACCACAGAAAGAGCTGTTATAAGTATTTTTTTTTACATGTGGGTCCTTTGCCCATTTTTATGATCTCTTTGGGATACAGACCTAGATATGGTATTGCTGGGTCAAAGGGTATGCACAATTTTGTAGTCCTTTGGGCATAGTTCCAAATTGTTCTCCAAAATGGTTGGATCAATTCACAACTCCACCAAAAATACATTAGTGTTTCAATTTTCCCACATCTTCTCCAACATTTATCATTGCCTTGTTTTGTCATGTTGGCCAATCTGATAGGTGTGATGTGGTACCTCAGAGTTGTTTTGATTTGCATTTTTCTAATCAATAGTAATTTAGAATATTTTTTCATATGATTATAGATAGCTTTAGTTTCTTCTTCTGAAAACTTCCTGTTCATATCCTTTGACCATTTATCAATTGGGGAATGACTCGTATTCTTATAAATTTGACTCAGTTCTCTACATATTTTAGAAATGAGGCCTTTATCAGAGATACTGGTTGTAAAAATTCTTTCCCAGTTTTCTGCTTCCCTTCTAATCTTGCATGCATTGGCTTTATTCATGCAAAAACTTTTTAATTCAATGTAATCAAAATTGTCTATTTTGCATTTCATAATGTTCTCTATTTCTTATTTGGTCATAAATTCTTCCCTTCTCCATAGATCTGAAAGGTAAACTATTCCTTGCCTTTATCTCTGAATCATATACCCATTTTGACTTTATCTTGGTATGGGGTGTAACATGTTGGTCTATCCCCAGTTTCTGCCATCCATTTTTCCAGTTTTCCCAGCAGTTTTTGCTAAATAGTAATTTCTCATCTCAGAAGCTAGAGTCTTTGGATTTATTAGTATAGTCATTGACAGTTATGTCTTGCATACCTAACCTATTCCATTGATCCACCACTATATTTCTTAGCCAGTACCAAGCAGTTTTGGTGATTGCTGATTTATAATACAATTTAAGATCAGGTACAGCTAGGCCACCTTCATTTGCATTTCTTTTTGTTAGTTCCTTTGATATTCTGGACTTTTTGTTCTTCCAGATGAATTTTGTTATTGTTTTTCTAACTCTACAAAATAATTTTTTGGTAGTTTGATTGGTATGGCACTGAATAAGTAAATTAATATAGGTAGAATTGTCATTTTTATTATATTAGCTCAGCCTACCCATGAGCAACTGATATTTTTCCAATTATTTACATCTGGAATTATCTGTGTAAACAGTGTTTTGTAATTGTGTTCATATAGTTCCTGGTTTTGTTTTGGCAGGTAGATTCCCAAATATTTTATAGTGTCTACAGATATTTAAATGTAATTTTTCTTTCTATCTCTTACTGCTGGGCTTTGTTACTAATATATACAAATGCCAATAATTTGTGTTGGTTAATTTTATATCCTGTAACTTTGCTAAATTTGTTTATTATTTCCAGTAATTTTTCACTTGATTCTCTAGGATTCTCTAGATATACCATCATATCATCTGCAAAGAGTGATAGTGTGTTTCTTCTTTGCCTGTTCTAATCCCTTCCATTTCTTTTTCTTCTCTAATTGTTACAGCTAACATTTCTAGCACAATATTGATTAACAAGGGTGATAATGGACATCCTTGTTTCACCCCTGATCTTATTGGAAATGCTTCTAGCTTATCCCCATTGCATATAATGCTTGCTAATGGTTTTTGATAGATGCTATGTATCATTTTAAGGAAGACTCCATTTATTCCTATGCTTTCTAGTGTTTTTAATAGGAATGGGTGTTGTATTTTGTCAAATGCTTTTTCTGCATCTATTGAGATAGTCATATGATTTCTGTTAGTTTAGTTTTTGATGTGGTCAACTATGCTGATAGTTTTCCTAATATTGAACCAGTCTTGCAATTCCTGGTATAAATCCTACCTGGTCATAGTGTATTATCCTCAAGTTAAGTTGTTGTAATCTCTTTGCTAATATTTTATTTAAAAATTTTGCATCTATATTCATTAGGGAAACTGGTCTATAATTTTCTTTCTCTGTTTTGGCTCTTCCTGGTTTAGATATCAGCACTATATTTGTATCATAAAAAGAATTTGTTAGGACTCCCAAATGGTTTGTATGTATTAGAATTAGTTGTTCTTAGGAATACTTTTTTGTGTCTCTCTTGAGTCTTGTATTTGAAGGTCAAATTTTCTGTTGAGCTCTGGTCTTTTCATCAGGAAGGTTTGGAAATCCCCTATTTCATTGAATGTCCATCTCCTACCCTGAAAGTTTATGTTCAGTTTCACTGGTTTTAATCTAAGCTCCCCCAGAATGAGAGGGGCCTTTCTCATTAATCCCTCAGGCTTCCTGGAGTACAAGACTGCTGTGCCCTGTCTTTCTGCTGGCCCAGGTTTTTCTTGGGTTGCTATTTCAAAGGTCAGTGAGGGAGAGGGAGAGTTACTCACTTCTTACTTTGTCATCTTGGCTCCTAGAAGCAGAACCTAAGTTTCTGTTTAATTTCAAATACAGCTTTGTTCAATTAGTCAGTGAGGGCTATTGCTTTCTATATTCTTTTTCTGGGTAACTAGTTGTTTTCTTCTTCTTCTTCTTCTTTTCCACTTAATTCCATTTTTATTTTTTGTTTGTTTTTTCTTTTTTTATTATTATTTTTTGATTTATCAACAATCACTTCCATAAGCTTTTGAGTTTTAAATTTTTCTCCCCCTCCCTCTCTGCCTCCCTTTGCAAGATGGTGTGCAATCTGATATAGGCTCTACATATACATTCCTTTTAAACATATTTTCACATTAGTGATGTTGCAAGGAAGAATTAGAACCAATAGGAGGAACCACCAGAAAGAGGAAACAAAACAGAACAGAAGAAAAAAATAGCAAATATTATGCTTCATTCTGCATTCAAACTCTATAGTTCTTTCTTTGGATGTGGATAGCATTTTCCATCATAAGACCTTTGGAGATGTCTTAGATCCTTGCAGTGCTGAGAAGGGCTAAGTCTATCAACATTAGTCATCATACAATGTGGCTGTTACTGTGTATAATGTTCTCCTGGTTCTGCTCACTTCACTCAGCATCAGTCTATACAATTCTTTCCAGGTTTTTCTGAAGTCTGCTTGCACAATATTATTCCAATACATTCATATACCACAACTTGTTCAGCCATTCCCCAATGGATGGGCATCTCCTCAATTTGCAATTCTTTGCCAACACAAAAGGGCTGCTATAAATATTTTTGTACATGTTGATCCCTTTTCCATTTCTATGATCTCTTTGGGATTTCTTCTTTTTCTGCTTTCTCTTCTTCCTTCTTCCTTTCTCTTCCTTCTTTCTTCTTCTTCTTCATCATCATTTTCATCTTTATTATCTTCTTCTTCTTCTTCTTCTTCTTCTTCTTCTTCTTCTTCTTCTTCTTCTTCTTCTTCTTCTTCTTCTTCTTCTTTTTCTCTCATCCCAGACTTCTGGGCCATAGTCCTTCCTTTTCTGTCTTGATGTGTCTGAAAACACCCACAGGATCCATATCCCCTAGATTTAAAGATACTATATATCAATAAGTCAACAAGCTTTTATCAAGTACATATTGTGTGCCAGACAGACACTATGTTAAGTCATTGGCAATGCAAACACCATAAATCAAATAATCCAAATGCAAGAAGCTTACATTCTAATAGGAGAGACATCAAAGACATACATAAGTAGATATAGAATGTGTGTGTGTGTGTGTGTGTGTGTGTGTGTGTTTAATAAATACAAACCAGTTAAATATAAGATAGTTTGACATGGAAGGAATTAGCAGTTGGAATGATCAGGGAATGCTTCACACTGAAGATGTTGCTTGAATTGGGTCTCAAAGCAAGGGATTCTATGAAGAAGAAGTGTGGAAGGAGTACATTTCCAGGTATTTCCAGGAGGATAGTCAGTGCAAGTGCCCTGAGGTGGGAAATGGAAGATCTTATGGGAGGAACAAAGATAAAGCAGTTTGACAAAGTCACAGAAGGCAAGAGGGGGAGTATTATATAATAAGGCTGGAAAGATAAGTTGGAGCCAGGTTGTGAAGGGTTTTATAAACTAAACAGAGGAGTTTATAGTTTATTCTAGAGGAAATAGGAAGGCACTGAAATTCATATTAACAAAATGTGCCCTTCTCCCATCTGGCTAACCAATCCCCACAAAAAGTTACCTGCTGACTGCTCACGATTTGTTTGGGACTATTTGCAGTACTCTCTTTTTGTGGATGATGATGGGGGAAGACTCCTTTGAGCAAATTGATGAGTACACTGCAGGCTGCAGCTGGTACATTGTGAACACCACTATCCAACTCTTGACACGAGTCCTACACTGAAAGTTAATTCAGCTTTCATGGCAAACTATACCCTGTGTTTTATTTCCTGCACCTGCAGGATTTGACATATAATCGCTTTAAAACACACACATAACTGGAAGTTTCCAAGCAACAAACATTGAATAAATGGACCCTTCCTCCTTCAGCAAGTAGGACTTGAATGCTCTTTCTTTTGTCTTCAGGTCAAACTAGTTAGATTGTACAGGGCATTGTGCCCAGTAAAGAACGTGGAATCTGCTTCTCGGTGGCCAAGACTAAAAACCAAGAGTAAAATGGTGTCTAAGACAAGTCTTTGATTAAAGGCAAGAAAAAAGAAAACAGACTACGTATGAGACAGGGAAGATCTCTTTAGGGGAGAGGAGGGAGTGATTTAATGGAAAGTAATAGAGGTGAAGAAAGAAAGAAAGAAAGAAAGAAAGAAAGAAAGAAAGAAAGAAAGAAAGAAAGAAAGAAAGAAAGAAAGAAAGAAAGAAAGGACATTAATAAAATGTAAAATACACAGACAAAAACAAAAAAGAAAACTAGAAGATGACACAAATAGAACAATTTTGTCACAGATGTATTATATTTAATCTATACTTTAAAAACAACTTAGATAACAGAGGTTTATGGCTTCATACACAATTCCTTTTTTTGTTTTGTTCTAGGAGTGTTTGTGGTTGTTGATTATTATATTTTTAATAAAAAAGGAAAAATTAAGAAAAAAACCCAAAAAGACTGCATACCTTTACTTTTTTATATATTTTTTCCAAGCGTAAGAAAGTGATTAACTCAAAGGACCTAGAAATATATGACTACATACACTCACAAAATAATTATCTGAATAATTGAGGAATGGGCTCAGATTCTTAAAATCTAGTCCCTGCTCACTAATGTTCAGACTCCTTAAGAATTTGGCCAATATGGCTGATGTTCTAATAAATCTTGTCTTTGGCTGAAAAAAAGGCTTGGGTCGATTTCTTGCAGACAAGACCTGTTTGTTGTGATTTTGGGGTCCCAGCACCCCTATACCTCAACATTTTGGTGGCCTGTATGGGGAAACTGCCTACCTCCAAGTTTTTCTCCAGCCAAAACTGGAAGGTATGTAAGCCTCTCCCCCACCCCGTCTGCTCTGCAGTTGGGGTCACTCTCTAAGCACCAAGGCTTGGGGGTGCTTTTTGGGCAGACAGTTATGAGGCTGTCTCACACTTGGCCTGATGCTCTCAGGCTCTCGGTCCACTGGTTCGGTTTGAGGTCATGGACCTGGGTACACCTTCCATGGCATAGAGGACACGGACAGAGGCCCTATCTGGAAGCATATGCCCAATTCTGTCAATTCTCTCAGCACTAGGGAATTGGGGAAACTGCAGTTGCTTTTTGGTTCTCTGAGGCTTACTTACTCTCTTCCCTTTATACCCCTGAATCCTCCTTCATGGAGGTTACAGGGAAAAGTTAGAACAGATAAAAACATCTTGGCAGATTCTGGAAGTTTTGTGATGGATTATTAAGGACTTTAGAAACTCCTGCTTACAACCCTGGACACTCCCTTCTCCCACTCCCTTCCCTTGAGTCAACAGGGTATCTGTTAACCCCTCTCATAGGAGAAGAGAAGAGAGTTTCACCTTTTCCCCCTCACCTTTGACTTTGCCCTCCTCTACCTGGGGAAAGGAAGGAGCGGGGAGGGGCAGCAGCTACAGCATGGGCTCCACTGATATGGCCTTGGGCCCTAAAGCAACCTTTGCCTGGAAGCATCACCCAGGTTCAGCACATCCTGCTCAAGGTAAAGAAGCTGGCCTCTGAACTTGGGCAAGCATGCTCTTTTAAATTTGTAGTTATAACTGTTAATGATAAGATGTTGATTCTCTGTGTAAAGTAATTTGGAAATGCCTTTAACAAAACTGAAGTCACCTTATTGGTAATGGGTTTATTTCAAGCTTCAAATTATTGAACTTTTTGAATCAGTTGTCAAGCAACTTTTCATAATTTGGTTAACACTAAAACAATTTGGCTATTATTGGTTATTGTTTTAATGTGTAAATTTGCCAAAAAGCTTGTTTGAGTTTTGTCTTGCTGAGAATTTGTAAGTATATAGAAATAATCTCTAATGATTGGCTTTTTACACCAGGACAAATTAAAATTTGAGATGTAAATCCTGGAAAAGTTTTTCCTAAGCAGTGAAACTTGCTGTTTGAGGTTAAAAAAAGCTCATCATTTTATTTTGAGTTGTCTAATGGATCATAATAACCCATTGATAAATCAATAATCCACCATCTGAGAAATGCCACAAGCTACTCAGAGAGAATGTGATACTGGCGGGAAGTTAGCATTGGGAAAAGCTGAGAGGACAATTTTAGCTTCAGTCTAAGATGGGATCCTCCTGGCTCAGTTTCCCCATTATGTTCCTTTGAAAGGGAGTGTTACCCACCTGGCTATTCCTGAGTCTGGCTATGAGATAGATTTGATACTGCATGGTTATAAAACTGAATTATCTGAATCCAAACAGAGCTAAGGATGTTTTATCATGTCGTTTGGGCCCTGCAGTCTTTTCTGTCAGATTTGTGTCTTCCAGACTACAGGCCACTCACCTACAGTTCACAGCAAATAGCAGGTACCAGCCAATGGCCCCACATTGTTCCCGAGCCAGTGCTTGGCTCCAGTCAACCTCCTACTCCCCTTATCAGCAGGAAGCAGTTTCAGAAGCTGAGACCTTTGCCTCTTACCCCAAAATAATTTGGGTCCCATTTGTTTGAGGGGGGATGATGAGGATGGGATCCAGATCCCAAAAAGGAAAAACCATGGACTTTCCCACCTGGCCAAACCTCTGGTGTTCCCCTGAGGCCGTAATCTTATCAACTGGCCTTTCATTGTGGTTACATTCAATCTCTTAGTTTTCTGTTACTCTTAACCTAGCCTAGCCCTCCATTGTCTTACCTCCCAATGCCTCACCCCCCCAGCCACTTTCCACCCTTAATCCTAGCTAGGTCCCATTCTCCAAAGAATGCCTTTGCCTGGTTCATTTTGACCATGCCACCCTAGTTCAGTTCAGAAGAATGGGATATGGCAACTGCTTGGAGTGTGTGTCCTGCTAACACTGAAAACAGGGAGTTCCAAAAGCCATTTATAACCTTGAAAACAGTCTGTTCTGTGGACTGTAGCATTGTCAGGGTTATTGTGCCTTGTATGTATCATTTGGAATCCTCTTAGTTATGTCTTTTTTTGAATTTACTGTTGAACTTGTGCAATGATCTCCCCTGAGCCTTGGCTTCCCCCTCCAAATCCCTTTAGTCTTTGTCACTTAACTCCCTATTTTCAGGCTTAGCCTTGTCCCAGGTTCTGGGATCACTATAACTATCATTAAGGGTAATTGTAGGAATCTCTTCTTGCTGCTAGTCACGCTTTGGTCTTTTTTTTTTTCCTTAAGGCGATTGGGCTTAAGTAACTTGCCCAGGCTCACACAGTTAGTGTGTATCTGAGGTCGAATTTAAACTTAGGTTCTTCTGACTCCAGGACCTATACTGTATCCATTGTGCCACTTCATTGCTCCATGCTTTGTTCTGGTATCTCGGCTCCAGTTACCAGGCTCTTACTCTATTTTTGTAACCATCTTCATCTTATAGTGTAGTCTTAGAGGTTTCCTCTGCTCCTCTGGGAGTGAGGTCCTGCCCTGTACCCCCTTAGTTATCCTGGCACTAGAGACATAGAATCCCAGAATTTCAGCAGCCACTAGTCTAGTCTATGTGCTAAAAAGAATCATCCCTATAGCATATCTAATAAATGAACAGATACATTATTTCCTTAAACTAGCCTGTTGCATTTGGTGATAGCTCTAATTATTAGGAACTTTCTCCTGATGTCAAGCCTAAACTTGCATCTTTTCAACTTCCATCCATTGTTCTGCTCCTTAAGCCCAAACAGAACAGGGCTAATTACTCTTCCACATGACAGCTGTACAAATGTTTGAAAACAATTACCATGTACCATGTGAATTTTCTCTTTTCCAGGCTAAATATGGCCAGGTCATTTAATAATCTTCATACAGCATGAAATTAAGGCCCATTTCCCCCTGCATATGTCTCCAGCTTATCACTGTCCTTCCTAATTTGTGATACCGAATACTGGACAGAACTGATCATCTAGATATGGTCTGATGAGAACACAGTGTGGTCATCACTTCCCTGGCCTTGGACATCAGGACTCATTATATAACCATAGATCACATTAGTCTCCTTAAATGAATAAAAGAATGAATGAAAAAGCATTTTCTTCTTTTTTTCTTCATTAATTTATTTTTAGTTTTCAACATTCACTTCCATAAGATTTTGAGCCCATCTCATCCCTCCCCAACCCTGAGACAGCATGCATTCTGAATACTCTTTCCCCTAATCTGGTCTCGATTCTATCTTCCTCCCCTTCTCTTATCCCCTTCCTCTTCTGTTTTCCTGAAGGGCAGGATAGATTTCTATACTCCATTGTGTATATCTTATTTCCCAGTTGCATGTGAAAATGATTTTTTAACATTTGCTTTAAAACTTTGGGTTCCAAATTTTCTCCCTTCCTCCTTTCCCACCCACCCTCATTGAGAAGGCAAGCAGCTCAATATAACACAAGGTTATACTTGTGTAGTCATGCAAAACACTTCCATAGTAGTCATGCCATGGAAAACTAACTATGTTTCCCTTCATCCTATCCCGCCTCCATTTATTTTATTCTCTGTTTTGAACCTGTCACTTCTCAGAAGTGTTTGCTTCTGATTACCCCTTCCCCAATCTGCTCTTCTCTCTATCATCCCCCACCCCTCTCTTATCCCCTTCCCCACTATTTTCCTGTAGGGTAAAATAGCTGAAAAAGCATTTTTTAAAAAAGCATTTACTATGTGCCATGCACTGTGCTAAGCCTAGGGACACAAATATAGAGTCAAGATAGTCCATACTCTCTAGGATTTTATATTCTAATAGAGAGATCAACACATATAGATACTTGGTGACCAGGGATGAGTGTTTTGGTCTGGGAAGTCACAGGATAGTGAGTGGAGTTATTAGGAAGTAAATTAAAATACATTTTCTAGTAGCAATGGAAGTATTTTTAAAGTAAGGTTTTATTCATGTCCTCTGTTTCTTACAGCATTGTAGCTATCCCAGGTATCCCTCCCCCCATCTTTCAGACAATCATCTTATATAACAAATAGTATTTTTTAGACAGAGAAAGAAAAAGTCAGCACTAGTGATTGAAAAAGTTCAAAACACATAAGCAATGCGCAACAGTTATGAACTTCCCACTTCCACAAAGGTGTAAGTTGGAGGCATCTTCTCATATCTCTTCATTTGAATTCTGCTTGATTTTTATAATTTTGTTACATTCACTCTTGATTTTTTGGTGCATGGTTGTTCTGTCTATTTAGATCATTGTAGTCATCGTGAATATTATTTTCTTGGCTCTGCTTACTTTACTCTGCATCAGTTCATGTAGACCTTTCCATGCTTTTCTGTATTCATGATGCACATCATTTCTTGCAGCTTAGTATTTTCCATTTCATTCCATTACCATAATTTGTGTGGCCATTTCCCAAATGATGGGTATCTATTTTGCTTCCAATTCTTTGCTTTCACAAAAAGTGCTGGTATAAATATTTTGGTGTATACAGGGATTTTCTTCTTATTGAAGGCTTCCTTGGGGCATAAGCCCAGTAATGGAGTGTCTGGTTCAAAGGGTATGGACATTTTAGTTACATTATTTGTATAATTCTAAATTGCTTTCCAAAATGGTTGCACATTTTTTACCTTCCAGCATTAATGTATTAGTGTATTATTGCACATCTCTTCCAACCTGGAGATGACCATTTTTTGTATCATTTTTCTAATTTGCAAGACATGAAGTGAAATCTCAGGTTGTTTTGATTTGGATTTATCTTATCATAAGTGATTTGGAGTATTTTTTATGTGGTTGTGATTACTTTGCAGTTCTTTTGAGAACTGTTTGTCCATATCCTTTGACCACTTATCAATTGGAAAATGGCTATTGTATATGTGTGTGTGTGTGTGTGTGTGTACGCGTGTGTATAACAAATATGTTTATATGTATGTGAATGCATGCATGCATGTGTGTGTATAACTTAAATATTTATTTATTAATTGCTTATTTATCTAGGATTCCAAACCATTATCAGAGAAGTTTGATACAAATATTCTTTTCCCATTTGACCATTTCCTTTCTTATCTTAATTGTGTTAATTTTGTCTGTGAAGTTTTCTAATTTCAAGCAATTAAAATTATTTTATGTTTTGTAATTACCTCTATCTTTTGTTTGGTTAAGAATATATCTCCTCCCTATAGAGGAGAAATTAATGATTCTTTTCTCTTCAAAAATTTTTTATAGCATGATCTTTGATATTAAGGGCATGTAACCATTTAGATGATATTGTGGAATATGGTATAAGTACTGGTCTAACTTAATTTCTGTCAGATTGCTTCTAGTTTCCCCAGCAGTTTTTTTTTTGTTTGTTTGTTTATAAAACAAGGAGTTTTTTCCTAGGTAATTTATGTTTTCTTTTTTATCAAACACAGGGTTATTGAATTCTATTATTTCTGATTCTCTCTTGTCTGGTGTCTTTTTTAAAATCTTTTTAAACCAATACTAAAACTCTTTTTTAAACCATTGCCACATGGTTTTGATGGCTGCTGCTTTATAATATAGTTTGAGGTCTGGAAGTGCTATTTCCCCTCCATGCCTCCTTTTGCTTCATCATTTCCCTGGATTTGCTAGATCTTTTGTTTTTCCAAATGAATTTTGTTATTATTTTATCAAGTTCTTTGAAATATCCCTTTGGTAATTTGTTTAGTATAGCATTAATAGTGTAAATTGATTTTATTTTCCACTGGCTCTCTTCCCCTTAACCCTGATCCTATTCTTTCATTTGTTCTCTTTTCCTTTGGGATTTTGCTCATTAGTTTCTTTTTTTCTCCTGCTTTTATCTCATTATATAATTCTTCTCTCTTTTTCTCCCTCTCAATTAGTCAAGTAGATTCTGTCTTTCTTTCTTCCCCTTCAACCAGTCTTATTCATTAGCTTTTTAAATTTCGTTTTTAAGCCCTTTTCCAAAAAGGATTTCTCTCTCTTCATTATCCACCCTCCCTTTGTATCTACTCTACACCCTCATTCTCTGATTCATGATTCCTATAATTATCTAGTCTTTCTCTATTCTCTGTATTACTCATACAATCAAAACTTTCAAGGCATATATATATATATATATATATATATATATATATATATATATATATATATATATATATATATATATTCTAGGCTTTCCCACTCCAGGCAGTTTCTGCCATTGCCTTATAGAGTCTACCCCATGGATTTTCCTTTTACATTGTGTCCCACTCCTAGAACAAGGATATTACTCTATGGTAGGACCCCAACCTCACCATATACCTGATTATGTAACCCATTACTTATCTCTACCTTCCATACTGTTACCTTTTTTTTCTTATTTGCCTATAAATCTTCCCTGCAGGTCCATGACCTCCCACTCCTGCAGGTGCCAGTTGCCCCCCAGGAGTTCCAACTCAACCCCTCCTCCTGAGGTAGGATTTGTAGACTTCTTAAACACCAAAGATCCTAGACTATATCCAGCACAATGTTACCATCTCCCTTCATAGATCATCTCTCTTTACCTATAAGAATATTCATCAGCAGAACTCCCTCCCACAATGAAAGCAAAGTCTCCTTTTTCTCCTCCTTTTAACCCCCCCTCCACTTTTCCTTATACACTGTCCTGCAAGCTTTTCTTTTACTGAGACCGCAAGGGTCATCTTACCCTCATTGCTAGCCAGACAAATCACATATTCCTTTTTACTTCCCTGATTCCCTCCCTCCATTCATATACATTCCCATGTTGCAATTTGTCCCACCAAAAAAAAAACGATTTGCTTCTAGGCAAGATACCACCAGGTTCTGTTTATAATATTGTATGCCTGTCCCTTCATCATTACCTTCACCAGATTTCTGCCTTCACCTGACCTTTGTGTACATTTAGGAAAAAGTCTCTTACTTCTCTCTCTTGTGTCACTCTGTTGTTGCTGTCCATGGATGCTTGCCTTTATTCACTTTTCCAAAATTTCTCATGCATGGGGTATCAAGGAGTAAATGATCTCTTTAGTTCTAATTTTCTTCCTAAAAATGTCTAAAATGACTCTTTATTATTGAATGATTTGCAAGGTAGATCACTGTGGGCTGTATCCTGAGCTCTTGCTCTGTGGAACAGCTCTTATTCCATTCTTTCTCACATTTTCTGGTAGGCGCAGAATAGTCTTGTGTTATTCAAATGTCCTTTCCTTTGTATTTGGAGATCTTTCTCCTGATCACAAGCAGAACTTGTTATGTCTTAATTGAATTGTTAAATTTAATCATTATGTGTCTAGGAGTTTGAAGCCTTGGGTTGTCTTTCAGAAGGTGATTTATGAATTCTTTCAATTAGTATTGATTTTTCATGTTCAGAAGTTCTGGGAAATTCTCTTCTATTATTTCCTGCCTTGTGGTGTTAAGGTTTTTTGTTCTGTCATGTTCTTCTGGCAGATCTATCATTCTCAGGTTGTTTCTGTGCATCCTGTCTTTGAGATTAGTATGTTTTGTTTGTAGAATGAGCATATTCTATTTTATTGTTGTTTTTTTGCTTCTCTTCTTATAGATTGTTCTTTACTTCTGTATATTTGCTTGTTCTCTCTTTGTCTCTCATTGTAGATTCTAGCTAGTTAGCTTACTTAGGCTGCAGAGGTGTGCTGGCTATCTGTCCTGGCCCCAAGAGACTTTCACAGCCTGGAGCCAGCTTGCTACTTGTAGTGTGGAGTATAGGGGAGAGGTGCTGAATAAGATCAGTGTAGATGTCAGTTCTGTGGTTTTTTGTTTGTTTTTGTTTTTTGCCTTCTTTTGGTTCCAGGAGTCCTAAATCAAGGAAACAGCTAAAGTTTCTTTATCTTTGGCATATCATTTCTGTTTTGGAAAGGTTTGAGAGGTAGAGGGGATGAGAGAAAATGTCTAGTCCTCCATCTTGTATATCACTTCCCAGTGGAAGTATCGATTGAATTATGATTACAGAAATAGAAAAGAGGTGGGAGTGAAGAAGGGAGGGTATTTACATGGGAGTTGATAAGAGGATAGCTGGGTGTTTCCCCCCTTACTCCCCACCTTACTCTTTAATGTGAAGTATGGTGGGGCCTGCTAGATATAATGGGCTGTAGGAGATACAGTGGATAGCTCAGGCCCCAGGGCAGCAGTATCCTAACTAAAAGTCCCACAAGGTATTATGGTCTCTGGAGGGTGCAATAGCATGGTAGTAGGCAAAAGGATGACCATGTGTGACTGCCATACCATTGGCCACCAACTGTTGGCCACAACACTATTGCCTTGTATTGAATTTGCAGTCAATTCAGTTCAATACACAATAAATATTTATGTGAGGCAGCTAGGTTGTGCAGTAGATAGAGTGCTAGGCCCAGAGTCAGGAAGACTTGAGTTCAGATATGGCCTTAGACACTTACTAGCTGTGTTACTCTGGGCAAGTCACTTAATCTTGCCTCAGTTTCTTCATCTGTAAAATGAACTGGAGAAGCAAATGGCAAACCACTCTAGTATCTTTGCCAAGAAAACCCCAAATGGAGTCACGAAGACTCAGACATGACTGAAACAACTGAGCAACAGAAATATTTATTAAGCATTTACTATGTGTCAGGCACTGGGGATATAAAAAAAAGCAAAAGATAGTTCTTGTCCTCAAGGAACCCACAATCTAATGGGAGGAAACAGCTCATAAAAAGAAGCTGAAAAGCAGGGGAGGTTAGGGGAGAAGCTATCTGGGAGTATGATGAGGTCTTTGCAGGCCAGGTGAGAAATGATGAAGTGGTTGTCCGAGGCCTCCTCTTTAGATGGAGGATCTGGGAGGAACTTTTAAATGTCTGCCCTTTACCCTTTTCCATTGGAGGGAGGGGGGTGGTGCTGAGGAGGTGTGAGTTTCAGAACTGATGTCATCTTGCAGGATGATGAGTTTCTGGGGAACATGAAGTCCAGGAGAGCAGCCAGGTGGGAAATGAAAATTCAATTCAGTGCACATTAATTAAGTAGCCAATATGTACCAGATACTTTACTAAATCCTTTGGATCTTTTGCAGATGAACTGTTTCCTAATTGAGCACTGCCTAATCTATATTGTGCTTGTGAAGGCAATTTTTTTAAGACAAATATGTGATTTTATATTTATTCCTATTAAAGTTTATCTTATTAAATGCATCCTAGGCAGTCAAGATCTCTTAGAATCCCCACTCTATCATCTTATGTGTTAGATATCAGCTTAACACTCCCTCTCCCAGATTTGTGTCATTGGCAGATTTGATAGTTAAGCCATCTAGGTCTTCATCCAAATTAATCATATTTCTGAACCCCAATTACTGCTTTGAATTCTTGATAGGTGCTGACAGAGCCCTCTGAAAAATGAAGGCTTGCACCTTTGCCTATTGCCTTTGTTACTAAATAGTACACACATGTTGAGACATCCCCTTGTTATCCCATGCTACCTGGTCCTGCTTGATAACTGACCATTTGTTTGTTTATCCTTCTGCCTGCTACTGAGACTTGTAGGATCTTTATAGTCCCTGGTTCCCTACCTCCCTGATCTGGTTAATTCCACTGCTGATTGATTCCCAATTCTGGAAAACTGAATTTTTAATCTGCTTTAATGAGTGTCATTCAGATTGGATTCTGCTTGAACCTGGTGTTGAATGGACTTTCCTCTAACCTTCCCCAGATTAAACGTGGATTATAATCTGTGGAAGTTTTGCCTCAATTCAAAATGATAGTTCACAAGCCCCCACCAACTTCTTTTTTAAAATTTAATTTATTTCTTAATTTATGATATAAAACAAACATTTTCATAACATAGAAGAATAAAAAAAAAGATGATTGCACATGAAACTGTAGGTCTATTATGTACAATTTGCTATTCCTTTGAAATACGTAATAAAGTTATCATGTAAATTTCTTGTTTTTCGCTTTTTTTAATTTCCCCTTCTACTCTAAAGATGACTGACCTTAGACACAAATATGTATATATATGTAAAATCATTCTATACATACTTCTATTTATCAGTTCTTTCTCTGGATGCAGATAGTGTCTTCTTTATATGTCCTTTGTAGTTAATCTGGGTATTTATAATAGTCAAAATGTCTTAGTCACTCAAAGTTGTTCTTAAAACAATATTGTGTTACTATACTTCTACTAGACAGCCAGAGAACATAGGGAGTTCAAAGTAAAATCTTTTAATGAAATAGCATAGTAAGAAAAGTACAACAGAACATTTTCCTTTATAAAGCTTGAATCCATTCTAAAAATATACATGCCATCGGTGGGAAGAGTAGACATGTCTAGGGATCATACCTAAGATGTACATACAAAGCTAATGTGTGTGACCAGGTCACATGTGTGGTGGAAGAACTTATGCCCCTGATGCTGCAGGGCCACAGATGTCTTCTGCTAATGTCATCATATGCTTTTTCCCTGAGCCTTCTCCCTGCTGGGAACAGTTCTATGCTGCATCTGCACCTGGACATCATGTCATACACATCTGTTTCTCCCAACTTAGTGTGACATCTCTGCTTCTATACCAGAATGTAATATATCTGCTTCTATGTCTGTTTTCTATCTCTCTCTCTCACCCCTCTCTCTTTCCAATTATATCAGTTTCCTTTTGTTCTTCTTTAAAGCCATTCTTCTCTTTGCTGCTTTTATTTGTTTCTTTGTTTCTAGTGTTATGTGTGTGAGGAGTCTAGCTCCTTCCCACAACCTCACTTCAATATCTTGGATCACACTCAATAATTCATGAATTGGATAATTGTTCTTCCCCATTATACTTACTTTTCTTCCCTGTTGGCTTAAAAATTATTCTTTTGTTTTGATATGAGAATAAAGGCCCATATATTAACACTTTGCCTTTTATATTTTATCTTTCTATTTGTTGTCTAATTTTTAGAAACATACTACAGCAGTGTTTTAGATTATGTAATCCTGTGGCAGATAGTGTTAAATAGTGGATGGAGGGTCAGTTAAGAGAGCCCAGGTTCTAATGTTGCCCCTGGTACATACTGGCTTGTGACCCTGAGCAAGTGACTTAACCTTTTGTTGCCTCCCAAACATCTCTAAGATGATAATTTGCAAAACAGGTGCTGATCTTCATCAGCAAAAGGTGATTCCTCACTTGGGTTCTCTTTGTGGATGAAATCATACATCTGAAAAAAAAAAGTAGAATTCTGTAGAACAGCTTTTTGCACTGCTATTTGGGATTCATATTACTATGGGGGGAAATTATAATAAATAATAATTTATTGAATTTTAAACTATTTATTTAATGTGTGTTACCTTCATGTTATGTAACTAAAAATAGAAATCTTATCTGGCTTATCATTAACATAGTAATAATAGTTTATATGTATATAACCTTTTATAAGTTACAAAGTACTTTCACATTTATTGGCACAATATTAGGTAGTCAAGGCAAGTATTATTATCATCATTGATTAGATGAGGACATTCAGAGAAGTTTAAGTGCCTTGTTCAAGTTCATAAAGGTAATAAGTATGGAGTTAGTCTTGAACCCAGGTATTTTGAGACCAAGTCCAATTCTTATTTTACTATACTATCATGTCCCTTTTGACAACATTTATAGTATGACACTATTACTACATCATTTTGTCTATGTGTGGTACCCCAAAAGTCTTAGTGCTGTCTTAAACTTTAATAATTTTAAACTACACTAAGACTTTTGGGACACCTTATATATTCTAACTATGCCATAGCTAAAAAACATAGAATTTGTAACTTGCTCCTGGCTAACTCAGATGTCAGCCTTGTTTCCTTGTACATTGTGAAGGGGTTTTCATGCATTAAAGCTATCTTCTTCAATTAAAGGTAATTAAAATGTCAAACTTATAATTCTAGCCCACCAAATTCTATACTGAGATTTACTTTCATTAAGAGTGATAATTCATCCTTCATTAATCACAAGCATTGCTTTATAAGTCGAGAAAACATTGAGATTAAAATGGAGACTCAATGGAGTTAGAGAAATTATATATATTTTGTGATTATGATATCAGAGACATCAACACTCAGTTAAAAATAAAAACCTAAAACATTTCCATTTTTGACCTTTTCTTTTGCATCCATTTTACTTGTTTGGCAAGGAGCACAACTTGAGAAATAGCATGGGAGTGGGTCTGTACATACCAACTCTTCAGGGAATTTACAACATATTTAAACTTTGATTAAGGACTCTCTGGAATTACATAGTATGGAGAACTAGAAATGTTGTCAGATTGCAGGGGAAATAGGTGGGGAAGGTGCTGAAGAAAAAGAAATTCATGCTTGGGTTAAATGTTGAGGGTAACAGATTGTAAACAACCTTGAAATCCTGTTTTGATTGTGACAGCTGTCCTGTTGAAAAGGATAGGAGTGTTGGTCACCTAGGTACAGTGGTGGAAAAATCACGTCCTATTTTAGAACAAAGCTAGATTTAGTAGTGGAAGATATAATCCTGGGATAAAATAACTTAATAACATATTCACAATGTGCCTTTCCCTAAGAAGAAGCTCAGTTTTCAAAATCACAGATTCCATTTATAAAAGTATTATCCAAAAATATCCAAAAATAACAAATCTACTAATTTCTTTTTCTTTTCTAGGAAGTATACTATTAATTGCACCATTTCTAATATCTTCCATATAGTCACGTAGTACATATTTGTTGAATTATCAAGTGAGTGAATGAATGAATGAATGAATGAATGATCAATCTGATGAATTCTCTTTTATCCTGCTCCCAGTGGAAACCTAATTCATTCTTATTGCTTCAAACTATTACTTCTGGGAACATATCTTTCAAATCTACATCTCTAGCCTGTTCTTCTTTCAGGCATTCTAATTCCTCATCTCCAGGTACCTGTTGTATATTTTTACTGTCATTTCAAACTTAACGTATCTAAATACAAATATATTACCTTATGCCAAAAAACAGTTCTGTCCTTCTGACTCCCCTGTTCATCAGTGGTGACATTGTTTTTTCAGTCACCCAAATTTACATTCTGGGAATCAATTTTTACTCCTCCCTGACTTTCACAACTAATAAATTACTAAGTCCTTTCAATTATTTGTTTGTAACATATTTTGTATGTTTCCCTTTCCATTTCCACTATCACTGCCCTAGTCGAGGACCTTATCAATTTTTGCCCGGACTTTTGGAATCATCCAGTAAATATAATCCATCCATCATACTGCCACCAGGGGAAATCTTCTGAAAGTGCGAGATTTATCATGTCACGCTCCTACCCAAAACTTTCATAAGTTTCACATAGGACTATAAAATTCTAGCATTGTAGATTTAGAGGTGAAAGAGACCTGAGAGACTCAGACCAAGCTCCTTATTTTACAGATGTGGAAACTGAGGCCTGGAGAGGTTCAGTGACTTGCCCAAGTATTTAAAACTTTGCAGCCTCAGTTGAATTTGACTTATGTTTGACAATGTTGGAATTACAGAATCTCAGAGGCCATCTAATTTAACCTATACCAAGACAAGAAACTCATCTATAATATAACCAACAAATAATGATCATTTGGTACTTGCTTGAAGACCTCTAGTTTCCAGTGGCCTCCCCATGCTGTCAGTACCTCTACCTCTACTACCTCCTCCACCCAGTGAGTTCTTCCCCACAACTTCCATTTGAGAAAGCATTCACACCAGCCATACTCATTTCAAATCTAGCTCATCCCATGATACCCTATATAATTTCTCCACCTTATTTCCTCCCCATCTCTCTACTTTTTAGACCTCTTTTATACCTCGTCATTAGAAAGCAAGCTCCTTAAGGGCAGATACTTTTGGATTTGTATTCCTTAGTATATAGTCGTTAGTATAGCCCCTTTAGAAACTGCTTTCTCTCTCTTATCTATGTATCTATGTGTCTGTCTATCTATCATCTCTCATCTCTCTCTCTCTCTCTCTCTCTCTCTCTCTCTCTCTCTCTCTCTCTCTCTTTTCTGAAGCAGCCTGTATCAAATTTTTCCTTACCTTGATTACCTCCTTGAAACTTTTGTCCTTTTTCCTTGGGCTAAGTAGGATATGTTGAATCTCTTATTCATGTAGATGCTCTTCTAGTGTCTGAAGACAGCCATTGTATCTTCACAAAGTCCCCTGCATACTAATATAATCCAAGTTTCTTCAATTCATCCTTGTATGGCATGTTCTTCAGTCCCTTCAACATACTAATCACCCTCTTCTGGTCACATTCCAGTGCTAATCTGGTGTGCAGTACTGAATATAGTATTCTAGATGTGTCCTGGCCAGAGCACTATAGCAGAACTATCTCCCTTGATCAGGACACTATGCTTCTCTCAAGTTTTAAGAGTTAAAAATTTGTTAACTTTTTCGAAAACCATGTCCAATTATCAACTCACAACATATTTGCAGTTTATTTAGAACTCAATATCTTTTCCATAGGAATTGTTGCTTGGCCATGCCTCTGCCATCTTATATTTTCAAATTTGTTTCTTGGAACCTATGTTCCAAAATAAAACTTTATGTTTATTAATTGATCAATTTATCAGCAATTATTTATTAAACACCTAGACACTGTGCTAGGCAAAGAAGATACAAAGACCAAAATGAGGCAGTCTTTGCCTCAAGGACCTTATATTCCTTTGGGGGAAGCAACATATATATACATATAAGTTTATTCAAAATATAAATAAAGTAAATGCAAGGCAATTTCATAGGGGAGGAGACACTAGCAACTGGGTGGGACGGGAAAAAGGTCTGCAGTAGGAGGAAGTACTTAAGGGTGGCTTTTGTATTCTAATAGGTGGAGGTGAGGAGTACAATGTATTCCATATGACTTAATTCATCCTATCATTCTACCCTTGTTGAGATATTTTTGAATCTCCATCTGTGGGCCTAAAGCTCAGGAAGCAGCCAACACTCCAGGGCTGTGCTGGGACTGAGGCTGGGACTGAACTTCTCTCTCACTGCAGGTCACAGACCTTTCCTACTGACCTTCTAAGTTGTCTTTGGCATTTGTGGGTTGAGAAGTATGGAAACAGCCACAGGTCCCCTTGATTCAATCCCCTGAGGCCTCCTCCAGGTTCACTGAGGCCCTATCTTTGTTTGTGCAGCCCAAGCTGAACTGTGTTCCTCTCCCAGCCTGGTGCAATAGACCTTTCCAATCTACCATCCAGGTTGTCTTGGGCTGGAAATTTGTTTCACTCTGTCTTTTTGTGGGTTCTAATGCTCTAGAATCTGTTTAGAGCCATTTTTTATAGGTATTTGTGATGAGGATGGGACTTTCCCACAAGGCCAAATCTCTGGGTTTGCCTGAGGATATAATCCCATCAACTGACCTTTTGTTATTGCCTGCACCCAACCTCCCAATTATGTTACCCTTAACCTAGCCTAGCCCTCCATTGTCTTACCTCCCTATGGCCCCAGGCAACTTCCCACCTTTAATCCTATCTAGGCTCCATTCTCCCTTGGCCAGCCTTGGTCCAGGTCCCTGGAGTTTTATTACCTCATAGACTACTTGGCCACTCCTAGATCCTTCCCATAGTCTTTTTTGTATATAAGATCCGTCTTGTCTCCATTAAGATGCTCAGATTCTTAAAATCTAGCCAATAGCTTATTAGTGTTCAGACTCCTTAAGAGTCTGCCCAATATGAGGGATGTTCTAATAAACTTTGTCTTTGGCTGAAAGAAGGCTTGGGCTGAATTCTTTCAGACAGGACCCATGTGTTGTGATTTGGGGGTCCAAATACCCCTAAACCTCAACATTTGGATGGGTTTGGGGGGGACTCAAGCAAGTCACTGCTTTTACTCCACTATCTTGACTCAGCACCCCCTAAGAAATCTTGCAGCACTCTGTTTTTGAATCTCAACAACTCTACTTATGGGGAGCTCACCATGTCACAAGGCAACCAACTTCATTTTTTAGAAGCTCTTATGATGGGAAGTTCTTCCTTATATCAAATCAAAATATGACTCCCTTTAATATCTACTTATGGGGTCTAGTTCTTCTTCTGGAACCACACAGAATATATCAAATTCTCCTTCCACATGACAGATCTTTTTTATATTTGAAGGGAGTAACCATGTACTCTTTCCTGAGTCTTTAGTTTTCTCTTTTTCAGGCTGCATATCTCTAGTTCTTTCAACCGTATGATACATATTATGTCATTTTCAGTCTCCTTACAATCTTGATCATTATCATCTGAACATGCTCTAGTTTGTTAATGTCTCTCTTTACAAAGCAATGTCCAGAAGTCAACACAATGTTCCAGATAGTCTTTGGTCAGTAGAGAATACAGTAGGACCTACATCTTCCTTTTTTTGTCTCCTGTACATTATATTTCTATTCATCTCTGTAGAGCTGATTTCCTTGTGCTGGCTGAGAAATAATTTTCAATCAAGAAAAACTGAGATTGTCAAAGACTCAGCAGTGTAAGACTCATGAAAAAACTTCATGGAGCTTTTGTTCTCATTACTATATTGTGCTGAATTTACTTTAGCAATAGTGAAAGCTGAGTAGAAAAGAAAGACAGTTGGATGAAGAAGCAATGAGAGGATTTACAAAATACTTCATGATCTCTTCTCTAATGACAATTGCTCAACACATTTAGAAATTAGCATGTTGCAAATCTGAATGCTAGTTTCCATGCCAGTTCAAAATATCTATAGGAAATCCCAGAGAAAGAAAACCTTTGTAAAATAGCAAGTTTAACATATAATAAATAAATGAAAAAAGATGGGGAGGGTGCAGAGAATTAGCAGTGCAACATCTAGTGTAAGACCTTTAACTAAAGCTTGGCTCAAAAACTCTGTCATCTTGACATACCCTAAGGGGTGGCATGGCTGGAGACCAATTTCATTTTTTTCTCTGTTGTGGAAGCTGGGCAACTTGGAGAGAAATTCCTTATTTGGATGTAGTTTTCTTTTCTATACTATTGTACAATATATGACTTCTATGACACTGCCACCACCCTGGTACAAGCCCTCATCACCCCATGTCTGGACTATCGCAAAAATCACCTGGTTTGCCTCCCTTTTCTTAAATCTCTCCCTACTTCAATACATCCTTCTCTCACTAATCAAAGTGATCTTTCTAAATTGCAGGCCTGACTGTGCCAACTCCTCCCCCAAATTTGACAAACTCTAATGCCTTTATATTACTTCTAGGATCAAATATAAAATCCTCTTTTTGGCTTTTATAGTCCTTCATAACAAGATCCCTTCCTATCTTTCCAGTCTTCTTATGCCTTGCTCCCCTCCACCTACCCTACAATCCAATAACACTGGCCTCCTTGCTGTTACTCAAACAAGATGTTCCATTTCCTGATTCCATGTATTTTCAATGGTTGGACCCCAAGTTTGGAATTCTCTTCTTTCATCTTGGCTTCCTTCAAGTCTCAACTAAAATCTCACCTTCTGCAAGTAGCCTTTCCTGGTTTCCCTTCATAGTAGTGCCATCTCTCTGTTGGTTATCTCCAATCTATTCTGTTCCTGTCATTACCTTGTTTTTAAAAGGTGGTTTGCATGGCATCTTTCCCCATTAAACTATAAATTCCCTGAGGGCAGAGACCATGTTTTTTGCCTTTCTTTTCTATCCCCACTGTATAGCACGATGTGTGGCAAATGTTGTTGTTGTTCAGTTGTTTCAGGCATATCCAACTCTCTGTGACCCCATTTGGGGTTTTCTTGGCAAAGATACTGGAGTGTTTTGCCATTCCCTTCTCCAGCTCATTTTACAGATGAAGAAACTAGGGGCAGCTAGGTGGTGCAGTGAATAGAGCTCTGGCCTTGGAGTCAGGAGGACCTGAGTTCAAATCCAGCCTTAGACACTTAACACTTACTAGCTGTGTGACCCTGAGAAAATTACTTAACCCCAAATGCCTCACCAAAAAGAAAAAAACAAAGCATCTGTTTTTTCCCCAAAAAACAGATGAAGAAACTGAGGTAGTCTAGGTTAAATGACTTGCCCAAGGTCACACAGATAGCAAGTATCTGAGACTGGATTTGAAGTCATGTCCTCCTGTCTCCAGGCCTGGCACTTTGTCCACTGCACCACTTAGTTGCCCACATTGCACATGGTAGGCACCTAACAAATACTTGTTGATTGACTACAGTAATGAATAAAATGGTGAAGGAATCCTCTAGCATCTGATCAAGAGCATCAGCTTACTAAATTATGATTATTGTTTATAAGACAAAATGTGGTTTGTCTTAAGTACAGTAACTAGATCTAGGCTTGGTCCCTAGAAATGAAGTGTTAATGCCTATCTTCTTCTTTACATAATCATGAGTTATATCATTTGAATATAGGAAAAAGGGGGAAAAAAAGATGTGGTTGGGAATTTATGTAATATTTAGCTTTCTGACCTCATAAAACAGGACAATGGCCAATTCATTAGGGTGAATCTTCTAAGCCATATGGTTTGGGGCATTAACAGAATATTGTAAAAAAAATCTATTTAACGTATCTGAAAGACTGTGCAAAGAAAGATATTCTATCTGTTAGGGGTATTAGCCACAAGAATGAATTTCCAACATATATTGAGGAATATCTGCCATTTGAGATGTTTGAACACTTACAAAAATTCTGTTTATGTTTTTTGGTTCAATGTTATAGCAATTTCTCCTTAAATCTCATCCTGATGTCTGAGTCCTTTTTTTCTTACAAAGAAAAGCATTTAAGCAAAACTAACTGTGAACCCACTGGACAGTGTGTGTATGTATACGTATATATGTATACACATACACACACATTATATATTATATACATATCTATACTATATAATAATATACATATACACATATAGATATATATGCACACACATACATGTGCATTTCTATATTTTATATATATAATATATATACATGTATACATATATTTATAACTGATTTAACATAGTATTTTGTATAGATTATCTTATTCAAGCCTCACTTCAACTCTGTGTTATAGGTGTTTGAATTGACAATTTATGAAATTATGAAATGGGGGCAGGCATGTCCAATTCTTTGGGTACTCACCAGGAAAGCCCACAATGGCAACAGGAAGTGGGGCTGTGATCACACTTAAGGCACAGAGGGTACAAAGACAAATGGTGAAAGGGCTACGGAGGCAGATGGCCTGCTTCAGAGATGGGGTGGGGATAAGATGGTGAAAGAAGTCAGTGTGAGGAAGAGGATGGGAAGTGGGGAGACACAGACAGTATCACTCATGTAACCATGGTTTAGTGTTGAGAACAGGAAGCAGCTTAGGCCTGATGGGGATGGAAGAGTTCTTACCTAGCATAGGTTTGAGGTTTCATGTTTATAGGGTTTTTGAGGGATCAGACTAACTCTTATGTATGCCACCTTGGGGTTAGTGCATTAACATATCCAAATCTTTTCAAAGTTATTGGTAAAACTTTAAAGTTAACATTCATGTTGTCTCAAAGTTATCACCTTTTTGATATTCTGCTTGTTTGGAACTGTGGATGTCTGGAATTTGTCTGGAATTTACATATTACAGGACTAGGACCCTAATAGCAGTGCCTAGGTGGCTCCCCTGATTCAGCACACATAACCAGAATGTGAATTTTGGTTAATATATGATACAATTTGTAAATTATGCTCCTTTGATCATTGTGGAAGTTTTTATATGACTTCCAGGTTCCCCTTCATGATCTTATTTACTACTATTGTCCTCCCTATATACTGGCTACTTATAAACTCACTTACTATACTGACTAGAAGTGGGGTGGTGGTTAGGGAGACCAGAACAAGATACAATTTTAACACAGCATTCCATTGTACAGATGGGAAAACTGAGGCTCATAAAGCTTAAGTGATTTGTATGACCTATGACAGGGGTGGGGAACCTGCAGCCTCAAGGCCACATGTGGCCCTTCTAGGTCCTTGGATGTGGCCTTTTGACTGAGTCCAAGTTTTACAGAACAAATCCTTTTATTAAGGAGATTTGTTCTGTGAAGTTTGGATTCAGCCAAAGGGCAACACTTGAGGACCTAGAGGGCCACATGTGGCCTTGAGGCTGCAGGTTCCCCACCCCTGACTTGTGACCATAGGGTCACACAATTAGTAAATGCTAGGGGTGGAATTTTAAAGCCAGTTCCTCCTGACTCCTGGTCCAGTGGTCTATCTACTATGTTATGCTTCCTGCATATGGCACTCGTAGGTTGCTGAGAGGTTAACAAAAGAAGGTTTACTTAGCCTTAACATAGCCAGATATGCAACAAATATACAGTGACATTTATTAGCTCCATATGAAAATGTGTCTGGTTAACAGGACAGGGTGTGGGGACTCTCATTCACTAAGTTGGAGAGGTCCTGACCTGATGTAGACAGATCCTGCTATGTGTCAAGGTGACTAGGAAGCCACAGTCAACACAGCCAGAGGCCATCCGGAAATTGTAGCAAGAGAAGTATGGCTTAAGCCTTCCCACAACCCAGTCAATCAAGTTGACTTTGTCTAACTTTTCGCAATACGTCTTGGGGGCAGAAGATTGGGAAGAACCTTAGTAGATACTATTCTGTTCTACTTGAGTATTTCTTAAAGTTAGTCTTTTTCCAGTTATTTATTTCTCTGAACTCTTTTTGCTGCAGTTATGGTCCTGAAATCTAAACCTATCAGAAGGACATTTTTTTTTCTAGATCCTGTTAATGCCTCCCCTTTTCTGCCAAACTAGTAATCTATGCCCTAGGCGACTGGGCAAGTGAATAAATGCCCTATGTATTCTATTTTAATGTGGGAAATTGCAAAATGGATCCTCACTCATAGTACTTCCTTATTCAATGGCTCCTCATTACCTTTAGGATAAAGTGCAAAGCCTCTAGTGTGGTATTCAAATCTTTCTGCAATCAGGCCCTAGAGTTGGGGGGGTTGGTTTTTTTTAGGCGATTGGGGTTAAGTGACTTGCCTAGGGTCACACAGCTAGTAAGTGTCAAGTGTTTGGTCTGAGGTTGGATTTGAACTCAGGTCCTCCTGACTTCAGGGTCAGTGCTCTATCCACTTCACAGCTCTATCTAGCTGCCCCTTGGCCCCGCAGTTTTTAATCGTACTTCCTGTTACTCTTTAAAAGCAGTGCAATTCAAGCAAGTCCACTATCACTACTCTTACATGATACAGTTCAAGAAAATGTAGCTATTGCAATAACATAAGAAAAAGAAATTGAATCAGCACAGGCAAAGAGGAAACAAAATTACAATTATTTGCAGATGCCATGATGGTTTACTTAGAGAACCCTAGAGATTCAACCAAAAATCAATGGAACAATTAACCACTTTAATAAAGTTGCAGGATACAACCCCCCCCATCATATCTGTATATTACTAACAAAACCCAGAAAGAAGAGATATCAAAAGCAATACCATTCAGAATAACTACAACCTACCAATATACACACACAGAGGACTTCTATAACTATAAAACATTTCTTTAATAGAATTAAAGGAAAATTTAAATAATTGATGACACATTAATTGCTCATGATTAGGCAATTACCATATAATTAAACTCCATAAGTTTAATTAACAGATTTAGTGCCATACCAAGTAAAGTACAAAATTACCATTTTATAGTTCTAGATGAGATAGTTACCATAGTAAAAAAACCTGTAAATGTTTTCAATGTTTCTCTGGGAAGGCATATGAACTGATAACAGAATGAATTGGGGAATGGCTGAACAAGTTGTGGTATATAATTGTGATGGAATACTACTGTACTATAAGAAAAAGACTTGCATGAAATAAGGAAGAGTGAAATGAGCAGAACCAACAAAGCATTGTATACAGTAACAGTGATATTGCTTTAAGAATGACTTTGAGTGGATAAGTTATTTTGACTATTATAAATATCCAAATTAATTATAAAAGACATATGAAGAAAGATGCTATGTACAGCCAGAGAAATGATAAAAGAAGTATGTATAGAATATTTTTACAAATACATAGCTATTTCTGTCTAATGGTAGCCATCTCTAGGAAGGGGGGAGGAAGGGAAGAAAAAGAAAGAAAAAGAGAAATTTACACAATAATTATGTTGTATATTTGAAAGGAATAGCAAGCTGTGCATAGTAGATTTGCAGTTTCATATGCTATCATCTTTTTTATTGTACTATGTTATGGAAATGCTTGTTTTATTCCATAAATTAAAAATAAAATAAAATAAAGAATGAAATGGGGATTGACACTTTCTTTAAGGAAATTTATTAGTTCCTGCATTCTTTTTTTGCCCCCCAATATATTTTCTTTTAAAAATTAATTTTTAATCTTATGTTTATTGATTTTTAAAATTTTACGTCACTTCAGTATAACTCGATCCTCAAGGCCCATTGGTATGAGACTCTTTCCTCATTGGTGTCGATCAGTGTTGCATGCTGGAATGAGGGGTTGGGGCAGAGTTGGTGAGAAGGGAGAGAAGAAAGATCTGGGTTATTTAGTCTTTTCATGTCTTTTGGCTTCCAGCTTCAAGGGAGAAGAATGATGACACCAACCCTACTTTGGGGCTTTTCTTTTTTAACTATACTTTTAAAAAACATTTAAAAAATTTTTCAAGGACAAGCCTGTTTCACCAGTAATATTTCAGCAGCTCAAATCCATTGTCTGATTAATGAGCAGTGTCTGGGCTTCAAACATGACCCTGAACAGGAAGTGCTTGTCTGTACTTCTAATCATGGGATGTGAAACCAGGGAAGAGCCCAATATACCACAGCTAATAGAGGGATCAAGAATAGGTCACTTTAGGTCAAAACATTTCCTTTTCTCCCCGTCAAAGGAAGATCATGAATAGGTCACTTGAAGTCAAAACATTTCCTTTTCTCTCCCTCAAAGGAAGTAAATAAGAGTTGTCTTATATTTTAGTAACAATAACTCAGGGACAGTCTTAACATAATCATAAGTCAAACTCCCTTGATGGAATCTATGAGTTTCAAAAAGCTGGGTAACAGTGATACTTACAACTTGCTAGAAAAGTTTTGTAGCACAAAATTTGAAGCTAACACACTGAAGAGACCTTGTTCATTTCTAAAGAGTGATTGATATTTCAGTATAAAGGTCATAGGTGCTCTGATTCCTTTACCCCAAAATGCAAGGCTGTTTCCTTATATTCATTTCTAAGAGTCTGATAGCAATCTGGTGTTATGAGCTGTTGGGAAAACAGCAGCCAGTAACACAAATCCCGGGGCTATTTTTGCCCTTTTGTCAGCAAGGTTTTGGCTGTTCCCAGAGTAGACTATTTAGTAAGTCTCATACTGTAAGTCAACCCTCTGTTCTTGACTTTCAAAAACAAGGCATGCAGCTATAGTTTTTAGCCTTTGGGCCTTAAGGGCTAGAACAGAGTAGTATAACTAGCAATATTTTTACTTAGCAATCAGTCAACAAATGTGTGCCTACTATGTTCCAGGCATTATGTCAAGTTTTATAGTTGTCAGTTATGTAGTGCTTTGAGGTTTGAGGTACACTTTACATATATTCTCATTTGAACCTCAGACAAAGAAACTGAGTCTAAGAAGGGTTAAGCAACTTTCCAAGAGTCACATAATTAGTATATCTGAGGCAGGATTTGAACTCCCACCTTTCTACCTCCCTGAGAAGCTAGGTGGCACAGTGGATAGAATGCCAGGACTGAAGTCAGGAAGACTCATCTTCCTGAGTTCAAATCTGGCCTCAGACACTTACTAGCTGTATGACCCTGGGCAAGTCACTTAACCTTGTTTACCTCAGTTTCCTCTTCCACAAAATGAGTTGGAGAAAGAAATAGCAAACCATTCCAGTATCTTTGCCAAGAAAACCCCAAATGGGTTCACAGAAAGTTGGACGTGACTGAACAACAACGACAACTTTCTACCTCCAAGTCCTGCACTTTGTATCCTGAGATACCACGTTGTCTTAAAGAAAGCCTCCTAAAACAAAGTCCTGTTATCCTTATGTTAGTTATGATTATAGGACAGACTAATGGAATAAAGAGTTCACTTCACTGTAAAAATAATGTTAAAGAAATTTTAAAAATTAAATTAAATTTGTTTTCCATTAACAAAAATATATTTTCTTTCCTTCCCATTCTCCTATTTGTAAACAAAACAAAGTCTTTGTAACAAATACATATAGTCAAATCAGATTCTCATATTTCATGTATGTGTATATATGTGTGTGTGTGTGTGTGTGTGTGTGTGTGTGTGTGTATTCTACACTTTAAGTACATCCTTTCTCTGTCAGGAGGTGGGTAACATGTTTCATCATGAATTCTCTGGAATCATGGACAATTATTGCTTTGATAGAGTTCTTAAGTTTTTAAAAGTTGTTTGTCTTTACAATGTTGTTATTTTATAAATTGTTCTCCTGGTTCTGCACACTTCACTTTGCATCAGTGCAAATAAATTTTCCAATGGCAACCCCAGAAATGTTACCAGTATTTTTGCTGTAGTAAATACAGTAGGGATCAGAGAAAAATAATTTCATAGCAAAAAAGAAAATCTCTTTTTATTTATATGGCCAAATGTTGATCAACTTTAATTATTTGTGATAGTATTATGAGATACCTCTTTGTGAAAAACATGAGTCTTTGAACTGGTGAATGAACAGCAGTCTGTTTTAAGAGTCACAAAGTTTTAGGAGCTTGACTTCATTTTTAGTATTTGGGATTAAATTTTTTTTTTGGATAAATTGAGGGCATTGGACTGATTGATCTCTTAAGTCCCTCCCAGCTCTTATGTTCAATGATTCTATGACTCTGAGTAATGTAGGGGAATAACATGGAGACAAAGAGTTGGTTATAAAGTCTGACAGTCAAAATAATGGAATATATTCTTGCAAAAAATCCAGTGTAATATCAAATTCAAGTTCTGGGATGTCTAATAAACCAAAGGGGTAGACAGAGAGAGATTCTTGAGATTTTTCTGTCATGGACCCCTTCACCACATTTGGTGAATCCTATGGACCCATTCTCAGAATCATGTTTTAAAATGTATAAAATCAAATACATAGGATTACAAAGGAAATAAATTATATTGAAATAAAAATGTAATTTTTCCCCCTTCCAAGTCCTCAGATCACCTGGATTCAGTTTCAGTCCACTGACCCTAGACCCCAGCTTAAGGACCCTGTTTTAAAAAGTCCAGTTACAGCAGTATATGCTAACTCCATATCTAACAGCCTACATTAGTGGTCTATGAAACTCCTCTCTTTGACCACCTCCCAGACTTTCCTATTCCCCAACCCCTGGCCGCAGCTGCAGTCCACTGTCTTTGCATCCTGACTTGGGTCTGGAACTTTACAGTGGCACTTCTATCCCAAGACCAGGTCCTACTCTATGAATCCTGGGAAGTTAAGAAATGGGAAGGTGAGGGGGTGAGGAAGGAAAAGAGAGGAGAAGGAATCTCAAGGCCTGGGTAATGGGTTTGGAAGCCCTTTTTTGCTGCTAACTTAAATGGAATGAATGAATGAATGAATGAATGAATAGATAGATGGATGGATGGGTGGATGGATGGATGGATGGATGGATGGATGGATGGATGGATGGATGGATGGATAATCAGCACGCTGGGATTCTTCATGCTTTGCAAGGAGCCAAAAGAAAAGTTTGGGGTCCTCAGTATACATCTATTCTGCAGAGCAAAGGGGTGGGAGGAGTGAAGGGAATAGGGAAAGGAGCAACTAATGTTGGTCTTTCCAACATTTAATGGTCTCTGAGGCCCTGCACTTAAGTTTTGCAATGGGTGTCACAATTCAGGTGGCAACTGAGAAGTTTCCCTGGTTTTTCCTGGTTTCCATGGATCAGAAGGACAGATTATTGAGCTCTCCTGAGGCTGAAGAGGAGGCATGAGTTGTCCTTAGCACACTGCAGCTTCATTTTGAAACAAACTGCCATGTCCCAGAATTCGATGTGTTTCAGGTGAGATTAGAAACCCTCCAAAGAGCTTTGTTTATCCTGTGAAGAGCTCATTATAGCCTGTTTTTGTTGTTGTTTACCAGAGCTGGGACAAGATCTTATGTATCCTAGCAAAAAGATTGAAGAAAAACAAAACGAAACAACAAACGTGGCCATTTGGGGTGGAGGGAGCATGTACATCAATGAAATCCCAGATACTTGAACTACTGAAGCTAAGTTACCTAACTAATTAGCACTTAACAGGCACACAGACACACAGAGCCATAATTAGGGTGGGGCCATCATGGCTTTGACCCAGGGCAGGGAGATTTAAGAGGATTTAGACAGTACTTATGCTCCTTCAACAGGTGAAAACAACTGAGCTTAGCACCTGATTAGCAAGAATAGTTAATTAAAAATAGGAAGTCACCAGAAAGGCTTCTTGCTTGGTTCCTAAGGTGTTGTGGCTCACCTAAGTTTAATTTGTATCCAATTTGGCCCTGCCCTGCATTCTCTAATCAAATCTTCCTTTCTGAACCAACCTTCTTAGCTCTGGCTTCTCAGTGACCTGGGGTCTCAGTCCAAAGGAGTGGTTGGGGGAATGATATTGAGGTGTGTATGTATGTCCTAGAATCTCTTCCCCTATAGGTCCTTGTTTCTAGAGACCTGAGGAGTCTTCCTGGAATCTCTCTCTTCAAGGGAATTTGAATGAATGAATGAAAAAGCAATTTCATGGTACTATGTGCCAAGCACTGTGCTAAATACGTGGGATACAAATTAAAGAAGCAAGACAATCTCAGTATTCAAGGAGCTCCCTCTCTAAATGGGGCAGACAACGCATAAAGGAAAGTTCAGCTTTAGGGTAGGTGTCCCCATGTCCTTTAAATCCTAAGGACACAGGAGAAGTTGGCAAGGCCCAGGGGTCCTTGGCTTAGATCAGTAAGTCAGATGATAGTGCCAGAGATCTGCAGGGTCACAGAAGCAGGGTAGATGGTAGAGGCAGGAGGAACTTAGAAGGCAATCAAGGTCTAGTGGTGCTCCATATCACTAGAAGGAATGCAGGTAGTGACTTTCATCACTTTAAAGTTATGCAAACAGTTGAGCAACTTGGATGGGTTTTAAAAGAAGCTCCGATCAGGGACAGAGAAAAAGGCAAAGAGGGAGGGCAACCCTGATGGTAGCCAGTCTTCCTGATGCCCAGCTGTCTTGGATGAGTTCTGTCACAGTGTGGATCTGGGGGGAAAGGATAGAGGGGAAAGATGATGGTGGTGGCAAGGAAGAATTTATTTTAACTTGCCCCAGGTGCTACTCATGGCTATACACAGACCCATCTTAATTGAAAGAGTCATTGAATCTGGATTTGGCTACTTGGACTATGTGGGCTTGGGTCAATTATTTCACTCTTCTGGGCCTCATATTTAAAATGAGAGGATTTGATTAATATCTAAGGTCCTTTCTACCTCTAAATCCTTTGATCCTTCTGTCCTCTCCTTTCCTGTAAACAACAGAAAGTGAAAATAATTTTCAAGAAAGCAAACATTTTTTTTTCCAATGACTTTCCCTGAACTGAGCCAGGGGAGGGCCTTCCCTTCTGGTTCCCCTGCTGAGCCAGAGAGAAAGAATAGAATGAAGGACTTGAACAAGGAATGAAGGAGAACAAGAACAAATGAACGAATAAATGAAACAGTCAAATGAAAGTTGAAAAGAACTGACTTGATATGGAGCCCAGTAGGAAGCTGCTTTCACTGTGGGGCTCTTCTGCTACCTCTGAAGTGGCCCCTGTGTGTTCTCTCCATCTCTCTCACCAGTGCAGTGTTTGCTTTCTGCTTAATCTATATGAGTCTGTCTCCTATTGGACATTTCTTCTTCTCCCTTCCTTCATCTCCCTTCCCTTCCTTCCTCTTCCCTTTGCTCCAGGTCAGGGAATAATGAATCAGAAAGTTTAAGAAGATCCTCACATATTTTCTTTGGGGCCAGGCTCTTAGAGACCATGATATTTTGTACTTAAGCCCACAGACCGGGCTCCCTATGAGAGAGAGGCCAAACTCTAGGCTGCTTTTGACATTTTCATGATTTTCCTACCTGGAGCTCCATAACTCAGTTTGCCCAAAGGTATTTGACAATGAATTTTTCAAAGGGTCACCCACACTGCTCCAATATAAAAGTTAAACTGTCAGTCTTTCACCATTGATCCTCTCTCTCTCTCTCTCTCTCTCTCTCTCTCTCTCTCTCTCTCTCTCTCTCTCTCTCTCTCTCTCTCTCTCTCTCTCTCTTTCTTTCTTCCTTTTTTAGAAGACTGGGTCATCCTAACTCTCCCAGGCTGGAAGTACAAAACATACTCATGGACATAATGTGATTCTGATCAGTACAACAGCTTTGACCTGCCCCATTTTTCTGACCTGGGCTGGTTCTTTTGTTTTTTAGGCAGTTTGGTGGTCCTCCATTCTGGGGCATATTAATATTGAACTGAGTGTGGAAACCCAATTGGCTAAGCCTGATGCCTCCTAAGCAGGGATTACAGGAGTGTGCTGCCACACCTAGTCAGTTAATTCTTTTAAAATTATATAGATTGGCAAGAGAACAGTATTCAAAGATAGACCTAGCCAGAAGGCGAGTAAGCCAGGAGGAGGAAAAAAGAGCACTACTTGGACAATTACGAGCAAAATGAGAAGGGTTTGTGAGAAGCAAAACTTCCTTTACACCACAGGTAGCCTGAGTGCTGCCCAAACCAAATTAAAATGTAATTGGGAAATTGTTAACAAAATAAGTAAAAATATAATAAAACATATATCATATTAATATGTGGCTTTCAAAGTCAATATATGCCTATAGGGATCCTTAGGAAATAGTGACCTCCTGTTTCTATTTGAGTTTGACCCCATTGCCTTATACCATTCATAGGAGCATAGAGTTAGAAGTGGAAGGCAGCATAAAGGCTATCCAGTCCAACCCCCTTCATTTTATGTATGAAGGAATGTAAGCCCAGAGAAGTTGTTATTTACCCAAGGTCACATGCCTGGTAAGTGTCTGAGGCAGAATTTGAATCCAGATCTTATTGACTTCAAGTCCAACACTCTACCTATCACTATACCATGTGAAAAGCTAAAAGTGACTTTTGCTGACGGATAAGCAGAAATTCTGCTGTGACCTGTGAGGAATGAGGACAAAGTTTCCTGAAAACCTATCAAGGGCTCAGAATGATGATTATTTCCATTTTATCCTGTCTATAGCTTGTGTGTACATAGTTGTTTCCATATTTTGTCACCCATTAGACCATGAGCTCTTTGAGAGCAGGAGGTTGGTTCCAGTTCTAAGGTTCCTGCCTGTTCTTTAAGGTAGGAACCTAATGTTTGAATTCAAGTCTTTGTTAAATCAATGGAGGCCAACTCAAGTGCCACCTCCTCTATGAGGCCTTCTTTGATTTCCCTTAGATTGAAGAAATTCCTCTTCTGAGCTCTGAATGTTTGAACAACTCCTATGGTATTTGTCATACTCTTCCTTAAGCAATCTGTCCAGTACAGTCTGCAGTATGCCCTAAAGGATTACATTTTTTTTCATGTGTTACTATGATATAGTCCTATTGACCCCACTCAGAGTTTACTCTGGGAAAATCACTGAATATAACTCCTGTCAAGTTCTCCAACAATATAGGTGAAAATATGTTTCTAGGTCCTTTGTAAACACTTAAGTCCTTTTGGCTTTCTATATCATCTGTGGGTTGTCTCATAGCTGATAAATGTACATGATTTGTATGACCTTTTTATCCCTGTCTGTAGACCTAGATTCCAAGTGAGGGCAATATAAGCCAGAAATACTGAACTGAAGGTGAATAGGCAGTGAGCCATCAGAACTGTACATGTAAATCAGTATTGGGGTGTCCTGGGCAACGGGCAAAAGACCTTGATGTTGGGAAAGATTGAAGGTGAAAGGAGAAGGGGGAGGCAGAGGATGACATGGATAAACAGTGTCATGGAAGCAAAGAACATGAATTTGGACAGACTTCGGGAGATAGTGGAAGATAGAAGGGCCTGGCATAATGTAGTCTATGGGTCATGAAGAGTTTGACATGATTGAACAACATAAGTCAAGGAGTTACACTTGTATTTCAACTACTTGTATACATGTATACATGTTCCTTAAACACAAAGAAGACCATGATTCAATTCAGTCTTATTCAATTCATTAAGTGTCCACTAGCTAGAAGGCACTAAGCTAGTCTGGGGGACAGAGGCAAATAGGACCTAATCCCTGCCCTCAGGGGGCTTACACTATACTTGTTCAACCCCAACATAGTAGGTGAACTTTAAATGTTTGTTGAAGGAATAGAGGATCCATTATTGAATACATCTAGTGGGAATGAGTTACATGGACTTATTTTTTCACTGAAAGTCATATCTATTTTTGTTGTACTAAAAGTATTTTTTTTTCAAGCAAGGAAAGTTGTACCCTCCTTCTATTACTTTAGGATTTTATGCAACTATCTATTTTTTTTAAAAATAGTTTTTGTTTTATCCTAGAGGCAACAGGATGCCATTGTAACTGACCAGATATGTTCTTGAGGAAAATCACTTTGTCAGCAGTATGGAGGATGGACTGAAGTTGGGAAAGACTTGAGGCAGGGGACCAGATAGGAGGTCATCGTAACAGTCCATTTGAGAGGAGATAAGGATCTGAGTTAAGAAGGCAGCCCTATTAGTAGAGAGAAAGGATCAACTATGAGAGATGCTGTGGAATTAGAAATAGTAAAATTTGACAACTGATTGGCTATGTGGGATGAGGGTTGGTGAGGAGTCCAGGATAATGCTGAAGTTATTAACGCAGACAACTAGAAGGATGATAGTGCCTTTGACAGAAATAAGGAAACTTGGAAGAGGGAAAAAATTGAGGGGAGGGAATAATAAGTTCAGTTTTGAACATGTTGGGTTTGAGATGACTCTGGACTATTCTGTTTGAAATGACATTAGGCAACTGACAATGAGAGATTGAATCTCAGAAGAGAGATGGGCTGCATACATAGACTTGTGATGCATCTGTTGTGGGTGTTGTTCATCCTTCATTTTTGAAAAGGACCAATGACACCTTTGTCAGACAGGGTGATGTCTTGACTTGGGCGTGAATTGGATTTAAGACGTGCGCAATGTCATTCGCCTCACTTTCTCTTCCAGAGTCATCAAAGTCCAGTGGCAAGACAAAAGTCAAGATAACTGGTAATGGCCCAGGATACACTGGATGACTTTGGCATCTTTGATGTGCAACTGAGCTATAAGTGCTCTATAGCACCTGCTTTAGCTGCCTTCATGGCCATCAGAACGAATTGTTCTTGTCTGCCCATTCTGCTGTGGTTAAGTCTTCACACGCTTGAGGTAGAAATCCCCATAACTCACCTATGAGTTCAAGGCTTATTGGTTACCCTTAACCTGGTTCAGCCAAGCCACCAAAACAGTTTACTGGGATGTGGCTACTGCACATGCTACAGCTTCTTGGAATCATGGGTGAGAATTGGATGAAGGTGGACTCTGAAGACCCATACACCTTTGTGATGCCTCTACATAGAGATGATGTCTAAATCCAAGGAATCTGGAGAGAGAGAGAGAGAGAGAGAGAGAGAGAGAGAGAGAGAGAGAGAGAGAGAGAGAGAGAGAGAGAGAGAGAGAGAGAGAAGAGACAGAGAAACAGAGAGGGACACAGAGAGAGACAAAGACAGAGACATAGAAGAAATAAGTTCTAGCACAGAACTACTTTAGGGGATAGCCATAGTTAGGGGGTGAGATATGGCTAGTGAGACAGCAAAGGAGATGGAGAAGTAATCACAAAAGTAAGAGGAAAACTAAGAGTAAAGTTATGAAAACTCAGAGAGGGGAGAATAATCAGAGGAGATGGTAGTTAACAGTGCTAAATGTGGCAGATAGGTTGAGAGGGCTGGGGACTGAAAAAAGATCATCAGATTTGCAGAGATCATTGGTGAGGCCTCAACAAATACGAATCTTAGACTGGGGTTAATACTACACTGTCCAAGGGAAAGGGTGCTGTGACCTATCAACATGAATGTTCCAGTTCATTTGAGTTACATTTCTCACTGTAAGTTAATAAATCAGCAGTTCAGCTAATAAAAAAGTGATGTAGATGATTGGCCAGTATAAACCAGTTTTTCTTGAGGCCTGTTGAAGTGGGAATTTGGACTAGATGACCTCTATATTTAATTCAGTTAAATTCAACAAACATGTATTAAGTCCCTACTATTAGGGCTTGGGGGGAAGGAAAGAAGGAAGGAAAAAAAAAAGAAAGAGAAAGAAAGAAAGAAAGAAAGAAAGAAAGAAAGAAAGAAAGAAAGAAAGAAAGAAAGAAAGAAAGAAAGAAAGAAAGAAAAGAAGAAGGAAGGTAGAAAAGGAGAAAGGAAGGAAGGGAGGGAGGAAAGGAAGAAGAAAGGGAGGGAGAGTGGGAGAAAGAGAAAGAAAGAAAAAAAGTTGCTCACCTAAAGGGGTTTACTTTATTGTAATGTTCTACTTGGACTTTCCTTCTGAAGCCCAAGATTCAGTGATCTCTGTTCTCAAATTCCACCCCCTCCCCCAATTCTCTGTATTTTTGACAATGCTCATGGATTGTTATATAATTCCAGGAACTCATGGACTGTGTATAGTACTGCTTCATCAGCAAAGATATGAGGGGAAGGCAAGAGGAAAAACCAGTCTCAGCTTATGTCATGTTCTGCCAACTTCCCTGAAAGCTAGGAGGGAATTCTTCCATGGTATCTTAACCAAGGCTGGCAATGCAGGATAGTATATTTCTGGTGGGAGCTAACAAATACTTTTTGAAGGTCAAGTCTCAATGGAAATGTGTGGCTGGGTGATAATGAATGCTGAGACTGAGGAAATAAATAGAGAGGGAAGGAATAAACCCTTGCCACAGTTTTAGACACAGACCTAACCATAAACTATTTTCTCATGTATTCTTAATATTTTGGTTTGAGGCATAACAAGTATTGTTGTCTACAAACTGTTTTCTTGTGCAGATGAAGAAATAAAGAGAAAGAGAGTGAGAACATTTGGCTACCATCTTCCTGCAAAGTCCTAACCCCGTGGGGATATGAGCCAGTAGCCTCTGTCTCAGTATGAATCCTCTTGGTGTATAGGTATGAGATTAGCTAATCATGTAGCCTCCTGGCAACTCCACACACAGCTTCCTGGAGTTCTATAGCTTTTGTCTGTCTGATTTTTTCTGCCAAGCCAACAGACGGTTGTGTATCCTGGCTGTGGCTCCTCACATTTCACAAGAGGCCATGACTTTGGGAGAGGAGTTAAAATAAACTCTGGGAAGTTGCAAACCCACTGATGGGAACTAAGGCAAAAATCAGAAAAGCTGTTACTCTTGGTGTTACAAAAGGTGACTTTGGCCGCTGCTGAGGAAGGATCTTGAGAGGTCCCACTTTCTAAAGTGTGTTCAGTAACAGACTTCACCAAATCTCCAACAGAAATTAAAATTAAATTGGGAACATTTTAGAAAAACAGAACAAAATCATAAACTATGGTGTTGAATTCACTTTCTCAAAATGCCACCGCCACCCTGCTTTTAAAGAATATACCCACAAGCTGATTGTGGGTTCAGTAATTTAGAAAACGTGGGTCAAAGCCATGAAGCTGTGGGGAAAGAACATTAGACTGTGAGTCAGGAGACCTAGGAATTAAGTGTGACTCTGACAAGGAAATTATATGACTTTGGCCAACCATTTGACTTCTCCAGTCTCAATTTCTCCATCTGTAAAATAGGGATGAAATTACTCTTTCAACAGCATCAGAGTGCAGTGCTTATTAATAAGGAGCCATCAGGCAATTTTTCTCCCAGTTCCCAAGTCACTTCCTTGTATTTGTCACAGTACGTAGGGAGTTAACTCCTTGTAGACACTAAGGGGCTATTTAGTCTACTAATGTTACTGGTCTAGTGTCTTCAGTAGCACATTAAATGATACACTTGGGCAGGGGAGAGAATCTGGCTCATTAGATGTAAAGCAAATGCAGCACTAAGTGATACCTCAGGGACCTCAAATAGTTCATGTGTCTGCCTCCCCAAGTGTTAGGCTGAGTGCCAGGGAAGAAATTATTCCTCTGTGGCTAAAAATATTTTTTTGAGGAGAGAATTTAGTTCTGTTGTCCTTCATTCCCATTCCCTGTCTCTAGTAAAAGTCACTGAGAGGTCTCCTATGTCCAGAATGCATTCCTTTCCTTACGACCATTTTGTACAATTTTAACGTGAAAGACACAGCTCAAGTGACCTTTCCTGATCCCTTCAGGTATTAGCACTATTTATCTTTTGAAACTGTTTTGTAAGGTATTTTATGTATGTGTATATATATATAATTATATACACATATACATTACATATATACATTATATTTATTCATTTATTTTACAGACCCATGTTTTCATCATAATAATAGCTATAATTCATATAGTGTTTTAAGGTTTTGCAAGCACTTTACTAATGTTATCTTAGTTGATCTTCACAATAATCTGGGGAGATAGGTGCTATTATTATCCCTATTTTACACATGAGAAAACAGAGGTAGACAGGGTTTAAATCAGACCTGCACAACCTGACAGTAGGTAGGGGCCAAAATTAAAATGGGCTAGACTTCAGGCCATAGATAGGTTTTTAGCAGCTCACTTTCCAAGTAAAGGTATAATTGATGATTAAACTGTTTTGCAAATAAACTATATTTTTTTAAAAAAAGAAATTTGATTAACATCAATTAATTATACTTTTTACTTAAGATTTTTATTTATCATGAAATCTCATTAATGTTAAAAAATTACTTTGCTAAGTGGTACAAGTTTTAATATATTTTTCGGGTTTTCTTATTATTGACATTTAGTAATGACTGAAAATATAGCAAAAAAGATATGACTCTCACTCCTCTCAGACTAGACACAAACTGACGATGGTTGGTTGCTGCGTGACAAACCGGAGAAAGTTCAAAGTGGCAACCCACCTGCCAAGTTAGATGATGGGCACAGTAGTGGCTAGTGGAAGGTGGGTTAAGCAGGACATGGCACTTGTTACATCTTTACTTTCTTTGATATTGTCTACATTTTTCGAAGGCTGCTCAAAATCCTTTGGCGGGCCACAAGCGGGGTATATACCCTCCGTTTAATTAGTTATTCACATCCAGCCAGCAAGATGGATGGTCCCAAAGCTCTAGGATAGTTTTACTTCTTCCTTTGTGTCCCCAAGGCCAAGATCACTGCTTTATGTATAGTATGTACTTAATAAATGTCTTGTTTCATCACTCAATCAACAAGCATTTATTAAGCACCTACTAGTAGCATGCATTATGCTAGGTGCTGGTAATACAAATACACGGAATGAAACATTCATTCATAAGAAGCTTATATTCTAATAGTTTGAGTTGAAGAAAAAAAAGTCACTGAGAATTTTTCCCTTTAATTGGGTTTTGAGGAGAGCATAGTATAGCTCAGACCTAGAATGAGAAAATTGGAGTTAACGAAATGTAAAGTCTTTGGACTTCTCTATTATGTCATTATACCCCAGGAACCTCATCAATGAGAAATCTCATCATTGAATCAGCCTTGGTACATCTTATCTCATCAGTACCTTTGTTCCTCTAGACCCTCTGATTAGAGCCATGGGCTCCAAAACTCCTACTTAAGGAAAGGACCCAGGATGTTCGTCTCTTCATTTCCTATTAGGACTTCTCCACCATATTTGCCTCTCCCTCCAAGGGTCCCGTATCTATCCCCACCCATCCCTTCCTCCATTAGATAGATAGTTAACTCATTGGGGGAAGGGGTTGACTTTCTTTTTCTCTTTCTTTCTCTTTTTTTGTATCCCTAATGCTTTTATCAATGTTTAGTACAGTGCCTGGCACAAAGTAGGCACTTAATAAATGTTTATTTACAGAAAGACTGAATATATTTTGAATTTGAAAGACAGAAAGGTGCTACAGATTCCTAGAATTATTCTGATTCCCCTCTTCTGGCTGCTTTGGAACTGGGGCAAAAAACTCTCTCTATTCCCTCTTTGAGCTTCTACTCAAATAGATATTTCTTTCTATTTAGATAATTGCTAACACATGGTCTCCCCAGCTTATGGAGAAGCCTTCTAATGATTCGAGTGAATAGTTTGAAAGGAGAATGGGCTGCTAGCTAAGGGAGGTAGTAAGTCCTCCATAGCTATACATCTTCAGGTGGGGTCTGAATGATGACCATCTGTCAGGGATGTTGTAGAGGGGATTCTTGATCAAGCACAAAACCCCAATGCAGAAATTGAGGATAGAGAAATGAGTGTTTTGTTGGAAGAAAATTCCAACAAAATGAAAAAAATATACTATGAAGTCCAAGAGGTAATCCAAGAAGAAGAAAGTGATCCCAAAAAGTCCAAATAGAGCCTCAAGGAGAAGAATGTCCTGGCCACAGAGCCTATAAAAGTACCAGTTAAAAATTTTTAAGAAGAGATAAAAATATAATATTAAAGGATGCAACAACTAGGGAGGAAAAAAATGGAAAGGAAAATCAATATCTAGGAACAGGTGGTGGTAAAACTTATCCAAAAATCAATTCCCTGAAAATTAGAATGGGACAAACAAAAAACAATGACTACATGAGTAAACAAAAAATATTAAGCAATATCAAAAGAGAAGGTATCTCTACATTCCAGGTTATCAGAAACAATAAAATGTTCCAAAAAAAAAAAGTAAAAACAAAATGGAAGAGCTCCAAAGGGAAGAAAAAGGACATGAAGTAAAAAGAAAGAGGAGAAAACTGATCCATGTCAAGATTGGAGGTTGGAAAAGGAAAGAATGTCAAATGGAAGAGAAAGGGAAAGAAAGGCACAACTATATACTTGGAACTAGCCAACTCATTTGAAAATCTTTCTGAAGATGAGAGAGCTGGTTACTCTTAAGAGAAAGCAGTTTCTTGTCCTCTGAGGAAGAATAAAGTAGAGCCAAAGATTCTACCAAGCAAAAATAATCTAATAAAGGTCAGAGGTAGACTAGAAGAGTTTCAGTGGTCAAAGACTTCCTGCTCTGGGGTACTGATGCAGCTCTTTGTTAAATGGAATATAGTCAGTAGATCTATTATCTTCTTAGGGTATGTATCTAACACATGACAAAGAATCTCCAAAGACTTATCAAAATGGAAGAAGATTCTTGTGGTTCCCCCTATTGGTTCTAATTCTTACTTACAACATCACTAATGTGAAAATATGTTTAATAGGAACATATATATGTATATGTGTGTGATATATATGTGCGGATTGTGTACCTTCTTGGGGAGGGAGGTGAGGAGGGAGGGGAGGAAAAATTTAAAACTCAAAAGCTTATGGAAGTGATTGTTGATAAAGCAAATTAAATTAATAAAAAAGTGGGAAAAAAACACAAAAATAATCCTTCCTCTGACAAAAAAAAACCCTGGAAAACTTATATGAACTGATGCTGAGTGAAGTGAGCAGAACCAGGATACCATTGTACACAGTAACAGCCACATTGTGCAATGACTAACTTTGATAGACTTAGCTCTTCTGAGTAATGCAAGGATCTAAGAGAATGCCAAAAGATTCATGATGGAAAATGCTATCCACATCCAGAGAAAGAACTATGGAGTCTGAAGGCAGATAGGAGCATGCTATTTGCTCTTTTTTTCCCCTTCTGTTTTGTTTCTTCTTTCTTGTGGTTCCTCCTATTGGTTCTAAGTGAAAATATGCTTCATATGAATGTATAAGTAGAGCTTATATCAGATTCTTGGGAGGTGGGGAGGAAAGGGAGGGAGAGAAAATTTTAAACTCAAAATCTTATGGAAGTGAATGTTGAAAACAAAAAATTAATTAATTAGTTAGAAAAAAACAAAATGAAAGAAGAATACTTCTCAATAATTCGTATTGGATGCTGTCAGAAGCAACTCAGAAAGTAATGTCAAAGTTTATAAAGTTTTGGGCAAGAAACTAAAGATCATGGAGGTACAGGTTTTGCTTTTCAATGAAGCTATTCATTAAAGGCAAGGTGTAAAGATGGAAAAAAACCATTTTAGGAAGTGAAGAGCTGGCTATGAAAGTGTTGTCTGTGATTTATATTTAGATTTCTAAACCAAGGCTATGTTAGGGATTACAGACTCACAGCTAGGAATGGAGTGCATCTAATAAAAAATGATAGGAATGTGTATTCCCTGGTGTCTTGCAAAAAAAAAGTTTTAAAATAAAATAGATGAAGGAAAGAGAGAAAAGAGTGCACCACACACATACATATATATGTTATATATGCCTATAGATGCGTATATGCGTGTATGTATGTATGTATATCAGCCAAATTAGATATCAGAGAGCAGGTGAGATTCTTGGAAGTGCATGAAAGACAAAATCCAAGAAATGAGAAATTTGTAAAAAAAACAAAACAAAACACAGACTCAAATGACTTCACATAAATACTCAAAGTTTAGATGACAAGCAAGAGGAATAAAGGTCCTGGTGCAAGGAGGCAAATTTTTCCTCATGGGAGTCACTGAGAAATTGTAGGATAAAACCCACAACTGAAATATGACTTGATTGTATATTTCTTATTCAAAAGAGACAGAGTAGGTAAAAGGGGCATGGGTAGCATTGTATATTAAGAAGATATACTTGTTTCAGAGAAAACTGAGAAGATTCACAAGGAGTGAAGCAAGCAAAACTAGGAGAACAACTTATACAATGACCACAATAATTAAAAGAGGGTAGGGAAAGCCACTTGGAAAGACTTCAAGATTCTGATCAATGCCTTAAGCAATCATGACTTCAAAAGACTGATGATGAAGCATTCTTCCCATCCCTTGACAGAGTGAGGGATTAGACGTGAGGAATGATCCATATTGTTGTTGTTTATTCTTGAAGAGGACCAATGACACCAGGAAGGTGATGTCTTGACTTTCAAGTGACTGGGATTTAAGCAAGGCAGGGCTGTGCAAAGTCACCAGACTCACTGGAGCCATCTGTGTCCAGTGGCAAGATATAGATCAAGAAGACTGGAGAGAGCCGTGGATGCAGTGGGAGACCTTGGCCTTTTTAAGCTAAGGTCTTTCCCAGGTCTCAGTTCATTTGAGTCAACACCCAAAGGCTAGGTAAGAAATGAGGCAAAAATGGCCTCTTTTACCTAGTTTAAAAAAAAATCTGGGAGGGGAAGACCCTCAGAGTTTCTGGCTAAAAGGGACAAAACTTCCATTTACATTCACTCTGAGCCATCAAAACTGAAACAATTACCAACTGAGGCTTGGGCTGGGACCTATTGTTGGCCAGTCAGTGAGAACCAGAATGATTTGGGTTTAAGGCATGGTCAAGTAGCTCCATTTGAATTGCAATGAGTTTCATCAAAGCCTGGTTTTCCAGTGCTGTATTTCAAGAAATCATAATGAAGTTACATGGGGCAAAAGAGTTAAATGTCCCAGTTTTTTTTAAATGATAGAATAAATCAGTAGGAAAGAGAAAAAAAATCCATCCTGTAAACCCCAAGATATCTTGCAAGGTTTCAGTGATAAAAATTTATTTTCCTTTGGGCAGAGCACCCTTGACAGAGGGAGAGGAGAGAAAAGAAGGGGAACGGGAAGAAAGAAAAGAAGGAAGGAAGGGAGGAGGGAAAGAAGGAAGGAAGGAGGAAGGAAGGAAGGAAGGAAGGAAGGAAGGAAGGAAGGAAGGAGGGAAGGAGGGAAGGAAGGAAGGAGGGAGGGAAGGAGGGAATGAAGGAAGGAGGGAGGGAAGGAAGGAGGGAGGAAAGGAAGGAGGGAAGGAGGGAAGGAAGGAAGGAGGGAAGGAAGGAAGGAAGGAAGGAAGGAAGGAAGGAAGGAAGGAAGGAAGGAAAGGAAAGAGCAGCATTACCCAACTGGAACTGGCCAGTTGGGTCGCCAGTGGAACAGCAACTACTACTCACAGATTGTTGTTTGTCCTTCGTTCTTGAAGAAGAGCAATGACATCAGAAATGTGATGTTATGACCTGCAAGTGAATTGGATTTAAGTGAGGCAAGGCTGCGCAAAGTCACTAGCCTTACCCTCTCCTCCCAATACATATATTATATAAGTAGATATAACTAATGTCTCATTTTGTTTTGATTGTATATACTTATTTATTATATGAGAGGTTTTCCATTTTGGATGGATGAAATTGGTGGGAAGTAGCAATATCACCCCCCAAAAAAATGACGAAAAAGAAATGAGTGGAAGATATTTCAGAATGGGACATAGATAAACATGGTAATTTTGTTACCATATTAGATTAAATATATATTAAAAAAAACAAACTTTATGCAACAGTTCACAATTTCATATATAATCCCCTTTTCTATTCTTTGTACATAATATGTGAGTTTCTAATACAAAAGACAATCTGCATTAACAGAGAAAACCTAGTCCCCTCTCCCCAGAAAAAAAAAATTATAAAAGATCTGCTTTTGTGAGGAAATCTAGGAAGCAGAGCAGAAAAACATAGTGGAGAACATTTGAGTGAGGATAACTGGAGAGGGAGATTAAAGGATTTTGTCCTTAAACTATACTACAGACCACCAAGACAGAAAGTGTAAATAAATGAGGAGGTCAGGAAATAAAGGATAAGCCCAGGGGTGTTGTAAGGCTCAAATGAATTAATTGATGAAAAGCACTTTGCAAACTATTTAAATGCCATTTATTACTATAAGTATCAGCCTAGAATCATCAGGCTTCCAGCACTGTCATGACTTTATTCTCCAAACCTTTTATTTCACTTCTTTTGAATTGAAACAAGATTTATGGAGCAGTTCAGGGGAGCGCTGGAAAATGTTTAACAACCAGGTTTCCTACCCACTCCCATGTATGTTCATGCATTTTTTTTTTTTGGTGAGGCAATCAGGGTTAAGTAACTTGCCCAGGGTCACACAGCTAGTAAGTGTCAAATGTCTGAGGTCTCATTTGAACTCAGGTCCTCCTGACTCCAAGGCTGGAACTCTATCCACTGTGCCACCTAGCTGCCCCTATGCTCACATACTTTTAAGTCTAATCTGCATTATTAACACTTTCTTAAGTCTAAATAATCAACCGAACCAAAAATTAAGTCCTGATTTGTAGTGATTGCTGATTTCTGGAATGTAAATGCTCATATTGAAATTTTGAATGAGCAGAACCAAGAGAACATTGCATACAGTAACAACAATATTGCTTTAAGAACAACTTTGAGTGACTAAGTCATTTTGACTATTATAAATACCCAAATTAACTACAAAAGACATATGCGGAAGTGAAATGTACTGTGTACAAAGTAACAGCAATATTGTAAGATGATCAGCTGTGAATGACTTAGTTATTCTCAGTAATACAATGATCCAAGACAACTTTGAAGTTATGATAAAAAATGCTATCCATCCCCAGAGAAAGATCTGATGGTGTCTGAATACAGATTGATGCATAGATTTTTTTACTTTCTTTATTTTTCTTGAGGTTTTGTTTTTTTTTTTGTTTGTTTTTGTCTTTTTTTTTTCACAACATGACTGATACGGAAATGTTTTGCATGCCTGTATACACATAACCTATATTGAATTGCTTGCCTTCTCAATGAGGGTGGTGGGGTGAGGAGGGAGGAAGAGAGAGAATTTGGAGCTCAAAGCTTTAAAAACAAATGTTAAAAGTTTTTCATATGTAACTGGGGGAAAATAAAATACTAAACAATTTTTTAAAAAAAGACATATGCAGGAAGACGCTATCTGCTTCCAGAGAAAGAACTGATCAATAAAAATATGAATAGGATGATTTCACATATATATTATACACACACACACACACACACACACACACACACACACACACACATACACATATATGTCTAATGGTAGCCAACTCTAGGGCGGGGGGTGGGGAAGAAAAAAGTGACATGTATTTAAAAGGAATAACAAGTTGCACATAATAGATTTGTAGTTTTATGCACAATCATCTTTTTTCTATACTATTATGTTATGGAAATACTTGTTTTATTTCTTAAATTCAGAATAAAATACAAAAAAAAGGAAGAAAATTTGACAATGGGCTTTCAAAAGAAAACTTATTAGACTCCAGCACACCCCTGAATATGTCTGACAAAAGGTATAACATACAGGTGGAATGACAGCATGGTGAAAAATCTTGAGTCCATTTCATATGGGGATTATTGGTTGAACGAACTTGAGGTGTTTAATCTGAGTTAAACAGAAGAAGAGACTCATGAGAAATGTGTTAGTTCAAGTATGTAAAGGATAGTCTAGTGAAAGTGGAATTAAATTGTTCCTTTTCATTTTAGAGCACAGAACCAGAGCGATGCATGCTTGCAAAAGCAAATTTTCACTTGATGTCTGAAAAAGCTTCCTAACGATTAGAACTACTCAAAAGTGGAATCAAGGGCTTGGGACAGAACTCTCTTATTTAAAGTTTCAAGAAGAGGTGGAATGATTATTTTTTGGATGTGTTATAGTAGGATTCCTTTTTGGAAATGAATTGGACTAGATGGTCACTAAGGTTGAAATATTCAGGGGCAGCTAGGTGGCGCAGGGGATAGAGCACTGGCCCTGAAGTCAGGAGGACCTGAGTTCAAATCTGGCCTCAGACCCAACATTTGACACTTACTAGCTGTGTGACCTTGGGCAAGTCACTTAACTCCAATTGTCTAAAAGCCAAAAAAAAAAGTTTGAAATATTCAAATATGGATCTCTCAATAATAAGAATATTCTCTCCAGTGATACAAATCACAGACCACACATACTTGTCCCTTCTGTATGACTTTCATCAATACCCTCCCATAAGTTCACCGGAGGTGGTCCATCAAACACGCTAGAGGTCTTACTCAGTTTCCCTTGACATCTCAAGGATACCAGTGGGACACATGTCCTATCCACTGCTTCTGTCTCCATCTTACCATGTGACAACCATCTTCTTTTTGGTGCATATATTTATTTGATGACATCATTTATTCCAGTTTTCCTTCATAAATTATTTGCATGTAATATATCACAACCAGATCACATTCAACATGCACCTTTCCATAGCCCTCTGGGTGATACTCATTTTCAGTCCTTCAGACACTGTAATGTTCTATGTGTCACAGCTGTACAACACTGGTAGAACACTGATTATGAAAAGCATTGGCCTATCTTCCATTCCTTCAGCTATTTTAAGAACTGATCTCTCAACACCCTCACAATTATGTTGCCTAAAGCTTGACCCCCCTCAGTGCACACTCGGTCCAGTGCAACTGTTTTTGTCATCTTTGTTCCCTTTTTATCTGTTACATCATTTTGCAGTATAGGAGAACTTTTTCCCCCCCAGATCTTCAGGGGCTTTCACTGCTAAGTAGGCTGGGACTAAAGCTCATGCAGAAGCAATCACCGGGCTCCATGTTCCTAAGAACTGATTCCTTACATGATGGTTTTAGGGAGTAGATTGGATGGGAGGGCTGGTGGTTTGAGGGGTGAAGGAGGGTACTGGTCTTCCAGACATTCTTGGTCTCAGTATCCATGGCTATGTCCATCAGAGTCTGAAAGCCAGTGGTGGCTGAGGTAGTAGTTGAATTGCTGACAGCACTTTGAATTGTCTAGAACATGCTGACTCCTGCGGTCTCCTTCAGTGTGCCTTGCTGTATCACCTGAGTTGGCTTACCTACCCATTAGGTGGCAGTATGTGGAGACGGTGGAGTTTCTCCCTTAGATGAGGGCTAAGGGGACTGGATTGGATGCAGGGCCGATGGTCTGGGAGACATTGCTATTCTCAGGGATATTTGGCTAACCTGCCCATAAAATGCCAAATGCTCAGTGGCTAGTAGTGGTAGTGAGACTAGCAGGCCCAGTCTCTATATAGGTTATACTCCTCAATGATGGGAAACAGGATGAAAGCAGGGACAGGGTCTGGGGAGCACTGCTATTCCAAAGACTCTTGGGCTCAAAGTCCTGAGCTGTCTCCAATCGGGTCTGAAGAGAAGATGTAGCCAATATGGCACATGTCTCCTCTTGTCTCTCCTGCAGGGTGCTTTGCTGTTTCAGCTAGGCAGGCTTGCTTTACACATAGACAGTTGATTCAAGGATGACTCCCACATCAGAAAAAAAATGGTTCCTCTCTTTTAAAACATAATTCCATTTTTGTGTGATATTATTCAGGATATATCACATCCAATACTTTTTTCATTCTTTTCTCGAAGAATCATGATGAGTTTAAATGAGGGTCTTCTGTGTAGTCTACAAGGCTTGTTTGCCTCCCATACTCCATATTATTTTTTTCCATGTAAAACATTTCCCTATTAGTAATTTTGTACAAGAAGACTTGAATAACAGAAAAAGAAAGAAAGAAAGTGAAAAATAGCATGCTTCAGTCTGTATTCAAACAATATCAATTCTTTCTCCGGAGGCTGGTTGTATACTTCATCATTAATTCTTTGAAGTTGTCTTGGATCATTGTATTGCTGAGAATAGCTAAGTTATTACCCTGTATACTGTGTACAGCATTCTCCTGGTTTTTCTCACTTCACTTTGCATCAGTTTATGTAAGTTTTTTCAGGCTTTTCTGAAATCATCCAGCTTGTCATTTCTTATAGGACAATAATATTCCATCACAATCATATACCACAGCTGGTTTAGCCATTCCCCAATTGATGGACATCACTTCGATTTCCAATTCTTAGCCATCACAAAAAGAGTTGCCAGAAAGATTTCTGTACAAATAGGTCCTTCCCCCCTGCCTCTTGTTTTGGGTGTCTTTGGAATTTAGATCTAGCAGTGGTATTGTTTGATCAAAGTGTATGCACAATTTTATAGGCCTTGGGCATAGTTCCAAATTGCTCTCCAGAACGGTTGGATCAGTTTCACAGCTCCACCAATAGTGCATTAGCGTTCCAATTTTCCCACATCCCCTCCAACATTCATCATTTTCCTTTTTTGTCATAATAGCCAATACCTCAGCCATACTCCATATTCTTTATCCATATTTTCCAAAATATTTTTTATCATTCTCATTTATTCTCACCTTTACATTGTGGTTGTTGATTATCAAAGAACACACTGATTTAATTTGGCGACTCTTATAAAATTCTTCATGGAATTTCTCTACCCTTTTGTTATCTATAACATGTTGTTGAATTCACTGAAACTTCATGGTGGCCTTTTTGCAAACACATCAACAGCACTGCAATATAAGATGACTAAATATCCCATTAAGTGTTGTTTCTTGTTTTCTCTTGTCATACTTATAAAACTGTCGACTCCTTTATTTGTGTCTCCAAGATGAACCTCTCCATCTCTCCATCCAGCTGTAACTTCCTTTTGTCTTCTGGTTTCATTTTAGTAAGAATATCAAGATGAATAAATTTCAATTCCTACAGTAGCATGCTCACGTGTCTTTAGACAAGAAAACATTTAGAGTGCCAACAGATAAGGATATGTTTAGAGGAAGTATACAAATGATGTAATACTTACCATAACCACTCTGTCATTGCCACTGAAGATATGAGGATAATTTTTTTTCCTGATCGGTAATTTCATGGGTAGCCATGGCCAAAGACTTTATCACCAAATGAGCAGCCTATTAGTGACAAGACCTTCATACATAGCTAGGCTAGTCCTCAAAAAGCAGGACTAATGTGTCACTGTACCTAACTTTTACCGTTTCCAGAATGGTAGAACCTATCAGAGTTTGCATTCCATTAGCATAGCCTTCAAGAACCCAAGGTACACCTACAAAGATGAATAATTTCTCTTTTACTTATGTAAGCTAGTCCTTCTGAGAATTGTTTCAAATGATAGATCTTATTTTCTTTTAAAATGTTGAGTTCTATTTTTAAATGGACTGTTTAATTTTGCTTTTGTAAATGTCATAATTTTACTGGAATCATGAAATTACTTTTTTTTTTTTGCATTGGGCAACATATCTTTTCACACAAGTCCCTATCATATGCCTTTTTTTGTCATGGAGGTGATCCAGAATTTTTGTAGTTTTGCCAGAGAAGTATAAGCAGTTTCTTCCAAACTGAAAAGGTTCTGAATATGGGCTTGGTGCCAACTGGATCTTCTGTCCAAGGGCCAGACTAATTTAGCTAGGAAAGCCTCAGCAACAAAAGATTGATGAATGATGAATTTTTTTGGCCATAGTGACCTATGAAGCATACAAATACAAGACTGGTTTCAAATTTTCCAGTTTCCATAGTGATGGGAATAGAATGGCAGAAAGAAGAACAGAAGGTACCAAAAATCATACAGTTCTTAGACTGTCTACTGTTGAGGCTCTAAGATACACTCTAACACCAAATGAGTTGATGCACTATTTCAAGAGTTGAAGGATATGTATATTGTCATTCTCATTATAAATGAAAAGAGAAGACATAAAGATATTGCAGCTAAATTGAAAGATGGTTCATATTTGAATTAAGGAGAAGGTTAAGCTGACCATTATATAACCCCATACAATAAGAAGCATCATTTTCATGTATTCTTGGTGATTTCTCGGTCACCTTATCATACACTCTCATCAACTTGTGCTTGAGCTATTGTCATACCAGTGCTAACTGATATTGTTGCCTTGTCTCTCTTCTCTTCCAATCTATCCCATACATAGCTGCCAAATAGTATTCCTGAAGCTCAAGTCTGACTATATCTTTTTTTCCCTTTCTCAAGGAACTTCGGTGGCACCCGGTTGAATTTAGGTTAACATGGAATCTCCTGTTTGATATTTAAAGCCCTTCACAATCTTGCTGCAACTGACCTTTCCGGGCTGATTACACATCCCTCCCCACCACTTTGTCATCCGACCTCACTAGCCTGTGTGCTACACGCAACATTCCATCCCTGCCCCTATACTCTCGTACAGGCTGTCTTGCCACGTCTGGTATGCTATCCCTCCTCATCTCCACCTTTGGAATCCTTAGCTCCTTTCAAAGTTCACTTCAAAGGCCTCCTCCTTCAACGGAGAAATTTTTCTTGATTCATTGTTCTTAGCTCCCTCCTCCAGCATTGTAAATTTATTTCATATCATACTTACCTATGGATTTGTTGTCTTTCTACCAGTAGAAAGTTAGCTCTGGGAGCTCTAGATTTTCACACTTGTGTATTCCTCCCTAGCCCCAGCATAGTACCTGTAATATAATAAGCAGTTAATAACATGTTTGTTTATTGTTGATTGATCTCTGCTTACAGTAAACAAAACCAGCAGACCCCCAGGAGATAACTTGTTGTTTGCTTCCATACCATCCATCATCTATTGCAGAGGATAAAGTAGTGAAGAGTTTGACAAGAAATGCCATTCAAGATCGAGAAATAGAAAGAGGCCAAAGGCTTGTTAGACTCAGAACCTTTATGCTTTTACATCATCAATAGAAGAGAAATGAGAGTGCTGGATGTGGATGGGCCTTAAATAACATCACAAAAAGTGAATCTGATTCTAACTTAAACAGGAAGTGACTTATTACAAATGCAACAGGAGTTTCATAATCAGTTGTCTGTGTCTGTGAGGAGTCAGATCATTCACTGATTAGAGGAAAGGTCAAATTAGAAGGAATAAGAAAGATGACAACTCAATTTGACTAAAATTGTGGACTGAAATACATAGTAGAAAATAGACACAAGTCTATCTACTCTATCATTATTTCGTAGAGACATTTGCCCAATGCAAAACAATGTCACATTACTACAAAGAGGGAAAAAAGAGTCCAAAAACTGACACTGCTAGAAAACATTTAATCTCTTTGGCAAATGGAAAAGCATGGCAGCTAAGGGCAATACTGCTTTAGAGGAGAGCTCATTCACAAAACACAAAAAGAGAAGGATGACAGAGGAGTATAAGTAACATTGCCCTGCAAAACGCGGCGGGGGTGGTGGTGGTGGTGGAATGGACAAATTTAGACTTGAGAGTGTTTGGCAGGAATTCCAGGAAAGCCAGATCATGCTGAGGATATTTTTAGATGGAGCTAGGGGCAGGACAACAAACAGATGTGAAAGACAACAGATCTATTAAGGTTTCTATAGTTATTTATTCTTATCAGCCATAATAATGAAGTCATCGTATCAACCACTCCACTACTGAAAATACTAAATGGGAAAGTGGCACTCATGCATAAGAAGACGAACTTAAGAAGAGTGACTGGAACTGATTTAATCAATACTTATGGACAAAAGCTATGCCAGAGGTGACATAATTTTAAAGGCCGTTAGGGCTCAGTTTTCAAGGAAGTTCTTACATGGGGCAAATTCCAAAAGAATGAGGGAAAACATTGATTGTAACTATTTCCAGAAAAAAAAGAAGTATTGGTTTATATTTATCTTCTCTCACTCTTACAAACCTTTTTGAGATTTGCATATGTATTTGGGGCTATTCTTAATGAAATAAGAAATGAGAAAGGAGCAAGCACTTTTTCACAGACAATTTCCACAGCAGACCACATTCTTGTCATTACACCGAAAGGTGTTTAAAATATGAGATCCCACTGTCTGTTGTTTGTTGATTTCAAAAAAAAAACCAAAACACACTTGACTTGTTAGAACAAAATGGAACCATAAAATTTTCCTCAAATAAGCTTTCTTCCAGGCAAATAGAACTCATGTGACAGAGGCTGTCTCATGACATAAAGAGCCTAGGTATGTTGAAGGAGGGAGGGAGTGGATTCTTTACCTCTCCAGCCTGTTACCCCTACAAAATGTGGCATTTCTACATGCTGAGAACCCAGCTTTGTTGTCGTTTAGTTGTTTCAGTTGTGTCCAACTCTTGGTGACCCCATTTGGGGTTTTCTTGGCAAAAATACTAGAGTGGTTTGCCATTTTCTTCTCCAGCTCATTTTATAGATGAGGAAACTGAGGTGAACAGGGTTAAATGACTTTCCCAGGGTCACCACTTTATCCACTGACCCACCTAGCTGCCCCCCATGTATGGTATTTTAGAATTATCCAAGAGTCTATGATAGAGGCAGTGATGGTGATGACTTTGTTTGATGACTGGGTATTGACATCAGGTATAGTGCAATGCAAAGGTGTTGGATTTTGGATCCAAAGAGCTGGGTTCAAATCCTGGTTCTACCACCTCACACATTATGCTCCTTCACATACACTATGATCCAGCCAAACAAATATACATGACACTCAGTCTGCTGTTTCTTTGCACGTATTCCCCATGTATATAGTGTCCTTCTTAGAGTTTCCAGTGTCCTTAAAGGTTTAGTCCAAAAAACATCTTCTAGGAAGGTGAACTGAGCATTTTATTAAGAGCCAGCTATGTGCCAGACACTATGTTAAATGCTTTGCAAAAACTGTCTTATCTATTCTCACAATAATCTTGAGAGATAGGTGCTATTATTATCCCCATTTTACACATGAGGAAACTGAGGCAGACAGATGTTAAATGATTGGCCACAGGGTCACACAGATAATAAGTGTCTGAGGCCATATTTGAATTCAGGTCTTCCTAACTCCAGGCCCTCATACTTTATCTACTATCTCACTAGCTTTCTTCTACATGAACCTTTTCTTCAGTTGCTAGAGCCTTGATGTCCTTCTCAAATATCTTGTTATCTACTTTGTATTGTGGGTACATATATACATACATATATATATACATACATATATACATATACATATATATACATATACATACATATATACATATATGTATGTATATGTATATATATGTATGTATAAATATATATGTAGATTTAGATATATTTGTTGTTCATTCGTTTCAGTTGTCTGACTCTTTGTGACCCCGTTAGGGGTCTTCTTGGCAAAGATACTAGAGTGGTTTGCTGTTTTCTTCTCTAGCTCATCTTACAGATGAAGAAACTGAGGCAAACACGGTTAAGCGACTTGCCCAGGGTTATACAACTAATAAGTATCTGAGGCTAGATTTGAACTCGGGTCTTCCTAACTCCAGGCCCAGCACTCTATCCACTGTGCAACCTAGCTGATACACACACACACACACACACACACACACACACACACACACACACACACACGTGTGTGTGTTTCACTATATCAGCTGCCTCTTTCCAACAAAAGAAATCTTTCCTGTTAATGGTGAAGTTCTTAACATCTTTCTATTTGCATGAGATATTGTACTAATTCATTGAGCCCCAAGCCCAAACCACTACGAAGCTTTCTCAGTGTAAGATACAGCAATTTAAAAAGGCTCCAATTAATCATATACACTGTTAAAATAAAGAGGATGAAAAACAGATGTTACCAAGAATATGAGGTACAACTCAGCTGAATTGAGTTACTTCATCGCTCTACATTGTTGAAAGCTATCACATATGGAAAATAAGCAGGGGCCATTATTTAGTGGGAGGTGTTGGGACTGGATAGCATTTGGAAAACTGTGTGGTGCTATTAATGATTCTAAGCTATTCACTGCTGCAAAAAATAATAACTGACATTTATAAAGCAGTTTAAAGTTTGCAAAGCTTAATAAGCATTATCTTATTTGATCTTCAATGAAAACCCTATGAGGTAAGTTCTATTATCGTCTTCATTTTTGCAGATAAGGAAATTGAGGTGTAGAGAGGTTAGGTGTCTTTCCTAAGGTTATATAACCACTGATGTGGTAGGGAAAAATATGCTATTTGGAATCAGAGGACCTGGATTTAAATCCCAGCCTTGTATGATCTTAGATTAATCACTTCATAATTCTAGATTCTTACTTTTTTCACCTGCAAAATGAGGGAATGGAATTCGATGATCTCTAACAGTACTTGAAGATTTTAGTCTATGATCCTAAGTGTGGGAGGATTTGTTTCCCATCTTTCCTGTCTGCAAGGCTAGCACACTTTCTATTATGCCATAGTGGCTCTCTAAAAAGCCTTTCTCACTAACAGTGAAGTCCTTTAGGTGATGCTAGGCCAAGCCTTCAACTATACTCTATTTATCTCTCTGGATATTGGATATTTAAGCCTTAGGAACTTAGATATTTCATGCTCTGAACTCTCAACTAACCTTCACCTGCCTCCCAATCCTGATTTGTAGTTAACTCAGTTGACCTCTACATCTAGGCCTTTTTATGCCCAGGCTAAAGCTACCTTTCACTTGACTCTCTGGATTTCTCCTCACCTTGTAGTCCACCCTCAGTACCACCTGCTTTCCAGTTCATAATCAAACTAACTCTGTCATTGCTCTTGGAAAGAGGGTGTCAATTCCTTATGGTTTCACTCACTGTTCCTATAACTTTCCAAATCAAAATATGTATCTTTGGCCACAAATCCCCTTATATGTATTATGTATTGTCTCATCTTATTAGACTATAAATACCTTGAGGTCAGGAATTGTCTTTTCTTTTATATTTGTATCCTCAGTTTCCAGTGTTTAACATAATGCTTGCCTTCAAAAGAAGGCTAATGGTGACTGTGAGGGGCCATCCCCAGTTCTCCTGACCTATGTCTTGCCACTGGACTTCAATGACTCTGGAGGAGAAATTGATGCTAATCACTTTGCACAGCCCTACCTCACTTAAATCCAGTTCACTTGCATGTCAAGACATCATCCTCCTAATGTCATTGGTCCTCTCTGAGAACAAAGGATGAACTACAATAGCGATTGTGCTACCTACTTTGTGGGACCATTTCAAGGAAAGTACTTCATAAACCTTCAAATATTATTTAAATATGAACCATCATCACATTGGCATTTCCTATATTTCAGATTTGGTATTTGAGCTAACTATGAGTGTTTCATCACACTGGTTATTAACACTATTTTTTTTCTTATCTAGTACAACTTCTGGATAATACATAATTATCCATAATATCATTGATACAAAAATAATTAATTAAAAAAAGTTTGCATAGAGCCTATGCTTTTATTGCTGTGGTGAACTCCCCCAGTGGATAAAGATCTGGTGACTCTTTTGCAATACACAGTGTTGGAGAGTTGCTTAGGGGTATATACAGTGTCCCAAAAGTCTTAGTGTAGTTTTAAGCTTTCAAGATGTTAAGTCAACAAGCATTTATTAAGTGCCTACTATGTGCCGGCCCTATACTAAGTGTCAAGAGACTCAACAGTGGTTACACAGTCTCAAATGTAAGACTTCCCATCAGGCTTCACTCTTTTGGACTTCTCCATTGTGCCCCCAAGTGCCCCGTACTCTTCTTCTCCTCCTTTTTCAGCTTCCTTTTATGTGTTGATCTCCTGATTTGAATGAAAATTTCTTGCGGGCAAGGACTGTCTTATTGCTTGCTTGTATTTGTATTCTCAGAACTTTGCACAATCCCTGGCATATAATGTTCAGTCATTTTTTTTTCAGTCTTGTCTGACACTTGGTGACCCCATTTGGGGTTTTCTTGGCAAAGATACTGGAGTGGTTTGCCATTTCCTTCTCCAGCTTCTTTTACACATGAGAAACTGAGGCAAAGAGGGTTAAGTGACTTGCCCAGGGTCACACAGCTAGTAAGTGTATGAGGCTAGATTTGAACTCAGATCCTCCAAGCTCTCTGTGCACTGTGCCTCCTAGCTGCTCTCCTGGCACATGATAAGTGTTTAATAAAAGTTCTTTGACTGACCTAACAGATTGAACTCATATATTTAGACTCTAAGGCCAACCTCTTAGTAAAAAAAATAGTCAATTTTAAAAATATACATTATTTTACATGCATTCTGCCAAGACAAACTGACAATCAGGTTATTACACAACACACAATATTGGATATGTTCATTGATTTTAGACCAACAATAAACCAACTTTTGGGGAAACGAATCAATTACTACCAATCTGTAACTATTCTTTTCAATAGCTGCATGCAGCCATTCTGTATGCTAGACAAAGAAGAAGAAGAATGGATTTGCTGTGTGTGCTTGTCCATGGTTCTAGTATGTGTTCTTTGGAGAATCTCCTGGACTATTTTGTGGAAGCCCAGTGTCTGTGGTACACAATTTGAAAGCTATTGCCTTAACAAATACCTTTCAGACTAACACTGTGTACTAGTATTTTGCAGGAACCCAACGGAAGGCAGGGATTTTTTATTCTTTATAGTTTTGTGGTAGCCTGGTTTCAGACCACTGGTCTGAGAATTGGGTCATTGTTGTTTAATTCCAACAATTAACCCAGAGAAAACCTACCTGCTAAGAGTATGGCAAGCTGATTGGAATAAAATGCAATAAAGTTTCAATGGCTCCCATTGCTTACAGAATAAAGCACAAACACTACCCTGCTATGGTCTATTTCTCAACTTATGTTTCTGATCTTATCTCCCAATATTTCCTTCTATCAGTTGGTCCAAGCCAGACTGTTCTGTGTGCTGACCTCCAATATACCATACATGTTTGATCCTTTAGACATTTTCTCATGCCTTGCTACCTTCCTGAAATGATCTGTCCTGTCCTTTTCACCTACCTAAATTCTGTCCTTTCCTCTACACTCATCCAAATCCTCTCTCTTGTCAGTTTCCCCTCGCTACTCAGCCACTGGCCTCCAAACCACTTGCCATCTATTTCACTCTTTGGCATTTAATCATATCCTGATGCATTTTTAAAAAACTTTTTTAATTGAATTTTTCATATTTACTTTGTTTCTCTATCTATAGAATTAAGCAGGGCCCAACTTCTTTGTGTCCTCTAAAGCGTGTATGAGAGTGATGCATGAGACATTGTGGCAGAGAGGACAGAGTTCTGGACCTGGGCTTGGGAAGACTGGGATTCAAATCCCATCCTAGGCACTTACTAGGTGTATGATCCTGGGAAAATCACTTAACGGAGCCCCACTTTCTTCATTCGTAAAATGGGGATAATCAAACTATCTACCCTACAGCAGAAGTGTGAGCTGAAGTAGTCCTTTATTTAAAGCTGAAAGGAAACTCAGAGGTCATCTAGTCCAAGTCCACCATTTTACAGATAAGGAAACTGTCAGTATCAGAGCTGGGATTTCAAGAACTACTGACTCCAAACTGTTTTGCAAACCTTAAACTACATAAATGCAAGCTATCATCATTATTACTATTTACTTAAGTATATGTGCAGCACAATTTTGTAGAATATTGTAGAATGAAAGAATTAACATTGAATTTGGGTTCTTTCTTCTAAGTCTTTTGGCATACTTTCCAGGATAAAATAGTATCTTCTTAAAATTCCTAACTTCTGGTTTGAAATGACCGTTTCAGGAAAGCTGTATTTTTTTTTGTCAAGTTCAGAATTAAAAAAAAACAAACATAAAAATTATTTTTATAATACATAAATAGAAAGAAAGACGAATGTAATTTTCCTCCTCAACAAATGATTTCAAATGTAGTCTGTAAAACAAAAAAAACAAAAACAACTGGGGGAAAATCTGCCCCCTTCCCTAGCCTCTCCCAGTTCAGATGCTCTCTTTTATTGAGTCTAATTAGCTTTAGTATAAGTAGATCGTAGAAAGCATAACAAAAGAGAGACCAAACACTCAGCAAATCTAGCTGAGTTTAATTAGCAGTGATCTCCATGACACCCAGGCTGTTGTTTTTGAAACACTGATGTCATTTGCATTGAGGGGGGTGAAGTAGGCTGAACAGCCTTGAGACAATGGCCTTGAGTCTCCAGGCTGCACTGAAGGAAATGCAGAGAGGTACTTCCTCTACCTCTAAAGGATTTCTAAAAGGCATTGTTTATTTAAAGAGGGGAATGGGGTAGAAGTGAGGTCTGGGAGAGAGGAATGGTAGGATTTTAGGGCAGGAAGCTTAACTCTTGGGAGGAAGAGTTATGTCTACTCTTTACAGGTGATACCCTTCTCCTCCAAACCCTAGATAAACAACTGATGTATCTATTTATTTATTTTTATTTTTAAGACTGGAGCTTTCAAACTGTGGTCTGAAGCCCCCTTAGGATCTTGGAGACCCTTGGGGCTGGGGAGTTTCAAGGTCAAGCCTTCTCCTTCTTTCTACTCACATTTCTGCCATCTTGATTCAGGCCCTCACCACCTCTCATTTAGCCTACAGAGATAGTCCCCCTTCCTCCAGATTCTACTCTATCCAAATCCATTGTCTACATGGTTTCCAGATTGATATTCCTAAACTATAGATCTAATTGCATCATGCCTCCAATGACTCCTCATTCCCTTTAAGATAAAATAAAAAACACCCAACTTGATATTTTAAACCCTCCACAACCTTGTCCCCACCTATCTTTACAATTTTATTTCATATTATTCGCCTTGTTGTGCTTGTGTTTTTATCAATACCAAGTCACTTAATTGGGATATAAAGGGTTTTGGTACAGGTTATGGAAAGGTCAGATAACTAAGTCATGCACACATTTAAGGACAGTAAGAAGTCATATTCACAGTTGTGGAGGAAACCAGGTTGGAGCTGAGCTCTTGTTACTGTTACTAGGGAGGTGTTTTTCAAAAAGATATTCCTCCACTCAAGAATTAGGGTATGTGTAAGGCAATGAGATAATCCTAACTGTGTTCATAGGTGAGGAGGCTGCCTACCTTGTGGTCAAGGAGCTGGTGCTGTTGAGGTTTAGAGGTTTAGGGGTGCTTGGACCCCAAAATCACACAAGCCTTCTCTCAACCTAAGACAAGGTTTATTAAAGAATCCACCATATTGGCCAGACTCTTAAGGAATCTAAACGTTTGTATCACTAATGTAAGAGGGCCAGATCTTAAGAATCTGAGCACCTTAATGTAGGCCAGATGGACCTTACATACAGAAAGACTGTGGGAGGGATTTAGGAGTGGCCAAGCAGTTTGGGGTGACTGTGAGGTAACAACACCAGGGACCTGGACCATGTGGCCAAGGACGAATGGAGCCTAGATAGGATTAAGGGTGGGAAGAGTGTGTGGGGAGCATAGGGAGGTAAAATAGTGGAGGGCTAGGCTAGGTTAAGGGTAACTGAGAATTGGGAGACTGGGCTATAATGAAAGGCCAGTTGATAGGATTATAGCTTCAGGCAAACGCCAGAGATTTGGCCATGTGTGAAAGCCCAGTGCTTTTCCTTTTTGGGGTCCAGATCCCAAAGACATGGTCTTTTCCTTTTAGGGGTTCAGATCCCATCCCCATCAGTGCCACTGCTGCCACCACAGCTTTGGAGAGGAGAACCTACTTCACAGGTTGTGAGAATCAAATTGAGATAATAATTGTAAAGTGCTTAGAATAGTACCTGGCACACAGTAAGTGTGATATAAATGTTGGCTATTGTTATTATCATTATTATTACTTATGGATTTCAATGTGTAAATGAGAATGGGGAAGGAGTACAAAACATATTGGAAAATATGGTTTGATATTAAATAGTGAAAGATAACAAAGGCTTATAGACTGACCGGAAGCCTCACATCAGTGTAGTATGACTACTTTCTTCCAGGAGAGTTGGTAGGGGCCACACATGGTTAGCAGAGAACTATATCACTAGAAATAAAATTAATTATATCTTAACAGACAGAAATCACTGGTTGCCAGTATGGAATTCAGTTTGGAAAACTATTTGTTTGATATTTAGTTAAAGTTTAAAACAAACAAAATTAGAAGAAAGGAAAAAGATGAGAAAGTGATATTGTAAAAAAAGAAGGGTCCCTATCCCTATCTTCCCAGCTTTTCTTTTAGTGTATTCTTTATTTTCTTGAAATTAATTCTTCCAAATTAATTTTGTGATGGTCAAAAAACCAAAACAAACCTATTTTAGTATGGTGATTCATGTTGTAGAGGGAGCCTGGTACAGTGGATAAATAGTTGGCATCAGAAACAGGAAGTCTAGAGTCTGAGCTGGCCTCAACTATTCCTGACTGTAAGAACATAAGCAAGTTACTTAAGATCTTGGTGTTCTAGGCAAGTTTATAAGACACTAAATTTCACAAAATGTTTAAATTTCACAAAGTGAGCAATGGGAGAGGGAATTCCTTACTGGGGAGTTCCCTATGCCAGTGAAATCACAGCTCCAGGCTCAATCTTATTATTTTGTCAAAATTTAGAAGGTATCTATTTGGAAATTTGATTGGTGTAGTACTAAATGCGTAATTTGGGAAATATTATCATTTTAATTATATGTGTTTGGCCTAGCCATGTTCATGAACTATCTCTGCAATTATTTAGGTTCCTTTTTTTCTATAAAAACGGTTTTGTAGTTATATTTATAAAAGTCTTGAAAGTATCTTGATTAGTTAATTCTAAGACATTTAATAAATTTTGTTGTTATCTTAAATGCAATTTCTCTCCTTATCTGTTCCTCCTGGATTTTGCTGATAACATAAAGAAAACATTTTTGTGGATTTATTTTTTATCCTGCTACATTAGTACAACTATTAATTTCCTTGATTTTTTTTTTTTATTGATTCTCAGGTTTCGCTTAGTAAATCATCCTGCAGTGTGACATAGTAGATAAAATGTTGGAATTGGAATCAAAGCTGCTTCGTTTATTACAAGCTTTGAGTTCATGGTCAAGTTGATTAACCTCTTTGAGTCTGAAATGCCTCTTCTTTAAAATGGGGATTATAATACCTGTAGTACCTATCTCACAGTGCTGTTATGACGCTCAAATGAGATTATGTATGCAAAGTGCTTTGAAATTTTAAAGAGCTACATAAATATTATAACTTGCAAACAGAGATAATTTGGGCTCCCCTTTGACTTATCTTACTTGTCTTATGATTATAGCTAGCATTTCTAGTAGTGTTATTAAATCGTGGGGACAGTAAGCATTCTTATGTTATGCCTGATCTTATTAGGAAAACTTTCTTTGTTTCCTCATTACAAATAATGTTGGCTCTTGGTTTTAGATAGATACTGTCATATTGTAGAAAAGTCCTTTAATTTTTATACTTTAAAAAAAGCATTTTTAACAGAAATGACCTTTTTTGTAACAGGTTTCTTTTGCATCTATTGATATGATGTGATTTTCATTATTTTTTGTCACTGTGATTAAATATATTTATGGTTTTTCTAATGTTGAAACATTCATGCATTTCTAGCATAAGTGTAACCAAATCAAAGTGAATAATTTAAAATAAACACTTCTGTGGCTATTCTGTTAACATTTTATTTAATATTTTTTGAACCAATATGTATTAGGGGTGTTATCTACAGTTTTTTTTCCCCCTCTGTTTTTTCTCTCCTTGGTATGGGTATTAAGATCATACATGTCTCATAGCAGGGTTTTTTAAAAAATCTATTTTGCAAACAATTTATATTGCATGGGAGTGGCTTATGCTACAAATGTTTGATAGAATCCACTTATAAATTCATCTGGACCAAGATTCTTGGTTCTTTTTTTTTTTTCCTTTGGGAATTCATTTATGACTTACTCAATTTTTCTAAGATTGAGTTTAGTTTCTTTATATACAAATTATTGATCTGTGTCTCCTTTCTGTTTTTAATATTCACTTGTTACTTTTAAGTTTGTTGGTATTTAATTGAAAATAATAATTTCTAATACTTTATTCCCTTTCTTTGTGAATTCTCATTTTTTCTTTGTAATTTGGTTTTCTTTCTTTTCATTTTGACCAAATTATCTAATGGCTTATCTATTTTATTGATCGTTGAAAAGCAGTTCTTCCTTTACTAGCTCAAGAGCTTTTTTTTAATATTCAATTTTATTTACCTCTTGTTTTCAAAATTTCTATTTTTGGGCTTGTTTTGTAGTTATTAATTTGTTGATTAAGATTCTCACTAAATAGTCCTCTATCATGCCTTGACTTTCTAACTTTTGGTTTGGAAATGTAATTTCTTTCTTGTTTACCTTTCTATTATATTTGTCTAATTCTGAGAGGTATATTAAAGTCTACACTTATTGTCTTATTATCTAGTCTCACTAAAAAGCCTTTCCTTTATGTGCATAGATGGTATGCTATTCACTAAACATATATGTAGATGTTTACGTCGACATTGTTTTTATTATGTTTAGTGTCTTGAAGCATCTTTCTTAATCCTAAGAATTTTAGTGTTGTCTCAGATCATGATTGCCATTCCTGCTTTGGGGAATTCAGCTGAAGCATTATAAATTTTATTTTAACCCTTAATTTTATCTCTGCATGAATATGTTTCGGTATATATTTTTAACATATAACAAATTGCCAAGTTTTGCTTTCTAATCTGTGTTACCATCCTTAACCATTTTAAGACTGAACTCATTCAATTCACACTGTAATTATTGTTTTTTTTCCCTCCATTAAATACCATAAGAAATCAGTACTAGGTATTTACAGTTTGTATTGCTTGAAAAACCTGATCCCAATCCCATCATTTCACTTCCCTTCCTAGTCCTGAATAAATTACTGGATGTTCCATTACCCTGTCCCTGATGTGTTTTTTATTTGGGGGGGAGGTGTGGATTAGGGGTTGGGGGATGGAATCAGACCTCTCTAAGCTTTTGTTTGTTAAGTTTTAAGTTCGTTTTTCTTGAGGTTATCACCTCTCTGATTCCACTCTTCAATTCAGATGCTATCTCCTCCCCATCCCAGTTTCTTGCTAACTTTATTCTACTTTTGCTATTACAATATTACTTTCTTTTGTCTGGATCATTTAAGGGTATGGTCCATGACCTCCCCTTTTCCCACAGATCCTTCATCTCTCTTTGGATGACTTTCAGCAGTGGTGTCCCAATTTTAAGAAATGCTAAATACCTTTGTTTTCTTTCTCTCCAAGATATTTATTTTTTTGAATATTCAAGCCCAAAGTTTGTCTTTCTTTGTTTCCACAATAACCCTTAGCTAAAATAGGGCCTCCCAAGCACAATGGTTTTGGTTTTTCACTTCGGCACATAAGCAAAGAATAAAGCTAAGACCCCTTTAGAGATTTTCAGATTTACCTTTCTTAAGTTTCTTTTGCCTTTCGTGTTTACATTTCAACCTGCTGGTTTTCTCAGAGGGAATGTTTGGAACTTTTAAATCCTATTAAAAATCCGTTTGGCCCCTATAGAATTATGTGGAATGTTAACTGTGGGTTAGAGCTGTTTTCCTTTGGCTTTTCACAATATCATATTCCAATTTTTTCCTTTCTTTTTTTATTGTTGATGAGGAATATTGGGTGATTCTGAATAGCTCATTAGTAAGTTTTGGTCTTTTCATTATCACTGAAACTATTTTCTTCTTGACTTGGAGGTTCTGGAAGAACTACACTTTCTAGGTGAGTTAAGTGTGTGGTTTCTCTCTGGTGGCAATCTGTCTATACTATTAATCTATACTTTCTCATTCTAATCCTTATGGGCAATATTCTGTTATGATTTCCTGAAATAAGGTATTCCATTTTTAAAAATTCATTGTGTTTTCCTGGAAGAGCAGTGATTCTTAGATAATCTCCTTGAGTTCTGTCTTTACTTCAATAACCGATAGGGGTTTATTACTTGCTAGGTGTGGTTGTAGGCACAATGGGTGCCTAGACAATACCTACAAAGCACCTGCTTTCAAGGAGTTTCCATCGTACTGAAGGAAGGATGCAACACATGTTTAGGTAAATAAATATAAAATATATGCAAATTATATATATATATATATATATACATATATATGTATTTGAAAATATGAAAATAGTACTAATTGGGGAGAATTAAAAAAAGCTTTAAGTAGGAAGTGGCACTTGGGCTAGTCTTAAAATAGATCTAGAAACTACAAGTAACAGAAAAAGGAGGGAGATCATTGTTGTATATGTTTGGCTAGAATGAAGAATATGTGAGGAAGAGTAATGGAAAATTAGGTTAGATAGGTTAGAGATAGATTGCAAACTTTAAATGTCAAAAAGAAGTGTCTATTTTATGCTAAAGGCAACATGGAGTCACTGAAGCATCTTGAGGTAGGAGAATGACTTGGTCATATCTGTGATTTAGGAATATGAATTTTATAGCTATGTCAAGATTGAATTGCAGAAGCATTTAGAAGTCAAGTGTCTTTAGGGCTTATGTACTCTTCCAATTTTGCTATCTTTTGACTTCTCTGAATTTTTAAAATATTATATCATTGCCTCTTTTAAAGCTCCACCTTTTACATTTTCTTTTTTTTTCCAGGATGTTCATGGCTTTGTTAATATTTTCCCACTTCTTTTCTAAAGTATCAGTTCTTTCTTACCTAGCCTGAATCACAGCCCTCCCTCACTTAAATCCAATTCACTTGAGTGTCATGGCATTACCTCCCTGATGTCATGGTCCTCTTTGAGAATGAAGTCCAAACAACCAGTTCTTGAGGTTTTTTTCATTAAAAGCTATATTTTCCCTAAACTTTTGTGTGTACGTGTGTGTGTGTGTGTGTGTGTGTGTGTGTGTGTGTGTGTGTGTTTCCCAGGTGGTTCTTTTTTTTTTTTTGTAGGCAATTGGGGTTAAGTGACTTGCCCAGAGTCACACAGCTAGGAAGTGTCAAGTGTTTGGTCTGAGGCTGGATTTGAACTCAGGTCCTCCTGACTTCAGGGCCGGTGCTCTATCCACTGCACCACCTAGCTGCCCCCCAGGTGGTTCTTGTGGCCATTCCATTCTTTTTTTCTTTTTCCTCCACTAGGGTTCTAGTTGTAGTCATTGCAGAATTATTTGCTTTTGGAATTTTCTTTTGTTTTTATTTGCAGTACCATGTCATCAATACAACACCCTATCCTTATTTCTGTGCCTTTAAACTCATTGGCAATCTCTCATGCCTGGAATGCCCTTTGTCTTTACCTCTGCCTCACAGAGTCCCTCTCTGCCTTCAAGATTCAGCTCAAGCATTACATTCTACATAATTCAGCCCCTAAATATCCCAATTGCTAGTTTTCTCCTTATTGAGCTATCTTATCTTTATTTACTTTGTATTTGTCCTCTTTATTTGTATTCTGCCTATGTCTATTTTTTGTCTTCCCCAATATAATGTAAGTTGCTTTTAAGTAAGGATTGTTTCATTCATTGTATCTATATTCCTAGCACATGCCTGGTACATAATACGAATTTAATAAATACTTATTGTTGATAGATTCTGGATTGGAATAGAAGGTTTTGGGTTTTTTTGCTTGTTTGATTTTTTTCCCCCTGCTTATTTCTTTAGTCTTTCTGTAAGTTTTTCTATGGGTTTTTACTTTATTATTTTCTTTCTCTTTTTCTGCTTTTTTTTCTTTATATAATGGACGGCAGAGAGACCCCCACCCTAACTAACTGGACACAGAGAGCCCACACCTCAACTGAAATGATCAATCAATCAAAGGTGTAAACAAAGTACAAAAAAGTCATTAATCAGTTTAGGGAGGAGTGAAGTGCTTGATAATGACGAAAATGATAATTAATGATAGTTAACATTTATATAGCACTTACTGTGTGCCAGGCCCTGTGCTAGGTATTTTGCAATTATTATTTCATTTGATTTTTACAACAACCCTGGGAGGTGGGTGCTATTATTATCCCCATTTTCCAGATGAGGAAACTGATAATTGGATAAATCAAATCATGCCACACTGGAAGCATAATAGGGTTGATTGAACAAAAATCAACATACCTCTGGGCACGTATTAGAGCAGCCAATTTCAGCAGGGAGATTTTAACAACAGACCAGTATTGTGGTGGTCGGGGAAAACTGCCCTTGGAGGGGGAGGATTGAGCTCTCTCCTTCTCACTGAGTAGAGGATTCCCTGTGAACTTCATAAGGTCATAAGATTTGAGTTTCCCATCAGAATCTCTGAAGCAATGTCTCTGAACACCAATGACTGACAGTGATGTCTATCTCATTTGCAATGGGAGCTGAGAGATGTGCCAAGGACAAACAAAACATTGAGGACAGGTACCCCAGGACTTTAAAAGGGCACCAACTCTTAGAGTTCAGTGGAGAGGTACCTCTAAGAATAGTGCTGTGAGGACTTTGAGAAGGGAGAAAAAAATTTCTAGTACCCAGAAAATGTGTTACTCTTTTCCCACAAGTTCCCAAGGAACTTAAGTATGGGAAAGGTTTTAAAGAAAATGTTTTCCACCAACTCTTCTTATTGCACCACCTTTATATATTATATATTCCTTCCCATAAAATGGCTAATTGATAATCATGGGGAGTACACTGACACTATGAGAAACACTCAGACCCTCAGGATTACACCTAGAACTCTGAGGCCTCATCACCTTAGTCCCTCTGGCGACACAAGGATCCTCAAAACTGAATATGTTTAGATTCTATTTTGTTATCATTAATCAATCAGTTGATCAACATTTATCAAGCACCTTGTATGTGCCAGGCACTGTGCTAAATACTGGGGATACAAAAAGAGGCAAAAGACAGTCCTCAAGGAGCTTACAATCTAATGGGGCTTAATAATTTTTGTTGTTCAGTTGTGTCCAATTCTTTGTAACCCCATTTGGGGTCTTCTTGACAAAGATACTAGAATGCTTTGCTATTTCCTTCTCCAACTCATTTTACTGACGAGAAAACTGAGGCAAACAGGGTGAAGTGACTTACCCGGGGTCACACAGCTAGTGTCTGAGGCTAGATTCAAACTTGGGAAGATAAGTCTTCCTGACTCCAGGGCAGGCACTTTATCCACTGTGCCACCTAGCTGCCCAGCTTAATAATTAATCAGTCATTAATAGTTTGTGTCACAAAAATATTAGCTAGCATTTATATAGCACTTTAAGTTTTGCAAAATACTTCAATATTGTCATTTCATTTGATCCTCACAACAACTTTGGAAGGAAGGTTCTATTATTATCCCTACTTTATCAAGTGACGTATAGGTTAAATGACTTGCCTAGGATCACACAGCTTGTGTCTGAGAATTTGAATTCATATTTTTCTGACTCTGAGTTCAGTGCTTTATGCTCTATGCTACCTACACGTCTAATAACTGTCTCTATAATCTTTATGGAACTTTCAAAATAATAAATTATCTCATATGAGTCTCACAATACATTGTGAGATAAGTACTGCAAATATTCTAAATGGAGGCCCAGAGAGGTGGGATGACTTACCTGTGGTCACATTGTTTATATGCTTCTAAGGCAACATTTCTGTCCAGGTCTTCCTCATTTAGTATATTTTATAGACCACTGCATTTTGGGTGCTCTGCCAATTCTGTTAAGTATATCTAATATGTCTTCCAAATGAAATAGGTCTATAAATATTGGTAAAATTGATGCTCTGGAGAAAACTGAGAGTTGTAATTTTGATACTAAAACAGTATTAACATGTAGTTGTGCCAGCATTCCCTGGCACACTTCAAGCTGCTCCTTCTAGAGCAAGAGTTCTTAAGAAATTGAAACCTCTTTGTCAGTCTGGTGAAGCTTATGGACCTCTCTCAGAATAATAATGCATAAAATAAAATATAATCAATTCTATTGAAACACATATTTTTTTAAGTTCATGGACCCCAGGTTAAAAACCCCTGAATAAACAGAAGGCACATCAGAATGTTCAGGAAGGATAATATGCTGGAGAGAACATCAGCATGAAAGAGATACAGCTTCATATCTTCACTCTGGCATTTCCTACCCCTGTGGCAACGGGGAAGTCATTTAACCTCTGGAAGTCTTCACTTCCTCACCTGTAAAAAGAAAATCATGAACCTTGTACTGTTGAGGTTTAGAGGTTTAGGGATGCTGGGACCAAAATCACAACACATGGGTCCATTCGACCCAAACCTTCTTTCAGCCAAAAGCAAGATTTATTAGAACATTGATGGGGGGGGGTGAGATTTAAAGAATCCACCATATTGGCCAGACTCTTAAGGAATTTAAGCATTTATATTGCTAATGCAAGCAGGCCAGATCTTAAAGGATCTGAGCCCCTTAATGGAGGCCAGATGGACCTTATATACACAAAGACTGTGGGAGGGATCTAGGAATGGCCAAGTCGTCTGGGGTGCTAGAGGAGGGGTCTAAGGAGGATCTGGATGGGAGTGGCCAGTAAGCTGGGGTGACTATGAAGTAACAGAACACCAAGGGACCTGGAAGGGAGAATGGAGCCTAGATGAGATTAAGGGTGGGAAGTGGCCCAGGGACTTGTGGAGGTAAGACAATGGAGGGCTAGGCTAGGTTAAGGGTAACAGAGAATTGGAAGATTGCATGTAGGGTGAAAATGAAAGGCCAGTTTATAGGATTATAGTCACAGGCTTTTCCTTTTTGGGGTCCAGATGTCATCCCTATCATTAGTATCTAAAACACAAGGCTATTGTGAGGAAAAATTATTTGTACACTTTAAAAACCCTCTCGAAATGGGGACTGTTATGGCTGAATCTATGGGTGCAGTCCTTCTTCTCGAATGAGAAAAGGCAGCAGACGGACTCATCAATCAATGCCAATCATTTCCTTTGTAAGTAATATGCAGCCACCTAGGTAAGGTTACCCTGCTATTAAGCATGCTCCCTGGGCTCTGGGCCTTCTGTATTCAGGTACACTTCCTATACTTTTAGACTGGGAAGACAAGCTTCAGTGGCCTACCACCCTGGAAAGCTGGGCTCCTGGCCTAGAGAACCTATCTGCTTTGGAGAAAGCAATCTAATCCTTCCACTTTCCCTGATCTGAAACTGAGAAAACTAATTTCTTTAACAGGTCCATTAGAAGGTAATGACTTTATTCATATGGATTATGGAAAACCTACTGCTAAGGTGAAAGGATTTAAAGTCTTACATACTTTTAGCTCTTTTTAAATGCAAATAATTCTCCATTCTTTTCTAGGGATCATCATAAAAACTGAGATAATTGATGGCTTGAGGCATAAAAAGAAAAAAAAAAGAAAAAAACTCTTCTAGGCTGACTGTTGGGAGGAAGGAATATGAGGTCAGCCTTGTAAGTGTTAAATAGCAACCCTATGGGGAAATGCTGAGTCATCATTAGTTCCAGAAAACTGCAGGATTGTCTTGTTGGCAGGCTTCAGCAGATTAAACCCCTCTCAGGAGCTTTATAAAAAGCTCTCCTGGACTCCTTTCCTGGTAGTTTGACTTTTCCTCCTTGACCAAGTTTCTAGGGGAAGGGACAATTGAGCTCAGATTTCAGTAATATTAATAGAATGCCTGTTACCACTGTGTGTGAACTCTCATACTACAGTTACAGTTGTGTGGATTTTTAGTAATCATTTGCATTAAAGAAAGGCTAAAGCTGGTGACTTCATATCCTTTCACCTTGGCAAAAGTATTTTTTCCATAATCCATATGAATCAAATCACTACAACCTAATGAGCCTGTTAGGGAAATTAGTTCCTTCAATTTGTTTCCTGGGGATGTTTCCCTTCCCTTCCCTTCCCTTCCCTTCCCTTCCCTTCCCTTCCTTCCCTTCCCTTCCCTTCCCTTCCCTTCCCTTCCTTCCCTTCCCTTCCCTTCCCTTCCCTTCCCTTCCCTTCCCTTCCCTTCCCTTCCCTTCCCTTTCCTTTTTTTCTGGGAGTTTTTCTGACTTTGTTGTTACTTCAATGAATTCTTGATTTCGTTTTTCACTACAAATGGAACCCTCTCCACATTTTCTCATCTAGTGGGATTCTTGTACACAGTCTTTCCATAAATATTCAAATACTACATGCTAGAGGTTACGGTTATGAAACTGACATTCAAAGTCCTAATGTCAACATTTTAGAGGTAGAGAGAATGTAAAGGGTCATTTAGCCCAACTCTTCCTAATTTTGCACATCAGGAAATCAAGCCTAACCGATTAGGGCACTAGTTAGTGAAAACACTACTAGTTAGCAGCAAAGCCAAAACTAAAACTCAGAGTTCACACTCCCAGTCCAGCACCATTTCCATTAGGCAAGACACGTCTCAGTCATAATTTGCTTATATTCAAATGTGGCAGAAGTTTTGGGATTAATGTTGCTACCAGTTTAGAGACAGTGTGTATAGAGAAGAGAGCTCTGAAATCCAAAAGAAACTGGGTTTGAATCCTACCTCAGACAATTACTGGTTGTATGAGTATGAGCAAATTATTCACCTTTTCGAGTTTCAGTTTACTCATCTGTAAAATGGGAATAAGGCATTTAGGTGACACAGTGGATAGAGCTCTGGGCCTGGAGTCAGCAACACCTGAGGTCAAATCTGGTCTCAGACACGTAGTACCTGTGTGACTCTGGGCAAGTAACTTAATCCTATTTGCCTCAGTTTCCTCATCTGTAAAATGAATTGGAGAAGGAAATGACAAACTATTCCAGTATCTTTGCCAAGAAAATCCCAAAAGGGATCATGAAGAGTTGGTCGTGACTGAAGAATAATTAAACAACAATAACAAATGGGGATAAGTATACCTGCAACATTTACTGGATAATTGTTAAAATCATAGGGGATTTTATATATATGTGTGTGTATGTGTATATATATATATATATATATATATATATATATATATATATATATATACACACACATGTGTGTATGTGTATATATGCACATACACAATACACATATACATGCATGTGTGTGTACAAAATTTTAAATCATTATATAAATGTCTTCCTCAAGTTTCTTACCTGTAAATCGGGATAATAATAGCCCCTACCAATTGTTGTGAAGGTAAAATGACATATGAAAGGCACTTTGCAATCCATAAAGTGCTATATAATTTTTAAAAAATTATTATTTCATGTGTATAGGGAACTCTCGGTATCATCCCTCTTGCTAAACTACATCACTAATCTAGGTGTAGATTAGCTCTTCTGTGACTGGCATAGGGAGTTCTCCTTGGGACTCTTTCATTAAAGAGATGAAGTGATTTGCCCTTGGTTACATAGCTAGTACATGACGGAGGTAGGATTTGAACCTAATTCTTCCTACTTCCAAAGCCAACACTCTATCCATTGTACTATGTAGCCTCTGTGTGTGTGTGTGTGTGTGTGTGTGTGTGTGTGTGTGTGTGTGTAATTTTTGTCTGGACTGGTGATTTACTGGAAGGAAACTCTAGGTAAGGAAATTGCTTCTACTAATGCCTAACTAATGTTGGGCAATTTATCAATCAGTCAACATGCATTTATTAAGTATTAACTATGATTTGTGCCAGAAACACATCAGTCTTTGGGCATACAAATACAAAGGATAAAACAATTTCTTCCTTGAGGAGCTCACATTCAATGGGGAGACATGCACATATATAAGTATTTACAGAGTAAATATAAGGAAAATAAGTACAAATACATTCATGGTAGTTAAATACAAGATAGTTAGGGAAAGAATACTTGCTGTTGGAGGGATTAGGAAAAGCTTCCTTAGAGGTAGTGCTCAAACCTGTGTCATTGGAAGAGAAGGATCCTACAAGGCAGAGGTGAGGAGGGGGTCTACTCCAGCCTGGGGGGATGGTCAATGCAAAGGCATAGAGAAGGGAGGAACAGAGATAAGGACAGTTTGGTTGGATTTCAGAGTGCAAAAAAGAGATTAAATATATAATGAAACTGGAAAGCTAGGTTGAGGCCAGGCTAGGAAGGGCTTTTAAAAGCTAAACAGAATATGTATGTATGTATGAGTGTGTATGTCTGTACACATGTGGGTGTATATACACACACACACACACACACACACACACACACACACAACACACACATACACACACATACACACACACACACACACACACACATATATATATATATATATATTTCCCCCCACTAGAGGTCATAGGGAGCCACTGAAGTTTATTGAGTAAAGGAGTTATATAGTCATATCCACATTTAAGGAAAATTGCTTTGGCCATAATGTGTAGGATGAACTGGATCTGGGAGAGATGACGCAGAGAGACCAATTAAAAGCCTATTGCAATTGTCTAGGCAAGAGGAGATGAAGGCTTGAACTAGGAGGCGGCTGTATAAAGAGTTACTAGAGATATGGAAATAGAAATAGCAAGATTTTGTAATTTATGGTTCACTTGGAATGAGGGAGCATAAGGATGTGAGGTTAACTTTGAGGCTACAAATCTCAGAGACTGAAAGAATGGTAGTGTTCTTAAAGGATATAAGGAAGTTTAAGATTACTTTGGAACATCCAGTCTGAAATGTCCGATAGACAATTGATGATGCAGAACTGAAGTTCCGGGGAGAAATACTTGGTTCATGGTTGGGTATGTAGATCTGTGAGTCACATGCAAAGAGGTAATGATGAAACCCATGGGAGCTGATGAGGTTACCAACAGAGAGAATTGAGAGAGAAGAAAAGCAGGCCCAGAACAGAGTCTTGGGCAATCCCTACAGTTAAGGGGTAGCATATGGATGGATGATGTGTCAGAAAAAAGACTGAGGAGCTGTTATACAAGTAAGAAAAGAATCAGGAATGAGGGAGAATCCAGGAGACTATCCAGCAGTGTCAAATGTAGAGAGGTCAAGAAGGATGAGGACTGAGATTAAGAGATAACTGGTAACTTTGGAGAGAGTAGTTTCAGTTGAGTAATATAGTCAGGAAACTAAATTGCAAAGGGAGTGCAAAGACAGGAAATAAAAGCAATGGGTATAGTAGGTGGGTAGAGCACTGAGCCAGGAGTCAGGAAGACATAAGACTTCAAACACTACCTCAGACACTTACTAGCTGTGTTATCCTGAGCAAGTCACTTACCCTCTGTCTATGTCAGTTTCCTCAACCGTAAAATGAGGATCATGATAGAATCTACCTCATAGAGCTATTGGGAGGATGGAATGAGATAATATTTGTAAAGCACTTAGCACAGTGCCTGTCACATAGTAGCCACTTAGTAAATACTTATTCCTTTTCCCTAGATGTTTGACTGAAAGACAGGAAAGATAAAGGAAGACAGCTTGAGGAACAGGTGAGGACTAGTAAAGGTTTTTAAAGACTGGAGTCGATTTGGGTATGTTTGAAGGCATCAAAAAAGGAACTGTTAAGAGAAAAACTCAAAATTAAAGAGAGGATATGATTGAGACTACACTCTTTTGGAGAAGACAGAAAGGGATGCAGAGGGGTTGACCTTGATAAGGAGAAGGGCCAACTCATTAGCAGAGTTTGGGTGTAAAGGGAAGAGAGAAAGGAGTGGTGTCAAGTTTTGCCATTAAGAGAGTGGGAAAAGAGTATGCTCATGGTGATGGGCCTTAACTTTCTCAGTAAAGAGGCAAAGTCCTTGGCTGAGAAGGTGGAGGGGAGAGGAGGTATAGATGGTAAATTTGAGGAAAGAAGAGAAGGTTTGGAATAGCATTTGTGGTGAGAATTAGGGAGTTGATTAGGGAGAAATAAAAGGATTTTCTTGTTGAAATGAGGGCCCAGATGATGCTCCATAATACACATTTGAAGTGTGCCTATTCAGTACTGTTGTGTGACTTCCTAGCTCTATTCAGTAGCACATGAGTAGAATGGAGGAAGTAGGTGGTTGGAGTACTCTAGGGCTGGGGTTTGGCAAAGGATGAACACAGGTAGGAGGGAGAAATTTAAGACTAGAGGACTGGGTGAAGTTGAATTGTTTGATTATAAAGTTGAGATTGGAATGAAAGAAAGTGAATTCAAAGCAGGGACAATGGCCGAAAAGGTGGAGAGATTGGAAGTCAAAAAGGTGAAGTCAAAGAATAGATTTAGGAGATGTGAGCATATGGAGAGATAGAATGATAGGAGGTTATAGTCATTTAGAGTTTTTGATGTCAGAGTTTTTGATCGAGGAAGTGGAACACTTGTGGGTTATGGTGAGATACAGGACCAGACTATTCTTACACATAGCTAAAAGAGAATGTAGGAAGAGATCATGGGATTTGAGAAGATTGAAGAATTGGAGGGTTGGTAAGTTTGAGGAAATATCAACACGCATGTTGAAATCCCCTAGTAAAAGGGCAGGAGTTGGAAAGAAGAGGAAGATAGTTAGCCAAACATGCCCAAAGAGATACTAAATCCTTGAGAATGGAAGGAGAGTGACCTAAAGGATAGGGTGAAAATCTTGAAGAATTACAGATTTGGCAGGGGGTACTAAAAAGTTAAGTGACTTGCTAGGTGCCTTAAAGCTAGTATATATCAGAGACGAGACTCGAACCCAAATCTTCCTTACTCTACAATGATATACACATACATACATAAACATGAACATTTGTACATAGATACATATAAACATACATACATACAGTTTGTTTTTGTTTCTGATTTTCTCTTCAGTATCTTCAGCAACAGATTGTGCAACCTGGGATAAACACTGAAACCCAACCAGCTGGCAGGTATGTGGTGATGATGATTGTATCGATGAAAGACATGAGGTGAGTCATTTCTTTAGCAGACAGAGCTCACTTTAAGGCCTTGTCTGGTGATTGCCACTCTTCTATCATCTTTGCACCATATGCTGCCTTAAGGCTGTGGGCACAGGATTCAGCCCACTTACTAATTTTAACCCATTTTATCCAGCTGAGTTCATTTCTCTGGTTCACTTCATTCTGCTTATGGGTAGGACCTCAAACCAAAGCAAAAAACAATGAGTCAAAAGTACAAACCAGCTCATTACCCGAGGGTTTCATTATTCTCCTACTAAATTGTGAAACCAGATTTAATTTCTGATTGGAGGATGGGAGTCAGTTTCCTCTTTTCCTTACTTTTGTTTTCTGCTGATGTCAATTATTAACATGAGCAACATAATGATTTTGATATTTTCCTCTGAAACAGTATTTTGCAGGTATTATTTAATTTGTCCTCCATTGAACTCTACTGAGAAGTATTTAATTAGTTATTCTTTCTCTCCAAAGGTTGGTTTTTTCCCCTGCCTGGAACTGGCTAGAGATTTTACTAAATCTATGGATTTGATTCCAAGCGGTAAATTGGTACTTAAACAAACAAACAAAAATAATCAATCAATTAATTAACATTTATTAAGCCCTTACTATGTGTCAGGTGTTGTGCTAAGCACTGGGGATACTCTGAAAAGCAAAAAACAAAAAAGCCAATTACCCAAATTAGCTATAAAGGATGTAGAAGAAAGATGTTATTTGTATTCAGTGAAATAACTGATAAATAGAAATATATATAGAACAATTTTACATCTATATACATATTTATGTCTAATGGTAGCCATGGGGGGAGGGAAGGGTGAAGAGGAAAGAAAAGAAGAAAAAAAAGAAATTTATTTAATTTTGTTGTATATTTGAAAGGAATAGCAAGTTGTGCATAGCCGATTTGCAGTTTCATGTACAATCATCTTTTTTCTATTTTACTATGTTATGGAAATGCTCGTTTTATTCCATAAATTAAAATTAAAAAAAAACCCAGTTCACAATAGAAACAGTCCTTGTCCCCAACAAACTTACATTATAATTCTAAGATATATACAGAGTAGAAAAAATATAGCAAAGAAAAAGGCCCAAATACGTTTATTTTATAGTTGATGAAAATATTTCTAACTCTTTTTTAGGTCCTGGATAATGAAGCACTCAAGTGACTTGACATGTTCAGGTTTTCCCAGAAGAAACTACATGGAGAGAGTCAGTACTAAATTAACAGTGTGACTAGAATTTTGACTTTGGAGTCAAACAACCTGGGATTGAACTCTGTCTATTACTTACTGTATGACCTTAAGAAGTGACTTTCCCGTTAGCCTTAGATTTCTCATCTGAAAAATGTGGGAGTTAGATTAGATGATCTTTCTGGTGCCTTTCCACTGGGAATCATATGAATCCTAGCAATATGGAACAAGTTCACAGAATCTCAGAGTTTAAACTAATCCCAAGAGCCATCGAGTCCAAACTGTTCTCGAATAGAAATCTTTTTTATAATATTATATTCAGTGAACATTCAAGTGCCTTCTACATACAGAATACTGAGCTGGGAAAATTTTTTTAAAAATTAGAGACTTTCACTGTCCTCATGGAGATTGGTCTAGTTACAGGGGTGAGGAGCCTGTGGCCTTGAGGCCACATGTGGCCCTCTAGGTTCTTGTCAGTGGCCTTCTGACTGAGTCCAAGTTTTACAGATAAATCCTTTTATTAAGGGAATTTGTTCTGTGAATTTTGGACTCAATCAAAGGACTGCACTTCAGGATGTAAAGGGCCATATGCGGACTTGAGGCTGCAGGTTCCCCACTCCTGTAGGTGAATAAGATCCTTGTAGATACCTGTGGGGCAGCTAGGTTGTGCCTGGAGTGGCCAGCCTGGGCTTAGAAAGACTCATCTTCCTGAGTTCAAATCTGGCCTCAGACACTAGCTGTATCACTCTGGGCAAGTAATTTAACCCTGTTTGCCTCAGTTTCCTCATCTGTAAAATGAGCTGGAGAAGGAAATGGTAAACCATTCCAGTATCTTTGCCAAGAAAACGCCAAATGTAGTCACAGAGTCAGATGCAACAGAAAAATGACTAAACAAAGAGATAACTGTAATGCACAATGTTACATGATAACTATATTCATTAGAAAGTTACAAAATAAATTCTAAACAACATCCCCGATAAATGTCAATCCAGACTCCTCTGAAAGACCTTTTACATATAATTAGTTCTTTTTTTTTTTGAGGCTCTTAGGGTTAAGTGACTTGTTCAGGGTCACACAACTAGTAAGTGTTAATTGTCTGAGGTGGTATTCAAACTCAGGTCCTCCTGACCCCAGGGCCAGTGCTCTAACCACTGCACAACCTAGCTGCCCCTTGTATAATTAATTCTGAAATACTACCTGAAATGATTTCTTTGTTGTTGTTGAATTGTTTCAGTCATGTCCGACTCTTTGTAACCCCATTTGGAGTTTTCTTGGCAAAGATTCTAGAGTGGTTTACCATTTCCTTCTCCAGCTCATTTTACAAATGAGGATACTGAGGCAAATAGGGTTAAGTGACTTGCTCAGGGTGACACAGCTACTAAGTGTCTGAGGCCCAATTTGAACTCAGGTCTTCCTGACTCCAGGCCCAGCGCTCTATCCACTGCACCACTTAGCTTCCCTAGGAATGGTGTCTACAGATTTATGAAGCCTCTTTTAAGTTAAGCATTTTTTAAGCAGTTACAGTTTGTCAGGCTCTCTGGGAAGTATTCAGAGTACAAATACAAGCTGTAAATCCCTGCTCTCAGGAAGCTTACATTCTAATGGAGGAAGATAACACATAAAGGGAAATTGAAAGTGTGGAGCTAGTTGGAGAAGGAAAATATTTGGCTATGGTATAGAAGGTGCTGAAAGTCTAGAGAGAAAGGGAAAAATTTTCTGGCCTTGGTGTCTTTCTTGGTGTTTTGGTTTTTTTTCTTATAGGATGAACCAATCAATCAGAGCAAAAGGTTACAAGGACAGAGGCAGGGGTATGCTGAAGTCAGCTTGTTCTGGCTATGGAGAGCTGATTGTTAAAATTTCAATGTGAGTATTTACATCTCAGATATTGGCAAATGCTACAAGTTAGGGCTTGATTTATTGTTTTGTTGGTTGTCTTTAGACTTAAGAAAATAATGGAGAAAAATGTTAATAATGCAGATGAAACTTAAAAGTGTGTCCTGCATACTTTTCCCAGCCCCAGAAAGCCACTTGTTAAACATTTACTAGCACATTGTTGGTCAGAGTATTCCAATGTGAGAAGTCCAAGGATACAGTGAACTTAGAGAGTCAGGGGATTTTTGTGGCATGCTAAAGTCCCAAGAGTCTGGAGTACAACTGGAGAAGCATATTCCTCTAGGAAAACTCCATTATATAACAAAAATTGGTCTTAGACTTAAACTTTTACCCTGTATCTTGATAGAGGCAGAAAAAGTAGAAAGAATGTTTGAGTTTCTTCTGTCCATCCCTCTACCTGGGGAATATCATGGGAAGCCACACGGAATAGGAGAACCCCCTTCCCCCACCCCATAATGTCATAGAAGGAAGCCCCAGAAGGACATGGGGAAAGTGGACTTCTATGAAGCTAGTTGGCAGAGCTACAGTGCAAGGGATAAACCCAAGAATGGGGACATCTGTTTGCCATTAATTAAAAGCTGGACACAGGGATTCCAAGAGTCCCCAGCCAAGACAAAGGCACTCTAGAAATGTTCTCCATTTCTGAAGAAAAGCTTTGTCTGAGAGTAACCTGATTGAGGCAGTGACACTGACCAAGACCCCACCTTCCAAGTACTGTGGGAAAAGGACTATGAAGGGTTTTCCAAGTAGGAATGGTGAAGGTAAATAATGATGGCAGTAATGATAGCACCTTCTGCTGGGAACTACAGATCACTGCAAGAAGAATGATGACCCACAAGGAGCAGACAAGTAGAAGAATCATAGGAGAAAGTGCTGATCAACCTTTGGCCCACCTAGGAGCGAGGCAGCTGGGAGCTCTATCCCATGAATAAGTGCTTGAGTTCACCTAGACTTCTAGGGAAGCTTGTTAAATGGAAGGTATTGTTATTTCTGATAGAGTTCAAATGGAAAAAAATTTTTTTTTGGTTTCTCATTGACTTGTAAACATACCTTTTCTTCTTAGAGTTTTGTGAACCCAGGGCTTGCAATAAGAGTTGTTGATATGGGTGTTGTCAGATGATGAAGTTTTCAGAGTATCTGGGTAGGGGCAGTGAACCAGGGAAGTAAGAAATCCTCTAGAGCATACCCAAACCTATTGCATCATGTAAGAGCTTTGACCCAAGGTGACGTGACAAGGGTGACGTTCGTGGCTGCTGGCATTTTCTGGTGGTTAATTGTTATTTGCCTCAAATATTGCTTTGGGTTACCCAACTGTTTCTAGGATCTGCCATCAAATTCTCAGTGTATTAAGAACTTGAGTCCCAGGGATGTTTTTGGTTTTTTTCTTCTGGGATGATTTACCCACAGACATTCTGCTTTGGAATTGACTTCTTTTTCATCTCCTCTTTTGCTTTTCAACTGTCCAGTGCTCCAAACTAAGGAGCTTAATGAGCTGGAATTAATTAGAAGTGTTGTGTTGACCAGGAAGAGAGTAAAATACTATTTATCTTAATGAACCAGTCAATCAACAAATATTAATTAAACACAAAAGTATTAACAATAGAATTTTTGGTCTGGAAAGGACCATAGATGTCATACAGTCCAACCTCCTCATTTAATGAAGGAAGAAACTGAAGCCATGAGAGAAAAAGTCATTTACCCAAGGTCACACAACTACATTTCACACTAGATTGCAGGTTTTCTTCAAGGCTCTGCTTGCTGTTCTATACTGCAATTAGGAAGCCCAATAAACAAGAAGCTTATGATCTATTTTAAGAACTGGAACCTATACACATAGAAAATTAACAATACAAGGCAGTATATACCAAGTATCAAATTTATGATGCTATTTATATGATTTTGGACAATGAATGAATGAATGAAAACATTCATTTAATGCTTATTATGTGACAGTGCTAAGTATTTGCTAGGGATACAAATACAAAAAGCAAGCCCTCCAGGAGCTCATGTCCTAAAGAGATAACACAGTACCTATACAGGTGTTGACCGGGGAAGGGGGTTTTGGACTTTGAAGTCACAGGGATGGGAGTGTTGAGGTTTGGGGCTTAGGGGTGCTAGGACCCCAAAATCATGACATATGGTTCCTGCCCCAGTGAATTCGACCCAAGCCTTCTTTCAGCCAAAGACAAGGTTTATTAGAAAATTCACCATATTGGCCAGACTCTTAAGGGATCTGAACATTATTGAGCTATTGGCTAAATTATAAAAATCTGAGCAGTGGCTAGATTTTAGGAGACAAGATGGATCTTATATACAGAAAGACTTTGGGAGGGATCCAGGAGTGGCCAATAGTTTGGGGTGATTGGAGGAGGGGTCTAAGGAGGATTTGGATGGGAGTGGCCAGCAAGCTGGGGTGAATAGAACTCAAGGGAACTGGACCATGTGGCCAAGGGAGAATGGAGTCTAGATAGGATGAAGGTTGAGAAGTGGCCAGGGGCAATTGGGAGGTAACATAACAGAATTGGGATATTGGGCATAGCCATAATGAAAGGCCAGTTGATAGGATTATAGCCTTAGGTGACTGCCAGAGATTTGGTCAGGTGGGAAAGTCCAGGGTTTTTCCTTTTTGGGGTCCAGAGCCTAAAGACATGGTCTTTTAGGGGTTCAGATCCCATCTCCATCAGGAGCAGAATCGTAGAGCAAATGATTGACATGCTTTCTCAGGGATGGTAGTGTAAGAATTATTGTTTCCAGAGCAAGAAGTGGAAAATGAGGTACAGGACAGATATGTGGTAGAGTATGAATGTATGATACATATAGGAAGATGGTTGAGGTACAGTCTGGCAATCTGGGGGCCAACTAGATACGGTGAAATCTAATCAGTCAGGAGAGCATACTCTCAGAGAAGGAACTGGAGGATTGAACAAGTCACCTAACCTCTTTCGGCCTCATTGACATCATATATAAGATGAGAGGGTTGGATTACGTGATTTCTTATAGTCTCTTCCAGTTCTAAATCCAGTGACATATGAACTTAACCTATCTGAGTATCAATTTCCTCATCTATAAAATAAGGTTAATAATCTTTGATCACTTTACAGGATTGTTGTAAAGAACAAATGATATAGTCTAACTAAAAAGTATTTTAGGTAAAGTTGAGGAGGAGCTATCATGATGGCCTTATGTGTCTAGGAAAGGCTCCACTGAAAAGAGTGGGGTTCAAGTCAAGTTTTAAAGAATTGTTAATTATTACTCCATCTCTTACCTCTATGCATTCTCTCTGGCTTAGAACGTTCTCACTCCTTTGCTCCAACTATTGACCCCTCTGTCTTCCTTTCAAGTCCCAAGTAAAATCCCACTTTCTACAAGGAGCTTTCCTCAACCCCTCTTAATCCCAGTAAGTTCCTTTGGTTAATTACTTCCTATTTAACCTGTGTGTAGCTTAACTTTGTATATATTTGTTTGCATGTTGTCTTCCCCAATAGATTGTAAGCTCATTGAGGACAGGGACTATCTTTTGCCTCTTTATATCCCCAGTGCTTAGCATACTGCCTAGCACATAGGAGATACTTGATAAATGTTTACTGATTGATAGATTGATTGTCTGTGCTGATGTTGTATGTATCTTAAATAGGAGTGGGTGTAGAAAGGAGTGAGGTAAGTGAGAGGGGCATGTACGACTAGTCCAGACTGGATAAGAGAAACTGGTAAGACAAAAAAGGTGGTGAACTGAACAAGATCCCTGATGTAAGTGACAAGCAATATTATTTCTACCAATTCAACTGAAATTTTTGTTTTCATTATTAGGGAACTGGGAATATAGGGATGCAGGCAGGAGCATGTTGGTAAATGTTTAATAACCAGCTCTCTGAAAAAATGTATGTAGGACACACATTTAAGTTTCATTTGCATCATCAACATTTTCTCCGACACTTAAGTCTAGACAATCAACAAATAATAAATCAAGTCCTAATTTGTAACCTTTGCTGATTTCTTAGGTGTAAATGCTCACACTGATAATTTAATGATTGGAGCTGGTTCCCAGCACTCCCTAGATGCAAGTCTTAATTTTTCAAACAGGGAGAGGGGAAGATACAATTAAAGAAACTATGCTTGTTCAAAATTGAGGCAATTGTGGAGGTGTGACTGTTTCTCTCTGAGTAATCTTGTTAACTTCCTTAGCCATTACAGTTATTCCTTCCACATGGGGGTAGGGTAGAGTGGGGCAATGCTCCCCTAACCTTCCTCCCCCCATCTGGAAAATTTGTGTAAAATTTTTTGGCCTTCCCTTTGTAGCAGAGAAGTCTGATTTTTTTCCCTTTTTCTTTTATGGGGTGTTTATAGTACTGTACATGTATTTTATGCATTTCTGAGTTTCTAAACTTCTTCTATGTCATCTGCTGGCCTTCATGTGTTGTCTGTGGCTTCCGCAAAACTCCTCCAAAATCCTCATTTAATTTCTTATACCTACCCACGATATATCAAAACCAGATGGGGAAAGTAGAGTCGCAGTGTGGAAGGGATAACTGTACATTTTGACTTTGGAAGTCTACTTGGAAATATACACACAAACATACACACATATACATAAATGTATGTATATATGTATTTTTTCCCCTGAGAATACTTGGTTCCTTTAAGATTTATATTTGTTGAGGCAAATGACTGAACTTATTTACAAAACACTCTATAAATAAGAACCACCTTTTAGCAAATTCGTTCACTAGATCCTTGTTTGTAGCTCTATAGAGTACAATTTTTGTTTTTAGATTATTGGCTTCTCCAAAGACTTGAAGCTGAAGCTCAGCCAAAGGGAAATGAAAGGAGCTTCCATGGGTGCAGGCCGGCTGCAGCACATTACAAATGAGGAATGAGGTAGGAGATGCCATAGAAAGGATGTCATCCAAGAAGTGGTTGATAGAAAAAGATGATCCTATCATGGGCAGGAATAAGTGATAACTAGTGGACAACCCATATGTGTCAACCATGTATATCCTCCCAATGTCAAGAGACTTCCCCTAGAACATTGGAGAACTTTGTAGAGAACTTATGAGACAGCATGGAAAATGTTGTGCAGGATGGGCAGGAATAGTTAGGTTGAGGTCTACACTGTTGGAAGAAGTCATCCATAGGTAGCGTCATAGAGTCATTTGGAGAAGTAGGATGGAAATTGCTAGGAAAGATTCTGAGTTTATTCTGATATTGCTGTTTAGTAAAGATATTGAAGGATGGGTTCAAGATGGAAATTCAGACATCCCTGTACAACTCAATTCAATTTTACCAATATTTATTAAGTACCTAATGTTCTTTTTTATTTTTGAGGCAATAGGGGTTAAGTGACTCACCCAAGTTCACACAGCTTATATGAGGCCTATTTAGAAGTCAGGTCCTCCTAACTCAGGGCCAGTGCTCTATCCACTGTGCCATCTAGCTGCCTTTGCACATTATCTTTCATTGCCCTAAAACAATGACCATTAAAAGACCATAATTTATACCAATAAGTGGTTATATTTAAAAAGAAATGTAACTATGCCCTTATTAAACGAATTTCCTGGTATATGTAAAGTAGTCAGAATTTAGCTAGGTACACATGTCCCCCTGTAAAGGCTAAAGAATAAATAGTGGCTGTGTGTAGAAGTATCCAGTGTAGAAGAGAACAATGTGGAGTTCTTTTTGTGATGCTTTTGTGAAGGATAATGATGCTGTCCTCAAAACAGGAGCCAATAGTAAATTACTATACACATGACCACAGTAAAACACTCCTACATGCGCAGAAACATGATTCAAAATGAGAATATGGAGAATGTGAGAAAGCTTGGGAAGACATTTGAATTGATGCATATAATGAAGTGAACAGAAACAGGAAAACACTATAAACAGTAACTACAACAATGTAAATGGAAAGGACAATGACAACAAAACACTTGATACTGATTGCTGGAAAATTATTACTAAGCTTGTCTCCCTTCGGTTCTTTGCAGAGGTGGGGAAATTTGGATGAGGAGCATTGCATATGCTATAGGATTTGGTTGATGTGTTAATTGGTTGAGTTCAACTTCTTTTTGCTTTTCTTTACAAAATACATTGTTTGTTATCAAGGTAGCCCTCTGAGTAGAAGTGGGGTAGGGAGGAATATATCTAAAAATGAAGGTGATATAAAAGCAAATCAATTAAAAATTTTTTTAAACAAATTGAAATTTTTTTAAAAGTAAGTTTAAAAACACACTTGTAATTTACAAAGAACAAATATGGCCACAAAGAAGAGATATGAAAAGATACCCTACCCTACTCTCTTGCAGAGGGGGGAAGTTCACAGGTGTGGAACAATGCATAAATTTTCAGACTTTTTTTTGGATGTGTTGATTAGTTTTGCTGATTTTTTTTGCTTCTTTTTTTTTTCTTAATTTTTTTTCCCCCTATAGACTGGCTCTCTGGGATGGGGAGGTAGAGGAGGAAAGAAACTAGGAGAAATTTTGACAATGTAAAAACAAAAGATACCAATTGAAATTTATTTAAAATATGCTTATAAAATTCAAGCACTTTTTCATTTACTCATAGGAGTCAACATCTTGAATTGAAGACAGTATCTTTAAAAAAATAAACAATAGGTATTTTCAGAGAATAGGACTAATTTATTAGATTGATTTTCTTCCTTACTATGGATATTAGCTGGCATTTAGGTTTTAGATGTGATATATATACACACTTATATTATCCAAAGATAAAGCTCACAATCTTCATTGTTATTCAAAGAGGCCCCAAAGTAGCCTATTCATTGTATTTCCTAAATTCTCTCCTTCATTTTTTTTTAAATGGAGATTTGGCCTCTGTCTCTGATGCATGTTTCTCAGCTATGATCATGTTGCACAAAGAGTAGCATTAGAAAGGAAAATGATGTCACAAAATGTGATTATTGTATAAGGTGGGATTCCTGGCAGGATTTCAAAACTGCAGCTAAGATTATTACTCTCAGGAATTAAGGAAAAATAACAATACAAAATGACAAATGCAGTATTCAGGCATTTTTATTTTTCTGGGATGGATGTAGGAGTGACATAGGAACAGAGTAGGATGAATAGTTGATCAAAATTGGATAAAAGAAACTGGTCAAACAAAATCAGTGTACTGAAAAACTCGTAAGGTTTTCTTTCCCCAGTTTTTCATGTAAGACTTGGTGAAATTTCCAAAGGTTTCCCAAAGTGATCTTAATGATGGTGGCAGAATTAGGTGAACCCATTAAACTCTGATATATCTATGAAACTATTATTGAATGTGTGTATTCCCTACCATAGAAGGAACCATATCCCATCCATACCTTTTCATCTTCTCAGATCTTTTGCACATCTTTCCATAAATCCTTCATAGGATACAAAGATCTAGAAGTGGAGAGATCTCAGAGACAATCAAATCTGACCACTCCCCTCCTCCCCCTTTTCCCCTGCCCCATTTTTCAGATGAGGAAACTGAGACCCATGACTTGCTTGAGGATACAGAACAGAAAGCTTCTTATACGTTACTGCTGCTGTTGTTCACTCATTTTTCACTCATGTCCAACCCTAAAGTAATCTACCCAAGGTGCTAGAGACCTTATTTTTCATCTTTCAACATTTTTTAACAACACAGCACTTGGGATGTTCATGCATTATTCTTTGCTCTTTTTCCATGACTGGCCACCCTGTATTTCTTGGATACTTTTCTCAGGTGATACCTTTTCTGCCGATACTTGAGCAAGTCACAGTTATAAATTTGCTGCAGCCTACTTATGCCCAACATACATCTACCTCTCCACTACCTTTTGAATCTCCTTTGGTTATGATTCTGGTCATCCACTACATCCTGGGCCATTGATGATCATCTTGACTTTTGTCCTGACACTGGACTTTAATGACTCTGGAAGAAAGAACGACATTAACAACTTTGTGCAAACCTGCCTCACTTGAATCCAGTTCACCCATGAGTCGACAACAAAGGATGAAAAACAACAAGTTTTGATCCTTCAGAGATTGTGACAATCTATGAATCCCAGGCATAAAGCATCATAAGAATATTGACATTACAGGGATAGGTTTTTGTGTAGTGGAGTAGTTTGGAATTGTTAAAAGCACTGCATGTTTTCTCAGTTAAAATCTACCATGCTCTCTTACTCAGTTCTAGGTCCACATCATTGAGGCAATTGAGTGGCTCAGGGATAGAGCACTGGACTTGGAGTCAGGAAGAATTGAGGTAAAATACTGCCTTTGACACTTAATAACTATATGACCGTGGTCAAGTCATTTGACCTCTGTCTGCCTCAATTTCCTCATACGTAAAATTGTGATAATAATGGTGCTTACCTCCCAGGATTCTTGGGAGGATAAATGAGAGAATATTTATAAAGTATTTTGTGAACCTTAAAGCACTATGTAAATGTTAGATATTATTTTTATTGTTGTACAACTGCAACATCTGTCCAAGATAGATGGGTATATGAACAACTCATCCAATTCATTCTAGACAGTAGGAATTTTTCATCTTTTTGGATTTTTATATAATAATAATATTTTTTAAAACCTTAATAGATGCTTGTTACATTAAATTGAATTACTAAGGCTAAGCTCTTTTATGTGGCTATTAATCTCATTGAGAAGGACCTGAAGTATTGCAGGGTTCAATGCAATCAGCACAGTAGTATCACTAACCAGGAATATTTGGAGACTCACATCATCTATAAGAAATCCCTTTGCTATTTTGCCTAGGATATTCTCCATAACAGTGGTCAGTACTTTTGGTGAATGTATGTCTCCCTGTTTTGTGTCCCATTTCATAATAATATTGATAGTGTTAGTTCACAAAGCAATCTCTACGGTTAAATCTATAAAAGGAATTTTGTATTATTTTAAAAAATATTTCATGCATTGATATCTTTTGGGGTTTTTTTTACATCAACTATATTTTCCCCTATACCTCCTCCCCTTCTAGAGAGCCATCCCTTATAACAAAGAATGTATGTATGTATGTGTGTGTGTGTGTGTGTGTGTGTGTATACACACACACACACACACAGATTATATATATATTTAAGGAGGAAGAGAAATAAATCAGAAAAACTAACCAATACATTGGAAAAAAAAACCCTGACATTATATGGAATGTTCCCCACATGGGGACATCTCACCTCAACAAAAGAATGAGAGGAGGTGTCATATATATCTTGTATGATTTTTAACATTTGCATTTCTCTTTTTTAAAGGATAAAATTACTTAAGCCTACAGATCCTACCAATTCAAATGCAATTTTATAGTCAATAAACAATAAGTATAGTGGGATCTTGCATTTTTTATATCTCTCCTTTGTGTAACTATGAAGAAACAGTATGCTATAGAGAATCATTTGAAAAATGCTGCCTATTCCCTTTTCTTATTTTCATTATGCATAACTTTAATACTGTGTATATACTCACATCAGTCTCATAAATACTTTATGCAGATGAGAAAGTAGACAGTTACTTGTAGGATGATCCAGTAATAATTTTTTAAATGATTTGTAAAAGATTATTAATTACTTATTATTGGAAAGAAAATTGAATAAAATGTTGATAATCAAAATATACCATTCATCCAGATACTATTAAATAGTATAAAAACTTCAAAATCACACATGTTCATTCCTTATCATACTCTGATATTTTTAGGTAGATAGATTCCTGTAGATAAAACACTATCCAGAAAGATAAATGCATACAACTACAGCTTCTTTTCACCATTACAGAAATTCTCACCATTATAGAAATACCAAATGATCTAAAAACAAAATAAGTTAAGGAGATAAAAAGGAAAGAAATCTTCATATGGAAGCCTTCATAGAAAAAAATAGCAGAGAGACTATGGTAATGAGTAAGCAAAGAAAAAATAAATTCAGTGAGGAAGATATGTATATAAAAGTACAGAAGAAGAGAATAATACTGCTATAACTGAAACTAGGACCCTAGAAAAAGAATAGAAGAGCCAAAAAACCCTATGAATAGTTGTAGGTCAAATACAAATTCAAGATATCAAATGGTAGCTTGTAATGAAAAATTTGAAAGGTATATAGATAGCTTAGAAAAGAAGCTGGGAAACTTTAGTAAGGCAGAAGCTCTATTAAAAAAAAGAAATGGAACTCAAAAAATTCAGTACTGGAACAAGAAATTTTGGAGAAAAATCAAATGTCATCAGAATTAGAACAATGTGTGAGGTATCTATTATAAGAAACAATTAACCTAGGAAACAGGATTTGGAAAGAGAATCTAAGAAACATGAACCTGAGTAACATGTTCCAGGAAATAATAAAGGAAAATTTCACAGAAGCATTGGAATCAAAGGGCAAAGTACAGATGAATAAAATTCCTAGTATAGCCAATGGAACAAATCCCAAGTTTAACTCTTCCAGAAATTTTGTTGTCAAGTATGGAACTTTCAAGTCGTATTGAAAATATTGCAAGAGACCAGGAAGAAATGGATCACATACCAAGGAACTCCAATCAAAATCATACTGGGATATATACATATCAATATTGAGAAAGGAAAGGAAGAATTGGGATATAATATACTGAAATTGAGGCCAAATGACTTGTGACCAAGAATAGACTAGTGAAAAGTTAAGCTTGATCTTCTGGGTACAGGGAGAGAGAATGGACTATTAATAAAATTGGTGACTTTTTAAGTATTCCTTTCAAGAGCCTCAAAGTTAAAAGAGTCTTTGAAATGCATCAGATAAAAGAAAGTTAAGAACGATAAATAAGTTTGAGTAACTCAAAAGCTATAAATGATGAACTTATGCTTAGATTTTGAAAGGAGGATGAAAGATCACCTAAGAATCAGCAAGAAAACAAAAAGACACTAGCTTTGTGCTTACTTGGATGTTTAAAAAAAATAGAAGAGAGGGGAGGGAAGAACTAGTATTTCTTATAGCAGCAGTGCTACAGGTCAAGCTCACTTAGGTGTGGTGTGACCAGGAAAAAGGCATTGTATGAACCTCAACCTTACCTAGACGAGGCAAAGAAGGGGTGTGTGCATGTGTGTGTGTGTGTGTGTGTGTGTGTAGTAGGTACATATATATGTATATGTATGTAATTATATATATATTTATATATGTTTATGCATATATTTGTATATGTATACATATGTAAATTTATAAAACATTGATATATTCGTCTACATAAATATCTATGAGTAGAAATACAATAAAGTAAGCAGGGGGTGGAGTAGCATAGGATTCAAAGGTACAGAAGTATGGGGACAGAGAGGGACTCACTAGGTTTAAAAAAACTAAAGCTAATTTAATTAAGAAGTTTTGTTTTGTTTTGTTTTGGGGTGGGGCAGGAGGTGGAGACCAAGCGATTTTGATCTATGCTGGGAGAGGAAAGAAAAGAGGAATACCAAATAAAGATAACTGGTGCTGAATTTTTTAAAAGAAAGAAATTTTATAGCAAAATTTGATGGTTAGGGAAAAAAAAACAACCCCAACAACCCACTAATCTAACCTTAAATGTGAATAGGAGAAACTCATCTCAAAAGGGAAGAGCAAGGAGATTGGTGGACTGGACTATAAAGCAAATCTAACAACATCATGTGTGCAAGAATGATAGAAAAACATAAAGATTCATGCAGAGAACTTACTACACCTCAGCTGAGTCTTAAAAATCAGGAGCGTCAGTAAAGATCTTAGCTAGGGTAACAGGAAAAAAATATACTCGAGAGATAACCAGGAAAAGAAAAACTACTTTATCTTTAAAGGCAACATAGATAATAAAATATCATTACAATTATACACAAGTGAGTAAACATGTGAGACAGAATGACTAGATTATATTAAGGTATTGGTTGGACTAAATAGGATATGAAGTGCCTTCCAGAGTTCAGATTTTGTGATTCTATGTGATAAATACACCAAATGGTATAACATCTAAGGACTTAAGGGAAAAAATAATTTAATTAGAAAAAGACCTAGATAGTAAAATGTAGATGACTTCTGATTTAGACAAATCTAGCTGACATGGAAATAAAAAAGAAATTAAGCACCTAAACAGAATGTAAGAAAAATTATATACTATGGAACTTCAGTGATAATGAGAATCTTAAGGATTTTGCCTATTTTTTTTATAGTGTGTGCCAGGGTATTAAAAAACTCATGCAAAAAGGTAGAAGTACTAAATACGTTCTCTATAGTCCCAATGGAATAAAATAATAATAAATAATGGAAATATGAAAGAAAGTCTAAGCCTAAATGGACAATAATGAGTGTTATGCTAAATGATGAATGGGTCAAGGAATAATTTATAGAAACAATAAGCACTTTTATCAGAGACAATTATAACAAAGAAAAAACACGCCAAAATCTGTGCAATGCAGCTAAATCAATCTTCATAGGTGTTGAACTCAAATAGAAATTTTGTTGTTGTTGTTCATTTGTTTCAGTCATGTTTGACTCTTCTTGACCCCATTTGGGGTTTTCTTGGCAAAGATACTGGAGCAGTTTGCCATTTTCTTCTCTAGCTCATTTTACAGATGAGGAAACTGAGGCAAACAGGATTAAGTGACTTTCCCAGGGTCACACAGCTAGTAAATGTCTGAAGTTGGATTTGAACTAGGAAAGATGAGTCTTCTTGACTCCAGGCCTGGCACTCTATCCACTGGCCACCTAGCTGTCCGTCTAAAAATTAGGGGCCACCAAATTATAACTCTACATAAGTGTTCTTGCCGGCTACATATTGACTTAGAAAACCACATGTTGACATTATGTTCTATTTTATTTTTATTTATTTTGTCGAACATTTCCCATTACATTTTAATCTGATTTGGGGCTAGGTTTCACACCTCAAGACTAAATGGCCTCTGAGGTCCCTTTAGCTATAAATCTATGATCCTATGATCCATTCTGTGAATAGATGGGGAAATGAGGTTACAGATAAGTTAAATTTTGCTTAAGGAGTTTGGGGCCAAGTCAGCATTTGCTTGCCACTTGAACATGAGTCATATTTATTTCTTTAAACAAGACAGAATAACAGTGGGAATTTCCCATCTTGCTTCTTAGAGATCGTTTATTGTCTCCATATTCTTTGGCCTCTGCTATACCACTTGATTTCTGTGAAAGTAAAACAGATACCAGGCCATATTGGCTGTTAGTAAATGACTCAGATGTCATCATTTTGTGCTTTAGGGAGAAACGAATGTCTCATTTCAATGTTTATTTAAATTATTGAGTCATTGCCTGTGTCTTATTGCCAGAAAGGAACGTTGAAGGTAGTTTGAACTTATCAAAGGTGATTGATCAATGATTTCCACATGCAAGCTTTTCAAAGATGACACATGTAAAAGGTAATGTTATAGAAGGGTAACAAACAAAAATGAAAAGTATCTTGGCACGCATTTTATCTCTCTTTTTGCCTACTTTATACGTATAAAAAACATTCTTAACCCAGTTGGGTGTGACAGCCAAGACAAAACATGTAAGATTTACACAGAAAAAGTATGCTGCAATCTCCATAGCTCTTTAATTTAGCAACATTTCATGTTATTTTAGACCTCACTTTTCCCCTTTATTTCAACAACCATTGGCAAAAGTCTCACCCTGTTGTCTCATTTTGGTAAGGGGGGTGATGTGACCGTGGGTTTTTGAAGGCTACCCCAATAATAGGATCTAATGAGCTTAAAAGGGTTTGAGTATAGTCCCAGAAACTGACCCTTTGATGTTCAAGCACCAGCTTACCTAAATACAGAGAGATTCATTATTGGTAGGGCGTCCACTTTGTAATAATTTTTTGGTCATGGCAACCCATCAGACTAATAATACAAAATGGTCCTTGGACCTTTGTGGACACCTGTTTCTGCAGGGATAGTAACAGAATAGTTGGAGGGGATAAGCAGTTTTAGGGCCTTTAACTGGGAGGTCCATGAACTTAAAAAATTTTTCTTATAATATAATTTATTTCCTACATCTCTCATGCATTTAAAAACATTATTCTGAGAAAGGGTCCAAAGATTTCATCTTACTGAAAAATAGAATTACGACACACACAAAAATTAAGAGCCATTGTTCTAGAAACATAAATTGTGCATATCCTCTAAATGTGAGATCCTTATCCAAAAATCAACAACTTTACATATTACTAAAGAAACTGAATGATTGTAGTATTGACATTCTCATTTTTAATTAAACCAGAAATTGTAAAACTGTTTTAGTTAAATGTAAGGATGACTCACAAATCAACTTTGGAGAGCTGAATGAAGGCAGTAGCAGAGATGGTTTCATCATTTGTCCCAAGGCAACAAGATGAATCAGCTGTTGAAACACTGGTCATCTTGCCTTATAGTATATGAACATAACCCAGTAGAACATTTAAGATAATTTCATCTTTTTTACTGGCACCTATTATAGTAGATAAAGAGACAGAGAAGTCCTACAAAGAATCCAACAGGATACCCCTAAAGCAAGTCAACGTACATATTAGTACTCCATTACTTCAATGCAGAAGTAGACCTAGAGGAGGGAAGTGAAAAGTACGTTGGGGGAAATTGTTTGATATTAAAATGCAAAAGAGGTCAAAGGCTAATAGTTTAATCAGAAGACTAATGTTTATATGCATGGATATTTTTTCTCAAGAAAACAGTTGGAAGAAGCTAGATGTAGTAAGTACATCACAAAAAAAAATGAAATTGACTATATCTTTACAGAAAGGAAATAAGTGGTTGCCAGTGTAGGAGCCATTTCAGAATCAGCTGTCTGCACACAGTCAGGTAACTTGATTCATTAGAGTCAAGGTCATGAAACTAGGAGAAAAAAATGATAGAGAGAAAATATTACGTGAACTTAATATAGCTCCAAGTTGAGCTATTTGAAGAAGTAATGTAGGAAAAAAAATAACAAGAAATGGATAAAAGGGGAAAACATTAAAATTAACCATTTGCTATGGAAGTTCAATAGATGTAAAGCAATTAGCCCAACAAGGAAGGAAAATAGCTTAGAAACTGCTTCAACCAATAAATGTCTGATCTTCCTATGAAGCAGAGGGAAATGGCAGCTAGTGGCATCACTGGTTTAGAATAGAAACTCATTTGCAAAACATTATGGAGAGGGAAATGCAGGATTATGAGGTCTATTGGCATATAAAATGGAGCTGTTTTGATGGGGGAAATGAGTGTACACAAAGCTTTCTGTGAGACTCAGCTTAGAACATTCCTGAAGCATTTAGATATAAAACTTGAGGGATGACAACAAGCAGGAAAAAAAAAAGAACAGATCTGTCCAAGTTTTTTAAAGTGATTTTATTATCATTGACGGGCAGACTTCAACATTGGGGGTCCACATCTCAATCGTTGATGCACTATACAAGGAAATATAAATAACACTTAAAATAAAGATGGGAAAAGCAGTTGAACCATATCAGATCAATCAGTCAATCCATCAACAATATTTATTAAATGCTTTCACACAGACAAAATCTAAGCAAGAGGTAAATCAATTTTGGAAGTATTGAGAAATTAATTTTTAAGATATCTGAAAGAAGGACAGATATTGAACAATCAGCAAAAATCATGGTCTTCTTAGCAGGAAAAAAAAGCAATAGAGGAAATATAAATTAGACTGTGAGCTCCTTGAGAGTAAGGATTGTCTTTTGCCTTTCTTAATATTATCACTGCTTATCATAGTGACTGGCACATAGCAGATACTTGATAATGGGCACTGACTACTTAACTTATCCGTGTGCCGCTTTCTTAGGGTAGGGACTAGATCTGTGATTTCATTGGCATATGGAAGTCCCAGAACAGGAAACTTTCTTTACCAATATAGTTGGCACCTTCTCTGCAATCTAAAGTTTGGAATTGTGTAGAGCCCTGAGATGTTAAGTGACTTGCCCTGGCAGAGGCTTGGATTTGGTGTTCTGAATTTGAGACTGGCACTCTATCTGCGATGGCCCACTATCTTTCTCTACTTTCTTAACTCTGTAAAATGTTCATGACAATGATCTATGTGCTTTTTGAGGGCACACTTCATTAAAATATAAGAAAGGAATAATCAGGCTTTGAAAACGCTTTCTATGGCAAACCACCTTTCAAAGTTGCGCAATTTACTGAAAAGTGCAGAGAATATAAAGTCCTGCCGGGTTTGGGTGTTTCTTTTCAGTGTTAAGACAAGCAGAATACAAATTTTAAAATCACCACTTGACTTAGGAGAACAAACCAGAGCCTTGAATGTTCTCTTCCCACAAAAAGTTTTTCACATGTATATCAACACAATATGATTCCTTGATGATTATACCCACGTGTATAATTTCATTGGATCACCCTCTGACTATTGATATCAAGTATAGCATGAAACAGGGAGATATATGTTTGTTAAAGGTGCTCTCCATTATTACTGAGGATGTTCAGTGTAGAGACAAAAAGGAAAAGAAATTCTCTTGTGATGGTAAGGCCTTCCAAGTACTCCTGTTTGCAGATTATAATGTGCTAATTGCATTGTTCCCCAGTATATTACACAACCTTTTAATGGGAAGCATGGCCACTCAAAAATAGATTGGTCAAGCTATCTACAAAGGAAAAACTAAATGGATGAAAACTACCTGCTGTTCATACTTTGATATGCACTTCAATGCCCATTGATTTAGCTTGTTGGAATATATATCCAGGATGGAAATTGCTTGGCCCAGAATTAAGTAGGAACAGATCAGGCTAGATTGCACTCAAAAAATTTTATAATGCTTTTGATTATTCCAAGCTGAGCCTGCAACAAAAACCTATCTTTTTGGCACAATATTTTTTTTTCCAGTGATGCGATATTGCCTGCAAATAAAAGAGCATCATAATCTCCAAAAACTTAAAATTGTGCCTCAATAAACAATGGTGAGCATAAGCAGGGTACACCATATTGACAATATTGATTTGCATGTAACAGTTGGCATTAAAATATAATGAGAATCTATGATAGCAAAAGGAGGCTAGTTTAATGTCTTCACAAAATGAGTCACCTGTGTTTTTCTAAGAGTGGGCATTATTATTTGAAAATAGTTGAAGGCTCATCACATTCCTAAAGCATTCGTTGTCTGTCCTACTCATTTTTGCATCTAATCATCTACTGCCTTACATTGTTATTTAATTCTTTCACATAAATGGAAGGGTCTTATTTTCCCTAGTGAGACAAGGGCCTTGTCTGAAATTTCCCTCATGGAACATGGCACACTTCTAAGCATAGAGAAAGCATTCAACAAATATTTAATAAATTTAATTGACTTAAGAAATGTTCCCATTTTTAGACCCTGTTAACTTATATCATAGATACAAATTCTTAAAAGATTGGTTAAAGTCATTAAAAGCCACTATCAGTTATCTTCATAAACTAATTGGTTGAAGATTAGAATCCCACCCAAAATTCTACTGAAAGGCAGCATGGTATAATGCAGTTGTTTCCATTTAGTGGTTCATGAACCCTTTAATAGTTAGTGACGATGGTCCAAGGGGTTTGCTCTGCTAATTATTTAATGGCACCTTAAGCAGTAAATAATTGTAAGGAATGTTATGATCAGTATATTAAAATTACCTTTGGGATTTATAACACTTCTTAAAATTAATTAATTAATTTTTAGTTTTCAACAATCACTTCATAAGCTTTTGAGTTTTAAATTTTTCTCCCTCTCTCTTTGCACCTTCCTCCCCAAGACGGCATGCAATCTGTCATAGGCTCTACATGTACATTCCTATTAAACATTTTCGCAACACTTTTCTTTTCTTTTCTTTTTTTTTTTTTTTGTTAAAAGGGATCTGAGGAATAAAAAACATTGGAAATCACTGGTGTAGGTGGATAGAGTGATGGACTGGGGTCAGAATGCCCTTGGTCAGATCCTGTTTCAGATATTTACAAGCTGTGTGACCTTCAGTTAGTCATTTAGCTTTTTGGGCCCTCAATTTTCTCATCTGTGAAATGATGGGGTTGGACTGGATGGCTTTTGAAGTCCCTTTCAGCTCCAAATCTATGCTCCAATAATCCATATTTAGATGGAAAATGGCTGCATAAAAACTAAAGGAGGCCAAAGTGTATTAATGTTTACTAAACAAAGTGAAATAAGAAAAGAATAACCCTGTAAATCCTTCTCCTGTTCATCTTAATTTCCATACCTATAATATACTGGGATAAATCATCAGGAAGCTGGTTGGAAAACTTCTTAATGGGAATGGAAAATGACATGCCTTTGTGACACATAATCCTGTCAGATTGCTCTAATTTTCTTCTCTAATAGCATGATGAGTTTATTACTTCCACCTTTTTGAAAGGAGGAAATAATAGATATAATACATACTAATATTAATAAAGTCTTTGATGTGGCTCAATTATAATGAGAAATTGGAGAAATATGGTTTAGAATCATTCAGTGTTAGTGTTGGAATAGACTTTAGAAATCATCTAATTCATCCTATAGGTGAAGAAACTGACACCTAGAGATACAAGGTCACAGAACTAGGGGCTTTAAGATTTGAACCCAGGTCTTCTAATTCTGAGTCATTGTGCTTTCCATCAGACTTCCAAATAAGGTTTTAGATAAATGGCTGTTCTCAAAGGGGAATTAGTGATGATTTTATGTGTGTCTAGTCCTGCCTTTCACTATCATTTCTTTAGATATGCCTCTAAAGTCCTTTCAAACACCAAACCTATGAGTTTATTAATTTGTAATTTTATGATTACTATTGTATGGCAATTTTATAAATCAATATTGTATACAAAAGAAAGCAAACATACTCTGAGGAAGATAAGATAGACAAATTTATGATATAACATTTATAGAATCACAAAATTCTTGTAAACAGTGAATTCCCCCCCCCCCCAGTTACTAGAATTGAAAGGACTTTAGAGATCAGCCCAGTGAATTCTCTTTGCAAATGATAGTACCAAGGCTCAGGGAACTAAATGACTTAGCCAAGATTTTAATTACATTTAATCTTCTTCTAGTTTTCCCCCCCACTAATTGCTTTAAAGTAGAAACTAAATTGAAAAACAAAATGGTTCAACATATACACACACAATAAAACCAACAATTCTGTGGTTAGTCTGTAGTCATGAAGATTTATTTCATGTAATCAAAGATGTGATCAAGAAGTTAAATCATTTGGAAGGTTTTTTTTTTCTCAGACTAGAAATAGTCTGTTTCCTGTGTCACTAAAATATCACCAGCCTTGCTTCCTATGTTCTTTCACTCTAATGCTGTGATACTTTGTAATTGTCCTCTTTATTAGGCAAACCTAGTTGATTCATGTTTCTGCCAGAAAGGAAAACTAGTCTGATGTGTTTGCCGGGGCATGAATCACGTGCATCTTTTCTCAAAGCAATATTTATCATGCATGATAGAATATTTTCAAAGGAAACAGTGAGTCTACCTAAAATTCCACATGCTTCAGTTCTGTTTATAGAATAATTTTTTTCAAGAGAGGTATGTGTGTATGTGTGTGTGTGTGTGTGTGTACTACGAATATCACCTGAAAGTTTTCCACGATACAAAAGCTCTAGGATAATAGATCTCTGGCCACAGAGAGGGTAAGTGTCATCATTGCAACATCTGAGTTTAATGAGAAGTTTCTGTTCTGAGGACTAGCTTAGGTACCATCCATTGTGCAGTGGAAAGCATTCTGGATTTGGAAACAGATGACCTGGGTTTGAATGCCAGTTCTGTTGCTTATTATGTATATAATTTTGGACACATCATCTTGGGTTCACCCTGCACCTCAGTTGTACATCTGTAAAATGAAAGATGTGGGCAAGATGGACTCTACATATAAGATCTTTTGGTCTTTTTCCTCTCCATTTGATTTGTCATGTCTCTAGTCTAGCACTTGGGTAAGAGTCTTCTAAGTGGTCTTCCTGCTTTGTTGTTCAGTTGTTTTTCAGTTGTGTCCAACTCTTCATGACCCCAACTGGGGTTTTCTTGGCAAGAATACTGGTTTGCCATTTCCTTCTTCACCTCATTTTACAGATGAAGAAACTGAGTCAAACAGGGTTAAGTGACTTGCCTAGGGTCACACAGTTAGTAAATATCAAGGCCAGATTTGACCTGATGAAGATGAGTCTATCTGACTCTTGTCTATCTCCACATGCTCTGGCCAGATTTGTTTTCCTAAAAATACTACTTTTATCATGTCCCTTTCTTGCTCAGAAATCATTAGTTGTTTTCCAGCCCCTATGAGATAAAGTCCATATTCTCAGCTTGGTGTGCAGGACCTTCCATAATACAGCCCCTCCCATGCCTATCTTGTAGTCCCCACATTCTTCTACAACATAGGGTCTCCTCTTTACTTAATCTCCTTAGTATCCCCTGAATGCAAAATGTTTATTCTCAAGTCCAAGCCTTTGTTCATGTTGTTTACCTTACTTAGAATGTCCTTCTGTCTCTGTTCCATGTATCTAAACCCCCCTCATTTCTGTTTTTTTAATAACAATTTATTTATATCTTCTTTTTTTTTTTTTAGGGAGGCAATTGGGGTTAAGTGATATTTATATCTTCTGTTTCCATATCACCTCTACTTCCCATTTTCTCTCCCATATCCCCCCCCAAAATCTCCTGTAATAAATACTAAAAAGAAGAAAACGTAAGTTCTGAAAAAAATTAACAAGAATGTCCAGAAAGTCTCATGTTATTATGAAATATTTTACTGCTATGTTCCCTCAGTTCCGCAAGAAACAAAGAGAAGTGTCTTTTCATATCTCTTCTTCAGGGTTAAGGCCGGTCATTATGATTTTACAGCATTCAGTTTTGATTGTTTTGCTTTTGTTTCCATTTGCATTGCTATAATCACTACACACACACACACACACACACACACACACACACACACACACACACACATATATACACACACACACATATACATATGTAGTTTTGCTGGTTCTGCTTACTCCACTTAGCATTAGTTTATATAAATTTTTTCATGCTTCTCACTATTCATCATATTTATTGTTTTTTTTAATAGCACAGTAATGTCCCATTATGGTCATATGCCATAATTTATTCATCCATTTTCAATCAATGAACATCTCCTTTGTTTCCAGTTCTTTGCATCACAAAGCATGCTACTATCAGTAGTTGGGTATCTATAGGGCTTTTCTTTTTGCCGATAATCTCCTTGTGGCATATGCCTAGCAATGGAATCTCAGGTCAAAGGGTATGAACATTTTAATCACTTTCATTGTATAATTCCATAGTGAAAACTTCCTCATTTTCAAGGTATGCTTTAAGTCTTACCATCCTTCTAGACTACTCTAGTCAGGTCAGTCTCTCCATCCTGGGAATTCCTGGAGTAGTCACTATCGTTAACTTTAATCATATATTGCTCTACAGGGCTATGTTAATCAAACATTTATTCATTCAATAAACACTTCCTAAGCAGCTATTTTGGTTGACAATTTTATTTTCAGCCACAGCAATGAATGATGTCCCCTGAGGTGTGGAGGACTTGTGGTCTGAAATCAGTGGAGGATACTCCCATGCTAATAAAACACAGTTCCTTAAAATATAGATGTGTAAGATATCATGCTAGGCTCTGAGTGAAATGAAAAGGTAAATACCACTCTGGCCCTGTCCTTAAGGACTTTATAGTCTAGTAGAAGAGATATGACAGATACTAAAATAGCTATAAAATGAAGTAGAATGATACATGATTTAAAGGTACAAACTGGTATAGAGATTTTGATGGGGGTAAGGGGAGACCGACAGACAGAGATAGAGACAGAGACACAGAGAGAGAGAGACAGAGAAGTTTAAGGAGGAGGTTATATCTGATCTGGACCTTGGAGAATGAACACAATTTTTGATTTAGAATGGAACTGGCTCTGGATCTGCACAGCTCATGTTTTCTTTGTGCTTCTACAATTCTATTTTGCTTATAGAGTACAGAGCTTTCTCTGATGCACCCACACCACTTCCACTCTAAACGTTCTGATTTGTGGTAGATCCTTCTGAACTTGTATTGGTCTGATTAGCCATAGCCAAACACACCTTACTTTGACTCCAACATTGTAATGTCATTGGTCTTCTTTGAAAATGAAGGACAAACCTACATGTACAAAAATATCTATAGAAGCTCTTTTTGTGGTGGCAAAGAATTGAAATTGAAGAGATGCCCATCAACTGGGGAATGGCTGAACAAGTTGTGGTATATGACTATAACGGAATGTTATCGTGCTATAAGAAATGACGAGTAGATGGATTTCAGAAAAACCTGGAAAGATTTATATGAACTGATGCTGAATGAAGTGAGTAAAACCAGGAGAACATTGTACACAGCAACAGCAACATTTTGTGATGATTAACTATGACAGACTTAACTCTTCTCAGTAATACAATGACCCAAGACAATTCCAAAAGACTCGTTATGGAAAATGCTAACCACATCCAGAGAAAAAACTGTGTAGTCTGAATGCAGATTGAAGCATAGTATTTTCACTTGTTTTGTTTTTTATTTCTCACAGTTTTTCCCTTTTGTTCTGATTCTTCTTTCACAACATTACTAATGTGGAAACAGGTTTAACTTTATTGTACATGTATAACCTATTGCATACTGTCTTGGGGAGGGGAAGAGGAGGTAGGGAGAAAAATTTGGAACTCAAAATTTTACAAAAATGAATGTTGAAAACTATCTTTACATGTAATTGTAAAAAATAAAATACTATTAAGAAAAAAAAAATTAAGTGTACCAGAAACCAGTCTTGTGCAAGAAAAAGAAAGAAAGAAAGAAAGAAAGAAAGAAAGAAAGAAAGAAAGGAAGGAAGGAAGAAAGGAAGGAAGGAAGGAAGGAAGGAAGGAAGGAAGGAAGGAAGGAAGGAAGGAAGGAATGAAGGAAGGAAGGAAGGAAGGAAGGAAGGAAGGAAGGAAAGGAAAGGAAAGGAAAAGAAAATGAAGGACAAACAACTACCCATTTTGTAGAACCCAGCTTGTCATTGATGGCTACAGAGAGACTATCAGCTCCCACAGGCTATAGAATGGCCACAGTGCTGCTAGCAGTAAGCCCTCACCATTGGACCCATGTACAGAAGACAGCCTTAGTGTCTTTGTCTGTAAAATGAGAGGATTAGGTTAAACCAAAGATTCTTAACCTGGGGTCAAAGGACACTCAAGGGGTCTCTGGACAGATTTCAGGGAGTTTGTGAACTTGAATTGAAACAAAAAATTTATCTTTATTTTCACTAATATTTAGCTGAAATTTACCCTTTTCTTCAATTATGAATGTAGGAAACAAGAATTATTCTGAGAATGGGTCCATTGGATTTACCAGAGTGCCAAAGGGGTTTGGAAACAAAAAAGTTAAGAACCCCTGGACTAAATGCTCACTATTGTCCTTTCTTGCTCTGAACCTAAGATTATAGAATGCTCTAAAATTGGGAGAATGATAGAACATAACATGAAGAATGATAGAACTCCAGTAATTTGAACTCAAAATAGCATTTCTATTCAGGACTATGACTAGCACAAGGCAAATGGGGCTTTGTCCCAGGATGCCAGCTAGAAGGGGCATTTATTGTCTGGAGGAGATTGCTTCCTTATCCTGAGGACCATCCTTTTGTCTTACTGCCATATGGTATACCCACCATCCCTAGGATCCTATCAATAGGGTGCTTTCTTCTGATCCTGCCTTTCCCCTTCTCTTCCATCCCCTAGGGCTTTTACCATCCCTTCTCCTGTTACCATTGCTGTTCTAACTGCACTATCCCTCTTAGCCAACTGTTTATGCCCTAAGTCTTTTCCTGCTTTTATCATTCAATTAAAAAAAATTCTTCAAGACCTGCTTTTGAGAACTCGTTATGTTGGAAGGGGATACAAAGGACCAGGGAAAATAGGATTTAAATTAATGAAATTAGGCTTACATTTATTTAAAGAATCAAAGCAGGCTGGAAAATGGGTAGTTGCTTCTGTTTATTTCCTATTTAGGAAAATAAATCAAACTCAACCCTGATAGCAGCTAATTTTTAGTGGTCTTTAAAGTCAATTCCCTTCTGTTGTTCTGGATCATATGACTAAATTCTTTTTGTTCTTTGTATCTTACCCTATGAAAAAAAAAAAGGACCAAGGTCAGCAGATCCAATTGCCGCATATTTCTCTTTGAGAAGCTGCATGCTACAGTGGAAAAAGCCATGGCTCTGGAATCAGAGATTCTTTGTTCAAATTCTGAATCTCTTACCACCTATGTGACCTTGGCCAAGTCATTCAGTTTCATGTCCAAAATGAATGGACTAGGGGTAGCTAGATGGAGCAGTAGATAGAACACTGGCCTTGGAGTCAGGAAGACATGAGTTCAAAATTGACCTCAGATTGTGACCCTGGGCAAGTCACTTAACTCTGATTGACTGACCCAAAAGAAAAAAAAATTGAATGGACTACATGAGTCCAATCCACTCTAGTGTTAAATCTATTATCTTATCCTCTTTGTAAGGGGACAGTGACAGAGGTTTATTAGAAAAAATGGTCACATTTTATCCTTATCCGAAGCTGGAGTGTGGTATTTCTTTAGAATACAATATTATAGATTAGAAAAATATTAGTATAGAGAACTGAGGTAAAAAAATGTCACAACACTTATCCCATTATCTCTTCTTTTTCTTCTTCCTAGGTAGAATGAAATTTCTGTACAGTTAAGCATCTCACCAAAGTGCTACTTCACTTAAAAGGAAATTCATTTCCTTGAAAAATAACCCCAGATATGGCTCCCATTCTCCATCTTACTGCTGGATTTTGATGGGAGGATGGGAAAGGCAATAAAGAAAAAAATAAGACAGAATGAAAAATTATAGGCATTGTACCAGTCTAGCTACCATTTCATCAGGGAGCTTACATCTGTTCTGTTGATATTCTTTTCAGTTTGGATATTTGGAAAACGGCTTTACTTTTAATTTGAACTTCACCTACTAATACATGAAAGATGGCCAACTATAGAAGCTCCTAGCATCACCTTGTATTTTCACTCTTGCTACATGATGGGCCCATATTTTGTTGTTGTTGTTATACATCTTTCTGATGTCATCCTTAATTTTTCTTGCACATTTCTTGATTGGTATTATGTTGTGGGTTATTTACTCCCACATTTGCTTTTCAACTCCTTTTTGGTTGACTCTCTACATATGAAACAAAAACATTCAAAATGGTCCTTGGTCACACAGTGAATTGTCAAATCATTGCCATAAGCACCTATTTGAATTTGTACGGTGATGGCCACTATGTAAGTCAGGCTGTTAAACTCCTTCAAAAGTATGAATTCTAAAATTAATAATAGTATGGTCCTGGGTAACCCCCCCTCCTGATACCATACTTAAGAAAATTAAAGCCTAGAATCTACTCTTAAATAAGAGACACGGCAGGTTTTGGGAGGAGGCCCAGTGATTACAGTATGTTCAATGTGGAATTGGTTGAGAACTTTAATGAATAATAGGATTTCCAATGAGTCATTTGTCTGTAACCTTGGTATGTTTTCTCCTCTTTTTTTTTTTTAAAGGAAGTGGGGGTGGCAGGGAGGGCAGGGAGGAGGGAGATGTTGTTTTGGTTGAGGAGTAGGGATAGGTGAATGGTTCATCTGCTCTCTAATTGAGCAATACCTGAATTCCTCACATATGTCTCTAGTGCCTCAGGGCTCCCCAGTAGTGCCAGTGAGCATGAGGGAGGTTTTTAAAAACATAATGAAAGAGCTCATAAGGGCCAATTATTTTAATAAGTGAAATTTTAAGTTGAATTCACTGAGTCTCCATTGCCCTGGGGGCCTTAAGATTTTAAAAAGCCTGTGTTTTCCAGTTGGGAAGTATGTTCCTAAACTTACTAAACTATTCATGCCCCTTAACCCAGCTATACCAATACTAGGTCTCTACCTTAAAGAGATCAAAGAAAGAAGAAGAAGACCTACATGTACAAATATATGCATAGCACCTCTTCATAGCAGCCAAATATTGGAAACTAAGGTGGTGTCCTTCTATTGAGGAATGTCTAAACAACTGTGGTAAACAAAAGTAGTAGAATGTTATTGTGCCATATATAAGGAGTAAATGGACGGTTTCAGAGGAACTCATGTAGAGCAAAGTGAGCAGAACCATGAGAACAATTTACACAACGAAAACAGCATTATAAAGAAAAAGGACTGAAAAACTTTAGAACTCTGATCAAGGTGATGGGGGTGGGGTCTGGGGGGGGATGGGGAATAGCCGGGGAGGCAGGAGGAGAATGGGGTGGAGATAGGTGCTGGGGAGGTGGTGCCGATGGAGGTTGGGAAGATGAGATTGTCAGAACCCTGGGAGGCATAAGAGGATCATCCAAAAGGTCTATTTGATCCCCACTCTCCACTAGTGGGGTGGCTCTAGCTACAAGCATCTTACAATCCTTTCTGAGAATGGGGTCTCTAGAAAGCTCAACAAAAGCCATTAAGTAAGAAATCTCCACCCATTTTCTTTCTCTGCAACAATATTTTTCTAACTCTGAGAGTGTCTTTACCCGTAACGTCCCAAAAAGGGGCCATGCCTCATAATTTTCCAGGTGATACTGAAGCCAAATGGTGCTGCAAAAATGTACCAGCTTTTTCTTTTTAAGTTCTTTACAGAACCTAAAACTTTTCCAATTTTGTAAAAGACAGCCCAAAGGTGAATTCTTGGGAATTGAAGAGGATTGACCCATTGCGGGCTTAGGGGAAAGAAAAGAGAAAAAAAATATCCAACAGTTTCCCAATTCCCTAGCGCTGAGAGAACTGAGAGGTTTGGACCTATGCTTCCTAATAGGGAATCCGTCCTCTATGCTAAGGAAGGTATTACCCAGGTCCAAGTGCTCAAGCAGAGGCACTGGACCGAAAAGCCTGGGAGCGTCAGGCTAGCTGTCTGACTTACAGGGACCTGAGAGATCAGGCCCCAAAACCCTTCCAAGGCAAGCTTAGCTAGCTGCTTGGAAATCTCCCTCCCAGCCACAAGGCAAGAAAGGAATTGGGGAGGGGGAGGCTTACCAGTTGTGGCTGAAGAAGAGTTTGAGATTTAGGAGTGCTTCCTGGTCAGGGAACCATATGAAGAGGTCTAGGACTTTTGGGGTACTGGGACCCCAAGATCGCGGTACCGGGCCCTGCTGAATGAATTCAACTCAAATCTTCTTCAGCCAGAGGAAAAGTTTATTAGTGATAAATCACATTGGCCAGGTGACGCCCGTAAAGACGAGCAGGCATGAGAGGTTCTTAGCCTTTTGAGCATGAGATTCTCAGTATCTGAACGAGGGCCAAGGTGGATCTTAAATACTAAAGTAACTTTGGGTGGCCAGAGAAGGGGGTTGGGAAAAGGGTCTAGGTAAGAATTCTAATTGGGGAGGTCTGAGAGATTGAATAGACAATGGGAATAGCTAATGGAGGGAACAGGAAGGCAGAAGTTTGAAAGGCATATGCACAAAATCGAGGTGGGGCTAGGACTTTCAAAAGGAGATAAGGAACAGTTTGAGAACAGAGAAGGCCTTTCTGGGGCCTATAGATAAAAGGGAGCCAGATTCTTTTAGGGTGCATCTGAATAAGATTAAAAGGTAAGGCTAAGGCTTTCAAAGGGAGATGAGGGTCTGGGTCCAGTGAGTCAGATTCCATTTGGGGCAAAGGGCGAAGATCTTGTTTTGGGCCCCGCCCCCATCAAAGGCAGTAAGAAACCATGAATCTAGAAGACTGAAGATGCAAAATATCACTCATCTCCTGTTACAAAAGTGATAGACTTAAAATTCGGATTTTAGAGCATGATAAAATTAAGAATTTGTTTTGCTAGATTGTGCATTATTATGAATATATTTTTAAAAATGGATTTTTTTGCGGGTATTCAATATGGGGACCATGGGAACATACATATTAAGTGCATGTAAAATAAATAAATTAATCCTTTTTTCTTTTTTTTTAGAAAACTGTGCTTTCTTTAAAGAAGCAGTGTGGTACAGAACATGAAAGTTGGATTCAGGAAGACCTGGGTTCAAATCCCATCTCAGATACTTATTAGTGTGTGATCCTGGATGAAATCATTTAACCTCTTGCTCTATTTTTCCTCATTGGTAAAGTGAGGGTGTCGGACTCATTGACCTGTAAGATCCCCTTTCAGCTCTAAATATATGATACTATTTTCATTGGTGGGAATATACAGATTGAATCCCTTCTACGATGTGATAGAAACACAGCCTTTGAAAACTTCTGTGGCCAAAAAATTAGTCATCTTATGGTGACTGGTGATAAGCCACTCCAAACTTTGCTGGCCTAGTGTTCAGACAACAGACATAAAATCAGTCTCCAGTTCTTTGTATTGTTTGAATACAAAGGCTAGCTTGGTAGAGTCTACCATGTCTGTGTTCTGTTGGCATAGCCTTTGGTAAAGTTTGCCCTCCATGGCACAATGAAGCATTAGAGGATAACTTTAGTGGTTGAGATAAATATACATGCTTATATAATTGAATGAATTTAAATTCATTTACATTTGCCAGGTCATGAACATTCCTCTTTCCTCTAAGTATTTTACTCCAGCCCACCCAAATGGTAGGTGAACCTCACCCTTGTCTAGATCTGAAAAGTTTTAATCTCTCTTCCCTCCTACTTGCCATAGTAAATAGTCAACAAGCATTTATTAAGTATCTATTATGTGTCAGGCACTGTGCTAGGCACTGGAAATACAAAGAAAGGCACCTCCCCCAAATAAAAATCCCAACCCTCAAGCAGCTTGCATTCTAATGGGGTAGAAAACATTAGCTAAAAAAAAAAAAGGCAGCAACCCCATTCCAAGAGCTAAGTAGGATGTTTAAGTAAGCCACTGGAAATTTTTTTTGATTAAATTAGGTTTGAAATTCCCAAGTTAAAAGGAAAGTTATCTTGATAAGTTATTATGGCCATTCAATCTACTTTTTCTGTGGAAATCTGACTTATAATGGGTGATAGCTATGCTAGGAAAAGTGCCAAATTGGGGATCACAAGAAAACTAAGTTCAAATCTTCTTCTGGCACTTACTAGATGAGCAACCACGGGTAAGTCATTAAGCCTCAGATTCCTTATTGGCAAGATGGGAGTAGTAATACCTACCTCTAGGGGTTGCTTTGAGTACCAAATGAAATAATGTATGTAATGAGCTGATGCATATGATTCATGTCAGAGCATAATGTCAGTTATTATTATTATAATTATTACTATCTGAACCTGATTAAATTGGGGGGCTAGGTCAAACAATGGGATAAAACTTTAGGGATGAAAACAACAATAACAATCATACTTCAAGGATGCATGATTTCATTTGTATACACTTTCCATCAGTGCTGATCAAAAGCACCTTACTCCTTGTAGATTGCTTCATAAGTTGCTATACCACTCCCAAACCCCCCAAAATCCAACCCATCTCTTTGTGCCCCACATTCTAGCCTTGATTTTCTTTGAATTAAGGTAGGCCTTAGTTTGCAGACAGAGATTTTGGAATCAGAGCTGTAGGGAAATGGATAAAACCTGTATGCTGGGAGTTTGGGGAAAACATCTCCCCCGAAATAGTAACCTTAGAGGTCAATGAAAGGGAACTACAGGGTTGTGTAAAATAATGACAGACTCTTGGGCTATATTTTATTCTGAATCCTTCCCAAAGGGGAGGCCTACTCCATCTTAAACCTCCTGTCTCACCTAGATGTCTGATAAGAGTAATTTTAGAGAAACACTGCCACTAGAACAGACTTGATTTTAGGCTACACCGAGGTTAACAAATTACAAACTCAAGGTTTAGATACTTTCTCCCCAAATCACCTGGCATCTTCACCACATTGCTCAACTTCTCAAATAGGGAAAGTGCCTGAGCAGCTTCACCTGATAGGCTCCTATTGCCATCTGCTCTAAGGCCATGTAAAGCCTATATGTGTGTGTGTGTGTGTGTGTGTGTGTGTGTGTGTGTGTGTGTGTGTGTGTGTGTGTATCTATATATATCGATATAGATATATCGATATATATATATATACACACATACATATACACATACATACATATAAACACACATATATGTATATATATATAAATCTCCCTTTATTTTGTGCAGTTGCTAGCTCATTAAACTTTTTATCTTCTAGTCTTGCCTCTTGATTTTATTGACCTCCAGTCAAATTGACCAAGGTGGGAAGAATTATTCTCCAAAAGAAGACATTACTCTGGGTTGAGGAATTCTCCAACAGGGCCCATACTCAAAACCTTTTTTTTTTTTTGTGAGGCAGTTGGGGTTAAGTGACTTGCCCAGAGTCACGTAGCTAGTGAGTGTTATGTGTCTGCGGCCAGATTTGAACTGAGGTCTTCCTGACTCCAGGGCCGATGCTCTACCCACTTCACCACCTAGCCGCCCCCTCAAAGCCCTTTAAAAGCTTCATAGAAGCAGCCCAGACTTAAACTGCTGGTATAGTAGAGAACCTGACACCTCTTCCATACCAAGATAAGGTGATAAGTTCACACTTAGAGCTGCAAGAAATCTTAGAAATCACTCAGGTCAACCCTAACATATGTTCTACAGGTGAGGAAACTGATGATGCCCTGAGAAAAGAAGTGATTAGCAGTGTCTGCTAATAGCAGAGTTCATATTGGAACTCAGGTCCTAAGTCTCCACATCTAGTATTCTTTCCCTAATCACATTTGATTTCAGTGGAAGAATAATGATGTTGATGCTGATGACTCACATTTATGTTATAAAACTCTAGTTTAAAAAAGCCTTAAAATTATTTATACAAGCATTTATTATCTCTCCCTCCTACAGTGCCCTGTGCCCCCACCTTTGAACAATTAAAAAAACATAAAACCTTCAATATAGTCTAGGAAAAACAAATTTTCACATTGGCTGTGTCCCAAAATGTTTGTTTCGTTCTGCATTTTTAAATCCATCACCTCTCTGGCTGGAGATAGTATATTTCATCTTCAGTCCTCTTTCTGAACTCATGGTCTGTCATTGCATTGATTAGATATTTTTCATGATAATGTTGCTGATTTTGTATAAAACGTTCTTCTAGTTCTGTTCAATTCATTCTGCATCAGTTCACAAGGTCCACCCAGTTTCCTTTGAAACAGCAACCAAAAACTCAAATCCTTTTCACTACATTTTAAAACAATGGAGCTTAAATGTAATTAAAAACATACTTTCTCCCCAAAATTAAGATTTCTATTTAAGCTATAAGAAAATCGAAGGGATTCATAGTCACACAACAATTCAAAATTAGATTTTATTGGATTGAGAGGAATAAACATGCTTACAAGTTCTTAAACTGGCAGAGTAACTTGTTTCTTATTTCCTTCATTCCAACCTCCCCTAACCTCTGTCACTGACTTAATTAAACTGTAAAATGAGAGATAATTGCAATGAAAAGTAGCAAATATTCTTTAGAGGCAGCTGGTGTTGCATAGAGGTAGGCCCAGATTCAGGGAGATTTGGATTCAAATGTGGACCTCAGACACTTGTTAGCTATGTGACCCTGGGCAAGTCACTTAATCTCTGTCTCAGTTTCCTCAACTATAAAATGGAGATGATAATAGCATCTACCTCAGAATGTTGTGGTGAGGATCAAATGAGATAATATTTGTAAACAGCACTTAGCACAGTGATTGGCACATAGATGTTATTAGAGAGTCATGTCCTGTTCTTCATGACCCCATCTGGGGTTTTCTTGGCAAAGATACTGGAATGGTTTGCCATTTCCTTTCACAGCTCATTTCACAGACGAAGAAACTGTATGACTTGCCCAGGGGTCAAACAGCTAATAAGTGTCTGAGGTCAGATTTGAACCCAGATCTTCCTTACTCCAGACTCTCTCCACTGGGCCACCAAGCTGGACGTAGTAGCTGTTCTATAAATGCTTATTGCCTTCCCTTTTTTAATTCCTCTCAACTTCAGTCACTGCCTTAATTAGGCTATAGAACGAGACATAATTGGAATAACCATTTCAATTATGGAGGGCTATTCATCAACTTGAGCAGATGTTGGGGTAAAAGCTATAATATTGCTAGCAGGTAAAAACAGCTCTTTATCAGAGCTTTGTGACATCCTATTGATTCCATTATTTGAGACCCAACTCAAATGCTACCTTTTGTGTGAAGCTGTCCTATGCATTCCCAGTTGATAGTAACCTCTTTCTCTGCAGTTCTTTGGCAGTTTGGTTATATGGCACTGATTTTGTGCTATTTGACATTGTCATATTTTGTGTACATGTTTTCTATTTTTTCCTATTCTGTAAGCCCCTTAAGGGCATATCCTATATATCTTTTTAACTCAATAGTACTTAGATTGAGAAATGGAAGAGTCTGGTTAGAGGTCAGTAAGTCAATTCTCTCATTCTGAGACCCAGAGAGTTGGAGTGACTTGCCCAATGTGACATATGCAGCCATAATTCTAACTCAGTCCTGTGATTCCAACTCCAATGCTTTTTTTTCAGAGTACTGTGCTTAACTTAGTGCCTTATACATCACAGGTGCTCAATAACTGTTGAAGGAAAGGATGAGTAGAATATGGGGCCAGGATCTAAGAAATGTATGGGATTATTCATGATTAAACTGCTCTGATTCACGGATCAGATAAATCTATAATGTGGTAAATAAAGTTGTATAAGGACAGTGTGTTTGTATGTTGTATGTACATGTATACATACATGTGTATACAGAGGAGGAAGTAGGAAAGAGTGTAAGATACTAAGATTTACCTTTCCTGGAACATTTAAAAAGTAAAAAATATATCTTCTTCCATTTATATGAACTGGTTTGGATGGATCTTAACTTAGAGGCAGATGGATGGACTAAATTACCTCTGGACACGCTGATTGTCCTATGATTTGGTGATTACTAAAAACAAATAATTTGATTTATTCATTGCACCTCTAGTTTTGATCCAGAGTTATTTTTTAATTTACTCCTGTATTATTCACTGGGTGTTATTGGAGAATACTTTTGTTTGAGAGCCCCTAATCAGTTGAAGGAACCTATAATTAGGGACAGTTCAGTTTTTGATGGGTAGGTTAGAAGTGGCCTGTAGGCTGGGAGTCTTCCTGATGATTAGGAGAATAAATAATAAGCCTGACACAATGACACATTTTCCCCAATTTCCCTCCTTGGTCTTTGTGCCTAAGAGCACTTTTGAAAACATTAATGATCCAATCATCCTTATGAGATAGGTGTTAGTGTTTGTGCAATTGTGACATTCTGATGATTGGATAAAAACAGTCATATGGTGAGTCATTAACTTACTATTGTTTACTTCCTGAGAGACCAGTACCACCAGTATCTGATCATGGCAGCAATGCCTGGGTGCTGCCTCACTGGACTGAACTACTTACATACTTCCTGGTTCCAGTTGACCTTAACTTAAATTGTGCCAAGGAAGTGTCAGCGTAAGGGGGCACTATCCCTCCGTTGCCCTGACATACCCTGTGTGTTGGGCTCCTTTCATTGAACTTTGTTCTTGTTGGGGCTTACTACCTATCTTCTGTCAGATTTTGATGGTCATTATATGAGACTCTCTCTTTGTTGTTCCTTCTGTGAACTATCTCCCTTCTGGCTGCTTCCCCACATGGACCACTTCATGCTTCTCCAGCGCCTCTTAGGTTTAACCTTCTCCAAACCACTTCCCCAAATCACATAAATGGTTATCTTTGGTCAAGAGCACTGCAGTGCAGTGTCTCACAGTCAGGACTGGTTGGTTCAGGTTCTGTCACTGACCCATATCAGCTGCTCTTATAACATGGTAAGTTACAGAGAATCTGTGGACCTGCATTGTAGAAGAGCTCCCTTTCTCAGTGAAATATGTTGAGTGGTACAGTGGACAAGGCATAGGACCTGGAGTCAGGAAAACCTGAATTAAAATCCCCCCCAGAACACTCACAAGTGTCCATGCGCAAGACACTTAACTTTTGTCTGCCTCAGTTACCTCAGTTGTAAAATGGGGATAATAATAGTACCTACCTCCTAGTCTTGGGCCAGCTAGGTGGCTCAGTGGATAGAGTACTGGGCTTAGAATCAGGAAGACTCATCTTCATGAGTTTAAAGCTGGCCTCAGACACTTACTAGCTGTGTGACCCAGGACAAATCACTTGACCCCCTTTGCCTCAGTTCCTCATCTGTAAAATGGGCTTGAGAAGAAAATGGAAAACCCCAAAATGGGGTCACAGAGAGTCGAACACAAAAAGACTGAACAACAAAAAACTTCCTAAGGTTATTGTAACAAACATCAAGATATGATAAAAGGAGTTAATGTTTGTAAAGTACTTTTTCAACCTTAAAGAGCTATGTAAATGCTAATGATTATTATTGCTATTATTATTATTATTATTATTATCCTTTTCCCTGTCTTTGACTAAATCACCTGTAGGAACATTTTTAAGGCAGAGGTGCCCAGCCCTGTTCCTCCTGGCCCTTGGGTACCTCTAATTAGTAGAGGATAATAGCCAGCATAACTAGCGCCTCTTCCCTCTAACTCCTTCAAAGAAAGAAGGGCTCAGTTCTGTCTATGTACCTTTTTTTTTCCCCTTTAGGTTTCACAGGAAGAATTTATGTGGAAGCTAAAAGCTGAAAAGTAAAAGGCTGATAAACATGAGCTGGCAATTTGAAAAGCCACAGCAAAGGTGAGAAGATCTGCTAAAATGAGATTAGCTATTCGGTTCCACTTTAGGTCCTGATGGCTGCAATTTTAGATTTATCATCACTAATGGTCTGGACCTCTGATTTAGTTTTAGGTTTACGGAACTCCCAGTGAGAAAGTTACATCCACCAATGCAGGTCTGCAATTGGTCAGCAACTTACTGTCTTGGAAAATTGCCAGAATGAATGAATGAATGAAGCATTTATTATGTACTTACTGTATGCAAAGCACTGGGGATAACTATAGAAAAGACTGACCCCTGCTCTCAGGGAGTTCACGTTCTAAGGGGGGAGACAGCACATATGGAAGTTATCAGTTGCAAGTCATATGGAAAAGTCCCATGGTCCTTAGGGTGCATCAGCAAAGTATTTTTTTCAATGTCATTTCCACTGATAAAATCATACCACTTTCTGATGTTGAACCATTTGACAGTAGCAAAGACTTTAGTAGTAAGAACTTTCTTTTCTGGATCCTCAGCAACTATGGCTATAGAACTTGCCAGGCTGCATCTCCACAGGGGCTGTTTCTCAGGATGATGGCCGAGGGCACTGGGCTGGAATTCACATTATTATTCCCAAAAAGAAGTGTGAAATTAAGGTGATTGTCCAAGATCACACAGCCAGTACAGTATATGAGACTTCTTGAAGGTGGCTTGTTGTCCACTACAGTATAATGCCCTTCTTTACTCATATCATTAATAATAAATATTTGTAGAATGGTTCTAGCTTCTCCCACCCCTCATTATGAACTAATTACATGACCATGATCTAATCATTTAACAGCTTCAGGGTCTCCAGGATTTCATCTATAAAAAAGGGAGAAGTAATACCTTATCTTTCTAAAGGCAGAGGACAGGATTAGATGATCTTTTGAGGTCCCTTTCATCTCTAAGATGTATGAATAAGAAACGATAGAGGATCACACTATTTACATAGTGAATCAGTTGCTGGGTAAAGAATAAAGTGTACAGGTCCTAAATTCTAATACTTTTCTCTGTCTCCTTAGACAGGATTGCTTTATGACAAATACAGTTTTGTTCATCATTCTTTGTTGGGAGCAGCTTTGAAATTCTCTTAGATTTTCTCAGTAGTGTACTCTGAGTTATTTTGATAAAATGGTTAGGTACAATTTGGCTGTAATGATAACAGCTCAAAAGCGTAATGCTGAAATTTCAATTGGAGTCAAAACAGAGTTTGTACTGATCATTTGTTTTCTCTGGCTCTCTTCATTTGCTGCTGAATATCAATTGTATTTTCCACGTAGAGCAGTAAATTTTGCCAGCTGTTTTAAAAGGTTTTCTGTTTTTGGAGGGAAGGGGCAAAGACAGCCTTTCTCGCCTTGTTTGGTAGCTGAGTGGTGAGGTTTTAATCACCAAACATATACACACAGAGACACACACACACAGACACACAGACACACACACGTCCCATTATATTCTCACCATTTTAAATGTTTGATGGATCTGACAGATTACCCTTTCAAAACAAGATAAGAGGATAAGTGGTGCTGGAAAACAACTGTTCTATCCAAGCTAAAGCTGTGTGACTTTTTGAAAGGGCTAGCACCAGTACAGGACAAAAGGAAGGCCATGGGATCACTAGATTTCATCAGGAAAGGCCTCCACCTCCATCTTCATGGAGACATAGGTAGGCACATATACATAATCATACACACACACACTATTCACTAATATGTTGCACAGCACAGTGGGGAAAAAAATCACTAAACTAAGAGTTAGGATACATGATTTCTTGTCTTAGCTCTACTAGCAACAATCTGCTTGACCTTGTAGAAGTTTGTGTCCTTCTTATGTCTCAGTTTCTTTATCTGGAAAACAAGGCTGTTTTAAAATTGTTATATTATTTATATATAAATTATATATTATACATATATAATATACATATAATTGTTATGTAATTCCTGAGATCTCATAAATAGGCTTTATGATATTTTTTCTATCAATTTTATGGTGAGTGAAGTGCTTTGTAAATTGTAAAGCACCATATACATGTATGCTATTGTTATTGTTATTTTTACATTCTCATTCTTTTCATTTTATATTTGATGGCTTGCAAAGAGGAACAGTGCTAGAAAAAACTGCTGTCATACTGTTATATATTTGATGGATTATTGCATATATACATACTGTGATTGCTTTTTTAATTGAATAAAAGTTATGGTATTTATAAGCCCTTCTGTAGATTCACTAAAAGTATCATTGGAATAATTCTGACAATAGACAAAATGATAGAGATGAGGATTATTTTTTTTATCAGTAGTATTGTGATGATGATCCAGCTATCTGTTTAGTGGTTGTAACGAGCTTTTCAAAAATAAATGTTCTCCTGATGCTGCTATACTTTAGAGAATCTTGGAAAACCATGTTCTTTGAAGAATCAAAATTGCAAGAGGACTCAGAGTAATGGAGAGGCACATGGTGGATGCGAGTTACATATTTCCAACAAAAAGCTTTCTTCAAGAAGTAGAGAAAATGTCACTACAAATGTAAATGCATGAATAACAAAGGAAGTGGGTCAGTTTTCATAAAGCAAGAGTGAGGTTAACAGATGAACAGTCTAAATATTGCACAGTTTCTACCAAAATGTAGAAAAAGTAAGGTCTCCAGTTGCGTACATTCTCCATGGAGCTACAGGATGCATGGAGAAAGCAGACCAAAATCACACAGGATGAGGCATGGCTGACTTGTGATCTGTATTGGAGGACTGATGAAATTGCATATCCATTAAAGTTAAAACATTTTTCCAGCTCTAACATTCTATGATTCTAAAACTGAATATCTTCAGTAGTTCTTGCATACCCATCTGAATAATGGCCATTCCATCTGTCATTTGTTGCCCACATGGCATACTTGTGAGGAAGCATAAATCTCAAAGTGTCTTCATGAATTTGTATAACTTAACCCCTTGTCTCCAAAAAAGGGAGACACTAAGCTGTCAAAGATAGATGAAAGTCTGTTTGCCTTAAAACTCCTCAGGGATGTCAAACTCTTAAAAGAGTTGTTATTTTATTCCTTTAATTGTGTGTGTGTGTGTGTGTGTGTGTGTTTCTTAAGGCTAAATCACATTTGTTTTGTTACAATTTAAATCCACTTTCTATTGCTTGGAAATACAAAATAACTGGGTAAGACTTTCATAATAATTGTTTAAAGATAGCCATTACTCTTAAGCCTTTTAGCTTTAATAAATTATCCTTCCCATAAAAAAAACCCAACAGAACTCAAAACAATTCTTAGGGTCTACCTTATTCTCTGAAAATTTGCATAGGTGATAAAAGATGAGAATAGTCAGTGTGGGAAAGACAAGCATATACTGATAAATTGTTGATGGAGCTGTGAAGTAGTCCAACCATTCTGGAGAGTTGTTTGTCTATATCTTTTGATGCAGAGATCATTCCGCTTGGTCTTTGAAACTTCAGAGATAGCTAGGAAGGTACCATACACACCAAAATATGTATATCAGCACCTTTTGTAGCAGCAAAGAATTAGAAATAAATCTGATTCCCATTAAACAAATTACGATGCATGAATATGATACTATAAGAAATGACAAATATGAAGGATGCAGAAAAGCTTGGAAAGATAAAAATGCACTGATGCAAAGTACTGATGCAAAGAATCAGGAATACCATGCATACAACTGCAATAATATAAATGGAAAAGAATAACAATAAAAACAACAAACACTGAATTCTGTGTAATTAAAACGGCCAGGTTATTTTTTTTTGTTTGGTTTTTCCTGAAGAAGATATGAAAAAAATACACCTCCCTTTATTCTTTCCTAGTTGGGTGACTGCAGTTGTGTAATATTATATAGACTGTCAGACTCAATCTATACATTGGTTAGTATTAATGAACTGCATTTTTTCCCTATGTCATTCTTATTCTTTGTTATGGGAGGGTTGTATTTGGAAATGAAGGCAATAGAAAAATAATTTAAAATATCATTCCTTGATTGTTTTTTTCCTCACATAAATCTATCAATAGGAACTCCTCAAAGATCGGTCAATCATGATGTCATTACCTAGGGGCTTAGGGGAAACTGAGAATTGTGAGCTCGATCAACACTAGTACAAGGGAAAGGACTGAGCTACTCACAGCCAAGCTCCATTGCCTTGCCACTGAGGACAAACAATGGTGGCCCATGGTGAGTAATTTAAGGATCTGTATTTTAAGATTAACCTTACTGCATGCTCTCATAAACTGGCTGCTTTTGTGGCATCTTGTAGCAATTTTGGTTGCTTTCGATTTTTAACTCAGATCTGACTTAAGGTCTGAGTTAAATTACCCAGTTGTCCTGGGTAAGCCTCTGGGTTTCAGGAAGGACATGATTATATTATTGAAATTCCTTCTTTTTTATAAGGCCTTAAATTTCTTCTCCCAATCCCCTTCATTCACCCCAGGACATTGACCCCTTGGTAAGACATCTAAGGGAATTTTATCTAAGATTGTTTTTCTTCCATTCTGGACATCTTATATATTCTGGCTATAATTCATACCTCTCTGTTAGCTAGGAGTCATTCTTCCTATATTAGGTAAGTTAGTGATGATGATGATGATGCCTTCCTGAAACAGCCTAGGTTGCATCTCTGATAGATCACCTGTTCACACCAACTCCATGCCATCAACCTCAGGTATGGTTTGAGACTCATAACACCCCATCAGTCAAATTTAGGAAATTATACAGAGGCTGTCATCTGTATTAGTGGAGATACTAAGCATATGGATGAAATTATTCATGCTCGAAGCACTAAAATATTATTGTTATCATTGTTGTTTTCTGTTCTTGTATTTATTGCCTGCATTTTCAGCAGGGACATGGAAAGCTGTTGAGATTGAAATGCAGGTGGCTGCCAATAAGGTTTCCTTTCTGTTTCCCGTAACTTGATGATAGGATTTCCTCATGGATCACTTCCCATATCCCCACACACCCATAATTCTCTATCAACATGTCCCTAATCTCTGCCTGATTAGGCTAAATGTCCATTGTGTCATGGAGGGGATTTTGGGCCCTCAAAGATTATGCCAGCCAAGCACAAGCCGTGGTAGGTCCTGCCAAGATGGAAAAGTTTCAGGTATAGTTCTGATGATAAACTCTGTCTTCACTGGGCTTCACATTTTCTGTATCCTTATGAAAGTTGTGAGAGGACAGTTCTCTAACAAGGCTATGACAACTAAGTATAGCACTAGGATTACTTCTGGATCTCATGTGTCATACTCCTGTTGATTGTTTCCAGTATCACGTGAAGTTTTTTATTTGTTTTCTTTTCTTAAGAACAAAACAAAACAAGAAAAACGGTGTGGCATTCATTGCTGACTTGTAGTCACCTTCTGATATATATGGCCTTCACTTGATCCTACCATCTCCATGGGCTCTTATGCTATATTTTTCCTTTTTGCTAAATTTCTTGAAAAAAGTATGCATATTAAGTGCTTTCCTTTACTTATTTCCGACTTATCCTCTACAGATTGGCATGTGACCTCAACATCCAACAAAACTGATTCCCTCCAAAGTTACTAGCGATCTCAATTGCCAGATTTTACAATCCTTCTCAATCTTCGTCCTTCTTCACCTTACTGAGGCCTTGGACATTATCAACTACACTATTCCCCCTGGATACTCCTCCCTAGGTTTTCATGACAGTGTCTTTTTCCTGATTCTCTTCCTACTTGCCTGACTACTCCATCTTTTTCTGGGTTTTTATCTAGGTCATGCCCACTAACTGTGGATGTCCCTCCAAGATTCTGTCCTGGACCCTGCTCTCATTTCCTTTTATATGTTGGGTTTTTTTTTTTTTTGGTGATCTCATCAGTTCCTATGGATTCAATGACCATCTCTAAACAGATGATTCACAGATTTATTTATTCAGCTATGATCTTTTTCGTGAAGTTTCAGTCTCACATGGGGCAGCTAGGTGGCACAGTACAGTGCTTCTTAAACTTGTCATGAAAAATTTGGCAACAGTAAAAGGTTTCTAAACACACAATGACCAAAAATTAATCCAAAGTCAAACATGGAATGAATCCAAGGTGTTCCTGGCAGGTTGCATTGTGCAACTTCTCTGCAGTCTTGGTTCCGAACACAGAGCAGGAGCACTTTGCTCTGTGCATACCCTCAGACCATGCAGTGCCAATGAACATTGCTGAAATGGGAGAAGAGACAGGAGTGGAAAAAGTTTTAGAAGCTCTGGCCACAATAGATAGGGTTTTGGGCCTGGAATCAGGAAGACCTAAGTTCAAATATGACCTCAGACACTTACTAGCTATGTGAGCTTGGGCAAGTCACTTAACCTCTGTTTGCCTTAATCCAGGGGAGAAGGAAATGGCAAACCACTCTGGTATCTTTGCCAAGGACACCCCATGGATGGCATTGAGTCACTGTGGCCCACAGGGTCATGAAGAGTTGGACATAACTGAACAACAACACCACAGTCTACTTGCTGCTCCTCGCACACAATACACCATCTCCTGACTGTCTTTTCAGTGACTATCCCTCATGTATAGAATGTTAGGTCTCTTCGCCTGTACCTCTTGGCTTCCCCTAGATTCCTTCAGGATTCAATTTCAGTCTTATCTTCTGCAGGAGACCTTTCCTGGTAGTGCCTACCCTCTGTAATTGCCTCCCATTTATGTTGTATATATCCTTTATTTTCATAGTTATTTGCATGTTGTCTCCCCCATTAGAAATGTGAGCTGCTTGATATCTCACCATGTTTTTTTTTTGCCTTTCCTTGTATCCTCAGCATTTATTTACCTGACATATACGAAGTGCTTAAAAAAACGGCAACTCACTGACCTTTAGGTCTTTTTCTTAACTATATATGCCAAGATGTTCTATTGACATTTTATTTGGTGCATGGCTATTAGCTCTAGTCCACCTGTCTGGCCTTTAATGTGCCTATCCATTTATACACATCTGATAACAGCAATCCTCTAGCTTCTTAGCTCTTCCTCCTATGCTACCTTCCTCCTATTCTCATGCTTTGAAAAAAACGAGCTGACATGTTTATTTTTTCACTCTTGGGTACATGAGGTCTGTTTTGTTTTGTTTGCTTGTTGTTCCTAAGGTAGCCTTTTCACACTATTTTTATTGGGCTTCTTCCTGTTTTTAATTGCTTTTCATTTTTGTCAATCTCAGCAGATTATACAACAGCACACAAATGTCTTGCCAGCCCTCACCACTTCTACTCACCCCAACTCAGTCCCATCTACAAACTTCGAGTGCTCTGAGTTATAATATTTATTTCATAGATTCCCTGATAATATTAGGGAAGTTACTAAACTTTTAATTGTCATATGCTCTATGACTCAATAACAACCCAGAGTGATTTGAACCTGTCTACTGCTACTCACTGAATACAACCTTTCAGCCTCTTAGGTACTCAGAAGCAGAGGAGGTGATTCTTAGGAATAAGAATTCTTCGACATATACCAGAATGGTAGTAGGTTACAATTTTGCAACAGTGGGGATAAAGCCAACGTGAGCATTATGCCTTCAGACATCTTTCTGAGGTGTGACGAGACCATCATTTTAAAGTTGGGTCTTTCTTGAGCAGTTGAGTTGAGCAAGAACCAATATATCTAATCTCTAACCATACCTCCAGTCTCTAAGCCATCTACTACGTCTCTCAGAGGTATACTTTTCCTAAAGTCATCCATTAAGGTGTCTGAGCAATAATGTGGATAGGTGGTGGTGTCTCTCTTCTTTGTTAAATTCGTGGGAAAAACCGTATCACTAATTGTATTACCTTCATTATGGAAAGATAGCATGCTGGCAGGAAAGGCAAGTTTGCTTTTTGGAGTTAATTAAGACATGCAATATTGCCTGACAACGTGGGGGCAGGAATGTCACATGAAAAACCAAAATCATTCTTTCAGCTAGGGAAGCCTAACAAAAAGATTTAGGTTTGATTTTTGGGGGGAGGAACAAATGATTGCAGTTGATTTTATTGGAATACTTTAGGCAGATACTTGGTATGTCTGAACACCTGAACAGTACACATGTCACATATGCTATGCATGTAGAGAAACTTAAATAATGCCAATGACTCAATAACTCATAAATCATTTATATTGTTTATGGTTCATTTTTCTTTCTTCCTTCCCCTCCCATCCCCACTTCTCACACATACCAATAAACCAGCACAGCTCCTATTTGGTGGTGGAGAGGACATAAGAGCTTTATTTAAGTATTTGAAGGGCTAACACTTGGAAGGAGATTACTTTTGTGATCCCAAAAGACACTACTAGGAGCAATGAATGGAAGCTTCAAACAGGCAAATTCAGACTCAATGGAAGGAAATGCTTCCTGACAAATAGAGCTGTCCCCAAGTAGAATATGTAGCCTCAGGAGGTAGGAAATAAGTTCCCCTTTACTGTGACTTCTTCAAGCAAAGGCTGGATGTCTCTTTGTTCAGTTTGTTAGAAGGGGGATTCCTGTTTAGGAAATGCTTGGACTAAATGACCTCTGAGGTCCCTCAGAGTTGAAACTCTGTATTTCCATGATTAATTGATTCTTGATAGCCAAACAGGACTATTCTCCATTACCCAAACATATCCCAAGCTTTCCCATACCTCTGCCTTTAATTATGCTATTCTCTACACTGGAAAGGTCCTCTTACTACACCTTCACCAGTTGATGTAATTTTCGTTACTTAAGGTCCAAATCAAATGCTTCAAGACCATGAAATTTTCCTCATCATTTTGAAGTGATACTTCCCTCTTTGAATTTTCATAGCCCTTTCCTTTATTTCCATGTTCCATTTTGCATTATGTTTAAATATTTAATGAAGCCTTTTGTTTTTAAATCACAGTGTAAAAACAAAATTTATATGTCTCTCCCCATCCTGTCTCTTTTCCCTGCCCTATGAAACTTCCCTTGCAACAAAGAAAAAATATAAACAAAACCAATTGGCAGATAATTTGACAGGGCATACAACATACCACTTCCATAATTCCCCACCTCTTCAACAAAAGAGTGGTGCATTTTCTCATCTCTTTTCTGGACTGTGATGAATCATTATAATTACACAATATTTAGCATTGCTTTATTTCTCTTTTCATTTATATTTTTGTAGTCATTGTATATATTATTTTCTTGTTTCTGCTTACTTCATTCTGTATCAATTCATATAAGTATTCACATGTCTATATTCCTCATTTTCATGATTTCCTACAATGTAGTAATATTCCATTTCATCTACATATCATAATTTGTTTATCTATTCTCCTATCAATGGGCATCTACTTTGTTTCTAGTTCTTTTTGTTTTAATGACAAAAAGAGTGAGATAAATATTTTGGTATAAATGTGACTTTTTTGTCTTTGACTTCTTTGGGGTATATGCCCAGGGATAAAGTTATATGTCTTTGGGTAAAAAGATATGGACAGTTTAGTCACTTTTTTTTTTTCACATAATTCCAAATTACTTCCAAAATGTTTGAACTATTTCACAACTTTACCAACAATATATTGGTGGGACTGCTTTCCTACAGCTCCTCTAATCTTGACTTCCTAATACTTTGAGCTTTCCAAATGTAGAATAGGCTGCCTTGAAAGGTTATGGGTTCCTCTTCCTTTGAGCTCTTCAAGCGTAGGCTGGATAACCATATGTTGCTGTGTTACAGTGGGGATTCCTTTCATGTACGAGGGAGACTAGATGGCCACCTGGGTCGCTTCCAACTCTCAAATTCTGTGATTCTATGACTACTTTAATTAAATTTATTTGTGAATATTTATTATCCTCTTTAAAAGATTATAATCTCCTTGAGGTCAAGTACCATTCATCTCTATGCCCTGTCCTCCCCTTCCAACACCTTGCATGAATGCCTTTCAAGTAGTGTGTGCTCAAATATACTTGTTGAATGGATCTGAATGGAGATTTAAATTACAGACTAGATAAGAATTTGACTAACATAATGTAGATACATTACCTCTCAGGATTTCAGTATAAAATAGAAGTGACTTTGTGCTATCAAAGTTTATGGCAGCAGAGCACAGCTCTTGCAGTTTCTTTGAGTTGGAAAGACTTGAAATATAGATCTGGTGATGAACTCTGTAGATGTGCACAGAGTGTTGACCAGTTATAACCAGGTGTGCTGACACATCCAGGTTATGCTATATCCATACCAATATATCAGCCTCTGAGGATCAGTCTAGCTATGTTTAGGGGAACACATCACTAGATTGGCCAGAGGATGTTGAGTTTTTTGGCTACAGAATCTCATGAAGCCCATTTCCTGAGTATAGAGAGGCTGAAATTTACATTGGTGAATAGAGAACTCACATAGGTAAAATTACTGATCCCAGAAGTTTTGGAATACATAAGTAATAATCACCCCAAAGTAGAGATTAGCTATACTGTCACTCTTCAAAAGGCACTGAAACTGAATTGTCACAAGTTAACTCCACTGTCTTTTTTATTGGGTTCTTCTCTTTTAATATGGTCAAACCCTTGAACCTCCAAAACTGGGGAATATTTTCTGTGTTCATCTGCTAAAAAACTCTTTGTCTATTAGGGATGGCCTTTGTAATATCAGAGATGCAAATGAGTTCTTTGAAAATTGTTGCAGAGACACTTTCTTAGAGTTGTTACCTTTTCACGGCTAACTCTTTACTGCTCCAGCTATGTCCCTGTTGTAACCTTCTCAATGAATTTGTATAAAAGCATATAGTTCCAATTTACAAGCTGTTTCCTTTTTATAAAGTGGTATTTTCTACAAATACTATTTCAACAATAATATAGAAACAGCCTTTGAAATCAGATTGTTAAAATTACCTACATTAATTATAGCCCCTTGGACATGGGCTCCTAAAAGTAACAGCCAGGTTCTAGCCATGCTTAGGTCAGCAGCTATCCAAAAATACAGCTAAAAAGCCTTCACTGATATTTTTTTCAATCAGGCCAGTCAGAGGACACATAAATTCAAAGGAAAAGACATTTAATTGAAGCCTGGAATTGCCATAGAGATGCCACCCAGCATCAATCAACCCAGTGACATGTTGGGACTGCTGGGAAGAGTTCCCCAGACAATTCTAGGAGAAAGATGACAGAAAGGAAGCAGGGTTAGAATTGATGTGGTATCCTCCATCTTGGTGTCCTGTAGGGAGATACTGGGCTCTTGTGTATTTTGTGCCATTCCCTTCTCCCCCCACTTCCACCCCTCACCAGTTTTTCTCTTCAGAGAGATTATGACAGACTGCTAAATTGCAGATGCTCAAGCTAACGAGGATGCTTGCTGCATTGAGAAGGATACTGACTGGTGAGCTAACCTGAGCACACACTCAGAGACACTACCTACCCCTTTCTCCTATATCCAAGTCAGGGAAATAAGATAACCTTCTAAGTAAGCAGCTCCTTGATTAATTAATTTGGAGAGACTTTAAGGTCTCTCCTCACAAAGAGGAAATAACCTCATCAGAAAAGACATTTTATGCTGTTGTCAGAAGCATCTGGCACTGGCCACTGCACACCCAGTGTACTTGAACTTCTGCTCTCTGCCTAATTATTGTTTTGTCTCCTCTCCTTTATATAAAAGAAATTAGTGGCCACTAATTCTTGTTGCATGATCAATGTTCGCATCATGAATAAAGGTTGGGGCTCGTCAGTCTAGGAAGAATAGTAGATGCATCTAGCCTCTAGTGCGAGGATGCTGCAAAGAGACAGAGTAATGTTTTCTTCCTTAAGAGATAACAAACCTTTGTGGTCACCCCGTGATTATATTATCTTGCCAGCTTCATCTTATTTTATAGGCGAGAGCTATAACGCCACTTCAGAAAGGCTGCCAAACCCTCTGCTAAAATCAGGAATAAACCATGTGTTACCTCGAGCTTTCAAATTCATGGTTTTAGATGGGTTTCCAAAGGAAGTAAAGACTTAAATGGTCTGGCCAACAATCCCTACATGGACTCAGGAAGACTTGAGTTAAAATCATACTTCAGACACATACTAGCTGTGTAACCTTGGGCAAGTCATTCTTTGTCTGCCTCAGTTTCTTTACTATGAAATTAGGATGATAATAGCACCTGTTTTATAGGATTGTTGTGAATATTAAATTATATAATCCATGGAAAGTTTTTTTTTTATAAACCTTAAAAATTCTGTATAAAGTCACTTGTTACATGGAAGGCAAAACTTCCAGAATTTCTAGGCTCTTAAGGAAAGGATGTTGAATCATAGCGATCTATGCTCCCAGTCACTTTAATGGTAATATTGTCCTTAAGACAAGAGCTGTCTCCCAGCCAATTCATTCTGCTTTGCTCATCTAGCTGCCTCCCACTTCCAGTACTTCTGGAATTCCTGTTCGTCAGCGTCAATGTGATAGGGCTGCAAAACATTGTAGTCTGATTGCTATCTGTGAGTCAGGCAGGAGGAACACCGTGACAAAAAAAAAAAGGGCTAACTTACAGATATCTTCCTATCTGGTAAACAAAGGGTCAGGAAGTGCAAGAGAGCACTTAAGGGAAGCTTTCTTACCAAAAAAAAAAGTTTGCTGGATGGTGGTGCCCTTTAGGCAAGAAGATTAGGTCAGACCCGGTCATAATGACCTCAAATTCAGAATCATTTCCAGAAAGAAGACTCAGATGTGTAGGAACATATGATTTCATAAAGAGGCAGTAACTAATAGATGGTCAAAAGATATGAATAGGCAGTTTTCAGATGAAGAAATCAAAACTATCCCTAGTCATATGAAAAAAAGTACTCCAAATAAATAATAGAGAAATACAAATTTTAAAAAATACTGTGAAGTACCACTTCATACCCATCAGATTGATGAAGAAGACAAAAAAAGGAAAGTGACAGATGCTGGAGGGGATGTGAAAAACAGGCACTATTTGTGGGCTATGAATTAGTCCAACTGTTCCGGAAAGCAATTGGAAACTATGCCCCCCAAGCTATTAAACTGTGAATAATACCTCTTGACTCATCAATACTGATACCAGGTTCATACTCCAAGGAGATCAAAGAAAAAAGAAAAGGACCCATATGTACAAAAATATTTACAGCATCTCTTTTTGTAGTAGCAAAGAATAGGAAATTGAGGGGATGCCCATCAATTGGGAAATAGCTGAACAAGCTGTGATACATGAATGTGATGCAATATTATTGTGGTATAAGAAATGATGAAGGAGATAGTTTTAGATAAACTTGGGAAGATATGGATGAACTAAACTGAGCATACTCTTTGATCCAGCAATATCACTAGTAGGTCTGTATCCTAAAGATACAATAAAAATGGGGAAAAAAGACTCACGTACAAAAACATTAATAGCACCTTTTTCTGAGGTGACAAAGAATTGGGAATTGAAGGGATGTCCACCAATTAGAGAATGGCTGAACAAGTTGTGGTATATGAATGTAATGGAATACAATTATGCTATAAGAAATGATGAGCAGGCAGATTTCAGAAAAACCTGGAAAACTTACATGAACTGATGCTGAAAGAAGTGAGCAGAACCAGGAGAACATTGTACATAGTAACAGCAAATTTGTGTGATGTGATGATCAACTGTGAATAACTTAGCTCTTCTCAGCAATACAATGATCCTTAGATCCATTCCAAATTCCACAATTCCAAAGGACCCATGATGGAAAATGCTATCCATATCCAGAGAAAGAACTGATGTGTGGTCTGAATGAAGATTGAAGTATAATATTTTTAAACAGACACTTTATTTGTGTGTGTGTATGCATGCGTGTGTGTTTCCTTTTGGCCCATTTCTTCTTTCACAACATGACTAATATGAAAACATGTTTCACATGATTGCATATATATATGTATATATATTAGCATGATATATATTTTTAAAAAGCAAAAATGTTTACCATTTTAGAAGGGAAGAGGGGAGGGGAGGGAGGAAGAAAAAGAAAAAATTTGGAACTTAAATTTTTTAAAACTAATATTAGAATTGTCTTTATATGTAATTGGAAAAATAAAATGCTATCTAAAAAAAATAGAAAAATTGTCCTGCAGATAATACCAGATTAAACCTGGGGCAATGTTTTGACAAAAACAATAATAATAACAATAACTAACATAAAAAAGATATGGATGAACTGATGAAAAATAAAATGAGCAGAACCAGTGAAACAATCTATATACAGTAGCAGCAATATTGTAAAGATAACCAATTTTGAAAGACTTAGTAACTCTAATCAACACAATGACTCATCACAATTCTGAAACGTTTATGATGAAACATGCTAGCCACCTCCATAACAGAAATGATGGATTTAGATTATAGAATGAAGCATTTTTCCTCTCTTTTTATTGCTTTTTTTTTTTGGAAGAGGGAGAAGGGAACATGGATAATGCAGAAATTTGTTTTGTATAACTGTACATATTTGTAATAGGTTTTGTTTTTCTTGCTTTGACATTGGGTGCGGGAGGGAGAGAATTTGGAACTGGAAAAAAAAGTCACTGTTCTTAAAACATTTAAGTAAATTAAATTAAAAAAAAAAGAGGGAACCGATAACATGGTCAGCCTCTACATTGTCAGGAAGATAAACCAAAAAGAGAGCATACAACTGCACCATAAGTGTTATGTCTAATCTTAGCTCACATGTCAATGTGTATCATGGTTTCTCTTTCATTCCCTCTCTGAAGAATGATGCTCAGTCCAAATTTTGATATTTCAGGTTAATTGCCTAAGCTTCCCTTAAACTACTCTATCAAACAGGTATCAAAAGCCAACAAAACTGATCTAATCCCCTCCAAAGCAGAATGTTTTTGTACGTGAGTCTTTTTTCCCCATTTTTATTGTATCTTTAGGATACAGACCTAGTAGTGATACTGCTGGATCAAAGAGTATGCTCAGTTTAGTTCATCTATATCTTCCCAAGTTTATCTAAAACTATCTCCTTCATCATTTCTTATACCACAATAATATTGCATCACATTCATGTATCACAGCTTGTTCAGCTATTTCCCAATTGATGGGCATCCCCTCAATTTCCTGTTCTTTGCTACTACTAAAAGAAATGCTGTAAATATTTTTGTACATATGGGTCCTTTTCTTTTTTCTTTGATCTCCTTGGATCCACTAACCCTTCAGGTGGCCATATCTGGTGTATGAGAGGGTGACACGTAGATGATCTGAGAAATGGGTGGGCAACTCCAGCATATCCCTGTTTCCAGTCAGAGTGAAAATAATTCAACAGTAAATAAATAATTATCATTGCTGCTGAAACAGACATCAAGATCAGGTAACCTTTAGGCAGAGCTTCCTCACCTACTTTTTTCAGCTTTAAGTGAGGGATTAGGTTAACTCCTGCAGAACTGGTTGGTCAGGAACAATGACTGAGTGCATTATGTGTATCTGGCATGTGGTATCTTAGGATCAAAGGATTTAGAGCTGGAAAGGACCTTGGAAATCAACTGAGTCAATGCCCTCATTTGACAGAGGAGGAAATTAAGGCCCAGGGATCAGAGGTGATTTGTCCAAAGTTACACTGAGCAGGTGCTGAGTCAAGATTGTAACCCAGGTTCTGTGATCCCAAATTCAGTGCTCTCTTCATTATACCAGTCAATCAACCAGCATTTATTAAGTGTCTGCCATGTGTCAGGTACTGTGCTAAGAACTAAGGATGCAAAGAAAGGCAAAAGAGAGTTCCTGTTCCAAAGGAGCTTACACTATGCCTTTTGACAGTTATAAAAATGTTAAGTTATAACTATATGACTTGGAGTTTCAAGAGAGGGAAATATTTAAATTTTGTAAAAATAAACACAGCTGCCATTATTGGCTACCTTATACAAGTTCCCAATTTTCTTATACTATCTTGAACACCTTCTTAGTTTTCTTCACTGGTATCTTTGACCAATTTCATGTTTCTCTTTTCATTTTTCATTTTGATCTTGTTATATTAATTTTGGCACTATATTATTCTCTTCTCTCACCTTGTATAGCTTTGTTCCTTCCATTAAATTTAGAGCCAGAGCATCTAAGTTACAATTCTAGATCTATTATCTATTTGGCCAAGCCAAAGTCTCTCTGGGACACAGATTCTTCATCCATACAATGAAGGGTTAGAATTGAGTGATGTCTAAGGATCATTCCGAGAAGCTTGGTGGCACAGTGAATAGAATGCCAGGCCTGGAGTTAGGAAGTTCGAGTCTGGCCTTATATGCTAACTTAGCTCTGTGATCCTGGGCAAGTCACTTCACCCCATTTGCCTCAGTTTCCTCATCTGTAAAATGAGCCAGAGAAGGAAATGGTAACCCATTCCAGTGTCTTTTCCAAGAAAACCTTAAATGAGGTCAAGAAGAGTTGGACATGACTGAACACCAAGAAGAACCATTCCAACTTCCTTTATACCTTTTCTAATCTCCCTAAAGAGTCATTCATAGCCCCATTATGTTTACTCTTTTTGAGATGGAATCTCTCTTTAGAATACATCATTTTAAAATGTGCATTGCCAACATCAATGTTCCTTGGAATATCTGCCTATCAGTTCTTGAAATATCCAATCATGTTCGTAAGGAGCAAAACAATATTGTTATCCTTTGTTTTCAGTCAGCAAATACGACAGCCAGAAGTTTTTGTTGAACCAGAAGTTTTTGGAATAGTACATCTGGGTTCCCTGAGTTAACAACAGAACCATGTAAAAGATATTTGAAGCATGGATTTTTCCATAGGTTATAGGGCCTCTGAGAAGCTGGAAAAATGAGAATGATAGATTAGGGATAAAGGATATAGTTAAATGAGGAGCTTTGCCCAAGGTTAACTCCTAAATACGATCTTCTTCATGTAGGCTCCCCATTGCAATTGGCACTTGATTAATTTTTGTTGCTATTTTTATCTAGGAGTAAAAATGAAGGCAGCTTGGTGGCATAGTAGATAGAACACTGGCCCTGGAGTCAGGAGGACTTGAGTTAAAATCTGGCCTCAGACACTTAATAGCTCTGTGACCCTTGGCAAGTTATTTAATCCTGATTGCTTTAAAAAAATGAAGAATAATTCTTGAAAAAGAAAAGCTACTTTTGAGCTCATGGGCTTTTCCAAATTTATTTTTTTTACTTCATTTCCCAACATTGTCTATTGCAATATAATACACAACGTACAAAGTCAGTCCAAGAGCACAGCTAAAGTTTATCACTATTTGAGGGAACTGCAGGATAGGAGCTCTATACTTGTAGTAGTTTGTCCCCAGCACTAGTCAGGGCCATGGATCAGGTGACTGTTAATTATCCATGATTTTACTCCTTGTTATTATGTCCTAGTTTCTAAGTCAATGCGTCAATAACGTTGTGTCACTAATAGCTCCATCCCCAATTATCAGACCCTCCTATTCATTGGAACCCAGCTTAATTAATTAGTCAAACCCCCATGGTCAGGGATAAACCAACATTTTAATTATATTAGATGTGTCACCCATGGAGCAGTTCCCCAGGGTCTGTGTTTAGATATACTGGGTCCAATATTTGAAGCTAACTTGAAAACACAGCTCTTTGGTTCATTATTCTTTTATCTAGGACTCCTGCTAGGAAATGTCTGAATATAGATTATTTGTGTTCACTGGAATAGAAAAATTAATCATCTGATCCTTTACATGCACTCAAGATAACAAGTGCATTTGCCAAAAATATAGGACAACTTTATTCCACCCCACAAAAAATGCAGAAAACACATGAAGGACTCACAGTAACCTATAAAAATATACACAATTCTCCTTCTCTAGTGTGTCTCATGTTCCCCAGAGTTCTAAAGTCCTTCACACCATAACATGATCCTGTGGTCTTTACTCAACTCAGAAAATAAACAAACGTGGAGTTGCTGCGTAGGTAAGATTCCAACATTTTAGTGAGTCTCCTTTAAACTCTGATAGGCATGCAGCCTTATGCCAGTATCCTAAGGACATACACTCCCTCAGAGAGACAAATGAACTTTGAAGTGCTAGTTAGACACTCCTCCTTCACCACTGAACCAGACTGTCCAAATAACTAATGATAATATCATAGGGCAATGTCCACATTCCTTCCCCACCCCAATATTATGGCTTTAAGTCCTTGGACTTCTTTAGATTCAGGGGTCACATGCATGATTACTTTCTCCTTAAAAGGTTAGCACTATCCAAGATATCTCTTCTCTCTTTAGAAGGCTGAACTGAACTCCCCCTTTAAACTAATAGAGAAGCAACTTCTAAGTCTGCTTATGCACAAGGATTCCTGTACCTCCTCTTGCTACAAGGTTAGATTGAGATTATGCTGTCCAGGGATTTAGGTTTAGGAACTTCACCATTTAGGGTTGCCATCTTCCAAGTGCCTTAAACTGAGAGGTTATGACACTGCCTTGGGGTCCAGGAATTTTTTTTCAGGTTGCAAAGAAGAGACATCCCTAAGACATCCATTAATATCTGTAATGGTGTAATTCAAGGTGGAGAGAGCCATATTATTTGCTCTATAATAAGCAGTTTGAGATTAAAAAAAATTATAGCATATCTGGACTACTTTAGTATAGAATGAGTCAGGGAATCTCAGTACGTATCCTACATTACTGTCCCACACAACTTACATATTAAGAGTTGATCTGGAATATCTCTATTGACTGTAAAACCAAAGAAAGGGGATTACCCAGTTCCCTAATGAATTGATACATAATTTATGAAATGATGAAATGGGAGCAGGCATGCCTGGTTCTTTAGGCACTTGCTGGGAAAGACCAAAATTGACAGTGGGAAATGGGGTGGCAATCACACTTTAATAATCACGAAGGGTGTAAGGGCAAGCAGCACAGAAAGTACAGAGACAAGCAGTGAAAAGTGGGAAGTGATCCAGAGGCAGATGGTGCGGGAACAGGGAATGGGATAGTGAAGGCAGGCAGGCATCACGAGGAAGAGAATAGAGAAGGGATGAGTCACTTACATAACCATGAATTGAAGTTGGGAGCACTTGAGCAGCAATGGTGACTCTTAGGAGATGGAACAGTGCCTGGTCTAGGGGCAAGAGTTTGAGATTTCATTTTCATAGATTTTTTTGAAGGAAATAGGCCAACTCCTATCTGTACCACTTTGGGATTAGTTCATTAACATATCCAAATCATCTCAAAGTTATTGATAAAATTTCAAAGTCATCATCTCAAAGTCATCAGCACCTTTTTAATGCTCTGCTGGTCTGGAATATGGAGGTCTGGAATTTGTCTGGAATTTAAATGTCATAGGACCAGAACCCTTATAGCAGCACCTAAATGGTTTCTGCTGATTCATCATATTATTAGGATGTGAACTTTGATTGATATATGACACAGCTTATAAGCTTTGCTCCTTTAATCTTTGAGATGGTTTGTATGTGACTTCCAGGTTCTCCTTTGCAATCTTATTTGCTGCTATTGCCCCTTTATACTGTTGCTTATAAATTTACTATGACTAGAAGGGGGGAGTGTTTATGGGGACCAGAACCAGATACAATTTTAACACACCTAACAAACCTGAGTGCTTTTCCATTGGGAGAGGAATCTTGAAGTAATATCACCATTACCACCACCACCACCATCATTATCATCATTTTTGTCATTTTTTAAAATTTGTTTTGGTATTTGGCACAGGCCTTTATAAGCCCCAAGGCAGACACGAGCCTAGAGGGATGTTGTACAATTATGCATTGAAGGTCAGTGTAAGTATCAGACCCACCTAGTTATGGGAGGTCTGGACCCTTACATAATTTGTAAGTGTCTAAGAACATCATGAATATTCCTGTGGATTTCTTGGCATTCGGGGAAGAGGGACTAAGCACTGAGGATGATATTTAGAAAAAAAAGGATAGATTATATTGAGTGAATTTCCTGATGCTAGATGCTTCTCATGGTCCTAGGGAGTTACCCAGAATATGAAATATAGACCAACAAATCTAAATATATTTCAGTTCAACTTGCAAGCACTGCACAGATTTACCCAGGTGGAGGGAAGAGAGGGTAAGGGGCTGATGAAGGAAAAGAGTTCCTTAACCACCTTGATGCAGATTGTTAAACTTTTGAACCTCTGAGAGCATTTTCCTATGGAGGGTGGAATTGCATCCATTGCTATTGAGTTGTTTCAGTTGTGCCCAACTCTTGGTGACCCTATTTGGTGTTTTCTTGGCAAAAATATTGGAGTGGTTTGCCATTTCTTTCTCTAGTTCATTTTACAGATGAGGTAATTGAGGCAAACAGGGCTAAATGACTTGAACACACAACTAGTAAGTATCTGAGTCTGGATTTGAACTCAGGAAGATGAGTCTTCCTGATTCTAAGCCCAGTGCTCTATCCAATATACCACCTAGTTGTCCATTGTGTCCATTACCATTTATTTAAGGTGTCTGGCACAAAGTAAACACTTGATAAATGCACGTTGACTGACCTCATTGAGAGGGTCACGGACATTTCCTAAGGGCTGAATGGAGATTCCCTGAATAAATTGATGCACCACAAATAAAATGCATAGTAAAAACTATATATCTATTATATTATTATAATTATATATTATATGATTATATATTGTTACATAATATACATAATATATACATATAAACATACATATTATATAACATAATATATACATATGAATATATAATAATAGTTATATTATGCTTATATTGTTATTAAAGATATTCTATTTATATATTCTATTATAATTTATTATTATTTTTATATATATATTTAGCCACATATATCACAAAATGTACCATTCTTAATACATGCTATCTCTAACCCAGATAAGGCAGAAAGCCCAATTAGAATGGAATCCACTTGTTTAAACTTTCAGTCTCTAAAGCTGCAGGCAGGAGAAATAAGGACTTTTGTCTCCTGCCACCTAGGATATGGGGGTAGTATAGCTGTCACTCACAATACCTACTAGAGAAGCAGACAATTTTCATAGTTGGTCATAGTTGATCAAGAGTTGGGACAGCTTTCATAGCTGGCATGCTGGGCTTCTTTGCTTGCGGTTTTGCTACTTCCATGAATGCCGGAAGATCAGTAATTTTGCCTGTAGGGCAGGAGGTTCTCAATCTAGAGTCTGTGAATTTGTCAGCTTAAAAAAAAATAGATTTTGATAATTGTATTTAAATACATCATCATATATATGTGTCATCCTTTCTCATCCTATGTATTTAATATTTTGCATTTAAAAACATTATTCAGAAAAGATGTTCATAGGCTTCACCCAACTATGACAGGGGTCTATGCCAAACAATAGGCCAAGAACCCTTGTTGTACAGTCTACCTCCTCTATTTGTCTATCCTAGTAACCCTAATACTAGAAAGAGGTTGCAGCTCAAATGCCCTTAGAAGCTAATGCCTTTATGTGGTACCACCTGCCTTTTATCTTTTAATCTTTTGTCATTCCATCTTTCATTCTGCTTTATGACTCCTAACTCTATTCTTCATATTCCCCATGGCATCTAATCCCTCCAGCTTCTTTCCCAGGACATTGCTTTTGCACTGACTTCACTCTCCTTTCTTCACTACTCCTATCCCTGTTTGAACCAGTTCAATACTATACAATCCTCTTCTCTCAGGTCCCTTGACCCCTTATCCTGTCATTGATCATACCCTGCAAAGTACCAACTTTGGATTAATTTTGCTATTCACTTCTTTCATTCTTATTCTCATGCTGTTGAGCTAAGCTGTGATGACTAGGTCCACCAAATTTATGTTAGGTGAACTCCGCTGAACTCTGTAGCATGGCAATCCCATTATATCTCCATAACTGATTCACTCTCCTACTCATCATAGCAACTTTTCCAAACCTTTTCATAATTTTTCAAACTTCCTATGACTCCCCTTCCCCACACCATTTCAGTTGAGAGCTTTGCTGCATATTTCACTGAAAAAGATCAGGACATTCACCAAGTGTTCTCTCATTTATCTTCAATTTCTGTCTATTGGCTGCTTCCCTACTACCTAGCGATATGCCCATGTCTCCTACATTCTCTTAGAACTCTTCCTTTATCTGTCTATTCCTGATAGATATTGTCTTATGTGTCTCCTGTCTTTCAGGGCTAAACATGGCCACCGTTAGAAGTTTCCTCTGTTTCTTTTCTTCTCACTCTCTTCTTAACTTTTTGCAGTTCCAACCTTATCATTCAATTGCAACTATTCTCTTTGAAGTTACCTATGTCCTCTTTTTCAAAAAATTAATTTTATTTATTTTTGTTACATTTTAAATTCTGCACTGTCTCCCTCCCTCCCCACCCCATACTACAGGCCACCATTTCACACACATACGCACACACACACACACACACACACACCACACACACACACACACATATATATGTATGTATGTATCTAAAACAATACCATGCACCAGTGTTCTCTTAATTGCCAAATCTAATGGCCTTTTCTCAGTCTTCAACCTTCTTGACCTCTTTGCAGCCTTTGACAGTGTCAATTACCCTCTTTGCCTTGATACTCTCTTCTCTCTTGCTTTTCAATGACATTGTTCTCTCCTGGTTCTCCTACATGTCTGACTACTTCTCAGTCTCCTTTGCTGTATCATCATCCAGGAGCATTTATCATGGATGTCGCTGGAAGACTTTGACCTTCTTTCTCTATCCTATTTTACTTGGTAATCTCATCAGCTGCCATGGATTCAATAAACTCTATGCAGAAGAGTCTCAGATCTGTATTTCCTGCCTTTGTCTCTCTCCTGACTGCCAGTCTCATATCTCCAGCTGCCTACTGTACATCTCAGTCACCACCATCTTTCCAGTCACTGCGACTCTCAACTTAGTTGTTATCCTTGACTCTTCATTCTCACCCCCTATAGTCAATCTGTTTTCCATTCCTATCAACTTTACCTTCATAACATCTCTCCTACTCATCTCCTTCTCTCCTCCGACAATGACATTACCTTGATGCAGACCCTCATCACTTTATGCCTAGACTATTGTAGCAGTCCGCTGAGTGGTCTTCCTGCCTCAAGTTTCTCTCCACTCCAGTCCATCCTTCATCCGTGTCAAATTTATCTTCCTTAAGCAAAGGTTTGACCATTTTGCACATACTCCCTTCATACCCTATCCTCCCCAAGATCAAACAGAAAGTCTTCTAGTACAGCACTTCTTAAGCTGTGGGTCATTGCATAACTGAATGTGGGGGTTGCAGAAAATTTGGCAACAATAAAAGGGTTTCTGAATGAGCAATGATGAAAAATTAATTCAAAATCAAACACATAATGAATCCGAGGTGTTTCTGGCAACGCTTGCTCATGTTGCACTGCACAACTTCACTGCGGCCTTGGTTCTGAACACACAACGTACACACTTTGCACTGCACATGCCATCACTCCACAGAACACCAGTGAACGCTGCCAGAAACACCTCAGCTCAGATTCAACACTATTGTATGTTATGAATTGCAGTGGTTTTACTGTACACACAAAATCATTAAATGAATTTTGGCCTGGGATTAGGACAGAATTTCCAAACATTTCTGAAATGGCTCTAAACACACTTCTGCCATTTTGTACTACGTATTTATGCAAAATGGCATTCTCAACATTGACAATCATAAAATCAAAATATCTATCAAGTCTGAAAAACATTGCAGATGCTCTATGTCCTGCGTTATCAAGTATTCTGCCAAGATTTCATTCTTTATGTAAAAATAAACAAGCATATCCATCTTATTAGTATGCAAATTTGCTTTAGTCTTTGATAAATAGCAAAATTATATGTATGCCAAAGAATTGTTTTAAAATAAATTCCTTTATGATTTATTATCAGTAAATGTTTGATTTGTACGCCTATTTTATATACCTATATACCCAGGGTCGTGTAAAAATTTCAGGTGAAAAGGGATTGTGAGTGGAAAAAGTTTAAAAGCCCTGCTCTAGCTGACTTTTAAAGGTCTTCATAATCTGACTCCTTCGGACTTTTCCAGTTTTCTTAGGCCTTATTTTCCTCCATGCGCTCTGCAATCTAGTGACTTCCTCGATGTTCCTCTCCCAAGACACTCCATTTTCTGAGTGCATTTTCACTAGCTGTCATCTAGGCCTAGAATTCTCTTCTTCCTCACCTCCACCTCCTGGTTTTCCTAGCTTCCTTCAGGTCTCAGCTAAGATCTTGCCTTCTGCAAGAAGACTTTCTCAGTCCCCCTTAATATCAGTGCTTTCCTTCTGAAACGGCCTCTCATCTACCCTTTATTTAGTTTGTTTTGCACATTGTCTCCCCCACTATAATGTGAACTCTGTGAGGGTAGAGACTGCTTTTGCCTTTCTTGCTATCTCCAGCGCAAGCAGCAGCAGTTCCAAGAAGCTACTGGTGAACCAGGTAAAAAAAAAAAAACCAACAAAAACTTTTTATCCGGGTGTCTCCAGTGTGGGCACACCTTACAGAAGCAAGAGCAAAGCTTTTCATCCCTAATCCCTAATCGTAGTTCCCTCCCCTGTTTCCCCATAGGCTGGGTAATGCAGGGTTTACAGCCTATCCGGAGCGCCTGATTTCCCCCACGTGAGTCTCCGCCCCTAATGACGTCTTCTATTCCCCACATTTATGTTATGCAACAGCCTGCAGCTGTCAGTACCCCAGCAGCTACTCATCGAGGGGTTTGGGGGACTTACCCACACCCTGATGAGTGATATGCAGAAGCAATATTCCCAACCACATTTTCTACACCCAGCCCTTAACACAGTGCCTGGCACAGAGTAAGCACTTAATACATGCTTGTTTGACTGTCGATCCTAAATCTGATATCTTCAGTGGCAGAGGAAAAAGTACCTCTGTCAGCCCCAGTTGTTCCTTCTCTGTCCTTTCTCTTTCAAAACCCCATATTTTACCTCGAGTTTTTTATGTCACAATCTCATTGCCTGTCTGTCCCTCCAATCCATCCACCTGCTAAGGGATCTCTATCTCTGATCTGATGTTTGTGTTGCTGGAATATTTCTGCTCTCAGCAGGGCAGGTGATCTCTCACTGGAATGCTTTTGCTTTGGCACTGTAGACTGACCTTCTATATACCCACGCAGCTTGGTACAGGTTTCAAGCATTCAACAGTCCTTCCCAAATGCTACTTTTCACTTTCCCCATCTCCTCCCCATTTATAAGCTGTAGATCCATTCCAGTCTGTATGTCCCTCCTCTTCTAGGCCCCTGCTAGCTATTCTTGCTAATTTTTCATACACCCAACTCTAGGCCTAGGCTCACCTCTCTCTGCAGGCCCCTAGAACTCTGGGGATATGGAGATTTTTTTTTCAGTCCTGTTTGGAACATTCAGGTTGAAACTAGTCCACACAGCCACCTTCACATCACTTCACCTGCTATTATTCTCAACTCTGCCCAAAAGAAATCTGATAGTATTTTTCTTGGTTATGGTACTTAGGTCTCTTGAGTTGAGCCTCCCACAGCTACCCCAGCTTCTGTTCTCTTTCTTCTGTGCTTCCTTTTTCCTTTCTATCTCCTGTCCTTGTTCCTAAGGCTTTTCTGATAGGTTCCTTTAAGGCCTTTTATTCTGGATCAAATCATCTGGCACTTCCTCTCACTAACCCCACAGTTTTAGTACAAAGCTCTCTCAGCAGCTCCCAGCTCTGCTTCCCACCTGGCCAGGCCAAATTTCTCCTCTCTACTTACAAGGTTTGCCATATGCTTTCTCAGGGATTCATATCCCTCAACTACACATGAGCATGTTAAAGACAATTGTCTTCTTCCTTTTCAGATTTAAAAAATACTCATGACTTCATAGACAATTTTTAAAAAATTATATTTTATTAATATTTTTGTCTTCATATTATAGTCATTTCAACCCCTCCTCCAGATTGAGTCCTCTTTTTTTAATTACTTTTTTTTCAATAAGTGAAAATATGGCTTTTTTCCTTTAACCCCCTCTCTCACCAATTGAAAAAGGGTCAAGTAAAACAAACTTCTACATGGACCTCATTTAAAAAATATGTCTCTTTTTTTTTTAAACTTTGAATCTTTCACCTCTACCAGGAGGTAGGCAGCATGTTTTATCTTTACCCTCCTACAATTATGGTTAGTAATTATGATGATCAGAGTTCTTAAGTCTTTCAAAGTTTAGATTTTACAATATTACTATCTTTGTATAAATTGTTCACTTCACTCTTCATCAGTTTATGCAAATCTTCTCAGGTTTCTCAGAAACAATCACTTTCATTTCTTACAACACAATAATATTCTCATATATTTATATACTTGTTCAGCTTTTCCCCAATTAATGCTGCATCTTTAGTTTATAATTCTTTATTGCCACAAAAAGGATTAGAAATACTTTTGCAAGTCCTAAATTAGGATTTGTTTTGTTTAGGACAAATCCTTCCCTTAATCTACCTTTTTTTTCCACTTCCCTCTTCTTCTTTTCCCTCTTTCCTTCTATTTTCCTGTTAAGGGAAATGTATTTCTGTACCCAACTCTGAATTCGTGTGTGAGTTTGTGTATATTTTTCCATCCTTTGATGAACTCAGATGAGAGTGAGATTCAAATATTGGCCACTCACCCACCCTCTTTGTATAGATTTCTACTTGTGTACCCCAATTGAGCTAGATAGTTTTCTCTAACCTTTTTCTTTCCCTCCTTTTCCAACGTTTTCCACTTTCTTTCAATTTCCATGTTACTTTTAAACCCCTCAGGAAATAATAGAACCACTCTCCAGTGTTCTGTCTAATTGGACTTGTTCTATGACCTCTAATAGTAATAGATTTCAGAAGGGATACATTTTATCACTGTGACTTCTTGCTGGATTTCTCCACCAGGATATCCTCTGGTGTGTTTTCTAGATCTGTTTGGAGTATTGTGGTACAGAGCTTGCTGCATTTTCTGCTACTTCTCCATCTTGGCTCCTCCTCCACCTTCCTTTTGAAAAAAAAAATAAATAGGAGTAAAAAGATCTGATATAATTTCTGCATCTGATAATATAAAAACTGAAGTACAAGAGCATTTGTTAAGTTGTAACTACATGGCAGGTACTGTGCTGAATGCTAGGGATGCAAGTAAGTTTAAAAAAAATGCTATTTGTGCCCACAAGGAGCTCACACTCTAGTGGGACAGATAACATGCAATAACTATGTATATACAAGATGGATATGGTGTAAATGGAAGGTAATCTCAGAGGGAAGGCACTAACATTAGGGGAGTGAAAGTGGACTAGGGAAGGGCCTCTTTGAGAAGTTGAGATTTGAGCTGAGGCATGGGAAACAGTCAGTTCAAAGGCAAAGAGTAGGTTGTCATGTGGTAGGAAAAGAAAAAAGGCTAATTTCATTATATCATAGTGAACTTCCATATGTCATGGAAGTTAAGCCTAAGAATAACGTACATAGTATTCTCTCCTAGGAGTCCTTTGTGTCACATTTTATTTTTATAACATCAGCCTTGCTTTAGAAATCCTTCAACCAACAATTGCTTGGGGAGGTGGGGAAATATGGGTATTTTTGCCAAGAAGCCTAAGGCATAAAATTCCCTTACACAATCAAGAAGAGCTATGCAAAGAAAGCCCTGCTTAGTGAGACCCTCTTTGTACTTGCAGTTGTGATGGCCAGATAAATGATACCTGGAAGAATAAGCAGTGCTATTGGATATGTTTCATTTTGTACTGGGGTCTATGAACTCAAAGCAAAGCTCAGGGGTCTTGTGAACATGGCCCTGCTGCTCACTTGGCACAGACACAGAACTGGAGCCCCTTGTGGGATTGGATGGGCTCCATGAAGCAGCCCTGATAAATGCCTGTGTGATGCTCCACCACCAGGCCCACATTCATGGCCCCTGCTGCTTCCTAGGAGCTCTCTAAAAACATAGTAAGTGTTGTTGAACCCACAGGCAAGTCTCCAATTACACTCTTAACACAGTGTGAACCCAACTCTAGGACATATTTTTCTGTTTGGGCTAGTAGGGAGGAAATACTGTTTCAGGCCATAACTTTACTCTCACAAATAAAGTATGCAGGCTATTCAAAAAAAAGAATACAGCATTGCTGCCTAGTGTGCATAAGTAAAGCTGAGGAGAGATATTTTCTATGAGGTTTCATTAACCAGGGTGATAGCATCATAGCTTTTGAGTTTAATGGGACTAGAGAGGTCTAGGCCAACCCCCTCAACTTAGAGGTGAGAAAACTAAGGACCAAACAGGTTGTGTGTCTTCTCCATGGTGATAAAACTGTAATTGGCAGAGCCAGGATTTGAACCCAGGTCCTCTAAATCCAAATCTGTTACACTTTCAAGGAGACCAATAGAAAAGTAGGAGAGTAAAATGTCTTCAGTAAAACTCACTCATGGACCTCAAATTGTTTTCTCTTGGTTACCTTCATATACATAGGATTTTTGTGAAATTCCATGAATAAATATTGAACTACAAAGACAGCCTTGTATAGTGTATTGAGAGTTAGATTTGGGGTCAGGAAGAATTGTATTCAGATCCTCCTTCAGTTACAACTACCTTATGACCTCGGGCAAATCACATAACCTCTTTCAGCCTCAGTTTCCTTGACTATAAAATAGGAATAATAATACTTGGAGCAAGAAGCTGAATGGTAAAGTGGATGAGTGGTCCCTGGAAACAAGAAAATAAGGGTTAAAGTAATGGCTGGGTGACCTCTTGACCAGGAATAAATGACAACATCTCAATGTGCTCCCAGGCAAATCTATAAATTACTGTCAATTGCCAATCTGCAAAGGGTTGGGGCAGCAAGGTGTGGAACTGGATGGATGCTGGGGCTGGAGTCAGGAAAATGCTTTACTACTAAAAAGAAGACTTATGTTTCACCCAAGATCTTGCAAGGACTAGGAGAATGGCTCAATGTCAAGTTCCATAGTAATGATCTTGATATATTTTCCTTAGGAGTACATTTGCCTCCTTATCTCCACTGCTTTTCCTGTGTATGAGTCCCAAAGGCTATAAATAAAACACAATAATAGGGAGTGACTCAAAAATCCCTGTTGGTTTTTTTTTTAATAATACACTACTTTGGTACTACAGCATTATACTCCACACTAAAGATATTTATGGTTGACATCACTGAAAACATATGTCAACCACCACCACCCACCTTGAAAAGAATATTTTCCAACTGATTAGCATAAAGTGGAATCAACAAAACAATGCTATCAATTTTTATCATTGCTGAAAAGTTATAGATAGAAGAATGGTCTCTTAAATGGAACACATGGGAATCTGCAAAGTTTGGGAAGCTGAAGGAAAGCCAAAGCTTACAATTTTTGTTATGGCTTAATGGCAACTTAATGACTGATTTGCCCCGTTGTCCTAAGTATTTAAAGTAGTTTGATTTTAAATAGTCAGAACAACAGAGCAATGCAAAAAAAAAACCCAACACAACAAAAACAGCCTTTTTTTTTAAAAGCAAAATTAAATGTCTATTAAAATGGTCCTTCTCTCATACCTCCTTGTGGCTATGTTAAAGCCTGAAGATTGTAATTGACCAGCAAAGCTGCAGCAGCAGCCCTAGCAGCAACATATAGCTATTGATTAATGTTACAACTTAAAACTTCTTTGAGACTTTGGGACACCTTGTATCTCACTTTAAGCTTTGCAGATTATTTCATTTGATCCTCATAACAGCTCTGTGAGTGGGTGCTATCATTATCCCCACTGAGGAGGGGAAACCGAGGAAACTGAGTTTTTGAGAATGTGACTTGTGTAGGGTTATTGTTGTTTAGTCTTTTCAGTTGTGTCTGAATCTTCATGACCTCATTTGGGGTTTTCTTGCAAATACATGGGAATTATTTGTCACTTCCTTCTCCAGCCCATTTTACAGATGAGGAAGCTGAGGCAAACTGTATTAAGTGACTTGCTTAGGTTGATACAGCTAGTAAGTGTCTGAGGCCAGAGTTGAACTCAGGAAGATGACTCTTCCTGATTCCAGGCCCATCACTTCACCCACTGGCCACCTGTTTGTCCCATAACCAGGGTTGTGTAGCTAGTAAATAACTGAGGCAGGATTTGAACTCATGTCTTTTCCTGACTATAAATCTAGTGTTTTATTTACTTTGATACTTAGTTGCCTCAATAACACGACTAGCAAGATTATTGAGACCTAATAGAATATAAACTCCTAGAAAGAAGAAAATCTCATTTTTTCTATCTGTAGCACTTAGTGAAATGTCCTGAGCTTAGTTTAATAAATGCTTGTTGAATTTAATTGACTGATATACCTATTGAAAAACAGACCATCTACTAGACTCATTGAGTAAATTCAAAGCTTAATTGGCCAACCACACACTCAGCATAGACATGACTAAAACATTGTGGTTTGTTGGATTTGAAGTCAGAAGACTTAGGTTGGAATTCTAGCTTTACCTATGACCCTAAGCAACTCAGATTCTCTGGGCTACAGTTTTCTCATTTGTGAAACAAACAAGTTGGCCTATATCACCTCTAAAGTTCCTTCTAGCTCTAAATTTTTGATCCTGTGACTCTGTGACCACCCAGAGGCCTTGCTATGCTAGGTAGCTCAGTACCACTTAAAGTAGGAGAAGCACAGGGCCCTTACAGAAGCAGAGACAAAGCTTACCATCTCTTTCCAACTCTTCTTCCCTAGAACACAAAGATATCTTATACAACTTTCCCTTTACCAGCCATCTATAGTAATCCTAAAGCTGCCCCCTCCCCCAGCCCACAGACTCTTACTATCGTGAAGGGACAATCCTGCTCATTGTGGTATACCCCAACAGTGGGATTAGGATGAGAGGAGCAATCTTCTCCTAGAAAGGAGGTCCAATCAGATCCAAATGTAGCCTATGCACATCCTGGGGTACCTTATTCTGATGCCCACTGACACTGACAGTCAGATGCCCATAACTTGTTAGCAACATCTCTCTTTGATGGGCTTTAGATGTACCTCTGAGGCCAAAAGCTTGAGCCCCACCAGTGTGTTTCCCATAACCTCCTACCCCTATTCCAATATTATCAGTTGAAAGTCTATTTAGTCAGCCAGCCTCAAGAAATTTTTAGAAAGGGGCATTTAGCAAGATGGTACAATACAAAAAGTTGATACAAACCACCCCTCCCCACCACAATGTCAATGACATTTTCTTCCACAAGTATGTACAGGATCCAGGAGAAAATATTTTCATGCTTAGCTCATGTGGCAAAATGGTGACTTATAGGTCTTGGTTGCTGGAAATTATTTTCTTTCATTGATGGGGTGCTGATATTATAAACACTGATAATGTGCATACTATTGACTGGATCCAAATGAGAACCCCAAGATCTGCGTGATCCTTTAGCCTTTTGAAGCTGGAACATCTTCCAGTAAAAAGGGCGAGGATAGAGGAGCCTTGACTGAAGGTAAAGTCTTTCCTTACTCCTAAATGATTTCTCCCTAGCTGTGTACTAGAAAGCCATAGTTGCTACAATTTCTGGAAAACCTTTCCATGGCAGTTGACTTGATGCTTTTATATAGGACCCAGCAGCTAAGTAAGGAAATACTTCATGCAATTAGAACAGCCCTCTTGTGTGCATATTTTGTCCTATTAAATGGCTTTCAAAAACTTTTCACATTTTAGTATAAGGTCTTTAGTATAAGATGTTCTCACCTATTAAGAAATAAGGCTAAAATGGGGGTGGGGGTGGGGAGCCTCCCCTGCTCAAGCAAGCAGAAGCAGAAAAAGCCAACTTAGGTTCAGAAGGCTAGGTACAAGAAATAAGATCCAAGCCAGAGGTGAGAGTTTATTTCAAAACATGGGAAGCAGGCTACAGAGAGTGGTAAGTATATGTTGGGCTAATTAAATTTGTTTCTTTAAAGCATTCCCACTTTTATGATGGCTACATCTGTTCCCTGTACTCAACCTGTGGTGACGTGCTGGGATGTTCACAAGCCAGTTTTATTATGTTCTCTCTTGATTAAGTCTCCATGAGCATGGAGACTTTAAGGGTGTTAGAGTATGTTTTATAGTCAATCGCCTTCTACCTGTAGCTCAGCTTCTCTCTCTCTCTCTCTCTCTCTCTCTCTCTCTCTCTCTCTCTCTCTTTTAAATAATTAATTTAATTTATAGTTTTCAACATTCATTTCCATAATATTTTGAGTTTTTAATTTTTTCCCTTTCCATTTCTTCCCCTCCCCACCCTCCACAGTATACAATTAGATATAGGCTCTACATATACATTCATGTTAAGCATATTTTCCCATTAGTCATGATGTAAAGACAATTAGAACTAATAGGAGGAACCATGAGAAAGAAGAAACAAAACCACAAAAGAGCAGGAGAGCAAATAGTATACTATTTGCATACTAAATATACATTCAGATGCCATAGTTCTTTCTCTGGATGTGGGTAGCATTTTCCATCGTGAGTCTTTTGGAGTTGTCTTAGATCCTTGCATTGCTTAGAAGAGCCAAGTCTATCAAAGTCAATCCTCCCACAATGTGGCTGTTACTGTGTACAACATTCTCCTGGTTCTGCTCATTTCACTCAGCATCGGATCATATAAGTCTTTCCAGGTTTTTCCAAAGTCTGCCTGCTTACCTTTTCTTATAGCACAATAGTATTCCATTATATTCATATACGACAACTTGTTCAGCCAATCCCCAATTGATGGACATCCCCTCAATTTCCAATTCTTTGCCACCAAAAAAAGAGGTGCTATAAATATTTTTGTATATGTGGGTCCTTTTCCTGTTTTTATGATCTCTTTGGGATATAGCCCTGCTGGGTCAAAGGGTATGCACAACTATGCCCTTTGGGCATAGTTCCAAATTGCTCTCCAGAATGGTTAGATCAGTTCATAACTCCACCAACAATGCATCAGTGTTCCAATTTTCCCACATCTTTCCAACATTTATCATTTTCCTGTTTTGTCTCTTAAGCCAATCCAATAAGGGTAATATGGTACCTCAGAGTTGTTTTGATTTGCATTCTATTCATCTCCTTAACTTCTTTCTTGCTTATTTTGTGATTAGATTTCTTATTTTGTGATTAGATTTATTATTAGATTTATCTAGTTCTGAGAGGGGGAGGTTGAGGTCCTTTACTAGTATAGTTTTGTTATCTATTTCTTCCTATAACTCCCTTAACTTCTCCTCTAAGAATGTGGATGCTATACCACTTGGTGCATATATGTTTAGTAATGATATTACTTCATTGTCTATGGTACCTTTTAGCGGGGTGTTGTTTTCTTCCTTATCTCTTTTAATTAGATCTATTTTTGCTTTTGCTTTGTCTGAGATCAGGATTGCTACCCTGCTTTTTTTTTTTTTATTTCAGCTGAAGCATAATATATTCTGTTCCAGCCTTTTACCTTTACTCTGTGTGTATCCCTCTGCTTCAAATGTATTTCTTGTAAACAACATATTGTAGGATTATGGTTCTTTCTCTTTTTTCTTAATGGTATCATTGAGTCTTCCCAAGGCCTTTTTTCTTTTACCTTCACTAGAACTGTCTGCCTCAGTCCCAGATAACCAGGAATCAATCATTATAATATTGCCATACTTGCTATCAATGCTCATATTACGTTAGTATTTATGAAGTCCTTATTATGTGCCAGATAGAAATACTGGGGTTATAAAGACAATAGTAAAACAGTCCCTCACCTCAGGGAGCTTACATGTTTAATTGGAGGGACAACATATTCATATGTAGATGTGTAAAAAAAAGATACATAAGATTTTTGAGGCAGGGGAGGGAAAGGAATTAACAGCACAGAGCTTAGGAATAGTCTTATCAAACTGGGAAAAAATTTTTTTTACAAGTTTCTCTGATAAAGGTCTCATTTCTCAAATACATATGGAATTATGCAAAATATATAAAAATAAGAGTCATTCCCTATTTGATAACGGGGCAGAGGATATGAACAAGCGGTTTTCAGAAGAAGAAATCAAAGCTATCTATCCACAGTCATATGATAAGAGGCTCTAAATCACTAATGGTGAGACACAAATTAAAACAGCTCTGAGGTACCACCTTACATTTATCAGACTGGCTAACATGACAGCAAAGAAAAATGACAAATGCTGAAGGGGATGAGGGAAAATAGGCCCACTAATGCACTGTTGGTGGAGTTGTGAATTGGTCCAACCATTTTGGAAAATAATTTGGAACTATGCCCAAAGGGCTATAAAACTGTGCATACCCTTTGACTCAGCAATACTACTATTAGACCTGTATCTCAAAGAAATCAAAGAAAAAGGAAAAGGACTTGCATGCACAAAAATATCTATAGTAGCTCTTTTTAAAAATTTACAAATTTTTACAAATGAATTGCAAATAGAGGGGATGCCCATCGATTGAAGAATGGCTGAACAAATTGTGGCATACAATTGTGACACAATACTATTGAGCTATAAGAAATGATGAGCAGGATGGTGTCAGAAAAACAAAACAACACCTAGGAAGGCACATAAACTGATGCAAAGTGAAATGAGCAGAAGCAGGAGAACATTTTACACAGTAACAGCAATATTCTAATAATGATCAGCTGTGAAAGTTTTAGCTTCTCTGATCAATGCAATGATCAGTCCAAAACAGTTCCAAAAGACTCATGATGAAAAATGTTATCCATCTTCAGAGAGAGAACTGATGAACTCTGAGGGCAGATAGAAGTATATTGTTTTTCACTTTCTTCATTTTTCTTGCTTTTTAATTTTTTTAAACATGGCTAATAGAAATAAATTTTGCATGACTTCACATGCATAATGGGTACCATATTGCTTGCCTTCTCAGTAGGTGGGGCAGGACGTGGAGGGAAGCAGCGAATTTAAAGCTCCAGATTAAAAAAAAAAAAAGGAATAGGCTCGTCTAGAAAGTAACTCCTGAGCTGAGCCTTGAAGAAAACTAGGGATTCTTTGGGAGGCATGGGGCTGGGACATGGGGAGAAAGAGGAACTGCAAGTGCAAAGGCTTGAAAGCAGAAGAAGGAGTGTGAGGTATTAGGAATAAAAGGATCAGTTTGGCTGGAGCATAATGTGCATAAAGGGGAGCCATATATAACAAGGCCGGAAAGTTAGGTTGGGGCCAGCTTGTGAAGGGCTCTAAATGCCAGACTTCATATTAACAGACTTTACATCTTTGGACCTGAGCTAGTAGTCCTCACCCAGACCTCATTGTTCATTCCAGTCTTCCAACTAGTTTAATCCTTTGGCCATTATCACATTACTGAGACTGTGCCAGAAAAACCCAAGCTCTGACAACTCCTATTCTGCTAAGAAGGCTTTGAGAATGAGCCAGGGGAGGGACTGCGTGGCCAAGGATTAATCTAGCTGGGTTTGGAAGAGTCTTTCTCCAAAATGTCCACCACCAAATCATGAATTGTTTTGGCCACAACAATTTATGAAGACCACCTACTGAGCCAGCAGCAGGATTACAATCTGTATCAACTGGAAGGACAGGACCTGGACAGATGAGTCATGCAACCTTGAAGCACCAAAGTAAGCAGACAGCATTAAACAGGAAGAAACAATTTTGAAACAAATTAAAAAAAAATCCTACTGTATCTACTTCTGAAACTGAGCCTCATCATCTTTACGAAAAATTCTGAAATGTTTGTTTTTACCATTTATTTTGTTACCCTCTTTTTAGTCTCTCTCAGCTTTTGCTGTTTTTATCCCAAATTCTTATCTCCCCTGGAATTCCCATTCTGGGCTGAAAGAAAAAAAACTTGATTTTTTTTTTTAAAATCATGACTTATTCAGATAACTGTTCGGGTGGGGGGTTAGAAGAAAGAACAACAGTAGTAGAATAGGCAAGTGCTCTTAACTTTCCTATGCTTTAGAATTTTTCATTAAAGCATTAATTAGATGCCTCCTATGTGCCAGGCATTGTGTTAGATACAAAGAAAAAGGTAAAATATCCCTGCTCTGAAGAAACTTCGATTACACAGTTTTAAAAGTAGAATTCCAGGTCAAAAGTTCATAGATGTAGAGCTGGAAGCAACTTTGAGGTCATCTAGTCCAATTCCTTCATTTTACAGATAAGAAAACCTAGGCCTAAGGAAGTTAGGTGACTTGCCCAAGGTCTCATAGGTCATAATTATTGGAAATAGGATTTGAACTCAGGCTTAGGCACTCTGACTACAGAGCGGGTTTTACAGTGTACAATGCTACTTATCTGGTATCTGATTCTTTTCCCTACATTTTGTTTTTTAGGTCATGTTGAACCCCAAATGTATTGTTGTCTTGATTATACCTTCTAAATTCAAGTGGCCTAAAACTAAGGTGCCTACTTCTGTGGGATTATTATACTGGTCTTTTACGGTTGTTTATACATTCTCTTTAGGGACGACAAAATAGTTTTCTTCAGCCTTTGGAGGTCTGTCATGCAGAATAGTCATGAAACTCATTTTACTTGGCCTGAGAGGGCCAATGGAACAATGGGTGAGGATTGCTGAGAGGCAGATTTCAACTGTATGAATAGTAACTTCTTAACAATTAGAGCTAAGCAAAAGTTAATGGGATACCGTGGTAGGTAGTGAACTCACTCTCTGAAGAGGTCATGTAACAGACTAGCTGACCCCTTCTCAGGGCTGTTGAAGAAGGGATTTCTTTTCAGGCAGGTCTTGGGCCAGATACAGTCAGAAATCTCTTCCCTACCGTGAGATTCTGAGATTTTATACCCAATTCTTCATTGCTCCCAACTATTGGGATTCATCACATTGGAGGAAGCATATTGATAAGCTGGCAAATATTCAGGAAAGGGTCACCTGACCTAGATGGCGAAAGGCTTTATGATCAATTAATGATAGTGAACATGTATGTGGCACTTTAAGGTTTGCATAGCTCTTTACCTACATTATCTCTTCTGATCCTTACAATAATCCCGTAAGAGGTATTATCATTATCCTCATTTTACAGATTAAAAAAAATGAGTTAAGTAGCTTTCCCAGGGTCCCACAGCCTTGAGATTTCTGATGAGGGATTTGAATCCAGGACTTCCTGACTATCTCTCAATCTCTCAATACCATGCTGGCTTCCTAAAATCATATGAAGAAAGAATTAGAGATAATAACTTGAGGAGGAGAAGACTTGGGGGTGGGGTGGGATGGGACAAGAAAGCTGACTTTAAGCAACTTTAAGGACTGTAATATGGAAAGAAAAGGGGACAAGCATTTATTAAGCACCTACTATGTGCTAGGCACTGTATAAGCACTTTATAAGTATTGCATTTGATCCTCTCAACAACCCTGTGAGATAGGTGCTATTATTATCTTTGTTTTATAGTTGAGGAAACTGAGGCAGACAGAGTTGAGACTTGCCCAGGGTCACACAGCTACTAAATGTCTATTACTCTTATCCACAGTCCCACCCAGCTTCCTAGATTAGCTTCATTCTGCTTGGCTCCAAGTGAGAGATCTCTGAGCATTAAGTAGAAATTGCAGAAAGACAAATTTTGGTTCAATAAAAGTAAAATCTTTCTATAAGGATGGATAGTACCAGCCAAAAAGTGGAATAGGATACCTCTGGAGGTGGTAGACTCCCCATCCCTAGAAGTCTTCAAGGGAAGGCTGGAGGATAATTTGTTGGGGATGTTGTGTAATGTATCACTGGTCAGGTTGGACTAGATAACCTTGCAGTCTAAGATCCTGTAATCTTTCCTGTTTTCTGCCTGCTCCATTTTAGACACAACACTACTCACTTGTACCTCAAGAAGAAGAGGCAGGTTCAAGAGATGAAATTTAGCATTGCCAGATATGGGCTGTACCCAAGTTTCTCACAGATTGTGTTGCAGAAATTAATGTGTAAATCAATTGTTTGATACATGAAATGCAATTTCTTAGAGAAACAATGTTAAAAGTGCTGGATAGATTCCCAGGGACCCCTCAAAGAGCCTATGTAATCCATAGTATGCCTGGAGTCCTTTGCATTTACAATGAAAAAAAAAGGCACTAGAAAGCAATATTAAACTGTTATAACATTTATAATTAAAACAGAAAAACAAAATTGAGAATTCTTTTCTCTATGTTGAATAATGGTGTTAGCATGGGCTTAGTAAAAACATGGTAAGGCGGAAACTCAATTATACAGATTCTCATCAAGACTTTGGTACCCATGGTAAATTTAATTAAAAAAAAACAACTTATGACTTTCTTTAATGCACCAGTATCAAAGTTATTAGCACTACTCATGTCTTTATTACTCATGACTAGAATAATTTTCTTGGCTCAAAAATGGAAAGAAAGATAACATTTTCCCAGAGATAATCGGTTAAGTTTGAAGGATAAAGGGAAGAAGGCTAACGATGCATGTTTGTGGTGGGAAATGGATTGCAGGAGTTGGAATTAACACTGAGTAGTGGCAAAGATGGGTGTGAGAGTGGGGTAACCACCAGGTGGCACTATGACACTGGAACAGCTTGGTTGCTATGTGGGAATAAATTTGGCCATGAAGTAGCTTAGAAGCATGGGCAATAGATGTACAGAATACTTAAGGACAGGTGTTTTTAACTTGAGGATTGCCTTTATTGTTTTTTGAGTGGTATCAGTCACACCATTACATTGAACTATTTGACTTCCTTATATAGTTTACATCAGGAGTTCTTAATCTTGGACCCATAGACCTCATGGGGTGGAAGTGGGGGGGGGGTGGTCCATGGATGGATTTTAAGAGGATCCAAGAACTTGGGTAGGTTATTATACTAACCTCAAACAACAACAACAACAACAACAACAAAAGTAGTGGTTAACCATGATGGTTAATATTATTGAGAAAAATCTTTTACTATTGTCTCAAGGATACTTCATGCAGGTCCATTATCTCATTTGTTTCCCACAACTATGAAAGACTGGTGCTCTTGCTATTCTTAATTTACAGATTAAGAAACTGAGGCTTAGAAAGGTTAAATGACATGCCTAGGGTTATGCAGCAAATGTCAGACAGGAAATTTGGGCCCATGTCTCTTCTGACTACAAGCCCACCATTCTTTCTTCTACACCACACTGAGAATGATAGTATCTATACACTTAATATTTGCTTTTTTTTTTTAGTAAAACGAGTTATTCTGTCAAATTACAGAAATTCCTGAACTAAGAGAAGCTTACTAACTTATTACATGACTAACCCACAAGCTAGATGCTATGAACCAGACTTATCTTTTCCATATTTTCTTCACCAAGTAACAACTTTATTTTTTCCTATAATGTCAGGTCTGAGTGTGAGTTAATTCCACATCCCTAAGTAGTCAAGAGAGTCCTAGTTTTCATTGCTCCTATTTTCTGCTATATTTCAGATCCTCAACAAACCCTTAGATTTGTCCAGTTTTATAAGGTTTTCTAGTCAACTAACTGGGCAGACACATTGAGCTCTTGTCACTTCTCTCAATACTTCATTGTGAATCACTGTCCTGACAAAGACGTCAGACTTTGGGTACAGACTAGGATTCTACTGTTTCTATTTCCCTTTCTCCCCATTTCCTCATGAAAAAACAAAATGTTAAGCACTTATTATGTGCCAAGCATTGTATTGTGTTGAGGGAAACAACATACGACCAAAGGCAGTCTCTACTTTCTAGGAGCTTACATAACTATTAGGGGAAGGTACATTCTGGAGTTAGTCTCAGGGAGGAGTTTTTTGGTCTGGAAAGTTACTGAATAGTGAGTGAGTGGTAAATAGATTTTGACTTGGTCAAGGTTACAAGTGAGTGGAAGTGAGAGAAGAAGTATTTTTGTTTTGTTTAATTTTTTTTAAGGCAATTAGGGTTAAGTGACTTGCCCAGGGTCACACAGCTAGTAAGTGTCGTGTTTGGTCTGAGGCCGGATTTATACTCAGGTCCTCCTGGCTTCAGGGCCGGTGCTCTATGTACTGCGCCACTTAGCTGCCCCCAAGAAGAAGCATTTTGGCAAAAAGAGTGGAGAGGCACGGCTCCAGAGTAAATAAAGAATGGGTGGGGCTTATCTAAAGTAGGAGGATGGAGGTTTGATTCTGAGACTGAGTCTCTTAGGAAAACTCTAAACCAGAAATTCCAGAGATAAATGGTTAAAACCTTCAGGGCATGGTTTCTGGTCCATGGAATAGGTATTCAGGAGGGAAGATGGCTAGGAAGTAGGAAGTGTGTGGTATAGGATATGGGGAAATAGGATGTGGTGCTAGAAGGAAGCTGAAGTGAACAGTCAATGCAATCAGAAAGCACAAAAGAAGGAAAGGGGAAAAAAAGCACTTCTTAACTATCTACTACGTGCCAAGTGCTGTACTAAATACAATAAATATCTCATTTAATACTCTCAACAACCCTGAGAGTTAGGTGCTATTATTATCCCTATTTTAACAGTCAAGAAAACTGGGGCAAACAGAAGTTAAGTAACTTGTTTGTGGTCACAGAGATAGTCAAGTGTCTAAGGTGGGATTCAAACCCAAGTCTTCCCTATTAAGAATCCAGTGCTTTCTATCTTTCTGCCACAGGGATACCCAAAATGGCAAATCTAGAGATACAGCAAAGCCATTGGTTTCCTAAAAAAGTTTATGCTGGCCTCTTTCCCAAAAAGGGAGCTGAGCTTATTGTAGAATTCTTAGAGAAATTGTGGAAACATCCTTGTGGGGAGCTATGAATGTAGCACATCTCTCTGGTCAGCACACACATTTAAGCATTTTGTAAATTATAAATGCAAGAGATTCTATTAGTCTTATTATCAGCTTTAGTTTCTTCACCTGTATACCACTAACCATACAGTTGATTGTTTTGAGGAAAACATTGTGTAAACCTTAATGTGTCACAGAAATGTGAGTCAGTTGATTTGTTTATTTGTTCATTTACTTATCAACATTATGATCATACTGTTTGGAATGGCTGCTGGTAGGGACAGACAAAAATAAATAGAAATTTCATATCTTACAGTGACCTGAGATCTTGAACTTCCATTTAGAAGAAAGGGCTGAGAAATGTTGTTTGATTAGTACTAGAAAGGAGATTGTTTATTTGTCTATTTTCAAAATTGCCACTTGGGGCCTTAGATATAACCAATCCATCCATCCATGAAGACAAACATTTATTAAATTTTATGATGTGCCAGGCACTATGCTAAATCCTGGGGATATAAAGGAAAAAAAAACTGTTTCAAGTCTTAAGGAGAATACTAGAATGTAATATGGGATATAAGAAGTACAAAAACAGGAATATAGAAGATACATAGAGTAGATGAAAGATAATGTCAAAGGGAAAGACACTAGCACTTGGGATAGGGAGAAAGGGACAGGAAAGTATCCTACAGAAAGTATCATTACAACTCTGCCTAGAGCAATGTGCTTAGCTTAATAATTTATGGATGTCCCTTTCAGTCCCATTGGTGGCTTCTTTTGTGCTAGTGACATTCCCACCAGGATAGATGACCAGAGCAGGGTTACCCCTGAGGGGCAAATCAAGCTGTGTGAGTATGTGTCTGGGAAGTTGAGATCTCCCCGTAATGTGACAATCTATATGAAACCTGGTCAAATTTGAACATTAAGGATAGTTCTGGAAAAAGAGTGCCCCAACAGGTTTGAGGATATCAAGGTATCATAGATTAAATTGAAGAAAAGGATGTGGTGGTACAAAAGAGCTGTCTGAGTTGATTAGGAAGCAGGGAAGATAAAAAGAGTGTTTGCATTGAGAGGTTAGGGTGGGGAAGAGGAGGGTCATTGTCCCAAGTGGTGATTCCATAGCTTTGTTTGGGATGAATGAAGAAGATATAATACAATACTTGTATTACGTCCTTCACCGCATGAAGGTACTTGACAAACATTACCAGGCTGAATTCTGGATGTCTAAGCATGCTCCCAAATCTATTCTTATTGGAAGTTCATGCTAACTCTGGAATTTATCCATGTATTGGAATCATCCTTGTGAACTCTCCCTCTATTGGATTGCTCCTCCCAGAACCTCCGCTTAAGGAGGGCACACAATTGCCCAGGCCAGCAATGTCTTCATTTCTCACCAGGCTACACTAGACTTCTCTGCACCAGGCACCTTCATTTCTTCACCCCACCTCCCCATTTCAGCTTTTTTTTAATATATATATATATATTGCCTTCCACTATTAGAATATAAGCCCCTTGAAGGCAGGCATTATTTTTCTTTGTGCTTGGTCTTGTATTCACAATGCCTGGGAACAGAGTAAGTGTTTAATAAATGCTTTTATTGACTGATACTATTGGGTCACTAAAACAGAATCTTCTGTCTTTGAGGATGATTCTGTCAATGACAGACATCTCCACAGATTTATTTCCTAGAGCTCACTGACACACTGGAAGTTTTCTTGTATCTTGGAGGTATTTCATTCTATCCTCCCTTTTTTGGTATCACTATTAGAACATTCCTTATTTCTGTAGTTCTTGAAAAATCCTCTACTAGGGCTGGTTCATTCCTTGGTCAGTGTGACCTCAGTATCCTCAGTCTGACATCTGGGCTAACAAGAACCCTGGGAATCCTTCCCATCTAATTATTGTTGAGAGCAGAAGCCATTTGGTTTGCCTACGCTGACCTTCCATACAATTTCTCTTGTGATATGGTATTTCTAGCAGTTGGGTAAGCCTAACCTACCTGCCACTATAAATCACTCTGATGATTTTGTGAACTTAGGTATAATCCTTGTTTTTCTCTAATTTTAGCCTGTGTATACCTATGTATTCTTTCCCACACTCTATGGAATAGTAAGGTCAGGATAGAGGGCAGCAAACCTCTCATCTGATCAGTGATTATTACCAGGAGTGTGTTGGCAAACATTTAACAATCAGCTCCCCACCCCTCCAAGTTTGTATAATGCTCTTTTAAGTTTAATATGCATTATTAACATTTTTTGTCAATATCTTAATTCTAGGTAATCAACTAAATAATAAATCAATCCCTGATTTAAAGCATTTGCTGATTTCCAAGGTATAAAAACTAACACCAAAAATTTAACAATTAGCTCTCTATAGTCCATTTGAGCTAGCCCCAGTAGACTCCTCATATAACTCTCTTTCTTTTCTAGACTGGATTTTATATTTGTCCCTGACAAACTGGAAGCCATCTTTCAATCTATTTTTTTTTTTCTTGCTTAGAGGACAATGTACTTATTTTGAAAGAGCACCGATTCTGGAGTTAGAGGTTTTTGTTGTTGAGTACGAGTCTGACTCTTCATGACCCCATTTGGAATTTTCTTGGCAAACATACTGGAGTGGTTTGCCATTTCCTTCTCCAGATCATTTTACAGATGAGGAAACTGAGGCAAACAGGGTTAAGTGACTTGCCTGTGGTCACATAGCTACTAATGTCTGAGATCAGATTTGAACTCAGTTTTCCTGACTCTAGGCCAGGTGCTCTATTTACTGTCCCACCTAGCTGCCTGGAGTTAGAGGCCCTGTGTTCAAACCCTGACTCTGTTATTTGCTATCTGTGTGACTTTGGAGAAGTCACTTAACCTTTTTGAGCCTTGGTTTCCTAACATGTAAAATTAAGGATTTGGGCTAGAATGATATGCAAACTTATTGAACAGCTCTGAATCTGTGACCACAGCCTGATTTCTTAGGGCCTACTTTCTCCCTGTGTGATGTTTACACTGCTTTTCTTACAGGAGCTGACCTCCTGAGCTGTATTTTGTTATATTTTGTCACCTACCATATCCACTGGCCTATCTTGATTCCTGGTATTGGCCCTTCCTGGTGGGTTCCACCTTGGAAAACACTCATATCCCAATATTTATACAGGGCATATAGTATGATTAATCATAGAACCTTAGAACTGTTTAGAGGTTATCTAGTGACTAGATTCTAGTTCAACCTCCTCATTCCATAGTGGAGGGAACCACAGCTGAGGGAGGTTAAGTGATTTGCCTAACGATACACAATACTGGTTTGATTCAAAGAACATTATGATGTGCCATTTTAATAGTTTAAGAAAATATAGGTTTGAATCAAAAAAAAAAAAAGGAAAAGGAGCCATATGTACAAAAATATTTATAGCAGCTCTTTTTGTGGTAGCAAAGAATTGGAAATTGAGAGGATACCCATCAACTGGGAACTGGCTAAACAAGTTGTGGTATATGAATATAATGGAATACTATTGTGCTATAAGAAATAATAAGCAGGGTATTTTCAGAAAAACCTAGAAAGTCTTATATGAACTGATGCAAAATGAAGTTAGCAGAACCAGGAGAAAATCGTTCACACTAACAGCAACATTGTACAATGATCAACTGTGAATGACTTAGCTATTCCCACCGATATAAACATCCAAGACAATTCTAAAGGACCTTAATGCAAAATGCTGCCCACATTCAGAGAAAGAACTGACTGCAGATCCAAGCACACTGGGTTAAAATAAAAAAAAATCTTTCTTTTTTTGGTCAATGTTTACTACTACAACATGATTAATATATGGAAATACATTTTGCATGACTGCAGATGTATGACCTTTATCAAATTGCTTGCCTTCTCAATGGGGGCAGGGTGGGAATTTGGAACTCAAAATTGTAAAAAGCAAAGGCTAAAATTATTTCTACGTGTAATTAAAAAAAAAGAAATACTAAAAGGAAAAAAAGAAAATATAGGTTTGCAAGAAAACAAATTATAAGAATAACATTACAAAAGAAAGGGACTTTTAAAACTTTGGAACTCAGATTGATTCAATGATGGTTCCACAGAACTCAAGATGAAGCACTAGCAAAGTGATGGACTGAAAATTCAGATTGAGGCATACATTTGTGAACATGCAAAAGGAGGGAATTTGCTTTGCTTCACTATGAATATTTACTAAATGGGTTTTGTCATTATTCAATTATTAATTCTTTTTTTTTCAAGGCTGCTGACTTTATTGGTTTTAAGAAGGTCTTTCTAATGGCAATTAATATCCTTCCGCCAAAGTTATCCAAATGGCATACAAGAGTCCAAAAGAGGGGACTTAGCAGGTGGGGAAGCCACTGCAAAGACCCACCCAGGAGAGCTGGTAACTGCTGCTGCTGGAATTTACGGGACACGAGGCACGCAGAGGTATGGACAGGGTGGCTTCAGTCAGAATGACGCTGGAGAGGGGAAGGTGTCCCAGGTGAAGGCAGCAGCCAAAATCTTTCCTTTTTTGGGGAGGCGGGAAAGGAGGGAGGGCCAGGATTTCCCACTAGAGGAGTGAAGAGCCATCAGAGGGGGCAAGGTGGGCTGGCCCCCTGGCACGGGGCTCACAAGAAGGTATCGCACCAGTCTCGAAGGCAGTCAAAGCAATCCTGGGACTGCTTGGCATTCGCTCCACAGGTGTCTTGGAGCCACTCCCGGAAGAGGCATTCGTCCTTTTTCATGATCAGGAACTGGCCCAGAACCATGTAGGCCTTGTGGAAGCCCAAGTCCTCGAGCTTCCTGCTCAGCACGTCTCCGATGCCCGCCAGGCACCCGACCGGCTTCTCCCCCATGGGCTCGGTGACAAAATCGCAGTGCTTCTGGTAGGTCGCCATGGCTTCTCACAAGAGGTCTCAAGCCCGCAGTGCGCGTGCCGGCTTCCGCTTCCGGGTTGTCAAAGTCGTTTCCGGGTCAAGGGCCATTTGAAAGGAGGCTGGAAGGAGGGAAGGAGCTGGGGGCGGGGGCGGGGCGGGGGAGGTGGGGGTGCGCCGCCCAACCTCACTTGTAATTCTAGACAAAATATATAGGCTTGATTCCACCTTGAACTGATTTATTTGATATTTAAAAGAATAATTTCTTCCTGCCAACAAACAAACAAACAAAATAATTAACCACTCCACAACAACAAACGGAAACTTCCGGTGCATTTGAATAACTATTTGGCTTTGGTTCAGTTTGGGCCTTGGCAGATGAAAGCTGGGTTTTCGTGTCTGTGTCAGTACAAGTCTCTGACTTTTGATCTCCTGTATCTTGAAGTGTGTTTTTATATAAGGGTCCATCACCCACAACTTAATTCAAATGTTCTGCTTGGGCACAAATGGGGACACTAGATTACCTGAAAGAGGGAGTTGTAGGACTCCACCATCAATCGTTTTCCAAGATCTCTCAGGAATTAAGGGTTAAGGAAGATACTGATCAAGGATTTATTTTGGAGAAAAGACAGTCTGTGGTAGCATTTCTCTCTCCAGTTTTCACCTTCCTAAACCAAGCCCAATGACAAAAGCAGGACACAGTATGGTTCAGTGGCAAAATAGTGGCACCAGAGTCAGAGAATCCAAGTTTAAATTTGGAATCTAGTGCTCACTACTTTCATGACCTCGGGCAAATCATTTACCCCCTCGGGTCACAATGTTCTCATCAGTAAAACGAGTGGGTTGTTCAGCTTTAAATCTCTAATCCTATGAGTCTCACAAGTGCATTGGGAAAAACAATGTTTTTTTAAAAAATCAATAAAATGTTTATTTTTTAAAAATCAGCTAATGACATTTATTGAGTACATATTATGTATGTATAGCCTCTTCTCTCTTATTGAGACCGTATTTAATGAGGGCATCATTTATCTTTGTTTCTCCTCCAGGGACTAGCACGTTACCTTGTACATCATTAGTGTTTGAAAAATGCTGGTTGAATATTTTTAAAAGGACTGTTAATAAAAATGTGCACCTGGACTAAGCATGCTTATGAAACATTGGAATGAAATATTTTTCCTTACTTTGGGAAGAAGATACCCATTAAAATGAGCTCTGCTGAGTGTCACTGCAACCTCAGTCCATGTCTCAGTTCTTTCCTGTGAACATCCCCATATGCCTCTTGCTTCCTCTGATTATGCAGTGACAGCTGTATATCACTTTTCCTTTGTTCTGTCTCTTTTAAATGGAAGGGAACGAGGCTTTCCTGAAAGCATTGGAATTCAGCTCATGAAAAATTCTATAACAAGTTTACTCGAGTGTTTGATCTCATGCTTCTCCCACACAGTTGCCCTTTATGCACCCTCAAGCCATGAGTTTCATTTCCTCAAAGCAGATTGCAACTTCTATGGAGAGGAAATAATTGTGTGACCTTCAAGCCGAGTGAAGTGACTAAAAGATCCTAGGTTTTAGTTACTTCTTAATCTTATCTTTTTTTTTTCAAGGTGGGCAAAGACATTTTGAAACCTCAGTCCCTAATGTGGCAAAGTTGGGAGGTTCTTGCTAAACAAAGGAAATAATTTGGAACCAGTGTAATTTTGAGGTAACTCTACCTCATAGGGACTAAGTTTTCTCATCTATGAAATAAGGGAGTTGGACTAGATGACCTTTTAAGGGCTCTTCCTGTTCTAAAATATACCCCTCATTTGGTCACTTTCTGCCTTTGGACCAAGAGATTAAAATCGGCATGGTTTCTCTTACTGGGGTTTGGTGGGCCTGGAGGAGATGGGAACCAGCTATCTCTGTGAGCCAGGTGGTTTAAATTTAAACAGCAGAAATATTAAGCAATGATCACTTTATTTTTTTAAAATTCTTGGTTACAGTAGGTTTACTGCAGCAGTTTATCACAAGGAGCTGGTTACGTCAACCAAGGACAGCTCCATCTGCTGGAAACAAAGGAAGCTAAAACTTGATCTCAGCCTACACTTACACCTTAATAAAAAGATATGTGGTGAAACATAATGAATAACAAAGTGGAATAAGGAATTTCAGGCCAAATATGTAAGGGGCATACTTTCCCTAAAGGATCACAGAAACATTATTACACCGTATCTTTCACTTTGAAGGTAATATTTATAATTGTTCATGATAATTTGTTTTGAAAGTTTAAATTTCAATTTGACTAAAAAAGTACCTATTAAGTGCCTACTCTGTCCCTGGCACTATGATACATACTAAAGATGCAAAGATTTAAAAGAAATAGTCTCTGTCTTCAAGGAACTTCTATTTTATTGAATGTTCTTGATTTTCTCCTTTAGTTCTCTTTTTATTAAAAACAGGAAGCCTCTATATAAATTACTTGTTAAAAGTAGAGGATGATATTTTCTCTTCTAAAAAAAATTGGGAAATGGGAATCAGGAAAATTGTGTACAAACTCTCCTTTAACAGTATTTATAACTGGATTTTTTTTTCTTTTAAAGATCTGTTCCTTGGATTCATATACTGGATATAGGAAAAAAAGATAATAAATATTTTATTCTATTTCCTACCTATGAAGTTCATGAAAGGAAAGGCAAACTGATTTATAAACCACAAACTAACAAAAATGGTTACTTGTTTAAATTGTATCTTCATGGAAAATTCAAGAATGTAATCTTCAGCTTCTGCTTGCTTTCAGGGATGTTGACAGATCAATGTGATTTATTGGCATGGTACATGAAGCTTCTGAGGAAATAAGTGTGAGGTAGTCAGTATTCTCTGTAAGTTGTGTCTATGTATATACCTCCTTAAAATGCAAAATGTCTAAGCTCACAATATTTAATATTTTATTCTGAGCCTCCCTTTCCCTGCTCAGTAATACTTACCTTCTTTTCTGTCCCCAGTGCCTTCCTTCTAACCACCTTCCTTGTATCAAAGGAAAAAAAGTTGCCTATATCAGCCATTTAAATAGTATTGAAAGTCACAGTGATGTAGAAGAGACAATAGGATGTACTAGAAAGAGCACTGACTTTACCATCGGAAGATCTGGGGTTAAACCAGCTTGACTATTTATCCCCTTTGTGACTGTGGGCAAATTGCTTCGCTTTGTTGGGATGTAGTTTTTCGACTGTAAAATTATGGGTTTAGACTAGATAATCTGTAAGGTTGCTTTTGACTCAAAATCCTATGAGCCTTCAGAGACATTTCCTTCTAAGCCTTTTATTTCTAATGATGGAATGAAAAGTTCTGTTAACCCTTTTTATTTTTTAAATTTTATTTTTATTTTGTAGAATAAAACAAGCATTTCCATAACATAGTACAATAAAAAGATGATTGCGTATGAAACTGTAAATCTACTGTGTACCGTTTGCTACTCCTTCCAAATATACAAAATTATCATGTAAATTTCATTTTGTTCTTTATTATTTCATGCAAGTCCTTCCATGTTTTTCTAAAATCACTGAGCTCATAATTTCTTATAGCACAGTAGTATTCAGTCACAATCATATACCACAACTTGTTTCAGCCATTCCCAATTGATGGGTATCCTCGCAATTTCCAGTTCTTTGATGCCACAAAGAGAGCGGCTATAAACATTTTAGAACATATAGGTTCTTTTCCTTTTTCCCTAATTATCTTTGGAAATTGATCCAGAAGTGGTATTGCTAGGTCACAGGTCAAATTCTCGAAGAGGACCAAAATGACATCTCCATGTTAGAGTCACATTGCAATGTGTCTGATTGTGGCTGATCAGACCAATATGAACTTGGAATGCTCTACTACAGGTCAGGCACAAATAGTCCATGTGATTCTTTTAAGCTACTTCAATTCTGCTTTCTTCAAAAAGCACAGCACCTTCTCTGATGAGGGTGTGGCATGCTGGGTGGTCCTGTGCCAATGTCTCCCATACCACACAATAAAGTTCTTAAGAGAGACCTCGAGAGTGTCCTTGTACCACTTTTGTTTATTTATTTATTTAGGCAATTGGGGTTAAGTGACTTGCCCAGGGTCACACAGCTAGTTAGTGTCAAATGTTTGGTCTAAGGCTGGATTTGAACTCAGGTCACCCTGACTTCAGGGCCGGTGCTCTATCCACTGCGCCACCTAGCTGCCCCCGTACCACTTTTTTTGACCACCATGTGGGCACTTGCCCTGTGTGATTTCTCCATAAAATACTTTTTTTTAGGCAAACATTCAAACAATATGACCAACCCATTGTAGTTGCTCTTTCTACAGTAGAGTTTGAATGCTTGGCATTTTAGTTCAAAAAAAGACCTCAGTGTCTGGTATCTTATCCTGCTCTGTGATCTTCAGAATCTTCCTAAGACAATTCAAATGAAAGTGATTTGGTTTCCTGGCACAGTGCTGGTGTGCTGTCCATGTTTCACAGGCATACAATGACAAGCTCAGCGCAACAGCTCTGTAGACATTCAGTCTGGTACTCAGTCTAATGCCTCTTCTCTCCCACACTTTCCTTCAGAGCTTCCCAAACGCTGAACTAGCTCTGGCAATGCATTTGTCAACCTTATTATTAATGTATACATCTCTAAAAAGTATACTGCCAAGGTAAGCAAGCTTATCCATAGCATTCAAAACTTCTCCATTTACTGTAACCAGCGGTTCCATGTATGGGTGATGTGGTGCTGGCTGATGGAGGACTGATTGGTATTAATTGTTAGGCCAAAATTAGCACAAGCAGCAGAGAAATGACCCATACTTTGTTGCAACCCAGCTTCAGAGGCTGCACTGAGTGCACGATCATCTGCAAACAGGAAATCATGCATCAACACTCCTTCTACTTTGTTCTTGATTTGTAGCCTTTTCAAGCTGAAGAATTTACCATCAGTGCAGTAGCTGACCTCAATACTGTATTTGTTCTCCCTGAAGGCATTTGATAACATGGCTGAAAACATCATGCTAAAAAGCATGGGAGTAAGCATACAGCCTTGTTTCACTCCATCGGTGACTGGGAAAGCACAAGAGCACCTTCCATTATCCAGAACCTGGGCAAGCATGTTGTTGTGAAATCAATGTACAATACTGATGAACTTCTCTGTACAACCAAATTTTGATGTGGTTTTTCATACCCTCACAACTGACTATATCAAAGGCCTTGGTCAGATCTATAAATGTTGTGTACAGACCTCTGTTCTACTCTTGGCATTTCTCCTGGAGTTGTCGGGCAACAAATACCACATTGACCATTCCTCGGCCCTTTCTGAAGCCACACTGGCTCTCAGGTAGATGACCATCTTCCAGGATAAGGATTTTAAGGAGGTCTCTGACAATAATCTTGCCAGCAGTGACTACGTGAGAGACCTCCTTGTGATTGTCACAGGACAATCTATTTTCTTCATGTTTATACGGATGGACAATGGAGGCTTCCTTGAATTCCTGGGGGATAACCTCCTCTAGCCACATAGCCCGGAAAATTTCAGTCAGCTTTTGTGTGAGCAATGGACCTGCCACCTTGTAAATCTCAGCTGGAATAGAATCAGTGCCAGGAGCTTGGCCCCATAGAAGGAGCATAATGGCATTCAAAACCTCTTCTTCAGGTGGAACTTCAGCTAGGGAGGGACTGACTTCAACCTGAGGTAAATGGTCAATGGCTTCAGCATTGATTGATGATGGTCTGTTGAAAACACTATGAAAGGTTTCAGCCCATCTCTCTAGGATCATGTCCTTATCACTAATCAACGTGGCCCCATCAGCACTGAGTAGTTGAGATGCACCATAGGTCTTTGGCCCATAAATAGCCTTTGAGGCATCCTAACAGCCTTTGGATTGTTACTATCAGCATAGAACTGAATTTCATCTGCCTTCTTACTGAGCCAAGAATCTTGTATCTCTCCAAGCTTTGCTTGTACTTTACTTTTGATGGAGTTAAATGCTGCTTTCTTAGAGATGGATGAACTATCCTGCTGGTAAACACTGTGGAGTTCTCATTTTTCATTTAGCAGCTTCTGAATTTCCTCATCATTTTCATCAAACCAGTCCTGATGCTTGCAAGTGTTCTGATCAAGATGAGCAAATGCAGTGCTAGACAACAAACCTCTGCAAGCTGCCCACTCCTTTTCTGCTCCACTGTTTCCAACTGTGTGTTGGCTCAACTTTCCCTCCAAATCAGCAATGAACTGTTCTTGCTCAGAGAAGTACTCTAATCTGTTGACATTAATTCTTCTGGTAGGCATTTTGCCTTGGGGCCTATGCTTTTATTGAATTCAAATATTTAGCTTGGGGAGGATAAGTCTGTGATCAGTCCAGCACTCTGTGCCCCACATTGCCTTCATTGCTTCACATCCTGTCTGTCTCTTTTCTTTGTAGTCACATAGTCTGTTAAATGCCAGTGTTTGCTGCGAGAGTGCATCCATGAAGTTTTATTGCATTTAGATAAATGGAAGACAGTGTTGGTGATGAAAAGGTCCTGAGATGTGCAACTCCTCAGTAGTAAGTGACAATTGCTGTTGCTGTTTCCAACTCCATTCCTCCCAAGGATTCCTTGCCATGTCTGATAGCCTGAGCCTACTCTAGCATCAAAGTCTCCAGAATTATAAGCTTGTCCTCTTTTGGCACATTGATAATGAGGGTCTCCAGGTCTTCATAAAATTTTCCTTTGACTTCATCAGGATGATGGTAGTATGGTATTTTCCTGCAAGTGGCAATTGCATTGTTATGAATCTGTTATTGACTCCTTTTGGTAAGCTTACAAGCTTGTTGACTAGATTAGTTTTGATTGCAAACTCTACACCAGCTTCATGGTATAGCTGTAGGCAGTCACTGCAGCCAATCCAGAAAAACCACGTACCCAGCTCCAACTTCAGTAAGCTGGCTTTCATTTGCCAACCTTGTTTTACCCAGGGCTGCTATTTGGATATCATATCTGCTGAGTTTTCTCGCAGGAAGAGCTATTTATCTTTCAGGTCTACTGGATTTTTTGTTGTCTGTAAGTGTGCAAACGTTCCATGTACTGATGGTGAGTGGAATCATCTTTGTAGAAGTTTTTGTATTTTTTTTGGGTGTATGTTTTGACTGCCAGATGGGATCCCTGCCTACTGCAATAAACAGACCAGGGCTAGATAAACAGAAAACTTTTAGGGCACCTTTCCTAGCCCCTTCGTCACACCAGAAGATGTGATCTTTAAAAGGCTATTTAGACACCCAGGGGGATGCCAAATCCCACCGCTGTTTCCTGTGAGAAGATGACCCTATGGCCTCGGCCACCTGTGTGCAGGGTTGTTACCACAGCTCTCAGTGTATCAATACTTGCTGCTTCATGTCTTGCCTGTCGCTATAGGACTTTGGGATATGTAAAAATGGTAAAATTGTATGGGTGATATCTTATGATTCGTGCATAAACTGGATTTAAGTAGGCAGAGGTACACAAAGTTGTCAGCCTCACTCTCTCCTCTAGAGTCATCATGGTCCAGAAGAACACAGTCAAGATGACTAGTGATGGGTCAAGATGCAGTGGATGACCTTGGCATCTTTGATGGCTAACCAAGTTCTAAGAGCTCCATAGTGCCTGCTTTAGTTATCTTCGTGGCCATTGGAACAGATTGTTTTCTTTTTTTTAAAAAATTAATTAATTTATTTTTAGTTTTCAACATTCACTTCCACAAGATTTTGAGTTCCAAATTTTCTCCCCATCTTGTCCCTCCCCCCACCCCAAGATGGCATGCATTCTGAATACCCCTTCTCCTAATCTGCCCTCCCTTCTCTCTCCGTCTTCCCTTATCCTCTTCCCCTTCAATTTTCCTATAGAGTAGGACAGATTTCTATACCCCATTTCCTATATATCTTATTTCCCATTTGCATGTGAAAACAATTTTTATTAAACTTTTGTTTTCAAAACTTTGGGTTCCAAATTTTCTCCCTTCCTCTCTCCCCACCTACCCTCATTGAGAAGACAAGCAACTGAATATAGGTTATACATGTGTAGTCATGCAAAACACTTCCATAGTAATCATGTTGTGAAATTTGGCTACAATTCTATTCTGTCTTTTGACTCTGTCCCTCCTTAGAAGTGTTTGCTTCTGATTACCCCTCCCCCAACCTGCTCTCCTCTCTATCATCCTCCTGCTCTCTTGTCCCCTTCCCTCCCTATATTCCTGTAAGGTAAGATAGATTTCCATACCCAATTGAGTGTGTATATTATTCTCCCCTTAAGCCAAATCCGATGAGAATAAGATTCACTCATTCCCTCTCTCCTTCCCCCTTTTCCCTTCCACTGTAAAAGCCTTTACTTGTCTGTTTTATGTGAGATAATTTACCCATTCTACCTCTCTCTCCTTCTCTCTCTATAATCCTCTCTCACCCCTTAATTTTATTCTCCAGATATCACCCCTTCATCTTCAACTCACCCTGTGCCCCCTATCTATCTATCTATCTATCTGTCTGTCTATCTATCTATCTATCTATCTATCTATCTATCTATCTATCTACATACACATAATTTTTTTCCCTCCAACTACTCTAATACTGACAAAGGACTCATGAGTCACAAATGTCTTTCCATGCAGAATGTAAACAGTTCAACCTTAATAAGTCTCTTATGACTTCTCTTTCCTGTTTACCTCTTGAGGTAAACCTGTTTCTCTTGAGTCTTGTATCTGAAAGTCAAATTTTCTATTCAGCTCTGGTCTTTTCTTTTTTTTTTTCTTTTTGGTGAGGCAGTTGGGGTTAAGTAATTTGCCCAGGGTCACACAGCTAGTAAGTGTCAAGTGCCTGAGGTCAGATTTGAACTCAGGTCATCCTGACTCCAAGGCTGGAGCTCTATCCACTGTGCCACCTAGCTGCCCCCAGCTCTGGTCTTTTCATCAAGAATGCTTGAAAGTATCCTGCATTTCACTGAATATCCATTTTTTCCCCTGAAAGATTATACTCAGTTTTGCTGGGTAGGTGATTCCTGATTGTAATGCTAGCTCCTTTGCCCTCCAGAAAATTATATCCCAAGCCCTGTGGTCCCTTAATGTAGAAGATGCTAAATCTTGTGTTATCCTGATTGTGTTTCCACAATACTTGAATTATTTCTTTCTGGCTGCTTGCAATATTTTCTCCTTGACCTGGGAACTCTGGAATTTGGCTACAATATTCCTAGAAGTTTTCCTTTGGGGATCTCTTTCAGGAGGTGATCAGTGGATTCTTTCAGTTTCTATTTTGCCCTCTGGTTCTAGAATATCAAGTCAGTTTTCCTTGATAATTTCTTGAAAGATGATGTCTAGGATCTTTTTTTGGTCATGGCTTTCAGATAGTCCAATAATTTTTAAATTCTTTCTCCTGGATCTATTTTCCAGGTCAGTTGTTTTTCCAATGAAATATTTCACATTGTTTTCTATTTTTTCATTCTTTTGAATTTGTTTTATAGTGTCTTGATTTCTCATAAAGTCACTAGCTTCCAATTACTCCATTCTAATTTTTAAGGAAGTATTTTCTTCACTAAACTTTTGGACTTCCTTTTCCATTTGGCCAATTCTGCTTTTTAAGCCATTCTTCTCCTCATTGGCTTGTTGGACCTCTTTTGCCATTTGGGTTAGGCTATTTCTTAAGGTGTTATTTTCTTCAGTATTTTGTTTTGTTTTGTTTTTTTGGTTTTTTTGCTAGGCAATGGGGTTAAGTGACATGCCCCAGGGTCACACAGCTACTAAATGTTATGTGTCTGAGGCCGGATTTGAACTCAGGTCCTCCTGAATCCAGGGCTGGTGCTCCATCCTAGCTGCCCCTTCAGTATTTTTTTTTGAGGGGGTCTCCTTTAGCAAGCTATTGACTTGTTTGTCTTTTCTTTTTCTTTTCTTTTCTTTAAAGGCAATTGGGGTGAAGTGACTTGCCCAGGGTCACACAGCTAGTAAGTGTCAAGTGTTTGGTCTGAGGCCGGATTTGAACTCAGGTCCTCCTGACTTCAGGGCCGGGGCTCTATCCACTGCGCCACTCGGCTGCCCTTTGACTTGTTTTTCATGATTTTCTTGCATCACTCTCAGTTTTTCCTCTACTTCTCTTTACTTGCTTCTCAAAATCCTTTTTGAGCTCTTCCAAGGCCTGGGACCAATTCATTTTTCTTGGAGGTTTTGGATGTGACAGCTTTGACTTTGTTGTCTTCTTCTGGTTGTATGTTTTGTTCTTCTTTGTCACCAAAGTAAGATTCTATGATCTGACTTTTTTTGTGAGGTTTGGTCATGATCCCAGACAATTACTTGAGTTATAAACTCTTTGTTAAGGTAGGGGTCTGCTTCCAGTGTGGATAATGTACTGTCCCAAGCTTCAGGGGTTTTGTGCAGCTGTTTTCAGAGATACTTGTAGGGACCTGTAAATTTTCAGTTCTTCCAAGGTGGTATGATCAAGGGCTAGGTGTTTACTCCTTTCCTGGCCTGTGCTCTGGTCTATGAATGACCATAAGCACTTTTTTTGTCTTGGAACTGTGAGGAGGATTTTCTCTTTACCACCACTACAAGTGCCTCCACTCTAGCACTCCTCCTCACCCCAGGACCACCACTCAGAACTGTGACCCAGATCCAAGCATGGGCAAAGCAAGAGAATCCTGCACCAGCAAAGAGATTCCTGCAATCCCCCTCTGATCAGCTACTCCATTGCCCCTCAGTCTGTGTGCCAGAAGCTATGGAGGCATCCATTGCCCCAGGACTGCATTTGGGGTCTGGGGCTGGGACCGCACTGCTCACCACAGACACGGACTTTTCTTACTGACTGTCTAAGTTGTCTTTGGCGTTCATTGGTTGAGAAGTCTGGAAACCACCATAACTGCCTCTGATTCAGTCCTCTGAGGCCTGCTCCAGGTTTGCTGAGGCCTGCACGCCCACGCCGAACTGCATTCCTCTCCCAACTAGGTATGATATACTTTTCTGATCAACCATCCAGTTTGTCTTGGGCTGAAATTTGTTTCACTCAGTCTTTTTGTGGGTTCTGCTGCTTTAGAATTTGTTTAGAGCCATTTTTTACAGGTATTTGGAGGGTTTTGGGGGAGATCTCAAGCAATCATTACTTTTACTCCACCATCTTGACTCAGCCCCCCAAACAGATTGTTTTCATCTGCCTATTCCACCAGAGGAAGTCTTCACATGCTTGGAGTAGACACCCTCCCTAACTCATCTATGGGTTTGAGATCCTTTGGTTATCTTTAACCTGGTTTAGCCTGTCTGCCAAAATGGTTTACTGGGGTATGGCTGCTGTGCATGCTATAGCTTCTTGGAGCCACAGGTGAGAGTTAAGTGGATCAGGTAGACATCAAAGGTGGAAAGCAGCCCTGGAAAGGGCTTGGCAGCCCTCATACCAGAGTAGTAGTCTTCCCTGGACCTTATACCCCAAAGGATATATGTAAATTCCTCTTAAAGGGATTTTAGGCAAATCTTTCTTTTGAACTACCCAATTACTAATAATAATAATCTTAAACATATGTTTTATATTTCCTCACATAAAAAGTAAACAATCTGTCCTTATTGTGTCCCTTGTAATTAGTCTTTCATGTTTACCTTATTACCTCTTGGATTTTATATGTCAAATTTTCTATTAAGTTTAAAATTGTTTTTTTAAAATAAAATCCTGAAAGTCTGGCAAGTCATTAAATATACATTTTTTTTTTCATTCAGGATTATGCTTAACTTGACTGGGTATGATACTTTTGGCTGCAACCCCACTTCTTTTACTCTTCGATATATAGTGTTCCAAGACCTGTATTCTTTTAGTGTTGCGCTGCTAAGTCTTGTATGATTGCAATTGTGGCACCACCATATTTAACTTTTTTTTCTTGTTGCTCATAATATTTTCTCCTTGAGCTTGGGGTTTCAGAATTTAGCTACGATATTCCTAGAGGTTTGTCTCATAGCATTTCTTTCCAGTGGTGATTGGTGTCCTTTTTTCTATTTCTACTTTCCCTTCTTGTTCTAACACTTGAGAACAATTTTCTTAATTATTACTTGTATTATTATACCAAGATTCCTTTTTTGATCATAGCTTTCAGGTAGTCCCATTTTCCATGTGTTTCCTCTTCTTGATCTGTTCTCCAGATCAGTTGTTTTTCTTTTGAGATGTTTCACATTCTCATCTATTTTTTCATTCTTTATATTTTGTTTTATTATTTCTTGGTCTCTTATAATTTCACTGGTTTCTACTTGCCCAATTCTATTTTTTTTATTTCTTTTTAAAAAAATTAATTTATTTTTAGTTTTCAACATTCACTTGCATTAGCTTTTGAGTTTTTAATTTTCTCCCCTTTCTTCCCTACCTCCCTCCCCAATATGGCATGCAATCTGATATAGGCTCTACATATACATTCCTATTAAACATATTTTCACATTAGTCATGTTGTAAAGAAGAATTAGAACCAATAGGAAGAACCACAAGAAAGAAGAAACAAAACAAAACAGAAGAGAAAAAAAAAACAAATAGTATTCTTCAGTCTGCATTCAGATTCCATAATTCTTTCTCTGGATGTGGATAGCATTTTCCATGAGACCTTTGGAGATGTTTTAGATCCTTGCATTGCTAAGAAGAGCTAAGTCTATCAAAGTTAGTATTTGCACAATGTGGCTGTTAGTGTGTACAAGATTCTCCTAGTTCTGCTCATTTCACTCAATATCAATCCATACAAGTCTTTCCATGATTTTTCTGAAGCCTACTTCCTCTTCATTTCTTATAGCACAATAGTATTTCATTACGTTCATATTCCACAGCTTGTTTAGCCATTTCCCGATTGATGGGCATCCCCTCAATTTTCAATTCTTTGCCACCACAAAAAGAGCTGCTATAAATATTTTTGTACATGTGGGTCCTTTTCCCATTTAACGATCTCTTTGGGATACAGCCCTAGAAGTGCTATTGCTGGGTCGAAGGGTATTTACATTTTTATAGCTGTTTGGGCATAGTTCCAACCAATTCTAATTTTCAAGGAGTTGTTTTCTAAGATTCTGGATCTTCTTTTTTAGTTGGTTAACTCTCTTTTCATAATCTTCTTATTTTTCTCGGATTGTTCTTATCTTTAAAAAAATTTTCCTCAATCTCTCTCATTTGATTTTTAAAGTCTTTTAAAAATTCTTCTATGAATTCCTTTTGGGCAGGTGACCATTTGACAATACTCTTTGGAGTAGGAGAGGCTTTTTTTGCTTGTATCCTCCTGTGAAGATGAACCCTGGTCTTCTGTATTCCCATAGTAACTTTCTATGGTTGGGTTCTTCTTCCTTTTCCTGCTCATTTAAAAAAAAATTATTTATAGGAACTTTTTGTAATTGCCTCTAATCCTGGGGTATGGGAGATGATGCCTCTGGCCTCAGGTCCTCTTTCAGTTCTTCCCACTGTTCTGGAATGGAAACCAAGAACTCTGCCGTCTTGTAAGTGTCCATAGCCAACAGTGTCCCTGCCTTTTGCTTCTGCATTCCACCTGTGCTGGTTGCTTCTTGCCCAGGGCTGCTTCTTAGCAGCACAGCTGGGCCTGGCATTCCTTATCAGCAAAGGTTCCCTCAATCTTCCCCAGCTCAGAGGCTGACTCCCCATACTGTCAGGGAGGTGAACATTCCTGTGTCCAGCTATCTCCCAATCCAGTTAGCCCCAGGCATTGCTGCTTGCTGTTTCAGTGGGAACTAACCCAGTGGCATTTACACCTCACAGGGACCAAACCTCAGTCCTGGGCTTTTTCTTCTGTTCTCCTCCAGTTGTCCCAGGAGGACTACTGTTCTGTTCCAATTCTTGTTTATTTTTACTACTCTATGTTGGCCCTGAGGTGCTATTTTATCCTATTATCTGAAGAATTTGGAATTTTCTGACCTACTCCACCATCTTCCCAGAATCTTCTTTACTTCATGATTAATAAATGCTTGTTGACTGACTGACTGACCTAGCAAGATAAATATATTTGAGCAGTTGGAGGGGATTAGACAAATGATGAGGGGTTTATATTCTAATAGGGAGAGAAGAAAACATTTCCTCTCAGAACTCTAATGTCTTCAAGGATTTTAGAGGGACTAAACAAGATGGGGAATTTGGTGAGAGGTTTTGTTATATTTTGATACTTTTAAGAAGGAAAAAGGAAGGAAATGGAAATTTTTTTTTAACAACTTGGGAATGCAATAACTTTAGTGACAGAACAGTGCAGTGAAATTACCTAAAAGCTGGAAAGAAACTTGAGGGAATTTATATACCTCTTTCTCAAGCACAGAACAAAGTGCAGAGTAGATTCTTTCTGGATGTTGTAGTACAACAGAGTATACTCGTTTTCCAGCTGCTTTCCAGCAAATACTGGTCTGGGGGAATGCCTTTTTTGTCCTAGATTTTGGCTTTGACATTCTCAATGGTTCTCAATGCGCTATACTTAAACAGTCAAGATCTTCACAAAGATTTTCACCCCACCTCTGATATAAAGGAAGAAGTACAGAGGTGATCCTTTTTTTGAATGTTGTAGTCAGACAGTGTGCAACCATCTTCCAGCTCTTTCTCACAGACATTAACCTCTGCTCATATGGTGGGATTGGGGAAGTGGTGAATTGTTAATGCCTTTTTTTGTGTGTGTCTCAAATTTTGGCCAGGGCATTCTCAATGGTGTCACTGGGTCCCAGTCAAGAGTTTTCGTTTTACCAGTCAAAATGATCACAAAGCCCATTTCTGAGATAAAGTACCAAATACAGAGTGGATTTTTTAAATGGATATTTTAGATAGATAGTGTGTAGCCATCTTTCAACTGATTTCTGGGAAAAGTCAATAATGGACGGTCTGGGAGGGCCCATCATTGTCATAACATTCTTAATGGTCTCACTTGTACTTCCAGAGTGATGTTTTTCCAGTCAAAGTCTTCCTGAAAGTCTGGATCTGATCTCTGAGGTGAAAGACTGAGTTCAGAACAGCCTTTTTTTTTTTTTTAAATGTCATAGTCCGACAAAGGTTTTGTCTGTCTTTTAGCTGCTTTCTACTAAGGACCAACCTCTGCTGGTCTGGGAGAAGGAGGTAGACTTCATCATCTCACATAAGCAAGATTATTGAGAAGAGCATTCAATCATGGAAGAAGGGGTAGGAGGAGTGGGCTACACATAACCTCATTTTCTTTGGAACCGGACAAAAAAGAGTTGATTACACGCGCAGTGTTTGGCAGGGACAGAGAAAGGGGAAAGGGAGAATAAAAGTGAGAGTAGATTCAGAAAGGCATTAGTCATAAGCAAAGGAATATCAGTGTTCCGAAGGTTATAGCTAGAAGAAGACCATTAAAAGGAAGAATGAAATGGTAAGAACCTCTTATTGGGGACTAGATGAATGTGAGAGAAGACAACTAGTAGAACAGAATCAAGTCACATCAAATATAAATCAATTTTGTTGAATACATCCCTCTTAACATCTTCTTTTTTAAAGGGAAGGTTAAAAAATGAAAGTATAAAGGGAAAAGATTACCAATTACTAATCATAACTATGGAAATGAATGGGATAAATTCACCCATAAAATAAAAGAGGGTAACAATATATTTTTTAAAACCCACAAACAAAACACAAGAATATGTTTACAATAAACATACTTGAAAGAGAAGGATTCAATTAAAGTAACTAAAGGTAGTATAAATCTATTGTGCTTGTGGTGAGCTCAAAAAAGGAGGCAACAATTAAAAGTAGACTTGATTAAATAAAATCAACAGGAAAATTCCACTATGCTTAAGGGCATCCTAGGCAATGAATTACACACACACACACACACACACACACACACACACACACACACACACACATACATACCCACACACATAAATACAGGCACATACATTTGTATGTGTGTTTGTACTCTATAAGTCTTCTAAATAATTAAAGGAAAAGTTAATTGATTTACAGGAAAAATAGTAAAACTATAATAGTTGAGTATTTTAATGTACTCCTTAACCCTAGACAAATATAAATAAAAGGTAAGAAAGAAATTTAGAACCTGAATGAAAGTTTTAAAAAGTTAAATATAATAGACTGCTAGGAATTACTGAATGGAAAAAAAAAGGAATCTACATATTTCTCAGTAAAGATACACAGCACTTTTATTAAAACCTGACCATGCACTAGGGCATAAAAACTTCACAAAAATGCAGAAAAATGGAAATATCAAAGACAATCTTTTTCATTCACAACATAATAAAAGTTATATTTAATAAAGGTCCTTCGAACAAAGGATTAAAAGTTTACTTACATTAAATAACAATCCTAAAGAATTTGTCAGTCAAAGAACAGATCATAGAAGCAATAGAAAGTCTAATTTAAAAATATGACAGTATACCAAACTTTTTAGATGCAGATCAATTGTTTATTCCTATTATTTTTTATTTTTTTTCTTAACAGAAATTAGTGTTATATTTTGTTTAAAAGCTTTTTATGTTTCTGTTGGTACAATCATGTGATTTTGATTATTTTATTATTAATATGGTTTGTTGTGTTTATTTTCCTAATATTGAATCAAATTTGTATTCCTGATACAAACTCTATCTCATTATATCATACAATATTTTGTTAATATTTTATTAAAATGTTTGTATATTAATTAGGGATAGTGTTCTATAATTTTCTTTTTCTGATTTGTCATTCCTGATTTAGGTTTCAATTCAAAATTCAAATTATAGATGGACTTAGACAGAATTCCTTCTTTTCCTTTTTTTTCCCAAATAGCTTATGTAATATTAGAATTAGTTGTTATTTGAATGCTTGATATAGTTAATTTGTAAATCCTAAGGTTGTAAGATAGATTTCCTCCCTCTTCTTGGGTCCACTATGGCCTATTCAGTTTCTTTTTCTCAGATTGACTTATTTTAATTTTCTATTTTTTGTTCCATTAATCTGGTTATTTCATACATTTACATTTATGCATTCATTTCACTCAGATCCTCAGTTTTTCTTTCATATAATTGTACAAAATAATTCCTGTTGATTACCTGTAACATTCCTTTTGGGCTAGGGCTGTGCTGGAGCCAACTTAAACTGGCTCAGAAGATATGATTATTAAATTTTCAGTATGAACATCTCTATCTTGGAAATTGGCAAACATAAATCAGGGCTTGTTTTGTTGTGTTGTTGATTGTCTGGATTTAACAAAATGTTAATAATGCAGAATAAACTTAGAAGTGGGAAACTAAATGACTCAGTGGATAGAGCACTGGGCTTGGAGTCAAGAAGACCTGAGTTCAAATTCTGCCTCAGATAATTACTAGCTATGTGACTCTGGGCAAGTCACTTAACCTCTGTTTGCCTTAATCCACTGGAGAAGGAAATGGCAAAGCACTCCAGTATCCTTGCCAAAAAATACCCCATGGACAACATGGCCCATGGGGTCATGAACTATCAGTCATGACTGAACAAAGACCAAAACTTAAGAAGTGTGTCCAGATTTTTTTTTTTAATGAGATAGATGGTCATTAAACATTTAGGATCACACCCCTGCTCAGATCTAACTCCTCCCCCCCACCTTCTAGTAGAGGCTAAAGGATTTACTTCTTCAAGGTGTTCTTGAGGCTGAAAGCTCCTGAAGCTTTGCTACTTTGTTTTCAGATGACAATTGTTTGTACTGATTGCTGCGTTATAAATAGGCCCATAGCCCTGCCTGATTCTTTTAGCCAGTCACAAAATATTTCCCGGGTGGCTTAATCTGCTTTCATTCCTCCCAAATTGATTATGGATGTGTTTGTACTTAGTTTACACTTTGATTGATTGATTTAATCTTTAAGTCTGGACTATTTACATTAATTGGGGTAGGGCTACAACCTAGGCCTTTACTTCAGTATGGTGTAAAGAGGATCGATTTGGGAGTCAAAGTACTTGGGCTTGAATTCACCCGCTTCTGCTTATCCTCTTAACTATGTGACTTTAATAAAATCATTTAACCACCTTGGGCCTCAGTTTTCGCACATGTAAAATAGTGGGGTTGAACTAGACAATCTCTAACATTACTTCTAACTCTAAATATTTGAAAAGAAGGTAGGAAGGATCTCAGTGTCTCTGTGTTACTAAAAAAGGTGGAAATCTTTCTCTCTTTAAAAGTTTTTAACTCTCTTAGCTCTATCAGTTTTGTTGGGAAGAATATAAGAATATACATGTCTATTTCTAAATTTTCTGCATTGTAGGCATGATCCAATCATTGATTGGAATATGTCTTAGGATTTCTTGTTAGAGTAAAGGAACACATTCAGTTGAATATGTGGCAGAAACTAACCTCTTGGGTGACAGAAAGCTAAATATGATGTTTGAACTCTCACTCAATTGTGAAACGACTTTACATGCAGAAAACCAATACCGTAGGACTCATTTCAGGCCTATTATCTTTTCAGTCTTCATTCCATTCACTCACATGGTGCTTAATTTGACATTATAGAATTTTAACTCACTCTGTCTACTAGAACACTGGGTTAGATTTCTATAATTCAAGCTAAGTGCAGGAAATGCAGTTTGCAAAAAAAAAAGTATTTTGTTTTATTCCCTGAAGAGCTATGATCTTTTAGTTTACTAAAGTATTTTTAATGTCAGAAAAGGAGATTTCCTCAGCAGAGAAAAGAATTTGCAAAAAATCATTTTGCCTCACTGATTGAATACCTTGTTCTTAATAGCCAAAGTGAAGAGAATTAGAAAACCTCAGTTCTGAGTCCTGCTAAGCCACCAAATCAGAGGATAACTTCTCCTCACTTATTCTTCAACCTAAGAATAAAAGAGACTGAAAGACAGAGACAGGAAGACAGAGACAGGCAGAGACAGGTATGTAAGCTCTTTGTAGTCAGGGACTATTTCATTTTAGTCCTTGCATCCCAGGAGCTGTGCCTGACATGCAATAGGTGCCCAATAAATGTTTGTTGAGTTAAATCTTTCCATGTATAAAACACCGGTAGGAATGTTCAAGAGCAAGTTGAGTCCCTTGAATACTGGAGTCTCTTTTTTTTTTAAAGAAGAATATCTTTTTTTGTATATGAAGAAATCTGATCAAGGGAATTCAGTAATCAATTTGATGATCTGATGGTGAGTTTCTCTCTCTCTCTCTCTCTCTCTCTCTCTCTCTCTCTCTCTCACACACACACACACACACACACACACACACACTCATTGAACTCTAGTTGCTCTCCGTCACCTCAATTATCCAAAACAAAATTCTCTGTTGAACGTTCAAAGTTCTTTATAACCCAGCACGCTGTATCTCTTGGCTCTGGCCATTTTCTCTGGCTGTCTCCCATGTCTGGAATGCTCTGCTTCTTCATGTCCCCTTACTGCCTTTCCTGGCTTCCTTCAAGTTCCAACTAAAATCCCATTGTCTACAGGAAGCCTTTCCCCACATCCCTATGTGGATGAGAATTCCAGATTTAAGAGACAGCAGGAGTTGGTATAATCATAGAGTATAAGGTGTTTCTGGAGAGAGTAGCAACAGTTCCATAACCTTTCAGTTTGAGAGACAGCACCCATGACAAAAAGAACCGCATGGCATTAAGAGGAGCATTCTAGAGTCAATTATGCACCTGAACACTGAAGCCACAGAATGAAGAGCCAGGGACCTGGAATTTATATTTTACCTTTGACATGAGTTATTCACAGTGTGGGCCTTATGAGAATGCTATTACCTATCTAGCAGTCCCAAGTACATTTCCCTTCCAGGGTAGTCCAAGTTCTCAGAGTAAAACCATGGGTTGAATATTTGTTTTGGTCTTTGGGAGTAAAAGTGGGGATTTACCCAAATGTAAGAGCATTACTTTTCTAGCAATTACAAATTTGTTTCCCATCTAAGAGACATCCAAACCATAGTGGGCAGCCATGAATCAGAAGGTTATTGGGACCCTAGAGAAAGTAGGACTCATCGAAGGGGACTGAGAATTGTGTCAATTGTTTGGAGCTACTGTAAGCCCCTTATGTATTCTGCCTCATTGTTTATAAAATAATGTTTGTTCTTTGGTGTATTTTGATTTTTCTACAGAGTAGAATAAAGGCTATTCCTGTACCTCATTTAGACAATATTACCCTGGGTATCTTATGAGATTTGGGGTATGTGGGTCCAATTTCATCTACATCTATGAGTTACAAGCTATACTTGGATATTTTCTTAAAGTGGTATCTTGGTGTGGCATAATGAGCCCAAGAGAAAGTAAGATTTTGGAAGTAGCTCTTCGGGTTGAACTTGGCCCATATAAGCCTAGAGCCTGGGGTAGTGGGTCATAGGCTATGTATGTATTTTCTTCCTCTATAATACACTCAATTGTACCATTAGTAATGCAAAGTGTGGCAGTATAATATTTCAGATAAAAGATACTTCATAATACAGAATCACATAGTATTAAGAATGCTCACACACATGCTAGTAAAAATCAGACATCAGTATAAGTACAAAAATCCCTTATGTTCCCAAATCACTGTAATTCTATATTTAGTTACAAAGATAAAATGAAGCATTCTTTTGGGTTCAACATTTCAACTAAAAATCTGAGTTGAATCACAAATTATAGATTTAGAGTAGGAAGATTCTTTAGAAGTCAGTCCAACTCTCTAGTTTTGCAGATGAAGAAACTGGGGTACACTGAGGTGAAGGTCCTTGCCAAAGGTCATGTAGGTAAAGCCTGGATTTGAAACCAGATTCTCTTAATTCCAGGTACGGTGCCATTTCTACTTCCAAACCATGCCAATTATTTTCTGTAGCAATATACCATTATGCACAACAAATAGACTAAAATGTCATAAAAATGTTTGAGTTCATCCTATATGGAATTTTCTAGAATCTCACGCACGCATGCACACACACACAACACAACACACACACACACACACACACAATTTTATAGAATCATAGAATCTCAGAACTAGAAGGAGCCTCACATGTTGTCTGGTCTTGACTCACTTTGGAAATATTTCCAATACATAACTTTAGGCATTTGTAGGTCTCTAGAGCCCTAAGAAAAGTCACATTTGATTTGCTATCGAAGAAAAATATGTAAATCTGAAAAGACTACTACAGCCATGTTCAGAGAAATAACTAGCAATTCTAGTCCCTAGACTAAGCATAAAGATCGGTTGGGGAGAGGCACTTCAGGAATAGATCTTGGTGAGAAATATCCTTGTTACTAAAGTGTTTGCAGGGAGAAAGAGATCCTGGGATATGCTGAGTTTGCTAGAGAGATCACATCCAAGGAGAGGAGCAACTCACCTGTAGTACAAGAAGGCTTCATAATGCCTGGGCAGTATATAGAGATTACATCCACCTCCTTTGTAATTAGAGAACAGAATTTTGTCCTCCCTGCTAGGGAGAGGCATGGTAATAGAGGAAGACATGATGGCAGTCTTTTCCTTTGACCATGGTATTAGACAAACATAGCTGTGTGCAACATGTTGGACATTAGACTATAGAAGAAGAGTGCAATGATGATGGGACTTATCAAAGGGTGGCAGCCTGGGACTGGGTAAGAATAGGAAATAAGGCATGCCCTTTATTCAGGGGATTGTGGTGAAGAGATTGTAGAGGATTGCAGATCTCTGGAGGATTGCTGGGAGAGGAAGTACACTTCTTCCAAATATTGGACAGCCTAGGTTAAAAACCCAGTTGCCCTGCCCTAATCATAGCCATAATTTTTTATGTTGTTTTGTTTTTGGAGGAAATTTATTTTCCCTAAGAATGACAGCTACTTCAGCCAGTATATCTCTCATTCAGAAGGGAAACTATCATATTTTCTGGCCCTCATGCATTGCAGTTGCCATTTATAGTTCTTACCTGCTGGGGTCAAGGAAATACCATCTAATAGAGATAATTATCCTTGCTTCTAGTTGGTGCTGTTTACAGTACAGTATACAGAAGCTGTCCTGAGAGCTTGATGGAGATGGTTTTTTGAGCAGCACAGATGGTGTTGATAAATATTTAAGGTATCTTGGAGAATGGAGTGATCCTAACCCAGGGGGAAACTGGTCACTTTGTTTCAAGTGTTTTGGCCTCTGGAGTTCTAAGATAGAAACTCGCTTTATTGACCTATTAATATGTGCCTGGGGTGACTGAAGGTCTAAGCTGCAACTTCCTGCCTTACCTCACACCAAAGGCTTTTATTAATTACTTTGCAAAGGGCTCTTAATCTACCTCCTCCTCCCTGTGCCAGAGCATAATGCCACCAAGCAAGCATAATGTCAGGTGTTTAATAAACAATAATAAATAATTGCGATAAAAACATGGGAAGGGTATTGTATCTTTTAAAATATTCAGCTGACTAGAGAAACAGCACTGTCTAATAAGTCACTAGCTCCTGGTTGTAAGCTGGTTATAAGCCTCTGACTTCTTACGTGATCATGGTTATTCACTGGGGGCTGTGGTTATATTTATGTCTCTCTCCTTCACTTCCCTCTTTCCCCTAGTTGACAAGTTGCAGGCCCCATAGCCCAGGACTGGTCCTATTCATAAATTTTCTATTGATGGGCATGCCCACAAAGCTTATGATACCAAAAAAAAAAAAGAGCTAGATAGTCTGTAGTGAAAGTGACAGAGGATGTAGCTGGAACGTTGGTATTGTTTTGTTTTGTTTTAAATATAGAGAAAAGTATAGTTTTTCTAATATTATTTTAGTATTTTTTTTAAGTATAGAGAAGTAGAAGAGACAAAAGATACAAGACAGAGAGAGCCTGCTTCTAGATTTGCAGTCACTTAATTTTTTTTTCTTTTTTTTTCTTTTTTTTTTTTTTGTGAGGCAATTGGGGTTAAGTGACTTGCCCAGAGTCACACAGCTAGTACGCGTTATGTGTCTGAGGCTGGATTTGAACTCAGGTCCTCCTGACTCCAAGGCCAGAGCTCTATACACTGTGCCATCTAACTGCCCCTTTTGCAGGCACTTCAGCATGATAAAGCTATGCTAGCAAGACAGTGCCCCAAAGATAGGAGGAGCAAGTTCATGAGGCCAGTTGTGAATTTGTGTAGTGGTGAGAGGCTGGAGTCACGTTCAGAGCTGAGTAGTCAAAAATGAGAAGCAATAGGATCATCTGAGGATTCAGTATCTTATCCAGATTGGGAGAGAGTTCCATGCTACCCTATACAAAGGTGTGAATCTGAGTACCTAAACTGTATCATTTTAAACTCCCGGTTTGGGGTTTTTTTGGGGGGGCGGGGGAGAGTGGTTTGGGGATGGTTGGGAGGTTGTTATCTACAGGCAATGGGGAGAAGTTTGAAAGTGAATGCTGGAGATGGTACCTTTAATTTAACCCTAATTTCACATACGGTTGAGAAGCAGAGTTTTCTTCTGGTGAGTGGGAGAGTCTAACTGGATAAATCTACACGTGCATATACGCGCACCACCACCATTACTACCTCAAGCACCTAGACTAATAATATGCATATTGTTACTTAAACAACGGCCAGAGCCAGAGACAAAGACTGAGAGCATAATAATTCTCAAGTTTTGGGTGGAGGTTATAACCACAATGGTAGTGTGCCGGTATCAATACCTGTCCCCATTATTGAGTAGGAATAGGTACCTGAACAGTAGAACCACTGGTGGGATAAGTATGGTGGTTCATCTGGGTTTGTTGGGGTTTTTTTATTTCTTTTTTGGTGAGGCAATTGGTTAAGTGACTTGCCCAGGGTCACATTGCTAGTAAGTGTCAAGTGTCTAAAGCCACATTTGAACTCAGGTCCTCTTGAATCCAAGGCCTGAGCTCTAGCCACTGCGCCACCTAGCTGCCCCTTGGGTTTATTTTTTTAAGGGTGGATTTTTTTACTTAAGAGAAAGAAACAAATTGTTTCTCCTGGAATTTTAATTTTATTTATTTATTTGGAAGTTTTGAAAAATGGATTTTCTTTTTTATTATTCTGAACTTGGCACACCAACTTCTGTATCATCTCTAATTTATCCTGCATATATCTTGTTTGTACATAGATGTTCCACTAGGTTCTGATGATTCTTTATATTTCTTCTGATTTTATTGTGATTTTACCTTGTTCATTTCCTATTTTATTGATCTGTTTTTTCCATCATCTCCTTTTAAATCGGATTAGCTGAAGTTTTATCAATTTTTTTTAAAGTGAGGCAGTTGGGGTTAAGTGACGTGCCCAAAGTCACACAGCTAGGAAGAATTATGTGTCTGAGGCTGGATTTGAACTCAGGTCCTCCTGACTCCAGGGCCAGTGATCTATCCACTGCACCACCTAGCTGCCCCATCAATTTTTAAAAAAACAGCTTTTAGTTTTATTTAGCATTTCCATATTTTTGGTTTCCAATTTATTTTTTCCTCTTATTTTTACTATCTCCTCTTTTTTCTAATTTTAGTTTGGTTATTTGTTGGCTTTCTAATTTTTAAAATGCGTATTCAGTTTATTAATCTCTTTTTGTTAGCTATTTTGTGTTTGTAGGGTTATGAAGACTGCTTTGGGTACATTCCAGAAATTTTGGTATATTATTTTATCATTATTATTTTCTTTTAATAATTGTTGTTTCTATGATTTATTCTTTGACCTGTTCATTACTTAGGATTTGGGAGGTGGGGAAGTCATGTGAACAGGACAGTATCCTTCACCCCAGCCCAGTGTCTAGGTGTGGCATTATGGCCTCTGCAGGGCCCCAGCTCTGTCCAAGGCCCTAGCCTCCGTCCTACTGCTCCAAGGGCTACTTTACTGGGGTCCAAAGCATTCACTATTCCCTGAAACCCCTCCACAGTAGCTCAGTCCTGGGGACGAGGCCCTAAAAGGGATCCATAAATTGGGTGACTTCCAGGTGGCAGAGGCCCCAGTCTGGCCCAGTGGGGTCCCTGACCCCCCGCTGGTGAGGAACATCGAGACCCAAGCGGAGTCCAATGAGAATATGGTCCAAGATGTCTCTCTCCTGAAACACATACAGAAAAGCAAGCGGGGCTTCATCAGCATCAAGCTGCTCACCTCCTTCAAGAAGGTGAAATATCTAAAGCATGACTGGCACCTGACATGCTTTCCTCAGCCCTGCTGGAGTTGAATGAGGAGGCCACCAAAGTGCATTGAAGGATCCCTGTCCCCGACTGGCTCTTGAGTCTCTCACGAACCAAGTTGCTTCTGGTGTGGGAGAAGCCAGAGCCTGGGTTCCCCAAGGAGTCTAATGTACCAGGAACCTCCCTTGCAACAGCTCAGCCCACAGGCTTCCTGGCAGCTGTTAGCAGTCTCTTTGGCCCCTTTGGGGTGCTCACTTCTATTCATGTCCCATGGCCAGGAAAGAAGCTCCCCTGACATGTGGTGGCCTATACAGTCTGTTATCCTGAGCTTCTCCACTATCACTGTGCCCTGGTCCAGTTTGACAGTGTGGGGGCCAGGCCTTTAGCACCTTGCAGGAAGACCCCAGGGACTTCCATGTGGGGAGGCTAGCCAAAAAAAAAGCCACAGCAGAAATGGGACTGGGGTGGAGGAAGGCAGTACCACTCTAGTAGCCCCCTGCACCAGCTCAGAGGCTGAGGGGCCCAAACCGTCTCTCACCTCCTAACCCGCAGGGCCCTTTACCTACTATGGTACCTTCCTGGACCTGGGGCCCCAGCCCTGTTCTGCCCTTGCCCAGGATCAGTGTGAGTTGCCTACCCAATGGCCCTGATGGCACAAGAAGTTTTCACCACCACATTGGATATGTGCTAGAGCCCTGAGCCCACAGAGTAGACCAAAGTCCAGTAAAGAAGTAAGAAGCATGGAGAAAGGAGGGGCAGCAGTAGGGAAAAGTTTGTTTCAACTTGCTCATTTTTGTGACTGCCTCCAATAAATGATGCCTCAGTTTCTGATTCAGAAAAAATAAAGTTAAGTCTGCATTTGAACATATGTGTGTGGGGGAGGAGGGTGCTCTGAATCAATGACTATTTTAATTGTGTAATGGTCTCCAATGGAGGTAGTCATGTAAATCATTCTCCTGGTTCTGTTTGCTTCATTCTTCATCAGTTCATTTAAATCTTCTCAGATATTTATGACTCTGTCCTTTTTGTCATTTCTTATGGGAACAATCATATTCCATTATATCACAATTTCTTTGGCAGTTCCCCAGTTAATGAAAACCCACTTCTTTTCCAGTTCTTTGATTTATCAAAAAGTGCTGTTACAAATATTTTTGTCTATATGAATCCTTTCCCTCTATTTTTGAGCTCTTTGGGTATATAAACCTAGAAATGTGCTTTATCCCAAGGCAGCTATTATAGACTCTTGGAAGGGGACCCCACCCTCACCTCCATCCAGTTTTTGTCTTCTCTGATTGATGGATTGCTTTTGTTGCTTTCTCAGAATCTCGTGGACAAGATAAAATGGACAAAAAGGAGGAAGGGCCCCTACGTTTTTTCTTTTAAGAGACCTATCACAAAGTAGGCTATTCCTCCTATAAAAGTTCATCCAATAAGAGTCTGAGCTAACCAGTTCATCCTGAATCACTGAAACCTATCCTCTATCATTCACCAAGGGACATATCAAAACCTTCCATAGGAAGATATGATTAAAATCCCAATATAAACCCATCACCGGGTCAGGGGGTGTGTACAGTTTAGTGACTCTGAGGGTATGGCTCCAAATTGCTTTGCAGAATGGCAAGACCAGGGGTGGGGAACCTGCAGCCTCGAGGCCACATGTGGCCTTCTAGGTCCTTGGTGCATCCTTTTGACTGAGTTCAAGTTTTACAGAACAAATCCTTTTATTAAGGAGATTTGTTCTGTGAAGTTTGTATTCAGTCAAAGGGCCACACTTGAGGCCACAGGTTCCCCACCCCTATCACTAGACCAATGAACCTGGGTGACTAAAAGGATGATTGTGTCCTCCACAATAATATACAAGTAAGAAATAGGGTTGGGTTTGAGGGGGAAATAATGTAAAAAGGTTTTCAATGCAAATTACAACTCATCCATACTTCTAATGTGTGCTTCTCTCAATCTCACCCAAAATAAAAAGGAGGGTGCTATGCTTCTTATTCACAGATCATTGCCCTTAATGGGAGAACTAAACCTCTAAGGGGTCCCTGCCTCAGCCACAAGGCGATATGAGAGGCAAGAGGTGGGTATACTGCCATAAAGTCTCTGTAGAAGTTGTGCTATAAATTCTCTGAGGGATCCATTCCCAGCTTGGGAGGTATATTATTGCATAGCAGAGGGAATGAGCACAGTTAATAAGTGCTGAGGGATAAGGTGTGAGGGTATCACCTTTGGAGCTAAGACCACAGCCCCTTCCCCATAAGCCCAACCTCAACTTCAGACAAAGAGAAGGATCACTCTGCTCTTCCACTGAATGTGGAGAAAAAACTTTTCTGGGGGCCGTAGTGGACAGCAGTCAAGGGATGATTGAAACTTGAAGAAGTGAACAATGTTAAGGTGTTCCAAGCAAGCCATGCAAAAGTGGGTAAGTTGCACCTACAAACATATATAATTAGATTTGAAAGGGCAAGACATCAGATTGAATACAAAGGGCTTCTGGATGCAGTGTAATTAAGTGAAGAAAAAACTAACTTCAAAGAGATAGCTTTGAGAAAGAAAAAAGATTCAAAATATTTTCATCTGTATGTGCTATGGAAGCAAAGCAAAGAGGCCACCCCTAGTTGCCCAGATTCAAAAACAGGATCTTACAGAAAGCCAGTGAGAAATCTAATAGAGTATAGAACTACTCTGGAAAGGCGGATTGTGGGACTAGAGGTCACAGCTGCCTGATGCAAGAGCACCATCAACAGAGCACAGAGTTCTTTTCTGTCACAAATGTGGAATAGATGGCCACCCATGTCCTAATTACACTGAGCCTGGGTTGGCTTTAGGAAATGAGGACAGAGGTCAAACCATACCCTGATTACTCTTAGTCTGACTTCACTGTTAAGTGTTCCTGGAACCTTTCTGCCTGAGGACATAGAATTTTGTACGGAAGTGATTTTCTACACTGAAGGTTTAAACTGTTCCTTGGAGCTGGATTCTATTCTAGGCATTTTATGAGAGGTATCTGTAAAAGATATCATAAAAATCCTATGCAAGGTCCCAGATTCTGTGGACCTAGTCACAATGACTAAACATATTTATACTAGTTCAGCGTGAGCAACTTCTTAGAAAAGAAGCAAAGTTTCTCTGTGCATGATGGCAGATGGAGAACTGTGAAGCCTGAGATGAAGGGACTTTAATCTTCATATTGCTCTGGGAGCTTTGCCTTTCCTCACTCCCACTCCTACCTCACTGAAAGATATTTCCCGCTCAGATATCAGCATCCTGGTGAAGTGCCCTGGAAGGTCTGTCATAGTTATGTCTCCATTGCCTCTATCACTCCATTGTAGTGAAGGTGAAAGTTGGAGCAGGCTTAAAAGAAAAGATAATAAATTGTGGGCAGTAGCAAAAAACCTTCCACCGCTTAGACTACATGGTTTCCCCTCTTCATATTTGCCAGGTGGTTGAGTATGTGTACTCTAGGGCTGGTTCCAGAAAGTTAAGGACTCTCCTCTGGGATATTAAGTATGAGAGAACACATGCATATCCCATGTGCTTTTCCCCAAGGCTTCTTGGAAGGGGACCCCACCCTCACCTCCACCCAGTTCTTGTCTACTCTGATTAATTACTTTTTTTTACTTTCTCAGAATCTCATGGACAAGATAAAATGGGAAGAAGGGCCTCTACCTTTTTTTTTAAAATAGACCTAACACAAAGTAGGCTATTCCTCTATAAAAGTCCATCCAATAAGAATCTGAGCTAACCAATTCATGCTGAATCATTGAAATCTATCCTCTAATCATTTACCAGGGGACATAGCAAATCTTCCATAGGAAGATATGATTAAAATCCTAAGCAAAGTTTCACTACTCTCTAATTTTATCAAGCTAAGTTGGTTATTCCTGTGAACAATACCCTACTATAGTATGCCATATTCCATATATGTCATATATGTATGTAGTATGTCCTTTATGTAATCTATATATTTAGTCATTTTATGCCATTCTTATGTGATATTGTATGTTCCGTATTGAACATTGATTATGTTCTATGTATCAATCCATCAATTAATTATCCTTTAATAAGCATGAACTTCGTGCTAGGCTTGCATACACTAATTCTAGCTTCATGTAGTTCTAGAATGAATGCTACATACATAGACATTGTACTTCGTGGTTAAAATTATTACCTGTGACCACATTCTTTGCTAAGTTTTGATGCCTATGATGTTTGTTTACAGATGTTCAAGTGTAATTCGAATATGTCTGCTCAGGTCAGCCATGCTCACTGTTTCTGAAGAAAGGTGAGCCTGGAGGCAGCTAGGTGGCGCAGTGGATAGAGCACCAGCCCTGAGTTCAAATCCAGCCTCAGACCAAACACTTGACACTTACTAGTTGGGTGACCCTGGGCAAGTCACTTAACCCCAATTGCCGAAAGAAAGAAAGAAAGAAAGAAAGAAAGAAAGAAAGAAAAAGAAAGAAAGAAAAAGGAAGGAAGGAAGGAAGGAAGGAAGGAGGGAGGGAGGGAGGGAGGAGGAGGGAAGGAAGGAAGGAAGGAAGGAAGGAAGGAAGAAAGGAAGGAAGGAAGGAAGGAAGGAAGGAAGGAAAAGGTGAGCCTGTAAAGTTTGTGATACTGAAAGTGCCAAAGAACCTGGATGGAGTAATCAAGATTAAGGAGATTTAAAAGAAGATTAAACGGTCATGGAATAGTCTCTTTCTTATGGTAGGACTATAATAAGGAGTCTATATGCTAAAGATAGGACCAAGCTTAAGAGTTCAAGGATAAATATTTGTGGCAGCAAGAAGATGCTTCCAGAACGGAGTAGCCTGTGGGTGGTAGAGATAATACCACTTAGGACTGAGGAATGAGGGTCTGATTCAGATCAGAGGAAGTCTGAGTTGATCAGTAGGAGGTTTGAATTTAAACACCTTTACTATGTCTCTTTGAGTTCTAGGTTTGCTGGTTCACTAAAAAAGATCTCAGCTTCTGGGTTTAGGAGGTCAGGCCTCTAGCCTGTATAGTGACTGTTTTAATACAGTTGGTTTTCTTTCTTTCTTTCACTTCTTTACTAAAGAGTAAAATAGTCCTCAATTCTTGCACATTTAATTTTTGTGACTTCAAGAATTAAAGTGATGTTGTTAGTAACCTCATTTTCACTTTTGAGTTGGCAACTGTGCACATTCTTGATTATGTGCAGTAAAGAAAAATGATGAGAAGTCCAATGTATGCAAGCTTATGGAGCAGCTGGTATCCTGCTTGGTGCTTCACTGGTCTTGTTCACTCTACCGTTGTAAAGAGCTCCCTGTGAATTCAAAGTGTCAGAGGTAATGTCAAGACCTCATAAGTCTCAGCATTTTCCAACAGCAGTGACTAAAATCTCAGCAATCTCACTTTTGGTTTTCAGAGGGCAGCCAACATAGAAGAGGCTTACAGCAGCAGTATAGGATTGCCTGTAATCAATTTTGTTTGTTTGTTTTTTATTGAGATGTTAACACAAAAGGTCACAGGCTCTGGAAGGAATTACAAGTGAAAAACGTTTTGCATGTTACCAATTTTATTTTGTGTACTGCATTTTATGGGTTATTTCATGGTTACTGTGTTAGGAAAAGTATTATCAGAAGTAATGTTTTGCTATAAAAAATTGTTTGTAGGAAAGTACATTTTCAGCAATCTCTAGGGAAAGATTACAGTTTTTGGTGGCTGAAAGAACCTAACCCCTATTTCCCGTAGGTTCAGTGGATCAACATTTGCATTTTTGACTTTTGTACTGTTTTCTAGAAATATTACCTTCACGTAAGTTAAGCATTGACTGTAATTATACATTGTTATCTCATGTCTCTGTGGTCAACTCCATTTTGCCAGGTGTAAGTTTGATTAAATTCCGTTGAAATACAGCATAGAAGGCAAGATGATAGAGTTTTCTACTGATGGGTGAGTGCAAGAACCAGTACAAAGTCCAATTGTATAAATGCATACACAAGCCCCCCCAATCATAAATTTATGAGATGAATCTCGACAGCCACAAAAGGTGCAGAGCAAGGGAGTAGATACAGCCAGCTCTCTGAAAGCCATAGAGAGGTTGGCCTTTTATCGGGTCTCCTTTTGGTGCTTAGTGTAGGATATAACTGTTAGAGGGAGCATGAGATTGTCAGTACCTGGCTCTCAACGATGAGGATGAGTGTGGTCAGGTACCCGGGCAGCACACACCCACACAGGAATATTGTATTTTCTTTTTTTAATTTCTTTGTTAGTTTTGTGCAACTGAAGTTTTTATTCATAGTTACACAAAACCTTTCAAGAGACAAACTCTTATTAAGCAGACACTTGATCTTAAATGAATGGAACTACACACTGGAACAAACCACACTAATCTGCTGAATAATGAACCAAATATAAACCAAACACACACACACACACACACACACACACACACACACACACACACACTCACTCACTCACACACATTACTGAATTGTGAATCAAGCCAATTTTTTCAATAGAAGATTTTTGTCAAAAACTGTATTTTTTCTTCTTTTCTTCCTCCCTTTTTTCTTTCCCCTTTCCCAGGCCTAACTGAATACGTGAGTAACCCATGGGCAGCTAGATGGTACAGTGGATAGAGTGCCAGGCCTGGAGTCAGGAAGAGTCATCTTTCTGAGTTCAAATCTGGCCTTAGACACTTACTAGCTATGTGACCCTGAGCAAGTCACTGAACCCTGTTTGCCTCAGTTACCTCATCTGTAAAATGAGCTGGAGAAGGAAATGGTAAACTACTCCAGTATTTTTGCCAGGCAAACTCAAATGGGTTCATGAAGAGTTAGATATGAGTGAAAAATGACTGAACATCCCAGGGTACCATATGTTGGTTTGCCCAAAATAGTATGTCTTAAAGATATAAATGTTCACTTTGCCCAGGATAACAAAAAACAAGGGGCCTGCCAAGACCTGTCCCCTGTCTTCCTTTTTTGTGGTTCTGTCCATCTTCATCATTGTAGTTAAGTTTATACATTTATTTTAATCCTCTTGTTGACTTCTTTGTTTTTTTTTTTGTTTTTTTTTTTTTTACCATCATGAAAGTTGCTTGCCATGGTATATATGGAACTATTTGGTAATGTTTAGCCTCTGTACTGGGCAAAGAGGCTATTTGGTGTTCTGGCATCTGAAGTGAAACATTAGCCATCTGCCCCTAAGCCTTTTCTTAAACTGTTGGTTCTTTTTTTACCATCCGACTTAAGAAAGGACTTGTAAAGGACACTGGGCATGTATTCTATTTCTGACCACGGGAGAATGGTTTGCTATTTAGGCTTCTTAGTTCAGAACAGCCCAAATGAAAAGACATTGCTTTTCATACTAACTCAGAGCATGGTCACAAATTCTGAAGAGCCATTTTGAAAAATTTCTGAAAAGATACAAAGATTAATTTAGGTTTTCCAGTATGCTAATTTCTACCACCCTTTTAAAGTAAGGCATAGAGTTAGAACAAAAAATCTTGTGACTTAAGTAGCTTCTATGCAATTTGGCAAATGACAGGACTCCCTGTAATTTATGCCAAATAGCAAAGACACATAATTATAGCACCAATTTTGAAAGGCTGATCAAGAGGCATCATCCCCAAGAATCAAAGCAATTAGGTGAATACAAAGAAAAGCTTTTCACTTTGAAAAAACTTTGTCCTTTTATCAATGTAGAAATATTTTTACCAATTGGACAAAATATGAAATGTAAGGTTTTTTTCAATCTGTTATAATTTTTCAATAACATTGTATTCCCTATTAATCTTCCCTAGAGATTTGAAATCTTTCACAGTTTTACAATTAAATTATAAAATCCCATAAATTAATATTATCAAATCAATTTTTTTCTTACATAGAAATGGCAGAAACCCGGTTGTTCTTCATTTCATTCAACAAAAATTTATTATAAATCATGGAATCATAGTTTAAATCTAGAAGGATCATTGAGTAAAGTCCCTCAATGTAAGAATGAGGAAATTGAGGCTGAGAGAGATTAAGTGGCTTGCTCAGTCACACAGCTGGTGAATATCTGAAGCAAGATTTGAATTGAGACCCTTTTGACTCCATCTCCAGTCTGTCTACTATATTGTCTAATTACCTCATTCCCTTACATTATAAAAGTATGACTCAGATGGGGCAACTAAGGCTTTCCTGCAGGCATTAAAATCTAGGGGATACTATCAATATCTAAGCTTCTGTAGCAGGTAGGAATAACTGAGTTTAACACCCAACAAAGAAGAATAATTAGTTAAGATAGGAAGCTCTCAGATGGCTTGCTTCCTCCCCCCAGGTGGCCACACCCCAGATAAACCCTTCCATAGAAGAGCCCTGCCCTATTCTTCCACCAGTTCCAGTATCCCTAGCATTTGCTTCCCAGTATTGAAGGGTTTCAGTCTCCTTTTAATGAGGCAGTGTCCCAGAATCTTTCCCCAAATCGCATCTTGTGTCCTGAAATTGTAATTTTCTTAATAAGACCTCATCCTCTCTATTCAACTGGATTTGTTTTAACAAATTGATGCTTGCTCTGGCAGACATTTGTGTGGTTCTTGATTCTAGAGAAAAAATTGCTTATGTCTCTGCTGCTTTGTGTAAAGCACTAGGTACTATGGGTAATAAAAGGCACATCCCTTGTGTCAAAGAACTTACAATCTAAGAGGGAAAATAAAACAGGGATACAAATAACTATGAAGAGCAACCATTTGTGATAGTTATATATTAATAGATATGGTGTTACAGAACCTACTGTACCCTTGTATGAAATTTAAATTCAATTAACATTTGTCAATCATTCAGTATGTAGAGAGCACTGGGTCCAGGTCCCAATTTTCAATTCAAAACACATTTATTAAGCAGTAACTTATACTAAAAACTGGAAGCAGATTCTGAGGGTAAATAAAGCATACCCATATGGAGTATACAGTCTTATTCAAGAATATGACTCATACTGGGGGGTAAAAAGCCTAACTGATAATACAAAATTTTATATATACCCATAATATATTTGTATGTCATAATTTATATAATATATTAACCATACCTTATATAAATATATTATATATTAATAATAGATTTGTATATTATGTTTATTTTATATATGTGGGGAACGAGAGATACAGAGAGACAGAGGTTAAGTCAAATACTTTTGACATTGAGTTAGAAAGGTCATTACTGTTTGAAGAAATCAAGGAAGACTTTCCAGAGGAAGTTGTATTTGAACTAAGCTTTAAAGGATGGGTAAGACTTCAACACATGAAGAAGTATGGGATGTGTTTGTGGAAACAGCTGGAGCTTAGACTACTTTTCAGAATCATAGAATCTCGAGAGTACATTTGGTTCAAATTGTACCTGTACAAGAATACCCACTATAATATGCCGACACTCTATCTCAAGACAATTCATTCCACTTTTGTGTAGGTTTAATTATGAGGAACTTTTTCCTGAGATCAAGCCTAGATATTCTTCCTTGCAACTTCTCTCAGGGTCCAAGCAAAGTAAGTCTAATTCCTCTTTCAAGGGGTCATCCTTCGTATACAACTACCTCTAGTACTTGAAGAAAGATAATTTAAGATGCGAGAAAGGCAGGGTGACACTCAATTACAGAGTAACTTTTTATAATATATAACAATGAAAAAGAACAGTGAACATATTTTTAATATTCATATTTGCTGTACTTAGAAGTTATATAATGGAACAAGAAAAGTTTTCCATATTGTGAAAGAGGCCACCTGATGAGGTGGGTAGTGAGGTGGCTTTGGAGGCAAGACACCTAGGTCCTAGTACTTACTAATTGTGTGACCTTGGGCAAAGCACTTCCTCTCTTTTACCTCAGTTTCTTTATCTGTTGAATGAAGGTGTTAGATAAGATGATCCCTAAGCAGAGGTTCTTAACCTGGGGGTCTGCTTTTTTTTTTTACATTTTGATAACTATTGGGTATTTTATTTTATTCATTTTAAAACATTCTGAGAAGAATCCTATAGGTTTCATCAGAGTGGCAAAGGAGTTCATGACACACAGTCAAGATTAAGAATCCTTAAAGATTCTCTTCCAGCTGTAAATCTATCATCATTTTTTTTTAAAGTGACTCATGATTTTGAAGAGTCTTTTTATGTCTCAGGCTGACCATGTCCCTTACTATTACTGATAGCAATATCCAAATACAGACCAGGTGAATGCATGAGATTCTAATTAACTTCCTTTATGAATCTCAAAATTTTGCCAACATAGATTTACTGTCATTGCTTTAGTTCCAAAGAGGCAATTTTTTTGTGTGTGTAAATGGGGTAACTAGCTTTGAAACTACTTCATGAGTACAGGCTAATCATACTTTCCCATGTAAATGGTATAATTAAAGACAGTAGAAGGATTACCTTGCCAAATGTATCCCATACTGTTCCTGATCATGACCAGCAATTAGTCAATGCTGAGAGTGTAGTTTTGTCACAACCCCATATGTATGAATTGGTAGAATAGGCATATTAAACCAATTTTCAGCTTATTCAAAACACAAGCAAAAAGTGCATACTGAGGCAAAAGAAAATAATCACTAGTGAATACAAATATAATGCTTTTATACTAAAAAGGAGGGTTACAAACAATGGAGAATCATTATTCTTAACCTCCTCAAAAAGGGTATAGAAAATGATCTCATCGTATCTGATCTTAGAATGAAATTTATTGAACAAATAATGTTATTTAGAATACAATGGGTCTGGAAAAAATGAAGAGAAAAAAGCAGCAAAATAAAGATAAATGACAACTCTGATGAGAGGGAGGGTAATACGACACATGTTTTGCTCCAATATGGGTTGTACTCTGGAGAGGAATGAGCTGGCATGTTACCAAAAGGCAGCCTGGAGAGAGAAAAGAAGATGCCAAATAGGCCACAAGATTCTTTCCTCAGCTTCCCTCAACCATTTAATACACATTGGGGGGCCAGAGGGTGACATTTTCCCATATTCTTGTCTCTGTTTCCATGTCTTCCTTCAGATTACACTCCAACAATTGTTAATTTCTTTCGGTCTTAGCAAATTGGAGGTGGGAGTAAATTCCAGAAACATGAATTTTGAGAATTGTGGAATTGGAGAAGAAGATCATTGATAAGTTGGAGAGTATTCCAAGGAGGGCAGTCAGTATGATGAAGGGCCTTAAATCCATGAGGGCTAGTTGAAGGAACTGGGCATATTTAGCTTGGGGAAAACATGACTCTGGGGAATATGATAGCTTGTCTTTAAATTATTTGAAGGTCTGTCATAAGGTGAGATTAGACTTATTATCTTTGGCGGCTAGGTGGTACAGTTTATACAGCACTGAATTTGGAATTAGGAAGACTCACCTTCCTGAGTTCAAATCTGGTCTCAAACACTTACTAGCTGTGTGACCCTGGACAAATCACTTAACCCTATTGGCCTCAGTTTCCTCATCTGCAAAATGATCTAGAGAAGGAAATGTGAAACCACTGCAGTATCTTTGCGAAGAAAACCCCAAAGAGTCAGATATGACCAAAAAAACCCCAAACAAACCAAAACCCTAAACAACATAATATAGTGCTTTAAAGTCTGTAAAATGCTTTATAAGTATTATTTCATTTGATCTTCACCACACCTGCCTGAGAGGTAGGTGTTCTTATTACCCCCATTTTACAGATGAGTCAAGTGAAACAAAGATTAAGTGATTTGTTTAGGGCCAACAGCTAGTAATTATCTGAGGCTGGATTTCAGTTCATTCTAGGTTCAGTACTTTATCTACTGTGCACCTAGCTTCCATTAACTTAATGTGTGATCTTTCTTCAATGCCACAAATTAGATATGTTATTGGAGGAATTGAATTCCAATGACAATTTTTTTATAGAAATGAAAATTCTCCTATAAAGTAAATAAAAAATACTGAGAAATTGTTGCTAAATGGAAGGAGAGACTGCAGCTTCTCTTCCCAAGAAGTAAATAATGAATTAGAGGCATAGGTTTCATTATGTATCCAAAGGCATTAAGAAACAACATTGTGTGGGATACTTGGTCATTGCATGTTGCTGTGCTTGCAGTGAACATAAGCAAACAGATCACCATGAATATAACTTTTACTTTTATTACAGTATTTATTGCAGAGGATGAAAAGATAGAGAAATTATATGAAGAACTTAATATAATCTTTTTAAGTCAGTATTAAACTGGTACTCTATCATTTCAGTGTAAAGGTTGGCATAGCCAGTAACTAAAGAGGTAAAGTGGTATAGTGCATAGGGCATTCAAGTAGGGAAAACCCAGGAAGAGCTGGGTTCAAATCTTTACTCAAATACTTATTAGCCTTATGACATTGTGTAAGTCATTTAACCTTAGTTTCTTCATCTATAAAATAAATGGACTAAATATGATGGCCTCCCACATTCTTTTCTAGCCCTAAAGGTATGCTATAAAATATAGTTTGAGATAAATAAATTAAAAAGGCAAAATGTTTGTAGTTTATTCAAAAGATTCACAACTATGTATCTTAAAATTTTTTTTTAAAGGAGAGAAGTGGAAAGAACAACTTCATTAAAAATGAAATTGATTATGTTACCCAAGTGTCGGATACTGACCCCTTGATATTGACTGGGTTCAGTTTTAAGGACTTTGCCCTTTATAGCAATATCTGTCTTGTTTTGCAGTTTTTCCTGGACATCTCAGAACCTTGCCCATGTTTCTCGAAACCCAGACCTGTGGCTAAAAGATGATTAACAAAAAAAATTACACCTTTATTTCATTTCATCTTTGAATTTTATGTAACTTAATTGATTCCCTGGTGATTTCTTATCCTGGTAGTGTAGTACTTCTTCTGTAATTTATAGTCTGGTGGATTTTTTCTATTGTTCATTTTCATTTTTAATTCTAAATAGAGTAGGATGGTTTTATTTTGTTATTTCCTAAAATGTGGTATCTAGGTTTTTAGTTTGGTCGAAGTTTTCAGGGATTCAATGTAATATAAATTATATTTTGATTGCTTGTTCAGTCATTTCAGTCATGTCTAACTTTACATGACCCTGTGGACCACTGTCCTTGGGATTTTCTTGGCAAAGATATTGGGGTGGTTTGCCATTTCCTTCTTCAGTGGCAAATGTAAGTTAAGTGACTTTCCCAAGGTCACACAGTTAGGAACTTTCTGAGTCTGGATTTGAACTCAGCTCTGTCTGACTCCAAGCCTAGCATTCTATCCCACTGTACCAAATCTAGCTGCCCAAATTATATTAAAATATAAATTAATTAATTTATTTGCCTCACCTTAACCTCTTTTCCAGGTTAGTTGTTTTATAGTAGCAGATGTCTTACATGCCTTTCGATATTTTTCAGTTTTTTACTGTTCTTGTAACTATTATTATTTGATTGAATCCCTGAATTGTTTGCTTCATTCTATTTTTCAGAGTCTGCTTTTTGAGTAAGATTTCCCACCTTCTACTTTAAGCTATTTTTTCCTTAAGAGCTTTGATTTCATTGTTAATCTCTCAGCTAATTCCTCCCAGGTGCTCTTGTAGACTTTGTGATCAAGCCATTCTTTTCTTTGAGCATCAATATGTACTTTTCTTTTTTTTTTTGGTGAGGCACTTGGGGTTAAGTGACTTGCCCAGAGTCACACAACTAGTGAGTGTTATGTATCTGAGGCCGGATTTCAACTCAGGTCCTCCTGACTCCAAGGCCAGAGCTCCATCCACTGAGCTACCTGGTTGCCCTGACATGTATTTTTTGTGAAGTTACTCTCTTCCTTTAGCTTTACCCCATGGGCTTCCTTAACCAATAATATCTCTTTGTTGTGTTCAATTTTCTTCTCTTTGTTAATATCTCCAGGTCTCAATTCCTGATTTGGGACTTTGTGCCATAAGTAGGCTCCACTCTCTTTTTTAGTCTTTCTTGGGAGGAGGCAGGTACTAAAATTGTGGGTGGAATTGAGTGCTACTAGGCTTTGCCTCCTGACACAATCTCTGGCTCCTGCCTTGCTCTGCAGGTTACCCAATATAGCTATTGGCCTTGGTTCAACCTCTGTCTTCTTTCAGCATTTACAGCCAATTCTAAACCATGCTGCTTGTACTCCATTCATTCTTCTTGTTGCTCTCCCACTGGATCTTGGACCCTGGACTCTATTAGGTGAGCTTTTGACATATCTTCCTAGGAATTCAGGCCACCATACACCTCCCAGTCATTCCCATCCCCATCCCCTTCTCTTGTTTTCCAACTCTCTATGTGTTATTTCTCCTATTAGAATATAAGCCCATTGAAGGCAAAGATTTTCTTGCTTGCTTATATTTTTATGCCCAGTGCTTAGCACACTGCTTGACACATAGAAATCGCTTAATACATGTTTTTCCATCCATCCATTCATTCATTCATTCATTCATTCATTCATTCATTCATCCATCCTCAGTAACAGAATTGGTACTACCCCCTACTTTGGTCCTGATGGGCCTTAGTGGGATGTAGATAATCCTGCTAGTCTCCTGCAAAATTCCTGGGCCTATAATCCGCATCCTAGAAAGCTAGCCCTGTATTCTCCCATGGTTCTAAATACTCTGAGCTGTCAGTGCCTAGCCCTTTCTCCTTATGTAATGAACTATAAAAATATAACTCTATTCCCTGATGTCATTCTTACAGAACAGGGCAAGATCCAGGTTGCTTCAGGTCTCATTTATGGGAGCTCATGCTGGATTCACACTCCTGGAATATCTCTCCTCAGACCCCTCCCCCCAACCTAAGCTTCAGGTCCTCCTTTATATACCATTCAAAGAGCTCATATACACTTCCTATACACTTTAGGCTCTGTTTACTCAAGATCAGTCATGTTTCTACCTTTCAAAGTGTGACTGCTCTGAACATCTACAAGTTGATGGTTGTCTTCTTGTTTAGTCTTTGAGTGTGTGGAGGAGGTTATAACCTACTTTTCTTTAGTCTTCTTGATCATTGTTCTGATGCCCTTTTAAATCTTTACTGAGATGTTAGTAGCTGTGTGTGTGTGTGTGTGTGTGTGTGTGTGTGTGAGAAAGAGGAGAGAGAGAGAGAGAGAGAGAGAGAGAGAGAGAGAGAGAGAGAGAGAGAGAGAGAGAGAGAGTGTTGGGTTTCTCTAGAATATTTGCATTCACATCTTAAATGGAAATATATCCATCACTATTTCTGAATCCACCTGCATTTATTAACATTTATTGGTTGTACCTAAAGGATAAATATCAAGATGGAAGGAGGTCACTAGTGAGTGCCTCAGGAATTTGTTCTTGACTCTGTGTTATTTGTCACTTTTATCAATAACTTGGATAAAAGAATAGATGGTACATTTATTTAATTTGCTGAAGACACACCCCTGGGAATCATAGCAAATACATTGGACATCAGAGTCAAGATTTAAAAAATTATCTTGATGGATTAGAATGATGGCTTCTATCTAATAAAATCAAATTTCATAGGGATAAATTTAAAGGTCAACCTAGGTTAACATTTTCAACTTCATGAGTACCAAATGAAGAAGTTGCAGAAAAGTGACATAAAAGCTATTTTTAAGTCTATGAAGGGTCAGAACAGATATTATACTTGTTCTGTTTTGTCCCACAGGACAGAAGTAGGAGGAATAGATGGTAATTTCCTAGAGGCAGGTTTTAGCTTTACGTAAGAAAAACATGCTAACAATGAATGGGAAAGTATAGTGTTCCCTATCATTGTAAGTTGTCTGATGTATTACGATTTATCATGGATGTTGTCGAGGAGATTCCTGTTCACATGTGGGTGGCAAAGGAAATGGCAAACTATTCTAGTGCCTTTGCCAAGAAAACCCCAAATGGGGTCATCAAGAATTGGACACAACTGAGCAGCAACAACAATGGGTGGTACTAAGTACCCCAGTGGTCCTTTTTAATTCTGAGGTTCTGTGATTCCTTATCAAAATAGTGTTGATGAAATTTATTTGTAGGAACTAAAGTTTTAGAGTGTAAAGGAAAATAATGGGGAAACACTTCTAGACCTAAAATTCTATCATAAACTAGTAATCATCAAATTTATTTGGTACTGGGTAAATTGGAAAATATGTCAATGGGTTAAACTAGACAAAGAAGAATCAAAACAGTTGAATTTAACAAGCCTTTGTTTGAGAAAACTAAGAGCATAAATTACTTGGGAAAGAACTATTTGACAGGAACTTCTGGGAAAACTGAAAGACAATTTAGACCAACATCTTACACCATATGCCATAATAAGCTCAAAATGGATGTGTGACCCAAATATTAAAAATTATGTCAGAAAAAAAATTGGAGAGGAACCAGAGAATGAGATATTTTTCATAGATATTAGTAGGGTGAAAATTCTGGGATGTAATTTTGATTATATGAAATTTCAAAATAGTATTTGCATTAACAAAACTATTGCAAATAAGATAAGAGAAAATAGTTGAAAGGAAAAAAAAACCTTTGCATTAAATCTCTGATAAAAGTTTGCTATTCAAGATATGGACAAACAGTTCTTTAAAGATCAAAGGATAGGAACAAAGAGTTTTTAAAAGAAGGATTTCAAATTTTAACTATATGAAAGATTGTTCCAAATTACTACTAATAAGAAAAATGCAAATTCAAAGAACTCTGTTTCACCTTGCACTCAGCAAAGTGGTAGTGATGATGAAAGATAGGAATTGTCAATGTTGAAGAGGTTGTAGAAAGACAAGTACACTAATATGCTATTGCAGGAGCTATGAATTGGAGAAACTATTCTGGGAAGCAATCTTGGAATTATGCTGAGGAAATGAAACAAATATACATACCCTTTGACCAGGGATCCCTGTGCTAGACACTCTAAATCAGTCAATGAAACAATGAGTATGAAGAATGCAGGGAAGCATGAGAACACGTAAATGAACTGATGCAAAGTGAAGTAAGCACAACTAGGAAAACAATATACCCAATGATTACGACATTGTAATGGAAAGAACAAATAGATGAAACTGAATGTAGAATATTTTTTATGTACTACATTGGTACCATTGAAATATCAGGGGAAAGTGCATAAGGGTTTTGGCTCATTGTGTGGAGTCTCTGCAGCAAACTCATGGAAGGACATGAATGAGAGTAGCACAAGATGGCAAATATTCTAGGCTAGGCCCAATTCAGGTCAGTTCCTTGGTAGTCTGGGTTTCGTATTGAAATGAAATAAGACATTCCTAGGTCATTAAATATTTACCAAAGTATACTTACTTAACCACAGGAGGGGGAGGATATTCAATAAGGATACCCTTTGTGGACACCATGAGTTGATTTAGCTGAGTGAAATTTCCCTTCCTCTGAGTTGTCCTTGGTCATTGATCAACTAAGACTCAGAGAAAGGCTGGAGTTCTTCCTAGGTGATTTGTACTCAGATAACAAAGAAAGAGATGGGGCAACTAGATGGCCCAGTGGATGGAGTGCTGGGCCTGAAGTCAGGAAGATTCATCTTCCAGAGTTCAAATCTGGCCTCAGATACTTACTAGCTGTGTGACCCTGGGCAAGGCATTTAACTTTGGTTGTCTCAGTTCCTCATCTATAAAATGAGCTGGAGAAGAAAATAGCAAAGCACTCCAGTATCCTTGACGAGAAAACCCCAAAGAGTGTCTTGAAGTGTCAGAAATGACTGAAACTAATGAGTAGCCACAACAAGGAAAGGATTTCAATAGTTGGTACCTTTAGTCTTCTGAGTCCAGGAATATTCTAGCAAATGTTTAATAATTGGATCTTTGGGAAAAAATGTATGCATGACACACTTCTAAGTTTAATCTGCGTTATTATTTGTTCTGTCACTTTTTTAAATCTTAAAACCCAACAAAACAGTAAATCACGCCTTAATTTGTAATTTGCTGATACATCAAAAATTTAACTTGGCTCTCTTGAGCTCTGTACTAACTGGCTACAGGACATACTGCCTGAGCCAATCAAGTCTCAAGGACAATTACTATATATTTTAAGGTAAAGCTAGCCTAACTTACATGCAGGCAGGGATTAGAATATTGCTTCCACCACAATAGGCATAAATGGGTTGTTAGCAGGATCACAGATTCATTTGAATATTATATTATTTTTGAGTCATATTGAAGAGTTTTGGTTTGGTGTTTTTTTTTTTTTGATTAGTTCTACTTTTCCCAGATGGCAAAATGGAGTTCAACATGTAGAATTCACAGCGAGGCAAATATTGCTGAGATACAAAGACATATTTTCTAGCATTTAGTATTGTTCAAAAGTTCAAAGAGCTGCCTTAAGGAAATAGTGAATTCCCAATAACTAAATCTCTATAATTCTCTGTAACTCTATGACTTCAAGCAGAATCTGGATGATTGATTGTTCAGTAAGTTGTAGATGGGACTCCTGTTCAGGGCTGGTTTGGACTAGATGGACTTTGAGCTTCTGAGACTCTAGAGCACAGAGCTAGCAAATGGTAGATCCAAAACTCAAGCCCAGGGCAACTGGCTTCAAGTCCATTGTAGCATGCTGGCTTCAATAATTGGACAAGCAATTCATATAATCCTGAAAGGATAGTTTTTCAACCATCAATTCCATAAACATCATGAATAGAGTCGTACTTGGCAGAACTAGAAGGAGAACTCTGGGAACCTGAGCACCTTGGGACAAGTAGCATGAAATGTACTCTGAAATCAGCTTTTTACTGCTAATTGGTAGCTTTTTATTTTAAACATTTTTTTTCTAAATGCAATGCTCAGCTATTCCTAATTATGGAAAGGATACCAGGATTATCACTAAATTTTAGCACTCCAGAAAACAAAGCTACAGTCATCCTGCCCTAGTTATAACTATGCCCTAATACTTTTTGCTGTTTTTTTCTTTAATCCTATGTTTCCAGTCAAATGCCTTCTTACTTTAAAGATTCTGTTGGCTTGCCTCTCTTAATAAAACAAAATAATCCATTAAAATTATAGAACACACTTCAGTATACATTTGTGGTTTGCAATTACTTCATGAAAAAAAATCTCATTTTAAATGTTAGAAAAGGAAAAATATATCTTTTGCCAAAGGCTTATTATGGGGGGGGGGTAGATTCCTGTAAACATTATGAAGTCATAGGCCTGACTCTTACCACACCACTCCTTCCTCTGTCACAGCTATCTTCCCTTGCAGGTTGGAGTAGAATTAATTCTCAAATTGTGAATGGTTTTCTTCCTCCAGTCTCTCCCTCCTCCGTCATCACCACTTCCTTTTCTTATACAAGCTAAGGGATTTACCAGGATCTGTGGTATCCCTGACACAAAACCTCTTATTAGAGACCCTCCTTCTAGAGTGGCCTGTAGCTTCATTTTTCATTTTTTTGTAACCAGTTAATGCCAAGAAAACCTCAAAGTGGGCCGTGAAGGGTCAGAGGAGACTGAAATGACTGAACAACAACAAATGAATACTCAGTAAGCACCTAGCAACTGTTTTAGGCACTGATATGAAGACAAAAATTAAAAAGTCCTTGCCTTCAAAGAATCTGCATTCAATCCTGGGTCAGGTCAAGTCAACATTTATTAAACACCTACTATTTGCCAGGTACTGCACTAAGTGCTGGGTATACAAATACAAGCAGAAATACAGTCTCTGTCCTCAAGGAGCATATAGTCTAATGAATATATATATATATATATATATATATATATATATATATATATATATACATATGTATACATATGTATATATATATGTATATATATATGCATATATATATGTACACACACATATATGTGTGTGTTTATTATGTGTAATTCTAATACATTTTAACACTTAAGGAAAGTGGGAGTAGGAAATAAAGGTAGGCCCAATAGCATGGTAGAGAGAGTCCAGAGAGTCAGGGGTGAAACCCAGACAGCAATGAAAATACAGCTGGCCTGGGTGTACTTCTTACAATGGAAATTCTAGAACAGAGGTTCCCAAACTTATTTGGCCTACTATCTCTTTAAAAAAAAAGTTACTCAGTGGCCTCTTGGAAATTTATTTTCTTTAAACTTTTAACTTTTTACAAAAATTTGCATCATTTCAAAAATATATAATTTTTTTTAAAAATGACATCTTAAATTTAATAATTTATTGTAAATTTGTGTGGTTTTTCTGCATTGAAATTTTGATGATGCAATATTACATCATGTAATCAGATAGTATGGTATTATAAACAAGTCATTACATGCATATATTCCTGCATGCTAGACTTCCCAACAATGCGTGATGTGCTAGCCTGCCAATACTTACTTGTTAAGACCTGCCAGCAGACTTGACCACTGAGTGGTTATAACTTGCATTTTGTGTGTTTGTTTGGAAAACAATGTAACCACCACGGCTTTTACTCTGTTACACAACAGATGAAACACGTAAGAATGGTTTTTCAAAATTTTCTTCTCTTCCCTTCTTTCCTTTTGCTTCCACCACCCCCTAAGTTTTATTCAACACCCCTCAATTGCACCTAAGGCTACTACCAACCCCTCTGGATCATTCCAGTGCCCCCTAGGGGGTGGTATCACCCACTTTGGGAACCTTGAATCAGTCAGTCAGAGGGAGAAGTTGATTAATTTATTTTTAGTTTTCAACATTCACTTTCACAAGATTTTGAGTTGCAAATTTTCTTCCCATCTTTCTCCTCCCCCCACCCTGAGATGGCATACATTCTGAATACCCCTTCCCCTGATCTGTCCTCCCTTCTGTCACCCCTCCCTTCTCTTATTCACTAATCATGCAAAACACTTCCACAGTAGTCATATTGTGAAAAACTAACTATATTTCCCTTCATCCTATCCCATTCCCCATGTATTCTATTCTCTCTTTTGACCCTGTCCCTCCTCAGAAGTGTTTGCTTCATCCCCGCCCCTCTTATCCTCTTCCCCCCTATTTTCCTGTAGGGTAAGATAGATTTCCATACCCAACTGAGTGTGCATGTTATTCCCTCCTTAAGCCAAATCTGATGAGAGTAAGATTCATTCATTCCCTCTCACCTCCCCCTTCTTCCCCTCCATGATAAAAGCTTTTTCTTCATTCTTTTATGTGAGATAATTTACCCCATTCTCCCTCTCCATTTCTCCCTCTCCCAGTACAATCCTCTCTCGCCCCTTAATTTTATTTTTTAGATATCATCCCTTCATTTTCAACTCACCCAGTGCCCTCTGCCTATGTATATTTCCTCCAACTACCGTACTACTGAAAAAGGTCTCATAAATTGCAAATATCATCTTTCCATGTAGGAAGGTCAACAGTTCAACTTTAATAAGTCCCTTATGATTTCTCTTTCCTGTTTACCTTTTCCTGAGTCTTGTATTTGAAAGTCAATTTTTCTATTCAACTCTGATCTTTTCATCAAGAATGCTTGAAAGTCCTCTATTTCACTGAATATCCATTTTTTCTCCTGAAGGATTGCACTCAGTTTTGCTGGGTAGGTGATTCTTGGTTGTAATCCTAGCTCCTTTGACCTCCAGAATATCACATTCCAAGCTCTCTGATCCCTTAATGTAGAAGCTGCTAAATTTTTTTTTAAGGTGGCAATGGGGGTTAAGTGACTTGCCCAGGGTCACACAGCTAGTAAGTGTTATGTGTCTGAGGTCAGATTTGAACTCAGGTCCTCCTGAATCCAGGGCCAGTGCTCTATCCACTGCGCCACCTAGCTGCCCCCAAAGCTACTAAATCTTGTGTTACCCTGATTGTGTTTGCACAATACTTGAATTGTTTCTTTCTGGCTGCTTGCAATATTTTCTCCTTGACCTGGGAACTCTGGAATTTGGCTACAATATTCCTAGCAGTTTTCCTTTGGGGATCTCTTTGAGGAGATAATCAGTGGATTCCTTCAATTTCTATTTTACCATCTGGTTGTAGAATATCAGGGCAGTTTTCCTTGATAATTTCTTGAAAGATGATGTCTAGGCTCTTTTGTTGATCATGGCTTTCAGATAGTCCAATAATTTTTAAAATATCTCTCCTGGATCTATTTTCCAGGTCAGTTGTTTTTCCAATAAGGTGTTTCACATTGTCTTCTATTTTTTCATGCTTTTGGTTTTGTTTTATAGTTTCTTGATTTCTAATAAAGTCATTAGCTTCTATTTGCTCCATTCTAATTTTTAAGGACTTATTTTCTTCAGCAAACTTTTGGACTTCCTTTTCCTTTTGTCCAATTCTGCTTTTTAAGGCATTCTTCTCCTCATTGGCTTTTTGGACCTCTTTTGCCATTTGGGTTAGGCTATTTTTTAAGGTGTTATTTTCTTCAGCTTTTTTGGGGGAGGGGTCTCTTTTAGCAAACTGTTGACTTATTTTTCATGGTTTTCTTGTATCACTCTTATTTCTCTTCCCAGTTTTTCCTCTACTTCTCTTACTTGCTTCTCAAAATCCCTTTTGAACTCTTCCATGGCCTGGGACTGATTCATATTTTTCTTGGAGGCTTTGGATGTAGGAGCTTTGACTTTGTTGTCTTCTTCTGGTTGTATGTTTTGATCTTCTCTGTCACCAAGGTAAGATTCTATGGTCTGACTTTTTTGTGCTGTTTGCTCATATTCTCAGCCAATTACTTGAGTTTTAAACTCTTTGTTAAGGTAGGTGTCTTCTTCCAGTGTGAAGAATGTACTGTCCCAAGCTTTGGGGATGTTGTGCAGCTGTTTTCAGAGATACTTCTAGGGACCTATAAATTTTCAGTTCTTCCAAGGTGGTATAATCAAAGGTGAGGTATTTACTGCTTTCCTGGCCTTTGCTCTGAACTGTGAGGATTCTCTCTCCACCACCACCACAAGCTGCACCATGCCGGCGCTCCTTCTCACCCCAGGACCACCACCCAGAACTGCAACCCAGATCCAAGCAAAGGCAAAGCAAGAGAATCCTGCCTCACCACAAGCAAAGAGATGCCTGCAATCCCTCTCTGATCAGCTGCTTGATCCCCCTCCATCTGTGGGCCAAGAGCTCTAGAAGCAGCTGCCACCCTGGGACTGCACCAGGACTGTGGCCAGACCAAACTCTTCTCTCACCAAGGTTTGACAAACCTTTCCTACTGACCTTCTAAGTTGTCTTTGGTGTTAGTGGGGCATGATGAAGAAGTCCCCAAAAGGCCAAAAACAGGATAGCTAGTGGGAAATGGAGAGAAGACTGTGCTGAGCCCCTTCCTTAAATAGAGACCTTAGAGCCCTGGCCCTGTCTTTTAGTGAGAGTCTCCAATCAGAAGGGCAGAGGCGATTGATGAGATGTGAATACCAGGCAGATTCAATCTTGCAAGACTTTGAGATTTCCCAATGAGGAGTTTCCTGGGGAAAGAAGGAATGATGAAAGGGGTCCAAAGATGTCCAAAAGCAGTATAGCTGCGGGAAATGGGTAGAAGAGTCACAAAAGACAGGAGTGCAGATTACACACACACACACACACACACACACACAGCATACATACATGTATGAATATATACATGTATATCTAAGCATGTATATAGATAGATATAAATGTATGTTTATAGATGTGTGTATGTGTATACACACACATACATACAAATGTACTAAGCCCCTTACCCCCTTTTCATTCTTTTTACATCTTATTCCCCGACATGTAATCTTCCATCCAGTGACACTGGCCTCCTGGCTATTTTACAAGACGCTCCATCTTTCAACTCTGAGCTCAAAGATTGGTTGAGAAAACTCTGGCTGTCTCTCATGCCTGAAATGTTCTCCCTCTTCCATTTCAACTACCAACCTCCTTTTCTTCTTTTAAGCCCCAACTAAAATGCTACATTCTACAGAAAGCCTTCCTCAACCCCTCTTAATTTCAATGCCTTCCCTCTGTTAATTATTTCCTATTTATGCTGTGTATAGCTTGCTTTGTATATATTTGTTTGCATGTTGTCTCTCCCATTAGACTGCAAGCTCTATGAAGGCCTTTCTTTTGCTTCTTTTTGTATCCCTTATGCTTAATACAGTGCCTGGCACATAGTAAGTGCTTAAAAAATGTTTACTGAATTGAACTGAATGTGTGTGTGTGTGTGTGTGTGTGTGTGTGTGTGTGTGTATCTACCTATGTTGAGAGAAAGAATGAGAGAGAAAATGAGAGAGAGAGAGAGAGAGAGAGAACACAGGACGTTTTGAGGGAAAGAACAAGGCACTAGTGGCTCTTGGGATGAACTTTGGAAGAAACTAGGGATTCCAAGAGACAGGTAAAGAGGGAGTGTGTTCCAGGTATGGGGGAACATATTGCTTCTACAAAGAGTGGATCACAGATTTAAAGTTATAAGAGACTTCAAAGGCCATCAGATTCAACTCTTAATTTACAAATGAGTAAACTGAGTCTGAGAGGGGTTAAGTGACTTGCCTAGGGGAGAAGAAAGATTGAATCGTATGTCTAAGGAACAGAAAACAAACTAGTTTGATTGGACCATAGAATGTTCTGAGGGGAGTAATAGAGAACATGCCTGGAAAGACAGTCTGGAGCCAATTTTTTAAAAGGCTTTAAATGCCGAACAAGAGAATTTGAATTTTATCCTAGAGGCAATAGGGAGCCCCTGGAGCTTTTTGAGGAAAAGAATATTGGTGGTCAAACATTCCTTCCCACCCTATTGTCCCTGAAAATCTTGCTGCTAACTCAAACCGTTTTTTCCTTATTTTCCTCCTCTGCTGGATCTTCCTATTTATTGGGGTGGGGCTGGGGAGAAACAGTGATTTAAGGTTTCCTTTGGGAAGAATCTTGCAAGGCATAGAAAAGTCATGGATGTCCTTGGGGATATGGGTAAAGAAGGTCTTGTAGATTGGGGAGGGGGGGGAAATCAAGCCTAGTCGCACATAGAATATAAACTGACATGACATTGGCTGTAATCTGAAGGGAAAATTGTAGCATATGTGAGTTAAAAACAGCTTGCTCTGGGGCTTGGGGTGGTGTGGTGGGGAAGGGAAAAGGGGAGATTTTTGGCAATTTTATTCTGTGTAAATACTCTAGGGCCATCCCTCATCTGTGTAGTCTCTGTGACTCTTTCCCTGAGTTCATCTGGTTGGCAGATGGATGCAAAACGTCTTTTTGCCCCAAGGAAGGCACACAGAAGGCATGTGTGAATTGTAGCTACATGATAAATAGGATGAGCAGAGCTTCAAAGATTTTCTGCTATTTTTGGTGGACTAGATCACCAGCTCAAACATCAGACTTCCAACCGGGCAGATTTCTTCAGCTTTTTATCACTATGGCCTCCAATGGAGATTTTTATTGGAAAAATAAAGGGAAGGCATGTTAGAAAAATGTCTCTCTCCTTTTTTTCTGCCTTTGTAAAAGCAGAATTAGCATTTTCCGGTGACTTAAAAGTTTGTCCTTAGCAGTCACAGTGTAGCAAGAGATCACCTTTGGAATCTGGCATGTTTTGGTTTATTTCAATGAGTTTTTGTCTTTTTCTTTGTAAAATAGCAGACTTCTTTTAACTGATGTAATGGGAAGCAGTTCTTTTCAAGGATTTGCGTGAAAGGAGCCCTAACCCTCCTCAGCTATCAATGTATGTATCATTTTTACATGTGACTCTGAATTCTGCCCTTGACTTTTCTTGGTCCTTGATGAAACAAACCAAAGTAAATAATGAAGTTTTATCTTCCCTAGCAGAGTCAAGTTTCATCTTGTCCCAAAGGTCAGATATGAGGTATCTTTAGCTTTTGAAAAAATGCAAAGATGAAAACTGTTACAGAACACTGTACTAATTATCCTCTAGTTCACCTAGAGCCCAGCAGTCTCACAACCTCACTCATCTGGAACACAGCTGAGAAACAGGAAATAGACAAAAAGTCATCCGTGCAGTCAAAAATGGTCTAGGAGAGCACTGCAATTGTGGAGATCTTTACCTATCCATGTTTGCCAATCCTAACTCCTGACATATGTGGTCCACCTAATATGCTAGATTTTTTCAGTCTATGGAGAGGCAGCTCCTAGCCCAGGGGTGGGGAACCTGCAACCTCAAGGTCACATGTGACCCTCTAGGTCCTTGGGTGTGGCCTTTTGACTGAGTCCAAGTTTTACAGAACAAATCCTTTTATTAAGGGGATTTGTTCTATGAAGTTTGCTTTCAGTCAAAGTTGAGGACCTAGAGGGCCACATGTGGCCTCAAGGCCATAGGTCCCCCATCCCTGTCCTAGCCTAACCTCTTTTAATAAAGACCCTCCTTTCTACAAGGGCTTATTTTCTTTTTTATAATCAATAAATCATTCAACAAGCATTTATTGAACACCTGTTATTTGCTGGGCACTATGTTAAGTGGTAGGAATTTAAGAACAAACTGTTCCTTCCTTCAAAAAGTTTGCACTCTATGAAGCATAACAATATATTCACATGTAGATAAATACAAAATCTATGCAAAGTAAATTTAAGGCAGTTGGAAAGGTACCAGGGAAACACTAGTAGTTCTCATAAAACTTGTGTACTAAAACTCAAGCTTTAGCCTCAGTGGTGAGGCTCCCAGCCTGAACCCAAAGGCTATTTAGCATTGTTTTACACACAGTTCTAACAAATTCGGTTCTTTAGTGTCTATGTCCTCCTAGGGTTTTATGCCGTCTACAGGAGAAGGGCGAGAGCTGGAATCTCCTTTAACATTAGCCGAAAGAATTATTGGAGAACCAGGTGAGCCAAAGGAGAGGTCCAGTATTAGCTGTCTCTCTGGTAGAGAGATGAGGAAATAAGCCAGAATTCAAGTCAAGTGAATTAAGTGCCAGGTTGGGACTACTGGGTTTGAAATGCACAAGCAAGGAGACAGTCCAAGACTGGGATCAGCCTCCTATTGGTGGAGCCATAAATACACTAATTCGTTCCAGTCTTCAGTTGCTATGCTCAGAGGTTCCTTGAGTCCTCTCTCTTTCTCTCTATCTCTCTCTTCTGCAGACATCATCCTTACCCTCTCTTGGTTCTTAAAGGTGCACACTTTGAAGGTTGCTCATTACTGTTTTCTCATCTATAAAATGAGAGAAGTTGGATTGGATGACTTTCAAAGTTCCTATGATCCATAGCCAATTAAATTAAGAATGTGACTGTACCATTTACCACCTTCGTAAGTGTGAGCAAATGCCTGAATTTTGAGACTTATTTTTCTCATCTGTAAAATGTGAGGATTGGACCAGAAGCTCTTAAAGATTCCTTTCAGTTCCAGATATATCATATTCAATGAGAAGTAGCTGATAGATGCAAGCCAAGTAAGAACGATGAGAATAACAGCTCTTTTTTTTTGTAGCTGTTTGGTTGTTTCAGTCACATCTGACTCTTTTTGACCCCATTTGGGGTTTTCTTGGCAAAGGTACTAGAATGGCTTGCCACTTCCTTTTTCAGTTCATTTTACAGATGAAGAAATTGAGGCAAGCAAGATTAAGTGACTTGCCCAGAGTCACAAAGCTAGTGTGTGAGGCCAGATTTGAACTCAAGAAGATGAGTCTTCCTAACTCCAAGACTGGCACTTTATCTTCTGTACCACCTAGTTGCCCCAGTGATAGCTCACAGTTTGACAAAATGGGAAGAGACAGAAAAAGTATAGTAATCACACAAGGACTCAAAAAGCCCAGAAATCACTTACTTGTGGTGGGCAAATAGTCCTAGACATTTTAACAGACTTGGAGTCCATTGCTGTTTTTAGTATTGTACATTAATTAACATAAACATTTATGATTGCAAATCGTTCAGGAAGCATTAAGTGATGTGCAGAAAGCAAATTTCAGAGGAGGTAAAGGAGTGTGTAATTCATAGAAAGGTTCTCATCCAAAATGGCTAACATTAAAAAAAAAAGTCTTGGTGCTTAAAAGGTTTATCAACCCTAGGTTAACTGGGAAACCTGGTCTTGCAAAAGAGTTCCTTCCTTGGTGGTTCTGAAGAGCCAAGGTTTTAACATATGTGATTCCAGGAAAATAGTGGTAATACCAGTCTTCAAGCTGCTCAGCACTAGTCCATGTGGAACATCTTCCACCTTGGTCCTCTCTAAATTTTCTGATGTCACGAATCATGGACAGGTCTCTTAATATTTGTGCAATAGAAAGAACTCTGGATTTGCTCATGGGCCATACAATTACTAGCTATATGATCAGAGTCAAGTCTTTTAACTCTCTCAGCCTCAGTTTTTTCATCTTTAAAATGGATTTAGAACCAAAAATTCTTGGACATGACTATTACTGATTGTGTGATAATGGTCTAACCCCTTAAATTCTCTAAGCCTCAAATTTCTTATCTATAATGGTCATAATAATACCTATGATGTCTACGGTGTCATGTAAAATAGTTATGAGGAAAATGTTCTATAATACTTAAAACATTATGTATTATTCTTAACAGTTCTTAGATTAAAAAACCTAACCTGTCTGGCTTGATAACTAGGTTGCCAATTAGTTTAGAAGAGTCTAAAAAGTTAACATGATGGCATGCTTGGGGGGTTAGCTCACTGGAGTTCTTTAATCTTCACTTTTTGCTGTTCCTTTAAGTCTGTTATTGATAACAAAGGGCAGAGGACCAGTTCTCTCATATTTCTTGAGAATCCAGCAACCTAGTGATATCTGATTCTGTGGTGTATAGTATCACATCACTCGAAGGGAGAAACCCAGCTTATGCAACTCAGGATGTTTCTTGAGTAAAGTAAAGAGAAAGGAAAAAAAAAGGGAGAGAAGGTGTTGGAATGTACTTTTTCTGGAAAATGACCTACCTTCACTGTGAAGGAAGAACTATGGCCAGATGTTATACTCTCTGCTTGCTAAAATCAGACTATTTGTTCAGTAAGTTAATGATGAAATATCCGAAATGGCTCAACATTTAATACTAAAATGTATACTCCAATTATCCAGCTTAGGAAATGATTTGCTTGCAGTCCCTTGTTTCTATATACCCTGTGCTGACACCCAAACCTAGGCTGTTCCTAGGCTCAGAACTTCTTTCACTGTCTGACTAACAAATATATACTTGCTTTCTTGTTTTGTACTATTTTGTTCTCTGGTCCGGAATGAGCTTTTCCTGAGCTCCCTTACTTCCTTAAAAAGTGTCTTCTCCAGGTGATTTTCCCAGATTAGGTGGTGATTGTATGCATGACTCAGTTCCCCTTTTCTCTGTGGCAAATCTACCCTAGTCTTCAGCTCAGTCAGTTAACACACATTTATTATGTGCTTACTGTGGGCTAGGTTCTATGTTAATCTCTGGGGATACAGAGAAAGGCAAAACACAGACTGTGACCTTAAGAAATCCACATTCTAATGGAGAAGGAAAATGTAAATAACAGTATACATATAAGATACATGCAATGAAAATGTAATATCATCTCAGAATAAAAGCATTAGGAGAGGGACAGGCAGAGAAAGACTGGTATTGGAAAGCATATGGTGGTATTTGAAGTAAGTCTTGAAGAACGCCAGAGGTGAGGAGATAGTGTATGCCAGAGAACAGCCATTGCCAGAGCACTGAGTCAGGAGATGGACTGTGGTATGTGAGGAATGGAGGCCAGGGTAGCTGTATCATAGAGTGCATGGAGAGAAAAGCATGCAAGTTTGGAAGGTATGAAGAGGTCATGTTGTAAAGAGCTTTAAATGATAAATAGAGGAGTTTCTATTTGATCCTGGAAGGGAGCCACTAGGTATTAGCCTCAAGGTAGCCATGAGCCCTTGGCCTGAAATCAGGAAGACCTGAGTTCAAAACCAGCCTCAGCTACTTGTTAGCTGAGTGAACCTGGACATGTCACATAACCTCTATCTGCTTCAGTTTCCTCACTGTAAAATGGGGATAATAATGGCACCCACCTCCCAGGTTATTGTGAGAATCAAATGAGATAATATTTGTGAAGTGCTTTGCACATTGACTGGCACGTAGTAGGAGCTTAATAAATGTTTCTTGATTAGAGGAAGCTTGATGTGGTGGACAGAGCTATTATTATTGATTAAATAACAATGAAGAAGCAATGTAACCTTCTTTACAAGTATATATGTAGACCAGCTACCAAATAAAGTGAAGGATATCTTTAAAGTAGCTTTTTGCAATTAAATACCACTTGGGGCTTTCTTGGCAAAGATGCTGAAGTGTTTTACCATTTCCTTCTCCCATTCATTTTACAGATGAGGAAACTGAGGCAAACAAGTTTAAGTCACTTGTTCAGGGTCACACAGCTCTTTTTGATGTTCATCCATCGTTTTTTTGACAAGTAACATTGGCATCAAGGGGTGATATCTTGGATTTAAGAGTTGCACAAAGTCACCAGCTTCATTGTCTCTCCAGAGTCATCGAAGTCCAGTGGCAAGACAGAAGTCAAGATGACAGCTGGTGGCCCAGGATTCAGTGTCACATAGCTAGAAAGTGTCTGAAGCCAGATTTGAACTCCGAAAGATAAGTCTTCCTAACTCCAGGTCTGGCACTCTACCCACTGTGTCACCTAGTGGCATATTAACTGCTTATTGAGTATTTGTTGAATTGAATGATACTTTCAGGAATGTGTTCAACAAGTTTAATGTGAAAAGATATCTTCATTATTATAAACATGATCCTGGTAGTTTACAAATAAAAAGGAGTTTAGCAATGCTCCTTGGATATATTTGCCATCTGTCTCCATGGACTGCAAAAATGTTAAAAACCTAATTATTTCTGAGAACAATCCTTCGAGGTAAGAATAATAAATCTTAGTGTCTTTCTGTCATCTGGGGTTAGTAATAGGACCTATGGTTAGAACTATAAACCCAATTCTATTCTATTCTACCACCATGCCGAGCCTCTCTGGAAGATGTTTTTTGACATAACATTTAATGCCTGCAGTATTTTTCATATTTCATCATAAATCTTCACAGATGTCTTCAGTTTGAATTACAGGCCTGAAATTACTTTATTCATTATGAAAATGAATACCTCTAGGTAAACATATTGAGAAGCAAATTAGGGAACTTCATACCCTGAAGTTATCCCTTCTCAGTGAAAGAAATGCCTTAGAAAAAAGATTCCATTCCCTTTCCAATTGCTGACGGTGCCCACCTTTACCTCAAAGGCAATTTAGTTTTCCACTATTTGTTATGTAAAATCATTCAAAGGTTCTCACTACAAATCCCTATTAATCATTGTGAACTTTGCTTTTATTTAATTTTTGGTACAATGGCCAAGTCTACTCTCAGTCAAAGCAGTCAAAAGGACATATTTTTTTAAAACAGCCTCATTTTCAGACACAATTTATCACCAATATGAAAAAGAAAGAATGTTCTCTGGTGGTTATAAAGTTAAAAAGAATCTCCTTGATAGAACATGTTTTTCTACTTTTGAAGGTTAATGGGTTGCCTGAGATGTAAAGTGAAAAATCCCTAAGGTGAATGGAGGCTTCTCTGCAATCATCTCTTGCCTCCTCTTGATTTGAGTTTAATAGAGGGATGGGAATTTAAGAATACCTCCAAGGACTAAGCAGATTTTTGTATTAATTGACACCTCAGGTCTATCTAGGGTTAATTGGTCTTGTGCTTCTGAACAAAGACAGTTGTAGCTGGGAAGACCATAATCTACACATTTTATGTACTTGTCATATTACAGTTCAATTTTTAAAAATGTATCTTACCACACCTACTAGATTCTAAGCTCCTTGAGGGTAGGCATCATGTCTTATTTAATCTGTTATCTCCCCCAGAAGGTGCTTAATAAATGCTTTCTAAATAGATGACCTGAAAGGCAGAAAGCTATTAAGATACAAAGATTTATTTGATTTTTTTCTAATATTATCTTTACAAACTTCTTACATATAAAGAATTAGACTTTTTTTTTATTTTACAGAATGTCTTATTAGCCTCTTAGCATTCAACATGACTACAAACAAGTATATTTGCTTAACTGTGTGCTCCTAAAGTAATTAATTTAAATGTATGAAGTATCAAAACTTTTTTTCCAGTTTCTCTGTAAGTGCCTAAAAGAATTTTTTGTCTCTTCCTTCTCATTTATTTTGCTTCATATGATCATCGTTAACATATACTCTATTCTGGTTCTGCTTTAATTTTTTCCTTCGCAAAACCTAACAAAGGTTATTCCAAATTTCTTCCTATTCCTCATACTTGTTCATCCTAATCACTCTATATCAATCCATCATATTATTGTGCCAAAATTTATTTAGCCATTTTCCTCCAGTTTGTTTCCAGTTTTTGGAATTATATGATGCTGCCATGAAAATCTTTGAACAGACCTTATTATTTTTTTTTTCTGACAACACTGTCAGGATATATTCTTAGCAACAGAATTAGTTGGTCAAAGGAGGAATTAGATAACTTTTTAGGAGCAGAAACAGTAACAGTGCCTTTATGGGAAATGGATTGAATCTCCTGCCCCCTCTCCCACCTATCTCCCACCATGTCCTCATCTCTATGCCCACTCTCCAACACAGAGAAATAATTTGTGGTTGATAGTTGCTGTATGATGAGCAATAAGAAGTTATTTTATACTCATTGACAGCAAACCAGATGTCCAAATAGGCTCAGAGGAGTTTCCTAGTGACTTCATTGAAGGCACATTGATGGATATCAAAATGTGTTTCTGCCTACATGTCCCAAATGTTCTACACAGTGACTATGAAAAAGACTTTCATCTGTCTTGTGGCTGTGGATGCTAATTTTAGAATCTGGTGCCATATGCAATGCTGCCTTTTTTGACTAGTGTATTATCTAATATCTTGACTCATCTAAACAGCAGTGAGGTCTCACTGCCCCACACCAGGTTGGGCTGTGGCTTTCCAGTAGATAACAGCCAGGCCATACAATTTATGGTCATGCTTCTGTGGGTCTGTCAGGAACTTTGGAGAGTCTCCAAAGGAGATGCCAGGTTCAAAATAGGTACTGTCACTGTCCCTCAATGGAAAATACTAATTAGTAGTTCTTCAGTACTCTTGATTGGTTTTCAAGTTTTTATCTCTTAAGTCCAAAGGGTGCATGGATATTTAAAGTTGATATTATTGTTCATCTTTTACTTTCAAAGAGGACCAGTGACATCATGGGATGATATCTTGACTTGCATGTGACTTGGATTTAAGTGAAGTAGAGTTGCACAGTTATCAGCCTCATTCTCTCTTCCAGAGTCATCAAAGTCCAATGGCAAGACAAAAATCAAAATGATTGGCAATGGCTTGGAATGCAATGGATACCCTTGTGTCTTTGATGTCTGAGCAAGCTCTAAGTGCTCCACAGCATCTGCTTCAGCTGCCTTCGCGGCTGTTGGAACAAATTGTTCCAATATTCTACCCATTCCACCAAGGGAAGTCTTTACATGCTTGACATCCCCCTAACTCACCAACAGTTTTGAGGCCTGTTGGTTAGCCACAACCTGGGTTAGGTCATCTACTGAGATGGTTTTACTAGGGCGTGGCCGCTGCATATGTTACAGCTTTTTGGAGCCACAGGTGAGATGTGGGTGGCAGTTGGACACCAAAGGCAGATGAGCAGCCCTGAAAAGGGTTCAGCAAGTCCTCACTCCAGAGGAACTAGTCTGAGCTTATCAAGAGAAGAACAACACTCATTTTTTCCCCCCCAGATTGATTGCCTGGTATTACTTTGTTGATCTCTCTATTGTGAAGCCACCAGCAGACACTTTCTGTCTAGAGTCATGTTTCTGGTCTTACTTTACCAGAGTTAGGCAGGCTTCAGGGTTCTAAGGCTATACCATAGGGGTTGGGAATGCCTGTCTCTGTTAGCAGTTTGAGCCCTTATTCTGGCATGTTATTCCAACTGTTTGTTGAAGTGAATTAGTGTGGGCCAGTTCCATTGAAACTGATTAAAATCAACAACCTTTTATTTGGAAGCTATACCGAGAACACACAAGTACAAACATTTTCCCCACCATCTGAAGGCTTATCTCTCATCCCTTCAGACTACTCAATGAAAAATACCACCTGAGCTTGCCCTGTCAAAGCTATGGGCCTGAATCTGAAAGGCTAGCTGACACTGGCTGAAGAATTCTGATGTCTCCTCCTGCTGTTCCTAGAAGATGGAAGGAATATATTCTTGGGGCTATGCATAAGACATTTCTACTGAAAACACAGAATAAGTGCGTGTGTGTGTGTGTGTCCAGGATCATGCAGCCAATATGTGTTAGAGGTAGATATTGAACCCAGGTCTTTCAGACTCTGAGGCTGGCTTTTAATTTCTTCACTTGTTTTGCCTAAGCTGCCTAGAACCGTAGAGTGTGGAACTTGGAGTCAAGAAGACCTGAGTTCAAATCTTGCTCAAATACTTACTAGCTGTATGATGCTGAACAAGTCACATAATTTCTATTTGTCTTAGTTTCCTCATCTGTAAAATGTGGATACTAATAGCACCTACTTTACAGGTTTGTTGCGAAGATCAAATGATTTAACATATGGAAAATGCTTTGTAAACCTTAAAGTGATACATAAATGCTAGCTATTACATTATATCAAAGGATTCAATATAGTAAGGAGAGAAGAGACTCTATGGAATGCTTCTGTGACTGTCAGAATGCCTGACCTCTAACTCGTGAAGTCATCACTATGAGAGAGCATCTCAGAGATATAATCCCCTCTGTTTCTAGGTATATCGCATCATCACATCTCTTGCCTCCTTGATGCAGATGGACTGGCTCTTGGGAAGCTGGTAAAATGGACAGAAACTCGGCCTGTGTCCCAGGGGTACAAATATTACATTGGCCTTGGTGCTCTTTGGGGAGGGGAATCTTGAGAACACATAATATCATATATGATGTTCCCTCACTGCCAGGCCCATGCTGCTCAGCTACGCCCCCAAACCTCCAGTCTTTCTCTCCTAATAACTCACTACTGCTCATCTATATGATATCACAGCCAGCTTCTGATCATAACAGACCAGAATTTGATTTTTTCTGACTTCGGTAAGTATGCCAGCTACCAAGATGGAATTCCCCAGACAATCACTCAGCCTTCTGAAAGCTGCACAGAACACTATGGTTGCTACTCAAGGTCATCTAGAAGGCAGCTATGTGGCATAGAGGATGTGCCAGACTTGGAATCAAGATGGAGCTGAGTTGATATCCCACCTCAGACACTTACTAACTTTGTGACTCTGAACAAATTATTTCACTTTTACGAGTTTCACTTTGCTCATCTGTGAAATGGGGATAATAATAGCATTTGCTCCAGAGGGTTATTGTGAGGAGCAAATCAGGTAATATAAATATAATGCTTTGTAAACCTTGATGGAACATTAGTATGTTAGCTAATGTTATTCTATTTTAATGTAATCTTCTTAGGGGAAAGGATCATTTTTGTTCTCTTTTTAAAAAACATTCTTGCCACTTCACATGTTGGAACATTTCTTGTTGCTGTTTAGTTGATTTTCAGTCATGTCTGACTCTTTATAACCTCATTTAAGGTTTTCTTGGCAAAGACATTGGAGCGTTTGCCATTTTGTTTTCCAGATGAGGAAACTGAGGCAAACAGGATTAAGTGACTTGCCCAGGGTCATACTTCTAGTAAGTGTCTGAGGCCAGATTTGAACTCAGGAAGACTCATCTTCCTGGCTCTGGCGCTCTATCCACAGCTGTTGGAACATAGTGGATGCTTAATGTATACCTGTTTGATTGAATGATCTGAGTTTTGAATAACTCCCTGCTTGGACTTTCTGCTACTTTCTTACTTCTCCAGACTCCTTCTCTCTTCCTCTTGGCACTAATAATTTGTCTCATTTCCACTGAGGTCCAGGTAAAATGCAATAATCAATCACATTGTTGTTATTGTTGTTTGTCCTTCGTTCTCAAAGAGGACCATGACATCAGGAAGTTGATGCCATGACTTGCAAGTGGATTGGATTTAAGTGAGGGAGAACTGTGCAAAGTCACAAGCCTCACTTTCTCTTCCAGAGCCATCTGGGCCCAGTAGCAAGATACAGATCAGGATGACTGGAGATGGGTTAGAGACATGGGAACGATTTCTGACAGAAAAGATATTATAGGAGATTTCTGTCTCTGGGCAGAATTTCTTTGGTCTTTTGGGAAACTGTGGATCTGACCAAAGGTAGAGAAATGTAAGATCAGTATTCTTCAATCCTATGATTCTATGATTACACTCAGTCATCCTCATTGTTATCAGAAGAACCTTTTGAGATCATGAGCCATGTTAAGCACTATTCAAAGTAACTCAGTCTGTCTCTGCATTTTGGACCCCTATATTTCAAAGGAGACAATGCAACTATAGACAAAACTATAAATACCAGAGACTCTCTGAGTAACAAAAACTTTGGACCCAATACAAATGGATAAAGGAGTCAACTCTGCAAATTGGGACATTGCAATATGTGCCCTGGGACCTAAAAGAAACCAGAAATATTAGGGAATGTGATTGAAAATAGCTTAATGCATCTCTCTTGGTTAGATTTTTATGAAAGTTTCTATAAAATGCATTTTCCTTATTTTTTTTTTAGTTATAGCAGAAGTAGGAGGGAAAAAGTGCTGTAAGGAATAGGGAGAAATAACCATAGTAAACAAATGCATGAACACCTCAATATTTCAAGTAACTGTACTACATTATATGATGATGATGGTGGTGATGACGATGATCACTAACGTTTGTATAGGACATTAAGATTTGTGAAGCATTTTATATGTATTATCTCATGCTCACAATAACCCTGGGAGGTGGGTATTATTCTAGTTTTATAGATGAGGAAACTGAGGCAAACAGAAGTTAAGCAGCTTACTCAAGGATTACCCAGCTGGTAAGAGCTTGCTTGTTTCGGGTCCAAGCTCAGTTGTTCCGGATTCTAAGCCTAGCACTCATCCATCCTATCACCTAGCATGGTACAGTAGAAAGAGCATTGGTTTGGAAATCAAAGTACATGTGTTCAAATTCTGCCTCTGCCATGTCTTGGTGGACCTTGGGCAAATCACTTCAACTCTCTGAGTCTGTTTCATCATCTGTAAAACGAGGGAGTAGTTGGTGATTGGGACGACCTGTCCTCTCCGATCTTTTTACATCTACGATCCCCATGAAGAGTCTTTAATTTAGTTGTGATGGACATTTCTTCCAACCCAGTTGACAATCTCTGTATAACTTAATAGTCTTCCAAACAGAGTAGGACTGAAAAATCCATTGCCATTCTACCCATCTGGGAATGAGCCCATAGCCAGCCCCCTGTATTTCAAAGCCTTTCCAGTTTGATAGGACCTGTTAGAGCTTGTGCATCAATTTTGAGAACCCAAAGTCATCTTCCTGCCTCAATCAAGCATTGGAAGAGGGTTTGAGGAGCTGAGGAAGCAGTGGAGTGAGTCCACCATTTTTGGGATCATGAGTGAACTCTTCAGGCAACTAGATGATCCTGTAGATAAAAAAAAAATGGTACTTGAAATCAGGAAGAAAGTTCAAATCCTTCCTTGGACATTTTGCTATCTATGTGATCCCAGACCTGAGCTTAACCTCTGTATGCCTCAGTTTCTTCTGTAAAATGGGAGTTAATAATAGCACCCACCTCATAGGATAGTTGTTTGGATCAAATCCTGAAAAGTTATTTGCATACAAATGCTATTATTATTAAGATTCATAATCACTTTACCTCTAGATAAAATGACTAAAGAATGAAGGAATGTAAGTTCCTTAAAAATAGCATTTCTTCATCTTTGCCTCTGTCTCTCTGTGTCTTGGCTCTCTGTGTCTCTGTCTAGCTCTGTCTCTTTTTCAGTCTCTGCTTCTGCCTCTGTCTGTCTTCTCTCTCTCATCTTTGTATCTCATCCTCCTAACACAGCCCTGGCACATTTAACAAATGCTTGTGAAAATATTTAGGCAGATGAAAACTTTGTACATGTATAGATTCTTTTGAACCTGTGCTACATAGTTGTCAAGGTGTTTTTCTTACATAGGAATGGAATTGGCCTTCGGCAAAATTTTGAAAGAAGAATGGTTGAGTCATCCTGGAGTAGTGGAAAAAGTGTTGGATTTGAAGCAGAGGACCAGGGTTCAAACACTGCCTTCTCTGCTTCCTATCTTGACACTTTGGACAAGTCACTTAATTTCTCTGGGCTTCAGTTTCTTTACATGTAAAAGGAGAGGGTTGGGCTAGATGACCTCCAAGGCCCCTTCTAGCTCTATATTTATTATTTTAGAAGGATCTTCTTGGTCATCTTACTTCCCCTGTTAGAACTGCCCCCTACCTTCTGCATATTCCTCACCCCATGTACCCAGCCCTTGTTCCATTATTATAAGACTTTGCTTTCAGCCAAGCTATCCCAGCTAAGTGTAATATTAGTAAAGAAGGAGTTACATCAAAAATCATAAGCTTAGATTTGGAAGGAACCTTGGAGATGAACTTTTCCAACTCCTTCACTCATGAGGAAAGTGAGACCAAGTAAGATCGGGTGACTTGCCTAAGATCACACAGATAGTTATTTAATTGTGTACTCTTCCAAACTGAAAAGTCCTTAAGACCAAAAGGAATGAATGGGATTTCAGACATCATGACAGACAGTGAAGGAGATAATTCATGACAGAAGCCCTGTCCAGTCAGTGCTCCTCAAGCCACACTGATAGCATCCACCTACTCTGTGTCTTCTTAATGTGGGGTTACCTAGTGTTTCCCTAGATAGATCCTTCTTAGAGGATGATAACAGGAAGCAAACTAACCTGACACAGTTCTGATAAGTCGTTTGAAATGAAATCGGATCTCACGGCTCTCTTTGTTTGCTCCCTTGCTGAGATATGCTCTGTGGAGTTTTTCAAACAACCAACCAAGAAATTCAAATCTCTATAGAGCAAGCAAAAGAAAATGAAACAAGACTGCGACCCTTCCCATCCCACTCCCAAACAATGATAATGTTGAAGAAATAGGAGACCCAATACAAAGACCGCTGTATCTTTTAATCTCTTCTGTTTCTTCTCCGTCCTCGCTCACTATTCTCAACCCAAGTAATGCACAGCTCACCGCAAACTTCTGTCATTCTTACCACATTCTAATATTCTCTGTCCTGAATCCAGTCTCTTCATCATCACCCTTTGCTAAACAGCGATACACTTATCTCTGGTACTTTTCCAGGCCCTCAAAGAATTATAATGAAGTGCTCATCTCTTTAGCTGCTCTTGAAGTGATGAAGGAATTGCCACCCTACTGAAGAAATTACCCCAGCTACCAGCTGGATCTTCGGACTTGTTCTAGGCCTTCCTTTCATGTCCCAATCTCTTAATAAAAAATGCCCACCCTAAAGTCCTAATTTTGGATGACCTCCTAAGCAGGGTAATCTTTTGAAGGGTTGATTTAAACTCCTTTGCTCATTCATATAGCCTAGAAGGGTTGGATCTGGGCACAACTCCATTTGAGAGGCAAACTCTGGTGCAGTGTAAATGGACTACCTCGATGCCTCCTGATAAAGGCATTCTGCTAGCCAAGGCAAGAGTCGCCAGTGCTATTATCATCTGGGTAACCAGAGAAAGCCATCGTTCTCCCTCTCTCAAAGATGTAGCCTCTTGTTCAGCTATGCGTAGCTTTTTTTTTTCCCACTTCTTTTTGGAAACGGGATGATTTTTTTTCTCCTTCTTCTAGGGGGTGAAATTGTTCATTGGCCAGAATTTGTCTCCGAAACAAACAATATAAAATTTCCCTTGTAGAAACAGCAAACTTCCCTTACCAAATTTTGCTTTCAGAAACTTTGGGAAACATACACCAAGGCCTCCAAATTTTCTCACAAGTGAATACAAAATGTAGTCATTACTATTTAGCCCTGAACTCTAGAAAAAGGATGCATCATGTCTATAGTTCATATCATCCATTTAAATTAAACTTCACAGGTACAAAACAGTCAATGTTTCTTGACCCCTTTTTCAATAGTACGGTCACCTAGATTGCCCCTAAAGAGATGAAATCAGCTTCAAGCTTTACAAGGGGAGGAGACAAAATGTGGAGGCATAAAATATAGTTAGGCAAACATATATGAGGTTACAACAATGCCAGATTAGGTTTGTTTGGGACTCATATGCTCCATTTAGTTTTATTTTTGACATGAGACCCCCAAATATAACCCTTTTGACCTGAACATTGCACCCCTAAATGGTAAACTAAACATTCATGAAAAATTAATGGGTGAGGAAATTAGTACCTTCTTACATTTCAGACAGTGAAATGGCACCAGGGAGCACTGCTAGTGACAGGCAAAAAAAGTGTGTTGACGTACTAGACGCTTGCCCTGAAATACTTATCCTTTCAACCTACTGTCTCCCTCAAAGCTAGTCAGCAGCTGAGGCAGCCTGAACACCCATTGCCAAGATGCCACCCAAAAAAGGTAATTTCAAAGGCAAATTATGAGTTTAGGGAAAGCTAATCTTGCTCTCAGATCCTGGGCAGTTTATTCTGGAAGACTTTTCAAAGTTTGGGGTTCTCCCTCTGGTAGGATTATTTATTTATTTTGTTATTCTGTTCTGGGGCAGTCCCCTTCTTTGCTCTTGAGAAATTTGGTGGAGTTCACATTTGCTTTTCCTTTTTTCATCTTTTATTTTGGTGGTTTCTGGGAATGATGAGGGAATCCAAGGAGTATACCAAGAACCATTGATGGACTGCTGTACTTTCTCTTTTAGTGGGGAAATCAGGATCAGCTAAAAATGGTATGTTTCGGTAATTCAGACTCTTTCAGACCAATAAGTTAGTGTAATGACAATGAACTAACTATAGGTAATTCAGTTTGTGGAATTGTTTTAGGACAATACATACACACACATCTGCACACATGTGTACAGGCGTGAACCCATTCTGAGAATGGAAATTTAAAGAAGGTCAGAGATGGAACGGAAGGGGAAATCAGGGGAAGGGAGACAAAAGAGACATAAAACTTCCGAGGTTTTTGATGTAGAAGGGTTAGGCAGTGTGAATGGAATGGGTTATGCTATGTTTTGTGTGACTTACTTTGGAGATTGCTTATGAACATGTACATGAAATGTGGTACAATGGAAACCACAATGTCTCTCAAATGCAAGGGACCTGGGGTTGAAATCCCACCTTTGATGAGTGCCGTTTGGGTGACTTTGGACAAGTAACTTAGACGGCTTTAGCTTTCCCTTCTATAAAATGAAGTTAGACTGGATTGTCTCTGAGGTCCCTTCCTGTTCTATGGTCATATGAATAAATTGTGGACCTGATGGCAGTGGTTGTGTGGCGGCTGGTGTGCTTTTGTCTGCTAGAAGGCTGTTTTCAATTTGACTATTCTCCAGCAAAAAAGACAAGTCAAAACTTTTTTTTTCTTTTCTTTTTTCTCCTCTGTTTTCTTTTTCTTTCTTTGTTTCTTTTTTGCTGTGGGGAAAAGTATACATACCTCTAGAATAGAAATCCTAATGTACAAGAAGTGTTGGGGAAAAACATCTTTTGGTTTGATGTATTTAATGTTAGACTGGTAAGTGAATATGAGGACATCATTAAGTGATAATCTATTAAAGCAATCTGGCTTCAGGGCTGTCTTTGGAATCTGAATCCTCCCCTATTGAATGCACTCAGGCGTTTAGTTGACTGCAAACATCTGGAGTATCTTAGCGATAACCATTATCCAAGGATTTTTATTGTCATCGGAAAGAGCATTTCTTTCAAGGCTTTTGTGCACATTCCCAGGGAGGCTTTTGATAATGGACCAGAATTGCATATTAGCTTTTACTAGGGTGTGGTTCACTTTTCATGATTTTTGGGCAAGAGCCAAATCTTAGGTAACTCTATAGGCTTTTCAGAGTGTGGGTGAACTGGGCAGTCTCAAAGTAATTTGGGATGCAAATATTATACATCATCGATGAACTTACCGACATTTGTAGAATGACCTAAAGTCATGGTAAAGGATAATGCAACCAAAGGATTATTATCCAGGGGGTTCAGGCTTCTATTACCTTGATTGGACCATTTTGCCTCAATAGCAACAATGTGTTTGTTGTTCAGTATTTATCATGCAGCTATGGTGCATTAGGCATGTTACCTTGAACATTCAATATTTTATACAATAGACAAATTGTTTTAGACAAGAACAAACATTTGCAAAACAGTGTAAAAATGTGTCGGGTTTTTTTTTGGGGGGGGTGGAAGGAGGGCAGTGAGAGAAACCTGGGCTGCCATAGAGGCCCTTTCACTGATGCACAACCGTCATCTCAGTAGTATACGGAGCACTGAATTTGAAGTCAGGAAGTCTAGAATTTTAATTCTACCTCAATCACTTACTAGCTGTGTGATATTGGACAAGTCACTTAGAGCCTCTGGTCTTCAGCTTCCTTAACTGCAAACTAAGGGGGTTGGACTTGATGACCTCTGAGGTCTCTCCAACTTTAAATCCGTGATCTTACGATCTGCAGCTTAGAATGACAATGATTGGGACACCAAGAGATTAAGTGACTTGACCATAGTCATGCAGCTAGTAGTAAGATTTAAACCAGACTTGCACATTCACTTACAGCCCACCGGCACCTTGCAGCATGCCAAAGGTTTTCCTCTGTGTACAAAGAATATTTTCCTCTGCATTTTTCACAGGCCACAGGTGGCCCTAAATGCTTTGGCTTGTGGCAGGTTGTACAGGCCTGATTTAAACCTTGAACTTAGAACTTCTCATTCTAAGCCTATACATTTTACTATGCTGCCTCATCTCTCTCTCTGTCTCTTTCTGTATCTCTGTCTCTCTCTCCCCCACTCCTGCTCCCTCTCCACACACCCACACACACACACACACACACACACACACACACACACACATGCTTCCTATACCAATGGTTTATGCACACACACATACACACTTAAACACATGTTCCATCATTGGTACAGGAAACTCTTGGCGAGGAAACTCCTGCCAATGCAGACTAGACTGCTCAGCAATTTAATAGTCTTACAGAGAGTTTGGGTGCTGAGAGATTTAGTAATTTGTTCATGGTCATATAGCTAGTATATGTCAAAGGTAGGACTGCAACCCACATCTTCCTGACTCCAAGGCTGACCCTTTATCCCTGAGGACACTGTGCAATGTTAAGATAAGGAAAATTGGAAAAGAGTGATAAAAGGTTGGGATCTTTACCCAAAGCTGAAAGACTGCTGATCTGGAATGCAGGAGACCTGAGCTCTAGTCTGCTCTCTGTCAGTAACACTGTGGCTTTAGATGGGTCATTCAGTCTTTCTGGGACTTAGTGTCCTTATTTGTGAAATAAGGAGGGGGGACTAGTTAGAGATTCTTAACCTGGGGGTCTGTGACCTTTTTTAAAAAAAAAACTTTAGAGAACTGTATTTCAATGTAATTGGTTTCCTTTGAAATCCTATGTACTTTCTTCTGTATACATTATTTTGAGAAAGCGTTCATAAGTTTCACCAGACTGCCAAAGGGTTCCCCTAAATACAAACAAAAGCCTTGGGCTAGACAACCTCTAAAATACCTTTTATTTTTTATGCAGAGTGTGTTCAGGGATAAAGGGTCAGCCTTGGAGTCAGGAAGATGTAGATTCCAGTCCTACCTTTGACATATGCTAGTTATATGACCACGAGCAAGTTACTAAATCTCTCAGCACCCAAACTCTCTATAAGACTATTAAATTGCTAAGCAGAGTCTAATCTGCATTGGTAGGAGTTTCCTCGCCAAGTGTTTCCTGTACCAATGGTGGAACATGTGTTTAAGTGTGTATGTGTGTGTGTGTATAAACCATTGGTACAGGAAACATGTGTGTGTGTGTGTGTGTGTGTGCATCCTCCATTGGTGCAGGAAACATGTGTGGGTGTGGGTGTGTGGAGAGGGAGCAGGAGTGGGGGAGAGAGAAAGACAGAGATACAGAAAGAGACAGGGACAGAGATCAGGCAGCATAGTATAATACATAGGCTTAGAATAACAAATGTCAGGGACATGACACTGAGTATGTACTACCCAGGATGCTACTTAGGTAACGTTACCCTAGCTGGGGTTCAAGGATTATAGCTCTAAATCTGGAAAGTAATTCCAAGGCCATCTATCAAATGCAACCCAGATCATTTCATATATGAGGTAGCAGAGGACTAGGGTGTTAAAAAGGCAGTTAAGTCTCAGAGGTAGGATTTAAACCCAATTCTTTCCTTTGACTCTGGATCTAAGGTTCTTCCATTGTTATATGCTGCCTTCCAAGTCTGGAGAGCAAAAGATTTTTATCTTATCATGGCCTCTTATTTATACAGAGTCAAGGAATGGTCTGATCTAGATGAACCAACATAGGTTTTTAAGAATCTACACCAAGCCTAAAATTTTGAGGAGTACAGGCAAATGATGGGGACCCTTGGTCCCTCTGTCATCTGAAGTTCTATCAATAGTTTCCTCAGACCCTGAGGGCTGTGGCTCTGAATGACCACATAAAGCAGTATAGGCTCAATAATCTTTCTGAAAAAAAGAAAATGTTGGCCTTTTAAATGCTGGAGTTTCCAACAGCAGAAAAGGGGTACATGACACTCAGGTCTGACTTCACAAACCCTTTGCCCAATTTAATTGCATCCTGAATCAGTGTCCAATTTATTAACATTTTAATGTTTGTTGTTCCTACTCTGAAAAGCATATTATAATATTCTGACTCTAATGACTGCCCTAGAACTACTGAACTTCAGGTCTATGGAATTTCCATTTCCCAGAGGTTTCCTCACTTTGAGCACAGTTTTCCTGAACCCTTTCCTTTTGATTGACAATCTAGCCTGGACATCAGTTATCTTCCTCCCAATCATCAGACTAGCTTACCATTTGCTGGTAGTGAAAATGACCCTGTCTTATGAGTTCCTAAGATCACAGATGAAGAGCCAACAAAGACCTTAGAGGTCATCATGTCTAATCCCCTCATTTTATAGATGAAGAACCTGAAGGTCAGGACCATTAATGGACTTGCATAAGTCACATAGCTATCAAGTGCATGAACCAGGATTTGGACCTATCTTCCTTCCTCCAAATCCAGTGCTCTTCCCATTATGCAACACTGCTGACACAGTCTATAGGGATCCCTTTTTTTTCTTTTTTCTTTTTTTCCCCCAACGGTAGCTTTATTTCCATTGCACATGTGCATTCCATTCACAAGAGATTATCTATTTGGTTCCTTATATCTACAAATCAATGACTGTGGCACTATGAATGAGAGAGACAATATGGCCCAGTGGTGCATATTCTAGAGCTGCAATTTGAAGACCTGAGTTCAAATCCTTGTTTTGTCATTTACTACCTACTTTCTGGATCTCACTTTTCTTATCTGCCAAATGACAAGATTGAGCTTGAAGACTCTGAGGTCTCTTCTAGTTCTAAATCCATGAGTCTATGAATGTAGGGTAAGGGTTTTCTAGTCTAAAGCCCTACCCTTGCTCCTCTATGAGCCCATTTTATAGAGTATAAACCAGAACCTCTATGTCTATCTGGAGGTTTCCTTCTCTTGTTTCTTTACCTTGCCTCATTACAAATGGATAATTTTTTTAGTATATTTATTCATGCCAGTCTAGTCTCTCCTTAAACCCTCTGGGGAGATAGATAATTAGACAAGATCATTGCATCATTAGTGTGCTCTATAAACACAAGCTAATTAACACATCATTGCTCTGACATCGTGGAATTTCATCTCTAGAATACGAATGAGGGAGTCCAGCAAACAGAAGATCTAAATGATTGGAGTCAAGATATTTGGGTTCAAATTTAAGCATCATGTGATGTTGGCCATGTGATGATTGGCAAGTGAGTCACTTTACACATCTGAGCCTCAATGTCCTTAACTGGATGTATAGTTGTATATCACTTATTTCACAGAGTAGTTTTAGGGAAAGTGCTATAAAATTGTGAATCATCATCAGCTTCGTCATCATCACCATCATCATCACTGTTCAAAGGATATAGATTTAGAGCTAAAGAGACTTCAGAGGTCTTCTAGGCCAGGTCTCATTTTACAGCAAAGGACCCCAAGGCACAGGGAAGTTGTGACTTGGCCATTGTCATGGAGGTAACAAGTAGCAGTCCCAGTTCTTCTGACTCCAGAGCAAGCATTCTTTCCACTGTACCACATTCTCTTTCCTGCTGCCTCTAGAATAAAATAGAAACTTCATTGTTTAGCTTTTCAAATTCCTTCACAGCCTGGACTCAACCTATCTTTCTAGTCTCATTGGATATTACTCCCCTCTTCTGCATTGTAGAGTCCAGCCAAACTGGCTTTCTCTCTATTTCTCACATCTGGCACTTGATCTCCCTTCTCTCTTTGCCCTGAACATTCCCAGTGCTTAGAATGTACTCTCTCTTTATCCCCATCTCATAGAATCTTTCTTTTCCTTCAAAATATAGCCTAAGTACCACATTCTTATTGGAGCTGATCCTATGAACCTAAGCTTTTCCTTTCAACTGCTAGTGCCTTCCCTCTCAAACTGCTGTGTATTTAACTAACAAGTAGTTAACTAACAAGTAGTTCCCTAGTCTCTGGTCAAAGACCAAAAAAAGATAACCCACTACTTCTTGGGCCTGCCCATTTCACGGGGGAGACTTTATATACTTGGTAGGCAGGTTTTCCTTATGTTGTGTTGAAGTCTGCCCCTCTGCAAGTTCCATCTATTACTCTTAGCTTCCCCTTTAAGGCCGTGCAGATGACTACACATGTATAACCTATGTCATATTGCTTGCCTTTTCAATGTGGAGGTGGCAGGGAGGGAGGGAGAGAATTTGGAATTCAAAATTTGAAAAAAAAGAATGTCAAGACTATTTTACATGTAATTGGGGAAAAATAAAATATTAAATTTTAAAAAATGAAATGTAAAAGTCATTGTCATACAATAGTTCAAAAATTTATCAAAATAAAAATAAAATTAAGGCCATGCAAAACAAGTCAAATTTCTCTTCCACTTGGCATCCCTGTAAATACTTAAAGATAATAGTCATATTTGGCATCAATCTTCTCCAGGCTAAACATCCCCAAATCATTCAATCAACCCATATGTGACAAGCTCTCTACTCTCCTCACATTCTGCTCTCCCTGCTCTGGACATACTGTAGCTTCTTAATATCCTCCCTCAAATGTGGTCTGGAGTACAAAGCATTCTACTCCAGATATGTACTGAGTAAGGCAGAGTTCCTACAAGACTATCACCGCCCTCATTCTGGACTCTATATCTTTCTCAATATAGCCTAAGAACTAGAAAAAATCTGGGTAGGCTGATAAGGACAATCAAGGTGGTGATGTGAGGGAGTAAAGGGCTGGGTAACTCTGCCCTGACTGTCCTTACTAGAACCATCACTGGAATATCTTGGGTTTTGTCCGCTATGTCATAAATGTTTCTTTATATTGGGTTGATAGTAAAAAAAAAATTCAAATGTTTTTTTCCCCCATAAGAAATATTGTTCAACCACACTTCTGCCATTTTGTATGTATGCCACTGATTTTTTTTTTAACACAAAAGCATGAATTTAATTTATGTCTTTTCAATTTCATCTTCTTAGGCTTGGTCCATTGTTTTAGCCTGAATCTTTTTGAATTCCAATTCTATTTTCTATTGATTTAGCTCTTCTTCCTAGCTTTGTTTCATCTGTGCACCTGATAAAGCTTGCCATCTATGCCTTCATCTCAATCATTGACAAAAGCTCAGAACACATGGGGCCATGGCAGATGCCAATAAAGACTTATGGTCAAGGGTTCTTAAAGGTGTGTGTGTGTGTGTGTGTGTGTGTGTGTGTGTGTGTGTATGGATCCTTTGGCAGTCTGATGAAACTTATGGGACCCTTCTTAGAATGATGTTTTAACACTTGAAGGAAAAAAATATTAAGAAAACCTTAAAAGACAAAGATGCATCAATTGGCACAGTGCATTTAAAAAAAGCTATAAGGCAAAGAGAATGAAGATAGTTGGGTGAAGAATTTTATTTTAAAGTAAAATTATAACAATGTTGCATTAATTGACATGCCTGATCTTTCTAGTATTAAAATACATAAAACAAAATACATAGGATTGCAATAAAACCAATTATACTGAAAAATAGCTATCAAAATGTTAAAAACAAATCATAGTTACACATTCCAGGTTAAGAAGCCCTGTTCTAGAGAGTGTTTGATATTCCAAACCCACCTAATTGCATTGTCACATAGACTTCCTCTCTCTAGCTTGTTCACAAAGGAACCATAATACTTCTGTACTTGTAGTGAATGGACTTGGAGTTAGGAAGACTTGAGTTCAAATCCTCAGAAGCTTACTAGATATGTGACCTTAAGCAAGTTATTTAACTTCTCAGTCTCAATTTTCTCATCTGCAATATGGAATGAAAGATATTAAGATCATCTTTTTCACTGAGTTGTTGTGACACTGAAATGAGATGACGTGTAAAATGCCATGTAAATATCAAAGTATTGTATAAACACTAGCTATTGTAATCTAGCAATTGGTGATCCCATTGTAGTAGATGCTACTCCATAGAAGTAATTTTCAATTTCTTCACAACAGTAGAAGGTCTTTCTTTCTTTCTTTTCCTTTTTTTTGGGGGGGGGTTAAGTGACTTGCCCAGGGTGACATAGCTAGTAAGTGTCAAGTGTCTGGACAGTAGAAGGTCTTCAATAGTCACTGTCATTGAAAAATTCATGACCCTGCAGCCAACTTGTTGATCAGTCTCTCTGAACTTAGCCAGGCTAGTCCTCAGAGAGCAGACATCATTAGGTCCGTAGTTAAAGTCTTTCTATATTAATAAGACCTGTCACAGCCTATATTGGCATAACCATTAATAAATAAGGGTCACCTCCATAGCATGGTATGACATGAGAGTAAGATCTGATGGGAGCATAAGAAATTCATCTTGAACTCATTTCCCCTCTCCAATTATAAACCACTGGATTCTACTTATTCTATTATTGAACTCTTCAAAAACTTTTCTTCTAAAGTCTAGTGTGTATGTCTGGCCTTTTATTCTCTTCATCACAAATTTTAAGATGAAGTGGTTACTTCCTCTCAGAGTTCCCATCATTTCTTTTTCAGCAAATAGTTCCTTCTTTTTTTGTCAGAATTAAGTTCAGAATACCACTTTCCCATGTCATTTCCTTCCCTTTTAGAAGAATGAAATGATCATTAAGGCAAATAAAAAAACTTCTCAGCTGACCTTTTGGAAATGAGAGACTTCTTGCAGATGTCTTATGCCAGGTTTGTGATGTGTTTCATAAACTTATCATATTTCTCTACCTCTGCATTTTTTTTGTTTTTATAAATTATCCCTATTCTTATAGTCTTTGATCTAGTCAAACTGGCTTCTATGTTTCTCAAACATAGCTCTCTATCTTTCATCTTCATACCTTTTCACTCACTGTGCCCCCATGCCTGAAATGCACCCTCTACCCATCACCATCTCATAGAATCCCTCTCCTCTTAAGATACAGTTCAAGTACCATACCCTCTGAGTCTTTTCTTAATTCCACCCTCCAAGTGCTGCTGCCTTCCTTTCTTAACTTCCTTGAAAGTTGAACCACCTATTTGAGCTATCTTGTATTTATTCTCTTTATAGTTTTCTATATATACTTACATATATACTTGTTGCCTTCCCCAACAGAATGTAAGCTCCTTGAGAATAGGGATTAGGGATTGTCTTTGTATTCATGTGCTAGAGACTGGTACATAGTAAACACTTAAAAAAGGTTTATTTGTGATTGATTTCTTCCTTCTTTTAGGTACTCCTACAACGATCTTGATGCTTTTTTTCAGGGCTTAATACAGTGCTTATAGACTTGACTTGATTTCCCCCTCTATTACTCTTCATTGAATGAAATTCTCTCCACTATGGTTTCCCCTCGAGTTTCCAGATTTTCTCACATGACTATATATCTTCATGATATTCAAAGCTACTCTACCTTCCTCCTAGTTATTCTTTTCCTTTCAAATGAGGTACCCCTTGCTGTAGGCATATCCAATCATGAGTCCTATCTCACCAAGTCTCAGGGATACCTATAAGATTATAATTTACCTCCCTGCATTAGAACTTCTTGCCTTTTTTTTGGTTATCTCTACTTTATATTTATATATAGATGTCAAAGGCCATGGGTTTTATTCCTTGCCTCTTAGATATTTTCTCTGTGAATCACTGATCCTCTTTGCTCATCATCTAGGATTGAACCTGTTAATCTCTGTGGTTTTCTATCTACTTGTTCCTGGAAATTAGGTGGCATAGTAGATAGAGTGCTGGACTTTGAGTCAGACTGACCCAAAATCAAATCCTGCCTCAGATACTTGCTAGCTGTATGGCCCTGGGCAAGTCATTTAAACTCTTAGCGTCAGTTTATTTATAGAATTGGGATAATAATCTCACTTACTCACAAGGTTTTTGTGTATCAAATAAGATAATATATTACAACGTTTAAAACACTTTATAAATGTTAGCCATTATTATTTTTATCTAGATTGGTACATCTATGTGGTTAGTCTTCTTTATCCCTGTCTATTTTTAGTTTGAAGCCCTCTTGATTAGTTTGAGGACTCTTGGGAGGTTCCCCATACAGTTCCCTGCTCAGTTGCTGGTAACTCCTGAATGATAAATTTAGTCATGACAGGCTTCCTGACTTTTTTCTGTATAATGATTCTGTTTCACTCAGCTGTCTTTAATTTGCAATTAACATATTTTTCCAAGCCCTAATGAAAACAATAGCTACTCCTCAGGCTGTCCTCTACAAGAGGGTCCTACACCATGATTCATTTACCAATAAGGGTCTATCTAATTGAATGTAATTACTCATTTCTTTTCTCTGCTGCTCCACACAGAATCACAGAATTTAAGAATTGGGAGGGAGCTCAAAGATCTTATAGGTCAAAGAGAATTATGTAACACCCGCCGCCCAAAAAAACCCCACACATAACTGACATATGAGCATGTCACCTGTATTTGAAGACCTTTGTGTGGTGCGAACTTTTTGCAATGAATGAATGTCACTTTGGAATAGTGCTAGATCTAAATCTATCATCACAGTTCTACCCCTTTGCTACTAGTTCTATCCTCTAGGGCCAAGCAAAACAATTTCCTCTTTTTCTTCTTCCTCTTTCTTCTCCTCTTCTTCTAACAGTCCTTCAAACAATTGAATACAATATTTAAATTACATTTTATTATTATTTATTTTATTTATTATTTATCTGTTATTTATTATTATATATTTTTGTATTTTGGATACCATATTAAAATTTAAAATTATCTCTCCCTTAAGTCTTTTTTTCATCTCATTCCTAATCCCTTCAACCTCTCCTCATAGGGTATGATGTCCAAACCTTCACCATTGTGGTCACCTTACAGAGAGCACCTTTAACTGGATGCTCTCCAGTTTATCCAGCACAATGCTCTGGGAATGGTCTGACCAGAGAAGAGTACAAGAAGACTGTCACTTCCATACTCCTGGAGAATGTATCTCTCTCTTCATCACTTTCAATTTTATTGGCTGCCACCTCATATTATTGATTTTATTGAGCTTGTGGCCTGCTAATACTTCAAGATCCTATACAGATTAACTTCTCTTAAGCCATATCTCCCCTATCTCATAATTGGAAAGTTCATTTTCTAAACCTAGTATCATCTTATATTTATACTTACGAGGTTTCATTTTATTAGATTCAGTCCAATGGTTTCTCCTGTCAAGATCTTTTTGAATGCTGCTTTCTGATTCTGCATGTTAGCTATATTTTCTATTTTTGTGTCCATCTGCAAATTTAATAAGCATGCTATCCATAACTTTGCCAAGTTATTTCATCTATGCCAAGTCATAGATAAAAGTGTACTGGGCCACACACAAATGGTTGAGATACCCTACCCTAATCAATTCTTGGACCTTTAATGGATTTATTTTGATTCTGTCCATTCAACTAGTTATAAACCTATTTAACCATATAGTACTCTACTCCTCATCTCTTCTTCTCATCCAAAAGAATAACATGGATTTTGCCAAAAGCTTTGCTAAAATATAGGTAAATGCTATCCATAGTCCTCCTTATCTACCAGTCTAGTTTTGTTTGCTTGTGTTTGCTTTCTGGTCTAGACCTATCATTTCATCAACATAGAGAAGTCTTGTTGAGCAAATTACCTCTACCAATGCAAATTGGTAAGTATTCTGAAACTTATGGTCTTGGAGAGCTCCTGGGGCACTGAAAAGTTAAGCTCAAAGTTACACAGCCAGTGTGTGTCATAAGCAAGATTTGAACTAACCTTTGTCAACTCTGAGGCCAGTTTTCTACCATACCACCTTGCCCCTCCCCCCACTAGGCTAGTAATCCTGTCAAAAAACCGTAAAGGAGGTTAATCTGGCATGACCTGTTTTTGATAAAGTTATGCTAATTCTCTATAATCACTGCTTCCTTTTCTAGATATTTATTAACTATTTTTTTTTCCTGCTGATGCTCAGATATCTCCTTGTGTATCTTTGACAAGTTTGTTCTTTATTGCTACAGAGGATAAGCAAACATGAATTCTGTTTGTAAATCTAGTGTTCTTTCTTCTATTCCATATAAATATGTGGAATTCCAAATAAACTTGTCATCTGTGGAAAATGAACAAAGGGAAACATGCAAGATAGTGTGAAATAAGCAGAACCAGGAAAAGTAAAATACACAATTACATGTAAATGAAAAGAACAATATAATGAAATTGAACACTGTGATTATAACGACCATTCTTTGCCTTTGAGAAGAAATGAGGAAATTTATTTCCCTCTTTTCATTGGCTAGGCATGTGTTTACTGGTATGGAATTTTGCATATATTATCATAAATAGCTGCTGTGTTGTTAGGTTTTGTTTAATGGAAAGGGGAGGGCGAGTCTATCTAAATAAGATTATGATGTACAAACAGATAGCATCAATGAAACTGGGGAAAAAAGAAAACGAACAAAGCTAATAGAGAATGGATTAAACACTGGAGTGAAAATTAAAAGACATGTGTTTTCAATGAAGCCTTTACTACTTATGTAACTATGGGCAAGTCACTCCACTTCTCTAGTTTTCTTGTTTTTTCATCCGAAAAACATGCAGGTTAGACTAAATGATGATTAAGGTCTCTTACAAATCTAAACTACGACAGTTCTATGACAGGAATAGAAAGCCACCGAGGTGCCTTAGCCAAGTATTTATTCACTGCCTACTATGTGTCAGATACTTTACTAGGTACTGAAAATGTAAAGCCAAAAATGAAACAGGCTCTAATTCAAGGATTTTTTGTTCTCTTAGTGGGGGGAGGGGAAAGTGACAATATTTACAAAATAAATACAAAATGAATAAAAAACAATTTTGGGAGTGAGGGGCAAAATGGTAGCTTGAGCAAAGTTTTTAAGGTAACAAGAGATTATGTTGAAGTGGGAGTGCATTCCAGGCATGGGGGAAGGGCAAGACAAAGATGTGGAGATGTCATATGGAGTGTCGTTTAAGGAATAACAAGAAGGCCAATTTGGCTGGTCACTGGAGTATAGGAAGAGGAGGAAATAGGTTAGAAAGGTATGATAGAATTACAAGATTTCAGAGTTGAAAGAACTGAGCAGCTAAACTAACCCATGCACAAAAGCGATCACCATTCGACATGCTCAACAAGTGGTCATCTTGCCTTTAGTTGAACCTCTTGAGCTAGTCCATTCCACTTTTGAACAGCTTAAATTGTTAGGAAGTTGTTTTTCTGACATCAAGTCTAAATAAATTTGGCTCTTTGCAACGTGTTGTGGACACTTCTGCCTTTGGGGCAAAACTGAACAAAATTCTATACCTTCAATGCTTAGAGATAATTAGCATACTCCTGACCCCTGAATCTTCTCTTCTAAAGGATAAACATGCCCAATTTATTCAACCAATATTACATAGACTCAAAGCCCTTTCCCATCTTGTTAGCCCTCCTCTGGACACTCTATAGCTTATCAGTGTCCTTCTTAAGCCATAGTGTTCAGAACTGAACACAATTATACAGAGGAGGTCTGATGAGGGCAGAGTACAGTGGATTATCATCTCCCTATCTCTGCAAGCCATGCCCTTTTCTTCTTAAGAGATTTTTTAAAAAAAACTGTTATTTATTTTTTAACACTTTTGTTCTTTTTAAACCTTGAATTCCAAATTCTCTTCCTCCCTCCCACAATTTCCCCACCCACTGAGAAGACAAACAAAATATCAACTCTACATGTGAAATCGTGCAAAACAAAATTTCTACATTAGCCATATTTTTTAAAAAGCAAGAAAAATAAAGAAAGTAGAAAATTATACTTCAATTTGCACTCAGAATTCATCAGTTCTCTCTGTCTGGATGCGGATATCATTTTTTTCATCGTGAATCCTTTGAAATTGTTTTGGATCATTGCATTTATCAGAGTAGACAAGTCTTTCACAGTTGATCATCACAACAATATTGCTGTTACTCTGTACAACGATCTCTTGTTTCTTCTCACTTAACTTTGTATTATAATTTCACTTCAGTTTGCATAAGTCTTGTCACATTTTTTTCTGAACACTGCTCACCCCCTCTTTCCTCTTCACCATAAAATCTCTTCCTTGTGGGCCTCTTTTATGTGAGAAATTTTTTCCCATTTTCCCTTTCCCTTTCCCCAAGTACATCCCTCTTTCTCAGCCCTATATTTTTTGAGATCATCCCAACATAACTGACTCACACCTATGCCCTCTGCCTTTTAATTGCCCTAATAATGATAGAGTTCTTTAGAGTTACATGTATCATCTTCCCTAATAGGAATGCAAACAGTTTAACTTTATTGAGCCCCTTATGATTTTTCTTTAGTGTTTACATTTTTATGCTTCTCTTGAGTCTTCTTTTTGAATGTCAGATTTTCTGTTCAGCTCTGGTCTTTTTTATCAGGATTACTTGAAAGTACTCTGTTTCATAAGTACTCTATTTCATTAAATATCCATTTTTCCCCCTGAAAGATTATACTCAGTTTTACTGGGTAGGTGATTCTTGGTTGTAATCCTAGCTCCTTTGCCTTCTGGAATATCATAATCCAAGCCTTTTGCTTATTTTATATGAAAGCTATTAAATCTTGTGTAATCCTGTTGCTCTATGATATTTGAATTGCGTCTTTCTAGCCACTTGCAATATTTTCTCCTTGACCTGGGAGCTCTGGAATTTGGCTATAGTATTCCTGGGAATTTTCACTTTAGGATCTTTTCCAGGAGGAGATAGAAGGATTCTTTCAACTTCTATTTTATCCTCTTGATCTAAGGCATGAGGGAAGTTTACCTTTATAATTTCTTGAAATATAATTTGTCGGCTCTTTTTTTGATCACGGCTTTCAATAATTCTTAAATTATCTTTCTTCAATTTATTTTCTAGGTCAGTTGTTTTTCCAATGAAATATTTCACATTTTCTTCTATTTTTTCATTCTTTTGACTTTGTTTTATGGTTTCTTAAAATCTCATGGAGTTGTTAGCTTCTTTTAAGGTGTTATTTTCTTCAGTATTTTTTTGTGCCTCTTTTACTAAGCTGTTAATTCTCCTTTCATAATTTCCTTATATCACTCTCATTTATTTCCCTAATTTTTCCACTACAACTCTTTCAGGAATTTTACTGACCTTGGGCCCAGTTAGTCTTTTTCTTTAAGGTTTTGCTTGTAGCTGTTTTCACATTATTGTCTTCTTCTAAGTTTATGTCTTGTTCTTCCCTGCCACTGTAGTAACTTTTTATTGTCAAGTTCTTTTTTGTTGTTGTTTGCTTAAGTTCCCAGCCTGTTTCTTCACTTGGAACTTTATGCTTAAGTTGGGCTATACTCACCTAGGGGAGGGGAGGCATTGTCCCAAGCTTCAGGCTTTTTTGTTCTGCTGTTTTCGGAGCTCATTCTGGGGGTCTGCAAGTTTTTGGTGCTTCCAAGATACTGTTATCCTAGGATAGGTATGGGCACTGCTATCCTGATCTTTACTCAGGAAGGACCCCTGCCCCCCACAGCCACAAGTTCTAGTGCTCTTCTTGACCCTGGAACTATGACCAGGTTCCCTGCTTTCCTGCAGTGGCAAGTGCTAGCACTTCTCTTCACCCTGGAGCTATGATTAAGGCTCCTGTTTCCTTGTGACTGATCACAAATGCTCCCCTCTACCCTAGGACTGTGACCCAGAACTGTTTATGGGCACTAAATAGTGCCAGCTGCATCCAGTGACAGAAAAGGGTCACTGTAATCTCTTCCTGTTCAGTTGCCTGACCCCCTTAATGTCTCTGGGCTGAGAGCTCCTAAAACTGTTGCTGCTGCTGTTGGGCCAGCCTCCAAAGCCCAGTGGAGGTGCTCCTGCTGCACTCTGGGCCTGTGTCACAGATATCTGTTGAGGACCTCTTAGGTTATTTTAGTCTGGAAATATATCTCCCTCTGACCTTTTGTTGATTCTGCCATCCCAAAATTTGATTTGAGGGATTATTTTGAAATTGTTTGGAGGGTGGCTGCTAGGTGGCACAGTAGATAGAGCATCAGCCCTAAGTCAGGAGAACCTGATTTCAAATCTGGCACTTACTAGCTGTGTGACCCTGGGCAAGTCACTCAATCCTGATTGCCTCCAAAAGAAAAAATAAAAGATGTTTGGAGGTTAATGTTGGAAGAATTCATCTGGGTCCTGGCCTGTACTCAGCCATCTTGGCTCCCAAGCTTTGTTTTCTTAATGTGGCACAAGATCTCCTTACCTTTTTTGGCTACCACATCATGCTGCTGACTCGTGTTGAGCTTACAATACTCTAAAACCTCCAGATCTTGTTCGGAACGATTGCTATACAAACACAGCCCACGTCTATCTTGAATTTGTGAAGTTAATTTTTTTTTGTTCTCAAGTATACAACTTTACATATGTTCTATAATCAGCCCAATCTTCCAGACTATTAAGATCCTTTTTTACACCAATTCTGACATCTGAAGAATCCACTCTTCTTTCCAGCTTTTTGTCATTTGCACATTTGATAACATGTCATCTCTACTTGAATCTTCCTCACTGATAAATATGTTAAACAGCATAGGGGCAAGCACAGGTCCCTGGGGTACTCCCCTGGAGACCCACTTCCATGTTGACATTGAATCATTGCTGATTAGTCTGGCTAACTAACCAGTTCTGGGTCCATCAAGTCCACAACTCCCCATCTTCTCTATAAGAATAATGCAAAAATACTTTATCAAAACCTTAGCAAGTCATTGAGTCTAATACTCTCATTTTATAGGTGAGGAAACTAAAGGACAGAGAGGGTAAGTTACTTGCCCAGGATCACATAGCTAGTAAGTACCTGAAGAGAGATTTGAACCTAGGTCTTTCTGATTCTAGTTCTTATTCATTGTATAAAAAAATTAATCTTAAATAAGTAAGTAAAAAATTCCAAATGAGATCACAAAGAATCAGACTGCACTGAACAACAACAACAAATAATAATCAATATTAAATAATCCTAATACCTTTATCTTTCCATTGTTAAACAAATATGTATTGAATGTCAAGTATATATTCAGCACTGTGCTGAATGCTCCGGTCTTGGGCATTGCATCTGGTGCCATCTCCAGTCATCTTGTCACTGGACCCAAATTGCTCTAGAGGAGAGAGTGAGGCAGGTGACTTTGCACAGTCCTGCCTCACTTAAATCTAATTCACTTGCAAGTCACAGTATTGCCTTCCTGATGTCATGGCCCTCTTCGAGAATGGAGAACAAACAACAACAAATTCTCTGGGGAATACAACACCTCTATTTCCATCTCCTTAACAATTGTCTTGGAGTTGAAAAGGACCTTAGAGATTAGCTTGCGCAATCTCTTCATTTTACAGAAGAGGAAATCAAGACTTTGGCAAGTTAGATGATTGGCTTAAGGTCAAACTAAGGCCACATTCAAATCCAGTTCCTCAGAATTCTTGTGAAGTAAATAGGAAAGAAACAAGATACCAAGAGGCCAAACATCACTAGGTGCCAATGACGGGTTATCAACTGTAAGTGCTATGAACTTTCTCTCAAAAGTCTTATTTTCAGTTCTTTAATCTTCTCTTGTGGTTTTCTGGTGAACTGTGATCTCATTTTCCTACTTCCTTACTTTCTGAGACAGTTGAGGTTTTTTTTTTAAGTAAAGACTGCTTTTTATTCTTTGTAACATTTCTTTTTTTTCTTTTTTTAAATTTTTCTTTTTTAAATTTTTTTTTCCATATGCTTTTGAGTTGAAAATTTTTTCTCCCTTTTTCTCCCCCCAACCCTCCCCAAGACAGCACACAATCTGACATAGACTTTACATTTACATACCCATTAAACATATTTTCACATTAGTGAAGTTGTAAGTGAAAATTAAAACCAATAGGAGGAACCATCAGAAAGATGAAACAAAACTCAACTGAAGGTAAAAATAAGTGAGAGCGATTTGACTTCCATAGTTCTTTCTTTGGATGTGGACAGCATTTTCCATCCCAAGGCCTCTGCAGATGTCTTAGATCCTCGTAATGCTGAGAAGGGTTCAGTTTAACCTTCTTAGTCATTGCATAACGTGGCTGCTATTGTATACAAAGTCCTCTTGGTTCTGCTCACTTCCCTCAGCATCAGGCCACATAAGTCTTCCCAGGTTTTTCTGAAGTCAGCCTGTTCATCATTTCTTATAGCACAATAGTATTCCATTACATTCATATACCACAACTTGCTCAACCATTCCCCAATTGATGGGCATCCTCTCAATTTCCAATTCTTTGCCACCACAAAAAGAGCTGCTATGTATATTTTTGTACATGTGGGTCCTTTTCCCATTTGTTTGATCTCGTTCAGATATAGCCCTAGAAGCGCTATTGCTGGATCAAAGGGTATGCACATTTTGGTAGCCCTTTGGGCATAGTTCCAAATTGTTCTCCAAAATGGTTGGATCATTTCACAACTCTACCAACAATGTATTAGCGTTCCAATTTTCCCACATCCTCTCCAACATTTATCATTTTCCTGTTTTGTCATGTTGGCCAATCTGATAGGTGTGATGTGGTACCTCGGAGTTGCTTTGATTTGCATTTCTCTAATCAATAATGATTTAGAGCATTTTTTCATACGACTATAGATGGCTTTAATTTCTTCATCTGAGAACTGCCTGTTCATATCCTTTGACCATTTATCAATTGGGGAATGACTTGTGTTCTTATAAATTTGTGAGACAGTTGAGGTTTTATGCAGATAATAATCTGATTGGTATTAGGAGGGTTACTGCCACATTCCTACCTGGGAGCCTTGTTTTATGTACCCCAATCTAGTGGGTTGTATAGACCATCTGGTGAACTCCTTGAAACTCTTCTTATCCTGATGCTGCATTTCAGAAGAGAAGAGTGAAGGTCTTGTTTGGATGTCTCTAAGGACCTCTTCCCATGAAAAGGTCTGTGGTGTACTTCAGATAAATCCTCTCATCTTCACTGGTTCTGCTGTTCTCTTCATTTTTAGTGTCTGTTCTTCCAACACCTAACCCCAACAGACAGAATCATTTTTCTCTCCCTTCCCTTCCAGAAATATGCTGTCAGTTTAGAAAGGAACTAACAAATTTGCACTAAGGTGCAAATGACTGATAACTAGCTTCCTGCTTTATTTTTTACTTCTCTTGTCGGTACTAGCCTTTTCATAAGATCATAAATTTAGGGTTGAAAGGAATGTTAGCAAGCAGTGAGTCTAATACTCTCATTTTGTCAGTGAAGATATTAAAGTACAGAGAGGGTAAATTACTTGCCCAGGATCACATAGCTAGTAAGTATCTGAGTAGAGATTTGAACCTAGGTCTTTCTGATTCTAGTTCTTATCCACTGTATAATTTTTAAAAAATCATTTCCATTCATTCAAAGAAAAGAACCAAAGGATCATTGATTTTCTTGGAGATCATCTAGTCAAACCTCTCAGTTTATTATTATTTTCAAAATTGACGTAATTTTTACCACATATATTTCCCAATATTTCTTTCCTCCATCTTCCCAAAAAGGCATCCCTCTTAATAATAGCCAAAAAAAAAAATGAAGGAAAAAAACAGTAAAACTAATCAATACATAAACCAAGTCCAGCATAATGCATAGTGTTCTTAACGTATAGTCCCCTACCTCAACAGAAAAGGGAAGGGTGATACATTCTCACATCTCTTCTCTGGAGTCAAGTTTTGTTATCATCACTGTACATTACTTAGTCTGGATTAGTTCTGTTGTTTTCCATTACATTTTGTATAAGTCATTGTGTGTATTGTTTTCCTGATTCTGTTTATTTTCCTGCAGTTCATAAAATTCCCTCTCATTTTAAAGGTGAGGAATTGTTGTTGTTGTTGTTGTTGTTGTTGGACTGTTTCACTTGTTTCTGATTGTTCATGACCCCTTTTGGGGTTTTCTTGGCAAAGATACTGGAGTGGTTTCCTTCTCCAGCTCATTTTTTTTTTTTTTACAGATAGGGAACAGAGGCAAACAGGGTTAAAGTGATTTGTTCAAAGTCGCACAGCTACTAAGCCTCTGAGGCTGGATGAGGAAACTGAATCCCAAAGGGATTAAGTGACATGTCCAAAGTCACAAATGTAATAAGTAACTGAATTGGGATTCAAACTCAAGTCTTCTGACTCCAGATCTAAGATTTGACATGAACTATGCTATCTCTCAAGAAGTTTTTATGATAGAATTTTCAGAATCATTCGCAGGTCATAGGAAAGATACTTTTATTAGGGAGATCAAAACTACCCTGAAATCTCTTGGGGTACTTAGATGGTTGTTTACAACTTTTGACTTTGGGACATAATTACAAGGTTAACTTAGAAGGTTCCAGCAAATGAATGTTTCCTTATGTAACATGGCAGATTCTGACCCTACTAATTTAAGGACAAGTCTGTTACATTCTATCCATCCCCTCTCTCCCCTCTACTCGGCATTCCTCAGTGCACTGGGGAGGTTATGTAAGATTTCTTCACTGCATTTGGCTAGAGCCCCCACCAGTTACAGTCCCAACATTCTTAGGAGCCTAGTGATTAGCATAGTGGATTTAACCATAGATCATATTAGCTTTTACAAAGAAATATTTACTTCAAGGGTACAGAAAGAACAAACATACTAACATTTCTCCCAATATGTTGGGGGCATAATCCTCAACCCCAAACTGCTTCAATCGCTTGGGAGGAGAGAGGGAATAGGGTCATGTCCAAAGCCATACTTGGCTAGTGAGCTTGTACTTAGACCCTTTCTGTCCAGGGCTTTGATGCTGGACAGGCTTCAATACCTGACCTAAACTCCTGACATCTCAGATCCCCGTGGCTAGAGTTTCTGGTCCAAGACTACACTCTCTGTACCTAGAATAGAAAAGAATGAAGGAAAAAGCCAAAACTCTAGGCCTATTTCTAGGACCAGATGGCCTATAATAGGGGTAGGGGGAAGGAGGCAGACCTCAGGCCTTCTCTCCTTACTATACAGTATTTGTAAAGCAGTTCTTAACTCTCAGATAAGAATTCAGGAAATAATCCACTTGAGACACTGACTTTTCTGTGGAAGAGCCTGCTCCCAGACATGTAGTAAGCTAACACAGAATGTACGTATATGCTGTAATACTCCATTCTCCTGGAAACAGTACCCCACCCCCCCAGCATTTTCCATGTGGATAAAACCATCTATAGTAGTCTAGGTATATGTCAAATTTCCATTTCCATGGTTCAAGGGCTGACTTAATTTTGGTGATATGGTATGTAAATCTCCCAACAAGAAAGTCTGTGTGCTATAGAGAAAAGATCATGATTTGCAATTAAAGGTCCTGAGTTGAAGCACTGGCTTTGCTACTTGTCAACTGTATGACAATCAAAGCTTCATAAGCCTCAGTTTTCTCATCTATAAAATGATGGCATTAGACTAGATGACCTCTAAACCTCCTTCTTGTTCAGGCCCTTTTCAGCTCCCAACTGGTCTCCTTCCCTCTAGTGTCCACTTCTGGGTCAGCCAGCCAGATGAACATTCTTGGCTGGTATCTGACCTACCAATTCTAAAGGTCCATTGTTCAAGATAGATAAATGAGGAAAGCATCATGTCCATGGGTGCCTACCTTTTGATACTGTGTTAAACTTTGCATTTAGACTCTCTATTTAACCTGAGACATTTTCCTATGCTATTTGATTCTTGTCTGTTTTGACTTCACCTTCATGTCCTGACAAACAATTTTGCCTCTGCTACTCTGGTACTATTTACACACCTCTTCCCTCCCCTCATTTACACAGAGGCTAACTTTGCCATGGAGGATCCATTAAGTTCCCTATCAGGCTGCAAGCTTGGGCTGAAGTAGATGTGACAGAAGATAGAGGACCTTCCCCTTCCAATCCACCCTGTACATACTATCTAGATGAATATTCCTAAAGCATCTCTTTGATTGGTTTATCTCTGTTCAGACACCACAAACTCTCAGAAGGAGTTACCAGGAGTAAGAGTTCATGCATATATATAATCCAAGCTGAGTGATTATAGCTAGTTTAATTTTAGGTGTGGTAAAGGATGTGGTACTGGATTGTGCAGGAAGACTGCACACATTAAGCAACCCTTGCACGGTATCTTTACACTGCTTACAAATGTATTGGGGATGTTCTGTGCTAGTGACATGGGATGGAATGGGTGGGAATATCTGACAACCTAAGTATACTGTATCCACCAGCCCTTTGAAAGCCAGTCTGGCAAAGGAGCAGGAGACCTCAAGCTTGGTCTGACTCTTCTGCTTTGCTCTATGAATTGAAGTTTACTTAATCTAGCCCTACCTCAGTTTGTCCACCTCAAAGTAGAAATTATCCTGTATCTCTCACAGGATACTTTGTCAAGAGCAAGAGAATAATTTTGAAAGCTTTTAAGTTGCTTGGTGCCATAATATCTAACACTTTTTAAATTGATTTTTTTTTACTGATAACTCTTGTTCTTACACCATTTAGATTTCCCCTTGTATTCCTATTGCTTTGTCCTCTTCCTGCCCAGAAAGCCATCCCTTATAAGAGAGAACCACAAATTATTATTATTGTTATAGCTGCTGTTGTTGACTATCCTTCTCCCCAACCTCCAATGCCCTTCTTCATCTGGTTCACCTGACTAAATCTTTTCCTTTCTCCTGTGAAATTCAGTTTGAAATTCCTCCTCCTCCATGATGCCTTCCATGACTTCTCAAGCTCACATGAATCTCCTTCTCTGAGCTGCTACAGCTGCCACCTTGCACTGTTACTTTGTTTTAGGTATATATGTCTAATTTTCTTATCTCAGTGACAAAATCTTAGAGGGCTCATCTTATGTTAGAAAAAAATCCCTCTGATACTTATCACTGTTAGGCACATAATATTTACTGCATTCATATTCACATTCACCGAATGAATCAACAATCTATTTGGGCCTCTTTGTGTTTCAATTTCATCAAATGACAAGACATAAGGAGACAATGACAAGAATAATGAGACTGTCAGAAAATATGTTGTATTTGGAGCTGAGGGACTTGCGTTCGAGTCTTTGTTCTGCTATTTACTATCTGTTATATTTTAAAAACATATTTTAAAGAAATTCAACTTACCCGAGCCTCAAGTTTCTTTTTAATAAAAATGAAGGGGTTATACTCTACTCCTTGGCCTTGTACCACTGTAAATCTATGACACTATGGCCTGCTTGCATGTAATGAAAACATTCATTTCTCCTCATATGTCCCCCATATGCTATTCTAAAATTATAGCTGTAAACACCATTTAAGATTTCATATTTTAGGCCAATATTGATGAATGTGGTATTAATGTTTTATGTGGGCTGGCTCCTCTCTTCCTATATCCATCTCTGCCATTTGGCACTGGTCCTCATCTGCTTGTGTTATCCTTGAAACCCTCACTAGCTTCTCCTTTCTCTAGGTTTTTGGGTGTTTCGCTTTTAAGAATGCACAGTAGAAAGTAACCCTGCTGCTGACTTCTGGCAGCTCCCTAGTATGTTCTGCAAGACTTAAATTCCAGATCTTCCTACAAAGTGACTGACTAGTATAGCCAGAGATACGATTGGACAAATAAAGAATGTCTTAAAGAGGCAGAGCATAAAAAAAATGTTTTGAATATTGGAAAAGCCACATCTTATGTATCACATTTTTAGTGCCTAGCACAGTGCTTAGTACATAGTAGGTACTAATTAAGCATTTGTACAATGAATATTAATTTCTATATTAACAAATCAGGAATTGTTGAATAAAAATGAAATGTTCGTTTTCAAACTCATACAACCCAAATGGTCATAAATAACTTGATAATCTCTGAACTCTACTAAGACCAACCTGAAATACAGAGCCTCCAAACATAATCAGGAAAGGCTTATGTCATTATATTTTCTGGCATGGGTTTCATCTTATTCAATTTAGTGCAATTTAGTCAACATTTATTAAGTGTTTACAATGTACAAGAAACTGTACTGGGTATCTGTAATAGGGATAAGGGCTAGTCCTGTAATACATTGATATTGGGAAGTCCTGGATGCGGAAATTGCCTCTATAGATGTCGATAAACAACTTATAATCTTAGAGAGTTCTCTAGAGCAGAGGGATCAAACTTGGTAGAATCAGATTAAAATGTAATTGGAAAATTTCTAACAAAATAAAAGTACTCTAAGACATAGATAATGTCAGTTTGTTGTTTTCTAAGTCAATATGTCACCTGTAGGGTTCTGTTTCCGTTTGAGTTTGACACCAAAGCTCTAGAGAGATTGTGACTCACACAGGCAGACTTTGATAAAGACAGAAATTAAACCATTCCTGCCTTCAAGAAGGTTACATTCTGCCAGGGAAGAGAAGTTATACACAGAGAAGTAAATACAAAACATATGTATAGTAATTTAAAGCACTTTTCAGAGGAAAAGAGTACTCCTAAAGAGGGGAATCTGGAAAAGTTTTATGCCCCAGGTGCGGCACCTGAACTTTGCTTTGATGAAAGCTAAGTATTCTAAGATGTAGAGGTGAGCAGGAGGTACACTCCAGGGATGGTGCTATATTGCTATTTTCTGGTGTGGTTTCTCTTTACAGCTACATAGATTAAAATCCTTCCATGACTGAGTAGACAGATAGATGTTTGTATGAAGTGTCAAGGTCAAAATTTATTACCTGGTGGCCAGTCTTCTAGTGATGGACTTCTCCAAACCTACCTGTCTCCTAGGACAATAAGTAGTCAATTAATAAACATTTATTAAGTACCTACTGTGTGACAGAGATTATGCTAAGCACTGCAGATACAAAAAAAAAAAAAGCAAAAACCAGACCCTGCCCTCAAAGAGCTCGCAGTCTAATGGAGGAGTTGAGAAACAACACAAATAGATAGATGGATAGATAGATAGATAGAGATACTTATCTCTATTGACAAGTTATATACAGGATAAATAGAAATAATTAAAAGAATGAAGGCACTAGAATTAAGAAGGATTGGGAAAGATTTTCTGTAGAAAATGGGGCTTTAGTTGTGATTTAAAGATAATTCAATTCACTGAACTGAAGAGTTCATGGAGAAGAGTAAAGTGTCAGAAGGCAGGAAAAATGTTTGTGTATGTGTGGTGGGGGAGGGGGCTAGGTTTTGAAGGGTTTTGAAGACCAAATAGGATTTTGGATTTAATCGCAAGATGATAGGGAGCCACTGAAGTTTATTGAGGAGTGGAATGACATGGTTGGACCCATGTTTTAGGAAAATCGCTTTCGTGGCAGAATGGAGGATGAATTGAAGTGGGGAGAGACTTGAGACAGGCAGACTCACCAGAAGGCTCTTGCAATAGTCCAAATGTGAGACAATGAGATTCTGCACCAGGATGGTGATAGGATCAGAGGAAAGAAGGGTACTGGAAAGATGAAAGGTGCAAAGGTGCAATTGACAGGCCTTAGCAACAGATTGAATATAGGGGGGTGAGAGATAGCAAAGAGTCAAAGATGACACTTAGATTTGGAGCCTGAGGGAGTGTCTAACAGGCAATTGGAGATATAAGACTGGAGTTTGGGGAAAAGGTTAGGGCAGGATAGGGAGATTTTAGCATCTTTAGCATAATGATCATAATGAAATCCACAGGAACTGATGAGATAACTAAATGAAATAGTATCAAGGAAAAGAGAAATGACCTGGATGAGGATACAGCAAAGGAGACTGAGAAAGATCTGTCTGATTGGTAGGAGAGCCAAGAGACAGTGGTGTCCTGAAAACCTAGGCAGAAAAGGGTATCAAGAAGAAGAGGGTGATCAACTGTGTCAAAGACTGCGAGAGATCAAACATGAAGTGGGTGAGCAAAGACATACTCAAAGCCTTTGTAGCTCAGTAGATATTGCCACCAATAAGAGTGCTCTGCTTTTGGGAACATAGGGTCAAAGAAGACATGAGTGTCAGCTATATCACATAATTCATAGTATGTGGTTTGTCTTCCATGTCATTTATGGTTTCTTCAAATAGTTTAACATTGTATAAGTTCTAGCTCTTTGTGTCTTAGGCTCCTGTTTTATTATTAATAATAAAAACTAGTATTTATATAATGTTTTAAGGTTTGCAAAGCACTTTACAAATATTATTTCATTTTAACCTCACAACAACCCCCCATTTTACAGATGAAGTAACTGAGGCACAGAACAATTAAGTGACATCCTGAGAATCACACAGCTATTAAGTGTCAGAGGCCAGATTTGAACTCAGGTCCTCCTGACTCTAGGTCCAGCAGTCATCACCTAAATGCTTATTTTTTTTCCTTTTCTTTTTCTTTTCTTTCTTTCTTTCTTTCTTTTTTTTGTAAGGCAATTAGGGTTAAGTGACTTGCCCAGAGTCACACAGCTAGTAAGTGTTATGTTTCTGAGGTCAGATTTGAACGCAGGTCCTCCTGACTTTAGGGCCGGTGCTCTGTCCACTGCATCACCTACCTGCTGCTAGCTGCTTATTTTTCAAAGTTTTATTTGCCTTCAGTTAATTGTAGATGATGTTGTTTTTTTAACCTGTGTATATATTTTATTCAATCTTTTTATTTTTTACTTATTCATATTTTTTTAATTATTAATTAATTAATTTTTAGTTTTCAGCATTCACTTTCAGAAGACTTTGAGTTCTAAATTTTCTCCCCCTTCCTCTCCTCCCCCCTCCCCAAGACAGTATGCAATCTGATATAGGTTTGTAGACAAAATTCTTTTGTTTCCACAATACTTTAATTCTACTTTTACAGATGCCTTTTATGTACTGCATGAGAAAGGTAAAAATTAGAAGTAACTTTGTCATTGTCAAGGAATGAATGCGTGGAAAGTACAGCTGTTTTTGTTTTTCCTCTCATGGAAAAATACACAAAACTGGACACTAACACTTTTAATGGAGCATTTTGGTGTAATTGTAGTTTGCAGATTCATAACAGCATCTTATCAGACTGGGGTGTATTTATTATTCCTAGTATTTGTGGAGCTAAGCATTTCAATCAAAGAATAACAACTTTTACTTCGTGTGAGTCATGTTTCCTCAATGGGGGTGCCTGAGGTTGTCAGTGGGGTTGCTAACATTCTCATTTTTTTTCCCGCTTTTGAAACATCATGTGATTTAACTCAGTCGCCTGAACCATTCCACCCTGGGATCTCACAGAGACCTCACAGCTTGGGGTAATTTAGGACTCAGGGGCCCAGAAGAAGGCTATTGGAGGGGAATCACAGAATTCACTGTCAGGTATGATGAGGGGCACCGATCAATATATGTGAGAAATTTTATTATTGATGCTGTCAAGCTGAGGAGATGAATAAATAATAGGCTATTCTCATTTTTCTTCTTTGATGCCATCAGTCTGTTGATAATCAGTCTCTCTTATGATTCAGCAAAGGATTTAACCAAGCATAAGCAGCAGACACATTTTGTTACTTGAAACAAATTTCTTTTTTTTTCCAAATTTTTTGATATTTTTATTTAAAGTTTTGAGTTCCAAATTCTATCCTTCCTTCCCTCTCTGAAATGGTAAGCAATCAGATATAGGTTATACATGTGCAATTATGTAAAACATTTCTATATTAGTCATTTTGTACAAGAAGACTTAAAAGAAAAAATGCAAGAAAATGAAAAATAGCACACTTCAGTTTATAGTCAATCAATATCAGTTCTTTCTCTGGAGGTGGATTCATCATTAGTACTTTGGGATTGTCTTAGATCATTGTCTTGCTGAGAATAGATAAGTTATTCACAATTCTTCATTTGTACAAAATTGCTGTCACTGTGTACAACATTCTACTGGTTCTGTTCACATCATTATGCATCAGTTCGTGTAAGTCCAGGTTTTTCTGAAATCATCCTGCTTGTCATTTCTTATAGCACAATTCCATTATGATCATATACCACAGCTTGTTCAGTCATCCTCCAGTTGACGGACATCCCCTCAATTTCCAATTCTTAGCCACCACAAAAAGAGCTGCTATAAATATATTTGTACAAATAAGTCCTTTTCCCTTTTTTTTTCCTTCTATCTTTGGGATATAGACCTAGCAATGATATTGCTGGATCAAAGAGTAAGCACAGTTTTATAGCCTTTTGGGCATAGTTCCAATTTGCTCTCTGGAATGGTTGGATCCGTTCACACCTCCACCAATGGATTGCACAGAGATTCTTTTTTTATATTAATTTATTTATTTTTAGTTTTCAGCATTTACTTCCACAAGATTTTGAGTTCCAAATCCTCTCCTTATCTCTCCCCTCCCCCCACCCCAAGACAGCATGCATTCTGAATACCCTTTCCCCTAATCTGCCCTCCCTTTTATCACCACCCCCCCTTCTCTTATCCCCTTCCTCTTCTATTTTCCTGTAGGGCAGGATAGACTTTCTATACCCCATTGCCTGTATATTTTATTTCCCCGTTGCATGTAAAAACAATTTTTAGCATTTGTTTTTAAAACTTTGGGTTCCAAATTCTCTCCCTTCCTCCCTCCCCTCCTACCCTCATTGAGAAGGCAAGCAACTTGATACAGTTTATACATGTGTAGTCATGCAAAACACTTACATAATAGTCATGTTGGGAAAAACTAACCATATTTCCCTTCATCCTATTCTACCCCCCTCCCCCATTTATTCTATTCTCTCCTTTGACCCTGTCCTTCCTAAAAAGTGTTTGCTTCTGATTACCCTCTCTCCCAATCTGCCCTCACTTCTATCATTCCCCCTCTCTTATCCCTTTCCCCCTATTTTCCTGTAGGGTAAGTTAGATTTCCATACCCAATTCAGTAGCACAGAGATTCTTTTTTTTTTTTTCAGCCGAAGACAAGGTTTATTAGAACATTGTGATATTGGGCAGACTCTTCATGAGTCTGAACATGAGTAAGCAGTCGCTAGATTATAAGAATCTGAGCAGTGGCTAGATTTTAGGAATCCCAGCCCATGGCTAGATTTTAAGAATCTAAGCCACAGAGATTCTTAAGAAACCTGTATAAGGTATGAAAATAAACCCAGAATGTCCAAATCTCTCCATAAATATTTGGAATTTATGCTGGCACAAACATGCACAGTGGCTGTTCTGATGGCACAGTGATTGAAGGTGGAACAGAGCAGTGAAGAACAAAGCCAGATAAATGTTCCAGTGAATATCATCTCCTAGTCCCAGGAGGGAAGGTCTTTTCCAGGGGTAGGGAACCTGTGGCCCTCTAGATCCTGAAGTGCAGCCCTTTGACTAAATCCAAACTTCACAGAATAAATTCAGTCAAAGGGCTGCACTTGGATCTTTTCCATTCCCAACTGATCTCTGGCACTTTGCTAAGGCTTACCCTAGGGGGCTGAGAAGGTTCCAAGATGTATGTGAGATTGGTCTAGAGTGGTCTCAGACTCAATTTAATTCAACTAACATTATTAAGCACCTACTACATGCTAGGCACTCCACTAGTCACTGGGGCTGAAAATTTGGAAATAAAATAGTCCCTGCTTTCACAAAGCTTGCATTATATTTGGGGGAAACAACAGATGATGATATTGAAGAACATGATTAATAACAACAACAATAATAAATAGCATTTATATAGTGCTTTAAGGTTTGCAAAGCACTTTATAAATATTATCATTTGATTGTTATAATGACAGTGCCTGGGAAACAGGCACTATTATTATCTTCATTATACAGATGAGGAAACTGAGGCACATAGAGATTAAGTGACTTGTCCAGGATCACTAATAAATTTATGAAACTGGATTTGAACTTAGAACTTCCTGACTCCAGATCCAATGATCTATCCACTGAGCTATGTAGCTGGCTTAGAAATGAATTAATAAATAAGCAAATAAATAATACAAAATTTATGCAAAGTAAATACAATTTATTTTTGTTTTTGTCTTTCCTATGATAGGAGAGAGAATATCTCTAATTCTTTTTTTTTATTTTTTATTTTTATTTTTTTTTCCGTATGCTTTTGAGTTGAAAATTTTTTCTCCCTTTTTCTCCCCCCCCACCCTCCCCAAGACGGCACACAATCTGACATAAGCTTTACATTTACATACCCATTAAACATATTTTCACGTTAGTGAAGTTGTAAGTAAAAATTAAAACCAATAGGAGGAACCATCAGAAAGATGAAACAAAATTCAACTTAAGGTAAAAATAAGTGAGAGCGATTTGACTTCCATAGTTCTTTCTTTGGATGTGGACAGCATTTTCCATCCCGAGGCCTCTGCAGATGTCTTAGATCCTCGTAATGCTGAGAAGGGTTCAGTTTAACCTTCTTAGTCATTGCATAACGTGGCTGCTATTGTATACAAAGTCCTCTTGGTTCTGCTCACTTCCCTCAGCATCAGGCCACATAAGTCTTCCCAGGTTTTTCTGAAGTCAGCCTGTTCATCATTTCTTATAGCACAATAGTATTCCATTACATTCATATACCACAACTTGCTCAACCATTCCCCAATTGATGGGCATCCTCTCAATTTCCAATTCTTTGCCACCACAAAAAGAGCTGCTATGTATATTTTTGTACATGTGGGTCCTTTTCCCATTTGTTTGATCTTGTTCAGATATAGCCCTAGAAGCGCTATTGCTGGATCAAAGGGTATGCACATTTTGGTAGCCCTTTGGGCATAGTTCCAAATTGTTCTCCAAAATGGTTGGATCATTTCACAACTCTACCAACAATGTATTAGCGTTCCAATTTTCCCACATCCTCTCCAACATTTATCATTTTCCTGTTTTGTCATGTTGGCCAATCTGATAGGTGTGATGTGGTACCTCAGAGTTGTTTTGATTTGCATTTCTCTAATCAATAATGATTTAGAGCATTTTTTCATATGACTATAGATGGCTTTAATTTCTTCATCTGAGAACTGTCTGTTCATATCCTTTGACCATTTATCAATTGGGGAATGGCTTGTGTTCTTATAAATTTGTCTTAATTCTCTATATATTTTAGAAATGAGGCCTTTATCAGAAAGACTGGTTGTAAAAATTCTTTCCCAATTTTCTACCTTCCTTCTAATCTTAGTTGCATTGGCTTTGTTTGTGCAAAAACTTTTCAATTTAATGTAATCAAAATTATCCATTTTGCTTTTCATAATGTTCTCTATCTCCTGTTTGGTCATGAATTCTTCTGTTCTCCATAGATCTGATAGGTAAACTATTCCTTGTTCTCCCAGTTTACTTATGGTATCAGCCTTTATATCTAAGTCCTGAACCCATTTTGACTTTATTTTGGTATATGGTGTGAGATTTGGGTCTATGCCTAGTTTCTGCTATACTCTTTTCCAGTTTTCCCAGCAGTTTTTTTCAAAGAGTGGGTTCTTATCCCAGAAGCTGGGGTCTTTGGGTTTATCAAATAATAGATTACTATGGTCATTGACTACTGTGTCTTGCATATTTAACCTTTCCCACTGATCCACCTCCCTATTTCTTAGCCAGTACCAAGCAGTTTTGATGACTGCTGCTTTATAATACAAATTAAGATCTGGAATTGCTAGGCCACCTTCCCCTGCATTTCTTTTCATTAGTTCCTTTGATATTCTGGGGCCTTTTGTTTTTGCAAATGAATCTTGTTATTATTTTTTCTAACTCTACCAAGTAATTTCTTGGTAGTTTGATTGGTATGGCACTGAATAAGTAAATTAGCTTAGGTAGGATTGTCATTTTTATTATATAGAATATCTCTAATTCTTAATAAAGATTCCAAGAAGCTCAGGGACTTCTACCCAGAATTGATCAAGTAAAGGAGGAAGGTATATTTCATTTATTTCTTTAAAAAAAGAAAAGTTTTCCTGATGCTTTTTCTGAGCAGCCTCCCTCTACCAGCTTCACACATTCTATGGAAGTCTTCCTAGTAATAAAGAAAAACAGGAAAACAAAACCACCCAAGGTAGTGACCGTGTTTCACAGAGCTTATATAAACCTGCACCTGTTACTTTATACCTGCATTTTATTACTTGTTCTCTTGGATTTAAGATCAATCATTTCTATGACTCAGGCTTTAGTCCTCTTCTTGGAGGTGTTCATAGGATTAGAGGCTGCCCAGTTTGGCTCTCTCATCTTGCAGAGGGAGAAACTGAGGCCCAGATAGATAAAGTGATTTGTTCAAAGATATATAGGTAGTAAGTAGAAAAGGCAGTATTCAGACCCAGGTCTTCCTGACTTCAAATCCAGAAATCTTTCCACTATTCATTTACATTGCTGTAGTTGCTGAGTATATTGCCATTCTGATTCTGCTTATTTCATTCTAACAAGCCTTCCTAGTTTTCTCTGAATTCCTCGTGGACAGCTAGGTGGTTAAGTGGATAGCATGCCAGTCCTGAAGTCAGGAAGACTCATCTTCCTGAGTTCAAATCTGGCCTCAGACTAGTGTGACCCTGGGCAAATTGCTTAATCCTATTGGCCTCAGTTTTCTCATCTGTGAAAAAAAAAAAGCTGGAGAAGGAATGGCAAACCACCAGTATCTTTGCCAAGAAAACCTCAAATGGGATCATGAAAAATTGGACACAACTAAATATCAACGAATGGTTCATGAATATTCCTTGGTAGCGATTTATTTTATTTTCTAGGAAAAAGGGGACTTGATAATAAGTCCTTAATAAGTTTATATGTAAAGCTTTGTCTTTGCTCTGGGAAAAAGAAGGCCTTTCTTTATCTATAAGTTAGGCTACATGGTCTCTTAAGGTCCCTCTGAGATCCAAATCTATGATTCTATGACCCTCACATACTTAATTCAGAAGTGACAATGCTAATTGAGAAAAGTTAAAAAAAAATCTTCTCTCCTTCCATCACTTTCTTTTAGAATTCTTCTTTTGGTGAGAGTAGAAGGACACAATTAAATCTAAGCAAGAGTCCTGAGACCAGGGGCTTGCTAATAAATATTTAACAACTGGTGCTCCAGAAAGAGAAAAAAGAACCATTCACATGATATAATTTAAGTTTAATCTTCGTTATTAACATTTTCTTCATCACTTTTTAAAATTAGGACAATCATCAAAACAATAAATCAAGCCTTGATTTGTAGTTTACCAATTTCCCAGATGTAAATGCTGAAAATTTAACAGTTCATGTTTAGGGAGACCATATGAGCTGTTTCTCACATACCCTTACCTGCATTATTCCTATAGGAGCAGCTGATGGCTCTGCTACCTGGGGCTAATATTATAGAGTACCCAGGTTAGACTTCAGCAAAAGCTGAAGGTAAGCCAAAAGACAAAAGTATTGAAATGTAAAGGAAAGGTATTCTCAGATGCAAAATAAATATTACATGGCCATGAAAGGTTTAAGACTTGAATATTCAATTATATAAGAGGTCAGTGAAGACAATGTCAACTCTGAAATCAGATGACCAAAGAGTCTCACAGGCTTTGCAACCGCTGTTAACTCTAAAAGCACCAAAGAGCTCACACAAGTTATCACAACCACAGTTAACTCTGAAGAATAAAATACAATAAAATAAAACAAAATAAAGCAAATAAAACAAAGAGCTATCAGTGGTCATAAGCAAAAAGCTTTCTTTATTCTGTGTGTGTGTGTGTGTGGGGGAACTAGATAGACTCATGTGCCAGGGTCTGCTCTAAGAGGAGACCAAAGGCAGTGAGGCTAAACTTTGATTATAAATATATATATATACATATATATATATATATATATATATATATATATACATATATACACATATATATGTATGTATCTGTGTATATATGTATGTATGTGTATGTATGTGTGTATGTGTGTAAGTGTGTATGTGTGTATATGTATGTGTATGTATATGTGTATGTATGTATGTGTATGTATGTGTGTATGTGTGTGTATGTGTGTATGTGTGTGTGTATATATACATATGTATATGTATATGTGGATAGACAAAGCATCAAACAGCATGGTGTAGCACAAGTGGTTAGGCATAACAGCAACAGTGAGGCAAGGCTGCCTAGTGACACATAGTCCATTCATAGCAAGGCTTCATATCTGGGCCTGTTGGTGCTTGCATGAGCTCAGGAACCATCAGTTCTGTGATTTGGTTGTAACAGAGCTCATTGAGGGGGTGAGCACAAAGTATTGTTGTTATTCCAAGCTCAGGGCACATCTTGCTTGCTGGACCTTAGCTCTGGAAAACAGAGTATCTCCTAATAATAAAAAGAGAGGGGTGGTTTTGGCATGAGGTCTTGACAACGATAAACTTTCATCTCAATCACAGGCAGTCTTTGTCCCTAGTTATCAGCATAAGACCTCAAAGTGTATGTAGGAGGTATAACAGATTTAAAATATAATACTTTCTAGTCGAAAGAACACATTAGCACTCCAGTAAAAAGAGCACTGTCACACTCCACTTGAAGAGAGCACAGTACCAACCAGCTGAGCCAGTGACTGAAGGTGGTGAAAGACCATTCCTGCCCATCAGAGAGCATGCCTAGAGACAGTAAATTGACTTGTCCAATAGAGACTTTGTGCTCTTGAAAGAGCCCAGCAGATGACGGTTCTGCCTGATCCAGACAGGTAGCTGCTTCCCAGTGATTGAGTGACCTGCCTGGCCCAGCCTATGAGCAGCTGAGCCTGGTAAGGAGCTGAGTGTCTTGCTGGATCTAGCTGAGAAGCAGATTGACCAATTCAGCAGAGAAGCTGTGCCCACTGAGGAGCCAGTCTAGCTGAGCCACAGAGTTATTTGTCCATCCTAGGTGCTGTCCCTGAATTGAACTTTGTGGAACCTTTTCAGAGAAAGATAGGACACTGAGGCCCTATAATTCTAGAGTTGTAAGTTGCCTTGGCCATGTGTGTCCCCTGCATACACATCTCACAACCTTTTAAGTTAAGTTACACTCTTCCTCCAACATATGCTTATGAGAGATGGTATTCCTGGTTTGTTGATAAATGCTTTGCCATAACTATTCTCTCTATGCTCTTTGAGTAAATTCCTTTGCTAAAGAACTGAGTCAACCGGCTAATTGTTAAGGAGAAGCACCCTGGTGAGAGCTCATGAGCTAGTGTTAGGATGATGGCCACCTACAGGGTAATCTTAGAGAACTCTGAAAGTAGAAGCAGCAGCCTCCTCTCTGAGAACCCAACCTGCCAGAGCTAATGCATGTTTAGGGAATATGCTCAAAGGATTTGCTATGCTAATGCATATTAAGAATCACAAATAATTTAACCCATTTCCCCCGCATTTTCCAAATTAGTGAGTGTCTCATGTCAACCACTAAATGGAGGATGACTCTAGCCATGCTTCTCTTCACTCCTTGGCCATCTACTCACTAGCCACCTTGCTCCCAGGACTAGAGATGATTCCCCAGAGGACTTAACCCTTTCTATACCAGAACTTCTGTCCTGGAGCATTACTGTCCTAATTAGCTTGAAACTACTGCTGCTCTTTCCCTCAGCCCCCTGTCCCCTACTAACTTCTAATTCTGCCACCATAATCAAATCAGTACCATCACTGACATTGTAAAGGGTGTGTCAGTCTACTCCTTTATGACTCCATTCACTGTCTCAGTCACTTTGTGATTCAAGATACCTCTCTCCTGGTTACTAGTCTCTGATTGTCATTGTCTTGCCGTATTGGAATATAAAGTCCATGAGGTCAGACACTCTTTTCTCTGCTGTATTTATACTCTCCAGTGCTTGTTTTATGGTAATTTCTTCATAAATTCCAAAGGGGAATATGAGCCTGAACTGAGATCTTGCATTTGCTAGGTGTTGAGAGAGAGGCTTAGATAAGACTGTGGTAAGGAAGAAGGACCAAAACAAGAAAACTTCTTAGACAACTATTGTAATATTGCAGACAGGAACTATGCCCATACTAGGTTAGTGGTACTGGGAATAGAAAGAAAAAGAGAGATGAAAAAGATATTGTAAAAAAATAGATAAGACTTGGTAAAAAGGGAGGGAGAAGAGACAGTCAAAGATAACTGAAGGATTATGACTATGGGAACCTGGAATACTGGAACTCCTTGACAGGAGTAAGAAAGTTAGAAAGGGAAGCAGATTTTTATGAAAATATAAATTTATTGCCTTTTTCAATTTTATCCAGAAACAGGAAACATAGATTTTCCTTGATAAGTCTAAATTTTCCCACATTTTTCTAAGTCCACCACCTCATCATTTCCAACACCACAGCAATGTATTGGAATTTAATTTATGCTGTCTAGTTATTTTAAATAGTCTAAAACAATATTGATTAATATGGCTGACATATAGTGTAGTACCCCTGTTTTTCTCTTCTGATAAAATCTGTTTTACCTTTAACTTGTTCTGAGATCCTGATTACTAGCCCCGCTTTTTTTCTAATAAATTCTACTCCTAATCTTTATTTTATGTTTGTGTCTATCTCTTACTTCCTATTCCTCTGACTCTTACTTTCCTTCTAACTGTTACCTTATCCTTGTATTACTTAACCTATGCCCTCTCCAAAGATCCCTTCCTTATCCTCTCCCACCCCTCCTTTCTCCTTACCCCATTAATCTAGATACCCTTCTATACCCCCTTATCCTATTTTCTCACTCCCTTATTTCTTTATCAATTGAGAAGACTTTTATTACCTTTTAAGTGAATATATTGTTCTCTCTTTAACACAGATCTAATATGAGTAGGGTTCCTTCTAAAAATCCCTTCCTTATTCTCTCCCCCCTTCCAATCCACTTTGCCAAGTGTTTATTTGTACTGCTCTACTACCCTGAGGTGCTATTTTGTCTTGTTTTTGAGAGAAATCTGGAGCCCTTGGAATTTTCTGAAGATTCCACCATCTTCCCGGAATCCTCTCTCCTATCTCTTTCTTTCAAATGAGGCAGCATCCTGTTACACTCATTGACATGGGATAGTTGAATACCAAGAGATCATTTATGTTTTGCCACATCATCCCAAAACACCAAGTCCTTTCACATATGGGTCTCCATATAACTAGAAGCAATCCTTAAATCTCCCTGTAGTTAACTCTTGAGTATGTTCTATGGAAACAACCTTGACACACTAAAAAATGGGCAGATAAATCAATTCCTTATGAATGAAGAGGACACAAGATGGGTTAAATAATTAAAATCTTAATGGTCCTTTTGTATTATCAGGATGGCTGATCTTCTAAACCTAGACTCAGGACAATCCCATAACCTCTTAACTTTTCTTTCTTCCTCATTCCTCTGTCTATATTTCTAGAATATCTCCTCTTTTCTCACTCCCACCACTAAAGTCCCCTCTGCCCCCACCTCTTTTTGTTCCTTTGAAAACATTCATTAACATTTCTTAATGCATGCTAATAAGCATTAATTAGCATCTACGTCTTGAACAAAGGAAATGCAAGGAGTAAAGACTAAAGAAAATTATTTGAGCTCAACTAACCCTAATCAGCATTTGTTTGTAGTTGAGAAGAAGCTGTATTATTCAAAATTTATCTATTTATCTATCTATCTAACCAAATCCACAAATGCATTTAAATAATTTCAGCTCTGAACAGGCCAAAATTCTAGGCACCATTTTCAGCTATTTCAGGATATAACTGAAGCAGCCACCATGTCCCTTAATGTCAGTTTGCATGTTCATCTGGGTATTATCGTGGTTTCATATTGCCATGAAATATTTGAGCAACAAAAGATTTCACAAGAAAATGTATTTTCTTTCCACCATACTTATTCACAGTGGCTGCACTTTATGGTCGTAATTGCAGTATGACGGTACACCCTGAATACATTACTAAAGCACAGCCAAATGATCAACAGGAAGTTTCTTGGATCTCAGTAAGTTCCCACAACCATCCTTTTCCTTCTTCTCCATCCTTCTCTTAAATGCAAAGAAACTGCAGGATTCAACCATTTTTCCCTGCCTGAGAGAGCATTAAACACCTTTGTAAATAGTGAGTCATCCAACATGTATATTAAAAGAAATTTGACTTTCCAACTTATCTATGGTAAATGCTGCTTTTGCTATGTCTGTAGGCCAATAGTGTCAAGAACAGCTTAATTGCACTATCTCACAAATACTCCAAACATTTAATTCTCCTTTCGAATAGCCATGCTTCAGCATTTCATATTTACTCTTCCTGCTCACTTGTGGTGGGATTTGGAGAGAGACCAGCTCCGTCCTTTGGCTCAGCCTGTGTTTAATTATAATTGCATGTGGCTATAAACCCCGAGTTAAAAAGTGCTAGACAATTTAAACCCTTTGTCCTCTCCTCCTCCTTGTTCCTAACAGTGGTTCTCTTGACTATTTCTGCATTATTTTCCTTTTTTTCCTCCTTTATTCTCTTTAGTGTTACCGATCCCTACTGTGAACTGCACAATAACTTGTCTTTCCCTACAGATCTCATCCTCTGCTATTTGGTAGCCATTATGTTTTATTCTGTGTTTTTAATAAAGCAGAAACCAACAACTCTTTCTTCGTTATTTCTCCCAGGCCTCAGAGCTTCAGAAGATGAAAAACCCAACAGTGGTGATAGCAGCTACTTTAGTAGTGGATGGGGGGGGAGGGGGAGAACCAGGTGGATGGTTATTGTTATTCAGTTGTGTCTGACTAATCAATCCCTGGGGTTTTCTGGGGAAAGATACTGGAGTGGTTTGCCATTTTCTTCTCCAGTGTGTTCCCATTTTATAGGTGAGAAACTGAGGCAAACAGGGTTAAGTGACTTGCTTAGCCATCATACAGCTAGTAAGTGTCAGAAGCTGGATTTGAACTCAGATCTTCCTGACTCCAGGCCTGGTGCTCTATCTACCATACCACCTAGCTGTTCTCAACAATCTTGTTGCTCTTCTTGTTGTTCAGGCCTTCAGTTCTTTCTGACTCTTCATGACCCCATGAACTTTTTAATCCACCGGATTTTCTTGGTGAAGATACTGGGAGTAAGTGGGTAGAAGGAGACAGCATTTAACATTTTTTGATTAGTGTGTTTTGCCAACACAGAAATGATTACTACATGTGTCATGCCTTAACTAGAGTAAACCATCAAGCAGTTTCCTAATACCTCACAGTAGAGTATAGTAGAGAGGAAATGACCCTCAGTTTTTGAAGGCTAAGCTGCTGTGAGAGGTTCTGATGAGCTAGAAAGGCCTCACAGGTCTATCTGATGAAAAGCTGAATATTTGTTATCTGAGGAAGGGCCTAGCTAGCTAAATGTTAGTGCGCTCCTTGTCTTCTCCAAATTACTTTGGATTATATATGTAGTCTGTACACAACACCACAAAATACAAGAGGCCTGGAAGTCAGGCCTCTTGTTTAAATCCTGCCTCTGTGACCTTAAACAAGTCATGTAACTTCTCAGTGCTCTAGGGCAATTCTAACACAGGACCTCTTAACCTGGAGTCCTTTTCTTCTCCTACCCCAAGGGATCAGTCAGTAAGTTTTAGGGAATCTGTGAACTTAAATGGAAATATGTATATATATATATGTATACACACACACATATATATTCTAATGTAATTGATTTCCTTTGCAGTCTCATGTATTTTATTTTATTCATTTAAAAACATTCAGAAAAGAGGTTGATAGGTTTCAGTAGACTAGCACAAAGTATAAAAAAGTGAAAGAACCTTTGCTCTGTGTTACAAAGAAGGTGCCGACTTGCAATGATAAAGGGAGTTTCCTCCCCACTGAAACCACAAATCTAGTTTCTGTACCTTTTATTTACTTAGCTGTGTACTTGTCCTGTCTGTTTCACCTCCTCCCCAGTAAACTCCCTGAGGGCATGGTCTGCATACCTTTGTAAAAAAAAAAATTACTTATTTCTAGTTTTCAATATCCACTTTTACAAGACTTTGAGTTCTAAATTTTTCCCCCTCCCTCCCTCTCCCTCCCAAAGATGGCATGCAATCTGATATAGACTATATATGTATAATCATATTAAACACATTTCCATATTATTCATGTTGTAAAAAAGAATCAGAACTAAAAGGAAAAACCACAAGAAAGAAAAAAAGAGAGAGAAAAAATAGTATGCTTCTACCTGCATTCAGACTCCATAGTTCTTTCTCTGGATGTGGATAGCATTTTCCATAATGAGTCTTTTGGAATTGTCTTAGATCATTGCATGGCTGAGAAGTGCTAAGTCTATCAAAATTGGTCATGGCACGATGTTGCTGTTACTATGTACAATGTTCTCCTGGTTCTGCTCTTCTCTCAGCATCAGTTCATGTAAGTCTTTCCAGGTTTTTCTGAAATTCACCTGCTTATCATTTCTTATGGAACAGTAGTATTCCATTATATTCATAAACCACAACTTGTTCAGCCATTTCCCAATTGATGGACATCTCCTCAATTTCCAATTCTTTTCTACTACAAAAAGAGCTGCTATAAATATTTTTGTCCATCTAGGTCCTTTTCCTTTTTATTTGATCTCTTTGGAATACGGACCTAGAAGTGGTATTGCTGGATCAAAGAGTATGCACGGTTTTATAGCCTTTTGGGCATAATTCCAAATTGCTCTCCAGAATGGTTGGATCAGTTTATAACTCTACCAACAATTGCATGCTTTTCTACAACTGTTACCTACGGGGCATCTTTCAATGGTCATACACTGTAGTACTATCTAAATAACTGGACTGAAAGAAAATTGTGCCCACATTTACTGGGTATTTGATATCACCAGCGCTTTAATTCCCTCAGTGACTTCCAAAACACTGTTTTTTATTCCCTTCTCTTGACGATCAATGTCACTGGCTTTGTAACAAAATAAGTGTAAATAAGGGTGTCTTCTTGTCTCCGTTGAAAATGTACATCACAGTTTCTATATTCAGCGGAGGCAAATCATTACTGAGTTTAGTGGAACAAGATTCATCTTTTAAAAAAATTAATAACTTTATTTCAACACACCAATTGCTGCCTTACTGAACAATCCCCATCTCAGTAGTACCTTCCACTTAAAACACACTCGCATGCGCACACACACACACACACACACACACACACACACACACAGAGTAGAAATGCAGAGTAGAAAACAAAAACAAAAACAAAACTGCCTAATATAGTGGTTTTGAATGGCAGGGGAGATGGGAAGGGAATAAGCATTTACACAGCACTCACTGTATGCCAGCCGCTGTGCTAGAGCTTTTACAAATTTCTAGCATCACTCTCATTTCTCTTCCCAGTTTTTCCTCTCCTTCCCTTACTTGCTTCTCACAATCCCTTTTTGAGCTCTTCCAAGGCCTGGGACTGATCGTATTTTTCTTGGAGGCTTTGGATGTAGGAGCTTTGACTTTGTTGTCTTCTTCTGGTTGTATATTTTGATCTTCTCTTTCACCAAAATAAGATAATATAGTCTGACTCTTTTTGCGCTGCTTGCTCATGATCCTGGCCAATTACTTGAGTTTTAAACTCTTTGTTAAGGTAAGAGTCTACTTCCAATGCAGAGAATGTACTGTCCCAAGCTTCAGGGGTTTGTATAGCTGTTTTCAGAGATACTTATAGGGACCTGTAAATTTTCAGTTCTTCCAAGGTGGTATGATAAGGGGTGAGGTAGCTTTTACAAATTTATCTCATTTGATCTCCACAACAATTCTGTGAGGTAGGTGTTATTGTTATCTCCATTTTACAGTTGAGGAAACTGAGGCAAACAGAGATTAAGTGACTTGCCTAGGGACACATAACTATTAAGGGTCTGAAGCCAGAATGGCAATACACTTAAAGGTCCATTTTTCATAAATGACTACTTGTTAATAGAAAAAGAGAATGTGTGTTTGACTTTAGTCATTTAGAAACAAAATTATGCATTGCATCTGACCTGATTAGTGTTGCCTTTTTGGAGTTGTGGTCGTATGTTACCATTTTTATGCAGCCTTCTTTTAATTTGCCAGTCTTCCTTCTGTATCCATTCATACAAGTCTTCTTATGATTCTCTGAATTCTTCCCATTTATCATTCCTCATGGCATAATTACATTCATATATACCACAATTTGTACAGCCATTATGCATTTCTGGGCACATCTTTTGTTTCTAATTTTTATCTATTACAGACAGTGCACTGACATATTTTGATAAACCAAAACAACAACAAAAAACTCTGAACAATTTGGTTTTCTTATTTTTCAACCTCATGACATAGACAATGACTCTAGCTCCCTGTTTTTTACTCCCTTGTTTCATATCTACCAACGTCAACATCAATGGAAGGATTTTCATCTCTTCTGTTTTCTCTGTCTTTGTACAGGTCTCATAACTAAACTATTTGGAACAGTGGGATATTTATTATAATTTTTATTGATGTTTGGCTTTATGTCACATAAATTTCTCAATATATCTTCCATCCCCAAGAGCCATCTCTTATGATAAAAAATAAAAAAGGAGGAAAAAAAAATTTGGTTTGTTGTTTCTTACATTTATTACAAAAACCTTTCCCTGCTTCCTTTGAAAAATGTTATTTTAAAGTTCATGATCAATAGCTTCTAGGAGACAGCTGCTGGAATTTGAGGTAAGGAAATGAACTAATATGGACTATTTGGAAAGGGAATGTCAATATACTCTTCCAAGCTTTATATCAGGAGGAAAATTATCTATTAGTCTCCATCAAGGGATTCTAACAGTTTTTTATTTTAAATGAGTATAGTCATTAAGAAGACAAGTTAGTTATGTATTTTTTATCTTTGATTCCTTAGTATTCTTTGCACTGAAGTAGACAAAGGGTCATAGAATTTCAAAGCTGGAATTGACCTTAGAAATCATCTTTTTAAATCATTTTACAAGAAAAGAAACCAAGTCCCAAAGAGGTTATATGGCTTGTTCAAGATTGTATAATAGCCAGGTTGTCTCCTCAAAGCTCCTTGAAAGCAGGGACTGTTTTGCCTTTTCTAATTGGATCTCCAACACAGTGCTTGACGAATAGTAAGCTTAGTAAACTTCATGGACATTTTTTTATTCATACATTAATTTCAAGCCTCTTGACTCCTAGGCTAATGCCTTTCTGTCACACCATTTTGTTCTGAAATGACAGAATTATAGAGCTAGAAGAAACCATAGAGAACATCTAAGTCCAATCTCCTTATAAAGTAACTGAGATCTACAGGAAATTGTATAACTTGCTCATTTCCACTCAAAAGTGAAGTTGGACTAGCTGAGGTCACTGACTTAGGGTCAGTTAAAAATGAATTCCGTCAGTAGGACCAGGCATCAAATATCTTAAATATATACAGCATAGTACATACAGTACATCATATATTTTAAAGACATTTCAAGTTGAATCCTATACCTCTGTAAGTGAAAGACAGAGCTTAAAATGAAGGCAGCAACATTCCTGGATGTGAATGTAACGAATGAAACAAGATGAATAAAAAATAAACCCTTTAAAAAGCTGAGGTAGAATAATGATTGAAGACAGAGGAATTAAATGTAAGCTTGTGCAAAGAAAATAAGAATAAAATGATGTACCTGGCTTAAGGCCAGAAACATGATTGGCAATATTTTCTTGTGACTTTATGGAGTTAGAAAAAGGAATATATACACTTTCTCACCCAGTAATTTGTCTTTTTCTTCCTCCTCAAAAAAAAGCGGGTAAACATATTGTTTTTTCTAAAGTCCCACACAAGTTCTCCTGCAAAGACTACCCAGAATTCAATTCATTTTAACCAACCCATATAAATGAATGAATGAATAAAAAGTGTCCGCTAAGTTTACTAAGCTTACTATTTGCCAAACACTGTGTTTAGAAAAAGCAGGATAGTTCCTGCTTTCAAGGAGCTTTGAGGAGACAACACATTAAAGAAAGTTCAGTATCAAAGCAGATGGAGAAGCGCTTAAACCTTTCTAAAGATTCAGCAATGGGGTGGAAGGCAAGGCCCAGATTTCCTTAGGCTACATTTGTAAGTAGTGAGTTTGGAGGGCCTAGAGATAGATGGTAAGATCTGATGGTTCTCCATCTCACCAGAAAGAATAGGGTGGATGACGGATCTCAGGCAAATCTTGTGAGAAGTCAAGCAACATAAATGAGTTCTGAGTATCCCTAAGGCACTTTGGTAGGTATTAGGGATACAAAAATGAAAAAGTCTCTGTATTGAAGAAATGAAGTTAAAAGCACTTATTAAATGACTGTTACACACCAGGAGATACTAAGCGCTAAAGATACAAAGAGAGACAAAACACAATTCCTTCTCTCAAGAAGCTCACAGTCTAATGGGGAGATAGCAAGCAAATAATTATGTACAAATGAGATACATATGGGATAAATTGGAGATAATCACAGAGGAAGCTTGCATTCTATTTGCTTCCTACAGAAGATTGTAGCCACAGTGGCAATAATTAACTTTCAGACTATCTCTGCAGCTGATTAGGTTTTATGAAAAGCAAGCTTGGCCCAATCGTTTTAAATAGGGTCTGTATTCTTCTGATCTTGACTAGTGGCTTAGAAGGTTGTCCTATGATATGAGAGGTGAAATATCAGTATTACTAAGAACTATTCCATAACGTTGAATTTTCCCTCGGAACATAATCACCAACATCCATGTAATACATGTTCTTCTCCCCTCATCATTAACTCTGGCTCCTTGATTTCCTGCTGTCAGTCTGACAAGACTGTTCTGACTTCACTTTCTTTCTCTCTCCATTCTTGGCCTTATGGTCAGTCGTATCCATAATGTCCTCTTCTGCATTTTTGACTTTCCACTATTTTCACTAGGATAACTCTCAACTCTGGTTAACTCCTATCATCTACCTCCTTTACTCTTTTTTTTTTTTGAGGGAATCAGGGTTAAATGATTTGCCAAGGACCACAGCTAGTGAGTGTCTGAGGCTGCCCCCTACCTTCTTTACCCTTAATCCTGAGCCCATGAATTCGGCAGGTGAAAACTACAGAATCTTTCTGATTGGGTCCAATGTAAATTTATGCTAACTAATGTCAATGGTTTTCATTGAAACATAAAAATCCTTTCAGTCTTCTCTTATTGATGGTCTGTTATACTCCTCACAATACTTTCCCTATACTTTTATTTTGTCCTAACCCATTGCACCATCCCCTTTGGTCTCAGCAGATGAGTCCCACAATTCATATTTTACTGAGAAAATTGAAGCTACTGCATGTGAACTTCCTTAAGTTTTCTCTTCTCCTCTAACCTTCTTAATATTCTCACCCTTTTTCTCCAGACTCAGAGAAAGCAGTGATCTTTCTTCCCCTTTGCTCAAACCAGGCATACCACCAGAACTCTTGGCTCCCTCTCTTTGCGATCCTACCATCAATCATCCTCTTTCCTAAGCACCTTCAGTTTCCCCTCTCTATTGCATCCTTCCCCTCAGTCAACAAACAGGCTTATATTTCTCCTTTAAAAAAATCATCCTTTTACAATGTCTCCTCCTCCAGCTATCTGTTTCTCTGTTCTCTATCTTATCATCAAACTCTTACCAAGGGATATCTACTTTCACTACCTCCACTTTCTTACCACTAACCTATTCTGCAATCCTTTACAATTTCTTCCCTGAAATAATTATCTCCAAGGTCAGTAATAACTTACTTACTGACAAAGCCAGTGGTCTCTTTTCTGGTCATATGCATATGACTTCTCTGTATCAGTTGATACTAGCTCTTCCTTTTTGACAGCTTTTTCTACCCAGGGTCCTACATGCTCCTACACTTGCCTGTTTCTCTTTCTTCACTGCTGACTGCTCATTCTCTCTCTGCTTTGCTGGCTTCTCCTCTTCCTCCAGTCCCTTAAGTGTTCTCTGAAGTTCTGTCCTGGGCTCTCATCCTTGGTGGTCTCATGGCTTTAGTTATCACCTCTATACAGATGATTTCTCAAATCCTCCAACTTCCCCCTGGACCTTTTTTAACAGCTTATTTTCATGACACCTAGAGGCATAAAGTGCTTAGCTTGGAGTCAGGAAGGCCTCAATTCAAATATTCTTTCAGACTCATCCCTGCATCTATGACACTGGGCAAACCACTTACCCTATCTCGGCCTCCGTTTCCTTATCTGTAAAATGAGGACAACAGCAACAGCTACCTATTAGGGTTGTTAAGAAGATCAAATGATGTGATATCTGTAAAGTTCATCACGAACCTTAAAACACTCTACAAATATTACTTATTATATGTTTGTACTTATTATATATTATGTTTATATATTTTGAGTTGCATTTTCTGTTGGCAACAAAATATAATGTGAGTAATCATTATCATTTCCCCCTAAACTTCTTTATTCCTCCTAAAATTTTTATTTCTCTTATAAGCAATATGATCTTCCCAGTCCCAAAGTTTAAAACCTACTGAGCTGTGAGTCATCCTTGTCTCTTCTCTCTCTCTTGCTCCCCCCTCCATATTTAACCATTTGCCAGGTTCTAGCAATCCTAATTCCATGATATCTCTTGCATCCAACCCCTCATCTCCATTCCCTCTGGAACCATTCTTGTACAAGCCCTTATTTCTTTTCCCTTAGACTACATTAATAGCCTCTAAACTGATTTTCTGTCCTCTAGTCTGATCACTCTTCAATCCATCTTGTACAGGTCTGAGTTTTCTCCCTAATATCCTATTAAGATTATGCCATCTTGCACTCAAAAACTTCCAATGATTTCCCATTGTCTGTAAAACATACATTTCTGACCCTGGCATTCAGGGCCCAACTAACTTGTTCTACTTTATCTCATATTGTAACCCTTCCTATATTCTACATTTTAGCCAAATATCAGTACTCTACATTCTCTTTTCCATCCTGCCTTCTCTCATCTCATGAATTTTCTCAATCTGTCTCCCCCCTTTGCCTGAAATAAAATCCTTCACTGCCTCAACCTCATCATCTGAAGTTCTTTCCTTCCTTCAAGACCCATGCCAGATATTACATTTTCCATAAACCCTTCCCTGACTCCTCAAAGGCCTCCAGGTGAATCTGATATTTGCCTGCTTAAAAGTCTTCATTGCACTTTGCTTGGAGACCTCTCCTTTGTACTTCTCTCACTCTCCCTTGAATCCTCATCATTCATGAATTTATGCTTCTGCCTCTTGAATTGTAGGCTTCTTGAAAAGAGGGATTGCATCTAATCCATTTTTATACAGAGCTTTATACAAAGCAAATGCTTAATAAATGTTCATTGTTCTAAATTGGATTGGAAAAAAAATCTCCTTAAAATTCATTTGATAATAGATCAACTGCTTTTTTGGCAGGGAGGGGTGTTATAGTAATAGTTCATATATGTTTGGCATTTTAAAGCCTAAAGAAAGCTTGAAGACTTTCAAAATACTTGCCTTCTAACAACACTCTGAAGTATTATCATATCCATTTTATAGGAGATTAAAAAACAAGCAACAACTGAGATTCACAGTCATTTGTCCAAGGTCCCAAAACTAAGTGTCAGAGATATAACTGCATAGAAACGTAATATGTAATTGAGACAGAGACAAGAGTAGAACCCAGGTTAACAATATTTATAAAAATAAGATAATAGTAATAATAATAATAACAATAATAAGAGCCAAATTATAAAACACCTGCTATGTACCAAGGACTGTGCTAAGTGGTTATCTTGTTTGATCCCCATAACAACCCTGGAAGGTAGGTGTTATTATCACCCCCATTTTACAGATAAGGAAACTAGGTTCCTCCTAGCACTGAATCTATCACCCTGTTGCTTCTGGTACTGCTTTATTTTTCAAGTTGTTTCTTTGTCCTTCGTTTACAAGCTGTCCTCCAGTTTGTTTCCATTAACAATTATAGCACCATCCCATTTTGTGGTATTTACTCTTTATTTCCTGGTTTTTGTTTTGGTCTGGAAATGTGAATTCTTTGGTGCAAGGAACTCATGATATGAAAACTCCTTCCACCAGATACTGGGCAGCAATTCATTTGTCTGTAATCTATGTCCTTAGATAGTTGCGTGGGACCCTGAGAGGTTGGTCACAAAACAATGAGATGGCATAAACAGGTTTTGAATATAGGTCCTCCTGACTCCAGGGCAGATTCTGTTCTCACTAAACTCCTGGGTCTCTCTTTTAGTTATTAAACTCTGTTAGTCATTAAACCGTCTCTGTTGTAAAAAAGGATCATGGGTGTTGACTCTATTCTCTTCCCTTAAGAACCTGGTTCATTTTGCCCTCAAAGGATCATGGGAATTTAGACATAATCTACTCCAACCTCCTCATTTTGTACAAGAGGAAACTGAGGGCCAGAGAGTTTAAATAACTTAACCAAAGCTTCATATGTAATCTGTGGCAGGGTTAGGATTCAAACTCAGATCTTGGGACTACAAGTTCAGTGTTCTTTCCACTGTATGCTTCCATTTTTGGTTAAGAAGATGTTTGACCTAAAAATACTTGCTTGAATTTAGTCCTTTTCTTATTCTGTATTGCTATATTTGGAGTCAAAAAGACCTGAGTTCAAATCTAGCCTTAAACACTTACTAGCTGAGTGGACGTGGCCAAACCACTTAATTTCTTTCTCCTTCAGTTTCCTCATCCATAAAATGGGAATAATGTTAGCATTTACCTCTCCTGGTTGTTGTAAAGATAAAATGAGATAATATACAGGAAGTGTTTTGCAGACCTTAAAATGCTCTATAAATGTTAGCTAATATTTAGTGAACATTAATCAATTTTATTTGATTAGTACAAATCAATTCAGTGTAGGGTGGGCTTTTTCTTTTTTACTTGCATTGGTGATATGTTTGAGAGTTTCATTCCTGTGTCAGCATTTACTCTTTGTCCTCAGCTGTTGGTATATTATGTAGACAGATCACAATTTGCAGCAAGGCTGATCTCAGCATGGAAAATGCTTCCTTGGGGAATTCCTCTTTGGCTGAAGGAAGGCTAGCTTCATTTTACATAAAAGAGCATGCCCTCTGGTTGAACACAGCATATCTTTTCAAAACTGGCTGTCTTCTTCATTGCTCATTCTCAAAAGTGATGTAAAGCGCTTTGTCCAGTGTAGATCCATTTACAGCTGGCAATAGCAGGCGGACATCCAGACAGAACAAAAGAATGCTTATTTTCACATTCTGTGGCTGATGTTGAATGATAACATTTTTGCATAATCTAAAAACTTTTTATGCAGATGTTGTTCAAATGACATTAAAAAAAACTGTGCTAACAATGATGCACTTTGTGAGTGGAATTTAAAGTCTTTGCCTGTATCTCCTTTTGAATATGCCTGTCGAGCATTGAAAAATAACCTTTGGCACAATAACGCAAGAACAGAAACAAGGCTTGCAATGAGAGCATTCTTTCTTAACTGCATGTTAACATAGTTTGTTCTCTTTGTTTAATGAACCTATATCCATACAAAATAAATAAAATATAATAGCAATAATAATGGTGATGGTAATTTTTTAATGAATCCTTAAGCTAACAGTTCTATGAAATTTAACCTTAATTTTTAATCTGGAAAGTTGATAATAATAAAAATAGCTAGCTTACAACTTATTAAAATTATTAAATTAAATTATTATTAAAATAACTTAACCTTTGTAAGGCACTTTACATATATTATGTTGCATGATCTTCACATAAGCCTGTGGGCAAGTATAATAGATATTATCTTATTTGACAAATGAAGAAACTGAGGCTGAGAGAGGTTGTGTAAGTCACCCAAAGGACTTGAGTTTAAATCCCACTTCTGATTCTTACCACTTGTGTGACTTTGGTTAAGTCATTTAACCTCCACGAACCTCAGTTTTCTCATCTTTAAAGTGCTGAGTTGGACTACAAGGCCCTGAGGTCTTTCGCAGCTATAGTTCTCTGATCTATTATCCTATGACTTGCCTACAGTTACAGATAATGAGCTTCTGAGGCAGATTTTGAATCATTTCACTTCCTTTAATTTCACTGCTCGGATCAGCTACCCCTAACACCCTCCCCATCCCTTGCACACCTCTTCCCCCGACCATTAGCAAGGTACAGCTTAGTCTGTTCCTGCAGAACAGGTTGAATAAGTAGGGGGGGAAACTATCCAATACCCAATTCATGACCTTTATTTTGTCTGAAATTTAATAACAATTGAATAAAACTATCACCTGGATAGAACTTTGAGACAAATACAAGGATTCTTCTTTCTCAAATTTAGAACTCAGTGGAATATCTGATGTCATCTAGTCCAATTGCCTCATTTGCAGACGAGGAAACTAATGGTCAGAGAGGTTGAATGACTTACCCACGGTCGTCGCAGAGGCAGAAAGTATGGCAAAGGCAAGATTCAAACCCAGTGGTCCTAGGATTCCAAGTTCAGTGCATGTTTCCCACTGCTTTACCACAAGATACTTTAAAATATCACCTTCCATATCCACTTTCACTGGTGAATCACATACTGGCAAAATTTAAAACCATATACCCATCACAATCCCAAGAGAAACCATTGAAAAATTAGCAAAAACAGTCGTACAATGTGAAAATCAGGCAAGCAATGTAAAAGGTATAAGTGACGCTGTGTAATTGGATTCCCTATTAAAATTTCCCCTGATTGTAGTAACTCAGCAAAAAAGATGGTCAAACTGGTCTGCATGCTCATAGTTTTTGTATGAATGTATTTCATAGGAGATAATGTATTGAATTGTAATTGAAGATTGCTGCGGAGTTGGGAGTAACAAAGCCACCATGTTTGAATCCTGACTTTGTCACTTATATGACTTCTGTGATGCTGGACAAGTCACTTAGCTCTCTCAGCATCTGTCATCTCATCTGTAAAACCTAGCCTGTTGACGAAATGATTTCTGAGGTCCCTAAATCTTTTATTTTAGTTGGACCTGTGGTAGTATTGGAGTATGAAATTTCTCTTAGGGAACTTCCTTTACCAATGCAGGTTGGCACTTTCTTTGCAATGTAGAGATGCCTGGGGGGCTGAAAAGTTAAGTAACTAGCCAAGTGTAGAAGCAGAGGTGGGATGGTAAGACTTGAACCTGTCTTCCTGAGGTCTCCTATGCCAGACTGAGTCTACATTAAATCTGTGGCTTTGAAATGGTAGAACAATACTGATGCCTCCTAACTTTTTCATAACCTCATATGGACTTTATTTTGATATAGGTGGGTTGGTGTTAATCTGGCACTGCCAACTAACAATGTTATTCTGCAAAGCTTAAGAGTCCTTGAGGCAAAGAGGGCATCATGTAGCACCATGTAAAATAATGTTGGTATTAATGCTTTTGGTCCATACCTATGGTTTCATTGGTATGGGAAGAAAAGAAGGAAGAAAGGATGGGAGGAAGGAAGGGAGGGAGCAAACATTTATTGAGTACCTACTACATACCAGGAACTATGTTAAGTACTTTAAAAATATTATCTTGTTTCGTCCTCATAATAACCCTGGGAGGTAGGTGCTGTTATTAACATCCCCGTTTTACAATTGAGGAAACTAAATTGAGTAACTTGCTACCCAGGGTCACACAGCTGTTAAGTATTTAAGGCTGAATTTAAATTCAGGTCTTCCTGACTCCAGGCCCAGCACTCTATCCTCTATGCCACTTAGTTGCCTTTATATATAGGAATGATGGGGAACTCCTGATATGACAAATCCTTTCAGCAACACATGTGAGCTACTACTCTGCCACTTACCTGGGGGCACTAAAAGGCCAAATATCTTGCCCATGGTCATCCAGTTAGTATGTGCCAGAGGCAGTACTTGAACCCCCATCTTCCCAACTCCAATATCAACTTTGTTTGCACTACAACACAAAGCAATGTTTAATATTATTAATAAAGAATGATTATTTTGATCATAATAAATGTTTGTTAAATGAATAAATATATATTAAAATCACATACTGTTTTTGACTCCATGACCCACCCAAACTGTCAAAAATAGCCTTCTTGCTGTTCCTCACACATAACATTCAAACTCCTTTCTCTGTTCCTTTGCACTAACCATCCCCCATGCCTAGAAAGCACCTCCACCCCTTAGAAAACCCTGTTTTATTCATAACTAATCTAATGGCATCTTCTTCTACATGAAGCCTACCCTCCTAATGCTAATCCTTCTCTCCATTAAAGTTACCTTGATTTATTTTGCAAGTTTTTATATACTTACTATATGTTCTTAATTAATGTAAGGGATTGTTTAATTTTTGTATTTCTGTTCCTAGAACAAAGCATGATCCCTAGCACATAGTAAGCACTTAATAAATGTATATTGTGAACCTCCAGTCAAGATGACTACCTAAATTCATGTAAACAGATTAGCTCCCTCATACTTTATCCAGCAAAAACCAGAAATTTGTGCTAGAGCAAACAATAATCGAGAAATCCAATGAGCAGCTATAGTCGATGTAGTAAACATCCACCCTAGAAATATACAGAGTCAGCTTCACTACACAGAGTTAGCATTAGGCCAGACAAACTGATAGCCTTCTAGCATAAGCGGAGATACTTGTAGCCTACAAGGCTCTGTATTCTGAGGCAGCTAGAGCAGAAAGCACCTTCAGAAAGTCCTAGGGTAGTCAGAACAGCGGGGATGTTGGAAGCTCTAACAGATGATAGAAACTAGTATAGGCTTGGCAGTGATGGAGAAAGCCCAGGACTCAGGGCTCCCAGTTCTAGTGTGAGATACCACAGAGATCCTGAAGATCCATCATTTCTATCCTCAAAGATCCAAGGGACTTAACCCCAGGATATGGAACTCAGGAAGCCTGGGCACTCAGACTGAGATCAAGCAGGGCTGTTGATTTCATCCAAAAGCACAGCATGCGTCAGAGCAGGAGTGTTCTAGTAAATGTTTAACAACCAGCTCTCAAAAGAAAATGAGGAAACACTTAAATTCAACCTGCGTTATTAATGTTTTCCTTATCATTGTTTTTAAGTCTAAACAATCAACAAAACAATGAATCAAACCCTGATTTGTAGTGTTCCAAGATGTAATTTATTCACATTGAAAATGTAACATTTGGCTCTCTTGGTTTCAGCTGGGGGGGGAGAGGGCCTGCAGAGCTTAGCCTTGGAATAAAGTTCCAGATCAAGGACTAAGGCTGGTGAGATGGTTATACCAAAGAAAACAGCTATCACTATAAGCAATTATTGTAGATGCAGAGATGTCCAAAATCCAAACTATTAGGAGAGTATAACTTTACAACTGGAAGAAGACACAAAGGAAAAATTAGATTTTCTACAAGGATTACACAAATACCTAAATGAAATAAAGCAAATGATAAAAGATGAAATAAAAGCTTGGTGGGCAGGGTGGGGGAAGTTGGAAGGTGAATAAATATCTTAGAATAATCTTACTCAAGTAACAGACTAAGCGAAAATTAGAATAGACCAAACAGAAATCAATTACTTCATGAGAAAGCAAGAAAGGTTATAGCAAAAACCAAAAGAATTTTTTGAAAAATAGAAAAAAATTTTGAGATAATTTTTAATTTGAAAAAACCAACTAACTTAGAAAACAGGATAAGGAGCACTAACTTGAAAATTATTGGACTCCCTAAAAACCATGACCACATACACACACACACACACACACACACACACACACACACACACATATTCCAGTACACTATATTTCAAAAAGGCATAGAAAGAATCCACTGACCACCCCTTGAACAGATCCAGGAAAGTCATGTAAAAAATCTAGGGCTTCGATATCAAAGAAAAAATATTGCAAGATTGCAGAAAGTAGGTACTCAAGTACCAAGGAGCCATAGTTAGAAACATACAAGACCTGGCAGCTTCTAAAATAAATTAGAGTTTGGAATACAGTATTTTAAAAAACAAAAGATATAGATTTATAACTAAGAATAACTTACCCCATAAAGCTACAAGGGAAAAAATAGAACTTAAATTCAGTAAAGAACTTTCATGCTTTTATAATGAAAAGAACAGAGCTAAGCAGGAAATATAAAATGCAAGCATATAGGTATAAAAAGCCTAGACCGGAAGGGATTGTGTGATGAGAAAGTGCTAACATCCTAATAATGGGAGAAGATACAAGTATTCTTTTGGAACCTTAATATATTCAAAAGGTACTGAAGGAGTTAAATAAGACTACAGGGGACCTGGGCATGGATTGATTCTGAGGGTTTTAACAATGTGAAGAAAAAGGAAGATAAAAGAATACATTATTGCAAAAAAGGAGAAGGAAGGAACTGAAGCTTGTTTATTTTTTTCATAATTGGTCTATGTGAGAAAATGTAGAGGGAATGGGTGTCAGATGAACCTCTCTTGGCCGAACTGGACAAAAGAAGATTGAACACATTTGCAAACATGCATACATGTGCACACACCCACAGCAAGCATACAAAGAGTTTGGAGTAGAAGCACATCAAATTCAATAGGGAAATAAGTGGGGGTGGGAATGTTAAGGGATAAAATAAGTGGGGATGGCAGCGTTAAAGGATAGAATAATATAAGGAACAGGATAGTCACAAGCAAAGCAAACATCCTGATACCAAAAGAGGAATTAAAAGATAAAAGAAAATCAAAGAACTTGAGTCCACAGGGGTACCCATAAATAGGAGAATGACGGAATAAATTGTGATATATGAATATAATTGAATTACTGAGTTATAAGAAATGACAGAGACAATGTCAGAGAATCCTGGAAAGGAGGAACTGGTGCAAAGTAAAGTGAGCAGAGCCAGGAAAATAACTTATAGAATAACAACAACATTGTAAAGCCAAGTAAGTCAGAAAAAAAAAACACTTCTCTAAGTTAGCTATGATGAAGCATACCTTCTAATAAAGAAGTGATGGATTCAAGGTGTAGAAAGAAACTTTTTTCTTTTTTGGATATGGACACCACGTGGATTTATTTTGCTTTGACAATACTTATTGTTACCAAGGGTTTTCTTCCCCTCTGATTTTAATTTGTGATGTTAGTGTAATTGGGGATAGCAATAGTGATAGCAAGAGACAGACACACACACACAGACAGAAATCTATTGAAAGATTTTTTTTAAAGATTTATAAAAGAGAGCATAGAAAGAAATTCAGAAGGAGGCACAGACAAGAAGCAAGGCTGTTTTGAAAGTAATGTGTTCAATTTGTTATATGCTTAAAAAAAACCCAACAACCAAGAAGTGGTATGAAATGGAGGCTCAGTTACATGTGCAATTACTTTTGTGTGTGTGCACTCTCCTCTGCATATAGAAATGGTCATTTTTTGATGTGTAAGTTCTTAACAAAAATTTTTTAAAATTTGTTTGAAAACTCAACTCTATTTTCATATTTTTGACAGTGCAAATAGAAGTGGAAGAAAAAGAGGAAGAAGATGATGACACTGAAGAGAGCTCAAGTAAGCAGGGTTAGATTAACTATTTTTTACTTTTCCCTAAGGGAAAGATGATTATTGAATTGCAACTAATAATTATGACTAAGATTGTTTTGTTGTTGGGTTTTTGGGGCTTTTTTTAAACTTATACTCACTAAACTATAGCTACCCAGTATCAGAGTTTTTGATGGTTTCAAGAGTGGCAGATGAGAACTACTGCTGATCTCTGTCTCAGAACCCAATTGTTCTGGAGATACACATTTTCCACAATCTGACTGGCAGAGTGAAGGAAATGTGTTTCTCTATTGCTCTCTATTCCATATGGACAGCCATCGTGGATTCAGAGGTTCGATTTAAGGCTGAGGTGTCATAATGTTACTAGACAGGCCATTTTGCATGAGTGGACCAGTTAGTTCAGTCAAACAACTGTCTCTACTGATTCTTTTGTATTCAATTGGCAATTTTGTTTGAATTGATCTGTTGTTTTGGCTCTGTAGACAGTCTAAATGCCTAGATTGTGACTCCTTTAGAGACTCTGGGTCCACTGAAGTAACATGAAAAGGGTTCTCTTTTGTTTTTTTTTTTTAAATTTATGCTTGGAATGGAATAAGAAAAGGCTCATTGTACAGGAAAATACTTTGATTTTACCAAAGCCGAAAGAAGGAATTGTATCTAAAGAAGGGTTCAATTAGAGGACATATAGAGGACGTCTACTATATATCCTCATGGAGTTTCAGCTAATGAATGGTTCACTGTACGAATTCATCATATTAATTAGGTGTCTCCCCAAATTTAATTTTGTAGTAATCCTCATTTTCCTGGGGCCATAGTAGAGGGAGGCTAGCCCCATGGAAGCAGTCCAGGGCCTCACATAATTTATGAATGCAGTGACCTGTCAAATCAAAGCTGCCTATTTAATAGAATACATTAAAAAAAAAAAGATGCATTGTAAACACATCAGCATTTAGTAAGCTGTAGCTGATTATCCCTCTTTAGGATTTGGATCTGAGAAACTAATTTACACATAAAAGTCCGCCTGTTTAGGAATAAATGGCAAAGGATACATTTAGTGCCATGTAGTTCATACAAGGCAGGCCTATGAAAGTTGCTTAAGAAGGACCTATGTACCACAAATGTCAAAATGCTAACTAGCTCTGAGAGCTGCTCTCCTTCTAGTGAAGGTTCAATTGTGCTCCTTTCACATTTGGGTACTAATTTGACTAACAAAATATGTATGGGGAAATGTGGGAAGATTTTTTAACTAGACCAAATCACTGAAAATATTTGACAAATTATACACCTCCCCCACCCTCCAAATACTCCATCACTTTCTGTCTTCCTCCTTCCCATTTGATTGTAGTTTCCCTGGAGGCTAACCCTCAAAGCCTTCTCAGCCTCCTTCCGAGATGGGAAATTCAGAGTTTCACAGCCTCAGTCTCTGCTCTCAGATGACTTCTGTGAGGACAGAACTGGCCCCAGATAGATACTGGATTTTCCCCTTCAGGTTTAGTAGAATGCCACAGGGTCACACATAGGTCCTGTCTCATTTCCCTCCATTCTTCAGTTCTCTATTGTAACATAGAGCATTACCTCATGGCTATTTCAGACTGAGCAAGCTTCTGCCTTCTGATTTTCTGAAGCACTAGTGGAGAGGAGAGGGGTAGAATTGGGTTCTGTTGTTATACCCTTAAGTCCATTTGTACAACCCTGCCATAGGGTGATGGGTGGTAGAGGAAGGGGTGCTGAGTGCTAATGAGCTTGCTAAGGGTAACATTATTAGCCATCTCTGTTGTTAACTCATTGCATCGTTATTTCGTTTGAATTCTTGGTATCCCACACCGTAGAGATAACTGAAATTGCTTTATCTCTTGCACATAATTCCTATTTTTTTAAAGGTTTGAGAGGATGTGAAGATAAGAAAAATTGGTTAATTCTTCAACTTGTTAATCGTGTGATCTCAATATGCAGATAAAGTATACTTTCTAGTGGTAACTCCATTTTGGGAAGAAATGTGGAGAGAAGAAAGGGAAAGAGGGAGGAATGAACAGAAGAAAGAAGGAAAAGAAGTAGGAGGCAGGAAAAGGAAAGGAGAAAAAAGGAGGGACAGAGGAAAAGAAGTAGCAAGAGTGGGAGGTGAGAAGGGTTTATGGAATAAGATATTTTATCTTTTTTACAGTAAAGGCATACATTCAAAAATTTTGAATAATAGAGTTTAGCATTTTAAATGAAGTAATTTCATGTATTTGGATGTTCATTTGGTTGAAGCCTACTAAATTTAGAATGAAAAAGGAAAGTTATAGGCATACAAGGCAATTATCGATAGCTGTTAGTAACAAAGTAATTATATTGGATTTTTTCCTGCATTTTCTTATCTTTTTCCCCCTTTGTTCCTTCTTTGTATTTAAATTACAGCATAACAGTATATGAGAAAGAAATTTAGTAATATTTGAAACAATAAATAAAGCAGGTTAATAGAAGAATGGAAAAGGGATGACTTTTCTTCAAAATTGTCCCACTTAACTGCATCCCCTCAGCCTTCTTGATCATTGTCCTGTAGCAGGACACTGCAGTGGAGACATATTGCCCTTTGACCACTGTAATTAATTAAAATCCCTTGCAGCTAAAAATGGCTTGATTTGAAGGGCTGATTGAAAAGTAGAATGTACCCACTATATGTTAGCTAACCCTAATGTAACTATTGTCCTAAGTAACAGTGCTTGGCAAATAATAACACCTAATAAATGACTTTTTCTTCATTCATTAAGAGCTAGTGGAGTGTGAAGGCATCACAAATTCAAATTTGAACCAAATTATTCATGCAGAACTTGAGATTATGAAGCAATGTGTGCAAGAGTTGGACTATGTTATCTAAAAGTTCTTTTCCCAGCTGATATCCCTATGATTTTTTTTTAATGACACAACTTGTAATTTTATTGACATCTAGAAGTTCCATTGAGAAAACTCCATCTACTATTATAGATAGGCACCTGCTTTAAAACTTAGAGTTTCTTAGAGTCTTAGAGAGTAGCCTGGGGCCACTGAGAGGTTTAATGACTTACCCAGGGTTACAGAGCAAATACACATGTCAGAGGCAGGATTTGAATCCAGGTTTTTCTCACTCTGAGGACAACTTTTTATTTCATTCTACTACCTCATACTGCTTTGTGTTTAAGAAAAACTGAGATATGAAATAATTGAGATAATGATTTCTTGGGTTGTATGGAGAATTGCTATGTGGTCAGCTCATGAGAAGACTGATCCTAGTTATCATATAGGTATGGTGATTATATTTGTGGAATTCTATTTCAAATTTTTCTCACTGAATCTTAATATTCTGTGTAGGTGAAGAGGAGAAGGAGGAAAAGTTACCACGAAGAAAGAGCATGAGACCACAGAGGAAAAGGAACAGGGATGTTATCAATGAGGATGACCCACCGCCTGAACCGGAGGATGAAGAAACCAGAAAAGCAAGGGAAAAAGAGAGGAGGAGGAAGATGAAGAGAGGAGCGTAAGTTCATTTGGTCTATTGTTTAATTAGAAGATGATGTTAAATTTTATTACTATAAAGACAAAGCCACAAGAATATAATGATATTACAGTTATGCCTTCCACATCGTGGGGGTTAGGGGCATAGTGCTCCAGCAGTCTGGAAAATCCACATAAAATGTTTTGGCCCTCCCTTCCTACAAGAGAAGAAGTCTGATTTTTTTTCTTTTATGGGGTGTTTACAGTACCTTGTTGTAAAATTTGAGTTACATATTTGGTCATAGCTCTGCATTGTCTACTGACCTTTGCAGGTCATCTTCGGCTTCCACAAAACTTCCTCAGTATTCCCATTTGATTTCTTATGCTGACCTGTGATATATAGAAACTGTGATAAGGAAAGTCACCATGTGGAAGGGATAACTGTATTTGCGTGTTGAGGTTCATAGGGGAAACATTTCTTGGAGAAGGACTAATTCTTGGTTTTTGATGTAGAAGGCTAAGCATTAGGTAGGTATAAAGCCATTTAAAGAAACAAAGACTTAACTTGAAGTTTCCTTATCCTTTCACTCTGTATCTTACTCTTTTCACTGAACTCTTTGAAATTATATTTGCCTTAAATTTCTATTCTAGGCAGGAGAAAGAATGCATCAATATATATCTTTGTGCTTTGTACCTTTTAGGATATAAGGTACATCCTTATATCCTATATTTTAGCATACAATTATATAGCATCCTATATTTATATCCATATTTTAGCATATAATTAGGCAAGTAGGGGGAGTAGGATCAGTGTTGAATAGAGACTCAGCTATTAGAGCTAGGAAACCTGAGCCTAGGGCTTACCTTTGATACCTGCTAACTGTGTGATGCTGAACAAGTCACTTAACTTCTCTGCTCTCTAAGCAACTCTACAAGACTATAAGTTGCAGAAAAAGTGCTTACCTGAATTGCTAGCGGGAGTTCCATATTCCAAATGACATCACAGGTCCAGTTCTTTTATAACTAAAATATACTTGTATTGTCTTGTTATTTTAATGGGGAAGGTGCATTCTAAAACACTTTATTGATGTACACTTCATTACTAGACATACAAATAGCAAATGGGGCATAAGAATGTATTTAATGATTTAGGTTCCCTGAGTGATGCCCCTCAGCAGGACAAGCACTTTCATATAAGGCTAACTGATACTTCCTAGTTTTCTCAGCGTCTTTAGGGAAAGGGAGCAGCAGAGACAGCCAAAGAAAGAGATAGAAACAGAGAGAAGGAGAGACAGAGACAAACAGAGAAAGAAACAGAGAGATACATACAGAGAGAGATAAAGACAGACAGACAGACGGAGGGAGAGCCAGAGCCAGACAAAGACAGAGTCAGAGATAAAGAGAGACAGAGATAAAGAGAGAGAGGGAGGGAGAGACAGAGAAAAAGAGAGAGAGATAGAGAGAGAGGGAGGGAGAGACACAGAGACAGAGACAGAGAGGAAGAGACAGAGACAGAGGGAGAGAGACAGAGAAAGACAGAGACACAGAAAGAAAGAGAGATTAACAGAGATATAAAGACAGAAACAGAGGGGCACAGAGTGTGGATTTGAGTAGAAACTCCCATTTCTCCCAGGGTGCTGTTCCCCCCAAGAAAATTGCCTCAGGTACTATCTTTCCCAATTCAGGGAGCTGGGCTTTGTGAGAGTTGGGCCTTAGACTGCTCTGGAGACACCTACACTTAAGACCTTTGCTTTTTCCTCTCGAGTTTCTTCTGCTATTGATCTAGCTCTGGTAAATGAAGGACTTTCTTAAACTTATTTTGTAAAACAGCAAATCTAACTAAATGAGTCCTCTGCCCAGACAAATGGAGACGTCTCTGGAAAGAGAGATTCTGCGGCCATTATTAATGGCTGTGTCTTAATAGGAATAGTAGACTCATTGTGATAAGTGGTAGCTCTGTTCTCTAATTTAGAACCCATCTTCTTTCCTAAACACTAAAGACTTGCATTTTTAAATAGAAAAAAAAACACAACAATAAACACACATGCTTTAAAGAGGATTAATAGGCAAATGAGGACACATTCATTTCAGTTAATTAACTAGGGGTCCTTATTCAAAGACCAAAACAATACCCATGGGAATTTCCCTTGCACTAAGAAAACATTTGAAACCAACTAAAGACCAAAGATTGTAAAGCTAACTATCTTTGGAGACAGTTAAAGAACAGTGCCTTGTTAGACAGTTTGGAATGCTTCTAATAATATCACAGGCTTTTCCTGACCCAATTTTAGGTGAATAAGTAATGATATGTGTTCAGAGCTGTGAGAAATTCAGCATAAGATGATTCTTTTCCTCTAACAACAGCTGTTTAGATAAATTAAAGCCAAGCAGAGAACTTCGTAATAAATAGGAAAGATTTAGACAAATATCTCTAAATAATAATAGTAAAAATAGATCACATTTCTGTAGTACTTTAAAGCTTCCAGAATTCTTTATGTATGTGTACGTATGTGTGTGTGTGTGTATATATATATATATATATATAACATGTATATATGTATATATGTGTGTATATATATGTGTGTGTGTGTATATATATATATATATATATATATATATAAAACATCAATTGATTTTCACACTACATTTGGAGTAGGTGCTAGCATTTTCTCCATTTTATAGACACAGAAACTGAAGCTCAGTGAGATTGTGACTTAGTTGCCTTGGGTCAGGCAGCCAATATGTATTAGAAGTGAAGCTTGAATCTAGGTTCAAAATGACTCAAATAATAGTCTGTATCTACACAGAAACCGTTTTCCACATTTTGACTATTTTAGCAAAGCGCTTTTTTTTTCAAAGGCAGCTGGGAAAATATTGCTTTTTAAAGCAAAAAACCCGAAACAAAACAAAAAACAAATTGGCCTTCAAATTTTCATGTCATGTTACCAGTTCAACATTATTTTAATTCTTTGTTCACTATAGTATCCACCACACTATTTGCTGCCAGATATGTTAAATAATAGTAACAAAAGAAGACAATCCATAATCAAACAGATTGTTATAGTGGTTACCAGAGTAGTTTCAGTCTGAATGTTGGTAACTAAAATGTTAACATAGTGCCACAAACTGTTAGCCTGAGGTCAGAATCATGGCACATAGTAAGTACTTAATAAATTCTTTTTTTCATTTGTTCATTTATTCATTCATCTAGGAGATGGAAAGAACCTCAGCTAACACCTATTACAATACGTACTGACGCAAGAATACTTTTATAACATCTTCAATAATGAGTAGACCTCCAAGGAAGGGGTGAAGGGTATTCTACTTTTGGATAGCTTAATCGTTGAAAAGCTTGTCCTTATATTAAGCACAAAATTTTCCTCTCTTCATTTCAATCAATCAATTAATCTATCAATAAACATCTATTAAGAACGTACTATGAGTTAGGCACTGAGAACAAAAAATGAAATAGTCCCTGCCCTCAAACAGCTTACAATTCTAGGGAGAAGCTTCCATTCTATTCCTTTGTTCCTACTTCTGCCTCTTGGAACCAAGCAGAATAAACCTAATACTTCCTCCAATGACAGCCCTTCAGATTCTTGAAGCTAACTAGCATGCTGCTAGTTCTTTCCACTGCTACTTACTTAACATGTTCTCCAGTCTTTTTACCATCTGGTTCATCTTTTCTGAACATGTTCAAGCTTGTCTATGCTTTTTCCTAAAATAACTAGAACTGAACTGAAAACAGCACTCCAGATGCTGCCCGACGGAGACAACCTACAGTGGAAACATTACCTTCTTTGCTCTGGATGATATGCTCTCTCAGTGCAAAGTAGGATAACATTGACTTTTTTTTTTTACTTCCATATCATAATGAGCTTGTAGTGCATTCAAAACCCTGATCTTTTTCACAGGATCTCAAACTTAACCATGATTCCCCCATCACACTATAAAGAATTAATACAAGATCACTTTTTGACGATAATATTGTTAAATAACAATCAAGGCATGAGGAAGTGATATCATAAAATCATAGATTTAGAGCTAGGTACTTTAGAGACAATCTAAATTGCCCCATTTTAAAGATAGGGAAACTGGGTCCAAGAGAAGTTCAGTAATTGACTGAGTTATATAACTAGTCAATGGTAGAGTGTGGAGTCACCCTCTGGTCGTCTAACTTCACATTCTTGGCTTTTTCCCACACCTAATTAGACCAAGAATTACAGACCAAATGAACATTTCTTCTTTCTTTGATATATTTCTAAAATGTCTTTTTATTAAATTTCAATCTTTACTCAGCACAAGTTTACTGATCAGCAAAATATAAATGTTCTAGAGTAGTAAAGAATCTGCCTCTGTAATGAATGGTGTCCTTAGTGTTATATGATCCATTATCAATTATATATGTGTGTATCTATCTATCTATCTATCTATCTATCTATCTATCTATCTATCTATCTATCATCTATCTATCTAAAGCTAAGGTTTTCCCAGGTCTCAGTTTATCTGAGGTAACACCCACTTAGTGCTTTAAGGCTAGGTAATAAATGAGGCAAAAGATGGCCTAGTTTGCCTAATGGGGTGGGGGGAATCAAACTGGGTGGGGAAGTCCCTGAGGGGCAGATACTCCTCCGTACTACCTTGGTCTCTGGAGAGAGTAGCCTCAGACTCAGCGCAATTCATAACTTTGGTTACCAAATTCAGGTCCAGATGTGACATGACTGCTGGATGAACCCTTATTTCAGCTACTTCTGAACTGGATTCCAAAAGTTACCTCTGACGGTCATTTCTTGTTCCTTGGAGCATCAATGCTGAATTGGCTACAAAGCCCAGTGTGGTCATATATTTCTGGAATCCTGGGCCTCAATGACTCATAGACTCCTAGAATCTCAATTTCCTGAACTGAATTTGAGAAACATGCATTTGAGAATATGAATGAAAGGAACATAGCATGATCTAATGTTGAAACCTTGAGCTGATTGGTGTCTGACAGATGTGAACATTTCTCTGTTTCCTTTGGTGGTGCCCTGCGGCACCACAATGCTCAGTTTGAGAACTGACTGCAGTGGTTCTGAGGCTGACAAGTGGCCCTGTAAAAATAGCCTTCTGTCCCTTGTCCCATCATTTTATTTTTATTTTTTTTAGTGAAGGAGATTAATATAGAAGCCCTGATATACATACATATGTAAATACTTACATACATACATACATATGTGTGTGTGTGTGTATGTGTGTGTGTGTGTGTGTGTATGGAGAGAGAGACAGACACAGAGACAGTGAGACACAGCAAGAAAGAGAGAGAGAAGGGTAATCCACCACTAACTTTGAAAACATACCATCCTCACTGTTCTTACATTTTAACTTAATAGCTTTTTTTTTAAACAGAGAAATACAAGTACAGAGGACAAAGGACTTGCTCAAGTAAACCACAACTGTTCAATAAATAAGAAATGTTCCATGTTGGCTTAAATACAAAAATGCACATACACACTCTCACCTACACACACACACACACACACACACATACACACACATCATATGTGAACTTCTTTCCTCATTCAATATATTTGAGTTACCAGTTGAGCCTTAGAAGCAGCAAGTAGCATGCTACAGTAGAAAAAGCAGCAAATTTGGAGTTAGAGAACCCAGGTTCAAATCCTGTCTCTGCTACTTACTGCTACTGTAAGGTTACCTATATAATCTTTTTTTAAAAAAATCAGTTATTTGTTGTTTATTCAGTATTTAGGGTTAGTACGACACTTGAAGAATTGGTTGTATTGTTGTACATACATAGATCTTCTTATATAATATGGAAATTTACAACTATATATATGCATATATATAGATGTAGATAAAATCAGGTCCTCTGCAAAGGGGATACATGGGGCCATGCTGTAGAGCCCTAATGGAGGGAGGCACAAAGGTAATCAATGCATTACCTATATGATCTTGGATAAGTCACTTTACCTCTCTAGGATGTTGTATCCTTATCTGTAAAATAAAGGGATTAGACTTAATGATCTGTAAGGCCCCTGATACCTTTAAATCCATTATCCCATAAAATATCTTTACTCTTTTCCGTATCATTTTCTTCCTTTCTTAAGACAGGACCAATTGAAATTTTGAGGGTAATTAAATGAGACTGTCACTTTTAGCTTATTATCTTTTGTTGGCAATTTTTGTTTGAATAAAAAATCAAAGATGGAGATGGCCAGGATGGATAAGGGGAAGAATGGAGAGGTGAGAGGAAACTCCCTCAAAACTCCATATATCCCTTTTTCTCCAAAGGTCTAGTTTTATGCCTGAGTATCTAGAAAAGAACTCAGTTTCAGAACCTAAAACTATTAAGGGAAAAAAAAATTAACATGTAAGTGTAATTGTTTTTGAAATTTGAGGTGAAAGCTGCAAATACAAGTGATGGAACTTGATGATTCAATTTTTCAAGTCAAGGACATTGGGCTGAGTATTCATTGCAATGACAATATCAGTCTTTTTTATATTTGGAAATGGAGCCAAGCTTAGGGTCTGTCTTTTAACCTTATGCATTCTTCCTCCCTTAAAGAGATGAAGATGATGAAATTGATGAAGAGGAATTGGAGAGAATGAAGGCAGAGTTAGATGAAAAAAGGCAAGTCATTGCTACAGTCAAGTGTCAACCATGGAAGATGGAAAAGAAGATCCAAGTCCTAAAGTATGCATTTTTTTTTCATAATTAGGGGAAAAATCCTAACACTTACTTGCTAAAAGCTCTTGAGTATTTTGTATTCTACTCTACACAGCTAAGAAGAATGTGAGCTAACATCTCTAAATAAGAAACAGCTATTAGCAAATTAGTTAATTAGTGGACCCATCTACTGTTAACTTCAATCATTCTTTTGAACTGATTTTCCATTTTGATTTAATACTGTGATTATTATCTCAAAGAGACAGTAATGTTGCTTTTCATATGTGTATTCGACTTGTATACTTGTATCTCAGATGGGTCCCAACCTCAGGCAATAGAACACATTACAATTCTCATTAAAGCATTGGGTGGTTAACAAATGACTATCCTTTAAACTAGAATCAAAAACAGGATTCCAATTAGTGATTATGCTAATAGAAATTGCATGTTTACAGGATAATAGCTTCAGGCCGATAGTACTCTCTGAATATAAAGATACACATGTCCCTATGTGTCTAATATGCAGAAGTATGCATAACCAAGTTAAAGCCTCTTGGCTTATGACATATTGAAATAGTTGGTTTGTGAAAGGCACAGGGGCAGAATCTCCTCGCTCCACCTTCAATATCCATCCTTTTACACCAAGTTTCCTTTTTCACTCAGTGGATTGAACTGGCATTCACTGCATCTGAGTTCAAATCCCAATTCTGCCATTTACTATCTTTGTGATGGGAACAAGTCATTTCACCTCAGTTTCTTAATCTATGAAATGAGGTCTACTAAATGCTCTCTGGGGTCATCTCTAACTCGAAATCTAGGATCTTTTGGTTAAATGGAGCAGTTAGGTGGTACATTAGAGAGAATGCTGGCCCTTCCGTGCTTCTTTCTGTTGCTTTCTAAGTATTCTTGAAATATTTTAATATTCTTTTTAAAAAATGTCTGTCACTACCAATTAAGCAACCTTCTCCCTACTTGGTAGTGGGGGCCCTCCCTTGTAACATGTATGCATAGTCAATCAAAAAATAAGTACAATGACTGTGTCTGAAAATGCATGTATCATTTTACATCCTAAGTCCATGACTTCTTTGTCTTACCAAACCTGGTCACAAAACGAAATGAAGTTAGTCCTAGTATCACCTGTTTTTGATGAAACCATGCTGGCTCTTTATCAGAAAACCCTTCTCCTAGCATTACAGAAAACAAAACTGATCATATATTAACAGAGAGGAAATGGCTGGTTACCAATATATTTGTCCGTAGTCAGATTATTAACTGGTTAGAGCAAAGTTCAAAACCAGAGAGGATAATGAGAAGATGACACTTAGTAAAATTATTACTGATCCAGACTGATTTATTTAAATTGATTTTGATTCTGAAAAATGGAAAATAAATGAAGGGACATAAATACTTGTAGTTCTTGGAGAAGTTTAATAAATACAAGATAGTTGCCACACTTAGGAGGCCAAAAGAACCCAGAAACCAACTTAGGCAGGAAATACTTTTTCTCCTTACAAAACATGGTGATCTGAAAGTTAAAGGCAAAAAAAAAAAAAAAAAAAAGGAGGGTCAGCCAGGTAGCACAGTAGATAGAGCCCTGTTCTTGAATCAGAAGGGTCTGAGTTCAAATCTAGCCTCAGATACTTGACACTTACTAGCTGTGTGACTCTGGGCAAGTCATTCAGCCCTGATTGCCTTACCAAAAAAAAAAAAACAAACCCAAAAAAGTTGAAGGTAGCTCTTATTTAGAATACAATATCATTTTCAAACTATTAAAAACTGTGATGATGAAAGAGTATGCAGAATATCATCTCCAAAAACAGAAAAATTCATGGATGGGAAATGAGCCTTCAGCAATCAGATCCAACTAAGTTAGTTCACCTCCCAAAATATTTTTAGATGGAATTGGAAAGAGATGTCAAATGAAATGGATTTTCTAATAGTTCTTTAATGAAATATTCTCATTATTTAGCCACTAAATTTATATTTTACCTCCTCAGTATCTGATATGTTATATAATTATAGCTATTTTATTATGCTTTGCTTTATTGTACTTCGCAGATATTGTACTTTTTGCGAATTGAAGGTTTTTGGCAACCCTGCATCAAGCAAATCTATTGATGCCATTTTTCCAACAGCACGTGCTCACATCATGCCTCTGTGTCACATTTTGGTAATTCTTACATTTCAAACTTTTTCCTTATTATTGTAATATCCATCACTGTGAACTGTGATCAAGTGATCTTTGATATTACCATTGTAATTGTTTTGGGGCACCATAAATCATGCCCTCATAAGACAGGAAACTTAGGGCAGCTAGGTGGCACAGTGGATAGAGCACTGGCCCTGGGGTCAGGAGTACCGGAGTTCAAAACTGGCCTCGGATACTTAACAGTTACTAGCTACGTGACCCTGGGCAAGTCACTTAACCCCAATTGCCTCATTAAAAAAAAAAAAGACAGCAAACTTAATTGATAAATGTTGTGTGTGTTCTGACTGCTCTACCAACAGACAATTTCCCAACCTGTTCTTCTCTTTGAGACCTCCCTATTTCCTGAGACACAACAATATTGAAATTAGGCCTATTAATAACCCTACAATGGGCTCTAAGCATTCAAGTGAAAGGAAGAATCAATTAATGCCCCAAACTTCATTGCCATCTTGCTTTGTTTGTTTTTTTGTTTTTGTTTTGCTAGGCAATGGGGTTAAGTGACTTGCCCAGGGTCACCTGGCTAGTGAGTGTTATGTGTCTGAGGCCAGATTTAAACTCAGGTCCTCCTGACTCCAGGGCTGGGGCTCTATCCACTGCACCACCTAGCTGCCCCAAAACTTCATCGCTGTCTTATTTTAAGAAATTGCCATAGCCACCCCAACCTTCAGCAACCACCACCTGATCATTCAGCAGCCATCAACACTGATGCAAGACCCTCCACCAGCAAAAAGATTACCACTCACTGAAGGCTCAGATGATGGTTAGCATTTTTTTTTTAACAACAAAGAATTTTTTAAATTAAAATATGTATTTTTAAAAGATGTAATACTATTGCACACTTAATAGACTACACTGTACAGTATAAGCATAACAAACCAAAAATATCACATGATTTGCTTTATTGAGATATTGTTTATTGCAGTAGTCTGGAACTAATATTGCTGCAATATCTCCTGTGTGAGTAGCTAGATAACAATAAGAAGATGGCAATGATAAGCGAACATTTATATAGCACTTAATGGTTAAAAAATGCTATACATATATTAGCTCACAATCCTCACAACAACACTATTGAGGTTAAGTGTTATTATTTATTCCATATAGATGGAGAAACTGAGGAAGATGGAGGTTAAGTGACTTGACCAGGGTGACATAGATAGTAAGTGTCCAAGGCCAGATTTGAACTCAGTCTTTCTGAGTTCAAGTTTTCCTCAGGATAGAGTGTTGCACCTGGAGTCAGAAAGTCCTGAGTTCATACCCTACCTCAGACATGTACAGCTTTGTGACCCTGGACAAGTCATATAACCTCTGTCTGCCTCAGTTTCCTCATCTGTAAATGGGGATATTAGTAGCACCTATCTCTAAAGGGTCATTGTGAATTAGCATGAGACAATATATGCACAGCAGGTTCTCAACTTTCAACTGCTATATAAATGCTAGCTATTATTATTATTGAGATGAAGGTAGGAAGATGAACAGTACCTGAAATACCGAAATTCCATGTTGGAGTTAAAATTTTTTTAAAAGTAATTAGGTTCCATTTTCAAGATATCTCAGAGAATATTCTAAAAGAATGGAGAATCACAGGCAGCATTATATCCTCCTCCTCTGAGCAAATGAATAGAATGCAGCAACTACTAACCCATATGTTCACTTTTCTACCTCTAAAAACATTTTTTATGAGTGTTCTATGCATGTACAGAGAGTGATTTTGATGCAAACATGAGAAAGGAATAGACAGGATTTCATGAACAATTTTCTGCAGGAAAAAAATAAAGAAAAAAAGGCCTCATCTTCCTGGTTATATAATTAGTGGGGAAAATATATGACATTGCTGTTTGTATTATATGTTGATTACAGAAAAAACTTTTGACCTAATAGAGAAAATAAAACCTTTGAGATTCTCCTTTGACAAGATGTCTCCTAGGTATATTTTAAGAGCACACAAGATTCTCTGATAGGTACAACCACAGAGATAACTGTATTTCTCTGAGTGTCAACATCAGACAAAACATAAAATGGGGGCGGTGTTGACCAAATCATGTCCTGTACAGCAACAGACCACCAAGATACTCATCTTGGCATATGATATAATATTGTTAAAACACCATGAGCCTTCCTTAAGAAATAGGTAAGGAGACTTTTTATGTTCATTTTCTCTATTTTGCCATTGGACTCATTTTCATTTTCGCATTTGTACAATGTTATAAATACTGATTAGGTTCCAAAGCAATTCCCCAAAAGTTTGTTTATCAATAGGGATAGGGAGTGTACCTGTAATTTGATTGATATAGGGAACTGCCAGATGAGGAAAATAATAATAATAATGATAGCTGGTATATATATGCTTGTATATATTAAAAAAAACACAGCCATACATAATTTCCTCATCTGGAATATCTGTATACACACATACACACTTGTACATATATATATACTAGCTATTATTATATATAACTTGCCTTAAGAATTGCAAAATGCTATGCATATGTTAACTCAGTGGATGCTCACAAAAATCTTGTGACTACATTTTAGAGATGAGGGAACTAAGATTAATTAACTGACTCTTCTAGGGTCATGCAACTATTAAGTATCTGATGTAGGATTTGGACTCAGGTCTTCCTCGTATCAAGTCCGATGCTTTTATTCACTATACTACTTAACTGCTCCAGAACAAGGAAACTACCTTCTTTGTTTTTAGAGAGTGGCTTAGAGTTCTGAGAAGTTGTCAATCAGCCAACAAGTATTTATTAATGACTTGCTATGACTTACTACATTCCAAGCACTGTGGTAAAGGCTGAGGATACAAAGAAAGGCAAAAAAGGAGTTCATATTCTATAGGATACAATACGTAAATAACTGTATGTATAAGACAGGGGTGTGTGTGTGTGTGTGTGTGTGTGTAGAGACAGAAAGAGAATAGATGGGAAGTAGTCCCATAGGGAAAGGCATTGTATATATAGGTTGAGGGAGGAGAGCTGGGAAAGGCCTCTTATAAGGAAGAATTTGAGCTGAGTCTCAAAGGAAGCCAGGGATTGCTAAGAGGCAGAGGTGAGGAGGGAGAGCAGTCCAAAGACAGGAGTGGGGGTGTGGGGAGACAGCCAGTGCAAAGTCACCATTGGGAGATGGAGTGTTGTGTGAAGAAACAATACCTAGGACAATGTAGCTGTATAGAGGAGGGTGTGAGTGAGTGAACTGGGAAGAAAGGAAAGGCTTTGTTTGTGAAGGTCTTTAAATGCCAATCAGAGGATTTTATCTTTGATCCTAGAGGTTAATAGGGAATCAGTAGAGTTTATGAAGTGGAGGAGGAAGGGGAGTGACATGGCAGACCTGTACTTTAGGAAAATCAATTACTTTGACAGCCAAATGGATGATGGCTTGTAATAAGGCAAGACCCAAGGCAGGGAAAGCAAATCAAAGGCTATTGGAGTAGTCCGAGTGAATGATGATTAAGAGCCTGTTCGAGGGTAGTAGTTGTGTGAATAGAGCTAAAAGGACATGTACAAGAGATTCACTGAGTCAATCAGAAATGAACAAGCATCTATTGTCTGTGATGTGCCAGGTACTGTGCTAATTGCTGGAGATATAAAGAAAGGCAAAAGACAGGATCTGCTCTCAAGGGGCTCACAGTCTAACAAGGGAGACAACATGCAAATAACTACATACCAACAAGATATAGACAAGATGCATTGGTGATCATTTTAGAGGGAAGGCGTGAAGATTAAGAAGCACTGGGAAAGTCTTCTTGAACAAGGTGGGACTTGAAGCAAGAAACTAGGAGACAGAGATGAGGAGGGGAGAGTTCTAGCCATGAAGGATGGGAGATAGAAATGCACAGAATTAAGGGATGGGGTGTAATGTATGAGGAACAGTAAAGGAGTCCAATGTCACTGGACCACAAAATAGGTAAAATATGAAGACTGGAAAGGTAGCAAGTAGAAAGTTTACAAAGGGTTTTAAAAGCCAAACAAGGGATTTTCTAATTGATCCTGGAGGCAATAAGAAGCCACTATGGTTTATTCCACAGGCGATGACTTAGTTATGCCTGTGCTTTAGGAAGAGCTATCTGACAGCTGAGTAGAGGATAGCCTGGAATGAGGAGAGACTTGGGACAGAGACTGTTGCAATAGTCTGGGTGTGAGGCGATAAGGACCTGCACCAGCCTGGTGACAGCGTCAGAAGAAAGAAAGGGACATATATGAGGGATGTTTCAAAGGTAGAAACAACAAAGCTGCTTTCTCCTTACCTTCAGTACTGGAACACCACCTTGTCTTTTGAACAGCTCAAAATGGATGTCCCTTAGGTATCTCAAACTCAATACATTCAAAACAGAACTCATTATCTTTTCCCCAAAATTCTTCCCCCTTCCTAACTTTCTGTTTTTATCAAGGACACCACCATTCTTCCAGTCACATGGACAAACTTTTCACCATCCTTGACTCCCTGCTCTCACTTTCTCCACATATTCGATCTGTCACCCAGGCTTACAACCTAGGTGTCATCCTCAACTCCTCACCCTCTCACCTCCCCGTAGCCATTCAGTTGTCAAGTTTTATTGTTTCTACCTTTGAAATTGGCTTTCTACTGGTTTTTCTTCTCTGGGAACTAAATGCATTGAGATGATATTTGAACCCATGGACAAGATCACTAAATTAGACAGTATAAAGAGAAAAGAAAAGAGTCACAAAGACAGAGTCTTGGAGAGATACTCAAGGGGTGATCTAGATGAAGATTCAGCAAAGGAGCTGTGAAGGCAAATACAAGGAGAGGACCGAGAGAGGTAGATAATGAAAACCTAGAGAGAAGAGAGTGACTAAAGGGAGATGGTGATCAACACTGTCAAAGGTAGAAGAAAAAAAGTAACTTTCTTGGGATCACATAGCCAGCCTATTTCAGAAGGACTGGAATCCAGGTGTTCCTGCCCTCAAGGCCAATTTGCTCTTCATTACACCATGCTGTTGCAGTATTTAATAAATACTAGTGGTAAAATAATAGGATTAGTACCTGAGAGCTGAACTAGGTGTTGGAAGACTTGTGTCCCGCTCCAGGTTCGGCAATTAGTGAGCTGTGTGACTTTGGATAAATCACTCCATTTCCATGAGTTTGAGTTTCCTTATCTGTAATACAGTAGAACACATGCCTATAATCCCTGCTGCTAGGGAGACTGAGGCTTTTGGAGTTTTTGAGCTCAGGAATTCTGAACTGTAGGGGGCTATGTCAATCAGGACTTTGCACTGCTTGGCATTAATATAGTGAGCCCCAGAAGTGCCTACCATGAGGCTGCTGAAGAGAGGCAAACCAGATCACGTCAGAAACGGAACAAGTCAAAACTCCATGCAGATCAGAGTAGAATCAGGCTATGAGTGGCCTCTGTCTTTCTAGCCTAGGTGAGATAGAAACCCAGTATTTTTAAAAAAAAAATTTTTTTAAATAAAAACATTGAAAATAATAAAATGAGGGGAATGGAACTCAGGACAAGCTCTAACATCCTTCTGACTCTAAGATTTTAACATTATGAGTTAAATAGGCTTTTGTAAGCTAGTCTGGGAATCAAGCCACTAATTATTATATGCTTTCTATGGGAAACTTTGTTCCAAATTCCCCAAAAGAGACATAAATTAGCATTTGGAACAGAATCCATTTGCAAGTTGGGGGATTGCCTGCTTGTATACGCACATGTACAGGCATAAAATGTTATAAACTGGCATGTTGGATGTGGAGAGCCAGCATTCCAGCTTACTTGCACATTTTGTTATGTTTGAAATTTAGTATGGGTTGTACTGGGGACTTTTTTTTTCTATTATCCTGGGGCACAAGTTTGATTGAAAACAGAATTATAGGAATAACCAGCATATTCTCTGCAGGATGGCTCAATAGTCTTTATCCTTCTCCACCTGACCCATACTCATAGCTCTATATTTCACAACCCAAGGCAAACAGATTTTCTTTCACCACCCATCAGTGACAAGGAACTACAAATGAATGGTGCTCTGTGCTCTACAGCAGACCAGATAATGCTATACTAAACATGACTAAATTTTAAAGTTAGGTATTTATAATACAGTGTATAAAAGCACATTATATAGTCAGGATGTGTAAGAGAAGGGGCCAGGAAACTGGCGGGGTTGCTGCCATTTGCAGTATTTGGAAGTATTTGTATAGGCACTGAAAGACCCACATTCTTCAACTCATTACCAAAACTTCTTTTTCTCTTTACTTTCAAAAATGTATTTACTCGGTAAATATCTAATAACCAAAAAATAATCTTCACTGATCTTCTTTTTCTGTCTCTCTGTCTCTGTCTGTCTGTCACACACACACACACACACACACACACACACACACACACACACACACACATAAGTGGATACTAGCTCTCAGACTCAATCAGGAAGTGGCCAAATCTAGTGATATCATGGATTTAGAGTGTTACCTTATAATGGAATGTGTATATTTGTGATGGGATGGCTCTCCCTCCAGAACCCAATTTCACTAGGTCTTTTTTATGCCAAAAAAAAAAATTCTAGTAGGCATTTACAAGTCTTAATTTTATATTAACTTTCTTTTTCTTCTGGACTCTAGGAGAATCAAATGTTTTAGTTCCTGAGTAGGATGATTTGTTTTTTCCTTACTTAGGTACTGGTTGATATAAAAGTCCAGTTTGTCAGCTCAAGAAACATTTATTAAATGCCTGTGATGTACCATGTATCATGCTAAGTGCTGAGAAAACACAAAGGCAAAAGACAGTCTCTTTCTTCAGCGAGTTTACAAATCTAATGGGGGAAACAACATGAAAATAACAATGTACAAACAAGAAACCTCCAGGATAAACTGGAGGTAATCAACAGAGAGAAGGCACTGGCATTAACATGTGCAAAGACTTCTTGAAGATATGAATTTAGCTGTGACTTGAAGTAAGCCAGAGAAGCCAGGAGCCAGAGATAAGGAGGGAGAAAATTCCAGACATGAAGAAGAGGCAGTGAAAATGCAGAGACAGGAGATGGAAAGCCTTGTAAGAGGAACAGTAATGAGGCTATTGTCACTGGATCATTGAGTATATGGAAAGGAATAAGGTGTAAGAAGAATGAAAAGATAGGAATGGGGTGGGTCATGAAGGACTTTGAATGCCGAAAATATTTTGTATTTGATCCTGGAGGAAATAGGGAGTTGCTAGAGTTTATGGGATAGTAGGTAACATAGTCAGATCTGTGCTTTAGGAAGATCAGTTTGATAGCTGAGATGGACTAGTGAGTGAGGACAGACTTGAGACACCAACCAGAAGGCTGTTGCAATATGCAGGGATGGGGGAGGGGGAGGGGGGGATTGCTAGGTGGCATGGTGAATAGAGCTCCAGCCTTGGAGTCAGGAGGACCTGAGTTCAAAAAGGGGCCTCAGACACTTAACCCTTACTATCTATGTGACCCTGGGCAACACGCTTAACCTCGATAGCCTTGCCAAAAAACAACAACAAAAATGCAGGCATGAGGTTATAAGGGCCTGTACTAGGCTGACAGCCATGTCAAAAGAGAGAAGGAGGCATATGTGAGAGATATTAGGAAAAGGTAAAATTGACAGGACTTGGCGTCAGATTAGATATAAGAGTGAGGAGTAGAGGATAACACTAGGTTTTGTGCTCAGGTAACTAGAAGAATGGTGATGTCTTCAGTAATAGGGATGTTCTGAAGGGGGAAAGAATCGCGGACGAAAGAGAATTCAGTTTTGGATATGTTAAGTATGACATCCACTTCGAGATGTCCAACAGGCAGTTAGAGATTTGAATCTAGAGGTTAGGAGAAAGTCAAGGACTGAATAAGTCAATCTGAGGATCATCAGTATAGAGATGATAATTGAATCTATGGGAGCTGCTGAGATCATCAAGTGAAGTAGTATAGAGGGAGAAGAGAAGAGGGCTCAGGACAGACCCCTGTGGGACCTCCATTTTTAGCAGGCGTGACCTGGAAGAAGATGCAGCCCAGAAGATTGACAAGTAGCAGTCAGACAGGTAGGAAGAGAACCACGAGAGAGTAAAATGTCACACAAATTTAAAGAGAGGAGTGTATCAAAGGAAAGAGATTATCAACAGTGTCAAAAACTAAACAATGTCAAGAAGGATGAGGATTGAGAAAATACCATTAGATTTGGTAAATTAGAAACCATTGCAAAGCCATGTTTCTGAGGAGATTCATCCCATGTTTTAAATGTCCTTAGGCAGATACATGGCTAGGACACATCTCCTTTTCCTGTCCTCTCCCTCCAGAAGGAGAGAAGCAGAGCAGCTGAGGAAACACTGGGCCAAAGTGGACTAGAGTAGACAAATCTGGATGGAGAAATAACTGAACAGTGACAGAGTAGGGGAAATTCATAGCCGTTCATTACATGAAGAATTCCAAACTCAAATATCTGCAAATTAAAGCTTGGTAGAGATTGTCTCTAGTATCTAGTAGATTCTCACAAAGGACTCTGGGCAAATCAGCAATTTTTCCTGGGTTTCTGCTTTCCCTCCTTACCAGACTCCCTCAGCCAACATTTCTATTCTCTGAGGTATTTCAGCTGGGATGTTGCCCTGATTAAAGTAATTGGCACAGAGGTACAAATGACAAATAGACTTAAACCTCCCAGGGTATATTTATATCCCCTCTACCCAGCAGAGTTTGTTAACCCAAATGAATCATTAATTGGAGAAATGTGTGGGAATGATATTTTTGAGCTAGGGACCTTCTGGCAGGAGTTTATTCCAGATAGCTACCACCTCCTCTCCCTCTTACATCCCCCCTTTTGTTAAGTTGTTTTTCAGTCGTGTCCAATTCTTCATGACCACATTTAGGGTTTTCTTGGCAAAGATACTGGAGTGGTTTGCCATTTCCTTCTCCAGATCATTTTACAGATGAGGAAACTGAGGTGAACAGGGTTAAGTCACACAGGATCACACAGCTAGTAAGTGTCTGAGGTCAGATTTGAACTCAGGAAGACTTCATCTTCCTGACTCCAGGTCTAGCACTCTATTCACTGCACCTCCCTCCTAAGCAGGGTGAAATCATATAGAATCAGAATTTTTTTTAAATGGCATAAACACTCTCTCCCTTGCCTTTGCAAATGGCATGTATGCCAAGTTCTGATCCTTTTAGCCATGTTGGTGGTAGATGGTGACTGACATATACATACATGTGAAAGTTAACAGATTTTGTTCTATATAATTAAACTTCTTACCTTCAAAGGCTTGTCCTTAAATATGATTGGCATCACAAAGCAGGGGAAGGTATCTCCTGATCTGCAGCAACACCCATCCTGGCTATGGGACTGGGGAAAGAAGAATGCATCTTCTCCCAGGGCAGAAGTATATAAACCCAGTGCTTATTGTTTTTGTCAGTCCTTCCTTCTAAAAAAGAGACCAATGATACCACCAGGGTGATGTCTTGATTTGCCAGTGAATTGGATTTAAGTGAGGAAGAGCTACACAAAGTCATTAGCTTCACTCTGTCCTCCAGAGTCATGGAAGCCCAATGCTTATTAGTCTAACACTGACAATAATGCTGACTCTAATAATTATATAACTTGCTGTCTTTATTTGAGGACCCTTTGTCCTTCACTTTTCCTATCTGTATCCGTGGTCCAATACAATTGATAACAAATCTTAGCCAATGAAAATTTTTGTTCACAATACTTAGAGCAATGTAAGGTCCTCAGTGATCAAAATGATATTTAATTATATCTATTGCATCTTCACAAAAGTGGATGAGTTCATTTTGGAAAGATTTTCAACAAAAAGGATAGACACAGGGGAAGGAACGTGAGGATTTCTGGCTAACAAGAATCAATATGTCCAGTTCTAGGAAAACTCCAATCCATTGGGGTTTTTAGTGTATAGCTAATTACTAGAGTTTTATCTTCGAGTGCCCTTGGCGAGGCAGATGCAATGGAAAGAGGTATGAATTTGAGTCAAAGGACCTAGGTTTGAATTCTGACTCTACTATTACTATCTGTATGACTGAGGACTTAATCAACCCACAAACATTTATTAAGGATCTACTATGTGCCAGACATCGTGGTAGGGCATTGATTCATAAATGTTTTGGTCTCAGTACCCCTAACAGAGTCTCTTAAATATAATTGAGGACCTGCCAAGACTCTTTGATTATGTGGATTATATTTATTCATATTTACCACATTAGAAATTTAAAAGTCTGAGTATAATTATGAAAATAGTTTTGACCTAGAGAAAGTCTCATGGACCCTCAAGGTTGTCCAGATCACATTTTGAGAACCCTTGTGCTAAGGGGATGGAGAGACAAAAACCAAAGAGAAATAGTTCCTGCCCTCAAGGGGCTTACATTTTTGGGGGAAGACGGAGTCATCTAACTTGTCTGGGCATCAGTTTCTTTGTCTTTAAAATGAGGGATTTGTACTTAGCGCCAAGTAAGATTTCTGACAGCTCAAAAGCTGTGATCCTATGTGATGTACTTCCATGATCTTCTTACAGTTAGATGGTTCTTCCAAGAGCAAACTGTAAATCATGTTTTGATTTAAGCTCTCCTAGGAGACTGCTATATTCTGTGTGGCGTCTCTTTAGGATAAGGTTGGCACTCTAGATTTTTGGCAAAATAGTTAGCATTTATGTGGGACTTTAACATTTGTGAAGTGCTTCACGTGTCTCATTTGATGCTTACAACAACCCAGACAGGAAGGTGTTACATATTACAGCTGAGGCTGAGAGAAATTATACTGGAGGTTACACAAGCTAGTAAATATCTGAAGCTGGATTTGGACTCAGATTTTTAACTCTAAGTCCAGTACTCTGTCCTGTGGAAGACATCAGATTATTTACATACATTGGTTGTTGTTCAGCCATGTCTGATTTTTTGGGATCTAATTTGGGATTTTCTTGGCAAAGATACTAAAGTGGCTTGCTATTTCCTTCTCCAGTTCATTTTACAGATGAGGAAACAGAGGCAGAGTTAAGTGACTTGCACAAGGTCACACAGCTAGTAAGTGTCCGAGGCCAGATTTGAACGCAGGTCTTCATGACTCCAGGCCTGGCACCCTATCCACTGGGCTACTTAACTGCCATCTTACAATACTGCTGTCATTGTATTAATTGTTCTCTTGGTTCTGCTCACTTCACTCTGTATCAGTTCATATAAGTCTGCCCATGTTTCTCTGCAATAATCCCTTTCATCATTTCTTATAGCACAATTGTATCACATCACATTTATAGACCACAATTTGTTTAGCCATCCCACGATTAAAAGGGCAACACTCTTAGTTTATGGTTCTTTGCCACCACCAAAAAGGCTGCTATAGTTTTTTTTTTTTTCATACATATGGATCTGTTCCTCTTTCTTTGATCTCCTTGGCATATAGACCTAGCAGTGGCATCACTGGATCAAAGAGTACATACATTTTAAAAGCTTTTTGGACATAGTTCCAAATTGCTTTCCAGAATGACTGAACCAGTTTACAGCTCCATCAACGGTGCACTAATACATATACAACTATATATATATATATATATATATATATATATATATATATATATATATATATATATATATATACATAATTCCCACAGCCCCTCCAGCACTTGAAATTTTCTTTTCATTTTTTAGCCAACTTTGCTAATCTGATGATGTTGCTTTAATTTGCATTTCTCTAATCATTAGTGATGTGGAGCATTATTTCATATGGCTGTTGATAGCTTGGATTTCTTCCTCTGAAACCACCTGGTGTTTTTTTTTAAATACTTAATTTTTTCCAATTACATGTAAAATTTTATAACATTTGTTTTATAAAATTGTGATTTTTAATTTTTCTCCTTCCCTCCTTTCCCTCTGACTTCACTGAGAAGGCAATCAATTTGATACAGGTTATTCATATGCAGTCCTCCAAAGCGTATTTCCATTTTTGTCATGTTGTGAAAGAAAATACAGACAAACCCCCCCCCAATAAAAATAAAGTAAAAAAAAGTGTGCTTCAATCTTCATTTAGAATTTATCAATTCTTTCTCTGGAGATAGATACATTTTTCATTATGAGTCTTTTGGAATTATTTTGAATCGAACTGCTGAGAATACTGAAGTCATTCACAGTTGATAATTGTATGGTATTTTTGTTACTGTGTGCAATGTTTTCCTGGTTCTGTTCATTTCACTTTGCATCAGTTCATGTAAGTCTTTCTTTGTTCACTTATCAATTGTGCAACTCCATTATTTTACACATGAGGAAACTGAGGTCAGAAAAATTAAATGACTTCATCAATGACCTTGCACACAGGTAGTAAGTAGTGGAACAGATATTTGAACTTTTTTTTTTAAAGTACTATTACCATCATGCTCTTTAGTTCTTGTCCCCTAGAGATGCCTATAGCTTTTTGGCTTAGTGATTATTTAGGTGGTATAGTGGATAACATGCCAGGCTTAGATTCAGGAACACTTATCTTCTTGAGTTCAAATCTGGCCTCAGACACTTACTAGGGGTGTGACCCTGGACAAGTTGTTTAACTCTATTTGTCTCAGTTTTCTTATCTATAAAAATGAGCTGGAGAAGAAAATGGAAAATACTTCAGTGTATTTGCCAAAAAACAAAACAAAACAAGCAAACAAATAGGATCCTGGAGAGTCTGACATGATTAAAAATGATGAAACAAAAAAAAAATGAAAAGAAAGAAGAAGGCTGTAAGAAGACTTTGATTCAGTCCATTGCATGTGGGTCTATTCACTACTATCCAATCAAGCTGCTTAAAACCTTACTTTGCACATAGCTTCCTAGCTCTTAAAAACTTTCACTGGATTTAGAGCCAGCAGAGTGAAAGTGTCAAAAGCCTTGGAGGAAGAGAGTCTGGCATAGTGGATATGGTGGATCTGGAGTCAGGAGGATCTGAGTTCGAATCTAGCCTCAGACACTAGCTATGTAACCCCTGGCAAGTCACTTATAGCATCTCTGGGTCTTGGTTATTTGTCTGTAAAATGTCACTGTACCACCTATCTGCTTGGCCATTATTCTCTTGGAGTGGATAGAGTCCACTGGGACTGGAGTCCAGAAGACCTGAGTTGAAATCTTACCAGATCATTAGATTGTAAGCTCCTTGAGGGCAGGGATTATCTTTTCCCTCTTTTTTGTATACTCAGCACTTAACATGGTACCTGACACATAGTAGGCACTTAATAAATGTTTATTGAATCAAATTGAACCTCAGATATTTACTAGTTGTGCTGCCTTGGGCAAGTCAATCAAACCTTTTGTGCTTCAGTTCCTTTATCTATAAAAGGAGGAGTTTGGACTTGATGCCTCTAATATCCCTTCCAAGCATGTAGGTGCTTCAGTGGATAGAAAGCCTGTCCTGGTGTCAGAACCACTCGCCTTCATGAGTTCAAATCTGGTCTCAGACACTTATTAGCTGTGTGGCTCTGGGCAAGTCACTTAATGCTGTTTGCCTCAGTTTCCTCATCTGTAAAATGATCTGGAGAAGGAAATGACAAACCATTGCAATAAACCCTCACATGGAGTCACAAAGAGTTGGATATGACTGAAAACTGACTGAAATACAACAACAATATCACTTCCAGCCAATGGTATGCTGGTAAATGTTTAACAACAAGTTCTCCAAAAAGAAAAATGTACCCATGACATAATTTGAAGTTTAGTCTGCATTTTTAACATTTTCTTCACCACTTTAAGTCTAGACAATCACCAAAATAATAAATCAAGTCCTGATTTGTAACATTTGTCGATTTCTAGGGTATAAATTTTTTGTTGTTGTTCAGTCATTTTTCAGTCAGGTCCAACACTTCATGACCTCATTTGGGATTTTATTGGCAAAGGTACTGGAGTGGCTTGCTGTTTCCTTCTCCAGCTCATTTTCCAGGTGAGGAAACGGAGGCAAACAGTGCTAAGTGACTTACCCAGGGTCACATAGCTAGTAAGTGTCTGAGGCCAGATATGAACTCAAGAAGAGGAGTCTTCCTGACTCTAGGCCTGGTACCTCATACACTGTGCCATCTAGCAGTCCTTAGGGTATGAATGCTCAGACTAAAATTTAACTCAATTTTTTCAAGCAGGTAGGAACACTGACATGCTTTCAGTTAGAAATCCATGATCCTAGGCCCTTTTATTAATATGGGCAAATATGAAGATAGAATCCTGCTCAGTCAATGAACTTAATGACTAATTTGTGTTTTCAAAAATGTATTTCTATAAAGTAAATATTTACTGTACAGTATATTTGCAAATTAACAAACTGGGCAGGTAAAGGAGACAATCTTTTTCTTTTTCCAAATGAATGGTGCCTGAGCGTATTCTTTCTACTATAAAACTAGGATGCTGGGTAAGATAGAGTTCATAACGTACATGTGTTTCAAAATGTTACATTGCTGACATTTTATGTGTATGATGGGAAGCAAGGCTACCTGAAAGCAGAGATTGTAAAGTGCTCTCCCTTGTTTTGTGAAATACCATAGCCTGTTTCATCCTTGCTCAGAGCAAATCCAATAATTTGAGGTGGCTACAAACAATTCTTGGATTTCTTGGTTAGGCTTTACTCTGAACTTACTGAAGTGGTTTGTTTCATTTCACAGATCTCACTAGCCCTAGCATAAAAACATGGGAAATATTCTTCACTGATGCCAACTGAAAGCTTACAAAACTACTTATATTACAAAACCGGCAAACTACTTTGATTTTATAAGGCTATAAGTTTATTAGAACATCGAACATTGTGAGGGGGCAAAATGGCTTTAAAGTCAGAAAGACCTAGGTTTAAATCCTGCCTCAGACCCAGGAGAGCTGTGTGACCCCAGACAACTCTTATGAGCTATAAGTTTCAGTTGGGTTTCATAACCCTTTGTTAACCACTTACTATGTGCCAAGTACTAGGGACAGAAATACAAAAGCAAAGATAGTCCCTAGGAAGCTTACATTCTAATGGAGGAGACACACAAAGTAGTACTGGAGTCAGGAAGTGCCACTTGAGTCAGGAAAGGACCAGGGACCAGAGGAAAACAGACTGACATACCTCGTCCAGAAATGGTGGTGGAGTTGATCTGATCATGGTTCATATTCGCAGAGGTATGGGAGGAAAAGACAGCTCCTATAGGTACAAGAGAGTTGATAAGGCTATATAGGAGATGTCTGGAGAGTGGGGAGTGAAGGGCCTTCTCTGAAATAATGGTTTGGGACAGGTAGGTACCAGACAGGATAGCAGTCTGGGGCCAAGGGTTCATTCTGGCAGGAGTTCTTAGCCATTGTTACCTTAGTAGTCAATTTGCAATCTGTTAAGCCTAAGGACTCCTTTTTCAGAATAATGCTTTTAAATGCATAAAATAAGAAAAGCAAAGGATTACAAAGAAAACCCATTATATTGAAATGCAGTTATCAAAATTTTTTTTAAAATATTCTCAGACACCAGGTAAAGAACCCCTGATTAGGCCAACACAGCAGTCTGGGCTGTGGAGGAAATACCTACGAAACTGAGAACGAAGTATCTATTTCTTGTGTCTGCAATTAAATTTAAGTTCCTAGAGAGTGGGACCTTATTAGTCAGCCAACAATTTAATTTAACAAGTCAATTTAATAAGTACCTACTATGTGTCAGCCACTGTGATAAGCACTAGGGATACAAAGAAAGGGGACCTTTCAAAGAACTAATAGCCAGCCTAATCACATTTCCTTTGTGTTTTCTCCTTCCCCCCCCCAACATTCCCTACCCAACTCAGTACCAAGTATAATGCTATCTACTGATTAGGTACTCAATTCACACTTGTCAGAAGAGTTACTGAAAAACCAAATTGTAAACCAGTACAGCTGAAGATACTTGCCAACCTACATTTCCCAATCCCTTTTAAGACTCTTATTTTTTTCCCCAATCAACAAGCATTCATTTCCCCCCCCCAATTTAAAGGAAAATTTAAAAAGCAAAAACAAAACTGTTGCAACAAATATGCACGGTGAAGCAAAGCTAATCTCTATCTTGTCCATGTTGAAAAATGTATGTCTCATTCTGCAGCTTGAAGAATCTATCACCTTTCTGTCAAGTGGTGAGAGCATTCTTCATCATCTGGAATCCTAGTTGGTCGTTGCATTTGTCTTAAGTTCTTTAGTCTTTCAACAGACTAAACAGAATGATTTTGGGGCTCTGGGATTATATTGAAACTTTATTTTAAAAATATTTTGATTGCTGTAAATAAAATTGGTTTCCTTTGTCACCTTATATATGTAATTTATGCATTCAAAACATTTTTCTGAAAAGAAGTCCATCAATTTGACATCCAAAAAATTAAGAATTTCTGAGCTCTATTTCAACTTCAAGATCCCATGAACTTCTACATTGGCACTTAGTATATATTGCCTTATGTTGTTTTCTTTTCTTTTGTTTATGTCTTTTTTCTTCAACTAGAGTAGAAATTTATTTAAAGCAGGAACATACTGTACTGTTTTGTACCCCTCATAGCTTTTACCAAAATGCTTTATGTAATTTATGCTTTTAGTAATGGTTATAAGCACAGATTATAAAGAGGTGAAATGAAATAAACTGCTTCCACAAAACATTTTTAAAAAGAGAGGTGCCAAGACATCACTTTTTTGGCCCATCTCCATTGTTCCCAAAAGGCTATGATGGCATCATAGATCTAAAACTGGAAGGGTCCTTAGAAGCCAAATAATCCAATTCTCCCCTCCCCAACATTTTATGGATGTGGAAACTGAGGCCCAGGGAGTTTAAATGACTTGCTTTAGGACAAATAATAGGAAAATGTCAAAAGGAGCATTTGGGCCCATGTCCTCTAATTCTACAGCTATTTAAAAATTTTTGTTTTAAGAGCAGCTAGGTGGTGCAAGGAATAGAGCTCTGGCCTTGGAGTCAGGAGGACCTGAGTTCAAATCCGACCTCAGACACATAACACTCGTACTGGCTGTGTGACCCTGGGCAAGTCACTTAACCCCATTGCCTCAAAAAAAAATTTTTTTGTTTTAAATCCTCCCCCTCCCACCCATTAATGTGCATTTTTTTTCTCTCTTCCACCTCCACCCCTCCATTGGGAGGGAAAAAAGAAAAAAGAAAATCCTTATATAAAACATGGGAGATCACACAAAACAAATTCCTGAATTGGGATTCCTAAAAAAATGATGCAAAATATATGTCTCTGTATCTTGAGTCCATCATCTCTGTGGCAAGAGGAGATTAGGATGAACCAGGGCTTTTTCCACTAGAGCATGAGAACACACACACACACACACACACACACACACACAAGCCATTGTGGCTCAGAGTGGTAAACTTTTGCTGAAAGAGACTTCAGGGCTAAAATCCTCTGTCTAATTTCATACTATTGTGCTGTGTAATTACTGGGGCCTCTGTAGCCTGACACCTGGGTCCTTCTTTCATGATCTCAAGTTCAGGGTTATAGCCTTTCCCCATATAGTAATTACACCCCTGGTTACTTAGCTCCAAGAGCTGTTCACACTGAAGCTTTGTCTGTAGAGACACAATAAAATGGATTATTCATAATGGGAGGAGGAAGGGGTGCTTTTTTTGTTTTGTTTGCTCTGGTACATCCCCAGCTTTATGCCATAGACTTGAAATAAAAATAAGAATAAACAATGGCATTCTTTTGTAAATCTCCCATTCCTCTTTTTGTTTTTGCATCTTCTTAGCAATGGGGAAATACCAAGGAAATTCATTAGCCTCTCTCTTCCCTGTGATAATAATGAAATTTTGCTACACATACTTCACTCAATTTGAATTTCTCAGTTACACTAGTAGAACTGGCTTCTTACTACCATGGGATTTCCACAGATTTTCTGGAAAGTATTAATAAACCATTTAGAAGTTCTCTGTAGTATTGGATAAAGAAAAAATAATAATACTATGGAGATGATTAAGGAGAAGTTTTCATTCATCTCTGAAATTTCTAGTGAAAAAATGTTCAGAGCACTGAATGATGATTATAAAAGGTCTTGTATTTAACCAGGGAAGTGATAGTTCTTTTCATATCCAAAATGAAAGTACATATGCTTAGCAAGCACAAAGTTCAACAAGGGGTATATAGCATTCATTCCTGGATTAAGGAAGTGTCCAAGATAGCCGAGTATATATGGAGCTCACTATGTAATCAAGGTTGTATCATGTGTTATGAGTAAACTATCTATTTTGTTATGCCAAAGTGTGCTCCCTCAACTAACTGTGAAAGCTTTTTTCAAAGCCTAAGAAACCTTCTTGATCTAATTACTAACCCAAGAAGCTGATCAATGTTTCATGCGGCCAGGTATTATTGTCATTAAGTAGACCCCCCCATTAATTATTTATCTCAAGGTCTGGGGTTACAACTCAGAGAACTGTGCATATTGTTCCAGGGCTGGGTTGAGCCCAGAAAGGTGGAGACTGAATTACAGCCCTGGCACACTGCTCTTATGGAGTATAATTCAAGTGGATCTTTGTCAGGCAGAATGTGGTCCAATTTGGGGCTAGAATATTCCCAGATCTCACCAACAAAAGCTTTTATGTGAATAATCCTTATTACTCTCTAGGATATTAATAACTGACACTCGTATAGATTGCAAATGCTATAGATAAATGATCTCATTAGAGCCTCACCAGCAACTCTGTGAAGTGGGAACTTGTAGGAATTATTATCCCCATTTTGCAGTTAAGGAAATTGAGACTCAGTATAAGGAACTAAGGGTGTGGGAACTCACTTCACCAATGCAGATGACAACTCTATAACTCAAAAGCTAAGTTCCAGGAAATTAACAGTGTGAGGTTAACAGAGAGTTAAAGTGACTTCCTCAGAGTCATAAAACTAGGTTAAGTGTCAGAGGTAGAATTTGAACCTAGGTCTTCTTTTTCTTTTTTTTTTTTTTTGGTGAGGCAGTTGGGGATAAGTGACTTGCTCAGAGTCACACAGCTAGTAAGTGTCAAGTATCTGAGGGCAGATTTGAACTCAGGTCCTCCTGACTCCAGGGCCAGCACTCTATCAACTGTACCACCTAGCTGCCACTATAGGTCTCCTTGATAGAGTAGAAATCATGCTGGATTTGAAGTCAGAGGACCTGAGTTCAAATCTCAGCTGTGCTATTTACTACCTGTGTGACCATAGGCAACTCATTTATCCTCCCTGGTCCTCAGTTTCCTCCTCTGTAAGATAAGGGTGTTGGATCAAATGCCCTCTAAACTTCCTTTCAACTTTAAATCTGTGATCTTATGACTTTAAGTCCAATGTGCTATATAATTCCCCAAGCTGCCTCTTGCCCAAATAGACCCCATGGACAGCTTCTCTTTGCCTATATAAAACTCAATCAATGAGTCTAGCTCTTGGCAAAATAGTCAACCTTAGACAGCAAGAAACAGGTGCTATTGAGGTATTACATCGGAGGGGTGTGTTTTCCTTGCTCCTGTCACTATATTACACTGAATTGCATTATGTATCCCATCAATAGGGTCACCACCTTCTTCTGGCTAAAACTCTGGGATTTAGTCCTTGCTTTGATGGCATGCTAAAGCACAGATCTTTGCCTGTACTCCAATCCCAAGCCTGTCAGATTCTGGAAATCTAACTTCTGTTCTCATTGTGTTTTTACCTCCTTCACATCTTAGTGCCATTGGCTTGAGTCACACATCCCACCATTAGCAATAGCCACAGCATTTTCCCTCCATTCATTCCCTTGAACCCTTTACCTCACAGAATGACTGTGATGGTCCTCTCTGGGTAGGAGTGAAGCAGAGAATAGGGGGACTTGCCACTCAAAGGTCTCCCAGGGAAATCGTCTGAGAAGAGATGCAGGAGAATGGGGAAGATACAGAAAACCTCGATTCCAATAATATAAGGGTTGGGGAGTTATATGACTAATGGGGAGTCAGATCTACTTTCAAATGAGTATCAGAGTATGATGAACATTAATTATATAAGCAATCAGGGAAAACTGTTGAAAAGGACATTTTATAAATGCTTGCTGGAGAACTAACAAACAGAAGGCAATGTGAAACCCCATTTAGCTGTATAAAAGAAATGTTAATTATAGTGATTTACATGAACTAATGAACATTTATGCCTAGTTATCATATAACACCATATGCCTATATATCATTATATATATCAGACTAAATTTTATTATAAGTTTAATTTGATTATAAAACTAAATTCTGTTCTTCATAATTAATAGCTCATACAGCAGGGTCGTTTGTTTGCAACTTAAAACAATTAGAACCCTGAGAATGGAAGATAATGTGGTAGAATTATAGCAGTTTAGTGACATGTGCAAATTTTCCCAGTTGGAGACTTACCTAAAAAGTAACGTAAAATGATTAAAGACCCAGGATGTCCTTTATGTTCTTATTTGGTAGTAGAGGTGGTTTTGATCTCTGATTTCCTTAGTATAAGGAAATCCCAATGTGGAAACTCTTTCCTCTGATAAATTGGTAACTCATCTGTAATAGTTTTAGAGTAGCTTCTGTAATTTATAATCTTTTTTTTTTTTTGCTTTTTGGTGAGGCAATCAAGGTTAAGTGACTTGCCCAGGGTCACACAGCTAGTAAATGTCAAGTGTCTGAGGTTGGATTTGAACTCAGGTCCTCCTGACTCCAAGGCCAGGGCTCTATCCACTGCAACACTTAGCTGCCCCCTGATATTTATAATCTTATAAATTAAATTACTTGCCTCTGATCACCTTGTTACTATTGAGTCATTTTTCAGTCATGTCCCACTCTTTGTGACTCCATTTGGGGTTTTCTTGGAAAAGATACTGAAGTGGTTTGCTATTTCCTCCACCAGCTCATTTCACAAATGAGGAAACTGAGGCAAACAGAATTAAGTGACTTGCCCAGGGTCACACAGATAGTAAATTTTTGAGCTTAGATTTGAACACAGGAGGAATCTTCTTGACTCCAGGCCTGGCGTGCTATCCACTGCACCACCTAGCTATACCTAGCTAGCCTCAATTAAAAAGTATTAAGTGCTTATTATTTGCCAGGTACTGTGCTAACTCTGGAGATAAAAGTATCAGAGTATCTCAGAGGGACTTGAACCAAGGTCTTTCTGATGCTGAAGACAATTTACTGTCTATTATATCAGCCATGCCCTTACCTTAGTTATTTGTTCTGCCTAGGCTTCCAGCCCTGAGGGGTAGTTTCAGATGTCTGCACAGGGCATCAGGAAATGGGATAGGCCAAATGAATGAAGGCTTTTTTAATATGGAATCTAAATTCCACTTCCATCAACCAATATCAGAAAAGGAAAAAAGCTCTTGCAATTTGACTATTTCAAATGTTATAATGAGTTGGGGGGATTCCTGAGGTCGTGGACCTTAAAGAGATGCTTCTGTATGTCCTTACTGTTTATTTGGGGGGGGGGTTGTGAAAGGACTATTATGATTATAATTATTTGCATCTTGATTCATCTTTACAGATCTGGAACTTGCCTATAGGGTCAGAATACACCTCGCCTACTTGACAGGCACCCATTGTCGTTAAAATTATTATGATATAACATATATGTTAATATATTAAGATTTTATAAATTAATTTTATATATATATAATATAATTATTTTATAATACTATAAAATATATAAAACATATATAAAATATAACATAAAATAATATTATTATATGTAACAGATATAACATCAAATTGCTTGCCGTTTTAGAGAAAGGAAAAGGAGAGAGTGAGAAAAATTTGAAACTCAAAAAAATTTTTAAATGAATGTTAAAAATTATATTTACATGTAATTAGAAAAAATGCTATTAAAATTACTAAAATGATTATATACTAATACGTCAGAGCAGTGATTAGCATTACATAGAATGCTAGGCTTACCGTTACTAGCTACCATGTCATGTTGGACAAATCCTTTAACCCTTAAATGATGGAACCATGTTTATAAGTTTTTTATAAAAGTATGTAGATATGCATGAATCAGTAAGCCTACAGCAAAGAGAAGACAGCCTGCAGGTATTATCTGTGAGGACATTTTATATGCAAATGCAATTTCTAGTCAGCCTTCCCTCTTCCTTTCTAGTTTTTCCCCTTCCCACTCTTCAGATTTCTGACACTTTTTATCCCTTCTTTGGAGGTGCAACATCTTGATCTTCGCAACAGTACACTGTGTCAGATGCGGATTGGTTAGAGCTTGATTCTAACAGAGGCTTGCTGCTGCTGTTCTGTCCTTCAGTAGCGATAGATTCTTCCTGACCCCATGGACTCGAAGGGCTTGCCAGGCCCTTCTATCCTCCACTATCCCTCGAAGTCTGTCCAAACCCATGTTCATTTTTTCCAGATACTATCTATCTACTTTATCCTCTGCCATCACCTTTTCCTTTTGACTTCAATCTTTCCCAACACGAGAGCCTTTCCCAATGAGTCCCATTGTCTCATTATGTGGCCAAAGTATTTAAGCTTCAGTATGTGTTAGAATCTAATTTGGGCCAGTTAGTTTTTCTGTGCTCTGAAGTCACCAACTATACTAACCTCCAGCTAGCCAGCTCACAAGCATAGCCCATAGGGTCATAAGGGTTTTCAGTTGTTTTTCAATCATGTCTAACTCTTAGTGACCCCACTTGGAGTTTTCTTGGCAAAGATACTGGAGTGGTTTGCCATTTCTTTCTCCAGCTCATTTTACTGGCAAACTGAGGAAACTGAGGTAAGCAGAGTTAAGTGACTTGCCCAGGGTCACGCAAGTGTCTGAGTCTGAGTGTCTGAGACCACATTTGAACTCAGGAAGATGAGTCTTCTGGACTCCAGGCCCAGCACTCTCCACCTAGCTGTCCCAACTACTGATAGAGCCATATGTGTATCTATTCATGGGATCACATAAAGTTGGACATGACTGCACAACAACAACTAGAAAAGCAACTCAAAGCTCATGTCTTACTAATTTTTTATTTGGTTCAAGCAAGTAATTCCATCTGTTATTGGAAACTCCAGTATAGAAATTCTCTCCACCAATGCAGATTGGCAACCCCTCTAGTATTGGTAGTCCTGGTTTCTATAGGGCACTGACAGGTCAAATGACTTTATGTCACATGAAACACAGCTGTCTAGCAAAGGTTCTATTGCTTACTGCAAAGGAAATGCTTGGTTGGTTGATATATCTGAGAGAATACCTGAATCTGGCCTTCCTAACTCCAAAGTTAACCCTACATTCACTATACTACCTTATTTCTCACCCTATAAAAGTAGGACAATAGTGTTACTGAAGATAGCACGTTATTAAATACCCCAGAACCCAGGCAATATGTGCTAGTATATATCATTACATGCTTTAAGGGTGTATGTACATCATATTCATCAAATTGTTTGAAGATTTTTGTTTTCTTCGACAACTCTAGACGCTGCTGAATGATGGAGCTATGTTCTTAGCTTGTAAAATATCAATGTAGAAACATACATGTATTTATTTTATTTTTAATTCATGAAATAAAACAAGCATTTCCATAACAGTTTAATAAAAAAATGATTGCATGTGAAACTGCAAATCTATTATGAATGACTTGCTATTTCTTTTACATGTATAATGAAGTTATCATGTAAATTTCTTTTTTTTCCTCCTCCCCACTCTAGAGATAGCTACCATTAGACACAATAGGTGTATACATATATATATATACACATATATGTATGTAAATATATATATACACATATATGTATGTAAATATATATACATATATGTAAAATTATTCTATGCATATTATCAATAATTATATTTACTACTAATTCTCTGAATATTTGTTCAAATGGCTGCGTATAGAAATACATGCTATGTATTCATTGTAATTTTTAGTAAAAACCTCCACTGAGCTTCTCTTTTATAGGCTCAATTCATATGCCAATGAATCATTCATTTTTTGGCACAAGCCAAAACCCTACCTATGCAGAAACATGTATTTGAGGGGAAAAGTAGATAAAATCAGCCCAGCTCAAGTAAAATGAGAGTTGAGTTGTGGATAATCTGGCCCCAACTTGCCATGGTATACTTTCCAAAGAACCCCAAATTCAAGAGTAAATGTTGTTAGGCAAAATTGGACAAGCCATTTAAAATTTTTTTTTTAACACAGTCTTTTTCTGGATTGCAAACTGATGGGCAATTCATTTTTTTGATGTCAGTCTGCCCTAACTTTCTTCCCTGTTTCTGCCAACAACAAAAAAATTATATAAAAACCAGGAAATGAATCTGGCATTAAAACCAGTACACAAACTGCCAGAATGGTGTGGAAACTTCTCCTTCCATTTCCTTTATAGGTAAAGTCATAGAGTACCAGAGGCCTGCCTTTTAACTGTTTTCACATATGTCCTTGTGTCATTTACAATAGCTTATAAGTCACAGGGCCTGGAAAAAAAAATAGGTCTTCTGTCCTAGGTAGAATTTGAAAGCCTGAAAGTCCTTATGTGTTATATGTAGCCATCAAAACAAGCATGGGCTCACATGTTCATGGTCTGAAAATTAAGCAGCACCCTAGTGAAAATTAGAGAGCAAGTTCAAAAGAGTTAGGGATATTATGACTTTCTTTTTTTTTTCCTTTCCTTAAATACCTTTTTACTTTAGTTTTTGTGGGAGAAGCTAGGTCAGTTGGATAACATTAGGTGGCTATAGACATGCTTATATTCTCTTAGCCTATTCCTTCTCAAATTCAGTTTGAGTCCTCCTATAATGGAAGGCCACAAGACTCTATCTTTCACCTATAAAAAGCTGTCTCTGATGCCGGTTCTGTGGATGACAGATGACTGGAGACCTAGCCTGATTTCCAGGGGGTTCTGTGGACCAATGCCATTTCAGTCTCAGCCTTGGGATTTAGGAGTTGTGACAGCATTGAGGCCTTCTTCTCTCTAGTGTGTGCAAGTGTTAGCTTTTGGCTAGAGTGGATGTAAGTTGGAGAAAGGTAAGTACAAATAACCACCAACACCACCACCCTAGAAGGTTGAATTGGTAGTTCCCCTATAACCATGATATTGATAGAAAGAGTTTTTGAAAGGTCTAAAATTCATTGTTAATTTGGAACATGAGCTCTTTTTCAAAATTAGTTGAGAGGAGATAATTTCCATCTTAACATAACATCAGCTTATACTTCTCCCCTTCTCACTTTTTTTTTCCTCTTGCAAGGGAAGCCAAAGGATTTGTAAGTGCAAATGAAGGGGCACTTGGGAAGGGAAAAGGAAAACGATGGTTTGCATTCAAGATGATGATGAAAAAAGTAAGTATTTTTATAGAAGGATTTTTTTCAATAGTGAAGAATGAGCTTGCATCTTCCTGTTAATTATACATTTTATAAATATTGTCTCTTACATCCTCACTCTTTGGGAGCTAAGGAGAGAGCCCAAGCCTCCAAACATACCTTTGCTGTTTTCAATACATCCTGAGTACCAAAAGACCACTTAGCTTTTCTCTGACAAGGAAATCAACCCTTTTGAGGCGAGGGATGGGGAATGAGGAAGAAAAGCACAAGAAAGTATGTACTTTTTTGTGTATTATATTAGGCACTGTGTCAAAGAAACCCTGAATGTTATTACAAATGTTAGTAGTATTCATGGAAAGAACATTGGGTTTGGAGTCAGAAGACTGGGGTTCTCTCCCAGCTCTGCCACTTAGATCACAGATTTAGAGATGGAAGAAACCTTGGAGGTCTTCCAGTCCTCCTAGTTCCTCATTTTACAGATGAGGAGATCGAGGCTTGGAGAGGAGAAGCATCTTGCTCAAGATGACCCAGGTAGCAAGTGGCAGATTTGGGAAGTGAACCCATATTTTCTGACTCCACCTCCAGTTCTTTTCTTCCTGTCCCCTGCTATCTACATCTGTGACCTTAGGCAAATCATGTGATGTCTCTGGGCTTCTTTTCATGGGAATCATAAATCTAGAGCTATAGGGACTCAGAAGCTATCTAGTCTAAACCCCTTATTTTACAGATTAGGCAATTGAGGTCCAGGAAAGCTAAAGACTTTGCCCAAGGTAAAATAACAACAACAACAGCAAACCATCAGAAATAAGAGTTAAACCCAGGTCCTCAGACCTCAGATCTAGAACATTCAACATTTGCACCATAATGCCTCTCTGTGTCAAGTAATGTCAAATCAAAAGCGTGTGTTAAGTTCCTACTAAGTACCAGGCACTTTGCTGAACACTAGGGATACAAAGAAAGGCAAATACAATTTATCTTTTCAGGAGCTCACAGTCTAGCTTGGCCAAATCCAAACTTCTCTGAACCTCTTTTCTCTTCATTGTAAAATGAGAAAGTTGGTCAAAGTCATATCTAAAGTGTCTCAAAACTCCAAATCTATTCATTGCTGGGAAACTTCCCCAAAGTTCTCTGAGATAGTACTAGTTTTCTTATGGCCACATGGTCAATTGGGGTAGGAAGCCAAGTGACCTAAATCATGCCTATAAGGTTAGGCCACTTCTCCCGTACTTTCAGATTTGTTGGCTTTCTCTGTTGTGAAAGTTGCTTTATACCATTGATGCTTCCAGAAGAGGAAGCCGCTGATATGATAGCTGCAGAGCCAAGTACACTATTATTACTCTGAAGGAGTTTACTGTTTGACATTCAGATCTGCTTTTCCCAGGCACAATCATAACAAAGGTTAGGCAAATGAGGCACTTTCCTCAGCAACCTGAAGCTTCCTATTCCATTATCTCAAGCAGGCCATACCATTAGGATAGAATATTTTTGCTGCAGGTGCAGAATCCACTAGTTACGGTATTATTACTAGGCACAGATGATCCATGGCACCTAGGATTACCCTTTTTTCCCATTTACCAGTTGGATTACCAGGCAAATTTTCCTGCTTGCAAAGGGTATGCTACATATCCATACACACACACACACACACATACACACACACACACACACACACACACACACACAAACATCTGGCTTTCTGGAAAAAAATGTACACAGGACACATTTTTGTTTCATCATATTATGATTTTGTCTGTCACTTTCTTAACTCTGGACAATAACAAAACGATAAACCAGGTCCTGATTTGTAGTATTTGCAGATTTCTGAAGTGTAAATGCTCACACTGAAAATTTAACAACCAACTCATGTAAGGCATTTAGAGCAGTCTCCAGTACACTCTTGCTGTTTCTTATACTTTTGAACTAGTTTCTGCCCTTTAATCCATGCTGAATCAATTAATCATTTGAGCATTCAATCAAGGGGTAGTTAGGTGGCTTAGTGAATAGAGCCCTGGACCTGGACCTGAGTTCAAATCCAGCTTCAGACCCTTAGCTCTGTGACCCTGGTTTTTCTCATCTTTACAATTAGGACAATAGTAGCACCTACCTCCCAGGGTTATTGTGAAGATCAAATGAGCTAATTGTAAAGTATTTGGCATTGTTCCTGGCACATAGTTTGCTCTACATAAATGTTAGCTCTTATTAAGTCCTTACTAAGAGATGGCTTCAGAGAACCAAAGTGAAGGCACTCCCTGCTCTTAGGGAACGTACATCTAATAAGGAAGACCAGGTGTGAATAAATAAATTCAGGGCAGCACTGGAGGGTAGGGCACTAACTAGTAGCTGCAGGGAATCAGGAACATCTTTAAGGTGGGGCTGGAGCCGAGTTTGAAGTGGAGAATAAGGCATGGTTTTGGATTTCTCTGGTTTTGGCATGTTTTACACTACAGACTTGATTCTTGTTGTCGGTTGGATTCTGTCCAAGTAGTCGTATGGAATCCTGGAATTCTCTGCACATTTGCAGTCGGGGTGAGGGGTGTGTTGATAGCGGATGATCTGAGTTCTCGTTCTTGTTCTGTCATTAACTCACAATGTGACCTGAAGCAGGTCACTTCCTAACCCTGGGTGTCAGTTTCCTCATTTGTCTCATGAAAGATTTGGACTAGTTGACTTCTAAGATTTCTCCTAGGTCTGACATTCTATGATTCCCTAGTTTATCTCTTAACCACATAACAATGTTTCCCCCCAGACTGTAGATTTAAAACTGTTTTTTAATCAATTAATCAATCAAAAAGCGTTTATTAAGTGCTTACTATGTTCTAGGCACCAAGTTGGTTATATTTTTTTTAAAAATGAAGGAAACAGTCCTTGCCCTCAAAGGGCTTACAATCTACTCTCTATTATGTTCTCTATTGAATTGACTAGATGTAGCCTTGCCTAGGAATAGGGCTGGGTAATGGGTGAAGGAGTTTGGAATTTTCTGCCCTGTTCCCTCTTTTGCAAGAGGGTTCAGTGCTCCATGGCAGTCCATTGGTTCACACACTTGATGTTCCATGTAGTCTTAGTGGAGTTCATTCTCCATTTGACTTGACTTCCAACAGTCTGCGAACCAACGATAATGTCTTCTCCTTTTCAGAAATGGGCAAAATTTCTTCGTGATTTTGAAATCTTCAAGCAGGCATGTATACCATGGGAAAATAAAATCAAAGCTGTTGAAAGTAAGTGATCATTAAACCATGGTGGGGGATGGTGGTAGGGGAAGGGGGATTGTCTAGGATAAATTGTTGATTTCAGCCAGATTTGCCAAGTTTGTCAAATGTCTTTCCCTGTCGTTGACTCATTAGAAAGAAAGAAAAAAGGGGAAAAAAAACACACCTCTTTATAGTTGTCTCTTTCATGCTGTGAAGCTTCCCACAATGTAAATAACTATACATATTGAGTATATATCAGCCCAGGAGAAAGAATTATTTAGCTCCACCCTCACTTCTTAGACTAAAGCAAAACTTTTCTTATGTGACTCTGTGTTACTTTCTGCTCTACATAGGCTGAATGATGCCCTGTGCAATGGCACCTCATTATATGGTTGTTTCAGCAGAGATTTTATTCTTATGATGAATATAACATTAAATGTGTATGATCCTTATGAATATGATACAATAATCCTAACAATTAACAATGAATTATTTTCATAGGGAGCCTATTTTAGGACTCATTTTAAAATTTCTGCTATATAATAAACATTGATAAAGTAGGAAGCTGCCATATAGATAATGGAGAAAATTCATTTTCTAATCAAAAAGTTTAATAAGTAAAGTATCCCAGGATTTTAAGATAGATCCCATTACTTAAAAATTAATTAAATTTTTTAAAGTTTTGTTTTGATAGATAGATAGAGATAGGGATGTGCAGACCTGTGATTTCATTCATTGGTACCCAAAACTTCCTCATGAAGAAACTACTAGTAAATGTTAGCACCTTCTCAACAACTTATAAATAGTCTTAAAGAGTTATAGGGCTTTCTAGAGCACTGAGAAGTTAAGTGATTTGTTCAGGGCTGCACAAGCAATGGATGTCTTCCTGTTCTAAGACCAATGTTCTATCCGTTATATCACACACTGTGCCCTTTAAAAAGGTAAAGTATATTCTAATCTAGAGAAATGACAACTTGCCAGCAAATGTAACTCCCCACTCTTGTCCCTCACATTTTAACGGAATACATAGAAGTGTTTTTTTTTCTATCTCTATCATTTAGAACCAACTACCAACCAATTGTATTTGACCTGAATTATGTTGCTCTGAGTCTTGTCCTCATTGAAGTGATTGCAGTCATTATGTATATGGTGCTTTGGATTCTGCTCTTTAGCAACCTATAAATAATTTCCTTAATTAAGAAGGGAATTCAAGAAAATATGGAAATAGCTTTTGTTGACAGCCCAAATCAAGCAGTCACCTTGCTGCAATTTCCCAATGCTTTGATATCCAGGGATTTTGAATAGGATCTGATTCCCGCCCCCTCGAACCACATACACACTTCTTCCTCTCTAAATCATGAGAAAAGAGCTTCCTGCAGGGTAAGTAAAATGGCATGTAATTAAAATAGTGACTCAATAGAAAGATACCCCAGGTGATACTTCCTTGATATGATTGGATAACTTTTAGTAATGTGTCTCTCTCTTTGGTCTCTGACTCTGTCTCTTATTTTAAAATGGAAACAATTTAAATTACCAAATTAATCATTACTTATTTTTATCTGGGGTATGGTGGAAAGAGTACTGGAGTCATAGGGTCTAGGTTTAAATCTCAGCCATGACATTTGCCACCTGTGTGATCTTAATCAAGTGACATCTTTCTGATTTTGTTTCCTCATCTGTTATGAGAAAGACTTTGGCTAGATGAACCCTAAGCTCTAAATCTATGATGCGGTATTTTAGTTTGTAAAACATTTTTCTCATAACTATAGAGGCAAGTGCTGTGGGTATCGTTGTTCCCCTTTCACAGATGTGAAAACTGAGGCTAAAAAAAGGTTAAGTGAATTGCTCAGAGCACAGAACTGGTAAGTAGTGGGAGCTAGAGTATAGATTTGAAGCCAGTTTTTCTGACTTGGTATAATGCTCTTTCTACTATGTCATGGAAGTGACACTTCAAGCATTTCAAAATAAAAGATACATAGTGGAAGCTTTTGTCTGCATCTTCACAGCAGTACTACAGAGCAGACCAGATAATACTTCCATTCACTTCCCAACCTTCAGATCTATGATTCTAGTCTAGTGGAAGGAGCACTGGGTTTAGAGAAAGGAGATGAATTCTACTCCCAATGCTACACTGACTAGAAACATGATTTCTGGACAAGCCACTTGTTTTCTTCCTCTGGAAAATGTTAAGGTTTGTGTAAGTAATCTTCAAATTCCTTTCTGATAGTTTTGCCATTTTCCAGTGAATTTCAGATATATGTTATTTCTTCCCAACTTTCTGTCTTTATGACCTTCCAAGGTCCAGAGAAAACCTTGATTTATCTAATTACTTTGAATCCATTTCACTTCAGCTTAAATGCCAGGCTGCTCAAACTTGTCATATCTAACTTTCCCTCTGAGTATGATTTTCATAAGACTCATTGTTCGCTGCTCCTATACCTGTCATGCTCACAGACACTGTTCCTCACTCACCAAACTAAACACCACACATGCATTAACCTTAATTGTTTTGTTTCTTGTTCATTCCCATTGTAACCTCTTTGGCAAAGTCTAAGCTCCAGTATGTGTGTGGGCTCACTCTTCATACGAGAAACAATCCCGAGGAACTTGTTTGTTATCAATGACTTAGTTTGTCTTCTGATGACCTTGACCCAATCTCTTCTGGTTTGACCTAAGTGTAGCCTTCTGGAGGCCATCTCCTACTGACCCTCCTCTCCCATCCCAATCCTGTAGGCGACCAATGAATCTTGTGCCACTTCTTCAAGGTTGGGTCTTATCCATTCATCTTATCTTCCCCTGAATTTCTTCAGACAAAATGCTTGTGAATAATGAAACTATATATTCTTAAAGATAAAGCTGAATCTAACAAGATTATTGTGAGTACAATTAAGGAGCTTTCAATTTCTCATCCTTGACTTGAGCCAACTGCTGTTCAGAACGCCCCTCCTCCATACCTCCATCCCCTTTCCTGTCTCCAGTGATCTCAGCTCCTGGCAAAGTTTAGCTACCAGGACAGCTATAGCAAAAATAAATTATTTAAATAAGAATGGGCTTTTTCACCTGCATTACCTAGTCAGATTTCCTAGTTAAGCTGCCCTGAATTCACTTCATTTGTATAAAACTAAGCTGTATTTATTGATTGACTCATTACAGAGTATTTTAAAGGATAGGTTTCTACACCTGTTCTTGAAAAGCATGCCTGTGGCATATTAGAAGAGCAAAGAATCCCACAATCCTTTTGACCACACACACTCTCTACACACACAACAGCTACAAGTTGTTTTTCTTAGAGGCATTTTTAAAAATCATAATTAGTCATATAATGAAATGGTAATGATTTGATGGCATGAGGCAGTGATTTCTTGATTTCTTGCATATTTACTGATTTTTGCATGAGGTTATTATGCAAGCACACATCTCTTTAACTATATAAAAAAGGTTTGATTTCTTAAACTATTAAATGAAAATCATAAGGAGAATATATTATTTTGACTGATAGCTAAGATGAAGCATAAAGACTTATATACTATTAACTTCTTAGACTTGGTTTAGAAGTTATCCTATCAAAGAAAGACAAATAAATAAACTGACACCAAGAAGTTTTTATTCAATTTTTTAAAATTGCTGATTGCTTGCTAAATGCAATGCAGGTGCTATGGATATAAAATGAAAAAAATATTTTCTGCCCTCTAGGAACTTAGATTTTACCTAGGAAATACATTTAACAGATATATAAATACAATATAATTCAAGGAGGAGGGGAAGAGGAGAAAGAAGCTGAGTAGAGCCCTGGAGAAAGCTGACTTGGTCATACTTGCCCCTTTGGGATATTATTTTGGTAGCTGTGCAGAAGATGAACAGAAGAAGGAATCTGAATGTATGAATGACTTGGCTAAGCCAGTGGTCAATTTTAGATATCTAAGCAAGAGAAAGATCACATTTGAAATGCTAGTATGGTGCTGTGAAAAGAACCTTGGATTTGGAATCAGTGAGACTTCTGTTCTGATCCCAGCTCTACAGCTTACTGCCTGCATGACTGAGCAAGTCATAGAACCAGCCTTTCTGGGATTGTTTTCTTCTCAGTAAAATGAAGGAGTCGAACTCTAAGTTCTCATCTAGCTAAAAGTCTATGATTCCATAACCAGATTATTTTATAGTTACTGGACAGCAAACCATTAAAAGAGTTAGATGGGAAAAAAAATAGCCATTTACCAAGATCCTAGAAAACATATATCTCTTAAGAAATTGCCTACATTGGTTTTTGTGTGTGTGTGTGTGTGTGTGTGTGTGTGTGTGTGTGCTTAACCTTATAATAACTTCACTTAAAGTATTATAGCTGGAAGGCATTGTTGTGTGAAAAGTAGAAGGTATTTGGCTAGAAATTCTTTGCCATTCTGTTGGTGGCTGAGAATCTATGAGCTAGGTAGGCACTCTCTGAATCTCTCTGACCTTCACCTTCCTCATTAAAAAAAAAAAATTTTAAATCATGTGTCCCAGAGCTCTTCACAGAGATGCTTGAAGAAACTGAATGGTATTTTGAATGCCAGAGGGTTTTATTGGCATGCTAAGCCCGTGAAAGGCACAAGCACAAAGCCCAAGGGTTACCCACAGGGTTGCTCTTTATTAACAATGCTTTCCTGAACAGCTTGCTGAAGACCCTTGACACTTTAGCCTCTGGGAAGCATACCCTATTTGAAACCCAAATTAGTATTTCAGCCACTCTAGAGAAGATTAAATAATTGTCCATCTTTTAAAAATATTGATGGTTTTTATTTTTACACCATATTCATTTAAAATTTTATTTTTCTTCTGAATTTAATGCATATTGATTAAAAAGAAGATTTCATTTATCAAATAAAAGAGGAAAAGAGGATAACAAATAAAACTGTGAATCTCTTTATGTACAGCTTGCTTTCTTAACTTTTAATAATTATATATTTAATATTTAAAATATGTACTTCTTTTCTGTATTTCCTTCTGACCTCCTTCTGCTCTCTTTTGTACATTTGAAAAAGGCTTTAATGCCCCGTTTTTCTTTCTTCTTTTTTTATAACACTATCACTAGCTCCCCCTCCCACCAATCCATCTCTCTGTAAAAAGAAAAAGTGAAACACCAGTATTGTAGCAAATAAGAATAATCAAGCAAAACAAATCTGCACAATTGCCAACATCATATTTGTTACTGAATATTTTCCCGTCTCCCCCCCAAACCTATTCTTGTAAACAATGATTAGAAAAGAAAAGAAAAAAAAATTGGCAAAATAGCCAACACATCCACCCTGTCTGACTGTATTTTCAATATTCCACACCCATATTCCCTTGCTTCTGTACTCACATATCCTCAAGATTTGTCTAGAGATAAGTTTGATCACTATAATTACACATTCAATGTAGTCATTATGTATATTACTTTGGATTGACAAAACCAGTAACGACAGGAAAAGAGGATGAGTTGGTCATATAGCAAGGGCAAGGTTTGACAGGTGGATAGCATCTCGACATCAAAGTGTCAAGGGTCCTCAGCAATCTGTTCGGGAAAGTATTATTAACATAGTGCAACCCTGTGTGTAGCCTTGGGCTCTATGCTTCTTTAGAACAGTTGAAGTTTTCCATTGGTGTCCTTCGTGTCAGAGAAATCAAGAAAAGCCTATATATCACATAAAGTAGATACCCTATGCCAAAGCACTCCAGTGTCTTTGCCCCCCTCAACAACAAAAAAACAAACTCCAAATAGGGTCATGAAGAGTTGGACATGACTGAAACAATTGAACAACATCATACTTATCCTTGCTAATTTCAATGAACACTGCTGTGTTCAGATGAGTCATTGAACTCACTGATGTGGGTATTCCTTCCACCTATGTAGATCTCAACATATATTTTCAACCTGTGGAATTCTTTTCTATGTCTTTATTCAACTCCTCCAGGGAAAAGAACAATATCTGACTTACAGTGCTTTACTCTCTCAGGGTCTCAGTTTCCTTCCTCATCAGTAAAATGTGGAGATTGGGCTTGTTGACCCTTAAGGCTAAAGTTTGAAAATATGATTTGTCCTGGGGTAACTTGAGTCCTCCAGGAGATTATTTTACTCAACTTGGGACCACTTAATGCCTTCTCTTTCTTTGTTCAGTGGTCCTTGGATAAGAAGCCTGCATGAAAGTATTTTGTTTCCAGGCAAGAATTTATTGATCCTGGATAACTGTAGAAGTGAGCAGGCTCCAGGTAATGAATTTGTAGTCCATTCCATTCAATAAAACATGGAGTGACCTAAGCCATGAAGCGTCCTTAGCTGATTAAGTGCCCACTGGGTCCTTATCAGAGAAAATGGATAACCCAGTAATGAAAAGATATGAAATCATTGGGAGCCAACTAAATGATCAAATGTCGAAAGAGGGGCTGAGCTGCTTTAGCATTAATGTTATCTCAGATAATGTGTCTGGTTACAGTGGTTTGTCATGTTTATCAAAACCAGATACTATTAGAAATTTTTTTTTGCTTCTTACACTTTCATGACGTAAAATATAGATGTACCTTTCTTAAATTATGCTCAAGTGATTTCTTATGTAGGAATGCAATAATGATCATAAATTGGATTTAGATTTAATGCTACTGATCTCTGAGACCCTATTCCTACTCTATCATCCTATTGTATTCTATTCTATCCTTTTTTTTCTTTTTGGAGGATGAAGGTATACCTGTGATTTCATTGATGTAGAGAACTTCTATGGAAACTTCCTCATTTGATGCAAATAGCCACATCCATTGTAATTTACAGTTTTAGAGAGTTGCCTGGGTGTCTTGGGAGGTTAAGTGACTTACTTGCTCATATTCTCCCATGTGTCAGAGGCAGGACTTGAACCTAGCTCTTTCCTAATCCAAGATTGGCCCTCTATCCACCTTCCCATACTGGCTTGCTCTTCATTTACTCTTCAAACCTCTTTCTGGTAAGAAAAAAAAAGCATCTTTGTGTTATTAGAATAAATGCTGATTATTGAAAGAATGTCCTAAATTTCTTGGAGATAGATATATTGGAAATGGGAATTGGGCATTTTATCAATATAGACAATGGAATTTCCTTTCCCCACCCTAACTTTTGGGGTCAAGGTACAAGAAAGATATGAGTCTGGTGATATACAATAGGGCAGAAAAAAGTGTTTGATATAGGTAGTGGCTGGTTGGGACCTTCATATTTTTGGTGTTCTAGAAGGTAAGCTTCTTGAGGGCAATAACTGTTTCTTCTTCTTCTTCTTCTTCTTAACGTTATTATTAGCTTCCATAGTTCTAGACACTTCATTTTATCAAATCAAATTGAACTGTTTAATTTTATTAAATACCCTAGGGAGAAACTAACAACTATATTCTTTTTTAACTTACAGTGACAATCACAAAATTACTTGCCTCTGTAAAAGTAAAAGATTTCAAATGTCTTCTTATTGTTGCTATTCTTCTTCCTAGTCTTTTTTTTTGGGGGGGGGAAGGGTGGAAAATGGACTAATATTAGTTTGAATATGCTATTTTATTCCTTTCGCTTAGCCATAATATTAAATAAAGAGAACTTTCCATTACCCAAAGGTTCTAGATGAATATAGAAGTTAACTGGAAATTTTCATCCTGTCACACACAGCTGCAGAACAATGCCTGTGGACACATTAACTTGGCAGGCAGAATAAGTTATAGTGGTTCTCTGGGATGAAGGCATTGTATAACTGTGAGAAGAAATGCTTAGCTTTGAATAGTAACAAACTGTGGCAATAACAGTCTGAGCTACAAAGTAGCTTTCCCTTGTTTGAAGTACAGCACTCACTGGGATGTTACTCCCCCAGCTTGCACTGGCATGAACGCTTGCAGGTTGGTTACTGAAAGGGGTGACTGATACCTCAATTAACCCTGTGCATGTTACTCTCTGCATTCTATAGCTCCAAAGTCCCCACTGGTGTGCTTCCCAATAACAATCAACCAATAGACTCAATCAGCTTTTAGAGAAGGCGTTTACGAAGAAAATATAAGAATAGTTGGTTCAAAACATTCCCCTTCAAAACTTATGGCTCACTCTTGAAAAATACACACAGCACCAATGAGAAGAATGTTCTCACATGTAGGGTACACTAGTAATGAGATAGACATGTAGGGACCATGTGTGGCAAAAAAACAGGTAATTTGTAACTCCTGGTACTGCTTAAAATACCCTTCTTTCATCCCAAGTCTCCTTGGACTAAGTTGCTCCTCTAGGCTCTGATGATCAATTCTTTCCTTGAGTTCAAAACCAGCACTCTTTCGGTCTTGAAGGGTCATGCTCCTTGAAGCTGCCAGCTTCCTTTGGTGACTGAATTTATTTGTCCTTTAGGTGTCTTTCAATGCCTAGTGTAGACCATTTCCTTGTTATCAGCTGCTATACTCCGAGGATACTTCAGATGCCACCTTGAAGGCCTTCCAGAATTTGCGGATCTTTCAAAACTCAAACATATTTCTTGTCCTAAAATAGATAGATAGATACATAGGTAGATAGATAGACAGATGGACAGACAGACAGATAGACAGATAGATAGATAGATAGATAGATAGATAGATAGATAGATAGATAGATAGATAAAGAAAGAGATAGATGTAGGTATAGATACATGCATTTTCTCTAACTGTCCCCTGTGCCTGGAATGCTCTACCTCCTCAATTCTGACTAGTGAGCTCTCTGGCTTCCTCTGAGTCCCAACTAAAATCTTACATTCTGTAGGAAATCTTCCCAAATTGTTCTTAATTCCTGTGCCTTCCTTCCTACTGTTAATTATTCCCTATTTACCCTTTATGTAGCTCACTTTGTATATATTTGTTTGAATGTTGTCTCTCCCATTAGATCCTAAGCTGTTTGAGGGCATGGGCTATCTTTTGCCACTTTTTATATCCTGAGCACTAAGCATGGTGCCTGGCACAGAGTGGGCACTTAATAAATGTTTTAATTGATTGATATATTAGTATACTTTTTCACCTAAGATCAGGAAAGAATAAACACAAAGGTACAGAAGCAGCAGTGGCTGGGTAGGTGAATGGGGCCAACTGCCCCTCTCTCCTAACTTGATGTAGGCACATCGAAACAGTCCAGCCTTACTGACTTACCAGGAAGGAAAGAGAGTCAGAGGTATATGCTGCACCTGTTGTAGTAGATAGAGATTCAGCCTTGGAGCCAGGAAAACCTGGATTTAAGTGGCTCCTCTGGTATGTATTGGCTATGTGATCCTGGGCAAATTATTTAAATTCTCAGAATTCTTGAGAGCTCTCTGACTTGCTAGAGAGAGTTTCTCACAGGGAGTTTGCTATACCAGTGAAATCACAGGTCTAATTCCTATTCGTAAATGACTCATCAGCCGGTTATGGAATTCTTCATTTTCCCACAGTATTAAATCCTTTGGTGATAAATCATACATGGTTAGCTGTAGGCTCACACAAGTTCCACAAGGTGAAATAGAACCAGGCAGGGAATATCTGCACATGCAATTTAAAGGGTTGGTTGCCAAATATTCTTTCCAGTCACACCTATAAACAGGCGAAGAGTGTTGGTTTTAGAGTCAGAGAACAGATGTGATATTTTAAGCTAAAACTTTTTCTTGGGGTGGTAAGGAAAATAAGAATTTCTTTTGATTCTTTTTTTTTCTTTTCTATAGGCCAGTTTGGGTCATCGGTTGCCTCTTATTTTCATTTTTTACGGTGGATGTATGGAGTGAATATGGTTCTCTTTGTACTGACATTTAGCCTTATCATGTTACCTGAGGTGAGACTATGATTACTAATTTGGAAATCACATTTAAGTAACTTTCACACTAGACCAATAACTCTCAAAAGGTTTTTTCTTTTATCCTTAAGGAAGAATAAGATGATTGCCAGGTGATTTAGAGATGTCAAAATACTACCCTTATAGGGATGCTCTGATGCCTTTTGGCATTTGGACAAGTTTGCCATAGAGATCTACTTACTAATGACCTCAAGAATATATGTTCCTGATTTTTGAAAGGAAGAATGGCTTGTTGTGTGACTTTTTTTCCTAGAGAAAATCCATCCAGGCAATCAGACACACACAAGGTAGGATTGGGTGGGGGGAGTCATACTTAAGCTGACCACAAGTCTAGAAGTAGGGTAGAAAAGGAGACAGATTGGGGAAGAAAGTGGATAGCAGGGCTAATTCGAGGAAGGAGGTAGGGCAGGTTCAGAGCATGAGACAAAATGCAGTGTCTGCATAAAATTGACCAGAACTCTTTGCTTAATGATTATCAAGAGATACATGATTGACTTTATGGGAGAAGAAAAGTGATAGTATACAATAATTTTCAAAATACTTTGCTCAGTGCAAACATTTCTTCAACTTAAATTGACAAATATTTGTTGAATACTTATGGTCTATAAGAAATTTGCTATATCTCAAAATGCTGGAACATTTTATACCCCACTTCCCATAGCCAGGGATCATTGTTCAGTTGTATGAACTAGCTTGGGTAAAAATAATATCTTACATTTCAGTATTAGCTTTAACCTTACAGAACACTTTCATGCTTATGATCTCATTTGATCATATTGTAACTTTCAAAAGTAAGGTTAGTATTATCTTTATTCAACAAATGAAGAAACTAAATCACTGGAAGGATAATGGGCTTGCCCTCAAGGAGCTTATATTTGGCCAGGTAAGAAAGCTATAGCAATATTCTAGGCAGCAGGTAAGAATTAGAACTAGGGTGGTTGCTAAGTGATGAGAAGTACACACACACACACACACACACACACACACACACACACACACATTCACATACATACACACATATAAAATCCTGTGAAATGACAAGACCTCACAATGGATTGTATAGGTGGGGTGAGTCCAAGTGAGGAGTGAGGGACAACACTGGGATTGAAACCCTGGGAAATTGGGAGAATGGACCAGCTTTCATAAATAAGAAATTCCAGAAAAGCTAAGAATCACAGAATCATAAATGCAGAGCTGGAAAGGATCTTAGAGACCATTGAGCCCAACCTCCTCATTTTACAGACAAGAAAACTGAATACTAGACAGATCAAAGGACTACAAGTGGGGATATAATGAATAAGTTCTATTTTGTCCATGATGAGTTTAAGATGTCTATGGGACATCTAATTTGAAATGGATATGTAGGATTTTATCTGAGAAGAGAAACTAGGGCTGGATATATGTTTGAGAATCATCTTTATGGAGATGATAGCTAAGCTCTTGGGAGTTGATGAGATCATCAAAGGAGAGAATAGAAAGATAGAAGAGAAAGAAGAGGGTCCAGGGAAGAACTTTTGAGGCCATCCTAACTTTGTGGAAGTAAGAACAGTGAAGATTCAGCGAAGATGACTATGAAGGAATAGTCAAACAGGTCGGAAGATAACTAAGAGAGAGCAATGTTAAGAAAACCCAAAGAGGAGAGAATATCTAGAAGCTGATTGATAGTCTGATGTTCCAGAGAGATCGAGAAAAATGAAAATTTAGAAAGTTGACATTAAATTTGGCAATTAAGAGATTGTTGACAAATTTGAAGAAATCAGCTTCGTTAGAACGATGAGGACCAAAGTTAGTACATTTGGGTTTAGGAGACAGAGGAAAAGTGGAGGCAATCAGTATATAGATGACTTTTTCAAGGAATTTAGAGAAAGGAAAGAGAGATATGAACTGATAGCTAGCTAATGATAGCCAGTGCAGAATGAAATTTGTAGTGGACCAATCAGCATAATTTTGTGACCTCTTGCAGTCCCATTCAGCAGTATATGAATAGGAGCAAAGGAGGCAGATGAAAGCAGTAATTCAGGTTTGGACATATCATGACATATCATGATAAACAGTAAGAAAGAAGGAAGGAAGTGAAAGAGAGGGATTTATTAAGTGCCAACTACATTCCAGGCACTGTGCTAAGCAATTTGCAAATGTTATCTCATTTTATCCTCATGATAACCCTGTAAGATAGGTACTATCTCTAACCCCTTTTTTAGTTAAAGAAATCGAGGCAGATAGAATTTAAGTGACTTGCCTAGGGTCATAGCTAGTAAGTGTCTGAGGCCTTCCTGACTTCAGGTCCAGTGTGCCACCTAGCTGCCCCAATAATCTTTAATAGGACTGAGGTACAAGGGATTAGAATAAAGGATAGTGTAAAGTTCAGCTGGTTTAAGAAAAGGTTGCGTTTAGGAAAGTAGGAGAGTATTGTCAATGCAGTGGTCACGGTCTGAGAAAGTGGTGGGGGTTTGAAGAGATTTGGAACTTGCAGTGAAAATTAAGAGGATGAGAGGTTAAAAAGCATAGAGAAAGATAGAATGATAAAAGATTGTGATCAGATAAAGAAATTTCAGAGTACATGAATATGGAGGTGAAATATTCGTGGAAGTTGGCAATATCAAGGGTAAGACCATGTCTGTGTGTGGCTGAGGTGGAGTGGAGGAATTGGTCATGGTAACTGAGTAGAATAAGAACCTAGGAAGTTAAGGTACTTTAGGGGACATCAATACGTATGTTGAAGGCACCTAGAATGAGGGTGGGAGTTGGGCAAAGACAAAGACAGTCAGACACTAAACTTACTGAGAAAGGAGGGATTTAATATCCTTTAGGTTAGTAGATAATGGCCACCAGGATCTGTATGGGATGATAAATTACAAGGTGAACCTCAAAAGGAAAGGCTGCTGAGTGATGATAGTAGAGGGAGAGTCTGGAAGTGGCAATGAAAAGCAAGAAATATTCCAGTTTCACTAACATGACCAGTGAGTTGGGGCATATTAGAAAAAGTGTAGCCTGTGCTGAAAATGGGGGAAGCAGTTTTATCAGGAGGGAGTCAATCTCAGTGAATGCCAAAAGGTAGATGGAAGGAGTGAGAAAGGAAAATGTTTTAGATTCAAGGAAGTTCATTAATTATGGAGCAGGCATTCCAAAGGGTCAGTCAGATTTAGAGGGGGCTTTGAGAGACTATTTATAACATAATATTTATAAAGTACATTGCAAACCTTAAAGTGCTATATGAATGCTAGCTATTATTCAAAGTCCAGGCTCTGCCACTTACGACCTATATGACTTTTGACAGATTACTTATCCTCTCTGGACCTCAATTTCATTATTCCTGAATTGAAAGACTAAATGACCTCTAGGGTTAGTTCCTGTTCTAAATCTATGACTGTTCACGATCTCACTTTCTCCTATTGTAATAGTTCAGCATCTTCCTGGAAAAGAGGCTCTTAATTTTTGTTGTGTGTCCTTCTCCCTGAGGTAATTTGATGCTGCCTTCTTAAAATTGTGCTTTTAAACGCATAAAATAATAGGATTACAAAAGAAATCAGTTACATTGAATTACGGTTCTCAAAATATTTTTTAAACTAATTTCGTGGGCTCCTGGTAAAGAACTGCTACCCTAAAGTCTGATATAAATTAAAATGAACTTTGCAATTAGTTTGAAAACATAGTATACTACATTATGGCCAGAAAGCAGAATCATTTCTGAAAGCCTTAAATATTAGAAACTGACTCTCCATTAAACATATTGAGGTTATGTAAACTATTTTTTTTTGTGTTTCAAACAGAGTAAGTACTTAACAAGTGGTTTTCAAATAAATGAAAGAATATACCTTAAAAAAATAAATTAAGGTTGTTTATATGTCTTATGCTATGTCTCTGGTCACTAACTCTTGTTTCAAATTCTGTCTATATAGGCATTATGGGGTTTGCCATACGGAAGTTTACCTAGAAAAACAGTCCCAAGAGCTGAAGAAGCAACTGCCCAGAACTTTGGTGTGCTATATGACTTCAATGTAAGTGTCTTTCCAGAGAAGCATTGCTCTAATGTCCAGAATGGACCCAAACCTTTGGGAATCCAGGGACATGGTTCCTGGAATGTACTCAACATTTCAGAAGCAAAAGTCTCATTCCACTATATTGGAAATGGGTAACAATCTCTTGGAAATCCAATCCAATTCTAAGGATTTTCTTAGCTGTGGTGGAGTGATTCCAAATCTAGCCAGCTGTGAGAGCAATTTTTTTGAGTAAAAAACTGTGGCTGAAACTTGAGGGAATCAATAGTAAAGTACAGAATGAACCCATACTAGGAGTTCAAAGAAAACAAACAACCATTCATACTCTACTAGATTGTAAACTCCTTGAGGGCATGGATCAATCATCCCTTATCTTCTGTGACATATTGTAGGCACCTGAAAGTCTCAGATTTTTAAAGTCAACAAAGTGAAAAAAGAGCCATTCTGATTTATTTTGATTTTCCCTGAGAGCTTACAAATGTGCTTTTTTTGGCAAGGGTGGTTGAAATTCTCCTGCTTGTCTGATAGAATCAAAACTTTCAGACTTGAAAAAAGAACCACCCTGCCTCAATGTACTGACTTCAAGAGTTCTTTGTCCTCCCTGGACAATAATAGCACTTGTTGATGATAAGAATATTTTAATTTTTCTACTGGCATATATCTACTTACTGAGAGTATTTCATGAATTGGACTTAAATCTTTGACAATGAGACAGCTTATTTCAAAATTACATCTAGAGCAGAGCTGCTTGAAGTGTTGTAAAGAATTGTGGGGTGAGGTCTGGTCACCCCCTTGGAAGGCAGCTTAAAGAAAGTAGACAAAGGGACAGGTCTTAAATAGAATGGAAAATGAACATAGAAGGAGGAAGAAAAGAGAGTACTTATGTTGAGAACTGTTCATATGTTTAACTTGGATGCCATTCCTTTTCTCTAACATATATTGTCTTCCCCACTAGGTTATCAACTTATCAGTGGCCAGAAGTCATATCTTCTAGTTCTTCTGTATATCACACAATGTGATATACAATATAATATACCTTAGTAAGGTCTCAATAAACTTTGTTGACTGTCTTTTTGAGGTGAGGAGAGGGACGTAGATTTGGAACCAGAAGGGAACTCAGAGGACATCTACCATAACTCCCTCATCAATGTTTTTAGTGATCTGCATAAGTGAATGGTGTAGTGGATAAAGTCCTAGAGTTGGAATCAGTAATAACTGAGTTCAAATATTTCCTCAGAGATTTTGTAGCTGTGTGACCTTAAGCAAGTTGATTAACCTCTCTCAACCTCACTTCATCTGCAAAATGGGCATAATAGCAGCAACAGGGTTATTAGGATCAAATGAGATAATATGCGTAAAGAACTTTGAAAACCTTCAAACAATATGTAAATATTAATTATTATTATTATTTATGTAGTAAATGACAAAGTTGGGATTTAGACCTAAGTCTTCTCTCTTAAAATCATGCTTTTATACTATGTTGCTTCTCTAATCTTCTGAAATCTAAATAATGCTCAACACAAGAAACCATTGGCTCTGAAAGAAAGAAGGGAGCAGCAGAGTGATTTGAGCAGTGATATAAGCATACTTTTTAAGAGAGGTTACTAGTTTCTGAAAGAAGAAAATAATCAATCAGAGGGGTAACCAGGGCAGGGTGATCAGGGATTAATCCCAGGTCAACAACATTTAGAGTGTTTAGTAGAAGTAAAAAAAAAAATTTAATGTGCTTAACAGATAGCAAGAATATTTTGTTAAAAATAGAAAGTTGCCTTTTGGCCTGAGAATTCCTCCCCGGCTTGATCTGCCTTACTCCACCACCTCTTTCAACCTTGATTTTATTTAATTTTAAAAGTTAATTTGAGGGCATGTTTCATGCTGCTTGCCCTGGGGCTGTTTTGTGATGCTTCCCTCGGGCACTGAAATTTCTAGTCATGGCTCCAATCAAGGTACAGAATAAGCACAATAATCTGATGGGACCAATATTTCCAAGAAGGACATGAAGTCTACCACCCACACAAGGTGGGCCTTTCTCTTTCTTTTTTTAATCTTATTTCTCCTCTCTATCCCTTTTCCATCTCTTTTCACTCTCCCCTTCTTTATTTTCCGTTTTTTCCCCATGCCAAGTCTGTATGCTAGATCTTACCTGTGCATATTATTTGGTCCCACTTGGACCACTTGATGCTGAAAAGATTGGCATTGTCTGGGAGAGAACCCCAGAGTAGGGAGAATCAACTCACAAGAGCATAGGATATCAAGAAGTCCATGAAAATGTGACAGAGAAAGGTGAAATGGGATTAGGGCCCACTTGTCACCATAAGGGAAGAGTATTGAAAATAAAAAGCCAGAAAACTTTTGTAGGGGGGTCACCATTGGTAAAAAAGACTATACACTCAAATGTCTTTCTTATATTAAATTTTCCAAACCAAACACAAAGACATAGATATACACACACAAAAACACACTCATATTCTTAACTGGGGATTGGCATTCAATATTATGGAAAGATTCAGCATGCAAATGTGAGAATGCTTGACAAGACTTCTGTCATATTTCATCTCTCCATGGTGTTTTAGGAGGAGGCACAAAAAATCATGGCATTGATTTCCACACTGTGTTTGATTGGGTAGGTAGGATCTAGTGTTCCCATTTAACAGGTGGAGAAATAGAAGTTCAGACTACATAGATGAGTTATGCCAGGACAGCTGGGGGTTGGTAGCTAGGTATCCTCACAATACAATATAGAAGAAAATGAGAAAACGCTATAGATCATTGCTTCTCCAAGTCTTATTTGGTGATCTGCTCCCAAACTCTCATATCCATGCCTGATCTGACTTTGAGTATTTATTACCAGTTGTCATCCCAAACTCTTATATATATATATATATATGTGTGTGTGTGTGTGTGTGTGTGTGTGTGTGTGTGTGTGTGTAATATTTCATGACATACTGAAAAACAAATGTGACCCATAACCTTTGGTGGAGTTGTTTTTGTTTTGTCATGCTGCCATGCAGAGGAGTTTCACAAACTGCTGTTGTTTTTCATTGCATGTGGGGAAATCACAAGCTTTTTTTTTTCTTGCCTAATTTATTTTATTTTAATTTATAGAATAAAACAAGCATTTGCATAACATAATATAATAAAAAAGATGATTGCACACGTAACTGCAGATCTACTCTGCAAAACTTGCTATTTCTTTCAAATATACAACAAAATTATCATGTACCTTCTTTTTCCCTTTTTTCTTCCCTCCTCCCTCCTCTCCCCGCCAGCCACAGAGATGGCTACCATTCGACACAAATAGGTATATATATGTAAAATTATTCTATACATACTTCTATTTATCAGTTCTTTCTCTAGATGCAGATAGCATCTTTTTCATATGTCCTTTGTAATTAATTTGGGTATTTATGACAGACAAAATAACTTATTCAGTCAGTCATTCTTAAAACAATATTACTGTTACTGTATACAATGTTCTCTTGGTCTTGTTCATTTCATTCTTCATTATTTTGTGCAAGGCTTTCCATGTTTTTCCCAAAATCATTGAACTCATCATTTCTTGCAGCACAGTAGAATTCCATCACAATCATATAACACAACTTGTTCAGCCATTCCCTGATTGATGGGCATCCCTGCAATTTCCAGTTCTTTGCCACCACAAAGAGAGCTGCTATAAACATTCTAGAATATATAGGTTCGTTTCCTTTTCCCCTAATTATCTTTGGAAATAGACCAAGTAGTGGTATTGCTAGATCAAAGGGTAATTTAATAACTCTTTGGGCATAATTCCAGATTGCTCTCCAAAATGATTGGATCAGTTCACAATTCCACCAACAATGAATTAGTGTCCCAATTTTTCCACATCCCTTCCAACATCTGTCACTTTCCCCTTCTATCATTTTAGCCAACCTGGTAGGTATAAAATGGTATCTCAAGTTTGTTTTTATCTTCATTTCTCTAATCAAAAATAATTTAGAGGATTTTTTTTCACATGACTCTAAATTGTTTTGATTTCTTCATTGGAAAACTGCCTATTCATATCCTTTGACCATTGATCAATTTGGGAATGATTCATATTCTTATAGATTTAACAAAGTTCTTTATATATTTTAGATATGAAACCTTTATCTATTAAATTATTTATAAAAATTTTCTAGTAATTTTCTGCTTTCCTTCTGATCTTGGCTGTATTTTTTTTTTGTACAAAAAAATTTTAATTTAATGTAACCAAAATTACCCATTTTACACCTAACTTTGCTCTCTATCTCTTGTTTATTCATAAATTGTTTTCTTCTCCATAAGTCTGATGGGTAATATGTTCCATATTCTTATAAATTCTTATAAAATCTCTCTTCATATCTAGGCCATATATCCATTTTGACCTTATGGTAAATGGTGTGAAATATTGTGACCTTGGTAAATGGTATGAGATATTGGTCCATGCCCAGTTTCTGCTATTCTGCTTTCCAGTTTTCTCAACATTTTTTTTTACCAAATAATGAATTCTTATCCCAAAATCTTCAATCTTTACCCTTGTCAAATACAGGATTATTATGTTTATTTGGTGCTGTAAATTGCATGGTTACTCTATTTCATTGATCTACCTTTCTATTTCTTAGCCAGTACCAAATACTTTTGATAATTCCTGCCTTATAATATAGTTTAAGATCTGGTAGTGCTAAATTTCCTTCATTTATATATATTTTTTATTTTTCCTTTGATATACTTGACTTTTTGTTTTTCCCAATGAAATTTGTTAATATTTTTTTCCTAATTCAATAAAATAATTTTTTGGTAATTTAATTGGGATGGCAATGAATATTATAAATTAATTTGAGTAAAAATTGTCATTTTTATTATATTGGCACTGCCTACCCATAGCAATTAACATTTCTCTAAGTATTTAAATCTGATTTTATTTGTATAAAAAGGGTTTTTTTTTAAATTAATTTTGTTTGTATAGTTCCTGAGTTTGTCTTTGCAAGTGTACGCCCAGGTATTTTATACTGTTTGGAGTTATTTTTTTTTTACTATCTTTTTTTTTTTACTATTTCTTCATGCAGAGTTTTGTTTGTGATAGATATATAGGAATGTTGATGATTTATGTGGATCTACTTTATATCCTGCTAGTTTGCTAAAATTATTAATTGTTTCAACTAATCTTTTATCTGAGTCTTCGGAATTTTCCTAGCACATCATTGTATTGTCTGCAAAAGGAGATAGTTTTATTACCTCATTCCCTATTCTGATTCCTTCAATTTCTTTTTTCTTCTCTTATTGCAATTGCTAGGATTTCCAATACAGTATTGAATCATATTGGTGACAGTGGGCATCCTTATTTCACACTTGATCTTAGTGGGAAGGCCCCTAGTTTATTCCCATTATAAATAATGCCTGCTGGTTGTTTTAGATAAATGCCTTCTATCAATTTAAGGAAAATTTCATTTCTACCAATACTTTCAAGTGTTTTTAATAGAAATGAAGGTTGAACTTTATCAAAAGCTTTTTCTGCATCTATTGATATAAATCATATGGTTTTTTTAAAAGGTTTTGTTATTTATGTAATCAATTATGGTAATAGTTTTCCTTCTGTTAAACCATCCCTGCATTCCTGGTATAAATCCCACTTAATCATAATACATAATCTTTATAATATATTATTGTAATCTTTTAGCTAGTATTTTATTTAGAGTTTTTGCATCCATATTCATTAACAAAATTAGTCTGTAATTTTCTTTTTCTGTTTTTCACTCTTTCTGGTTTAGGTATAAGTATCAGATTTATTTCATAAAAGGACTTTGGTAGAATCTTCGTTATCTATTATTCCAAATAATTTATTTAACATTGGAATTAGTTGATCTTTAAATGTTTGATAGAATTCATTTGTAAATTCATCTGATCCTGGTGCTTTCCTCTTAGGAAGCTCATTGTTGGCCTGTTCAATTTCTTTTTCTAAAATAGATAACTTTAGATATTCTATTTCCTCTTTTGCTACTCTAGGAAATTTAAAGTTTTAAAATATTCTTCCATTTTATTTAAATTGTTAAATTTATTGACATATAATTAGGCAAAATAACTCCTCATAATTGCTTTTATTTTATCTTCATTAATGGTATATTCACCTTTTTATTTTTAATACTATTGATTTCATTTTCTTCTCTTTTTTAAATCAAATTTAAAAATTATTTATCTATTTTTTGTTTTTTCATAAAACTGACTCGTAGTTTTATTTATTAATTTAATGGGTTTTTTTACTCTTCATTTTATTAATCTTACCTTTAATATTTAGGATTTGCAACTTGGTGTTTAATTGGGGATTTTTAATTAGTTTTTTAAATTCATTAGTCTGCTCTTTCTCTAGTTTATTGATAGAAGCATTTAGAGATATGAATTTTCCCCTAATCACTGCTTTTACTGTATCCCATAGGTTTTGATATGTTGTCTCATTGTTGTTATGCTCTTTAATGAAATTACTAATTGTTTCTATGATTTGTTCTTTAACTCAGTCACTCTTTAAGATTAGGTTGTTTAATCTCCAATTAGTTTTTAATCTGTTTCCTTGGTCCCTTTTCAAACATAATTTTTATTGCATTATGATCTGAAAAAGATATTTCTAATATTTCTGCTTTTCTACTTTTAACTATAAAAATTTTAAGTACTAATATATGGTCAATCTTTGTAAAGGTACCATGAACCACTGAGAAAAAGTGTATTCCTTTCTTTTTCTATTCAAATCTCTCCAGATATCTATCATATCTAGTTTATTTAAAATTCTATTAACATCCTTAACTTCTTCCTTATTTATTTTTTGTTTAGATTTATCTAGTTCTGAGAGGGGAAGATTAAAGTCCCTATTATTATAGTACTACTATCTATCTCCACCTGTAATTTATTTTATTTTTCTTTTAAAATTTTTGATGTTATAGTATTTGGTGTAGAGGTTCAGTATTATATTGCTTCATTATCTGTGGTACCATTTTTTAAATCAAAATGTAGTTACCCTGTTTATCTATTTTAATTAAATCTATTTTAGTCACAATTTTGTCTGAGATCATAATTACTACCCCTGCCTCTTTTGCATCAGCTGAACCATAATAAATTCTATTCTAACCTTTCATTTTAACTCTATGTGTATCTCTCATTTTTTAAATGTGTTTCTTGCAAACAATATATTGTTGCATTCTGATTTTTAATCTATTCTGCTATCCATTACTGTTTTATAGGTGAGTTCATTTCGTTCACATTCAAAGTTATACTTACTATTTGTGAATTTCCCTCCATCTTGTTTTTACTCACTATTTTCCTTCTCAGTCTCTCTTTTTACTCTACCCCTGTTACCTTATCTTCTCCCCTTGCCCTCTTATTTCTTGTTTTGCCCACCTTCTAAAAATCCCTCCCTTATCTACTTACTCCACCCTCCTAATCTTAATCTATACACTTTTCTAAAGTCCCTCCCCCATTCTATCCCCTAGTTTTTTAACTCTCTAAAAGTTCAGAAGACTTCTAACCCTCTTCAAATGTATACATTGTTTTCCTCTTCAACCCAGATGAGAGTAAGGTTCTGATATTACTAGCCCTCCACCCCCACCTACTTCCTCTGTATTACTTCTTATTTTCATGCCCCATTTTTATAAGACAATTTCTCCTTTTAACCTTTTCCTACCCAATTTTGTTTCACCTCACCATACACAACTCAGCCCCCAAAGCTTTTCCTATTTGTCCTTTGTAGAATGGTCAAACATTTTGATGTGCAGGTCATTATGGGAAGTAAAGTGGTTTTGAATGTTTCTGCCTTGATTTTGTGGGCCCCCTTCTGGTCTATTAAAGTTGTATAGATGAAGCTGAAATAAATCGAGGTAGGTAACCATCTTTAATAATATACATACATACATATATGTGTATGTGTGTGTATACACACACATACACATATATGTATGTATGTATATATATATATACATTTGTATGGCACTTTAAAGGTTGAAAAGAAATTCACAAATATTGTCTCATTTTATACTCATAAAAACCCTGAGAAGTAGGTGCCATTATCATCCCTATTTCGCAGATAAGGAAACTGAGACAGAGATTAAGTAACTTGTTCAGGGTCTCATTGCTAGTAAATGTCTGATGCTGGATTTGAACTCAGGCCTACCTGACTCAAGGCACAATACTCTATTAACTGCTCCATCTAGCTGCCATTTAACCAAACACAGGATCATAGATTTAGAGTTGGATAAGACATTAAAGGTCATCCAATCTAATCCTTCATTTTATAGAAGAGGAAGCTGAGTCTCTAAGAGGTGAATTGACTTGCCAAATTGACACAGATAGTAAATGTATGAAGGAAAGATGTTATGAAATCTTTTCTGCCCCTTTACATTCTTTTTCTTAACTAAGTTAAACATTTATCTTAAACTACCTTTACACATATGTGCTTACAAACCCTTGTTTTCAAAGATAAACGTGAATTCAGACTCTGTCTAATCCATATTATTGATTAATCAAAAGGATAAATTGCAATACAAAGAAAAAACATTTTTTAAAGACTTGTAATTATCACTGCCTTCATAAAGGAGAGATTTACTTTTATGCCCTAATTGGGCCACATTGTAAAAGCCGTCATGGCAGACCTCTAAATTAATTGAAGTAAAGTTTTATAAAGGTCTGGCTGACTATATACTGCTAAGGTTGAAGAGGTTTATAACCAAGTTAATTATAGGGTGATGGATTTTTTTGCCCCAATGTTATTCATGAAGACTATTTACCAAGGTTTATTAAGGGCATTTGATCTGTGTTGGTGGCTGGTATGTTCATCTTTATAAAATAACAGATCTTTGATGTATTGAAATAAGAAATCCTCCCCAGAGGTGATCACTTGAAGATAGTTACATTCCGTTTGCTAGACCATGAATGAACCTTCTTAGAGAAATTATGATGATTATTATTACTTTAAACTTGATATTTAAAACCAGTAACAATTAACCAATAATATAATCAAACGTCAGGTAGAACCCTAGAAAAAAATCTTTATTTAAACAATTTATATCTTAATTAGATACGGAAGAAAGCCTCCACAAATATTATACTGCATATCTTAGTAACATAGATTTAAAAATTGCATATGTTTATGAGCAGCTAGATGGCACAGTGGATACAGCACTGGCATTGTAATCAGGAAAACTTGAGTTCAAATCTTCTGGCTTCAGATACTTAGCTGTATGACCCTGGGCAAGTCACTTAACCCCAATTGCCTCCAATAAACACACACACACACACACACACACACACACACACACACACACACACATGCTTACTTTGGGTCCTCTTCAAAATCTCTCTGAAACTCTGTTGCTTTTCACTTAGTTTTCTTTTCTTCAAAATGTAATTGTAGACTACATATATGCTGCTCTGGTAATGTTGAGTTTATTTTCCATCATTCACAAGTCTTTTCCATATTTCCTTTTTCTTCAAATTTATTGTTCTTTGTATTTCTGCAATTTTCCATTGTATTGAATAGCATAGCACTGTGAATGAATCTTTTTTAACTTTATGATGGCCTACTGGGAAAGTCTACATACTTTGGGCAACAGTTACATTCATACATATAGTAGAGTTTATGAAACTGCTTGATTCACTATGATATGGTCTGTACCTGTCCATATATATTTTTGTACATAATATACAGCTTTGCCAATGTCATTAGGTAGCAACCACCATCAAATTTTGAACGCTTTTCAAACTGTAGAAGTGACTTGACTTTTGTATGGATTTAGAGTAAACAGTGGTTTCAAAATCATTTTAGGCTCAATCTGTCACAATTTAATTCAACTCATTTTAGAACTTTTTGTTTTTTTAACAGGGCTAGTTCTGTGCTTAGGTGAAGTACAGACTTTCTACATGGTATGTTCTGAAGACCACTGGGGGACAATTCCTATAAAATATCAGTTATTATTGTTATGATCTTGTGAAGGTTTTTTGATAAAAGAACACAGTCACAATATAAAAGACTGCTTGATAGAGAGAAGAAAATTGTGGTAGTCACTGAATATATGTTTAAGGTAGAACCTTTAACTAGGGTGGGACCACTGGTACTTTTACCCAGGATACTGACCTTTAGAGGGTGCAAAATTTAACACATACATTCTCTCCTCAGCTTAGAAACAATTGAGATTAACATTTCATAAAAAAATTTGAAATAATGGAAAAGTCACTCTGGAGTCAAATCATACCTGTCATGCTTACTACCTATGTGAACTTGGGTAAGGAACTTAACCTCACTGGATATGTTTCCTTATCTGTAAAATGAGGTTGGTTTAGGTGGCCTCTGAGATGCTTTCTAAGTGTAGATGTATGATCTTATGGTACTATGATGAATAATTAGTTAAAACAGGAAGCTATTACCCGTCTGTGAGCCACTATAGTAACCAATTACCTTTCCATGATTTTCCCTGAGATTCGGCCTACACTTACCCTTAAGAAGTTAAAAGTTTCAGATAATTCTGATAATTCTTTATTCAGCTTCAGTTTTAATCTTTTTTTTTTGGTGTTATGGACACCTTTCGAAATTTGTTGAAGCCTGTGAACTTTGCAGGGGTGGAGGAGAAGTTCTTAAAACACATAAAATGAAACACATAGGACCAAAAAGCTAACCAATTATATAGAAATGCAGTTATCAAAATACTTTCAGGAAACAAATTCATAGATCCCCAGGTCAAGAATCCCTGCTCATAATTTCTACTTTGTCTCATGGTTATTTTCAATACTTATGTAGCATTATATTTAACTAAGAGAAGGAAAGAAAACAGTGGTGGTAATGGCAGCAGTCTATGGAAAGTGATGTATTTTGGGACCTATTCTAGGCTGCTTTGAACCAATCAGGGTTGTCCTGAGGCAAAATTGTAAAGGGAAGCAAATTTATCTCCTGTGTTACCACCTTTTGGGTTTATTTTCCTTATTTTTCCACACATTCCCTCTTCTTCTCCCCCATACTAAGTGGCTAGGAATGTTTAGCCTAGAAAAGGGAGATTTGGTTGGGGGCAGAGGGAGATGTAAGAGCTTTCTTCAAACATTTGGAAGGATTTTCACAGACAAGGACAATTACACTTGTTCTTCTTAGATGCAGAGAATAGAAATAGAAGCAACAGGTTAAAGTTATAATGAGGCATATTAAGCTTGATGAAAGAAAAAAAAAGAAACTTCTAACAGAGTTAACCTAACACAAAACAAGAGGTATTTAAATAAAAGTTGGATGGATACTCATCATACTCTCTCTCTGTCTCTGTCTCTCTCTCTTTTTTTTCTCTCTCAATCTCTGTGTGTGTGTTTTAAAGAGGTATTTTTGAGAAATAAGCACTGAATTTGGTAATGTTTTAAGTGCAGGAAGGGTTACAAATGATTCCGAGGTTTGATACTGGAAATATGGGGTGATAGTCATGTCTCACAAAATACCAGGAAAAACTCTGTGTTGTCCTTTGCTCATGTCGCTATACTTCTGCATATATCTTATTTCTGGCTTACCAAATTGTAAGTTCAAGGGAGGATAGGGCTCATTTCTGATTTACTTTTTAAAAAATCCTTCTCAGTCTAGTATCTTGCACAATAAATTTTTGTTTTGACTGATTGAATGAATTAATGATGAAAAATCGAATTGGAAGAAATAAGTTAATATGTTCATTTTCATATCTTGAGGGAGAGAAAAAATGAAAGATACTTTCAAATGTCATCCATCCTGCTTGGGACTGAATTAATATAATCAATGTGCCTTAGTGAGAATATACAAGTCACATCTCAGGACTCCAGGTGACTGAGTAGCCAGGTGACTAGGAATGCAGTTGCAGACGTTGGAGGAAGTGGTCTCATCTTTCACTTACAATACTGTACTTCCACTAGCGAACAAACACTGAAAAACACCTTCTACATAAAGCCTTTTCACATCCTGACCAGCCGTTGTGCTCTTTGTTGTTCAGTCATTGTTCAGTCATTTAATTTGTGTCTGACTTTGTGGCCCCATTTGGGGTTTTCTTAGCAAAGATACTGGCGTGTTTTGGCATTTCCTTCTCCAGATCATTTGACAGATGAGGAAATGGAGGCAAACATGGTTAAATGACTTGCCCAGGGTCACACAGCTAGTAAGTGGCCACATTTGAACTCAGGTCTTCCTGACTCCAGGCCTGGTGTTCTCTCTACTGCGCAATCATTATCTTATCTTGATATATTAATACAGTCATGTGTTGTCTCTACCAACAGAATGTGATCTTCTTTGAGGACAGGCATTCTTTCATTTCTGTCTTCTTATCCCCAGTGACTAGCACAGTGCCTGGCATACAGTAGGCTTTAATAAGTGTTTGTTGATTGATAGCCTGATTGATCAAAGTAATAGTGCTGTGGGAATGGTCTTATGTCAGGACAGTGGCTTTTATTTTCAGCTGAGCAGGTCTCTCTGCCTGAAAAACAACAGCAATAACGAAACTTGCGTCTGCTTAGAAATGCTTGAATTTTGAATACATCAGTGTTGCCAATCAGCTAGGCAGCCAAACTATTCATCTTCCAAAGAAAAACAATGACGTTCATGCCCACAGTCATAACCCAAGTTTGAAAATAAATGCTTTGTTGTTCCTGTTTGCTTTTAATGATATTCCTTTCAGGCCTCTTTATCTTTGGGTTTTAGGGTATGGCACAATATTCTGTCCTCTTTTACGGCTATTACGACAATAAACGGACAATTGGAGCCATGAATTTCAGGATGCCCCTCTCCTACTTTCTGGTGGGAATCATGTGCATTGGATACAGCTTTGTGATTGTCATCAGAACGTAAGTTCCCTCTGTCCTCAGGGAAGGAGGAAATGATTACTGTAACCAAAAAAAAGGAGGGGAGATAGAAGAAGGATTAATTTAAGAACTGGGTAAAATTATTGTGTTGTTTTGTATCCAGAGAACACGCAAATGAGAGGAAATGATACACAGTTTTAATATCAGGACTGATGTGAGATTGATACTGCTCCTATATGGTACACAAGGTCTTCATATCACTTCTCTTCGCTTGATTTGACAGCTGGCCACTAATACCACTACTTTATCAGGCTCGAGCAATTTTTAACCAATATAATTGCCTTTTAGTACTTTAAAGATTTAAGGGAATTGCTAAGGATATGCTCAGAAAACAGCTGTTGAGCCTTCTTTGTCCACTCAGAGATACTTGAGTTCAGTTCTTCTTGCTCATTTTAAGAATTCTGAAGCCTGTCTTCTTATTTTTTTTAAAAGTAGAATAATCATTCAACCAACTATTTCAGCAATATAAAATAATAGAAGGAAAAAGTGTGGTCTCCAAAGAGATCACCAGAATTAGAAGTATAGTAATGCATTCTCTTAGAAAAGGATGCATTTTATCATAGGGAGGGATTTTAATTGGGAACAAGATCTAGGTTTTTTTTCCCCCTTTGCACAAAATATTTTTTGTCAGTAACAGACTTTGAAATATTGGAGGAAAATTAAGGCATCTACATAGCGATGAAGAACTAAGGCAAACAGAGTTAAGTGACTTGCCCCAAGTCACACAGCCAGTAAGTGTCTGAGGATGATTTGAACTCAGGTCCTCCTGACTGCAGTGCTGACACTCTACCCACTGTGCCACTTAGCTGCCCCCTCACTTGTCCTAACTAGTAACCAATGATATACATGCTAGCTTCACTTGAGAGTTGCAAGTGTAAACACCTAGCTGCAATGTACCAAATTCCTTTCCAGGACTGGCTAGCTTTTCTTTTTGATAAGCACAGAGTTTCTTCACAACTAGTTTTCAGGGGCTTCCAGGTATTCTAGGAGGACAAAGTATCACTATAGGACAACATGTGAAGTATTTACCTAAATTGTCTAGGCATATCCACTTTGCTGAAGTCAGGATTAACATTTAATTCAGTAAGTATTGGTTTGGTTTTTAACTTCCTAGCTAATAAGGTGTGGACAATTTGTCCTTTACCAATTTTCTGTGACCTTCTGGGACTGGGAAAGTGTGTTAAGATGACACCAATGCACGCTTGATTGTTTTATTGAATACTCTGAGGCTTAACAAAGGTAGTATCTGTTGCATAATTTTTGAAAGGCAGCTTTGTAGAAGTTGTGTGCTTTTAAAGTGACAAATGAGAGGGTAGAACTGATTACTTGGTGGCTATCAGTTTTAGCTTTGACAAAATCCATCAATTTTACCATTTCCCTATACTATGTCAGCTATATTGAAACATCCTAACTGATTTGACTCTTTTAAAAAAAATATATTTTTTACCCTTTTGGTGTTGATAATCCAAACTGGTTTGAATCTTTTTTCTTGTGGACTAGGCTCCTGATGGCTTGCTACTGGATTGGTTCATGGCTGGAACTCATTGGCAGAAGCGGTACTGCAAATACAAGAGCTACAATAAATTACACCGAATGCAACTCTGTAAACAGAATTAACAGCGACATATAAACTCCTTTTACTCTATACTTACACATAAGTATCTACAAGCTCCACAAGTTACTCAGAAATGAGGAAGTTTGGCCGTCAAATCAGCCATTTTCAGAGACTCTAAGGATTTATCTGCAAAATAATTAAAAAGGTCCTAAAATGTTTTGCTTATTGCCAAAACCCCCAAAGGGTTTTGCCTCCAAACTTGATTTGATGATTCAGTCGTAAGGGAATGAACATCCATCTGGACATTTGAAAGCTTGGGTTCTAGCCCTGGCTCTTCCACTAGATAACTTCAGACAAATTCTCTGTATCTTGCATTCTCTTCAGTAAAATACAAATATTGCTATCAATATCACAAGGCTTTTGGGAAAGTAAAATTGGAAAATTAGTAATTGTGAAAGCATTTTAAATCTTTAGGAACGAAGAAACTATACAATTATAAGGCAATATGATTACTTTCCTAAGAGAGAGAAGTAATTTGGGAGTGGTTGTAGGAGGTAGGTCAAAGATACTCAGCTCCTACTCTTCCAGTATTGCTAGGATAAAGCTTTAGGGTTGTCTGCACGGTGCTGGAAAACGTTGCCAGAGGCCTGATGAGATTTGAGAGGGATTTATTCAACTCAGCTAAAATATTCAATGGAAGTTCTGAGGGAGTTCTAAAAACAGAAAATGAATGTACACAGGTTTTGGAGACTATACTTGTTCTTGTAGCTACTAGTGAGTTTCTACAAAAGTTAGTGTTTGGTGCAAATCTGAATGAGCCAATACTTCCTCTCAATTCAGACTATTGGCCCTACAGAGTTGGAAATAACATCAGTCAAAAGAGACATTTTCAACTTAGAGGCCTCTTGTGGTACTGTCTGTATCTGCAGTACAGCTAAATGTCTGATTCTCAAAAGTGCTAAAATATCCCCGAGGCCAGGAGCTAACTCAGAAAAGAGCTATTAGAATTTCACTGTGGGGAAGAGGTTATGCAGCAGCTGGAATTCAGCAGAGAACAAAAGAGAACACTTCAATTAAGATGAAATAGCTATGAAGAAGGAGCTCATAGCTTTGCTGAGAAAGGGACATAGCAAGAAATGGCTTTGGTTGTAGAGAAGCATTCCCAAGGACTGAACACAAAAGGAAAGGGAAGGAAAGGGAATAAACATTAATATAATGTCTAGTATGTGTAAGGCAATATACTAAGTGCTTTCTTACAAATATTATCTCAGTTGCTCTTTGCAATAACCCTGAAAGGTAGTTGCTATTATTATACCCACTTTATAGTTGAGGAAACTGAGGCTGGGAGAGGTTAAGTGACTTGCCTAGGGTTACATGACTAAAGGATCTGAGATCAGATTTAAACTCAGGACTTCCTGACTCCTATCCCAGTGATTTATCCACTGTACCACCTGATGCATGCATTAAGTGCATGTTATGAATATTTATAAATTGCCAAATAACATGGTCCTAAATAATTGTCCCAAATGCACAGCATATAGACAGGTGCATTGCGGGTTAGCCCAGATTAAAGTTGCTTGTAATAAACCACATAAATCACATGCAAAAGACATAGTATCAGCAGTAGCACCTATAGAAACATTTCTAGGAGCATAGGACCATAGAGTTAGAGCTGAAAGGGACCTTGGAAGCCATTGAGTCTAACCCCATCATTTTACAGTGGAAGAAACAGAAGCAGAGAATTTAAGTAACTTGCCCTGGTTCTTACAGTTAGTCAGTTTCTAAGCTGGGATTTGAACCCTGCTCTTTCTGACTCCAGATATAGTGTCCTATTCACCACGTCATGCCACCTCCTGATTCAGTACTGTAGAGCAAGTACATAGGTCATACAAGACCAGAGCAAAGTTAACTGCTATAGACCAATACAGAGATAATGTTGCATATTGGAGTCTCATACCAAGTACTAATGTACCACCAACGCATATCATTTAGATATATGTATAACCAATTCATCCATTGCTTCTAATGCATCAAGGGCCAAACTAGTCATGGGTTAGATAATCCTGGCATCTGCCAATGATCTGCTATAAGTTCTGAATCCTAAAACTCACTGGACTATAGTCCTAATTCTGAACTCACGGATGACCCAATCAATAAATTGCTGTCTCTCTCTTGCCCCAAATAAGAAGTCACTAAACAATCACTTTTCTACAGGGTAGTACGAATATCTTTCCAGACCCCACAGCAATAATCAGAAAACACAGCAAGGGCCCTCAGGTCAAATCAAATTTTTTGACTTTGTTTCCCCCTCAGTGGAAACTTCCCCAAGCTGACTTGATATTAGGACATATCTATACCTATCTATATCTGTATCTATATATCTACACACAGACACATATATAAACAACTATAATACCCCTGGCACAAAAGCCATATAGATACTTAATATTAGAAGGGTAAGGTAGAATTGGGAACCTTTGTGTTGCTACACTCAGATTGCTGTTTCGTCCCTTCTCTTTACACATTCAAATATTAGAAAGGAGTACAAGTTAGATGGTATTAAAAATATTTTATAGGGGCAGTGAGGTGGTGCAGTGGATAGAACACCAGCCTGAATTCAGGAGGACCTGAGTTCAAATTGGGCCTCAGACACATAACACTTACTAGCTGTGTGACCCTGGGCAAGTCACTGAACCCCACTGCCTAACCCCCCCCCCAAATTTTATATTTATAAACTTAGGTAAATCAAAGTAGTAAATTAAAATTATGTGCTACCATACTGTAAATGTATAGGATTAAGTACCTTACATGTTGTCCTCATTAGATTTCAAACTCAAATAAGATTAGTTAAATAGCAGGACCTAATCACTACTCCTGGAAATAGTGCATTAAATAGATTGGACTTGACTGGCTTTTTTAGCACAACTAAGGTATTGGTCAGGACGGGACTCTAATCTTTCCATGCCTAAATGAGAAAGTCTGAATTGGGCTAGAAATGTTCTGGTTTGTTCAGACTCTTTTCACAAAGCTGTTTCCTAGGGGCAGACAAGGATTCCTTGCTTTGGGCATACTCCCATCTGGAAGTAGGATTCTAACTTCTAATACTTATGGGAATGGAGCAGGGACTTGTTCACAACACCAAAATATTCTGTTTCTTGCAATACCATATTAAAGGCAAAACTCTAACTAAACATACTCTAGTCTTATAAATGCATTTAAAGATATTTGTTGGTCTGCCCAAAATGTCATCATCCCTACCCACTGTTACTATATTCGTCCTGGTGTTGCAATTCAGACAAGGGCCACAGATTAGATCTTTCATTCTATAAAGGGGTACAACTGACCCACCTATGGTGATTAATCCTAGATGGTTAAACTATGGACAATAGGATTCAGAGCTGCTTGAATTTCCCTAATTAAGGAGAGATGCTTTTGAGATAAACAGACAGACATCCATACAGAGATGGAAAGACAGAGACAGACAGAAGCAGAGATGAGACAGACAGCAAACCAAAATGAGAGAGAGAAAGTGATTTAATGAAGGAAAACTCCAGTTCAGTACAGACATACAAATTTATCAAAAACAACCTCTGTAGACTGAGGAGATTTTCTTAACATAACCCCAAAAATGTAAAAGCATTCCTGCAAATAGGACAGAATTCGTTTGCTACTATTAGGCTCATTTGGGTGGGCCTACCTTCACCTAAGGCCATGCTGGCTTTTCAGCTCCAGAGAAAGAGAGAGAGAGACAGAGAGAGAGAGAGAAAGAGAGGAGAGAAAGACAGACAGAGAGAGACAGAGACATCGAGAGAGAAATAGAGAAACAGAAAGAGGCAGAGACAGAGATAGAAGCAGATATACTACCACTTACCCCTCTGTACACCAGGAAAAGGAGGAGAGCAGAAGGGGAAAAGAATGACTCTGAGCAGAAGTCTTACCTGATTTCACTCAGGCCTGGTAAAGTCTGGTACAGTGGAAAGAACACACTGCATTTGGAATCAAAAGTCCTGGCTTCAAATCTTTGTTTTACTACTTCTTACATGTGCGACTTTCGGCAAATTACTTAACCTCTCAGCCTCAGTTTCCTCACTTATACAATAAACAGGTTGGACTAGATAGACTCTGAGTTCCTTTCCAGTTATAAATATATAATTCATGTGTATTTACCCAATTTCTTTTTTTAAAGAATTTATTTATTATTATTTTTGCTAGGCAATCGGGGTTAAGTGACTTGCCCAGGGTCACACAGCTAGTAAGTATCAAGTGCCTGAGGCCAGATTTGAACTCAGATCCTCCTGACTTCAGGCCTAGTGCTCTAGCCATTACACTACCTAGCTGCCCCTTATACCCTATTTCTTGCTGAAGGCATTGTGCAACCATCTCCTGGAGGCAACATTGTACCTTCTGCATTCTAGCCGTATGCCAGATATGAGTGCCATTTGGGGGGAATGGAGTAAGCATTGGATGATGACGACGATGACAATGATGATGGTTTGGGGTCAGAGGACCTCATTTTGAATCTCAGCCCTGCCACCCACTAGCTTGTGACCTTGGGAAAAATTATTTAACCTTTCTGGGTCTCAGTAACCTCATCAACAAAATGAAGGCCTTGGATCTTCCAAGGTCTAAATCTATGATCCTAAATTCCTTTTGAATTAAGGAGTTCTAACTATGTTCACAATACAAAGCCCCTGCCTCAATCCACTCACATGCCTTTTGGTTGCAGTTAAATGAAAGAGGAGTGGGTTATTATGCTTCCTTTTCCAAGTAGGTAAAAGGTAGCTATATACCTGTTGATAAGTACCATATTGTCAAGGATAGCTAATGAGGCAGACTCCAAGCAACTGCCAAAAAGCCTTTGTTGTCTCAATTTATGTGACAAAAGACATAGAAAAAAAATACCTCTGAGTGAGGCATTGAAAAAATTGTATGTTATGAGCAAAGTTCATCTTTTTTTTTCCTTCCCTTCATTCTTTTACAATGTTCCTCTTCCTTTTCTTATCACTCCTTCCCTTACTACCCTTCTCCTCCAGTTAGAAAGAGGCAACGTAAATGAATGAATGAAAAAAATGGAAAGACAAATGCATCCCACCAGATTTGCTGTGTATTCCGCACATCCTTGACCTCCTTGGATTTGATTTAATTCAGTTCAATTCAGAAAACATTTAATAAGCACTACTTTGTACCAGGCATTATACTAGATTGGATGCCTGTCTGTTCTCTGTAAAGGGAAGTTGTACTAGATGGTCTCTGAGGTCAAGTACAGTGTAGTGGATGGAATTTTAGATTCTGAAAGACTAAGACTGAATCCTTCCTCAGAAGCCTGATCATATATTAGTGCTGTTACCCTAGATGAGTCACTTAACCTCTCTCAGGCTCACTTTTTCATCTGTAAAATGGGGAAAATAGGTGCTGGGGTTACAAAAGGGAAAAAAAATCCTTATTCTCATGGAGCTTACTTTCTATTATATAATGTTGTCTCCTCCAAAATCATCTTTCTTTATACTTTCAACAAAAATTCCCATTTCTTTAGTGGCCTGAAGAAAGCAAAGTAATTCACGTTAAGTTTTTAATACCCAGCAACAGCTTAATCTATTATCACTCCCTGAGATATTTGTATATTTTAGAAAGGTGGCTTAGAGGTGCCAATGACAAGGCAATGGAGCCCATACGCATCTTCTCTGAAAATAAGGCCTATCCCAAAAGTTTGATTTTCTAATGGTGTTATGGCAGGCTCCTGGGGCAGCTGGCAACTAAATCCTTGAACATGTACTCTGTTCATAATAAGACTAGAACTGATTAAGATATAATTTTCCCCCCTCTCTCTGAACAAGAAATCAATAAGTACTTAAAACCTAAACTTATTATCTTCTAGTACCTTCTGCCTTCTAGGTGCTTAATGAGCTTCATTGTTTATTACAAAATCCAGCAATGTGAGCACTTTTATTACCAAGGAGGTGATACTTGGGAGTAAGGCAGCTAGTGACCCAAAGTAAATTGCAGCTATTTAAGAAATATTCTGATATCAATAGAGATAATTATAGATAAAAGCCTACATCTGACCAGCAGTGGAGCAAAAAAACAAAAAAACAACAAAAAAACCCCCCAAAAAACAGAACAAAAAAACCCCAATACAGTGTGTATTGTACAATGTGTGAGCAATAGCTGTTTAGTATTCATTCATTCATTTATCAATAAGGAAAAACTAAGTTTTCTGGATTGGAAATCTTGGTGCTAAGATTATCCTCAGAATGCCCATCAAGTGACCAGCAGGATATACTGGCTACATAATCATTTAAGCAATTTTCATTTCTTTCAACCAAAATTTCCCCTGAGGGTCTCTTTCCTGACCCCAATCAAATTCATTGTTGTCTTACTACACCTTTCCATTGCCTTGACTATGGAGCTGTCTGTGAAGTCTTTGATGTCGGAAGATATGTTTAAGTTTTTCTTAATTTTGGGCCAGTCAGTCAATCAACAAACATTTATCAAACACCTACTATATGCCAGGCACTGTGATAAGTGTTGGGGATACAAGTATGAAAAGAGAGAAAGATAGTCTCCATTAGGGAAAGACAACACACCAAAGGAAATGGAAAATCATGTGGGTGTGTGACCCAGGAAGTCAAGAATGAGTTTCCTGAGGCATTATAGAGAAGTCAGAGAATGACACAGTACTGTAGCCAGGTGAGAAATGAGGAGATGTTCTGATGACCACACCATCAGAAATCCATGTGTATGCAGGCCATTTGCATTGTTTTTTAAATGATAATTATTGTGACATATAAAAAGTTTGAGAGACATAATTTCTGGGTAATTAATCATTTTATTCATTATGGCTAGTGAATAATTAATGAAAGGATGATCATCTGGCCAGCTCTCATACACCAAAGTTAGATCATGGCAGCCTATTGATGCTTGCATATACCTTTGAAAGAGTAGAAAACAGACAGCAATCAACTCCGATTAGTTACCAATTAATGAGAGAATGAGTATTATAATGAGAGGTGGACCAATTCTAAAGAGAGGCTGGTGGACTGACTTTGATTATGTCACTCTTACTTTCAGACCACCCCCAGCCTGGCAATCTAGAAGAGGTTCCCAAACTTATTTGTCCTATTGCCCCTTTTCAAAAAAAAAAATTACTCAGCAGCCTCTGTTCCCAGCCTACTTTCTTTAGCCCTTTAGCCCTTTTTAAAAAAAAAAATACTGTTAAATTTTAAAAATTAAATTATTTTTAACTTAATTAATTTAATTTAATTAATTATTAATTAATTAATTTAATAAAATTTTTAAAAGATTACTGTCATTTCGAAACAATATGTAGTTTTAAAAAAATGATGCATCTTAAATTTAATAATTCATTGTAAATTTGTGGGGTTTTTGGGAACTGAAATTTTAATGATGCAATATTGTGTCATGTATATGTAGACAAAGACTTGTTTACAATATTCTCAACCCCGTACGCTGGACTTCCAACAATGCATAGCACACTGGCCTGCTGACCCTTGCTTGTTAAGACCTGTCAGAGGACTTGATCACTGATCAGTTCTAACTAGCATTTTGTGTGTTTATTTGGAAAATAATGTAATCACTATGATTTTAACTCTGTTACACAAGGGATAAAGCACATACAAACGGTTTTTCAAAATTTTCTTTTCTTTCCTTATGCTACCACTGCCCCCTTATTTTTATTCAATGTCCTCAGTTGCACCTGAGGCTACTACCACCATCCGGCATCATTCCAAGGGGTATGGTATTGACCACTTTGGGAACTTCTGAAAGGATTTACCCCCACCCAATCTAAACAGAACACAGTGGGCTTCCCCAGGTGGGTGGGGTCCAAACAAGATTGAGGAGATTGTTAAATCCAATCCCATTATCAACCTTATCCTTCAGGGACTGACTTGAGTAGAGAATGAGGAAATAAGAAGGGAAAAAATTCTGGATCTCCCCAATAGTAATTGGTTATTAATATAAGAGAGAAATCATCATTTCTCTCATGTTGATCAGAGAGGCAGCCTGGCATAGTGAATAGAGACCATAGAATCATAAAGATCTGGGTTCAAGTCCTGATTTTGATAAATCCTGGCTGTAGAACACTGGGCAAGTCACTTCACCTCTCACTTTGTTGGACTATTCTAAGACTACAAGTTGCAGAGAAAGATTTCTTATTTTAGAAGTTCCTGCCCCCTCAAAAATCACAATTCCAGAGCACATAACCACATAATTTTTTTTAATGATGAAGTCTAGGCTTGTCACTATTCCCAAATGTGGATTTTAAAGGAGAAATACAAAAGCAGTATAATAAATTATTTAATCAATATTATTTATTTAAAATTACATTAGTATAGGTTTAGGGCTAATTTTGATCAAGTCAGGGAAAATACTGGTTTTTAATAGACAGAATTAGACTAAAGAACTATGAGATATATTGAGTCAAGGCAAAGCTGACTCTTGACTCCAGGTTTCCATAACTGAGAGTGACTCTCAGATTCTACATCAGTAGATGCATGAAAGAGAATGTTTCATAAAGCCAATGGGACCCAAACATTCCTGGATTTTTATATAATAGTAACAACAACTTTTGTATAGTGCTGTAAGGTTTGCAAAGAGCATTACAAATATTATCTCATTTTATCCTCACAACAACTCTGGGAGTTAAGTGTTATTATGTACATTTTACAGTTGAGGACTATGATAGGCAGAGGTTAAGTGACTTGCCCAGGGTCACAGAGTCTTTGGTTAATGCTTAATGAGTTATTATCTTAGCTGATTTAGGCAAAACATTATTTGATTGACGGGTTAATTGACTGCTGAAAACTTCAGGTGAACCACCCCTTGGATTCAAGGAGGCTTCAGTTGACAAAAGCATTGCACCTTAGTGGAATGTCTTTCTTGGCCTTCTCCATCTACTCTCTCCCCCCTTTCCTTCCCTTCATTGCTAGCATATTTCTATGATACTATTGGCCTATTTTTCAGGTCTTTTATGTAATTTGGAAAAAGCATGCCTCTGGGCATAATTACAAAATGCTAAAAACTCAACCAGTCTATTAAATGATACAAGAGCAAAATTAAAAACAAACAACAAACAAAAATTCTATTCAGAGTGAAAGCCTTCGCTAAAGTCACATAGTTTACAAATGTCTCATAAAACTTTTCGTGGTCCAAACTGCCTGTACTTCATAGCATGGTCTCCTAGTTCAGCCCCTTGAAAAACAAGTTTAAGCAGGATCTGAGCTATGTATAAAGTGGTACTGACCATCCTGAGATTTGTCCTCAATGCCTTGCACTCCTTTCAACATCCCAAATGCCTTCCAACTTCTCTTCTTAAGTCTTATTTTTTCCTGTCAACTCCCTCCCCCAAACCAGCCACCTTTTCCTGTCTCTTACCCCTCTTCCAACTCTCCTGTCTTGTGTGTTATTACTTCAGCGTCTTCTCCCAGCTAAGGATAATGAGTGGTAAAGGGATTGTTGAATAAACTGTTTGTCTCTTCCAGATAACACATTTGAGGGCCCTGGGCCTCAGTTTTCTTCATTTGTAAGAGGGGGTAGTTGGACTAGGTAAACTCTGAGGTTGGGTCCCTTATAGTGGATAGAGTATTGGGCATAGAGGCAGGAAAATCCGAGGTTGAATCCTGCCCCAAAATGCAGCTCATGTACCAGCTCTGTGATTCTAGACAAGTTAATTAGTCTCTTACAGACTCATTTTTTTTCAGTGGCAAAATTGGTATAATAATAACAGCATCTACTTCAAAGAATTGTCATGAGGATCAAATTAGAAAATATACAAAAGGTCTTTTGATAATCTTAACCTATATAAATATTTATCATCATTCATCATCACCATCATCATCATTGTTGTCATCTCTGTGATATTATTTGAGCTACCTTTTACAACTCCGTCTAGGGGAGAATAAGGATAAAAGACAAATAGACACAGCACAGTTTCCTTGAGAAAGCTCTCAAATAAAGAATTGGGGGTTGTTTTTTTAATCACATTGTGGTTTTTGTTTATTTTTTTAATGAGGTGAATTTTTTGTAGAATGTTAATGCCTACAATTCTAATACTGAATAGACTGATGGTGTTAAAAATAGAGGTGGGGCATGTAGAACCAAGATCTGGAACCACTCAAACCAAACTGCAAGTGAATATCATTCATGCTCCATGAAAAAATTGTTTCTATTTCTTTTGGGATAACTATAATCACTTGGTATTAAAAATATTTTAAAATCTAACTTTATCAGCTCAGTGCAAATTTTGAAGCTTATGTGAGTAGAAAAAAAATGTTTTGGTAGAGTTTTCTTTTACCAGTAGAATTTTTTTTAAATTAATAAAGGGGTTTTTTCTTTTCCCTGGACCTGTAATTTTGTTGGTCTTAGAAACATAGGAGGAAGAAATTCTCACTAAAGTTCCAGATCTAGCACCTACCTTAAAATTTATAGTTTTAGAGGATTGTCTGGAGCATTGAAAATTTGTGCCCAGAGTCACAGACTTGGGACGTTTTCACAGGCTTTCCTTCATACTTAGAATGCTCTCCATCTTCATCTTCCACCTACTGGTTTCCCTAGCTTCCTTCAAGTTCCAGCCAGCAAGCATATAAGAAGGCTTCCCAAATCCCTTGATGGCAGAGCCCTACTTCTCTTGACCATTTCTAATTTATTTTGTATATATCTTGCTTTACATAGTTGTTTTAATGTTGTCTCCCCCACTAAACTATGAGTTCCTTTAGAACAGGGACTGTTTTTTGCCTTTCTTTGTATCCCTCAAGCTTAGCCCAGTGCCTGCCACATAGTAGGAGTTTAATTAAAAGTTTATTAATTAACTGACAGTCTGCATCTGTTAAAGGCAACACTTGAACCCAGGTCTTCCTGACTTCCAAGGTGGGTTCCCTATCCACTGGAGCCATCTCCAGTAGTCTTGATTTATGTCTTGCCACTGGACTCTGATGAGTCTGGAGGAGAGAGAGACTGATGACTTTGTACAGGTCTGCCTCACTTAAATCCAATTTACTTACAAGCCAAGACATCAACCTCATGAAGTCATTGGTCTTCTTTGAGAATGAAGGACAAACAACAATAAATAATCCACTATTCCAGAGGATAATTGAGAAAAATCAAAACATAAGCCTTTAAAAATTTCCTTAAAAAGATATGTTAGTTTAGGGAAAAAGTATTTTATATACCTCAGTTTGCTCAAAAAATTCTCATGTTTGGCATCCATAGAAATGCTAAGGCCCTGGGACAAAAGAAATGGAAAAAAACCAGGACCAGAAAATCTTTTGAGGGAAAAAATGTTTCTCTTCCCTCCTACATTTTCCTTTCCAGTTTTTTCTTCCCTTGAATTTGCCGTCTATACATTTGCCACAATAGTACCTCTTTATCTTCCCCTTTGAGGCCCCAATTCTGGATTTGCTTTTTTTGTCTTTACAGGATGGCAAAGAACCTTGGTGAGGATGGAGGTGGGGATGACAACACTTTCAATTTCAGCTGGAAAATGTTCACAAGCTGGGACTTCCTGATTGGTAACCCTGAAACAGCAGACAACAAATTTAACTCCATCATAATGAACTTTAAGGTAAAGGGATTTTTCTACTGAATTTCTGGGAGTAAAATCTCACTATCCCAAGTCACCTCCTGTGGTCTAGCAAAATATCCCAGGATGAAAGGAAAGGTTGACTCATCGTATCTGCCTACCAGAATCTGGGGACAGTTCCTGCTGTGGTTAGAGAAAATCTGATGACATTTTCCAACATTAATGTCATAGCATTGTCCTGTTTCCTCAATTTTCACAATAATAACATTGACAGGAAATGAGAGATTTGTCATTCACGATTTTAACGCTAGAACAAAGGCCACTGTTGTGAAAAAAAAAAGCAGTAGACTTGGAATTAGGCCCAGTTCTATCACTTATAAGTTCTGGGACCTTGGGCAAGCCACTAACTTTTCTAAGGATGTTTCCTCCTCAGACAGAGGTGGTAGAACACTGCATATCAGCCTCTGAGTCAGGAAGACTTGGGTTCAAATGCTACCTCTGAAGCATAACGAACACGTGACACCTGGGCACACAGCAGAGACAAGACAGTTGCAGGTCTACAATGGTAGAGAAAATTTCCTCTATGGGAGTTCCCTATCCCAAAGCAATCACAGGTCCAGATTCTACCCTTCCCTTTTTCCCTCAACCATCACCCCACTTGTACTACCTACTTCATAAGGCTATTATGAGGAAAGCACTTTGCAAACAATAAAAAAAAAATACCCAGGTGAGCTTTTATAATGTGAGTTATTGCAAAAAAGGGTTTTTTTTCCGTTTTAAAACATATTTTTTTATACTTTTGTTTTTACATTGTCTAGCCTAGATTTTTCCCTATATCCCTTTCTTCCTCCTCTCAAAGAACCATCTGTTATAACAAAGAATTAGAGTAAATAAATGAGCAAATAAGTAAATAAGAGGAGAAAAACAATCAAAACTTTTTAATATGTACAAAAATTGTCATTCTTGCTTTGAATTTTATTAATTTCTTGGTTTTTAGGATTTGTATTTTGATTTTTAATAAAATTTGGCATTCTAAGCAACGTTCCACACCCATGGAAACCCCAGCTCTATAAAGGGGAAACAGACTAGGCCTTTTCATATCTTTTTGTTGAGGCCTTGTTCTTTATATTTGAAAAACATTTATTCAAAATATAGACAATTCCCCAAAACATTATTGTAAAATATCTTAAATACTACAAATACTACTATACCCTATGACAGGTCTGCACAACCTGCAGCCTGCAGACTGCTTACAGCACACCAAAGAATTTTGGGTGGTCAGGGAAAAATGCAGAGGAAAAGATCCCCTACATTTTGCGCAGGCTGTCCGAAATCCGTTGGCCATGCCCACGGGCCACAGGTTGTACAGGCCTGCCCTATAACAAATGTTTCCAGGCAGCAGATCATCTCTTCCTAAATACACCTCATCCATCATGTAGAATTGATCCCAGGGGGCTAATAAAAACTTTGACTTTTCAGCTTTCAGTTCCCAGAAAGCTCATCTGAAGCCATGATCCTTTAAGTAGTTGTTATTCCTTTCTTTTTCTCCTTTCTATAGGAAGCTATCGATGAGGAATTTGCAGCCCAAAGGGAAGAAAACGTCCATTTGATCCGATTCCTGAGGTTTCTTGCTAACTTCTTCTGTTTCCTCACACTTGGTGCAAGTGGATATCTCATTTTTTGGGCTGTGAAGCGATCCCAGGAATTTGCACAGCAAGACCCAGACACCCTTGGGTGGTGGGAAAAAAATGAAGTTCGTCCCTGCATGCTTCTTACGTGTTTGGAATTTGTCGTTTACTACTTTGTGGGTTATGGGATGTGTTGTGGCTTTTTTCTTTTCTCCCCTCCATTCATTTGACTTTATTTTCTGAGTTTTCCATTCAGTTCTATTCCTACTCCTATGTCTTCTATCTCAAGAGGACAGGTGTTCAGATCTTCCCCCGAATGTTTACTAATTAATCAATCTTGAGTAAATCACTTAACCTCTCTGGGCCAAAGTTTTCTCCACTCTAAAAGGAGAGGGTTTGACTGTTTGACCTTTGAGGTCTCATTTATCTTTGGCTTTGACATAATCATAGGAATCTAGAACTGGAAAGGATTGTAGAGTTTATCTAGGACAGCCCCCTATTTCACAAAGGAGAAAACTAAAACTCACGGAGATTTATCCAGGTTCGCAAAGCCTGTTAGTTGAAGAACTGGGACTTGCACCCAAGTCAGGGACTGAGTTCAGATAGTGAAAATAATATGAGGATGAATGGAAGGGACAATGTAGGGGTGGGGTAGGAAGATTGCATAACTAGAAGCTAAAGCTATAAATAAAAGATTTTTAGGATTTTAAAGGCTGAAGGGACCTCACAGGCCTTGGGCCTCATCAATGTGAGTTTCTTGGTTGCTGAATAATGGCTCATTCAAACCCAGACAGTATTGTAAACAAGTTAATTTATAGTTTATACAGAATTATTTTTCTCTAAAGCTGAGAATATTAAATTCTGGGCCTCAGAAAAAAATTTTCATTTTCCTTTCTAACCTGCTTCATATCTCACCCCTTGCTGTCATCCTAAGGAGGGATACCTCTTTCCTTGGTAGTGCCAAGAGATTTGCAAATGAAGTTAGCACATTACTTCCCTGATCACTATTCTGACTTTCTCCTTCTATTCTCATTACTATTTCAAAAATATATCCAAAGCCCACTGAATAAAATACTAGCAGCAGTAAAGGGTTTGAGTGAATAGCAATATATAGGAAGAATGGAGACAATTGAATGGCTCTAAGAATCTGCAATAGCCAACAATTCTTTTGACCATTTGTAGGTTTCATATTCTCTCTCTGTAATCTCATCAGGTCCTATGGGCTAAATAACCATATCTCATCCTGTGACTCCTAAATCTATATAACTAGTCCTTATGTCTCTCCTGGAGAGCAGCTAGGTGGTGCAGTAGATAAAGCACTGGGCCATAACCTGAACTCAAATCCAGCCTTAGACACTTACTAGCTATGTGAAACTGGGCAAGTCACTTCACTCTGCTTGCCTCAGCTTCCTCATCTGTAAAATGAGCTAGAAGAAGGAAATGGCAAACCATTCCAGCATCTTTGCCAAGAAAACCGCAAATGGGGGCTCATGAAGACTGAGACACAATTGAAATGACTCAACAACAACAACCACAACAACAACAACAACATGTCTCTCCTGAGCTCTTGTACCACATCAACTGCCTATGTAGACCTGCACATGCATATGCCAAATATACCTCAAATTCAATATATCCCAAATCTAACTCACTATAGTTCCATACTAAATCCATTCTTCTTCCCAACTTCTCCATTTCTGTTAAAGACATCACCATTCTTTCACCAATCAACTCAATGATTCTATGATCCTTAGAATCATCATAACTCTTCTCCTCCCCCATGTTATTTAATCAGTTGCCTAATCCTGCCCAGTCTACTTCTGTGATATTTCTCATGTTCATCCCTTTCTGCTGGGTGAGCTATTGAGTTGCACTAAAAGATGAGAAGGTGGAGGGGCAGCTAGGTGGTACAGTGGATAGAGCATTGGCCCTGAAGTCAGGAGGACCTAAGTTCAAATGCGACCTCAGACTCTAGCTGTGTGACTCTAGGCAAGTCACTTAAGCCCAATTGCCTCACCAAAAAAAAAAAAAAGATGAGAAGGTTGAATTGGATGATCTCTATCATTAATTCTATGATACTCCACTCTATGCCAGCAAAATAGATAATTAAATTGTAGAAAATGTGGAGAAGGCTGGTGAAAATACCCTGAAAGGAAAAAAATAAACCACACTTTTGTAAATAAAAAAAGTTTATTCAGGGATAAACTAGAATGTACAACAATGCACCTTCTCTTCTAGATCTTACTTGCTCCCAGACAAAATGGATTTATTAATCAAGTTCTGTTTAAAAAAAAAAACTGCATCAAAGCAAGTCATTCCTACCATATGTTGGTTCTGTTTCAAGTAAAGTCACATTCCATATGAACATAGCATAGGGAAAACCCAAAAAATTGATTAGGCATTGTCTAATACCGTTAAGAAATGTTCTACTATGCTTTAAAAAAAAACACAACACACACACACACACACACACACACACACACACACACACACACATACACACACACAGAGCAGAAAGCATATTGAGATTTTAGCCTTACCTTATTTTGCCCAAACTCAAAACCACCATGTTATTACCTGGCCAGCCTCATAATGTGCTGTTTTCCAATTCTAGTTCCCACAACAGTGATTAAATCAGCACTAACATTTCTGTAAAGGACTTGTTAATCAATTTCTTCCAGTGGTGAACTGGAGCCAACTTTCCTGAAAGTCTTATACCTGAGGAATTGGCAAACACTATCAGACCTTGATTTCTTTTGCTGATTATCTTAAGAAACAGATAGAGAAAATATTAATATTAAAAATTAATGTTAAAGTTAATTTATCAGTTCTATGGATTTATTTGTTAATTCAACATTAAATTTAATTAACTAATATTAATAAATAAATATTTAAATTGATTTATTAATAATAATTAAATTTAACAACACATCCATACATTTTTCCCTCAAGAGTTGGTTGTTAAATGTTTACCAGCACACTCCTGCCTATGACTCCAATCACCACCCCCCAACCAAAACACTGTTCACAGCCAAGGATTCCCAAAGGGGAAGACAAACTCCCTCAAGGCAGAAACTATCTTACTTGTGTGGTATTTGTATTTCTAATCGGTTAGAAGCTAAATATTTATTAAAAATCTATACTCAGCATAATGCCTGGCATATGGTAATCACTTAATACATGCTTTCATTCATTCATTTGGAAAAAAGACTGAGGTTATAATGGTACAAAATTATTCTCTTACCTAATAAGAACTGAAGAAAAGTTACCAGTGAAGTATCTGAGGGAAAGGGAAAACTTTAAAATCTCTCAACCGGATTCTTCCCAGTTTCATTTATTCATTTAATTCTTTTTACAGATGAACATGATCATGTCTCTCTTGGGGATGTTCTGTCCAACCTTATTTGACTTATTTGCTGAGCTGGAAAACTATCATCCCCTTATAGCTCTGAAATGGCTACTGGGTCGCATCTTTGCTCTTCTTCTGGGCAATTTGTATGTATTTATTCTTGCCTTGTTGGATGAGATCAATAACAAGGTAAGTAGTGCTTTTGGATTATTGGTTAGCACATGCTTTCCAATTGTAAGGCTGCCGGGATGCCTTTGACAACTGTGTTAGTCTTTCCTTTTGTTAATTATTTCTTATTTATTCTTTATATAGCTTGTTTTGTTTATATTTGTATTTCTGGTACTTAGCAGAATACTGGGAACAGAGTAGGTGCTTAATAAATGTTTACTGATTGATTAATTGGTTGGTTGGTTTCTTTGTGTTTGCTTTTCTAGCTGGAAGAAGAGAAGTTAGTCATGGCAAACATCACTATATGGGAAGCAAACATGATCAAAGCCTTCAATTCATCTCAGAGTGAAAATAGCACTGGTCCTCCTTACTTTGTGGAACCTGCTGATGTACCCAGGGGGCCCTGCTGGGAGACAATGGTAGGACAGGTAATGAAATGAATGGAACTGAGTTGCCTCAGGACCCAAATAAACAGATTTGTTATCTCACCAAAGATACCTATTGCAAATTCATCTTACCTGTTCATTGAGCAACACTCTTCTCCATGTCCTCCCATAAGTTTACCCCACTCAGTGTCCTGCTGGGGCTTTTCTCAATTTCTCTTGACATCTTACGGATACTCTTAGAGCATGTGAGCCATCTTGGACAAAGTTTATAGAATCCTAATCTTGAATTGCAGTCTATTGGAATAAGAAGGAAAGATGTCTAAAGGCATTGTCAGGAAACATTTCTTTGATACTTACACCCTACCCCAAACCGATTATGGCCATAGTTCTAAGAAATTGTTGTTATTCAGTTGTTTCAATTGTGTCTGACTCTGCATACATTTGGGATTTTCTAGAGTTTACCATACATAAGCACAGAAGAAATAAAGAGATCAATTTTATAAAGGAAATATTTTATTTGGCACACAACATTATTAGTGTCATAAAGCCATTAAATTTTATAAATTCATCTAATCCGTGGATATTTTTAGAAAACCTTACAACTTTGGGAATATTTCAATTTAATGATAACAGTTATTTATCATATATTCCCTGTTTGTTGTTGAATTATTTCAGCGAAGTCCATCTCTTCATGACCCCATTTGGGGTTTTCTTGGCAAAGATACTGGGAGTGGTTTGCCATCTCCTTTTCCAGCTCATTTTACAGATGAGGAAACTGAGGCAAATAGGGCTAAGTGACTTGCCCAGGGCAAGCTAGTAAGTGCCTGAGTTCAGATTTGAACTCATGAAGATGAATCTTCCTGATTACAAGCTTAGTGCTCTATCTGCTGTGCCACCTAGCTGCCCAGTTCTAATACTCAGTTCTTTCAGGAGAGCTGGCTCCAGCACACCCCTGGAAGGAAATTGATTAACAAGTCCTTTATAGAAATAATTTAAGCACTGTTGTCAGAACTAGAATTGGAAAGCAGTATGTTATGAGGCTGGCCAGTTGATGGCCAGATGTGATGGTTCAGAGTTTGGGCAAAATAAGGTAAGGCTAAATTCTCAATATTTGCTTCAGCAAATTTGTAGCAACCATGCTATGAAAATTTCTACATTGTATTGGAAATATCTGGTTAACACTAAGTCCAAATCTATTGCTTTTATCATTTCATTCCACTTCACAGATATTCTTCCTTTCAATCAGGAGATAGGTCCAAATATGATCTGCCCTGTAAGATAGCTGGGTGACCAGGGCTTTGCTCTAGGGTGCTAAGATCTAGCAAGAATAAAGTCCTCAGATGGTTTGTTGTTCTTTTGAGGCATGAGAGCCCCTTTTCCTTTTCTTAGCTTCAGGGGTCTGTTACTGTGGCACCTCTCTTTTTGGGCCTACTTTTCTTATACTTCCTCTTTTCCTCACCTTTCAAGGGTTGGGAGGTCAAGTATCTTTGATACCATTAAAGCTCAGACCACTCATCCCACACTGGGGTGGGTGATCCTTTCTTCACATGCAACTGCACCCAGGGCAGATTGTCCTCTGTCCGTACCTTTTCCTTCTTTACTTCCATGTTAAATTCATTTTTCCCTGGCCTTAAAAATTCCCATTTATGGCTCCAATATTTACCACTTTTTTAGGCTTATTGTTTCTATAATAGGTATTTATAGGCAAAGTCAATGTCCATTTCTATGATGCCTTAACAAATAAAAGAAGAAACAGGTGGCAGGGCTTTGGACAACATATTATATGAATCTTCAAGCTAGTACAGGTGCTAATGAGGGACTAAATTACCTGAACTGTTAGGATCCTCAAATAGTGTGGGTGTTTTTAGATATTCAAAGAAAGCCAGGGCTCCACAAGACATGTTTCAGAGTTCTTTCAAAGAAAATCTGTGCATGCCTAATACACAACTACTTTGTCACCTCCAGATTGTAACACAATCCCATAAACCAAGGATTCAGGGTCATAATAACCAACATAAATGTAAAACTTTGACAACCACAGAATTTGAAAATGATTTCTTTTCACAGTACCATGTAGTCTGGTGTGACACTAAGAACATGCACATACTCTGTATAAAATGTCTAGCTACTTGTTTACATATTGTCTCCTCCATTGGAATGGAAGCACCTCGAGGGCAGGGGATGTTTTTTGCCTTTCTCTGTATCCCTCAGGGCTTAGAACAGTTTCTGGCACATTGTAAGTGCTTAATAAAAGCTCTTAAATTGACATTTACCTAATGTGTACCGCAAACCTAACTATCTGGAGCTTACACCTGGCTGCAAAGAATAAGCTTGTCCAAGTCTGGGGGTGATTGACCGGGCATAATTGCCAATGTAATGTAACAATGTCCTTCAGTTTCTGAATACGGATGGAGAAGCTTATGAGACTTTCCTAGCATATTGACTCAGAACAAAGGTAGAAATTCATTGATTAAATCTCTTGCTTTCTGAAGTCCCTGGACTATGCAGTTTGATCTGTCATGAAGTATTGATCTGTTTTGTTTTTTTAAGCTTTCAGTGAATTTCTTTGCTTCTCTCTGTCACTGTCTCTTTCTCTCTGTTTCACTCTTTCTCCTTCCTCTGTTTCTCTCTCTTCCTCTTTCCCTTTCTTCCTTTCTCTCTTTCTCTTTCCCTGCTCTTTCCTTCTTTCCTACCCCACCTCCTTCCTCTCTCTCTTTCTATTTTTTGTGCACTTCTCCCTATCTCTTTCTCTAATAGTCAATTTATTTGAGAGAGTTTGTTTTCTTTCTGTCCTCCTGCTTCCTCCCTGAAAGAGCATTTAGTACTTGAGAGATGACTGGATGAGGCAGACAGGAGAGAGAGAGTGGGAGGGTTCTGAATGGGATTTCTGATGAGACAGGTGGAAAGCATGAGAGCAAAGCAAACATAATGAAGATAAAAAATAGCAGGGTTAGCAAGGCCATAGCTTTGGAAGATCAATATCCATATCTGTGCACTTGAGACATTAATGGCTTGCTCCTTATTTTTTAAGGGGAGCCTAACAGAAACAGTATAGAATATAGACAGATTTTTAAAAAATAAACATGCCAAAAATTAAAAGCTTAACTCTGAAAATTTTGCAGAGCATTATATGCTTTTTCCAAAGACCCTGAACTTTATGTGAGCTTTTCTAACTTGTCAGGCATTCTGATGTGTTCCTCTGCTTCTCCTTGGGTCTCTCTAAGGCCCAATTTTGGTGAAGTCCACTTCTACTTGGAATTGAGCCATCAGGGAAGATCTTTTCTCCCCCTTTGGTGAGTTTTCTAAGGAAAACCTTATTTACAATGTTAGGTGTCAATCGGTCAACAAGCATGTACTCAGCACCTACTACATGCCACACACCTGCTAGGTTCTAGGGATACAAATACAAAGAATGGAACAATTCCTACTGGCAAGGAGATTATACTCTAATAGAAGAGACAAGCATATATAAAAATAAATATAACATGAAAGTATTTTATATATATGTATGTGTGTGTATATGTGTATATATGTGTCTGTACACATATATACACATATATACATACACACATTTATATATATACATACACGTATATACATACATGCACACATACATACATATGTATGCACTATAATGTTAGTTAAGTGCAAGGTAGATTGGGTTAGGCAGCAGTTTTCCCCAGGATATTTGAACTGGGAGTAGAGAAGAGCAGGTCTCCTATTGCATCCAGGGCCATCTCCAGTCATTGATCTATATCTTGCCACTGGACCCAGATGGCTCCAAAGGAAAGAGTGACGCTGATGACCTTACACAGCCCTCCCTCACTTAAATTCAATTCACTTACAAGTCATGGCATCGCCACCCTAACATCACGGTCCTCTTTGAGAACGAAGGACTAACAACAAGAAGTGAGCAGAATCTTTAAGATAAGCGAGGTGGACAGGATGGCCTCTGAGGTCCCCCTCAGCTCTAAATCTATAATGCTCTGATGCTGTTGCTAGAGCTCCTTTACTTTGGGCTAGGCCAGACAGACTCCCTGAAATTGCTTGGATGGGAGAAGAGAAGGCATCCCATTGTTGGAAGCTAAAGTACCAAGTACTGCTCATCTCGATTTACTTCCCTGTAACTTCTTCTGACTTACTGCTCATCTTTTGTGGTCAGTAAAAGATTTCTACTTGTGGCCCTCTATCTTCTTCAGGGCCAAATGTGAAATATTCTCTTCTGCATTTCAATCCCTTCACAAACCAGGCTCTTCCTTTTCAGCCTTCTCATGCATTCTACATTTCAGGGACACTAGCTTACTTGGTGTTTCACACAAATTATGGACAAGGACACTCTCTCTTCTCCTATGTGACCTTATCCAAGGTCACATAGCCCCATCCCCAACTCTATACTTTTGCACTGGGCTGTCCCCTATTCCTACATTGTTCTTCCTCTTCACCTCTGCTTCTCTGTTGACTTCCTTCGAGACTCAACTCAAATTTCACATTCTTTGGGAAGCCTCCTCCAGTGATGTGCTAGTAAATGTTTAACAACTGCCCCCACCCCCCACCATGTATGCATGATATACTTTTATTTATTTTTATTTTCAATTTTTTTTTGCTTTTTGGCGAGGCAATGAGGTTAAGTGACTTGCCCAGGGTCACAAAGCTAGGAAGTGTCACGTATCTGACTTGAACTCAGGTCCTCCTGCCTCCAAGGCTGGAACTTTATCCACTGCAGCATCTAGCTGCTCCCATGATATACTTTTAAGTGTGATCTACTTTATTAGCATTTTCTCCATCTCTTTCTTTCTAAGTCTGGACCATGAAAACCCCAATAAATCAAGCCTTAATTCACAGCATTTGACAAATTCTAAGGTAGAAATGCTTACATTGAAAATTTAATAATGGATTGTAACAAGCTGTTTGAGTTGGCTCCAGCCTTTCCCTGACTACTTTCCTCCCATTTCTCAAATTACCTTTAATGTTCAGTATGTACTTTAAATTCACATAGTTATTTGTATGTTGTCTCCTCCATTAGAATGTGAGCTATTTAAGGGCTGGGATCATGTGTTTGCTTTTCTTTGAATCCCCAGAACTGAGTACAACATCTGGCTCATGGCAGATACTTATGAAATACTTATTAACTGATTGACTGGTGGTTGCATTGATGAAAAATGCCCTTGTTATTTATTGTCATCATATTCTACTCATATAAAAATGATAGGCAAGAGAAGATCTTCACATATTGTGATTTGTTTCCCTGTGACCAGGGATGGGGAAATAGCATCTTCTAGCCACCATCACTGAATGGAGTGCTTAAAGGTCCGTGGACAAGCTGTCTGGGAAAATTATGCTGGCCAAGTTATTGCTGCTCCTATTTCCTCTAAAGCAAGAGTTCTTAATGTGGGGTCCATAGAACTCCATGGTTTCTATGGGTAGACTTTAGGGGATCCATTAACTTGGTTGGGAATTAAAATGCATCCCTATTTTGACTCACTTCTGGATTCTTTATAGTCCTATGTATTTTATGTTATGCATTTAAGACCATTGTTATGAGAAAGGGTCTATAGGCTTTACCAGACTGCCAAAGAGCGATCTAGGACACGAAGAAGAAGTTAAGAACCTCTGCTATAAAAGTACAAAGACTGCAGGTTAGACCAGAGGTTCCCAAACTTATTTGGCCTATCACCTCCTTTTAAAAAAAATTTACTCAGTACCCATCTGGAAATCTACTTTCTTTAGCCCTTTAATTTTTTTTAAATTTGCTTAATTTCAAAAAATATAAAATATTTTTAAAAAAGATGCCTCTTAAATTTAATACTTTATTGTAAATTTGTGGAGTTCAAAAGACTTAATCGTTGTCAGATATTTAATAATAATAGTAGCTCATATTTTTAGTCACCTTTAGGTTTGCAAAACACTTTTCATATGTTAACTCATTTTATCTTCACAATAACCCTGAGAGGTAAGGGCTTTTATTGTTCCTGTTTTACAATAGGAAACTATGGTTGAGTGATTTGTCCAGGGTCAGTGTCTGAGGCAGGATTTAGTTTTAGACACTCAAAAGTCTCTGTTTGGTCCATTCAGGCAACATTCAAACCTAGGATTTCCTAGTCCTGCTAATATCCACTATCACAAAGTAGAATAGTTTTAATACTGATAATCCATTATTGACAATCCATTAGATTACGAGCTTCTTAAGCAGGGACTATTTTTGCCTCTTTTTGTATCCCAATTGCTTAGCAGAGTGCCTGATATATAGGCACTTACTAAATGTTTATTGATTGATTTGTTGATTGATTGATAATCTCTCAACAGGAATTTGTGCGACTGACTGTGTCTGATGTCCTGACAACCTATGTCACAATTCTCATAGGTGACTTTGTTAGAGCCTGCTTTGTCAGGTTTTGTAATTACTGCTGGTGCTGGGACCTGGAATATGGCTATGTAAGTACTGATCTGGTTTCCTTAGCTCTCATTAGATTGTTTCAGGGTTGCTTGCTTCTTTGCAGCTCATCACATGAAGAAAAGAAGTATCTAATAGTTTGTGATGTAGGAATCTCCTTTTTAAATCATAAATAAAAAATGTTTAATGCAATAAGTGGTAATTAAAAGATTGAGGAAAAAAAGTCAATCCTAAATTACATCACATGTTATAGTCTAGTTAAATAAGTGAAATCATGAAAGCAGAATGTGTCTAAGGAGCATGGGGTAGGGAAAGGAGGGTTGAGGGTCCTATGTTAATGGAGATCAGTTTTGAAAATGTGATAGATTATTAGGTCAGTAGCCACTGCCCCTACTTTTCCCTCCCCCTCCCCAATCTTTCATGTTTCCAAAAGTGAGGCAAAGGGTAGTGTGTGACATCAGCTATGTCGCCCTCGTGTGTCTGTTTGAAATATTGATAAAGAACCTTGGCCATGGATTCTGGTTTTACTCACTTTCCTCAAGCTCTTGGGCTATTTTCCCTGATGATTACTATTCACACCATACACCCCCAATCCTTTTCAGAATTTGAGATGAGGCACAAAGTACACCCTTACCACAAAAAAGCTGAGACTCCCAGTCTTCTTACCTAGCATTTCCACTCTTCTACTCTCCCTTTCCTCCCATCACTGTTGCTATCAAGTCATTCCCTTGCCTCTAAAAAAAGTATTAGAGATGTTATTGAGTCTGGTGTTTCCTCGTTTTCATGTGTCTCTCCACTAGAATTATACCAATAATGTCAGGCCTGTGCAAGACTATATTCTTTGGTTCCTATATCTTATCTAGAATTATAATAATTCAGTTGGTCATTCAATCAACAAACCCTTATTAAGGACCTACTATATGCCATACTATTAGGAACTTAAAGACAAAGATGAAATGATTCTTGACTTCAGGCTGTTTATACAAGATAATTTATCAGGGGAATGGAGAAGAACTAGCAGGTTAATGTTTCAGAAGGGCCTAATGTAGGATGTAGAACTTAAGATGAACTTTTAGAAGGAAGCTAAGTATTCTAAGAGGCATAGATAAAGAGAAGAGTAGTACATTCCAGACACGGTCATACTCTGGGCAAAGGCGCAGAGACAGATATAAAATATCCTTTATGAGGAGTAGCAAGGAAGCTGGTTTGGCTGAAAATACAATTCTTTACAGTTACAAAGTAATTTACATACATTATTCCATTGAAACTATACAACTCATTTCAACTGGCATTTATTAAATGCCTACTTAATATGTACCAGCCATGGGCTGGCTGCTAGGGATACATAGATGGAAACAATGTTATTTCCCTCATTAGAATGTGAGCTCCCTGAAGGCAAGAAAAGCATTTTTTTCCTTTGTATTTTCAGTGTTTAACACAGTGTGATACATGATTAATAAATGCTTGTCACCTGTCAATGGATTGGTTGATTAAAACCAGTCCCTGACCTGAAGTAAGTAGTGCAAGTTTTCTTTTTCTGTTTTACAGATAAGGCAACTGAGGCTCAAAGAAATGTTATTTGTCCATGGTCATTTAGCTAGTAAGGAGCTGAGCTGGTGTTGAACTCAAGTCCTCTGAGTTTAATTTTAAGGCTTTTTTGCTACTCATCCAATCAGTATGACTAACATGACTTAGTAGCATTTAAATTAGTAACAACCACCCCTGACCTTCTCTAGGCACTGAGTCTTCAGAAAAGGCCACTCTGATTGTGTATCTGTCATAGCTCCAAGTTGGATCTGACTCCTGACTTTGACTACATGCCATCTGTTAGGTCATCAATATCATCCTTGCTCAGACTGCCTTCCCAGCTCAGCCAAGACCAGTTAGCTAATGCTCTTTGGTGAATGACAATGAGGTAATGCTGTAGACTCAGGATGCTGTAGAGTCTCCTTCCCATTCCTTGCCATGAAGTACTTGGCTGGCTCAATTTCATTTCTGTTTTTCTTGTCTGACACAGCTATAATCTGACTTAGGCATCACAATGGAAGTTTCTTCACCTGGAATTTGATACTGTTGCCTGGCCTTTTGCTTATCTCTTCTCCAGGCTATTTTCTTCTTCAGTGCTAGAAAATGTGCTACAAAAATGGAGTCAAGAAAACACGACCTGGATGCATAAAAGCTGTAATTAAATGACTGTTAATTTATTATTTATTGAGTACTGATAGTATTCTTGGTCCTGTA